>NW_027210620.1:0-1415000 GCF_029030835.1 Brachyistius frenatus | reverse complement strand
TACCGTCTGCCAGCTCCTTCAAAATAAAAGCCAACCTCGACAGCCGACAGATTCAGAACAAAGAATCGAATTGAAGGAACATTCGTGCAGTAACGTCTGAAGGTTTTAACAAGCGGACATCACTTGCCGCGTTTTCCTACTTTTATCGTCTTCAGTGGAGACGGAGGATTTCCTCTTTACGGCCTCCCAGGAAAAATAGCTACTCCCTACGGACGGGAGCGCGACTCGTGCGGGTATGAGCACATTAAAGCACCCGCAGAAGAAACACTGCACCGTTTGGTGTGGTTTTATTCTAATGATAGTAGGTGGCGAGTTATTTATTTTTTTGGACTGTTATCTGGATATTGTTATGTATTATGCCGAGCCTTTAACCTGAGGGTTTGTCTAAAAAAAAAAAAACATGTCTGACTGTGTTTCTGACCCGACCAGACTTGTTTTAACATGTCATGCATGTCACCGCCTTCTTATCCTTCACTTTTGTAGGTGACTCAATTTGAATTTAACTCACCCAAACCAGCTGAGTCACATTTCAGAAATGTAAAACATCTTAAAAACAAAAAACAAAAAAACGCACCATCTGGGAATTGCGCAGGACAACGCCCAATTCATAAAGCGATACCTCCGTGTTGTGGTTAGGATTTCGTAACGAGTGTCCGGTGTAAATGACCCCAGTGAAAAGTGCAAGGAGCTCGAGGACAGATTAAACCGGGGGGGGGGGGGGGGGGGGGTGTGTGTCAAACAATACGGCCCGCGGGGGGGTGTCAAACAATACGGCCCGCCGGATGACTTCGCCGAGCGTGAAAATTACAGAAAGACATAAATTGCATTTCTATGAGAATATGGAGGTTTGTGAGTACAAACGTTTTGTAATTTAAAAAAAAAAAAATAATCGATCCAGTAATTGCTTCAAAAACAGCGTAAATGCGACGTGAGTTTCTGCTCTTTATGTTTCCAGTTTATCGTAGAAAGACCTAAAAAAATAGGGTTTATCATCCAAAAAAACCTTCACCAATGATTCAAACACAGGGAAATATTGTCGTTATGGATGCGTTGTCATGCCATGATTTTACTGGTCTGGCCCACTTGAGATGAAAGTGGGCAGTACGCGGCCCCTTAACTAAAACGAGTTTGACGCCCCCTGGATTAAACGCCGTCGACCCTCGGCAGCTGTAAACAGGAGGAAATGATGCAGAACACCGAAGAGCGAACGGTTTCACTCTGTAATGAACACACTTCAGCCGCTCGTTGGACACAGAAAGAAAGAAAGAAAGAAAGAAAGAAAGAAAGAAAGAAAGAAAGAAAGAAAGAAAGAAAGAAAGAAAACACGCACGCTCTGTAAACATGTTCCCAGACTGAGAAATTTATTAAGACAAGTCTGCAGCTTTTTTTTTTTTTTTTTTTCCAAACATTCAACGGCGTCGAGTGCCAGAGAGGACTTACAAAACACACACGGGAGACGCAGAGTAAAAATTCATGTGGTTTTTAGAAATGATTGCAAAGCGAATTCCTTTCCACTCTCACCTCGGTGTGGTCGGATTTTTATGAAGACTACATCACGACTCCATAACAACCTCGGGGGCCCAAATTTGTCACGACCCCGGCAGTTAAGAGATTTGTCAAGTTGTGGGAATTTTAGTGCGCTTTTCTCTTTTGTTTTAAACCTATTCAGGTCATGTTTTTACATTTTTTTTAATTTTTTTATTAAAGATACATTAGACAAAAACATCAATATATATAAAAGTTATTATTTGTACATTGTGTCCTGCAGACGACACTTTCTCCAACACGTTCAAGGCGTCAACTCAAACATTAAACTACGTGACCCCTTGTTAAGGTCTCTTTTTAGCAGACCAGCATGACGGTTGTAACACTAGGTACTTCCCAGCCGCAGGGGCCCCTCAGGGTGTATGTGTCGTCTCGAGAGAAAAAAAAAAAGAAAAAAAAAAAGGAGGAAGTAGATACTATTAAAACCATTCACTAGTGTGTGTGTGTGTGCGCGCATTCACACACATCAAGCATCGAGATGCAGTGAAACTGAATCCAGCAGCGACTGCTTCCACCTTTTGCATCCTTCCTATTCAGATCGGTATCTTCAGACGTCTCTTTAAGAGCAGCAGCTGTGGGTGAGGGGTCGGCCCGCGCGAGGGTCCGCAGCAGCCTGCAACAACAACAACAACAACAAAAAAAACACACGGAGGAGACGACAGCGTGTCAAGAGCGCCGCCAGATATGACTGTTGGTGAAAAAAAAAAAAAATACCTTTCGTTTCATAACATCCAGAAAAAACACCAAAAAAAAAAAAAAAAAAAACGGAACAGTTCTGCAAATGAGCGGCTCCTTTCATTATGAGTCGGGAGTCGCTGGTTGTGAATTTGCTGTGCAGTTTAGACGAGAAGCGGGAAAAAAAATATAAAAACACCTCTCGCCAACCCCTCTACTTTGTGTAAACTTGTGTTTTTCGCAAAATTGAACCATGTTCAGTGTACCTATCCTACAGTGTGCAGGATTTAAGAGACTAAGATCAAAAAGAATCAAACAATCAACCCCTCCCTCCCCCACAAAAAAAGCCCCAATTATTGAAATTTTAGGAACAATTAACACCTTAATGAGTCATTTCCTTTTCCCGCCTAAGCGGCTTTAAAGCTGAACCGCCAAGCTTTTGCTAATCGAGTGGAGATTATGAAATGTAAAGTTAAAGCTACAGTCAAATTAATACAGTGGGTACGGAAAGTATTCAGACCCCTTTACATTTTTCACTCTTTGTTTCATTGCAGCCATTTGCTAAAATCAAAAAAGTTCATTTTATTTCTCATTAATGTACACTCAGCACCCCATGTTGACAGAAAAAAATCTGAAATGTAGAAATTTGTGCAAATTTATGAAAAAAGAAAAACTGAAATATGACATGGTCATAAGTATTCAGACCCTTTGCTGTGACACTCATATTTAACTCACATGCTGTCCATTTCTTCTGATCCTCCTTGAGATGGTTCTACTCCTTCATTGGAGTCCAGCTGTGTTTAATTAAACTGATTGGACTTGATTAGGAAAGGCACACACCTGTCTACATAAGACCTTACAGCTCACAGTGCATGTCGGAGCAAATGAGAATCATGAGGTCGAAGGAACTGTCCAAGGAGCTCAGAGACAGAATTGTGGCAAGGCACAGATCTGGCCAAGGTTACAAAATCATTTCTGCAGCACTCAAGGTTCCTAAGAGCACAGTGGCCTCCATAATCCTTAAATGGAAGAAGTTTGGGACGACCAGAACTCTTCCTCGACCTGGCCGTCCAGCCAAACTGAGCAATCGTGGGAGAAGAGCCTTGGTGAGAGAGGTAAAGAAGAACCCAAAGATCACTGTGGCTGAGCTCCAGAGATGCAGTAGGGAGATGGGAGAAAGTTCCACAAAGTCAACTATCACTGCAGCCCTCCACCAGTCGGGGCTTTATGGCAGAGTGGCCCGACGGAAGCCTCTCCTCAGTGCAAGACATATGAAAGCCCGCATAGAGTTTGCCAAAAAACACATGAAGGACTCCCAGACTATGAGAAATAAGATTCTCTGGTCTGATGAGACCAAGATTGAACTTTTTGGCGTTAATTCTAAGCGGTATGTGTGGAGAAAACCAGGCACTGCTCATCACCTGCCCAATACAATCCCAACAGTGAAACATGGTGGTGGCAGCATCATGCTATAGGGGTGTTTTTCAGCTGCAGGGACAGGACGACCGGTTGCAATTGAAGGAAAGACGAATGCGGCCAAGTACAGAGATATCCTGGAAGAAAACCTCTTCCAGAGTGCTCTGGACCTCAGACTGGGCCGAAGGTTCACCTTCCAACAAGACAATGACCCTGAGCACACAGCTAAAATAACAAAGGAGTGGCTTCGGAACAACTCTGTGACCATTCTTGACTGGCCCAGCCAGAGCCCTGACCTAAACCCAATTGAGCATCTCTGGAGAGACCTGAAAATGGCTGTCCACCAACGTTCACCATCCAACCTGACGGAACTGGAGAGGATCTGCGAGGAAGAATGTCAGAGGATCCCCAAATCCAGGTGTGAAAAGCTTGTTGCATCATTCCCAAGAAGACTCATGGCTGTACGAGCTCAAAAGGGTGCTTCTACTCAATACTGAGCAAAGGGTCTGAATACTTATGACCATGTGACATTTCAGTTTTTCTTTTTTAATAAATTTGCACAAATTTCTACATTTCTGTTTTTTTCTGTCAATATGGGGTGCTGAGTGTACATTAATGAGAAATAAAATGAACTTTTTTGATTTTAGCAAATGGCTGCAATGAAACAAAGAGTGACAAATTTAAAGGGGTCTGAATACTTTCCGTACCCACTGTATGTCACTGAAGTGACTCGATTAACGTCAGCCGGTCGTGAAAGTAAGCAAAAAAAACAAAACAAAAAAAAACCTCTCGTGCACTTTACAGCGTGAGGATGTTTATTTTTACTTCTTCGTGAATTCGACTTTTAATTTGTAGGAGCTGCGCTCGAAGCTTGAAATGTAATCTCAGTCCGTCCATCCGACGTCACCATTGCGGTAAGAGAGTGTTGGTGCAGTCGGTCCCGGCGGTCGGTTTATTAGTGTTGGATTTGTAGTTGTGTAACGCCGGCAGGTGTTTCTATTCTTTTATGAACTGCATTCATGCAAATGAGGATAAAAGAAAAAAAAAAAAAACGCTGCCGTGGGACGCGAGTGCGCCTGTCACAAAGGTGGGATTTATGACTGGGGGTGGTGGTGGTGGTGGTGGGGTGGTGGTGTTGTATTGTGCTGCGTTAGGTTCACCCCCCCCCCCCCGTCCTTAATAAACCGGGAATTTTCCAGACTCTTCACACAGGAAAAATATTTGAAACGTGCTTGGCGTCGGGTTTTTTTTTGTTGTTTTTTTTAATAGACGTTTTTTTTCCTCGACGTTCAAACCTCCCGTGTAAGTTTCAAAATTCACAAAGATCTTCGAGCCGAGTTTCGATTTGCGGTTTAAGGGAGTTTTAAAAAAAAAAAAAAAAACACCTGATCGCAAATAAGTACACCGACGCGCGCGTTGCATTTTTTTTTTTGTATCAGCCGCTCGGGCTGCAAACCACACGACGCTTCAAGCTTCTGTGCCGTCGAGCTTGAGGTCGACAATTCAAAGAAAGCGGCGCTGACGGCGACGCACCAGACGGCTCCGCTGCTCACTGGAGCTCGTTCCTCTCCGCCCCCCTCCCCCCCCCCCCCCCCCCGCAGAAAGTCACCTCGGGGACGCGTACATGCAAAACATGTCGAGATGAGGGGTGTTGAGTCACCTCACATTTGAGTAGGGTGTTTTAAAAAAACAACAAAACAAAAAAAAAGGGACATCACCTCGTTGTTTTTCAGAAATGGAAAAAAAAAACCCCGGTAATAATGAGCTGTCGGTTTGTCCACACAGGATGTCTCAACAAAAATAAGAGACTTCTGAGTGAAGGGTTCTTCGCAGGAATACGATATATCTCGCGCGCATAAACGAGATTAAAATAATCAAATCTGAGAGAGTGGCTTGGTAAAAAAAAAAGAAAAGTGAAGCGGTGGTAAAAAACAAACAAACAACAACAACAACGCAGTTTGGTAGGTATTTGAAGATGTAAACATGACGTTAAAGTCAAAGCCCCGCCCACATTACCGTCTCCTCCCCGGCGTCCTTGAAATTTGGTGATTAAAAAAAAAAAATGTTAAAGAGAAAAATCTGAGTAATTCAACAAAAAAATTCACGATTCGTTTAAGGTGCAGAAACGGTCCAGTCTTTCCTCCCTATTTTTTAAAAAATTTTTTTTATTGCAATCTTAACTCATCTTAACTCACAAGAAGAAATGTATCATTTATTTTTCATTAAAATGGATTTGAAATACTGGATTGGATTGAGGTCACGGTACCGGTGCCGGTATTAAAAAAAAAAAAAAATAAAATGTTGGACCGATACTGAACCTTATTTTATTTTATTTTTTTAAACGGTGCCCGGTAACAGATTAGATTTTTCGCCCCGCTCCTTTTCGGCCGTTGGGACGCTCGTGTGCGACGGTGCGGGGGTTTTGCATTTGGTCCCCCGCCCCGCGCTGACATATCTGGAGCTCCCGTCACCGTCCCATTTATAAAGGTGTCACACGGTTCATGCAGCGGGGTGACTCCTCGGGCAGCCGAGCAGGACCGCCACGTGTCGGTGGAAAAAAAAGAAAAGAAAGTATTTCCAGGCGGGGGGGAGGAGGAGGCTGACGGCGTTTTTTTGAAAGGGAATGCGGGCGAGGTTGTAACCAACACGGCCCGTCTGGCACCGTGCCCGCCCTCCCTCACCTCCTCCTCCTCCTCCTCCTCACGTGACCTCAACCCTATTTGCGGAGGCTCGGTATCCGAGCGCCGCTTGGCTAAAACACCAGCGGCGAGAGTCACATGTACCTTTTTTTTTTTTTTTTAACGAGGTGCGGCAGCGCCCCCCCCCCCAACCCCGATCGGACGAGGTACCCCGGCGCCGCCGCGCTCGCGTCCGAACCCGACGGCGCTCCGAGCTCTCGCTTTTTTTTTTTTTTACACTGCCGCTATTTATACGCGCAACGAGCAGCGACCGAGCTCGCCGCCGCCGCTGAAACACCGAGGCAGGCGGGGAGAGCTCGGGTGACATTTTCCCAGCGCGGCTCCCGGTGCACTGTGGGAAATCCCGTTTCATCTGATGCTGATTAAACCAGGTCAGGCTCTCGATGACAACGGCGCTCGAAGGGATAGTCTCGTCTGCAATAGGTCACGCTGGGGAGGGGTGGTGGTGGTGGTGGTGGTGGTGGTGGGGACCGGTTGGCCGCCGTCCACCGAAAACTCTTTTTTTTTTTTTTTTTTTAACGCCGCGTTACCGGCAGGATTTTTTTTCCCCCCCTCGGCGTTGAGATCGCGCGACGCGTTCGCGGGCAAAATGCAAATCGCATCAGATCTGACTCGAATTATTGGAAAAGGAACACGAGTCATTTGGTCGGAAGTGAAAAGAATACGGAGGCAAGAGACGATCCGTTACGACACCCTCAAACAAAAAGCTCGCAGCGCGTCGTCACCGCCGGATCCCGTTTCCACCTCGCACTTCCCCTCAACTGCACGCCCTCCTTCGACGTAGAGACGGCGACGCATTTTTTTTTATTTTACTCACCCGTCTCGTCCGCCAAACGGGGTTTTTCCCCCCGTTCAGTTCACACCCAGATGAAAGTCATTTGGTCATAAAGTGAGTAATGCACTCAAATGGAAGCCACAGATACGGAGGCTTTATTCACAGCGTGGATTAAATTAAAGGCCAAATTAAATCGAAAGAATATCAGTTCAAAGTCCTTTCAGCAGCTCTTCTGGTGAATTTTCACTTTATTTCTTTTGATGCGAGACTTGTTGTCGATGTTCGTTTAAGAATTGAGATCGCCGAGATCGTTCTGTTGACCTTAAAAAAAAAAAAAAAAAAAAAAAAAAAAGTACTTTACGTCTTTCGGTTTGCGAAACTATTGTAAAACATCCCAAAAAACAAACAACAACAAAACAATGTCCCCTTGGGGATTAATAAAGTAACTACCTAACCTAACCTAAAACGTGCGAGAGGCAAGTGAAAGAAAAGTTCAAATAAAATACAAAAAAATCGACATTATTTAGTGCGGGAAAGTTGTCGTTGTTATTTTTCTTCCTGTTTTTCCGCCCCGTTGATATAAATTCAGCCGGCGACGGCTGGATTCAGATCCGCTGTTTGAAGCGAGAAGTGACAGAAATGACGACAGCTCCCGAGGTCGAGGAGGGTTTTCCGTCTTCCAAGGTTGTTTAAAGACCTCGAGAGTCCCGACGGCGAAACGCGTGAACACAAAACGAGAAACGTCTCGGTTTCAGGTCACAAAAAAAGACTGGCGACGGGAAGCCCGGCTGACCGATTCGTCAACTTTTAAAACGCTTTCCTGCGAAGGCGGCGTCGGGAGACGTCCGCCCCGGGGGGACGGGGGAGACGGCTCTTTTAATCTGGACGGGAGAGTCTGAAACGAAGAGACGGGGACGCGTTTGCACGTTTAACCGGCTTAAGCCTGTAAATCTGGAAAGCCGCGGACCGAAAGCTGCTCCTCGCTCCGGCAAATCCACTTGGTTGGGTTAGTGTGTGTGTGGTGGTGGTGGGGGGGGGACGGGGGACGGGACGGGACAGAAGATCCGCTTCCGACTGGCCGCCCCGAAACGTCGGCCCGCGTGGGCCGCGCGTTACTAAACTCGACCCCGACTCCAGCTGCTTCGTGTCTCGGGGCTGTAACGCGAACTGGCAGGAATGCGCAGCGGTGCCCGACGCGAGCGTGATCTGCGACCCGTCATTCGTCGCCGACGAGCTCATTACCCGAAATCCTCTTGAGCTGAGCTGAGAACCGGGAGGGGGGGACGGGACGGGGGGAGGAGGAGGGGGGTGGGGACGACTGGTCGGCAGAAGCCATCCTGGAGGAGGTTAAAGGTCTGACCGGGACTCTTTTTTTTTGTTTTTTGTCTCCAGGGTTTGGAAAGACCACCCCGGGCTCGCCGACGGTCTCGGGGCTCCGGAGGTGAGACCAGAACCTACGCGCGATATTCGGACGTCTGAAACGAGGGACAAAGGGGGATGCCCGTCCCTCGGCGCGGCGTGACGTTGAGTCCGGGGCGCCGGAAGGGGGGGGGGGGGGCCTTCCTCGAGAGCCTCGGTAGCTTATCGGTTATTTCAGAAGATTCTACCGACCGGCGCCCCGACGGGCAGCTGCTCCGGAGGCGGGGGGGGAGGTGGAGGTGGAGGGGGGGGGGGGGGGTGGAGCCAGCGGGCCAACCGAGCTCCTCGGCGAAGGGGCACTTCCTAAAAAACCAGCCGTTCACAAAGCGGAGACTTCTCCTTGCACGAGCCTCTCGACTGCCAAACCAGAAATAAATTGGCTCCGACTTTTCGGCTATTCTTTGTACTGAGTCGACGTCGTTAATGTTTCTCTTCACACAGCTGCTGGCCTCATAAAAAAAGAAAAAAAGAAAAAAAAAGTCCATTTTGGCGTTGCCAAGGACCGCACATATGAAAAACGGGGGACATTTCAGCGGGCTCTTCCTGCCTCTTTCTTTTGACTCCTGTGAATAGATACAAACAAGACCGCGGGGGGGTGAAATGAATGTACCTTTTTTTTTTTTTTTTTTTAATTTCTTTTGAAAATCGGTTCAGTCGAGACGGAAACCGGCAGCCGACGGAGGCGCCGCGTCAAAATCGAGCCGCCGGCCGGTCGAAGGTTTGCGGAGAAAAGAGGAGGAGCGGAGCGTTACCCCCCCCCCCCGACGTCTCTTTACACCGGGGGAGGAGGGGGGGGGGAGCCGGTGAAGTCACCGCAGCTGCTGCCGCTCCGCCGCGGAGGCCGAGCGAAAGGTCGCCCCTCCAGCTGAGGGTCGTAAATTCAAAGACGTAAAACGGGAAAAGACGTACGCTGCACTCAACAGGTGCAGATCCAGAATGAATGGTCACCCCGTTTTTCTTTTTTCTCCTTCTCCTTCTCCTTCTTCTTCTTCCCTCCAAAGGAGGACAAAGAGGGGTGAAACAGGAGCGTTCAGCCGCCAGGACTTGTGACGCTTAATTAAAACGACGACGGTCCTCCATGAAAGCTTGCGAAATTTTGAAGGAGCGCGGCAGAAAACTTAAGACTCATTCTGGAGCTGCAACTTCTCACCGGCGCAATATTGAGATTTTGAGAAGCCGGAGGCTGCGTTGACCGTGGGCATCTGGCTTAAATTCACTTAAACGGATATCAAAATCTCACCCCACCGGCAGGTTATCGTCTCGGATCTCTCTGCTGCTCTTTTCTCTCTCTGCTCTCTCCCTCTTCGCCGACAACATCCGAGCCTGGTTCTGTTCGTTTTTTTTTTTTTTTAATCTTTTCGTTCTGGCGCGGGACAACTCTCGAGCGGTTGTATTATTTCAGAGTTGTCGGGGTTCAAATACTGTTAAAAAAAAAAAAAAAAAATAGTTCCACATTTTGAGGTGCCGGGTCAGACAAATCGAGAGGTTTCAGGAAAATCCTTGTTCGGTGAACGCAGCACCAGTACTTGAGTCGGAGAGGACTCTTCTCCTGACCAGTAGAAGAGCAGAGGAATCTACTCCAGCCAGCATCCACCGAGAAGTACCTACGTACTCGCAGCCCGAGCAGGGTCGTCCAATCCCAGAGCCCCCCCCCCCCCCAAAAAAAGTGTTTTGTGCGCTCAGCGGCTCTTATTGTCTGAAATATTAATGCATCACACATTTTCTTTTTCGGGAAAGCCGGTGCAGTTTGAAACATAAATATTGCACGTTTATATCGTCACCGCCGGGGAAAAAAAAATTCCATCGCGAAGATGCATTTTTGTTCAAAATTACAGAACGTAAATGTAAGCGGTCCTTAAAAGAGAGATTTTTTTAAAAAATTTTTTTGGTCAACCGGCAGCAACGATGACTTTACAGCAGCGTCCTAACAAAACAAAACAAAACAAACAAACAAAAATACGACGGACAAAACTCTCGATCGTGTGCACGTGACATCAATATGAACGTGAAGCGTGGACGCTGTAGGGGGGCGACTTTACTACCTTTGAAGTTCATCTCTTTTTTTTCCCTTTTTCTTCTTCTTTTTTTTTTAGAAAACCGACAGCTTTGACATTTCCCGTCACGTCGGTTCGTCCGCTCGACCCGTCTGTGAACCGTCCGACGGTGTAGATAATGAAGATTTACCGTATCGGATTTTTTTTTTTCTAAATGTCACGAGGAGTTTTCGTGTAGTTTTTGCGCCCAGAGGGGGCAGCAGCTGAAGATATCTGCATGTTCAGGAAGAAACGGGAATAAACAAGAGAAACGGTCGAGGCATGAACTTCATACCGAAGTGACACGTGACAAATGAACTTCCAGGAGATGAAAAGCTTTTTTTTTTTTTTTTACTCGCACATCAAGAACTTGGAATAACTGCGAGCTTCGCTTATTTGAAACCTGATTTTTAAATATATAGCGAAGTACAAATGAGGAAGTCTTTAACTGTTCCTTCGACGCGACTCCGCCGCTTCCAAATGAGTCGCGGCCCTCCCCGCCGCGGCCGCCGGTTCATCGGGAACGCGCCCGACGACCGGCGCATCGAGCCCCTCCGGCGTGACCTTTCACCCCCGCCGCCCTCTCCACCCCCGCACCCGGACGCCTCGTCACCCTTTCCGCGCCGCACGTCCCAGCGGGCCCGTCGCTTTAAACTAATAACCAATGACTAACCTGGCTTCACCCGACGGTGAAGTTTCAATTAATCAGCAACTCGAGGGACCTTGTGAAACAGGACGTCTTGTGCCCCGTCCTCCGCGTTAAGGACCGGGGTTTGTGATTAATCGGTGCCTCTTGACGATGAAACTGCGGGTTAAAGCCGCAAAAGTTTCTTTAATCCGGCCTTATTTATCTGGGTTGCAGAAGTTGGACCGTGTCCCCTCCATTCATTATTTTTTTTTTCTCCCCTCCCCCCCCTCCACCCGGCCGCCTTTGAACTCTCTGAAACGAGGAAGGCTAAATATTTACACGTCGGCCCTTGCTTGTTTAACGTTAAAGGCGCACTCCGCGCCGCAGAGTAAATGAATGAAAAAGCTTCAGACAAAACACCTCCAGCGGCTGATGGTTACCAGGCCACGCTGCAGTGCCGGTCCCACAGGTTCGACCTCCTTTTCAGGGCATGGGAGACGGTGACCCGGGGGGTCCGCTCGGAGGGGTGGGGTGGGGGGGAAGCGCGGCCCTGCTGACGCAGCTGTCTCTGTGAAAACAGGCAATCTGTGCATTTAGAGTTGGCTCGGGCCCAAAGAGATTAAAGCGAGGTGGGCTGGGACACCATGTGAGGGCATTACAGACAAAGACGACGAGCCGTCTGATCAGCTGCGAGCGCGCCATTCATCATCACAAAAGAAAACGAGGTGTGCAAAGGCACGCGCCAGTGAGCTTTTTAGTTTTATTTTTTTTCCTATAATTATCAGTTTGTGAAGCCCCCTCCCTCAAATGTCTGTTAGTGTTCGGATTCCCGTCTGTTCCCAGTGTGTTTTCCCCTGTTTAACCCCCCCCCCCCCCCAAATACCTCTCCTCCTGTGTCCTGTCATCCCCCTGTCTGTTTTTTCTCCCTCAGCAGTACCCTCCTCCAAGCACCGCCCGCTACCGCACCCCTCCGGCAGCACAGCTGAGCGGCGTTTCGAGTGGATTACGCCGGCCGCTACTTATTCGACGGTGTCAGTTCGTCCGCTGCCTACCCGTCAGCCCGTCCAGTAAGTCCGTCCCGTCCCCTGTTGTTGAGATTACGATTCTGACCCGTTTCCTGTTTTCCTGCCGCTCAGCGTCGGGCCGCGGGCACCCACCCGGACGAGGAGACCCTCCGGCGCGTTCCTCGGAGATCCGCTGTCGAGGGTTTGGGGCGATCCCGTGTCGAGTCGCGGACGTCACGCAGTCGATCCAGCCAACCAGCTCGCTGAGGAGAGATCTGGGGATCCCCCCCCCCAGCGGAGCGTCGCCGTTCGGCTACGTCACCCGGCCGCGTGTCAAGGAGGACCCCGGGATTCCCTCGGGTGGCGAAGCGCAGATTGACACAAGACTCTTGGCGTGCGTTTCCTGTTTGCACTCACCGCCCGGGAAATAAAAAAAACCTGATTCCTAAGAGATTTTGCCGTGTGTCTGCATTTGGGTTCGTTTATCCCCTCACCTCGTAACAGTTAGCCAATCGTAGCTTAGCAACAGCCGGTGTGTCACGCAGATACAAGATTTGACCAAACGTAAAGATCAGCGACGAACGTTCAGAGTTTAGGGACGGCGTCTTTTTCTGGCGTTTTTGAAAATGGATCAAAAGTCTTAAGAAACTATTTTTGAAAGCTTTTTGTTTTCTTCCTGCTTTGTCAACAGAATCTGTTTCGCATGTCCGGTCACCTAACTCACCGTGCGTAAACGTGCTGGTCCGAGTTTGGGAAAGCAGCTAAACCCCCCACCCCCAAAAAAAACAAAAAACAAAACAACAACACATTTTTCTTTCAATTCAATTGATGAATGGGTTTTGCAAACTCGGCGAAAAGAGGCGGCGGAACCATCGATTTTGATCCCGGCGGTCCAGTAGCATGTGAAATTGGTTTATTTTATCCCACCAATGAGATCTATTGACATTTTTGTTGATTAAATGATTGAAAAACCAAATTTTCCTTCGCTGTTGTTCGAGAATAGCTTTATTTCCAGCCACCGTTTAAAGAGGAACGAGTATTTGGTCGTCTGAACATCTTGAAAAGGTGTAAATTTCCAAGGGATGTACGTACTCTTGCACACTGGACAATGCTGTTTCTGTTTTTACGATGAAGAAATGACAGGATGCCAACATTTTGCCTTTTTTAAAAAAAAAAAAAGTTTTTTTTTTTTAGTTTTTTTTAACAGTGTTTTAAATTCAGTCTGCAGGAAACAGTAAAAAAAACAAAAAAAAAAAACAGCAGAAGCATGTGACTTGTGTTCGCTTAATTTGCTAAGTGGCTGTAAAACTAGCCGACAAAAGTGCCGCTTCAGTCGATAAACACAACCGCCGCCGGCTACGGATGAAAAGTAGCTTTTGTCTACGTCTGTCTTAAATCAACGACCCGCTGTTTAAAAAAAAATAAAATAAACGGTGGTAAACCACTGACTGGGGGTTATGATTGAAAAGCTAGGTCGAGCAACTGTAAGGAAAAGGGGTTGGGTGGGGGGGGGAGATTTAGCGTACAGTCAAATAATCCTCTCGCTTGTATTAAGCGGATGCCGAATGCCAGCGCACAGGTGTGAGAATCTGATTGAATTTAGAGAGGCGCAACCGAGAGGACGACGGCAGATGAGCAGTGACGGGGAAGAGCTGCGAGGGTCGTCAGGACCGACCGCACTCTCCTCTTCTTAATCCTTAAACAGTTATCCTGCTAATTCCCCTTAAATCAAGCATCTGCTTTACTCGCCACTAAGTCGGAGGAAAAAAAAAAAAGGTGCCTGGGTCAGTCGGAGAGGAGCGGGAGTTCAAGCTCGGGGAGGAGGAGGGAGGAGTGTGTGTGGGGGAGGGGAGGGGAGGGGAGGGGAGGGAAGGGGAGGGGAGGGAGGGATAATCAGGGGGAGGAAGCTATTACTAAATGTGATCAAGGAAACAAATGTCAGCTGTTGTGGTTTCACTAAATCTGTCACAAACGCTTCGGACGCAGCTCATCGACGCGAAGAGCAGCTCCAGGTCACCCATCTAACGACCGGCGTTACGCCCCGTTTACCATGAAATGCTCGCCGAGCAATATCGGGCTGGAGGACGGCAATCTAATCTGCGGCGAATCAGCAGCAACTGAAAAAGCCCCCGTCCTGCTTCTCCCCGATAGCGAGAAGAACAACAGCCATCAGCAGGAAGGGGAAACAATGTCCAATGTCACCCCAGAGGAGACGGCAGGATAAGACGCGCTCGGCTCTCCAAACCCGAGGGTTGAACAAAGGATTCGATTTGTACATTTGTGACAATCAGCGGGGAGTTTTCGAAACTGTCTCCCCCGATCCAAGATGTGGAATTTTTCCGGTGAATCTTCGGCAAGCAAAGACAATCTGCTGCGTGAATGAAAGGCTCCCGAGACACACGGCGCGGCACAGATGCTTCTGGGACGCCGCCGTTTTCCGTCTGGCGCCGCATTTGTCTCGTTTTGGCGGAACCTGACGAGTGGATTCACGAGCACAAGTGGATAATTCTACCCGGATAAAAATATATATATATATATATAAAAAAAAAACAACCAAAAAATGAAAACCCTGTGTGGGTTGGACGGCTGATAACGGAAAATGTCACTTCTTAGTTTCATTGTGTTTGGATTAAAGCTCAATTTATTGATCAGCTAATGCGCGGAGAGAGAAAATTCACCAAAAGGCCAAACAATTATCAGCATTTCCTGTTTGTCTTATTTGATATGAAACCAAACATCTCCCGTTTCTGAACTGCTTTTTTCAGACAAAACAAGTCATTTTGATATATTTTAGAGACGATTTACAATCTCCCAACAATCATCGGATCAATTGCTAATTAACATAAAGCCAGCTGAAGCTCGTTGGCTGGGTTACGCACACACGGCTCACATTTACCTTCGAATTTGAAAGTGTTTATTGACCGAGGCGCTCCTGAAACTTAATCCTGTGTGGAGGTGTCGGTGAACAGATTAAATATGTCGAGACGAATATCGTGGTGGGGTGGAAAGAGCCGACGGGTTTTCACGGTGGTATGATGGCGACGTTATTGGGGAGCTGAAATGTATTAACGAATTAGCCGATCAACACAAGAAACAGCAGGATTTTGACAATCAATTCATCTTTCAGGTTTTTTTTTTTTTTTGAAACACAGATGTCTCTGGTTTTAATGACTTATTTCCTGACAGCTGATAATGAAACCGGTTTTTGTTTGCGGCTTCGAGTTTCATTATCAATTAACAGGGGGATTCACTGTGAACTTTTATTTTTTTGAACGCATGTCATTAGCAGGTTTATTTTGATTGATAGATATTCAGTTTACTGTCATCGTGTGATAAAGAACATCAGAAAGTCTTGACATTTCAGATCCAGCAGCCAGTGAATTATTTCATTAATCGCAAATGTAGCTTCTACTTCGATGTCAATAGATTAATTGATTAATTGACCATTTGTTTTTCATCCCCACAGCACGGCGTAACATCAACGTACGTGCCCACAAATCGTGTCATAAATCAGTATTTACTCTTCCCCTTACTCCAAGTATCTTTTTTTCCCCCACAGCTTTAAAAGCTGTTTACGTCACCCGGCGCTGAAACAGCGAATCCTGTTATGGCCCTGATGAGGAAACTTTTTTTTTTTATTTTTGAATGCGCATCGATCCCATTTGCTAAATAAGGTCATCGAGTGACTCAATTCGCACGCACGTGTCTGACTCGTCCAAACGCAACGATTTCTGATTTCCGGTGATCACCACAGAGAAAAAGAAATAAATGGTCACCATTTGAGAGACTGGGACAGTACAAATATTGGGGTATTTTGATTAGTAATTATACCCTGAATAAATATGCATCGGTTTTAAAAGTGAGTCTATTCATTTTTCTTTTCTGACCGAATAGTTTCAGTGAGACACAATCCCCAAATATACGAGAGTTCCCTTTAGAGTGTGCATCAAAATCACGCACTTCCATTTTCATATAAAATAAATATACTTTTAGCATCCGCTGTCATCTGAATGTTCCTGTTCAACGACGAACGCACCTCCAGATCTGTCATCCTGCCGGTACGCCGTGCTCCGGCCCAGCGGGGATAACAAAACAAAAACAACAACAACAACAATAAAAAAAAAAGAAAGTAAAACCCGCTGCAAGCCTCGGACCGAGAATATCGGAGTAATGAGCCGCTGCTTTTCGACTATCTGGTGACTTTGTGAAGGTGGACAGGGCGCAGAGGTCACCTGTAGGTCAGGTGGCTCCGCGCAGGAACCCGTTCACTGATTAAGATGAAGGACGCTGAGCGGGGGCGGGGGGGGCCGGGGGGGGCGGGGGGCCCATCTGTTGTGGGGGGAAATAAACGGGGGTTTTCAGTGAATGGGAAAACAGAGCAGCTCGTCCCCCGTGCGAGGCCCAGCGGACGGCTCCATTAATCAGGACCGGGATGAGCCTGCTGGGGCGCGCAGTGACAAGTCAGCAGTGGCACAAACTCTCCTCCTGCTCCTCGCGCCGTATCTCCATTAGAGGCCGGACGTGTCATCTGGCTGTCAAGACCCGTTCCTCTGTTGTCACTATCGATGTTTTCACAACTGTCCTCCAAAAATAACCGACGACCGAAACGACTCCGGCTGCGCTCGGCTTCGTGAGACAAATAGCCCACATTTATATCCGGTCCGGCTGCGCCGCGGTAAGAAGTGTTCAATAGTTTTCTGGACGGCACCGAGGCCACTCGCCGCGTCTAAATGTTAAAGCCAATCATGCCAGCGACTGCGCCGAAATGTCCTGCACCAAGACCGCAGGAAACGTTCTGTCCGTTGCCTCGTGGCGGCGATTCCCAACTCAAAATCTGAATCCGAAAACAGACTTCCCTCCATAATTTTTTTCCGAACTGTTGGAAGCTGTTCGCAAATAGATGCGGTACGTTAGGGCGAGCAACTGTTTTCATTACTGGTTAATCTGCCAATTATTTTCTCAATTGTTCAGTTTTCCAGAGATGCAGGGTGACGTCTTCAAACGGCTCATTTTGTCCAACCGGCAGAAAACAAAACCCGAAGATATTCAAAATATGCGGAAGAGCAGCAGCAAAATATCACATCTCTGATGTGCCGGGACCTAAAAATAATCTTGGATTTTTGCTTGAAAAATCCCTGCGATGATTTTTTTTTAATTTTTTTATTTTTAAATATTGATCGTTTCCTGTCGAGGCAACAGCGCAACATACGGCGCGCGGTCTGTCGAGGACAGTGAGTTCAAAACACAACCAGGAGAACAAAATAAATTGCAAGAGCCGAGGCTTATGAGTTCAGCGCAGTGCGCGCGGCGTGCAGGGTGAACGGCCCTTTTAAACATGGACGCGTGTCATTGCAGTGAGTAAGTGTTGACTGGAGAGTTGATCACCTACGTGACAAAATCTGCGAAGGTCAGCAAAAATTGTCTTCCAAGGATGACGGTTGGCGCGTCGTTATTTTTCAACGCGAGCCCAGCGTTGGTGCTGTTGTGTCTGCTTTCGTAACGGTGACGCCGAGTTGGTTGCAGGTCGCAGGGTAAGGACGCGGGCGGGCGGGGGGGGGGGGCGTCGACCGGATGCGGAAAGTACAACAAAAAAAGGAGCTTTCCGGGAGTCACTCGCAAATAAGAGACGGGAGAAAACCTTTCGCAGCCGCTTGATGAGAAACTTTCCGGGAGTCACTCGCGCACGAGAGTAAAACGAACGGAAACCCTCCGGAGCCACTTGCAGACAAGAAGGAACAATCTTTTCTCTTTCCGTCAATCGCCACCGTCTATTACTAGAAAACAGGCCGCGGCGTTCTGGCGTCCGATGGTCCCCCTCGAATCATTATTCAGATTGTGTCATTTTGTATTTGATCTTGTCCCCCGGTGCCCGTAATGCTCACGCTTCTGTAACGTGCTATTTTCGGCCCGAATGCGGCCTTAGCCCCAGTTGGCGAACACGTCTGCTGCACCTCGAGCAGTAAGATAAGACGTGTCCCCTCAGCCCCCGCTTTCAGAAAAGGGAGCGGGTGGGACGGAGGGGTGAGAGGGTGCAGGCGGAGGTAGTGGAAAAGATGGAGGAGCACTTTAATAGTATGATTCAGCAGAGGTATCAATTCCCCCAGATGGCAGGCTGGCTCCTATTGACTTACATAGGAGGGGAGTAGAGAGGCAATCAAAACCACCCCGGGGACGGACAGTCAGCGCATCAAGAAGGAGCCGGATCGGCGGGCGCGACGCGGCCCGTCAAGACCCAAGTGGGGAAGAACGGAGGCTGCAAAAGTGTGAATGTGCTGGGACACAGGGCGCGGTCGAATCGACCTCCAGATTTAATTTGCAGACGGGTGTACGTGACTAAAACATGTGTGCCGTCCTCTCCTCTCTCGACGTTGTTCCTGTCGCTGGAGGACACGTTGCTCATCGCAGCGCAGACTGCGACTCAACACCCTCCCCGCCCCTCCCCTCCCCTCCCCTCCCCTCCCCCCGACCTTCCCTCATCGCTCCGTTCCTTCAGACAGCTGACTGGAGGTCCCGAGTGACGACGTGAGGGGAAGGGGGGAGGGGGGAGGGGGGGGTCGTCGTCGTCGAGAGGACGTCCCCGGTCGCACCGGCGCGACAGCCGCCGACGCGCCGGTGCGACCGGCTGGTTTGTTTAGGAGGCCGGCGGGTTTCACACCCGCCTCACCGGGCCGCTTTGAATGACACCACGACGGGGGGAAGACGGAGGGAAGGTGAGAAAGCCGTTCCCGCCTCCGGCTGAAACGACCCGAGGCCTCTTTAATTTAAGAGGTAAAGCCCCCCCCACCACCACCACCACCACCCCCACACCACCCCCTCCATGAGTAAAACTACATTAACCTTCTGCAGAGATGTTTAATCAGCCTAATGAACGCTGCCAGACAGACAGCAGCTGACCTTCAACCCCTGACGTGCAAGTGATGGAGAGAGTTGGCACTGACAAGACACTATTAATATTTCATTTACGCTGCTTTAATGATCATTAAACTGCGCTGCAACATGTGATCCCGTGTCGTGTGGCCTGCTCGGCGTTGTAATAGATACAGATGAGTGTAACTGGTGTGTGTGTGTGTGTGTGTGGGAGGAGGGGGGGGCTGTAATCTGATTAGCGTTTTTTTTTATACGCAAAGGAGAAGAAAAGTTTGCGGTATTGTTGCTTAAAATGCTCATCCCTCCATGATGCCGATCCAAAAGTGACACAAAGGATGATGCGAATATTTTTGGCCCTGATACCCAGCCCTGGTTAAACTTCAATGTTTTTGTCATATCAGTAGAAAAAAATGCCTCCCGATTTAAGAGCAACAACAGCAGCAAGACGTAAAGCCGTGTGTCAACCTCATCCACGTTCGCTGCCATTTTTCTGGCTCGCGAAGATGTTTATTTTTTATTAATCCCTCCTACAAAGCTCATGATTTTCTGTTGTTTCATCAAATCAAAATCTGCCCACAACGAGCCCCCAAAAAACAGACCTATTTAAACCGAGAGAGAGAAAAGAAAAAAGAAAAGAAAAACACGTACGTGGGCAGCTATTAAGAAGGCTGGTAAATGTTCATGTGGAAAACTATTAGGGGGCCCCAGTTAGACCAGTGAGCTGTGGGGACAAACATCAGTCGCACTTACGATGGTTATTAACAAGTCTGCAGAGATACACAGTCATTTAACGGAAAAAAAAAAAAAAAAAAATCTGTTTCAAAATCCATCGCTAATGCAGCCTGTGAGACAACAGGGAACCCTGGTTCCCTCCATAACATTATTTTCACAGCCACGAGGGGTCCTACATAAAGTGGGTTTTTTTATTCGCTGGCCCACACGACCAGCGGGTCAGACTTTTACTGGCTACTTGTGTGCTTTCAACGGCCCGGCAGACAACGGAAAAATAAAAACGAGGCCTTTTTTTTATTTTAAACAATCGAAAGTTCCCTTTAGATTTAAGTTTATGATGTGAAATAAACAAGAATGTAAAACGCTCAACAGTTTGAGCTGCTTTGGAGGATTTACATCCTCATTGTCTACCTGTCAGCGTGTGATCGTTACGATTCACCGACGTTCCCTAAACGCCTCGCCGCCACTGTTGCGCAACTCGAAGACAGGGTGAAAGGCAAGAAATCCGTCCGTCCAGATGCATTTCGTGGCCTTTATGCGGCGCTCTTTAATATCAACTGGTGTCTTGTCTAGAGATCTGATGAGGGGAAGAAAAAATAAATCGAAAATACTTCACAAAAAGTCGAGAACACTTGCGAATACATGCAATATGACGACGCAGAAATGTTTGTTTGATTGTCCTACTCTTGACCTACCTACCCCTCCCCGTGTCATTCAGAGTTATCTAAACACAAAACTTTGGACGGCGGATTGGAAGCCAGCCGGCGTCGCAGATTCAAGGTGCGAAAAAAAAAAGAAGCGATTCCGTCAACACACGTCGGATTAGACGTCGCATTTGGCGTCGCCGCGGCGCCCGCGGGCTTCACCGTCCACCGCCGTGGCTGAGCAGAAGGTGTCCATCTGTCTCGCGTCCCTCCTCCGCTCTCGTCAGCGCGACAATGGAACTTTGAAACCGGCTTATTATTGAACGTGTGGGCATGTTTCCTTTCAAACAGCAGGACCGTCCGTCCGTCCGTCCGCCCGTCCGCCCGCGCGGCAGCGTCGGCGGACGGGACACGTAAACACCGAATGTAGGTCGAGTCAAACAGTTTGCGTCTGTTCCCTCCCCGCGCCGCCCCCGGGGGTAAGACTCGTCTCTGCGCCGGAGAAACCCGGGTGTAAGTGACGTTTCCTATCCTTGGAGCCGGGGGAGGTCGCGAGGTTAAAGATGAAGTAGCTCCTGACCGGATGTGTTGCTTTCGTCCCACGCGGACCCGCTCGCGCTACGCATTTCAAAACCTTTTCTTTAAGCCTTCTATAGAAACGGGGCGCAGCTGAAAGCAGCGGCTGCAAGAGGTCTCTTTTTTAGGCCAAATCTAAAGGTTTTTAAGGGATTTGCACATGAATGCGGACTAATTATGGCGCGATAACGAAGCGTCCGGCGAAGAAGAAAGGTGGGCCTGGTGATGATGATTAAAAAAAAAAAAAATAAATAAAAAATAGTAGATGCAAGAATCTGCTCCTCTTGTTCAAAACCTAACTGTTGGTTGAAACGAGCAGCTGGTATTTACAGAGACGAGCTTTTATTTTTTTTTTTTTTGAAAGGCTCCCCTTCTTCTGCTTAAAACGCCTCTGATCTTCACGCGTTCGGCACAACATCCACGATTTAAAAAAAAAGTTCAACAAGTTTTCAGCGGATTAATTCAGGTTTAAAACAACAGGAACAGCGAGTTCTGCTCAGAGAAGGTCAGGTGGCAGGAATTTCACCCGGCGAAGCAACTCATCAGCGACTGATTGAAACGCTGGGGCTGTGATTTCTATAGAGGGAGACGCTAATGTGTGGGAACGCTGATCGGGGAGTCCTCGGGCTTTCTGTGGAGGATAATTCCTCTTCAAGACGCGCCGTACGTCCTTGCTGCACACCGTCCGGACCTTTAAACTCAACATAAGAAGCCGCGTCAAATGTTCAGTCCCGTGACGGCAACTTAAGTCAGTGTTCATTTGTCACATTGCGGGTATTTTTGGTATGCGGGTCACAACTCTGCCGGGGTCATCAATCAAAACTCTGGCGCCAAGAGGTTCATGTTAATGAACCAATTAACACAGATTTAAAAAAAAAAAATAGGTTGCCCTTGGAAAGCAGATTGTAGAGCTTCAACTACCAATCGGCGACGTGATCTTTGATTCATTTCGCGTAGAAAAATGTCAGAAAATCGCGAAAACCTTTTCAGGAGCACGAGCTGACGCCTTCAAATTGCTTGTTTTGTCCCGCCAAGAGCTAAGAACCTAAAGATTTCCAGCTACGCCGCCGCCGCCGCCGCGTACCCAAGATGAACACAAGCAGCCGCTCTTGCTTTACATACGTGCCAATCTGCGCTGTAATGTAAATTAGAAACCGGCACCGTGCAAACACGGCCACGGTAAATAACCAACATGGTTACGTCAACACGTGAACTCCCTTAAACATACAACTGCATCGACCGCGGCTGCGAAGCCAGCGCGGTGCAACATTCCTCTGCTGCACCAGCGTCCAACGCCGCCCTCCTCCTGGCCTCCTGCGTGGAGCGCTGCACATCCAACCCTCTTTCGGAGGATCCACACAGCGCGTAGGACAACTTACCTACTCGCATGTCCGAGATATGAACAGTTTCAGTCCGATACGGACCTCCGATCTAACGAGCAGTGAAGTTATGAAGAAACGACACAAAACTACCACCAACGAGGTCAAAGTTTTGGTCTAAAATCAAAATGCTGTTTGGCTGAGAAGTCAGGATCTATATACCTATTTTGATTTGTGTACTTATTTGGTCCAAACTGTAGTAACACACAAGAAAAAAAAAAAACATTAAAGTGGACACATAAGCAGTTAGCCAGCCTGGAAAATCGATGTTTCATTTTACTGCGGTTTCAGCCGAGTTATTATGTTCGGCAGAAGTTGAAAAGTTTAGGAAATAAAAGCGCACTCTTGAAAGCACCGTTACAAACTTATAATGAAGCACAGAATCACTAACTAACAAACTAATAACAGTCGTGGATAGAAACTTAACGTCATTTGCAATTTTTCTCCAAGTGATTTTCGGACAACTTGGTTAAAATGTGCCCAACATCTGGATAGAAACCCAACGACCCGGCAGATGTTGAAAACGTGAGTGAAAAGTAACGTCGAGTTGGAATTACGCCGGGGTTGGTAAGCGAGGCCGACCACCTTAATATTTTACATTCGGCTTTCGCTTTCATAAGAAGAAACCAGTCAGCCCGGCTTGCGGTTTTCCACTTCACGAGAAGAAACGCGTTCGCAAACTCGCGAACTTCGAGAGGAAACCAGTCGTCCAAACTCGCGCTCTTCCGCTTCACGAGAAAAAAAAAAAAAAAAAATCTTGTTTGCCAAACTGGCGAACTTCCACAGCACAAAGAAGAAACAAGTCTTCCTGACTGATGCATTTGGTGCAGGAGCAGACGTCAGCGGCGCATAGCAAACGTTAACGGGGTTTGAGAGAGCGTCTTCGTGCAACGCCCGGCCTCAAATCTGTCGCTCTCCCGCTGCCGTGGTAACCACCCACGCTGTTTCCCACAAATACGACCAAAAAAACCCCCAAAAAACTGGTTTTAACATCTTTCGTTAAATTTTTTTTTTTTTTTTTTTAAATAAAATTGACAAATTACGTTCAAATTCGGTCGGAGTGAGCGGCGGCGCTCCGGGAGCGCACGCGTCGCATTTCTCAACAACATATTCCCCAACAGCCTCGCATGTTTAAGCGGTCTCACGCCGTGCAACGGGGGAGAAGCTGGCAGCCAAACACAGGGTCGCCTCCGCCAATAAAAAAAAACAACAACAACAACAACACGCTGACAGCACCCGAAACAAGAGAATGCAAATGAGGCAGAGTCCTCCCGAAGAGGAGAGTGATGTCATTCGATAATAACGACGGCGTTAAAAAAATTAAAAAAAAATGAGAGAAAAGCTGAAACTGCCAGGCGACTGAAGTTTTCTTCTAGTTTAATCTATTCCAGTTTCCAAGTCTGAAAAAAACAACAACAAAAAAACAACAACAACCAGATTACATAACGGCGGACCTCCGTGTACTCCCGGGCCTCTAAGTATGTGTGCAGTCCTTGTGGAGAGGCGGCGGAGTTTGGCTTCGCCGTCGGCTCGCCTGGAAATCACACAGGTCTCTAAGTTACACTCTTAACATTCACAACATTTACTGCACAACAGCTCCAGTGAGGAGCACAAGGTCTCAGTGTGTCAGGCGAGCCGAGCGCTGATGTAATCGTAGTCGGGCAGAAAATTAAAAAATAAAATAAATAAAAATTCCTTTTCCTCACTCGAGGAACAGAAAATACCTTTGACTGCATCGACGCCGTATTTACACCGAGCAGCGAACACACGAGCGTCTTTACTTTCTCCCGCAGTCCAACTATTTTAAAGTCTCGCCAAAAGCTGCGGCCGTTTCATGTTTCTCGGTCTCGTGCGGTTTTTTTTGGTTGTTTTTTTTTTTGTATTTTTTAACATCAAATTAGCGAAAGCTGCCAAACTTAGTTCTCCGGGGCTGAAGTGATAAGACATTACCTCACCGGACGAGATCATTTAGAGAATCGACTAATTGTTGAAGTCATTTCTTCAGCAAAAAAAACAAAAAACAACAAGATTTTTGTTGTTTTTTGTTGTTGTTTCCTACTACCTCAATATGACAGTTTGCTGCTCTCCTCTGTTTTACATTGTAATAATCATATTTTTAACTGTTGGACAAAACAAGACTCAGAGGCGAAATAATGCTGTTTGTCTTTTTCACCATTTTCGGATAGTTTATAGACTAAATGACTGATCAAACTCCGGTGAACAGATAATTGAAATACTCTTCGGTTTCAGCCGATCCCCAGTTCGTTCCTGTCACGTGTTCGCGTCAGTGTTGCATCCCAGTCGCGGCGCAAAGCCTCCTTTTGTCTCATAAGACTATTAACGAGCGGCAATATTTGAAACACCCCGGAAGGTCATTTAACGACACTTTTCAATGGCTAAAACCGCCGGGCCATCTGGATGACAAAAACAAAACAAAAAAAAAGTGGCTGTTGCACAAAATAAAAAGGCTTTTCAAAGTTGCACCTGGACAGGAAACAAGTTAATCATCTTTTTTGTATTGTTTCGGCAGATGCATTTATCTAATCTGCATGATTATGGGGAGTTTTAGGATTCGGAAGCACCTTCCAAAACAGATGTAAAGTGTTGGTGAATAACGAGATTTCCTTTTCTTTTTATTTAACAAACAGACGCTTAGCCTCGAACGCGAGGGGGACGGACTGAGAGCGGCGAAAAGCCCGGTTTGAGTCATTATAAAAAGAAAATAATGAACAAAAGCCTAAAGTAGATTGCCAATTCAAAACAGCTGAAATACCGCGAGCCTCTCTAGACGCTCCCGGATGAGAAAGCGTGATTTTGAAGCGACATCAGAGTTTAGTCTGGGTTAAATAAATCTGGTCTGAACCTCAGTGTGTGTGTGTGTGCAGCAGATCCTAAGTGCATGCTAAAACAAAATATATATATATATATAACCACAGAAATGTGGTTTAAATGGCTATTATTCGTACCCAAGACAGGAAAAACTCCCTTTTTTTGGTCCCTCATTATCTACCTGTCAGAAACCATCGCTCCCCGAAGCCTGTATTGCCAAAATGCCACCAGAACACCTCGTCTGAAACGCCTTATTGGTCGTTTTACGGGACAACACTTTTCAGCTTGCTGGACGCACGTCGTCAGGGACGCCTCGAACCCAGGTCAAGCCGGTCAACGGCTGCACTTTCCCCGCTCCCGCCAGCCCTGCCCCACACAATGCATCCACTCTAAATCCCATCTTTTGTGGTCCTCCCCGTGTCTTCAGTGTGGCTGCAACGTCATGTCTCAGACACGCTGCTCCACCGTCTCAAACTTGCTTCCACGTGCACTCACAAACAAAGAAAAACAACAACAACAACAAAAATACGGTTTAGAAATGTCTCAAACAAACAAAGCATAAAATAGCCCGTGTTTCAGTCGCTTGGTGCAAAGCACAGATGCCTTTTGTCATCTGTTACTATGACCATAACAGCTGAAAGCAGATAAAGCCATGCTTCAAGCAGCACCGGTTGTTATGTTGTTGTTTTTTTGTGTTTTTTTTTTTTTTTTTTTTTTTTTTTTGCTTCATGGAGAGTAAAGTCTTACAAGTATTGAACGTGAGCTTCAAATCCACAACATAAAGAAAGCGTCTGATCAGTGTGATCCCCTGAAACGACAATAGACTAGCAGGGCACGTGCTTTCAACACCCACAGCCCCAAACTCTGCAGCACTAGCAGGACTTGGACTAGACAATAGAGAAGGCAGACGAACATAAGACCTGTCCTGAGAACAATAGTTTCAGACAGGTCGGAGGAGCTTCACAGCAGATTAAACCTCTGCAGAGCCCTTCTTCACCCCCGCAGTTTTTTTAAGTTTTTCATTAAGACAGACTGAAAGATAGACACTTTTTTTTGTTGTTTTGTTTTTGTTGTTGTTGTTGCTTTCATCAGACCTACTTTGTGCACCTCTAAACAAAGATTTTACCTCTAAAGAATAATGACCGCAAGGCGCAGAGAGCTCTTACCGGGCAGTCCGGGCTGTTTCCGTCGCCGCTCCTTTGTGTTTATATTCCGTTTTTTTTCTGACGATCCGCTCGCGCGTCTCACGGACACAAATCTCGACCTGACTTCCATGCGCTCGCGACCGGGACCACGCGCTCAGGGGGGGAGCGCTCGGGATACGGCGCGTGACGTCACGGCGAGAATGGAAAGCCGGTCGAAAAAAAAAAAAAAAAAAAATCTTTCCAAAATCAATAGTCACGCGGGCGTAACGTGGTTATATACGACATCGGGTATAACGTAGAGAGTTGACGTTTTCTTGGTTTTTTTTATTATTATTATTATTTATTCGCAGTTATTGTACAGTATCTCTGTTGTCATAATTTCTCATAAAAACTATAGTTTGTGGTCAATAACGTTTGGACTGTGTAACTCGTCCTCAAATGCCAAATGTGATCAAAACTGTGAACACACCTTTTTTTTTTTTTTTTTTTATTTATTTGTTTTGGTCTTTATCTGAGACTTCAGAACCAACTTCGGCCCATTCATGTTCAAGCTTACAAGGCATCCATCCGACTGCTTTCCGAGGTTTCTATGTACTTACACCAAGTCCCCGGCAGCAACGTTCGAGAAGAAAATCCTGCTAGAAATAGATTTGAAAGTGTGATTTGGTGTTTTTGAAGTGTTTCTAGAACAATTTTTAAGCAATTCAGAAAGAGGAATTCCCTCTTTTGTCCAGAAAACAAGCATAGAAACTGAAATGTGTTCACATTACTGCCAGTTACATTGGGAGTATCTTCCATGACGATTTCCGGCTGAGGTCAAAGTTTTATTACGATTGACGTTTAAAGGCTTTCCGGCATGAATAGGCTTACCTGGTCTCCTTTGGGAGCTTTTACTACGTAGACATATTTCAATGCTGACCATGTTACCTTTCAGTAGTCGGGAGGAAGAGGAGTGCCTCGTCTGACCGTCATCACACCTGAAAATGCCCCTGTCCGTCACTTTTATCCAGATGTTGCATCATTTATGTGGCTGCACCCACACTGCAGCATGAACCCCCCCCCCCCCACCACCACCACCACCACCACATCTGAATACGTAGTCGTAGTGGAAGTTTTTTTTTATGACAAGAACAAGGAGACAAATTCAAGAAGAAACATTTTTTTTTTTTTATATTTCAAAAAGAATCTAGGAACATAATGGAAAAAAACCAAACACTGGGTCTGAACATCCAGACAATTGAGATCCAAAAATACATTTTCTTAGGAAATATTAATTATATACAAAACGTAAAAATTTATATTTTAGTTTGGGTCCCTCAACAGGATGACCCCATTTTTTTTTTTTTAACGTTTTATTAATAAAAATAAACTTTTAAATATTTAACCCACCCATAACTTCAGCTGAGGCAGTTTTTAACATTGAAATCAAACGAGATTCCAAACAACTTAATACATTTTGCATTTGCATGCAACAACTGTACACCCTTAAGTCTTGAACTTGCATAAAAAAAAAAAAGGCCAAAAAAAAAAAGTCTGTGATTCAAACTTTAAGCGCGAGAGCTCTGCAGCTGTGCGAGTCTCTGCTTTAGAAGTTCACTTTTCCTCCTCAGCTGCTCTTTGAGCGAGAGGAGTCTCTGTTCGTCCGACTGCATGCTGTAAATGCACTCCGTGGCCTTCTTCAGGATCACCACCTTGGCCGCCTTCTCGTTGTTGGCCACCTCGGGGATCTCGTCCCGCAGGGCGAAGAAGCTCAACTTGAGCTCGTTCCTCCTCTGGCGCTCCAGCACGTTGTGAGTCCTTCTCTTGTCGTAGTCTTCGGTGTCGGACGTCCGGGGGCTCGAACACTTGCGGTTGCTGCTGATCTGTTTGAGGACCCTGCTGTGGCTGCTGCCGCCTCCTAATCCTCCTCCTCCTCCTCCTCCGCCGCCGCCGCTCTCCAGCTTCAGCCTCTTGACCGCCGGCTGCTCGTGCCTCATGGATGGATGGGCGGCGTAATTATGCTGGTGGGTGGAGACGTGGCACCTCTTCAGCACCAGCGGGCTCGGGTGCCGGGTCTCCAGCGGGCCGGGGTCGCACCGTCTCACCGCCTGCCTCTTCTCCACGGTGACCACGTCGATCTCCTCCTCTTCCTCCTGGTCCTCTTCTTCCTCCTCCTCCTCCTCCTCGTCGTCGTCGTCGTCGTCTCCATCCTCATCTTCTGTAAAAAAAAATTAAAAAAAACGGCACAAACGGAAGCAGCACAGTCACTCTTCTGCATCCACGTCAGGGTTGTAACTCTAAATGCGTGCCACAGCAGGAAGAGGGGTAGGGAAAGGGGGAGGGGAGGGGGAGGGAGAGCGGGGGAGGGTGGGGTTGGGGGTGGGGGTGGGGGGAGTGCTACAATCTCTGCAGACCATTTGCCACTCTCCTTCCACATCAGTTGATTACTTAACATGCAGCCAAACCCTCCAGCTACACACCCAGCAGCGGACCACATGACCCCGGGGCGGAACTGGCAGCGCGTTTCTCTCTTAACTCCTGTCTGGAAATCTCACTGCAGATCTAAAAAAAAAAAAAAGCACCTAAACCTCATTTTAAAACCCCATTTTGCTCGGTATTAGCGGAGCATAACGGTGTGGCATATAACACTCTACGGCGTGCACAAGCTTTGCTCACTCAGCAGAGGGAAATTCCTTGTTGCACGGAGGGGAGGGGAGGGGAGGGGAGGGAAAAGGAGGAGGAGGAGGAGGAGGAGGAGGAGGGGGGGGGGGGCGCGCCTTGCATGACTTTCTTACCTGAGTCACTACAACTGCTGCTGCTGCCGCTGCTGTTCGGCGGCGTGTCCAGTCCCAAATCCTTACTGGGCGGCGTCCCCGCGCTCTGCTTGGGCGTCTCGGCTATCGGATACGGGAAAACCACCGACGGGTCGATGCACTCCGACGCGGACGTGTTCAGGTCTTGCAGGTAGCTGCTGTTGAGCCTCCACGCAGCGGCTTCGGCGGGCTCCGCCGCGTCGCCGGCGGCCGACTCCTTCCTGGCAGCGTGCAGGGAGGCGAGCCGCTCGGAGACCACCTTCTCCAGCTTGGCCGCGGCGGAGAAGCCGCTCCACATGCAGTCCTGGATGATGATGGACTTGAGGAAGGTCTGGGAGTAGTCGGCGTCGCAGATGATGCTCTGGTTGACCACGTCGTCCCCCAGGAACTCGGTCACCATCTCCAGCTGATCCGCGGTGGAGGGGAAGATGCTGGACAGGGACGGCCGGCGGCTCGGGGAGAGGGGAGGGGTCGGCAGCAGTTCAAATTTCTTCCAGATGTCTTCGCTCGGTGCCGGAGGCTGAAGCTGTTGAGGGTAAAAATCCTCCTCCTCGTTGTCGTAGTAGAAATACGGCTGGAGAGAGTCGTAGTCGTAGTCGTAGTTTTTACTCGCCAAACTTGAATTCAGCGGCATGATGTCTCCGATTTTTCTCTTCTTCTGGCGAAGCTGGTCGAAGGAGAAACAAAAAAAAAACAAAAAAAACCGGGTGATTAGTTTCAGGTTCAGCCGGCGGAGAGCAGCTGCTTGGCACCGATCCTGTAAGCAACATCACATGGTCCACTCCAAAACACTCTTTTGCACGCCTTGCATGCATGCATGCACCGCTGCTGCTGCAGCAGGTGTTGTAATTGGGGGAACCGATGGTAAACCTTCACTAAACTGTGACTGACGTTCAACTCGCACGCTTTGTGTGTGTGTGTGTGTGTGTGTGTGTGTGTGTGTGTGTGTGTTGAACCTAAAAGTGCCGTAGGAGGCTGCAGGAACCCGGTCCGCGGCTTACCTTTCAGATTTTAAACCTGTAGGCGAAAGAAGACGGGGCGATCTCGACCCGAGAGGCGCAAAAAAAAAGGGGGCAGGAAAGTTATTCCAGTGCGACAGTAACATTAAATCCTTCCACGGAGGCGTTGCGGCGGCTTTCTTTCTTTCTTCTTTTTTCTTTTTTTTTTCTTTCTCTTTTTAGTCAGGCTGTTGTGAAAAGCATGCATGCAGAGATGAGAGGCTGCAGCAGCGACCCGGTGAGGACGACGCGCACTCTGTCATGAGCAGCGTGAGAATCACAGCTGAGCGCTCCGCCGGCTCCAATATGAACGACCGCAGCACTCCTCCCCCAACGCCGAACATCTCTTTGTCCTTCCGCCCTTTTCCCGCGAAACACTCGCCGCCGTTGGAAATCTCACACCCCCCGAAAACGCGCACTCGCTATTGTCACCCAAAATATCCCCCGCGCTCCGGTGCGTCCGACCGACGCTTCAAACGCGCACGTTCGCCGGTGCATTTAGCCGCTTTCCTCGTATTTTCTCTCTTCGGGGTCTACTTCGGTCAAAAGAAGTGGGAGGGGTCATAGTAGAGTCGAGCACTGCTTCCATTGACGGCATGCAAAAAATACTAAGTAGTAGTGACACATAATTAGGTTGTTATTTTTTTTTTTACTACTACCCCGCCAAAAAAAAAAAAAAAAAAAAAAAAAAAATGCACATAAACAACACCATGTTTTCTCGTGAAAATCCGCGAAGCCTCGCAGAAAATATAGACCCCCCCCCTCCCTCCCTCACACACACACACACACACACACAACATAACGGATCTACAAATCAGGGCCGCAGCCTTATAAAAAAAAAACATTTAATTTATCACCCCCCCCCCCACCCCCAAGACAACAAGCGTTTGCATTTTAATCTCAAATGCACGCAAATATCTGCAGAATAAGTAGCGCGTGTTTGTCGAGGTTTTGGACAGTTTTTGTGCAAAAGAGTTTTGACAATATTTGCACATCGGAGCTCACAGGTGCAGGCAGCTTTACCTCGGTCTGCCTTGCAGCCCACCGGCAGGAGCAGGTGATTTCAACAAGGGCGGCATAAATAACTGCAGTTTGTCACGACACACATTTTTTTTTTTTTGATGCAGACATTAACCCCTAACCGTGTAATGGTCGGTCGATTTTGAGGTTGGACCAAGTTGGCACCAATTACCTGCAGGGAAGGAGGCAATTAAAGGAATCAGATGGGCGCCGCCGTTTGGTTTCGGAGGTGTCCTCTTCTGGCTGTGCAGGTGGGGAAGGAAGGGAAGAGGAGGAGGAGGAGGAGGGGGTGGGGTGTGGGGGTGGAGGGAGGGGTGGTGGGAGGTGGTGGTGGTGGTGGGGGGGGGAGATTGGACGGGCTTAGAGCGCCCTCTGCTGTTTGTGGCGCCGCAGGTTTGGACGGCAGCCAGGTGGGTGCAGGGTCACAGCAGAGAAGGTGAACGCTAAAGTCCACGAACCGGGAGATTATTTATTGAAAATGGATCAAAGGAAAGAGGACCGGCGGAGGGTTGGTAACACTTTTAAGAGCTCGGTGACAAAATAGTACAATTCAGTGGGTTAGTGGAGCTTTTTTTTTTTTTTTTTTAATTTTTTTATCAAGGTTACTGGGTCACTTCATTAAAAAAAACACTTCTGGAAATGCATTCAATGACAAATTTAATTAGGTATTCAGCCTTTTGACAAAATCGGCTGCTATTTATAATCAGCTGGAAAAAAAAGATTTGGAAAAAAAAAAAAGATACTAATTCCCAACATGAGCTTCAACAATGCAAAAAAATAAAATAAAAAAAAATGGAATTATTATAAATATGCTCAGTAGGGTTTAAATAAAATCGTACTAATTGAATTAAACACAATACCATGTGGAGTATGTACAAGCATTTATTAATTGCGGCGTTTTGACTTTATTAACTGAATCACAAGAAGTCACTTTGTGCTTCAAAGCTTTTAAACAAATGGAGGGAAGGCCGAAGGAGGGGAGCGAACAAGCGGAGACAGGAAGTCTGAAAAAGGAAAACGTCCGTGAGTTCCTCTTGTTTTCGGAAAGTGGAAAAAGAAAAATCCCCAAACTGAAATGTCACCCTCCTCTTCTCGCTGTGGGAAGCAGCGTGGAGGATAGCGATCGTAACCTCCAGATTCATGTCTTCTGGTCTTGGGTGTTTATCGACGCCGGATGTTTCTTGTGTTTCAGAGAGCCGGCTGGAGATACAGAGGGAAGCTTTGAGAGCGGCTGGCATCATTTCCTGTGTAAGTGGAGACTGAAGGTGCTCGGGACAGGTTTGATTTGATTTCTTTTTTTTGTTGTTTTTTCTCACTCAAACTGGTTCCGCCAACTCTGATTGACGCAATCTAGTACAGGACATGGCTGAGGGAGAAGATTTTTTTAAGCTTTTCTGAAACCGATGGTGAACACTGTCGAGTTCTTTCTAAATCTGAATCATAAAGGTCAAAGGTCACCTTCAGGAGGATCTGCCTAAGCCTTTTTTCTCTGATGTATAGAGCTGTACTTTACAAACGATCGTTTAACGCAGTGCAATCAATTTGAACAGTACCTGATTGTAAATAATTCTGCAGACCGAGTTTAAAATCAAAACCTTTCTGCTAACTGTTTCCCGTTTGACAATCCTGGGTCGAGAAAACCACGTAGCAGTGAAGATTTTTTTTTTTTTTTAAATCACAAAATTCACTTGAAATTGTCGGCAATTCAACGCAATAGAGGCTGATTCATAGTTATAGCTCAAATGCAATTCAAAGTGCTTTAATATAAGACGTAAAGGATGTTTGCCAAGGAATTAAAAAGATAAAGATATGATAAGAAATATCTTTTCGACCAAAATCAAAGCATAAAAAGAAAATGAAAAGTAAAGGAGGAGGATCAAAGTGAAAACTAACGAGATTCGTGTTGACTTGTCTTAAGATGTATGACTATCTGTTTTAATCATGGTGTAACAGAAACACATCGCAGTCTTAATGGGTGCAACTAATTATTTTCAGTCCTGATCCATCTTTTGATTATTATTTAAATCACTCAGTCCTTCGTTTAGTTGAAAAATGTCAACAAAAAAAAGGAGAGAAGAACATCCATCATTATTATTAATGAAAGTGAGAAAGAAAAACAGCAGATTTGAACAAATTGTGTCAAATGTTGACGTTTTTAAATTACTTAAAGGATTCATCAGAATTGTTGTTTTGCGAGCAAAACTTACTTCAAAGTCTGAAATCTCTCCTATATTTACTTCCCAGCTTTTACATTTGCTTTCCATCATCACAGCTGAGAATTTGTGTGTTTCTGTATTTTTTTCACCCCGTAATCCTCCTTTATGATCACAGCTTTAGAGGTTAAATTAACACGTCTCTGACAGTAGATAATCAAAACTCAAAACCTTTCTAATTGTTATCTGAAGGCCACTGAACTTGCCGGAAGTTCTTAAAGACTTGAAGCTGTTGTATTGGATTGCGTTACATTTGATAAGTGTACGTATTAAACTGGCAACTGAGAAATACAGTTCCAACCAAAAGCATCACAAACTAAGAATCTAGTGTCAACAGCATGAACGCAATTTGATTCCAATGTTTCGTATTTGATGTAAACTCGCACGTTTGTCTCGCTGCACCTGCCAGCAATGGTGCAAACGATGATGATGATGATGATGATGATGATGCACGAGTGTCTGAAGTCTCTACTTCGCTATACAATTTAACTGACCAGTGTTCGGGAACAGTAAATTAGAAAATGGCACCAAAATCACATGCAAACAGAAAGAAAACTCATCACGGTCGAACTCATTATATTCGACCAGAAATAGAAATGGAATAGAAATAAAACTACAATCCACACAGAAGTTGTTGTTTGTTTGGTTTTTTTTTTTTTTTTTAAAAATGCAACGATCTTTGCCCAAAGCACTTAAACCATCACTCTTTTTTTCCTCGGGATTTGCACACGTCCTTCCCATTGATTATACAGTTAGATCTACAATAGAACAGTTGAATTAGTCATGAGGCAGATCGATCACTTCAGACACCAACTGGTGTCTTTCCTCTGGACTCAGATGCTGCACTTTTGAACTTCCCTAATTGTAACCACAAATCCAACGATCTGTGACCTCACATACAGCGTTGTCAGCACACTCTGGTGACCGGGGGCGCAGAGGAAGTTACACCGATAAAAACCTTAAACTGCGGTGCTTCTATTTCTCTTGAATATTTTCTTTTCACGCCACTTTATATATTTTTTTCTACTCCACATTTCAGCGAGAAATACTGTAAAAAAAAAAAATATATATATATACAAATTCTTGCATTGAAAGTATGTGAGGCACTTGAGAATATGATGCTTAAACTACCTAACAAGTATATAAAAGCACAGACAGAAAAAGTCACTGGCAGCTTTATTTTTTTAGTTCTATTTTTTTCATCTAAGAAAACGCCAAACATTTAATAGTTCTAGCCTTTAAATTGTGTGAATTTGCAGTTTCTATTCAAATTATTTCAGTAATTTAAATTGATTTTTTTTATTTTTTTTTATTAATTTTGAACTTTCTGTGAGACATCACAGGCATTATGAATTTATCAAGAAAATAATCAACAGATTGATCCAAAATTTAAATCCATTTAAAACAGCTTAAAACAAAACAAAACAACAAAAACAACAACCCTGCTTAAACATGAATTCACGAGTCATATTCCAGTGATATGGTGCACCGGTCCCAATCTTCTAATGTTCCCCGATGACACTCTTACTTTAAGCGCAGGGCATTTATTCGCAATAGTTGTAACATGGTTGTTAGTATTTCTGCTTCAGTATAAGAACGGGAGTCATTTCCTCACCACCGGTGAGCAGCAGCGAGAGCAATCAGTCAAACTGCAGAAAAGTTGACGGGTGTTGGACGAGAGTTTGACAAAACGCCGCGCAGGCGCGCACAAACAGCACTTGGGAGCGCGTAATGAAGAGAGGACGGCTGATACGCACTGATACGGGACGGGACGGGGGGGGACCGGACACATCAGCAGACACGCGCTGGAGTGAATGGAGGGGGGGGGGGGGGGGGGGAGCTCCTCCTCGTGCCGCCGGAACACGATTCAGCACGAAGCCTCTGAACCAGGCAGAAAATCAATAGGTGTTTCAGCTCCGTCGGTGGGAGGAGGCTGCCGGCCGAGCAAGTCCACAACGGGAGCGCGGCGGATGTGTCAAGAGTACTCAGGAGCTAATTGTGTCATTAATTATTGATAGTGACAACAGACAGTTATTGACACAACCTGCTACAGATGATCTACAGTGCGCTCATGGCAACAGAGGGACAGGTTTTTTTTTTTTTTTTTTTAAACGTCAGGTTTGATTTGTTTTTGTTTTTTTTTCCTTTTGCAGAGAAAAGTTAAGAAAAAAAAAAAAAAAGTAGCCACCACAGACAATAACTACTGATTTCCTTCTTTGTCTTCACTGTGTCAGGGTCTAGTCTAATGTTTTATCCATTTTATCCTTTGACGCACACGCACACGCACACACGTCGTGCAAGTACAGCAAATCAATGTGCTGTATAGCCACATACTCGTTGAATGCCACGCCGTACACGGTGTCCCCGTTCCTGCTTTTTTAGTGACATTTCATCACCGCGGTATCCCAGCAACACTGCCACCTTCATCACCTCCAAATCAAATGAGAAAATGAGATGACAGACGAAACACAAATTACGTGAAGAACTAACAGATTAGAAAAAAACCCAAACAAACACATTGTTATATATTCTAATAAATAACATTTAAAAAAAAAAAGGGGGGAAATCTATTTGATTCACTTTCCTTGTAAAGATATGTAAACAATAAAAACACGTGATCTGAAGGTCTTTGGTGGACTTTTTCCGGTTTTACAAAATGAAAGATTACACAATTCAATATTTGTTTTCGACCTGAGACTCGTTGGTCATGGCTCATTTTAAGTGATGAACAAATCAGAAATCTTCTCCCAACTTATAAAATAAAGTATAAAATATAAAAATGCAAAATGATGAAAATAAGATGATTTTAAGAGTAAGACTATAAATTATTCCCAGGTTGTTGTTCAGATCTGTAGATTCCCACTATGGCCACTAGAGAGCGAAGTATATCACCTGAAAACCCTCAATGGGGGGAAATAAAAGTATTTCACTTGTCAGAAGCAGTAATTATAACTCTTATTTAATCTACATTAAATTATTATTGTACTATTATTTCTGGTTTTAAAACGGTGTCTGACATTTAAGGTGAGAATTAAGTCTACTTAAAGTTATTTCATTCTAATCATTTGATGTAATATAAATGTGCAACTAAACGTATTGTGACGTATCCACAATAGTCTGTTTTTTACAAAAACAAAAAAAAAGAGTAAGATTTAGGAAGAAATTTAAAAACTCATAATTTATAATCTCCTGCTGTCAATACTGTCAGCATGTTGTGAAATGCTCTCTAAATGTCTGGCAGCCGAATGTGTTCAGAGCATCGAGTTCCTGGAGTCACAATTTGGCAAAATCACAATATCTTAATGAAAACTAATTCTAAAAGCAAATGGGGTTTATATTAGTGATATAGGGGACATCCGTTACCCTGAAAAACCCTTTGGTCCTCTGCTATTGTGAAACCATAAAAGAGGAAACCAAACTATGCATTAAAATAAATGTTGCAGGAGGCTTTAATAATCTAGGAAACTTGTGAACACTATTTTCTAAGATGTGGAAAATAAACAACACAACGGTTGCGTTCATGCCAGAATCAGAGATCGCATTAAAAGTTGCCAAATCTCACAACAGCTGGAAGAGCAAACAGCACTTCTAAATGAAAGCAGGTCCTCATATGGATGTAGTCGGAGACGCTGGGTGTTCCCACATCCATAAAGTGACAGTTAAAGTGACATATACAGAGTTATCTGATGACTCCTCTGTGCTTTGTTATACCAATCCCAGTTATAGTGTACTGCGTCGGAAATATGCAGCAATGCACCCACTAAATGTTTCCTTTCAAAATAAAACCACAGAAGGTTTATTTGGCATGAAAAACCCTGTGGGCAGTCAGCAGTAGTCACGAAACAGTCCTGACATTATAAAAGCGGTGGCATTTACCTCAAAACGTGCACTTGCAGGTATGAGCTCCTTAGCAAACATCTGACTCGAGTTACAGCAGCAGAGCAGAGGGATGTGTGCCAGTAAAAGACTGTGTCAACTGTTAAAACCACCGCAGAACCTCCCTCAGGCTCCAGTCAAAGGAACAAACAATGTTGTGTTTTGGCTGCAAATTTGCTCAGGCAGGCTGTACTCACGACACTTAACGTGCATTAACGGTTTAACAAAGTAAACAAAGCAATTTGGAAATTTGACAAAACGCTAAAAAATAGAACCGCAGTCAACTGTGATTGAAATCTTCACGGAAAGTCGGTAAGATGACCTTTAGTTAACATTTGTTAAGGCTCTTTGTTTGATTTTGTCAAACTGATGTTATTATTCTCACAAATAAACTTTAATGATCAGACGAAGGTTTCACAGCAGTATGTTTTTCCATAGGCGTAAGCACGGGGTCAAGTCCCCCCCAATACTGAGAAAATACCAATCTGTTCCTCTAATGTAGAGCAGAAAATCGTAAGCCTAAAGAATGTCGTCTAAAATATGAGAAAACATCGTACTATATCATACGTTTTTATTCATCCAAAGTATTTAAAAAACACTTATACTATGGCATGTCATTTAATAAAAGAGAAAAAAAAGCTAGTCTACTAGCAGAGACACAGTGGTACAATGGTTACTGCTGCTGCCTCGTAGTGAGAAGGTCATGGGCTCTAGTCCATCTGGAAGCAATGTATGTATGCCTCCCAAAAAAAAAAGGTCATACTGTAGCATGCCCTTTCTTTTTGTCCAAAAAAACCCGTAAGACTAGTATGTCTTCTAAAATATGAAAAAAAAAGGTCTTACCATAGTCTGTCGTCCAAAAAAAAAAAAATCATACGATAGTGCGATTTTTTTTCCCCCCATCCAAACAATCACAAAAAAAGGCAGTGAGAAGGTCATGGGATCGATTCCAGCTGGAAGCAATGTATGTATTTTGTCCCAAATTTTTTTTTTTAAAGCTTAAGACTATAGTATGTCATCTAAAATATGAAGAAAAAGTCATACCATGGTATGTCGTCCAAAACCTCATCCTATAGGATGACTTTTTTTTTCATCCAAAAAATATAAAATAAGTTATAATATGGCATGTTGTTAAATAAAAGAGAGAAAAAAACTATTCTATACAACAACAGGTACAGTGGTACAGTGATTAGTGCTGCTGCCTTGTATTGAGAAAGTCATGGGTTCGATTCCAGGTGGAGACATGTATGTATTCATCTAGAAAATTGAATATGAAGGAGGCATCTTACTATAGCATAAGTTATTTTTGATTCAAAATATTTAAAAATCAGTTGTACTGGCATGTCGTTAAATAAAAGAGAAAAAAAAAACTATGACAGAAACACAGACACAGTGGTACAGTGGTTACTGCTGATGCCTGGCAGCGAGAAAGTCATGGGATCATTTCCAGCTGGATGCAATGTATGTATTTGTCCAAAACCAAAAAAGTCACTCTAAAGTATGATTTTTTTTCGTCCCAAAAAATGTAAAAAGCTTAAGACCGTAGTATGTCGTCTAAAATATGAAGAAAAAGTCATACCATAGTATGTTGTCCAAAACCTCATGACTCATGACTTGTTTCGTCCACAAAAAAAAAAAAATCACAAAAAAGTCATACTATAGTGTGACTTTATTTGGTTTTGGACAAATACAAACATTGTGTCCAGCAGGAATCGATCCCATGACCTTCTCACTGCCAGGCATCAGCACTAACCACTGTACCACTGTGGCTGTACTTATGTTATAGTTTTTTTTTTCTCTTTTATTTATCAACATGCCATAGTACAACTTATTTAATATTTTTTGGATGAAAAAAAAGTCATACTATGGTATGACTTTTTCTTCATATTTTAGACGACATACTACAGTCTTAAGCTTGTTAAAATTTTTTGGGACAAAAAAGTCATACCATACTGTGACTTTCTTTGGTTTTGGACAAATGCATACATTGCATCCAGCTGGAGTCGATCCCATGACCTTCTCACTGCCAGGCATCAGCAGTAACCACTGATAGTTTTTTTTTCTCTTTTATTTAACGACATGCCATAGTATAACTGCTTTTTTAATATTTTGAATGAAAACTCATGCTATAGTATGATGACTCCTTCATATTTTAGACAGGTTTCAATTTTCTAGATGAATACATATATGTCTCCAGCTGGAATCAAACCCATGAATTTCTCAACACAATGCAGCAGCACTAACCACTGTACCACTGTGTCTGCGTTTCTGTCATAGTTTTTTTTTTCTCTTTTATTTAACAACATGCCATAGTATAACTTTATTTTATATTTTTTGGATGAAAAACAAGTCATCCTATAGGATGAGGTTTTGGACGACATACTGTGGTCTGACTTTTTCTTCATATTTTAGACGACATACTATAGTCTTAAGCTTTTTTTTGAACAAAAAAAGAGGGCATGACTTTTTTTTTGGGAGGGGGGGGGACAGTTAATTACATACATCGCTCCCAGCTGGACTCGAACCCATGACTTTCTCCCTGCGAGGCAGCAGCACTTACCACTCTACCACTGTCTTGTGTAGGATAGTCTTTTTTCTCTGTTTCATTAAATGACATACCGTATTATAACTATTTTAAATACTTTGGATGAATAAAAACTGACTTTGTATAGTCATAAATTCATAAATATTACGATTGCTATATTTTTGAGTTAGAGAGAGAAAAAAAACCAAAACAAGCATATTACAACCGAGAACAAATCCCACCAGTAGTTTGTAATAATGTTGCATTCATCTTATTGAACGTACAGGAGCTTTGTTATCCGGTGATACGGCTGTCTGGGCAGGAGAGTGAGGGTAGTCATTCCCTCGTGTGTTGTCCTGAGGATGCAGCGAGAGGCTGCTGGTGCTGCAGGCAGCTACGTTGGATTTAGAGAACTGCTTGACTGAAGCGCGACATAACCAGCGATGACGTCATACTGGGAGGGAGGACAGCGGCTCTCTTGGATGTAACCTGAAAAACAGTGTTTGGCAAGCTTTACTCAAGTGTACAAACAACAAATTATCCTAATTTAACAAATAAATATTTTTCCGTGCATTCTCCTTTTTTGGGGGGAATTTGATCTTGTCCATGGCTTTTCCTGAAGAGGTGGTTGCTTGTGGGCTCACATGGTTGACAAGTACAACCTCCTAAAACGAAACAAAAACAAGGGAGTTTGATGTATTTGGATTCAAATGTATTTAAGACAATCAGCATAGTATTTGCTATTTTCTGCAAATTCCTGCATGTAATGTAAAACAAAACAAAAAACACGCTTACAGAAGCTGTAATGACTCTGACAACAGTCACGGACTCCTCCAGGTTGTACGTGGAGTCCTGAGGATCAGGAATCGCAACAGAAATGTCTTCGACCTCCTCTCATAGCTTAAGTCTGGGCCTTTTTGCTGATCTGGAATCCTTGATGGATGTGGATGTGATGGGTGGTTGGGCAGCCCTCCAGGAAATAGTGCTGGAGCCAAATTCCACAGTTTCAGACGCCACACTTGCTTGTGTGCCTAGAAAAGTAAAAAATATGAATAAATTGCTTTTAATGGCTGAATCAGGACAGAATTCGTCCGTGAAGATTCCCAGTAATCTAAATCGTGGTCAATAGAAGTGTTATGCAAAGGCAACTGGACCCAAAGTTTATTCGTACATGATTATTGTGACCCAAAAGACTCACATGATGGCCAGACGGGTCTCAGATTACCTCGACTCTCAAGGTTTTAACAACGACACAAGAAGGACCTCGCTCCAGTAAGTCAGAACCAAAGAATCTGTTCACTGCATTTGAATAAAACTCATACCGACCATTATGGGAGATAAAATTACGAGACATGTTTTACTTGGTGTCTGCTATTTGAAACAGAAGTGTTATTATAAACAGATAACAAAATCCTCCCAGCATACATGTATTTTCTCTATCATTTTATTACACTTCTCTGGAATGGTTCATTTTAGGGATAATAGAAAGAAAACTAAGAAGCCACTAATTTTATAACAAAATATGGTGAGGGAAAAGGCAAGGTCCCCACGCTGTGTTGTTCCTACTGTATTTTATTAATAATTGCCATGTAATGTTCAGATCAGATGTTCGGGTACATGTTATTTGAAAATCTCCCATTGTGCACAGAGCTCTCTAAAAACAATTAGTGTTGTATAGATGATAAAACTGAAAACAATTAGACAAAAAACAGGAATTTTTATTTTGCAATACTAACACTACTACTACTACTACTACTACTACTAATTTATCGATAATCAATAAATCAAAGCAAAATAATAAAACTATTAGAGATAAAATAAATTTTAAAAAAATTGGAAAACGATAAAAAAACAACAACTATATACATATATTTTTTCTCAATCAATTCCCTTTTTTTTTTTTCTTCGTAAAAGTTTTTTAAATGTGCTTTTTGTTGATAATACGGGTTGTACTTGTGTTAATTAAGCGTTCTACTTCTTTCTCCACCAGGCGGCAGTATTGAACTAATATTTCCACGTCAGGGATTATCTGTTTATCCTACATGTATTTAATGTCTTCAGAGGAGAGGAAAACCAAATAATAAAAAAATAAAAAAAAAACATTTACTGGACCTAATTACTTTATTGGGTGAAAGTCACGTGTTTGTGTACGTGGCTGTTTCTCTCGACGCGGTTCTATTAGATCAACCCTCAGCACCAGGGTCCATTTACATTTTCGCAATTTTTGTTGTCTCGCGTAATATTCCAGAAATGTGTACGTTCATTCAGCGTTCACAAGTCAGCTGGCGAGAACAGTGGCGTCCCTGTGTCCTGCCGACCCTGCTTGTCATGTAAACACCTCTCTTGTGCGTGTGTGTGCGTGTGTGTGCGTGCAGCAATAATAAAAGCCAGGATTTTTTAGACTCGGTGATGATGTCACGGCCGGGATGCCAGGCCCACGTGCGGCCAGCGGCGCGTTTCGGAGGGAGGGCTCCCGACAGCAGCCGGACCGCCGAGCACAGGCGCAGTCGGACGCGGATCTAGAAAAGCCAATCTAACCAGCCTCGGGATTATTTCGCCTCTCCGAATCGCTGAGCGATCGACACGTCGTGGACGCCTCCCTCGCTCAAACTCGGTGCGCCGTTTGATGTCACCTCGCGTCTCCCCCCACCCCCTCCACGATGATTTGCGAGGAAGATGCGCCGGTCTGAAATTTCCGTTGACCTTCGGATCCTGTCAGCAGCACCGAGGCATTGCGAAGCGCCGCCGCTACAGGAGCGCCCCGGCTCCTGCCGCTGCCCCACTTAAGTCCCCCGATCTCCAGGTGCTCGGACCGCCGCGCCGCCCGCCCGACCTCTGATTTTCCTTTTTAACCCATCAAGACCGAGGCAGATGCCCCTCGCTCTGTCATCCCGGCTTGTACTATGGTGGAGTTTCCATCTCTCAGTCCTTACTGGCCTCTCATCCGCTTTCTGGTGCCTTTGGCCATCACCAATGTTGCCATCGACCTCGGCGAACAGGTAAAACAAAAACAAAAAAACCAAGTCTGCGTGCTCGCTCCTTATTTCCAGGGTTAGGTCCGGTGGCAGAAGAGCCCGACAACACCGCAGCGGCTGACGGCTCTAACTGAAGAGTGTTTCTGAAACGCTGCCGAGCATCACATTTTTTTTTTTTTGCATTTTTTTTTTTGTTGCATGTTTTTTTTTGTACAGCTTCCCCCCCCCCCCCCCCAAAAAAAAAAAAACCCAAAAAAAAAACCCACGGACACCGTGTTTTTTTTTTTTTTTTCGGTCGGTTCGGTTCCGTCGTGTTGTTTGTTGTGCGTGTTTCTATACATTATTTAGGAGTAGGAGAGGCGTACCGGGGCTGTGTCGGGAGGAAGGCCCTCGTTTATCCTGCTTTTTTTTTTTTTTTTACAAAATAGAAACGTCGTCACTGCTGCCGTGAAAGCGCACTTGAGCTGCGGGTGTTATTGACAGCAACACTACCTGCCTGTTCATTCGTCAGTAACACGTGAACCGGAGGCCTGTTTGTACTCGATGGACGCACAGATTTAACGCAGCTGTGTGTGTGTGTGTGTGTTTTTTTAATTGTCAGGTTGTTGTTTTTTTTTCCTCGCTTGGACATTTCCTGTCCTGGTGACTGATCTGGTGCCTGTGCTTCACCCACAGGAACCCTGGGGGGGGGGAAATAGAAAGCCCCGCTGAGGCTGGGGAAGATGTCAGGATTAAGCTTATGTAATGTCTCTGTTAGCTGGTATAAATAGCACGCAGTCCTGCTGAAGGGAAAGAGGGCAGCTGTAGTGGTGTTTTCTGAAAGGTATAAGTGTCTTCTGTTCAGTGGGGAGGAGGGGGGGGGAAAGGGAAGCGAAACATTGTGGGTGTTTTCCTGTCCAGACATTATGATAACACTCGTGTTTTTTTTTTTTTTTTTTTATGTTTTTGTTGTTTTGTTGGTGCCTCGACCAAAGGTTAATTTCTTTATAGTGTCTTGTTAAGGTGTTGGTTTTAAATGCAGGGCCCGCGGCGGAGTAGCCCGGGTCTGGTCTGAGGTAAAGTTTTAGGCCAAGCCGTGGTCACGTGGTGACGACGCCATACTTGAATCTATCATGTGCTGTCCGCCCACTTCTCCCTCTCTAATCCCACCCTGAAATATCTCCTCCCTCCCCTCCCTCCCTCCCTCCCTCCCTCCCTCCCAGGCCCTCAACAGGGGAATAGCCACAGTCAAAGAGGATGCGGTGGAAATGCTGGCCAGCTACGGCCTGGCCTACTCCCTGATGAAGTTCTTCACCGGACCCATGAGCGACTTCAAGAACGTGGGCCTGGTGTTCGTCAACAGCAAGCGGGACCGGAGGAAGGCCGTGCTGTGCATGGTGGCGGCCGGGGCCATCGCGTTCGTCCTGCACATCTTGATTGGTGTGTGTTTTAAAGGGGTTGTTTGCGCGCACGTGATGACACGCTTGCCTTAAAACCGCCGTCCTGCAAAACCTCAAATGTTTCAACACCTTTCCTTCTGGGGTTAAACAAAAAAAAAAAAAAACCCAACAAATCCAAACAGGGTGGAATTTATCTCCTCTCACGTGTGGTTTTCTTTTTCTTTTTTTTTCTCTCTCTCTCTCTCCCTGCAGCCTACACAGATTTAGGATACTACATTATTAATAAGCTCCACCATGTGGATGACTCCGTGGGGCGCAAGACGAGAAAGGCGTTCTTGTACCTGGCTGCGTTCCCTCTGCTGGACGCGATGGTGAGTGGCGTGGGGATTATTTCTGCACGAGCGGTCAAATATTTGACCACGCGAGCCCGGGTTTGAACACGCCTGACCGAGGTGGTTCGTAATCCTCCGTTCGTGCAGGTTTTCGAAGTGTCGCTCGCTTCCATCGCGGCCCGTCCAGCTGCGGTTGAGACGAATGGGGCCGAATGGGGCTTTTTTTTTTTTTTCCTCTTCGCGGAGAGCTTTGTGTCTTGGACTAAAAACCCCTCTGTTCATTGTTCTGTTCGCAGGCTTGGATTCACGCTGGGATACTTCTCAAGCACAAGTACAGCGTCATAGTCGGCTCAGCCTCCATCTCTGATGTGGTGGCCCAGGTAACGGTGGAGGGGAGGGGGAGGGGAGAGCATTCTGCCATTTTCGAGTTCGGCTCGCTCGGAGGCGACGTTTGCTTACCGTCGCCGTTTGTTTTCCCGCAGATTGTGTTCGTGGCCATCCTCCTCCACAGTAACCTGGAGTGTGTGGAGCCTTTACTCATCCCGATCCTCTCCCTGTATATGGGTGCCTTCGTCCGTTTCAGCATCGTGGGTGTGGGCTACTACTGCAACATTCACGACAGCATCCCGGACTCCAGTGGACTTGACGTTGGGGTACGTGCTGCCTTTTTTCTGCTCGCCCTTCGCAGGATGAAAAAAAAAAAAAAGCCACAAATAAACGAGTTTTTTTTTTTTTTTTCTTTCACGCGATACCGTACATACCGTCTGTAAAATAAAAACTTCCACCATCGTAATGTGTTGGCCCCCGCAGGGCGATGCCACCATCAAAAAGATGCTGAGTTTCTGGTGGCCCCTGGCCCTCATCCTGGCCACTCAGCGCATCAGTCGACCCATCGTCAACCTCTTCGTGTCCCGCGACCTCAAGGGGACCAGCGACGCCACGGAGGTGGGTGCACCGGTCCACCGGTCAGATCTGCACCTCATCGTCTCTCACAGCGGCGAACTCTCACGTGATCTGGCTCTTATTATACAAATGTACTGAAAAACTAGTCGTATTATAGAAATACAGGGATCATTAAGAGAGACTTTACAGCCGTGTGAAGCCGGTGGGCAATTTAATCCCCCCCCCCTCCCAACACCCCCACCCTCAAGTTATTGCAGATGAAATGCCAGATGCTAACAAACTCCCTCTGGAGCTTTCTGGCTCACAGAGACCCAAACTACCAGAGACAATACAAAGCTGTTTACCAGAACGAACTGGAAATCATTGACAAACACTGGCTGCCAGTGGTTTGGGTGATTCACCATGTTCATGTGAAGCTCGGGGCGTGATTACACCGAGTGAAAACATTCCTACACGGCTCTGCTGTTCCCACGTAGAGCCTCACGCTGCCCCATTGTCGTGCGGGACACAATAACAAGCTCAAGGCTGCTATCCAAGTCATAAACTTGCGGCGGGGGGGGGGGGAAAAAAAAAACCACACGCCGCCGGGGAAGCGAGAGGGACACGCGTCGCCTTCATGTCGGTCCTGGTGTGAAGCACCTGTCGATAATTTAGCCCGCGTGGCGGTGCCGGTTGTATTTTCGGCGTTAAAGCGGCGGCGCGCCGATGACTTCTAGCCGTCTTTGTCATTCCAGGCCGTGGCCGTGCTCACAGCCACGTACCCCGTAGGTCACATGCCCTACGGTTGGTTGACCGAACTGAGAGCAGTGTACCCTGCGTTTGACAAGGTAACCCAGAGCCCTCCTACTCAAGTTTACTGCACTGATTTATTTATTTATTTTTTTAATTTTTTGTGTGTGTCTACGCCACTAATAAGTTTCTCTCGCTGACAGAACAATCCCAGCAACAAGCTGAGCGCCAGCTGCCTCGTCACCAAGACGAACATTAAAAAGTTTACCTTCTGCTGTCTGGTGCTGTCACTCACGGTAAGAGCAGGGGAAAATATATATATATTTTTTTCTTCTTCTTCTTGTTTTCTTCAGGCATATAATTCGACTGATAACGCTCTCGTAACATGGTTTGTTTTTGTCATCTGTGTTGGACGCAGTCTCAAACATCTGGCTGAAATTTAGAGCTAAAGCAAATCATCCATTTTTCAATAACTATTTATCATCTGAAGTTCATTATTAAGCAAAAAATGGGTCTAGCTTCTCAAATGTCAAAATTAACAACTGTTTTCTTTATTATATCCTGGTCAATGGAAAAAAAAATTTGAGTTTTGCATTATTTGTTTTAGAAAAACAAGCAATTTCAGCTTTTTTTTTTTTTTTTCATTCGTTCATTTTAAGGTTTTCAAACTTAAGAAAAAAAAAAAGAAAAGATAATCCAATTTCTTCTCGGGCGTTTCTGCAATTCAGACCCACTGCTACTCTCAAACCTAAAGCCTCGCAATGGTAGAGGATACAGCTCGTATTACATTTCAGTGGTCATTTTCATTACGGGCTACCCCGCTCCTGCAGAGTATTAGTTTACAGCCTAAAGTGTCCTTCATTGAGACTTGACGCCTCCCACCGTGGTGCCCTGCAACATATCCCGGAATATCATTTAAAGCCCAATTTCACTACAGAGCAGCGTCCTCCACCTCTTCCGACGTGTACAAAACACTTTCCCTCAACAGGAAACCTCGGCTGTTATCTCTGATGTTTACCTTTTTTTTTTTTTTTCCCTTCCTAATCCTGTTGTCCTGTTTTGAGTTGTACATGATTCAGACGCAAGACTCGCGCAACCGGTCCTGCGCTACGCAGGAACATGTTTGACATGGCTTGTGCGAAGCTTGCCCAAGCCAACGCGCTCAAGATGTTTTCCGCTTCAATCGTCTCCGAACCTGACCGCCTTCTCAACCGCGCAGGCGACATTTAGAAACTTCTAACGGCGGGGTTTACGCGTTCGAGACGGTCCGTCGTGCCACTCCAGCCGTGCGCTCGCGTTTGCAGTGACGATCGCGGGCGGACTGAATGTTCTTTTCCTTTGCCGTCCCGTCTCGGTTTCAGGTTGCAGGCGGAGAGCTGGACGCGTCGTTAGGGTGGGATTTGTGAAGAGGCTAACAGGCTTTTGTCCCCTTCAGCACACCCACACAAGCTCTGAAGGCTTAATAAAACAGGCGTTCACGTAAAACACATCAATTAACACATTCCAAAAAGCCCTTCGCAGGTATACATCTCCGCTAAGTAATGAGTGCTGCAGCCACACTGTATTCACTGCTGCTGCTGCTGCTGCAGCTGCTGCAGCTGCGGGTTTGTTTGTCAGTTGAATGTTTGACTAGCCGGTACATCAGCAGTATAGTCTTTCCGACCATAAACCCGTCTTGTTCAATGTTAGTACGACGCCTCAGCAGCCTCTCGGCAGCCTTTGCCCCAGTTTACCGTCTTGACAGCCTGAATGCGAAAAACAGGAAGTTTGTGGCAAAGGTTGGGTCTTTGAGTAGGAGGAGGAAGAGGAGGAGGAGGAGGAGGAGGAGGAGGAGGAGGAGGAGGAGAGTGGCACACCAGATGTGGAATCCCAGAGCTGTAAACGTGTGTGCGAGGCAAAAAGCTCAACGGGCAGATGGGTATGGCCCGTTGCGGTGTCGAAAAACAAGTCGTCATGCCCGGACTTGTCGAGAGGCAACATAGGAAAAACCCCGGAGGACGCAGCAGACGGTGTATTTGAGAAGGGAAACGAGTGACGTTCTGACACAAACAACATTATCTTATGAAAACAGACTTTGCCGAGGATTTTAAGGCAGCGAGCGTGAACGCCTGGCCGCGTTTAGAGAAACCACGGCCGAGGCGAGGGAGACGGCGGTCTCGCTCGAGGCCGGACAAATGGGCTATTACGTGCCTCCACCTTTGCTGAAGTAATGATAGATGGTGAGGCGATACCAAAATGAAATAATCGGTTGCGGGTAATCTATTCCTATGTTATGGTTAGAGGGATCCAAAATGAACAAAAACAAAATCAAACGCTTGAGGACAACTCGTCATTTCCTGCTACACAGAAGAGTAAAGATGTTGAAAATAATGCAGAGCTTCCTGTTTACAATGGCGTGTGTGTGTTATGACTTGGATGTCAGCAGCAGAAAGGTTTCCACATATTTATGCAGTTGGGAGACTCATTTATCCAAAGCAACGTTTAAAAAAAAAAAAAAGAAAAAACAAAGTTCAGTCCAAGCTGCAGTCGAGGACACGACACTCACTTCTATTCTGTCGGACACAAACGCTACAAGGTCGAAGTTAACGCACAGGTGCATAGAAAGTCACATTTTTGTGGCGAGACGGATAAGGAGGCTGAAGGACTGCACCGGCTGACTCACCACGCGGGGCGAGCGTCGGCACTGAGATTTCCTTGTCGCAACGCGAGAAGGCCCGTAAACCTGATGGAGAGAGTGCCGGGAGGCGGAAGCTCCCGCAGCAGCCGCTCCGACCATAAAGCGACCGGCACTTAACGGCAGCAGGGAGCAGCGGTGCTCTACGGATGTCGGGGGACCTGGGTTGATGCCGTATGGCTCGCTGACAGCCGGCCGGTTGGTCGTCGGTCAAAAGGTCCAGAGTCCTAGTAGTAGTACAGTTTTAGTGGAATTACATGAAACATTTAAATCAAGTTGATTTTTTTTGTTTTGTTTTTTTATTTGTTTCTTTTTGAGAAATGAGATAAGAGACTAAAAATTTCACTTTTAAATTTTTTTTTTTTTTATAGATTAAAAACAGTAAAATGCAGACCGGACTGTATTTTTCAACTTGACATGGATTTGTTTGGGTGAATTTCCATTCGATGTAAATAAGAAAGCCCGAGTAGCACACAGGGAAGCACGATGAGCGGAAGGAGCAGCTGGAAGAGCCGCGGTTTCCGGACGTACTCGGGTTTCATTAAGTACGAGCATGATGACATAAAAACGGGTGCTTGAAAGCAGGCGCAAGTGAGCGAGGACTGGAAACTAGGGAGATTATTTTTGCAGTTTTGACTTGTGTTTGAAGGATGCAGAGAGGAGAGGAGGGGAAGATGCAGAGGATTAAAGAGGCGGGAGAGGGAGAGTCGCACAAGCCGACTCACGGGCCTTGACGTGAATGAGGTCACGGCAACGAGGGCAGATGCTTCAGCGTTGCCCTTTATTTAAATGTTAAGTGCCAGATATCCAACAGCTGTATTGCTCACACTTCACGAGTCGGACGGTCCCAAAGAACTGATCCCGAAACCGGAGTATAACATGCAGCTTGGCCCCAGTTTGACCAACATCAGTCCCTCAAAGAAATCTCACATGCAAAAAAAAAAAAAAAAAAAACTGGTATGAAAACATGCAGCGGTGCCTTGTGGCGAGCAGAGCAGTTAGAAAAAAAAAAAAACCTTTTATGGACCTCCGGGCACCGCCATGCCGAGTCCAAGTTTGGAGTGCGGAGAAATGATCTTTCTACAATTTTAAACTATTCATGCAACAGATCATTCGGGTTTGTGCCCCTGTTCAACAGCCCCTAAATGTTCTGATCACGCAGTAGCAGCTCCCGAGATGCTTTGGCAACGCGGCGCGTGCCTCGCCGACTGCTTCTCGAAACAATAACATTGTCCCGTCATGTGTTTGCTCGCTCGCCTGTTTTATGTGAGCTTCAAAGGCCCCCGCATTCAATCAGAAACCCCTTCAGCTAATGAAGCAATGAAATCTAATGAGGCGCGCCGAGGGACTCCATTGTGGTGTGGCGAGCGCAAAAATTAATTTGCTCTTGTTCATTTCATCTCCAGCTTTGCTTTGTGGTGTTTTGGACTCCTCATGTGTCAGAGAAGATCCTGGTTGATGTCATTGGAGTGGAGGACGCTTTCGCTGAGCTGTGTGTGGTCCCACTCAGGATCTTCTCCTTTTTTCCGCTGCCAGGTGAGACCGCGCCATTACATATTTTTTTCAGCAGCAGCTGGATTTTCCTCCCCGCTGTAGCTTTAACCGGGGTGTAGCTCGGACCAGTGGGGTGATGTTTCCACTTTGTGTGTGTGTGTGTGTGTGTGTGTGTGTGTGTGTGTGTGTGTGTGTGTGTGTGTGTGTGTGTGTGTGTGTGTTTGCAGTGACTGTTCGGGCTCATTTGACCGGATGGCTCATGACCCTGAAAAAGACCTTTGTGCTGGCCCCCAGCTCAGTTCTCCGCATCATTGTCCTCATCACCAGTCTGGTTGTCCTGCCTTATATGGGGTAAGTCAACACTTCGGAGGACACTGAGGTTTCACAGAAGTCAGCACTGTGACTCAGGATTACTGTTGTTTGACATGTCTTTGTAGTTTCCTGTTTTTGTTCCTGAGAGCAGGATTCACTTCCGCACCTCTTAGAAGTGTAAAATATTTGGTTTAAAAGGCGTGAACTTGACAATCCTTTGTATTTCAGTGTTCACGGGGCCACACTCGGGGTTGGATCCCTCTTAGCCGGCTTCATAGGGGAGTCAACAATGGTTGCCATAGCAGCCTGCTATGTTTATCGAAAACAGGTGAGAACACCTGGGTTGAGGTCACCACGACAGTACACACCTTATTTTGTGCTTTTAACACATCTATAGGACCACCTAGAAATCTCCTCTGCATGACTGCAGTTACAACGTCAATTGATAAAAAAAAAAAAACTAAATAGACACCAATTGATGCGAAACCACCATATATTGATCTCAAATAAATTACATAATGTCCGACTCGGACAGGGGGAAAAAAAGAAAAAGAAATAAACCACAGCCAAAGCTACACACCAAAGGAACTAATTACTTACAGTTACACATTATTTCTAATGCCCGCAGTCCTGCCACTCTGAAAAGTTCAATAACTGAACTTGATCGGATTATACAGTAAGTCGTCGCAAAGGACTCACGCAAATCTCATATTCCACGTCCGGTTCAGTCGTCACTTATGAACGAAGGCAACTATTCTCCACAAAGAAAACTAAAGTGCATGCCAAACATTAGGGGAAGTGTGAGGTGACCATTAAGACCAAGTCCGTTTCAGAAAAGTGACCTTGTTACTGGTAACATCCTGTTCAAACAGCAAGCAGCACTGTTTTCATGTATTATTAATGTCATCCAGGAAATTACAAGTTTATATTTACAGCACATGATTCTGAAGTCCAGGTGTCTATTCTGTTCAGCAAATTAAAATAATAAAAAAAACAAGAGCCCAATAAATCTAAAACGGAGCCTTCATTTGTACCAAAATAACAGTTTTTGGACGTTAGAAAAGAAATTGTAGCCGACGGCAACCTTCAGCTCGTCTTAGTTTTAGCTTTTAAAGGAGTAGTCGGCAGTATGAGACATTTTAATGTGAAAGTTTAATGAGAAGATGAGTACCACTTTTAAATTTATCTCATTAGGAACCTGCAGCCTGTTGGCAAAAAAAAAAAGAAGAAGAGGAAAGTGCTGAGAATTTCCTTTTATTAACAAGAGAGATTGAAACTGTCTCCACACCTTTACTTACTCGTTTGTTTTATTTGACGCACAAACTTCCTAATTAATGGGGGATTTTGCTCTCGGTGCTTAATAGTATTCTTCCTTTGGGGTCTAAAAAGGTCCCGTTTCTGTCCGGTTTTTGTAACCTTCTTCTTTTTTTTTTCTCTTTTAATAAGAGCCCAAGAAGCAGTGATGCCAGTCTCACTCCGATCTCCGGATACATATTAAGTTTTATAGTTAAATCTTCTAAATCCTCCTAGTTTCGGTTTCCACTTTGCAATGAGTTTGTGCTAGAGATTTAAAGCACGACCTAACGTGTTAATCAGGATCAAGTAGCTCTGCCTGCTCCCATTTATTAGCATCTCCACGTGAGGACTGGATTACTCACCCAGGTCTACCGTGTTCCTTTATATTCTTTAATTTCCGGCACGTCTATTTCCCCTTTTCCGTCCAAAGAAAAACAATGAGATGTCCAATGAGCTGGTGGTGGAGGGCGACGACGCGGCCCCGATGAGCGAGGTGTCTCCCCGGACTCAGATGGACGCCATCGAGGAGCTGCAGGAAGAGGAAGAGGAGCAGGAGTGAGCTCTGACAGCAGGGGAAGGTATAGCCGAGCTCAGCGTGGAACTTTGCTGAAGAGGAGACAGCCGGGTGTGACGGTGCTGGACAGGAAAGAGGACCGAAGTATGGTTTGGTTTCAGAGGTTCTCTCCGCAGAACTGAGGTCGTCCTCACGTCGGCCTGAACACCATTAAAACGCACACTGTAAAGAAAGCCATGCACCTCCAAGTGTTCATCCATCAGTGTAAATACAGTTTCGTCTTCCGACCTCTCAAAACACTTTTCATAGTTTTGCATCATCACATCAACGGGTGTATTAACCATATTCATGTGTTTATCGGTAAACAAGGGAAATCGACACGGGAGAACTCTTCCTCCTCAGCGGTGAGAATGAAACATCTGTCGGGTGGTAGTGGAGTTGCCAAATTAAAGATTTCATTATTTCATGTTATTTTTTAAAGTTTTTTTTCAAGATTAAGTGGCAAGACCTTGCTTGAATTCAGATATAGACATGTTGTGGGACTTGTTGGGTTGTGCAATCGTATTTTCCATACAATGGTGTACAGATTCTTGTTGTTTTCTATAGGTAATGCATTGTGTATATTTAATTGCCCAGATGGGGTCAGGAATCCCTCGTTATATCACTGCGTGTTACAGAATACAGTTATGATTGTTCACTTTCCATGCAGTCGGAGTGTCGATCTACTCTTGTTTTGCCAAGCATTTTCCTGGTAGTGTTCAGACTGTCGTATGTACTGTATATACTGTATAGGCATTCTTATTTGGCAAATAAATTGCTTTATTATTAACCCTTTTGTTTACCTGGAATACTCATTGTTGGGGTCCAACAGTCACCGATGTAAAATCCCATTTAATTTATGACTTTATTAAATCCCAAATTGTTGGAAAGTGCTGAAGTGGCAACTCGTACCTCCGCCACACAGAGCTTGCATGTTTGATGGTGGCAAAGTGTTAAAATGTCCACTGAGCTTTTTTTTATTACGTCAAATAAGGTTAAAAACAAAACAAAAACAAGTTTTTATGTCAAGCAGACTGCAAACATACTATTCCTTTCCACAGACGGGCCGTCGGGAGTTTTAACGGCATCCGCCTTCCGCCAACAAAGTTAACGTATAAACACGTGCAAGATGTCTCCGTAAAGCCAAGACTCTCATCAACATTTTAAGATCCAATAACCACAGCAGGTACAGTAAACAGCTTTGTCAGACCACTACTAAACAAACAACAATTACAGTATTGACTTAACTCACCAACGCAGGCTCAGAGTCCCACACTGACCGGGACAAGTCAGACAGAAACCCTCTGGTTAAATCAGCAAAGGTCCAGTAATTTCAATCCAGCAAAGAATTTAGTCCAAAGGCATTCGTATATCCATGAAACGCACAATCTGTGGTCACGTCGTTTGGAATTGCACCGTGGGTTCATAAATCTCCACAGATTATCCGGTAAAAACACGAGATATCCTGACGCAAAACCAGCTCTGCCATCATCTGATTCAAACAGAACAGACGTTATACCGTCGGCCCATTGTGCTGTGTTGTCCAGCTAGTACCTCATAGGTTGAACATGATGTGCAGAAACCTCGATCGTAAAGAAAAAGACTTTTCCAAAAACGTCATTTTATTTAAATGCCGTCCAAAACTGACAGTGCAAGAAGCTTCCTGCAAATGGCATATTCAATGTTTCACTGTTAACTGATCACCTTCACCTGCTCTGTAATTAGGGTGAGGAAATGGCCCCTTCTCACTAAGAACCAACATTCAGTCTTATTGTGCATCGTTTCTAAGGCAACATGGAGGACCAAGCGAGCCTTTTTTTTTTTTTTTCTTCTACTGAGTCCAAGTGGCTGGTGGTTGGGACTGTTGCCGGTATCTGCAGCAACACGGGCACGTTTCTTCCCGTTAGAACAGCTTGGTTAAAAGGCAACATGTTACACATTGAGTTGAACACACACACACACACACACACACACGGTTGCAAACAAACACACACACACACACACACACAGACCATCACAAAAATCACGCCTCTGACGCAGAGGCTGCGATTAATCTTCCAAGTCTTCCGATCGTCATCCGGTGTAAACTGTCGTTAAACCTGATAAATCATCCAACCTTTCATTGACTAATTCAGCCGTTTGACTCAGGACTGTCACACTTATTCATTTCAAATGCGTCTATGACACAATCAAAACAATAAATTAATACACAAAGTGTCCAAATTCCAGTGTAAACACCATCCATGTAATGTTTTTTTTTTTTTTGGCAGCTTCACTGTTTCTTGGCCAGAATTAAAGAAAAAAAAAAAAGTAAAACCATAATAAGGTTATGGAGAAAATTTTGCCTTTTTCTTCATCATCAAAAGGAGCACCCTGCAAACTAATCTGGATTTAACTGAAATGATCCCAGAACATCAGATAAGTACACATACCCAAATAGAAAACTCTGTATACAGTACAGTGTGCACAAGAACGTGAAGACCACATCTTGTACAGGGTCTTAAATCAGCATTTTTTTTTTTTTTTTTTAAAGGAATACGCCCACGTTTCGAGACATGCTTATTGGCCTGCTTCCAGCAAGTTGGATGTCCGAGGCTGCAGTCAAGCGGCAGTTAGCTTAGCTTAGCATAAAGACTGGAAACACAGGGAAACGGTTAGCCTGGTTCAGCAACTCTAAAGCTCACAAATGGCGTTAAATCTCATTTATTTACTGCGGGAAGTGACGATAATTAGATTAGAGATGATCACTGATTGTATTTTTTTTTTTTTTACCCTGCAGACATAAAGAAACTAATTCATTAGAGAAGATCAAAAGTCAAATCTTTGCTGTCACTTCTCCACCTGACAAATGCAACCAGACCAAACCCCCCCCCCCTCCCGCTCTGCTCTCTCTACACTAGTCTTATTTTTTTTTTTTTTAATTTTAAGGACCAGCTCACGTCTCTGCAACACGAGATTCCCTCGTAAATGTTTTTTCAAATGCCTGTGATAACAGACAGTAGATATTAAATGAATATAAAACGATTCACTAATTTTGTTTCCCGGCTTGTTTTAACACGTAAACAAACAAAATAGTTTGTTTTTTTTTAAAAAGGAGAGAGGATGAGATTATTGATGGCTATAAAAAGGTCGATGGGTAATCTGCCATATTGACATTTGAAACAAGTGATGGTGGAGAGACTCGGAGACCTGCTTGTGTCCAAACGTCTAGATAGATATGATGTGGTAATATGTGAGCTCCGAAGGTGCTGCCGGTTGGATTTTTCGACCCGAGGACAACGCACGGCGAGTTGTTTTCCCTTTACTTCCGCCCTACCCTGTGAAGCAAAGCTAAAAGACACGAGAGCGGTATCGCTCTACTCATCTGACTCTGGGAAGCAGGCTAACGAGCATGTCTCCCGAACCTCTTCCTTTAATTGGCGGAAATCTTTTTCATCTCGATCGACCTGAGGGGTGGTTTGTATGGCAGGAGATTTCTCTGCAGCTGCAATCAGCTGGACGGGAGCTCCTCGTGCAGTTCTGCGGCTTCTACAACTGGCACGTTGTAGTGGCGATCGTCCTCCGTGACGAGGCTCACGGACTGCCAGTCGTCCTTGTGGTCGTCTGGGTAGAAGGTGACAAACTCCTCCGAGTCCGCCTTGTACAGTCTGTAAACTTGAATGGTGCACCGCAAGGCGTAGCCCAGCAGGAACATCTCCACCTGCACAGAAGGACGCACAAAGTCGGAGGGGACAATCGCACGGTTACGGAGGAACTCCAAGCGGACTCCTCAAACAGCGCCGCACGTGACGTTTTATGGGTGGAGTTTGTTTTATGGAAACCACGCCTGTAAAAGCTTTGATCAAAAGTGATAATATCAATTAAATCAGTCAGCAGCTAGTCCGTTCTAAAAAAAAAACAAAAAAAAAAACACCTTACCCCCGGGGCGAATGAGGAGGAGGTACAGCAGCTCGAAAACAGAAACGCAGCACAAGCGCCGGCATGTTTTACCGAGTCGGCCGAATGTTACACACCCAGTCTCACGGCATCCGACGTTAATTGTTCCCTTTACTCGGCGCGACAGCGGTTTACGCGTCACCAATTTACCGCTGTATTCAAAAAGGTTGAGAACCCCCCCCCCCCCTCCCCCGATGCGGCCGGTTTCTAACAGGCCCTCGTTTACCATGGAGCCGGCCGGCAGAATGAAAAAGGAGCGCTCGGCCCCTCGTTACCTGCTCGAGCCCGGCGCTGAGGCCCACGTGGCCGAGGTGGTTGGAGAGGAAGGAGCGCGGGCAGTCGGACGAGTCCCGCGCAAACAGCAGCCAGCAGAAGAGGGGCACGTCCCCGCCGCCCTGCATGCAGCCGTGCAGCTCCACCGCTCTGCCCAGCATCAGCAGCTTGAGCGCCTCCAGCAGCCCCAGCTCCTCCTCCCCGCCCTGGAACACTCGCTCGCAGAGCTGCAGGCGCTCCGCGGCGGAGACGCAGTCCACGGCCGCCTGCCACTGGAGACAAACCGGAGAAACAAGCAGAGGCGGCTCCGGTGAGAATTTGAATCGATGCAAAATGTTGCCGGTCGCGGCTTCACAAAAAGGCGAGGACTCGCCGCCGGCTTCTGCGTGACGTCGCCGTAAACGGACATTTTTCTGATTGGTTGACGGAAACCGACTCGTGCCTCAAATTAGGATAAACTCTCTTGTTTTCAAGGAGGTCCCAACATAACAACGCAATCGGAACAAACACCGGGGAGTGGCAAGATTAAAAAAAACAAAACAGAAACACAATTATCAGTACGGCACCGTTCAGACAGAAAAGATTCATTCATAACGATGGAACACAAACCAACCACATCCCTCCAGAACCACCCGGCGAACACGGACATCACATCCCAGCGCATTCCCAAGAGTGAACCAAACTGTGTAGGTATCTTCCAAAGTTGACCAGAGAGAGAGCCGAGGCAGCAGCGTTAATAAACGACTGGGCGGCTGGTGACTTTAGCGAGTAGCTCGGATACGCTTGCGTTTTCTTTTTCCAAACAGTGGCGAGTCGGCAGTATTTTAGAATTAGACCGGTCAGGTAGCCTTGTGTGTAAATGTTGACCAATCAGTAGCAGTGCATCCCTCTAGGAGGAGCGTGGAGTCGGGAGGTGGGAAAGAATACGCCAGAAGATACATCCTTTCCCCTTCACGGGGCAGATTTTGTATTTTGAACTCTCTGTCGTCTGAAGAATGAAAACTGCGCGACACTATCGGACTTTCTGCTCCTCTCCGACTCTCTTTTGGTTCCTACGAACCGAGAACCGGATATTTGGTGAAGGTTACGAGAGGCAGAAGAAAATCAACAACGAGAAGAACAAAATCACTATCTGCCGCCCCGCGTGGATTAATCCTCTGCAGAGCGCCGTGAGTATCCGCCGCAAATTTTATGGACGTACTCCAATAGTTTTTATTAAATATTTTTGTTTCGTCATGAGCTGAAATTAGCAGTCGGTCGGTCGGCAAAAATCATCATCATCGTCATTTCACAGCTAACATTTTTTCTGTGCAGCACAGTGTCGGCCGGACTGACTGGTTAGTCAGTTTGAAGGACAAAGACATTCATTTGAACATTTCGGCTTCTTTCCAGCTCTGCGTGTTTCCTTCGCAACATCTTCAGAACAACGACGGAACAAGACGACTCCGTTGTGACTGCGAGTTGCGTCATCTCACACAAGGCCATCGTTTAACTAACGCTTTCCGTTCTTCAGATGTGAAAAATGGATTTTGAAGTTCCTGTTTTGAAGCCTCACTTAAGTTCCTGGATTTATCCGCTCCAAAAAAAAAAGAAAAAAAAAAGGAGGCTTTCATGTGATATTTATTTAGAGCCAAACTTTTTTTTTTTTTAATTCACTGAAGAGCTTTTGTATCGTAAACCCTCCCTCCCTCCCCTCTCCCTCCCCCACCCGCAAACACAGTACAGCATAAACCAGTGACACAACAGCGTCTATTCCCAGTGTAACTATACTGTCAGACACACAGCTACGTCTCTTAAAGCCAGAGAGGTCTGACACAAAACAAAAACAACAAAAAAAACCGCGTGCAGTAAACACCAGCGTTTCTCAACCTCACAGAGGCAGCGGCCGACTATAAATTCTGCAGCGGGGCGTCATGCTGTTGTAGTAAAGACGCTTTTAACACGTCAAACAGTTTCGTCCAGGGTCCATCTATCCCTCCAAATCCTTCAGAGCTCGACCAGGCTGTGTTAATGACCCAGCCTTTGCAGGACCTGCCTTCCCTTTACACATATGGTAACAATCACACCCGACAGCTCCGCGGACGAATATCAACACCCTTAGTGTCTGCGAGTGGCGTAAAAACAGCGCCGCGGTTTACTGGGGCCGTGCCGCCGAAATGCTTTCTCGGTGTGTGGACGCTTCCCGAGCAGGTCGGCAGCCTCTACCTTGTTTCGGAGGAGCTCCACGTAGCCTTTCAGCTGCTGCGTGGCGTCTCCCGTCCCGTCTCCCTGCAGGCACTCGTCAGGAAATGTCCACTGACTTATCAGGCCTTCCCGAGCCTCCAGTGTGTTCGGCAGCTGCAAACACAGAACGTTACAACGATGCAAGATCAGCTGTGATAACAAGAGCTGAAAAACCAAAGGCAGTTTAGTCCGGTCTAAAGTCAAGTTTTGGTTCTTTTGGGTGCACCGACAGTCACACGAGATTAGAGGTTTGTCGTTCGCAAAACTTCACTTCCAAGGGTAACTACGTTTTTGGGGTTACAAGCTCAAAGCCAGCACTTCAGTTTTGTAGTATTTCATCAAACAGGTCCTGAGTGGTGTCGGGATAAAAAAAAAAAAAACTCCAGCTGGAGTTTAAACTGGTTAAAACCACAGACTGCATATAAAAGGGAATATAGCGTCTGAAAAATGAGGCCGATGCGGAAGTGCCTTAAACTGCAATACCACCACGGGCCACTAGGGGTTGACTCCAAAACACCTCGAGCTCCATAGAGTCCCCATTCACAACTTCTATGATGAAATACAAAGTCAATCAATTTTTTTCCACAAGTGGTGTCGTTAGCTAAAGTCCCTGGATGGCGGCGGTTAAAATACCAAAAGTCAAGGCTTCATAGCAGCATTTCACGGGGTAAACCTGCACACATTATCATTGTAATCGGCACTGACAACATGGCGCCGAACTAACGGTCAACAAGCATCTTTAAGCGAGCATTTACCAAAGCGATGTCGTCCTCCTGCAGCCACGCCGGCAGCTGCGTGCTGTGGGACAACACCTGGAACAGCGTGGCTCTCAGGGCGCAGTAGTTGTCCCCCCGCACTCTCCTCACGCTGCCGAACCTCTGGGACATCTCTTTATAACCCTGCAGCAGCACACAGGGACCCCAAAGGAAACCCCTCAGCCGTTAAGGTGAAGTGAAAAGAAAAGAAAAGAAAAGAAAAGAAAAGAAAAGAAAAGAAAAGAAAAGAAAAGAAAAGAAAAGAAAAGAAAAGAAAAAAAGAAAGAAAAGAAAAGCGGCTTTAAATGCGCTGCTACACCCACCGACCTTTTTAATGAGAGCACTTTTGGCGGTGTTTCCTTTCCACTCTCTCTCGCTGTAGGACAGGATGTCCACCGCCGGGGACAAACTGCATCTGTCCTCCACCTTCAAAACTGAGTGAGCGAGAGGAGAGAAAGGTGACAAGACGGAAAAAACGAACGGGCCGCTGTCCGCGTTTCACGCAGCGAACAAAAGCAGTGGTTGGTTAAAAAAAAAATATATTAAAAAAAAAAAATCTCTGATACAATTTGAATTATGTAAAGGATGCACTGACGTTTAGTTTCTAACTCTGGCGGCGGTCCTGGTTTACTACTCTGCGATGCCGACAGCTCCTCGGCTCCTCGGTACAGATCCTCCTCGCTGGAAGGAAACAGAAACACTTTGCAAACACAATACTTGATGCGTAAAGCTGGCAGAGATCTTCTGTATACTTATCTATTAAAACAACAATGAGGTTATTACTGTTACACCAAATGTGTTTTAACCTCCAGCTGAAAATACTCGCCAACAAATGCGCCATTTTCCTCCCGTTTCAGTAACATCGGATATAAACCACGAGGCGACGGATATTTTAAGACATTAGTGAGGGAAGTCACGCAGTCTGGAGACACTGACTAACATTTCTGCTTTTGGTCTTTCTACGGAATTTGTTGACACGAGAGTACAACCAGAATAACAGCGGGCTCATCTTTACACTAACAGCGAGCTAAAATACTTTGTACTTGTTTTTTGTATATTTTAGCGTGTTTTTGTACTATAATCGAATCACTTCAATCCTCTGTGTACTTTCGAGGCTCTTTTTAAACAATCTAAACACGCAGTCTAAAGCGCACGGCGCATTTAGGGCGTCTCCAAATCCACTTCAGCTGCTTTAATGGTGGATAATTCAAGCGAGGAAGACAAAAGTCTCCACGGGGTTGGATTTGGTCTCTAATTTAATCGAAAGGTGTGTTTTGGGTGCAGCATGAAATAAACCGGTGCCATCTCCAAAACTCCTTTAAAAACCAGGTGTGTTGGCACGTTGGTGGATTGTTGTTTAATGGAGGGTTTGGCCGAGAACAACAACAGAAAACGTCTCTGCACAGGAAACGGATCTGCTCGTCTTCAACAATAATCCTTCGCCTTGTAACCTTGTTACTTTTCAACTTTCGCATGTTCGTGAGCTGCTGCGTGTTCCTGTGTTTGTAACAAAGCAGGATGCACAAAGCGTTGTGCACCTGCCTGCATAGCTACATGTTACTTTCTTAATGGTGGCCTTCAACTAACAGTGAGAAAGCTCAACACTGACTTCAGACCAGGTTTTTGTGGTGTCAATCGTGCACACACTTTCCTTTCCGTTATCTGTGCCAACAATGCCCCTGACCACACCTCGTTTTAAGGCCGAGCGCCCTCGGCAGTGTGTCTGAGGAGATCACGTTGCTACACACTTTTTTAAACAGTCCCTTCCTGTGTCGTTTCCCACTGCAATATCCTGTTTTAGAAGCTGATTATTAGCTCCTGTGTCTCAGTATTTCATCAGATGATACAGCCACCACACGGCTGTGATGCTGAAATCTAATTCGTGACCGTTAAGAAACGAACAATCCTCTTTACCGACCTGATCCCCAGACCGCCTTCCTTCTCCGCGGCAGCATCGGCCTTCACGTCCGCGTCCAGCTGTTCCTCTTTTCCAGTCACCTCCTGAGTCTCGGCCTCCGTTGCAGCGCTCTCCTCTTCCTCCTCCTCCTCTTTCTTCTTCGTCCCACCATCTTCCTTTGTTTTGGGAACATCGTCGTCTTCGTCCTGCACTTTCAACCTCTTCTCCTCCGAGGGAGCGACCTCCTTTGAGCTCGTAGTTGTACACTCGGGATCCGGCTTCGCATCCCGGTCAGACTCCAAGCTGGAGAGAGAAAGCACCATTTCCTGCTTTTCGTACATATCCAAATTTGCTGTTCATGTCCTAAACTCATATTCTAGCAAAATGTGTTGCTTAAGTCACATTTCATATCATGAAACAGGTGTTTAATTGTACAAACGTTGCAGGAAAAGGAACATAACAAGGTATGACGATCATAGGAGAAGCCGTGGTGACTCCGCCCCCTAGTGGCGACAGCGACGCCATCGAAAACACAAGTGCACCAGTTTGTGTAAACAAGTGTCTTGTTTTGATATCAAACTCTGAACCGACTGACCTGCGGCTGGCGTCTGCTGGAGCTGTGGTCTCTGGCTCCTTGTCAGAGCTGGCACAGTCCCGGTCCTCTCCACTGCGGTCGAGTCCCGCGGGCTCCGGTCCAGAAGAAGACCGAGAGACATCACGGCTTTTTGTGTCTTCAGGACTGCTGTTGTCTGAATCCTCCGTCCCCGCACTGAAGACGAGAAAGATAGAAATTTATAATGGATGTTCAAGCAGGTGATCAAGTCTAATAATGCAACGCAGTAACTGCACAGAGGAACATCACGGTGTTTTTAAGCACAGTGATAATATATGTAAAGTTACAATACAACAGATTTATAGAAGTGATCATTGTATTTTACAAATCAATCAAAAGTCCTATAAATTCATCACAACAGTGATAGAGCAGTGCTGAGCGGTGATGTTGCAACACCTCGATGGCCCGACATGACCACGAGAATGAGATTAATGATTAAAGGGACGGAGACCAGGGGACAACAACAAAAGAAAACAGTGCTCCATCTGCACCGGCAGATGTTGTCCCAGAAGTACAAATTCTGTAAATGTAATAATACAAACTTCTCGTATTCATACTTCACAGCATTGTTTGATATTTTCTTTTTTTTTTCTTTTTAAGAGTCGCGACAGGTTGTTCAGTTCACATCCTTGAAATTTGTTCTGCCCCTAAAAGAAACTGTCGACATCCTTTATCAGTCTACAAGTAATAATTGATTCCCTCCAGATAAACCAGACTCATTAGTCCTTCTCTGATCTTTTCTTTTGGATTTTTTTTTTTAATCCAGTTTTTAAATCAAGTAAATCACCAAAAAAAAAAAAAAAAACCCAGAGAAAAATCCCCAATTGTTGTTGTAATAGAAACATATTTTTTTGTAGTAGAAGTGCGATTCTTTTTATTTAATCTTCTCTCCAAACCACTGCTGTACAGGGAACCACTGGATATTAGATTTAACATTTGCTTTACAACATATTGTTTATTTATACATCATAAAATAAAACAAAACAAAACAGGTTACCAAACTTGTACCGAAGCAGATTTCTGCAGTGCATTTTTATCCCGTGTCCCACATCCGGAGACGATGCCCCACATTTGTGAAAAGTCAACACTGCAGGACAAACGCAAATCTAGAAACGGAGCAACAAAGAAATCTCCACTGGAGCTCGGAGATGACGGATGAAAGCAGACGGATAAAGAAACATCAGTTGGAAGAACGCAGGTCAGGACAGCCGACTTTGGTGGTGAGATGACCTGCACGAAACCATTTACTGAAACTTTAGCTTCTTTTTATGTTTACTGAGCGTGGGAGTTCAGAAAGTAGCATCCAAAATAAAAATAAAAATAAAAAAAAAGACATTTGTTTTGTCCTTCCAAATGGACAGACATCAGAATCTTAGACGACCTCTCATCGCTGTTAAAGTGTCCCCACATTGTCCCACAAAAACATTTGTTTGATCCACGTCGGCAGCGGCAAATTGTATTTCAAGATATTTCCAAGATGTTTAAATGATTAACAACTAAGTTTTACATCATTGTAATGTCGTGTGTATTTAAACTGTCTGTAATCAAATAAAATAAAGATTTTTTATTTTTTTTTTACTTGGGGATGGCTGATCTAAAACATTATAAAAACAGTATATTGACTGACTCATGGTGAGGAACTATAAATGGCACATATTTCAGATGAACCTGGTGATATACGTTGTTGTTGTTGTTGTTGTTGTGTCACTCACCAGCTCAGAGACTTGGAGTTGGTCTCCTGACTGACCGCAGTGATGGACGACACGGGACCTGCTGCTGCAGCCAGTTCAGCGTTTGGCACAAGTAACACTTCATTGTTTTGAGCAACTTCCCCCGACGGCTCGGCCGCAGCGTCGCCAGCATGGATTCTGGAGAATGCTTCTTCTTCTTCTTCTTCACCACCACCGCCGTCATCATCGTCGTCATCGCGGGTCGCGCTCTCTGTAATGTGCTCTGTTGTCGTGTTGGTCTCAGCGTCGGGAGGCTTCTCGGGTCCGACCGCCTCGGCCGCCAGCGAGGCGCCTCCCGGGATGTCGTCCTTCACCGAGGCGGCAGTTTCTTCTTCCGCTGCCGCATTTGATGCGACTAAAACCTCCCAGTACGCTGCGACCTTGTCCCCCTGCTGAGTTTGTAAAGTGCACTGCAGGAGTTCAGCGGGAGCTTCCTTCACGTCTCCGTCTGGCGCTCCGTTTCCTTCGACCTCGGACGCTTCGCGGGGAGAAGGCGGCGCCGTTTGAACGCTTTCCTTCTGCGAGGGTCCATTTTCCTGGACGTTGTTGGGCTCTCCGTTCTCGGGACCCTGCTTCATCGGCACCGGCTCGTCACTTCTCCTGAGTGACATAGCATAGCAAACGAGAGCAGTGTTACACAACACAACACAATGCAACCAAAAAACAAAAATAAAAGAGAGATCAGATGCTGCAGGAAGAAGTTTCAGGAAGCAGGAAACTTTCAATCAAAACTGTCCCTTTATCTTTCCGCATTAGTGCAAGAAATGACACCACAAACTTTTCTCCTCCACAAACCGTTCGAAACCTCTGGAAGTTCCCCTCAGTCGCATTTGTGACCTCTCACATCACACATCCCACTCAAACCAAAAGGGGAAAATCCAGTTGTTATTTATTTTTCACCTAATAGTCCAGAAATGCGTCAAATCTTTAAATTAAATTTTTGAGCTGCTTTTTATCTACTTTCTGCATGCAAAGAGAAGATGTTCCCTTGAGCTGAAATCCAAGGAGTAAATCTGATATCTACACAAACTTCCACGTTTTCTAAATGAGTTGATGTTTCTGCGTCGACACGTCTTAGCAGAAACTGTCATTTTACTTCTTCTCCTGAGTCACTTCGAACGTTTGTTACGATCCGTTGGTTTAGAAATCTTTTAAACCCGAGAACCCAAAAAACACCGAAGGGGAACTTTTCCTTCTCGTCATCTGACCGGTGCCCAGCAGCCTCCGCAAACTTCTAACCTGATGTCGTCATCTCTCTCGGGACCGCAGGTGCCGCCCACGACCGTCCCGCCCGCGCACGCCGTGGCCTTGGAGTCATCCTTCAGCAAGCCGCTTCTTTCCTCCGCGCTGCCACAGGGACTTTCAGCGTGACAGCAACTGTTCCCCATCTGTTCGCTCCCTCAGCTCGGGAGGTCGGACAGGTCGTGGGCCTCTGGTCCAAAAAAAAATAAGAATATATATATACATACATTTATTTATTTATTTTTTTAAATCAACCGCACGCGACTGGGCGAGTCGCTGAAGCCCCGAGGCCTTCAGGGGTCCCTGATGAGGATGATGATGATGATGATGATGATGAAGAGGGTCAAGTTGCTGAAGGAACCACGAGGCGGATGTTGTGTTATTGTGTTTGAACATGGTGTGATGTGAGAAGTGTCACAGCCTAAAAATGTGACTGCCCATCAGATACACTAATATTTGGTGGGTGTTACAGAACACGGTGCCCGCATATCATTAGTGTCGACCAAATACTGTGATCTAAAAGCATTAAATCACATGAAAGACGCCAAAAGGTGATTTAAATATGGTCAGGTGAGGTGTTACTGCTCTTCAGACTGACCTGGACTCTTTATCTGAATATTAATCATGACGTTTGGATGGCAGCTGTTGAAACGTCACATGATCAGATTTAGATATCAAATTTAACATTTTATTACGTTGTTATTTACAACAACAACAACAAAAAAAACACACACAAAAAATGTACGATTGCGTGGTTTTACAATAGAAATGTAACGTAAATAAATAAATAATAATACAGCTACACCCCTTTATAACGTTAATAATGACAGCTGCGTGCTAAAAAAAATGTCAGTACGATTTGAACACGTAATAATGACGCGCACACGTACCTTGTTGTTTTAGTTTTATAAAAGTGGGACTCGTCGCTCCTTCAGTCATGAAGCTCCTCTTCTTTCTTTCTTTCTTTCTTTCTTTTCTTTCTTTCTTCTTTCACTTTTGGTGAAGCTGGTTAGCTCGCCAGCTAGCTGCGGTAAACTTAAACCACAAACACGCGTTAACTAAAGAGTGGCCATTACGCATTGGAGCCGCCGCCGCCGCGCATTGCCGCCGCCGCCGCTCAGCTTTTCTCTCCGGCCGCACCCGTGTTTTTTGGTTTTGGTTTTTTTTTTATCGTTCAACGCGGCACATTTCATCCAAAAGCTGCCATTTGCTGCGTTTTCCTGCGGAACATCTGTCGCTGCGGACTCACCTCCCCCTCCCCCTCCTCCTCCTCTCCCCCTCCCTCCCCCTCCCCCGCTTAGCTTAGCCGGAGCAGCGGGTCACGGCTCGTGTCCGAGCGCATGACGTCATACTTACGTGCGCCTTAGCGTTTTCGCTGCGTTCAGGCGCTCCTCGGAAATCCGCGCGATTTTACCGTGCGGTACCCTTTTCGGGCAAGTCTACGGAATCACCAGAAATTTACTTTTTAAAATTTTTTTTTTTTTAAATCCTTAAATCGTGAAAGCAAACACGCCAAACGTATTACATGTCGCTGCTTTCCTCTGTTTTGTTTCGTAGTGAATTTCATTTATTTTTGATGTTTTAGACTGGAAGTTGAGTTTAACGAACTATTCGAAACGCATCACATTTGACTCCTGGAATTTATGTTGGGACAGTTTAATAGACAAAATGATTTTAGTCCACAAATGACAGAAAATAACCGATTAAAGTAAATGCACATTGTTGGCTAGAAAAAAAAAACGTCTTTGGATAAGTTTGAAAATGTCCTCATAACCAGCTCTGAAATGCTATATAAACAATGAAGGTAGTATATTAATGTTAATAAAGCAAACAAGCTTTCTGGCTCAAAATACATATCAGGGCTGAAACGATTATGTATATTATCGAGTCATTTTATTTTATTAATCAATCCATTGGCTGTTTATCATGAAGGCGCAAAAAATATAAATGTACTTTTTTTTTTTTTTTTTTCACAATCAGCCCCAAATCTATGAGAAGTATTTTGGCAATCAACGATCTTTTGGCTGCAAGTGTCGAGGTCAGCCTTTCAAGATCTGGTAGTAAGTTTGTTTCCTAAATGAACTGTGTCAGCATCAAAACATAATAAGACCTCAGGTCTATCGGGACCGTCCTTGTCAACCTCCAGTTATATGATTTAATAATAATAATATCATTAACTATTAGCGTGGTCATGATTTAACATAGTTTCCAAAAAAGTCAAAAAAAATTCAAGTCAATTCATCAGTGTCGAATAAATTTATGTCTAAATAAGAGATTTTATGACGACGTTTCTATTTAGGAGGGCAACGATGTAAATATGAGCAAAAACAGAAATTTACCGCATGTAAAAAAACCACAAGTTTATTTTCAAACATTTTCAAAATATCTTTAACAAAGCAAAAAAAAGTTCAAATTTATATTTTACATTATTTACATTGAACATAATTCATTTCTGTGTGAAAAAAATAAATAAAATCACCCTAAAACCTGTTTTGTTTCGCAGTTAAAACTACACGTCCTTCAGTTCTTTTATGTGACTGATCAGCTCCTGCGGGAGTCCGAGCTCCGACACCACGTCCGCACATCGCTGCAGGAGCAGTTTCAGACCTTCGCTCGAGCCGGAGGTGCAGTCGATCGACCCCGAACAGACGTTTCGTGGCTGGTGAGGAACGTCGGAGTCCATTTTTTCTCCCCTCCCGCAGCAGTCCGAATCGTTGCACCCCCCCGCAGAGCATCCCGGGTCGGCCTGCTCCACCCCGAGGTCCTCGAAGCTCTCGGAGACGTCGCTCACGCTGGGCGGAGGATTCTCCAGAACCTCCCTGATGCTGTCCGCGATTCGGTCCTCGTGCCGCGTAACCTGCTGCAGGAGGTCGGTCACAGAGGCCGGGACGGGCTTTTCCGGACGCTCCATCTGGCACCAGCACGATATAGCGCTGCAGCGTGGGACACAAAGAGGCACCAGTGTGACACACAATGGCAGAGAGAAGTGACTGGGGACCGGCCGGCGCTGGGCAGAAAAGAGACTTCAATGATCGTCAGTACAAAAGAGACTCGTGATGTTTCTGTGACGCGGAAATTGGAAGAATTTTACACCTCAGAGGGATTTTTTTATATATTTTTTTTAAACATAACCGGGTAAAATAACATCTAAAAGACCTTTTCCAAAACATCTGATTATAAAAGGTAAAGAAAAATCACAGAGGATGTTTTCCACCTCATTGTCATTAAATAACGACTATTATATAAAAAAAAAAGAAATATTAAAATAGTGAACGATATCAAATGAGACAACATTTCTTCCTTATTGGATAAAAAACACAATTCAAGCTCAAACTGTTTCTCATCATGAGATTTCATCGTTTTAATATTGTGAGTAAAGTGATAAAACTTTCATCATAAACTGAGTTCATAAACAGAAAAACTATCAGCTGCTAAAAGAAATGAATTCAGATGTTTGGCTCTTATTTTGTCTGTTCATTACTCGTTCTTAATTTAAACTTTAAACAATATATAAGATTATGACTAACAATCAACATACACAATTTTACAGCTCAAAAAAAAGGTCAAGTTATAATAGTGTGTGAGGTCAGAAAGACGAGCAAATAAAAGTGAAGCAATGTCCCATTTGTGACCTCTTATTATAAGTTAGTGAACATGAATTATGTAGATTGATCGTTTAATTTGAAGTGTGTTTTTTTTTCTGACACACAACGAAGTAAACAAACAAAATTACAGCAGAAGTCGGAAAAAGTTACACACAAGTTTGTGTTTTTCATCTGGACACCCTTTTTTGTTTGTTTGTTTGTTTGTTTTAATTTGACACAAACCACTCTGTCACATATAATCAGCTGTATTATTGATTGGTTTACCTCACGATTCCTTTCAGGCGGCCCACAGCCGCAGTCCGAGCGATTCCTTCCCCGAAGCCCGCGTTGAACCCGGCCTGAAGAGAGGCCTCCTCCCCGGCGTCGACTCCGTCCACGTACCCGTCCTGTCAACGACACCCAAGGAGCTGAATGCGCTTTCACAAAGAGCTGAATCAACCAAGCATCAACTACACAACGTTACGTCCGCAAAGTTTAGTATTTTTTAATTGTAAATTAAAACACAGGAACCGTTTAAATGCGAGTTCTCCCTGCGGCTCAAACGACAACGTTACCCGGACTCGCTTCTTCATGTTGGACGTCCACTCTCTGCTTTGTAAATTAAGCTCGTCCGCATTCTCGTCGAAGACATCTTCTCCGCTGAGAGACGCAGCTTTTACCCAAGACATCGTGAATATAGATTTAAAAAAACAACAACAAAAAACAACAACAACAACAACCGTGTTTCAGAGACATCTGAGCGAGCTGCCAGGCAACGGCTAACTTTAGCTGCCGCAGCTAATGACGACGTCATCGGGCTGCGACTGAAAGAAAGGAAAAAAAAAAAGAAAAAAAAATCCACCCAAAGCGGAAATGGTTCTTCAAAATAAAACGTTGCACATTAATACAGCAGTAATGTGAATCACCGCCAGGGAGCATTTACGACATAGTGTGTACTTTTACTTTGATACTTTAAATATGTTTTTTTTTTTCTTCTGATAATACATTATTTTACTTAAATAAGGTTTTGAAGGCAGGACTTTAACTTGTAGTGGAGATATATATATATTTTTTTTTACAGTGTGGTATCAGTACCTTTATCTGAAGTGAAGGACCTGAACACTTCTTGGACCACTGCATACAATTCCACTGTTTCACAGCTGGAATTGATTTAAATCTCGATTCAATGTCATGTGTTATTAATAAACATAAGCAATTCAACTTCTATTATTTAACTGTACCCTTTAGTCTTTTTTTGTATAAACATAAAATTGATTATTTAAATAATTTAAATATTTATAACCACCTACATGACTACACAATTTCTATAGGTAAGTGAAATACTATTATTTTAGTACTTTCATTTATTGCTATTTCAGTTATTTTCAATAATTGCCAGTAAGCCTGGCTTAAAGATAGCAAAAAAATAAAAACAAATAAAAAGTGAAAATCATCCTGATAACTGGTTAAATCAGTCACCCGTCACTGTCAAATACATTCAAGCAGGCTGTAAATACTGTACACAGACAAGCACGGATATTTCAAACCGACTATATAATGTACGTACTACACAACCTATCTCAAAGCTATTCAAACAGTTTGACCTTTTGCTTCAATTATGTAAATATCTGCTTGTTTGTATGTAATACTTGGTCAATAAAGATTACAGATCAATTCAAAGGTAAATACTGAGAACTTTGTTTTAAGGTGGAATTCCCCTTTAAGGCAGACACTTCTTCTGTGGTGTTGATGAGGATCCGTGGTTGCACGCTGCCATCTAGTGGCAGCAACACAGACACTAACATCTTTAACCTCCAGGGGGGGCTGAAGCATCACAGTAAAACTGAGTGCGCGCCACATTGAGGCATGATCATCATCATCATCATCTCCTATTTTGCTAAATGTTCCCTGCAGCCTCTTCTGTTTCTTTTTCTATTTCTTTTTTTTTTTTAAATTTTTTATTGCATCTTCATTTTCATCATAATGACGCCATAGTTGTTTCATATGAGACGACAGCATGTTTTAGTTTTCATAAAATAGGAGCATAGATAATTTACAACGTATTAAAAACATTATTTTATCTGCACCCACGCATTTGAACACGCAATTTTTTTTTAAATGGTTTTGTTAAAGTTTAACAAAGATTTAACTGTCTCACTGCTGCTGCAATGCATGCAAGATGATTTTAAGGCTTCAAGATAGGACTGAAAGTATTACATGAGGATTCAGACAATTCTTTATTGTCGCATGATAGACAAGCTCTAAATATGATCTTTAAACAATGCAACGTCGCAAAGCTTAAAATAAGTCTTTTAAAAGATGTCTGTTTCGAGATTGATCTTTAAACAATGCAACGTCGCAAAGCTTAAAATAAGTCTTTTAAAAGATGTCTGTTTCGAGATGCAATAGTTTATAAAAGTTCCAACAGCATCTAAAACCAGATCAAATAAAATGTGCTATGGATGTGAATTTATAGGGCATTTGGCCAAATCAAATCAAATCAAATCAAAACTGAATTCTAGCCTCAATTTAAGCTGATTATTTTAGTGCCTGAGGTCAGCAGTATTGAATTAAATGTGTCTGAGTATATGAATTTACACACAACAAGCATTCTTAAGACTTGTTGCTGTTTTAGACAAGAAATCAAAAGCGATTCCAGTAAAAACGTTCCACGAGGACTGATGTTTTTGATCTGAAATCACTTTTACTTGATGAGCAAAAACATGGAAGAAAAAAAAAAAAGAAAAAAATACAGATAAATGAATGTTTTTTTTTTTCCCTGAGAAACATGTTAGAGTGTCAGAAATCACCGAAACACTCGAACATCCCTGCAAATGTTTAGTGCAGCCTGAACGCTCCGGTTGTTCAAATCACTGTCCGGTGCATCTTTCCAGCTTCCTGTTTAAGTTTTCAAACCAGAAAGTGTCATCCGTCATGACAAACACATTATTCACTCATCAATAATGCATCCCACCTCCCTTTTTCTCACTGTTGAGTAGAAAGAGTGAAAAAAAAGAAAGAAAAAAAAAAAGCTCCTTGTTTTATTTTCAGATTTTCCTCATTCTTCATGCCGTGCTTTATGGAAAACACAGGAGAGATAGATAGAGAGAGAGTGAGTGGACAGCGGGTAAATGCATTTCAACTTGCTGGAGTGCATTTGCAGCCGTTGGACAACAATGGCCTTGAGAATACTCCCGAGGCCACGGAGGAGTTGTCTCTGTCCTGGAAATGGAGTCGGCCGGGAGGCCTCGTTTTTCGCGGCTGCAGCCACACCTTCAGTCCCCATCGCTCCAAGAGTCAAAACAACCAACCGGGGCAATCACCTGACACATTTCCATCCAATTTCCACCGCAGAATGTGTTCATTTTCAGGCTAATGGCATGTCATTTTGCAGGAGCCTTTGGTCAAGAATTAATCCTGGAATCAAAACAGATTTTCCGGGGAGCAATCTTCCATCAAGTATTGATTTTTTTACACTCACGGAGCCTGTACTCCCTAATTTAACCTGACAGCCAGCAGCACAATGGACTGGGAGCACCTTGGTGTCTCACAGAGGGAGCTCTCCTCCTCCTCTTTCTCTTCACGAAGTGAAAGAGAGATTGGGAAAGGGTAGGGGGAGAAAAGAAGAAGAAGAAAAAAAAAAAAAGGACTCCCAGATGTATAAAACAAAGAGCATGCTTACAGAAAACAGAGAGACAAAGCTTCCGTCTCTCTGTTTTACCTCTAATTATGTTTTCCAGGGCAGTGCAACTTGGGCAGGTGAGGCTTGAGAGGGAAGAGGGGAGAGTGTTCTGGGGCCATCAGCTATCATTATGGGCCTGTTGACATCTCCCTGTCTTTGAGTGATTCTCATCTGTGATTTCCCCTGGCCATTTTCTGCGGATGCACGAAGAGGGGTTTCATCACGGCCCCATAAAAAGGGCCCAAAGTGTCCGTACAGGCCCTCACTAATAAGAAAGCAAAGATGTGTCCGACCATGTCACCCCTCTCCCATCCATATCGGCTCTCTTGATGCCTTCAGATATGCAATCATTCTCAACCCCCCCTCCTCCCCTCTGTCTCTCTCTGTATGTGCTGTAAGTATGCTATACCGTACGTAGAGGTCAGCAGGATGAGAGGATGATGGAGGGCAGGGCCGGTGATTTTCCTCTAGCTCTTCAAGCTGCGATGACCCGTGTGCAGGAGAGTTGCACTTTGCCAAAGGGATTTTCATGCGGTGCTTACAAACTACCTGACAGGAGGGAAACTAGTTCAGTTTTCATCCGCTGCTCTTAAATCCTAACCGCTCATTTCAGGCAAAACGAGGTGTGATGTTTCTGCGTGGCCGTACTTAAGATGAGGTTTCACAGTTTCCTACTACATTTTATAGCAATAAACGAAAACAAAACAAGTTGCTGGGCCGAGACACTTTAAACACCCCCGTGCTGTGGTAGTTTTACAGAAAAAAAAAAAAAAAAAACGAACAAATAATCCAAAAATGTGGCTTTCCAGCCTGGAGTAAAACACCTGCCAGTCCACTAGAGGGTAGTCGTGTGTCTTTGCGACAGTTTGCATCACCTCGGCAAAAGTAGCCGCATGCCACAAGATTGAGGTCAAATAGGGCGATTCTTCAAAGCACTGTAGCTTAACCACGTGGTTTTTCAGGTTACTATGAGGTAAAGACAAGACGCCGACGCGCTACCCTCTAGTGGACTAGCGGGTGTATTACACGCGTTGTTGTTATAGCGGGTTGGGTTGTTCGTAACATTCAACCCAAATATCTCATCATGATATTTACTTACTTAATGTAACGTACGTAACGTACCATTACTTGCATAAATAACACTTATTTTAACCAAAAACATGATGTTTCCTTGAATGTAAGCTGTTGGTTTTAGTGCCTAAATCTTCACCTCGTGCATATCTTGGTGACACCGACGGTCTTTGACGCAAATTTAGATCTCGGTAAACATTTCGCAAATCATTTCCTGAAAAAAAATTACAGTTAATACGAAAATTATGACAAAACTGACAAAGAGTTCACATTGTTGGTAAATTAATGTTTTTACACAGTTCATTCCTATTTTTTTTTATATCGATGCCATCCTTTTTTAATTTGTAAAATATCGAACACTTTGTGCTTCGGTAGACAGAAAGGCTGGACCTCATGTTTCACTTTATAAAAACAGAAGCATATTGAACATATTAGCGATCATATTGAGGACAATAAAGCCCTGACAAAAGGACAAAATGCATCTTTATGAGTCATTACGCAGACAAAAGATGTCTTTTTGATGTAAAATGCTCTTAGACTACAAGAGTTGACTGAATTAGGTCTAACAATCAACTAAACGCGGAGAATTCAGGCTTAAATAAATGTTGTTCCATACGGATAAAATAAATGGAAAGGACCAGGAATTATCTTGACATTTTCTTTTTTGGGGGGGGGGAAGTTTCTCTGCGGGGACAAAACTCATTTTCCAACCTGAACTTCTTGCGGACAGATGGACAACCTGAGGACATAATGCAACGCGACGTGTAAAACTCCACAGTAATAGTTTATGGTGTTCACTATTAAACTATTACCCGACGTCGATGAATACCTTTTCTAATAATGCTTGTTTTTTGTTGTTGTTTTTTTTTGTGTTTCACCGCGTATGTTTACTGCATTCAGAGGAAATGCATTCAGTGTTTACTCGGCTAAAAGCCAGTATTAAAGAGCTGGATGTGAACTATTGAAAACAAAGTGTTATTGATCATGTTCTTTACTGCATGTGCGAGGCAGATGGAAAAGCCGAGCGAGCAGGTGTGCGGCTGCAGCTCCTTTCGCTCTGTGATACTTTGGGAAAAGATTCCCGTCCAGGCTGCTTGGAAAACAGAGACATCACAGCCTAAAGACGTGCGTTCAACAAAAAAAAAAACCGGGGGGCTGCTACGAAGTTAAATGGACTATGGACCGATGCAATCAGCCGCTCAAGTCAGACAGGTGTCTCTGTAAAGACCCGCGCTATTAACTCCTCTACCTGCAAAAAAAAATACCTCACGGTGTGTCATTGCTAATAATGCTGGAAAAAAAAAAAGAAAGAAAAAAAAACCCTAAAAACACAACTGAAACAACAGTGAAAGCAAAAGGGATCATATGCATGGCCGACCTCGATTGCATGTGAGGATTGGTAATTGCACCCCCAGAGGCATCTGGGTGTGCAAAGCAGCAAAGTGGGAGGAGGGGGGGGACGCCTGAGCAGCTCGGGCTTCGCAGGCAGTGTACCAACATCTCAACCCCGAGGAGGAAGTGAAAACAAGAAGGCGGAGGAGCGGCGGGTGAGGGATATACAGACAGTTCATTTACCCAGAACATCAGCCCCACCGCGCGTTGTCTGAAAGATAAGGGAAGTGAATGCTTCATGCCTGATGGAAAACAAAGGCAGCAATTTCAAACCATCTGCATCCAACACATGCGCTCTCTCCCTCCGCCCCCTCCGTTTCTGTGTCCTGACTGATATTGAAACATAATCCATTTGGAGCGCCGACATGTCATTATATTTCTATCCGGCCTCCTTCTCAGGACAATTTCAGGTGGTTGCAGGTTGAGCAGCAAATGTTTTATTTCAACAAGTCAGACAGCCGGAGTCTCTTCGCTTTGGTTATGTTTAGAGGGAGGGAAGGGGGAGGGGGGGGAGAGAGAAAGAGAGAGAGAGAAGAAGGGACACACAGAAATAGAGGACTTATAGTTCACTTTAATCTTTCCTAAGGAGAGCTGCTTCTGTTGGCCTCTGCAGATTCAGAAAAAAAAAAAAAAAAAAAAATGCCACAAAGATTCAGAGATCAAAACTCTTTTCTTTCTTTTTTTTTTTTTTTTTTTTTTTAAAAACATCACATACTACAAAGACCCGGGTGTGAATCCTCAAACTACAGTAGCCACTCTCAGATCTGTGATACGTATAGAAAACAAAGATATAATGTGGGTTTTCCAAGAAACACAGTTTTCTTGAAAATATATGTTTGAGTCTGCGTTTTTTTTTTTTCCCTGCGTTTGAGTTTCTCATGATTTTACTCTACTCTGCTTGCTAATACATCACTTCTTTCTTTTTTTTTTCACTTAATACATCCTCATTTTATTTGCTCAGAGACAATAAATGGGTTTTTCATAATGTTATAAAGTTATAAATGAATTTGTTTTTCTGTCTGTTTTGTTTCATCTGTTTGTTTTTTCTGGCACGTCCCAACTGTTTAATAATTCAATTTTTTGTTTGGTTTCTTTTGTTTCTTTTTAGCCGTGTAATACTTATCCTCTTTAATGTTTTGAACCAATCAAAACAAAACAAAACAATGGAACTTGTAATTTGTACTTAATTCCCTTTTCACTAAAGGCTCGTGTATTCCAGATGTATTCAGAGATCAATAAGTGAGCAGGTCATCCGTAGATTTGCCAGCGTGAGGAAATGCTTTCCCTCAACTAATACGATTAACTTCACGTGTTTGAAGTGACCCGACATTGTTTGAGTTTGTCAAATCTCCCACAGTAAAACTAATAAGAACATCCGCAGAAGCCACGTTTCAAGAACCGGATTCAAGGGGATTGAAGTGGTTAAATCTCAAACGCTATAAAACTTTAAATTGTGCACAAATAAGAAGAACAAAACTTTCCAGCACGACTCACTCTTACCAGATTCACATCCAGGAATGATTGATATATATATATATATATATATATATATATATATATATATATATATATAAAAAAGCTCAAACCCGGACATTTACTCTGGGACATGGGCGTGAGAATTTCCTTTAACTGAGCTGTTACTCTTCATTCAAAAGCTGCTGCGGGGAGAGGACGGAAAGTAAACTTTTATCAGCGGCAGAATACAAACTGTTTGACGAAAAAAGACGACGTGGGTCGGGGAGCTGCATCTGCACAAATTACACTGTTAATGGCAAAGACAACGAAAACGGCGTGGATAGAAAACAAAAGAATATCAAATAACTCACTCCAGCTGCGTACACCTCAGCCATCACGGCTCAAAAAATACATCCAGTGTTTTGAAATGAAGGAGGAGGGGGGGGAAGGGGGTGCGGGGGGAGGAGGGGGTGATGCTGAAAGGAAGACGAAAAAGCATCTTGAACATCAGTTTTCAGTCTAATGTTAATAATTTATGTCGTCTGTGCTTTTTATTATTATTATTTATTTATTTACTACTTTCTTTTCAGCAGCCTGCCCGTTTTTCAAAGGCATCATGGACAGGGAAGCTGTATAAAACTTTTGAGTTTAGTTTCAAAAGGCTTTCTCCTCGTTTATTTATATATTTCTCCTCCTTTACACTTGTCTTGTTGTTATTTGGTGAGGCAAACGCATAAAGCTTTGATGAGAAGCAAACCTGACATGTATTCTTCTCCACTGACCTCCTCCCCCCCCCCTTCCCCCCCCAAAGGAAATCTAAATAAATTTCTCAATATTGCAAGCGAGGCTCCTTCTCCACCGCCTCCCTCTCTCATTAAAACACTTTCAAATGGCACGTTTCAATACCTTCGCTCGTCCTCCCGTTGACGAAAGGTCAAACGGGTCAAATAACCGCACGCCGCCTTAAGCGCGAAGGTTCGCACGGGGCGATTTAAGACGCTCGCGACGCTTCGAGAAAGTCAGGAAAAGTTAGATGTTATTGACGCTCTCAGTAACTGTGTTTATGTGTGCGGTTAAAAAAGATGAAAAGAGAGTCTGTGATGTTTTTTTTTGTTTTGTTTTGTTTTGAATATTTGTACGTTCTTGAAAACTTTGAACTTTTGCAGGCGTCCCGTACCCGTGTTACTCGTACAACCTACCAGTTTTTCTAAAAGACAAATTATGAACTCAGCAGCACTCAGGAGAAATTGCAGAATCATAAAACAAAGCGTGTTTCAAGTCAATTAACTTTGTTCTGTTTATTTAGCCAGTTAAGAGGGAGCTTCGGTTTAAAAGTGTTGGGTCTACTGTTAAGATTTAGAGAATACTAAAATCAATAATGCGCAAATCTACAATTTAACACATTTAAAAATATAAACACAAAATACAGTGATAAGGGTAGATGCTAAGCGGGTAACCACGTGTGTTTCGGAGTTATTTTATATATTTACGTGAGACGTGGCTGTTGGGAGTCAAAAGCTGAGATGGGATTTACTTTGGCTTTGTTAAACTAGTTAAGAGTTTGCAGGAGTTAAGATTTTTCCACTTTGATATTCGTTTTGAGGACTAAACAAATGAAAAAAGTTATTTAGCTAAGTATCGTTAGCAGGAGGATAGCTGTTTTTTTTTCTCCCCCTTCAGTCATGATTGTATTTGTAAAATTATATAAAAAAGAAAAAAAAACAGAACGACAAAGATTGAAATCAATAAAAAAAAAAAAAAAAACGAATCCACAAGCCTCAAATTGCGAAACGGACGTTTTTTTTTTTTTTTTTTTTTCTTCCCTCCGTCACGTCTGAATGTATTTCATTTTGTTCAATTTACTAAGAAACAGAGTTACTATGATTGGTATCTATAAAAAAAAAAATATATATATATCTACAATTCACTACACTCAACGTGATTCAGGGATAACTTGAGCTAACCCAAATCAGCTGCGCTAGTTAGCTCTAGCAGGCAATCAGCTGAGTTAAAAAAAAAAAAAACTAAATTAAGTTAATGCCAAATTTAACTAAGTGCATAAAATACTGAGTAGAAAGACGGCAGTTAATTATATGATGGTTTTCAGTTACAGATTGCAGGAAAAGAGAGGTAGTAGTTTTAATTGAAGGTGTTGCTTGTTGCGGCTATCCAGACTTTCACTTGGCGCAATCCTTCGGGATTTTGATGTCATTGTCCGTCTCTGCATGCTGCTCGGGAGAATTTGTGACTTCATGGCGTAATAGTTTTTATAAAACAGAAGCACAAGGGCAGGTTCCTTTCTTTTTGACCATGCGTTTTGGCTTTATCGTATATATGTATATATATATATATATATATATATTTATATACATATATATGCGTATGTATATATATATATATATACAAAATAATTCCATTGGAAACTCAACACAAAATTCATGTCAAACAATTGTTTATTACTAATTATGGTACAAATCAATGTGACAGACTTGAAGCTTTTTTTTTCTTCTTTTTTTTTTTAAGAAATACACAAAGTGCTGCTTAACTGACCAAACAGATATTGCTCTATAGATTAAGTACAGTTTTCAGTCTATAAAAAACAAAAAGAAAAGAAAAAAAAGAAAAAGAAAACCAACTTCAGCAGGCTTTTCAGCTTTGGTTTCTGTGGTTCTTCGACTATCAAACAAAACGTCAAAGCAGTTTGTCTGCGTTAGTAAAATTTCACAAATGTATTGAAAGGTGATGAACAAATCATCCTAATTGGGTTATAAGAGCAACATGACTGTCACCTCTAGCTCCTCTACGCGGGTCTACGGGACTGTGAGAACTGAGAGGTTGAACGTACAGCACAAAGAAATGAGACATAATTCTACTGTAATATAAAAACAGATGAGTCACACGTGGCTCAGGAAACCACTTCACAGAAATAAAACAATCATGTGTCACGCAATAAAAATAAATAAATAAATAAAAAGAAAAAAAAGCCACCCACGAGCCTCTCCCTCCACATTGAAGGTGAACATCGACACACACACAGTGCAGAGCGATCATCTTTTCATCTTTTCCACTGACCTGCCGCTTCTTGTATGGCATTTGTATGATTCTCACAAGAACAGTACTGAGGTAAACCTTGGATGAACTACTGTACATTTCTACTCTTCAATTCCTTTTTTTGTTTTTTGTTTTTTTGTTTTTCTTTCTCCGATTTTAAAGATTGTCAACATCATGAATCTATTTCTCTGTACAATGTGCATAACTATAGAGCTTTGGTCCAGCATTGAAAAGTTGAGCGAAGGCATAACTCCTTTCTGTGTCTTCTTTTAGTTGTTTTTTTTGGTTTTGGTTACAGCTTTTATTGTTAAGCCTCAGAACGGGATCCACCGCTGCTTTCCTCACATATTTCATCTGCGCAGACATGTTCTTGGCCAAAGGTTTGTCTAAAGTTAAGCGGGTTTTTTTTTTTTTTTTTTTTTTTCTTCTCACGGAAAGGAAAATAAAAAAAAATGCACAAAATCTGCAGGTGTAAATGGAGTAAAAAAAATAAATAAAAAAAAAAAAAAATCTCTGAAAACCAGTAGGAGCTGCTGTGGACGTGCAGATGAAAATTATGTTAAAATTCTCTGTGGTCGCCTTTTTAATCCAGCCTCACGGATTTCTTTAAAAACACAGACACGTAAAGCTTTTTCATTTGTTTTCTAACATATACTGTGTGTGTGTGTGTGTGTGTGTGTGTGTGTGTGTGTGTGTGTGTGTGTGTGTGTGTGTGTGTGTGTGTGTGTGTGTGTGTGTGTGTGTGCGTGTGTTTTCCAGGCAGTGAAGAAGAGCACATCAGTGCACAGGGGACCGAAAAACAGAGAGGTGTGACATGGAAGGACATACATCGAGCAGACACATGATTCTGAATAAATTGCATCCAATTTCACCTCACTTCAAATTAAGTTCACTCATTCTGACATGTGACACTTATTCTCAACATTCACCTCTTTTTTTTTTTTTTTTTTTTTGTCCCTGTGAGGGTTTTTTGTAAGAGCCAAATATTTTGTAGCGATGACGTGAGAGTTTATTCATTTCTTTTCTCGCCTGAAATTATTGACATTTCTGACAACGTAATACCATATAAAAGTGATGGAGAGTCGATTAATCAAAACAACAGCGGGCTGAAATTAATTCCCCCTCCACGCAAATTATAATAAAAGTAACCACAGATACAAAGTTTTAAGAAAGAGAATATCGTAGGGATCATTTCAGAGCTGAATAAAAAGAAACATTTCCGACAAAAAAAAATATTGATTGTGACGTGTGTAACCTTCACTTAGCCGAGACGAATGCAGAATATAATGGAAACAACAGGTAATCTTTGCAGAGAAGCATGTTTGATGTGAAAAACAGCCAAAATGGATTGAGCTCAGTAGTTTGGTCAGTGGCGACGAAAAAAAAAAAAAAACTGCTTCAACCACACGTTGAGTAAATTTTAGGGCACGATTAAAGGGCTTATCGTGTGAAGTAAAGTGGTATTTTACAGCCATGTTATCAAAAATTCAGATTAATAGGTTAATTTCGGCCTGCCCGGTGGATTTTATATATATATAAATAATTCTTCATGTAATTTGAGTTGAAGCATGCAGAGGAAAATCTGCTTAAAAGAAAAAACACATTTTCTATATTGGCGTGATAAGAAATTACAGCAGACACTGTTGTAGCTGTTTGACATGATAATGTTTTTTTCTTTTTCTTTTTTCTTTAACTTGACCCACGGAGTAAAACATTTTAGAAAAAGGGGGAGAAAGCCATGTGAACAAATAAATAAAAAGGTAAAATCTTCCCCAGTCCTTGAGCTGAAGTTTGTGTGTTCTTTGGCTATCAGGCTTTGGCAACAGAATGACACAGTAGCTCAAAACAAAGCTGCAGTCGACTTGACGGATACCGAAACCCCTCCTCCTCTTCATCTTCACCATCATTATCATCATCATCATCATCATCACGTGACAGTCCTTCGTTTCCTCTCCCTTTTTGTCCATCCTCGGAAACAATCTCATGAAATCATTAATAAATACCTGTAAAAGTTGTACAAAGTTACACCGTGACTGAAAATATTTGCAGATGAAACACAAATCAGAGGCAAACAACATTATTATGCAATCGTTTAACAGCAAAGGTTCATTTTTTTGTCCAAAAGAGAACTTTATCAGTGTGATTTCAATTTGAAGACAGCATTTTTCTGTTTTTTTTTGTGTGTTTTTTTTTTTAAAGTATTTACATACAAACAATGAAGAAGACAAAGATAAAATGTATACTCAACCTCACACATATAGCTTTGATTTTGCCAGTACAAATGTAAAAATTTAGAGCACATTTACATTACAAAATTATTCTTAGTACTCAGATGCAACAGACTTTGGTAAATAGTGTTTTGGTTTGGTATGATCTCTTTACTAAATCCCTCCTCGTAGGAACCAAAATTTGGGCGACAGTCTGGTCTGTACGGCCAGAATCTAAAACTCTTTGAAACAGCACACGGTATGTTTTTACATAATTCTCAGATATTAATCTCTTTTTTCTTGTTTTTGGTTTCGCCAAGGTCATTTACATAACGGTGGTAATCACACTGACAACACATAGTTTTTGTTTGCAAACTCATGACTGTCCGTCCAGGTGACTTGGGGAACGCGTTTCAGTTCTCATTTCAAGAGGAGTTCCTCCACCTTTTGTTGTTTTTAATGGCTGCCACTTTTCCACTCCACTGTTTTGTCGGAGGGCTCGTTCATTTCGGGAGCTCCTCTAGAGAATCAGTGAGAGGGTCCATCGGTGCAGCGGGGCCGAGGTCGGGCTGTTTCAAACGCTTTATTGTGTTTTTCAAGGCTTGCCTCTTGTTGCAGAACCAGACGCGCACCACTTCCCTGTCATAGTTCAGCTTCTCGGCTATTTCCGTCATTTCCTGTCCGGAGGGGTGTGTGTTCTTCTCAAAGTGGCTGTTGAGGATCTCGAGCGCCTGCGGGGTGAAAGAGGTCCTCCGCTTGCGTTTTTTCGAAGGCTCGCTGCCGATAAACTCAGTCAGGTTCTGCATGCCGGATCGGTGGCGGGCTTCAGCCTCGGCCATCCAGCGCTCCAGAACGGGCTTAATCTTCTGGGCGCTTTTAGGGGTGATGTCCAACTTCTCAAACCTGGCAGGATATAAAAGGCCAGGGTTCAGTTTTCCTGTCAGACTGCTACCTATAGTGTTCTCTTGGGCTTCCTGTGGTAGGAAAAAGTGGCTTCTCAGGATGGTGTGTCTGGGGAGAATTGAGAAAAAAGAATCTTACTTAGGCGCGCCCTGCCAGAACAAGGGATAAGCTGCCTGCCTTTTAGTCTCCTCAACCAGAATGCCACAGGGACTGAGACTAACATCCAGGTGCACATCTGGGACAAAACCCCTCCGTATTCTGCACCTGGAAACACCTCAGCTGCAGCAGCTGGAGGTGATGGTTGCCAGTAGTGATAATTTTCTGGACGAGGCTGTGGTTCTCTGTCCCAAATTGGCAGTAGTGGAACAAGGAGATTTTTTGCCAATGGCTAGAAATCAGGTCCAGTTGAACCAAAAACATAGAAAACAATCTAACGAAATGTTTTCAAAACTGTCACAAATCAACAGAAAGACAAAACAGAAATCACTCACAAACATCCCATTCCTTTCCCTCAGAGTGATAACCCCCCCCCCCACCACCACCACCCCCAAAAATAAAATAAAGAAAAAAAAAAAATCCACTAATGCATGCAGTTAAATACGGCACCATCATTTATTTACAAAAAGAGCTTGAATTATTAATCAAAATGTACATTTAATACATTTTTCAAACTTTCTTTCGTCTTCTAACAACCTCTCATTTTATATTTCATAAGAATACATTTACACACTCTAATACTGAAAGTTCGTGCAACTTTACACATAATTCAGACTTCACACAGACTCGGCGTTTTAGCGAGTCACAGTAAGAATGAAGAATGGCGCATTTTCCTACCAACACCGCTCGCTGCAGCTCAATGACTGTCAGGTGCATTTTGTGTGTGATATGACGTGTATATGGAGTTAAATTAGATATGATAGAGGTTTTGAAAAAGATTCCTCTCATGCTTGTAAAGTTTATTATTAGGATTATTTTTCAGTGGAACATCCCTCACTGGACTCACTGTGGAAAAGAAGACAACTTCATTTGAAGGAATCTGATAAATAATCAGCATATGTATATACATTTTGTTTACTTTTATTTGACCAAGAAGTACCATTGCGATCAAAAACCTCTTTCACAAGGGAGACCTGGACATGATGAATAGATTTTTGCTTTTTTAATTACAGGTAATAATAATAATAATAATATCAAAACACATTTTTTTATGAGGATTCTTACAATTTTTGTGATGAAAGATTTCGACTTCGACACTTGTGACACAGTTTATGTGTTTTGTATGAATTATAATGCTGAATGTGAAATATCCCGCTGTATGTTTACTAAAAGAGGAACATTATCATTCTTAAGTAAATATAATTTTTTTGTTTTGTTTTGTTGCAAATGCTCTTAGTCAGATGACTCTTATGGAAAGACAGCAGAAAGCCACATGAAGCTCAGCTCTCTGGAACAAACGATGCCAAAAAAAAAAAAAAAAAAAAAAGAAGAGGAAAAAAAGGCTGTTTCTAATGGCGAGGTGAGCTGAGGGCTAGATGCCCATGCATGCATGAACTTCCTGTTTCTACACCTCGTCGGTGGATTCCTCCTTGTCGACAGGCGGTATTATTTATAACCCCCCCCGTCCTCCTCCTAAACAGTGAGAAGAGGAGGGCCCCATACTGCGGGGAATACATTAGTAAATATGAAGAGTCACCAGAGACAGGACATTTCATGGATCAACAGGAACCGCGGATACTAAAATGAGTTGAGAGCCGCTCAGCTGGGGTATGCACTCCCTCCTCCGGTGCATCAGCACGAGGGACGGAGCCTCTCTGGCTTCTTCTTAAAAGTACCTCAGGAGCCGTGCGTGGACGTGCTGCGTGTTTGGCCCGGGTCACAGTCTGCCGGAGGGTTTACAGTCATGAGAGAGCTATCTGAGTGGTATATAATCAGGACCGGATGACGTGAACCTGGAATCTATACTCGCGTCTTTATTTTTTTTACATCATATTTTTACCTCCATATTTGTTTAATGTCCGCACTTTCTTCAACTGAATCTTTGAAGAAATTGTTTCTAGTCCCGCTTTTAAAGTTGAAATGTCTTTAAAGCACTTTTCTTCCCGATGACTTGTGATATGTGACTAAATTTGCCGTTTTGCTTCCATCAGAGAATGAGTTTTGTTTCTCATGTTGCTGATATATTTGTCCCGTTACATTATGACGTGTCTAATAAACTGGTCGGCTGGTTGTTGGTTTAGAAATAGTGATACTGATCTAAAGAGAGGCTGAAATCAAACTAATACTTTAGCAGACTCCTGTCAGTGGGCTTTATAACAATAAATGAAAATATCGCTGTAATATCTTTGGTTGTTTTAGGCCATTGTTGGTAATGTTAGAAAGCAATGTTGGATTTTAAAATCAATGTGATGAAGTATTTATATTTCTAAGGTGCTGAATTCAGTCAAAAACAGACATCCAAGTTTGTTATTTCACCCTGTAACACTGATTTGTCCAACAAATGCTTTACATCCTAATATTAAGATGGTAAGCAAACTTATCCAAATCGCTCAACCCTGCTCAGATACTTGCTCTTCTTTTTTAATTTTTAATTTAGAATGATTCAGTCTTTAAATTGATATTTGCTGATATGCTAATTTCCAACCCTATTTAATCAGGTTAAGTTTTATAAGTCTGCTTTATGTTGATGTCTTTGAAAAAAATTGGCTTCTTTTGATAAATACATACATCATTTTGTAGAAATTTAGAAAATAGTTTTCCACCAAAAAAATATTGAATACCCCCGCCCAGATTCACAACATCGGTAATCAATAAAGTTGTTTTATTGTCTGGCTTTATGTAGGCCTACTGGTGAAATATGGCTAAGATCATTTTTTGGAAAGCCGTTTATGTATCCCTGGTTGATCATACAGTTAAAAATCTTGTCATGTTTATTTAGGTCGGTCCTTTAAAGATTTAACTAGCGAGAACAGAAACCAGAACCTAAGATGTTCATGACGGTACATTCAATTTTCAGCAGTTTGAAGCACTAATTAAGGCGCCTAAACAACAGTCGACTTTTTAAACCATGGAATTAAAACAACATCCGTGATGACTATCCTTTGGATTCAATCGGATTCCTTCTTCATCAATATATACTCGTATTCATTTCACCGAAATCAGACCAAACTCGAGCCAGAAGAGGACATTCGAGCACATCGCTGGTTTGAAGATGCCCCCGTGTAATGCCTGTGCCTGTTTAGATAAACTAATAAAGTGCCTGGAAGCATGGTGAGCAATAAAAGCAGACAAGATGGAAGCATCTGTCAGTGTCTGTTCACTGTCTGGAGTTCAGAGCCGGAGCCCCACAGCCACTGTGACGTCCCGCTTCTCCTCAAACTTCATGTCTATGTTGATGTTAACTAAACTAAAGCATGTGAAGTTTGCTCCGCTACTTAAAACATCAAGATGTCATGTCCAATGTCATACAAAAAAAAAAAAAAAAAAAAAAAAAAAAAAAATCCTCTTAACAGCATGAATAGCAGCCCACAGAGTGTTTGTTTTTGAAGCTAATGGCTTTTAATGTATGTTATAAATATTTGAATTATGCCGGGCTGTAAATATTTCATGTGTGATTTCAGGACTTTACACATTAGTCTGGGCCTCATAAGAACCCCGGCTCCTGTAGTGTTTCACATTTTATCGGCCGTTTGATGTTGATGTGATGAAATTTTTAAAGGTGCGTGTCACATAAACAGTGCCGGTCATCAGCAAATGCAGTGCAAAGGCACATTAAAATGAATACAGCGATGAGGTCAGGGGGTTTTACCGGAAAAACACAAAGAAACGTTTCCATTTTACAAAAGATATTTACCGTTAACTTCCATTTGAAAACTTTTTTAAATAATCCCAACACTTAAAAATGTTTTTTTATGCTCCTGAATAAATGACTGCACGACTTAGTTCTCTTGAAAAAGTAATATTTGGACACCATGTGGCCCAATTATTCTGCCTTGAAAGGGAAGTGTGGCTCATTTGGCGTCTTCATGCTAAATGTTAGTGGAGTGGAACAGCAGGAGGGATGAAACACTGATTGTCTGATTGTCTCATGAATATATAATGCACCATTTATGACTAAACTGTCCTCGTTGAAGCAGTAAAACACGGCAATCTTATTAACAGATCATCGCCGTCAAGCTCTCTCATGTTCAGGCAGAGCGAACAGCACCGGGCCTTAGTAATTATTAAATGCTTAAAGTGCTCCGTGTAATACTTCTGTATGTATTTTGCATAAGTAACGCGCGGCTGTCATGTCAGCGGCTGAGAAGGGAAGGGAGAGGAAGGAGGGGTAGGCACAGACATGACAGCTTCGTTTGTCAGTCAATTATGTATTTTAATATCTTAATAATGTCTGTTAAAACACGGCATGAAAAATAGATGGGCGCACCCGACGGCTCATTGAGGCCGCACCACTTCACCTGCTTTCATTCGACAGAATCGGGGCGTATCGATTGGTGATGATGATCGCCGTTTGTTTCTTTGTTGTTGTTGTTGTTGTTTTTTTTCTTCTTTTGTTTGTCCTTACCTGCAGATGGCAGACTGGCTGTACGCCGGCCCCTCGGCCGCGCTGAGCGCCTGGCCCACCTGAGTCTGTGTCAGGCCCAGGGACAGCCGGCGGATCTTGAATGCTTTGGCAAATTCGCGAATCTCCTCCAGGTTGACCCCGTCCACCTCGCTGGGGGCGGTCTGCGGGTCTACAACACAACACACACATCTCATTTTATTAGCCCTCCGCTCCGCCGCCGCTTACCTTATTTTTTCAGAGTGAATGAGGCAAACACCCAGCCATATGCGCTCATGATCGTCTCTAAACACCTCTAAAAAAAAAAAATAAAAATAGTCCTGCTCGAGGTCAGAACTTATTTCTCTTCGCTGTAAACTGCACATTTCTGAGAGATGTCTTGAAGAACAAATTCCTCTGAGGTGTGAATACCGTAGTGTCACGGCTTTGACTTGCAAGTGTGAATCTTTAATCTCACATACAAAAGCAAATGTACACAAACGCACAACACAGAGCTTCTTAATTCAATAGACGGACAAATAGGGACAGCAGAACTACAGCTTTCTGTAGGAGGACATTCTGAAGCCGGCTCTCTCAGATAAATAATAAAGAATGTATAAAGACATTATTCTTTTGACCCTCGGCAAAGACAGTTCAAGCCTTTAAAGCAGCAGCGAGCCTCTCACACAGACGATACCGAGCTCCAGTCCGGAGAGAAAAGCACTCGCACAAAGAAATGCTGTTTGTGAAGCTCCCCATTTGAGCAGATCTGAAAAACTTCACGGGAGCATTTTTGAAGAATTTCCCTGCTAATAAAAAGTGATTTCACATTGTACATCAATGTCAGGTGCCCTGGCATCCTGCTTACCAAAGCAAAGTTTGTGCCTCTGAATTATTCATCTTGGTCATTATCAATGAATTATTAAAAGGAACCCACCAAGCGTATTTAAGCAAAAATCTATGGGGCTGCCATCTCGTTGCGCCTCATAAGTGACGTGTAGCGTCTGCGGCGCGCTCCAGACGTGTGAACACTGGGAGGATGAGGGACTGCAGACTCCCGAGCACTCACAGCTTCGGGTCCCATCATCTCCACAGTGATGAGCATTTCTTCATCATTCCCAGTGGAGGCTATTTACTTAGTGGTTTGGAAGACTAATGGCAGCAGTTCTCAGCAGGTCCGGCCTCTGGATCCATATTTTGTTTTTTTTCTTCAGACATTAAGTCACAACCCAAACATGATTTAAAGATTTAAACCCTTCTCATTTATTTTTGCAGTAATGAATGGGGGAGTGGAGCTTCACAAAACAAACAGAATAGAACATCAAATGTTTCTTTTTGAAAAGCCAATTCAAAGAACACTGAAACAATACAGACGATTTGTAAGAACCTAAAAGCGACTATTCTTCAAAATAATGATACGCTTAACAGCTTAATAATTACAAACGGGACAATAACCAGTTAAACACGCAATTTCTCTGCTGAATGGAAAATGAGGGGGAAAAAAAAAAGCTCCTTTCATAAATTACAGGCTAGACTCACGCTATTATGTGCCAGTACTTTATGGTACACAATGAAGTCGTGTCTGTTGTTCATTTTGGGCAAAAATATGTTTGTTTTAGGCTTATTTTGTGGTTGAAGGCTCACAAATGATGATGATTATGATGAAGTTTGTAGTGCAGAAGTTATAAATCCAGACTCGAATCCTTTAGAAACTCAGAGAAGGCCAAAAGTAAAGCTCTGCTGTCCCTAGAAGGCACCGGGTACACCTGACGATAACGTATGTGAATACATCACATGAAAGTCATTTTAAAATCACCTTGTTTGTGAGAAGACGTGTTCATTACTAGAACGACTGGAGCGAGGTGGATGTTTTGCAACTTGTCCGCTTGGTGAACACGTGTTTTTCTTGAAGCAGCTATGATCTATATATTTGCATGTATCAATACAATCAAACGACGAGGTAAAAACTATGAGAAATGTGTTTCTTGGAGTGAATAACCGACAGAAGTTGCTTTATAGCGAGTGTCGTTGTCCGCTCTGTGTCTCTGCTTCACACTAGATTCACTAAGTGTTGTTTTTGAAAGGAGCAAGTAGCCTCACACAACTCGACCAGAAGTGATCTGATTGCTTTTTTTGCATCCACGTTGTTTTTCTTTATTCCCATAATCACAGGTTGTTTGTTGATGCCGGGTGTAAATGGGGTATAAATGTAGTCTCGAGTTTCTTCCAACGCAGCTGGAAAACAGCAGGCACGCTCAGCTGACTCCCTCCACGTAAATAAAGAGTGAAAAATAAAAAAAATAAACCATATTGCTGGCATTCTTCGTTATGACTGACATTTCCCCATCTGATTATTAACAGCCATCCTCAGCTCTTCAATATGTTTCTGGCTCTTTGTTTGTGGCCAGTCGGATGAAATGGCATTCCATCTTCTGTCGTTCTGATTCTGTCATGAGATTTTGCTTTGTGTTCGTGCGCTGTACGTGATACTGCGAGGAAGTGATACGGCTCGCGCTCAGCATAAAGCATTAATTCTATTTACTGCAGAACGGAGGCACTCTGATTTTGTGCAGACTCTAAAAGATATTTTCCGAGCTACGAGTAAACATAAACTAAACACAATGTCTACAACAAGTTGATCAATGGCGACTTGTTTTTTTTTAAAATTAAATTCAGAGGCATTGGAGCTGCCTTTGAAATGAGTTTACATGGAGTTTAGGAGAATCGACTCTGACAAATGAAATTTATGTGAATAAAAGAGAGTTTTTAAAGGCAGTAGCTGCATGCTGACAGGCTGTGGCCCAGTGATTTATAAGGCCCTGCCAAAGGCCCGTGCACTGGGAGAATGAAACTTATGTTCATTATACATAACACACGCCACTTTGGATTGTCTAATAAACCAAAGAAATGACAGTCAGGGAAAAAAATGAAACAAACGTAGGAGGCGGGGATCAGTCAAAAGCTGTCCGCGCTGAGAGTAATGTAGACCCTGTGCGTCGGCCCTGTTGAATCCTCTGCCAGTAATGTTAAATGTTCGGTTTACCAGAATTACAAAAAAAAAAAGCAAACAATACATTACATGAGCGTAGCTGTGTGTATTTTTTTTTTTTTTTTTGTCATTTGCTCAGGTTTTCAGATATCTGTTCCTGAGATGTCTGTCGTCACAGCGGTAAAATGGAGGTGAATGAAATGTTGTTTGTTGTGTTGAAAGTAAAGAGATTAGCTGCAACATCTCTTTCAAGGAAAAGTGTTTTTTCAAAGGTTTAGTGGAAAGATGTTCATATCAAAACAGATCACAGTGAAGTCTGTGCTTTGCAAAAAGTTTTATATTATCGTGCGATTCCTGTCTGCATTTCTGTCTATATTTGTTTGCGCTCTGTATTTTGGAAATACCGGCACTAAATCTCTTCAACTGTCGTTTTTATTTATAAGGAAATAATATGCCAGAATATTTAAAACTCTTTCCAACAAGAAGGAGAATGAGTCAGTATCGTCAGGTTATTTTCCCCAAAATATTTTAGAAAATACTTCAAAACTTTAAGCTGATTTTGATCAGTAGCAGGTTGCACTGTTCTCCCAGCGTCGGCAGATTTTTCATCTGCTTTAAAGGATAAATTTGGTGATAATCTTTATTTTTCTTCCTGTCAACAAATCCCATGAACGAAGCGAACAGTGAACTAATCCAGCTAACAAGCGTTGCTTGTGCAGCCGCAGCCTGATGTCTTCCTCCTCGGTGCCACAAACTCCCACCAACTATTAAAAACCACAACAACGAGCCACCCTGTTGCACGAGGTGACATGTCGCTCCATTATGAAGAACACACACAGTGTAGTCTATTTCTGTTCATCCTCACAAACGGTTAGTGTAAATACTCACCGGAGCACAGATTGTGTAATAATCCACAGCTGAAAACAGAACATCACGTCCTGTTTGGAGGTAATGGTGTAAGAAAGTAGAGTGCCCAGCTGTTTTAGGCTTTTCAAATTCATTACATTTTCATTATTAACTAATGGGACTGGGACTGAAGACCACCGACACGGCAGGAAAGGAGGAAAGTGTGATATGAACTAACACATTGTTTGTTTTCAGGGGATTTTTTTGGACAAAAACAAAAATATTGAATTTTTTTTAACCATAGCCTTTTTTTTTTTTTTTTTTAAAAAGAAGAAAAAAGAGGAAGCCTGAACGGACAGAAAACACCCCGAGAAGAGGGCCATTTTTGCAATTTTGTGTGGATTTTTAGAGCACCCGGGACGATGAAAAACACATTTCTCTTGCAATGATTGGAGCAGCACAAACAACATTTTTTCACCTCCATCGAACTGAAGTGGAGGCAGAAAGACAAATCAGAACTATCTCCACGGCTCCACTCCACCTGTGCTATGCGAGGAAAGTCCGTTTTTTTTTGCTTAGCTGAACTGACATTATCATGTTGGTTGTATGTCTGTGAAGATATCAGTCCTTATTCCGTGTATCCGAAAGCATGTTTGTGTGTTTGCGAGCCGTGTTGGATACTTACTGCTGACCAGCTGCCCCACGCTGAGAGCCGAGGAGGAAGAGGAGGTGGAGGAGGAGGAAGAGGCCTGGTGGAGAGGACTCTGTCTGTGGGGCATGTGGAGCAGGTTGGGCTGAGACGATGCAGGACCTGTTTGACCCTGCTGGGCCTGAGGCAGCTGGACACACAAACACACACACACACACACACACACACAGAGCTGACACAATGTATTGACAGCAAGCAGCACAGAAAAATATCCTTCAGTCCCTCCGCACATCATCATAATAATCATAATTTACGGTAATTATATCATTACGGTGATTGGACTACAATATCAGATCTAATCAACCAATCAACAGCTATTAAATTAGCCACTTAGAAGCGGAACATAATGAAATTTACCTTGTGCCTGATGATGAACAAATGTAATTAGCGCCTGCAGTATTTAGACTGACAGAGCAGAACATAGGGCCAGTAGTCTGCTCAATAGACACCAGCAGTAGTTTACTGTTGCAGGAGGAAGTGAGAGTCTAAAAGGAAGTGCATGCTGGTTCAGCTCAGGTACTTCACTGTCTCTGGGAGCTTTATAATCGCTTCTCTGCAGAAAGCAACTCACGACAATTAGAGTCTCGGCTCCCGTCATGAGGTTTGCAAGGATGCTAATAATGGCAGCCCGAATGTGAAATAAAAACATGTGGACACAGCAGTCCCCATATCAAACATAATTCATGATCCACAAGCTGCGTGCTCTGATGGCGAAAAAAAACGATGTAGTTTCATGTTTAATGCACATTTGAATTGCTTTTACAAGATCAAGATGGTACGTCTTCACTTTTAAAGTGAAAAGCTGTCTTCGCCATAAACTGGCTGGCTTCTCCTCTCCTCCTTTTTCTATTAATTATTTTCTCTGTGGCATGTGTTTGTTTGGATGGTGGGGGGGTGTCAACACCGATGCACACACTGTCAGGACTGTTGACAGCCTCTGAAAATTATCTGGCTTCACTGGAAATATTCTAGACTGCAGGCTCTGACAACCGTAAATTATGCCCGTGTAACAATGTGTACATGCGGGCTTTGAAGTGGAGACAAAAGCATAAACATGATAACAAACACATTAATTCATTCAAGAGTGTGATCCGACGTTTCGAGGGACCACAATTAGGTGTCCATCTGCTCAGAGTTCATCCATCCTGCAGTCGAGATGCCTTCAATGTGAACTTTTACCCTGTAATTCGGCGCTGACATCATCATTATCAAGTCAATAACATTTCTATTGTTGGTGTGCACGCATGTGGCGCCGCACTTGTGCATCTTATAGATCCCCAAATTGGGAGGAGAGGGCGTTTTCGCTCGAGTATCTCTACTTACAGTGGAAACTCAAATCAGGTGCGCAACAAAGAAAAAAAAAAAAAACTTGAGTGTTTTATGTGCCTTCCTTCAAATCAAAACAAAATACTTCTTGTTCAGGTCAGGGAGGACAAATCATGAGGCTGGAGAGTGTGACTGCGGAAGGAGAGCAGCGAGGGGGAGGAGAGAGTGAAACGGAAAGAGGTGGAGAACAGAGGCAGGAGTGTTTCAGTTTTAAGTGGGGTGATGAAAAGTATTGTTCTGTTTTTTGTTTTGTTTGGGCTCTGCAGGGGTTGAGCAGTCTCACCGAGACTGAGTCTGAAAGGTTGGCTGACAAGTACATTTCAAACATGCACAGACACACACGGAAACATGCCAGCCAACACACACACACACACACACACACACACACACACACACACACACACACACACACACACACACACACACACACACACACACACACACACACACACACACACACACACACACACACACACACACACACTGTGGGAGCTGTTGCACCAAGAGCTACAATTTTCCAAGTGAAATGATGCAAATGAGTGATATAAGTGTTGACGCGGGTAAAAAAATAAAATAAAAAATAAATAAAGAAGAGGTGTTTAGCGTTAAACAGAGCTGGTTAATAGTGCTGGAAATATTACTTTATGAATAAACAGTCTGACTCCACTAGGTGTTGCTCATTCAACACTTTTATTCAACAAACTCTTGATAATTTTTTTGTGTGCCTAAGAACGTAATAAACGGCTCTACCAACTGTCTTCCTTCGTATGTGCGCGTGTTTGTGCATGAGCGTATATGTTACCTGCTGTCCAGGCTTGATTGGTGACAGCGTGATTCCCTGGGTGTTGATGACAGGCAGGATCTGATTGCCGATCACCGTGGCGATGATCTGGCCTTGAGCGTTGGTCAGAAGCTGAGGTGTAATTGGCTGTACCTGCAGTGCTGGGTTGCCACCCCCTGATTGGCTGGAGGGCCCTGCAGAGTTGGGCATCAGTGGGATTGTTCCAATTATCTACAAAGGGGGTGGAAGAAGAGACAAAATCAGCTGGGCGGTTTTAAAAAGAGAGAAGGAGCAGAGAGGGGTAAACACTACTGGAGGTATCAGTCGTAATGATATCTGCTGCTGTGAGTCCTTTATTTTTTTCTTCGGGAGGGGTGGAGGATGTTGGGTTGACTGGCTTGTGATTGGAAATAAAGCGCTAGCTGGTTAATCAGAGCGGTCTGCTTTGGAGTCGATGTGTGTGTGATCTGGGGAACAAAAACCTGCAGAACTGTCCACTGATCATCTGTCACTGAGGAGGTTTTACAGGCTAGAGCAAGTGAAGCCAGAGCAGACTGCTGGGAGCGCACTGCAAAGGTCAGCGCCGAATACCTGTGTGTGTGATGGTGCACACCACTGACTGTATTATCCATCACCAGGCCAAGACCGGGATGATCGTGAGTGTGTATGTGCGCGAGTCTTTGTGCTTAAGTGTCTTTGTCTGTCTCTGGTGAGAAGGAGTGAGGCTGCTGAGAGACAGAGACCCTCATTTCACCCACTCTAATGCACACAGAGGCAGGCGGGGAGAAGTGGAAAGAACGAGCAAGAAAAAGAAACAATAAGAGGAGAGAAAAGAGGAGCATCAGAGAGTGAAACAGGACCTTGTGTCTCTAATTCAACTCTCAGGGTCCCAGGGGTACTTCACCCCTCCTCTACCACCACCTCCACCACCGCCACCACCACCACCCTCCTCCTCCTCCTCCTCCCCATCCATCCCCTGCTCTCCTCTCTTCTGTGGCTGTAATCAGGAAGGGCAGATCAAAGGGGGCGGCAGAGTGTCACTGCAACGTTTTAGCTCTCAGAGCTGCCAGAGTGTGGCCAAGAGTGGCGCTTTAGGGGGGACTTGGCGCCTCTTCACCATGATGAAGGTTAATGTCATCTGGGGACTGGCTCTGGGCAGCTCCTGAGCAGCCGTCGCCCCGGCCCCCCTGCTGGCAAGCGCTCCTCCACCATGCCTCATTACACCGAAGAGCAGCTCAACATGGATGAGACGCCCATCATTCTAAATTCAGTTATTTGGCAACCGGGGCGAAGAGCTACTTTTGCTAAAATTGCACTGTCTTGGACTCTTTCTCTTTATGTTTACATTTTGGCCCGAGCAGCCCAAAGCAACACAAAACTACAGGCAGTCCTTTTCTGGCTCTGTTGCCACCACCGCTAAAGTGTTTCAGCGCCTGGTCCACCTCCCCCCCCTCCTCCCTGCCCCCGTCTCTTTGACATAATAGGGAGGGATCCGTGAGAGAAAGGTGGGCCGACAATCTGTAATTCATCCGTGCCACGGCTCATTTGCTTACGTTGCTTCGCATTAGGGGAGAGATAATTTATCTCTCTCTCCGCGCCGGCTTTACAAATTCCCTGTAATACTCTCCTGCCACTTAGCATATTTTATTGCCCTGCCTGACGCTTGTGTCTCCCGAGTCCCAATGATCCCGCTTTGCATGCCACTGTGGCAGGGAACTTGTTCCGCTCAATTATTCATTGTCATTGGACTAAGTGGTTGTTCTATAAGCATAATAAAAGAGCAGGGAACTGACAGCTTCACTCTCCTCCCTGCGCCATGCTTCTCCATCTGAACGTCTCGGGCAGATGTTTCATGGCAATGTCACACAGCTGCACTCAGGCTGGAAGGGTAGAGATCTCAGAGTCGTGGCAGTCAGAAGGGAGGGCTTTCTTATGCAAAGTAATGTGACGTATTCAATTTTGCAATACTGAGTTTATATTCCCACATAATGAGGGCAGAGGTGGAACTTTTTAGCAACGCTTCGAAACAAGTCTTTAGCATTGGGTGTTGAACTGGACCGAGAGTGACCGGTCAGATTTCCATATAGACAAAGAAAACTTTGGTTTGTATTGTATTTAAGTAACGTCTATTAACACTAACACAATGGACTCATTACCAATTTTTTAAAAGTGAAATATAAGCGATTAAGTGAACGTAGGTTCGGAGTCTGAAAAATTAGGCCAATGCAGCAGTCCCTTAAATTGCAATACCACAGAGGGCCACTAGGGGCTGGCTCCAAAAAGCCTCTGACTCCATAGACTTCCATTTAACTTCCCTCCTCAAATACGTAGTTAAGACATTTTTTCCACTCGTAATTTTGGTGTATTAGCTAAAGTCAGTCCTTCTCATTAGTTTTTTGGTGGTCCATCTGAAAATAATCTGTCATTAAGAGACCTCGAAAAGTCGGGTTTTTGGGGATGTGTCTGTTTGATTGGCAGGCCAGTGGTGCAGTCAGGTTTACGCTATCGGTGGGCGGGACGTAATGTTGTCAGGTTCCCAATCGGATCTAGTCAGACCCTCGACTCGCTCCTCCACGGCTCATCCAAATACGGTCACTTCTGGCTCCAAACAAGCAAGATGGCGATGGCCATAAACCATAGCTACACTCCCAAAAACTAAAATATCTATAAATATAAAGTATGTTTTATTTGTACTTAAATTCAGCTGCCGTGTTCTGAATGATATAGAAATATTTCAAATGGTAATCAGTTCTAAACATAATTTGATCATTTTCAGTAGAATGTGTGTTTGATTAATACGAATAAATTAAAACAAATTGCTTTTAAGAGCCATACGCCTGTTTTAGACCCTCTGCAATGTTGAAATCTTACAAGTATGACTTTAAGTATCTTGTGAGATCAAAGTTTGACACACAATTCATGGGCACATATCGTCCTAATCTTTAAACATTTGATTATTCCTATTTATTGGTCATGTTTTTAGTGACTATATTCTAATGCAGCTGCTCTGCTCAGGTTTTGTGAGTCACAATCTACCAGCAAGAAAATGCACTGACTGTAATAGGAAGTCTTGTATTGATGGAGACATGAAATTATTTCAATTTCAAAACACCTGATTGAGGGTTTCTTAAGGTGCAATTTCATCACACAACCATTTCATAAACAAGCAGCCTGGAGGATCTCCTCTCATTCACTGCTAAGTCCCTCTCCTCACTTCACTTTCAGTTTCTTCGGCTTTATTTGGCTTCCTGTGTTTGCTTCCCGCTCCAGTTCCCGGTATGGCATGTGAGGAACGCGCCTCTCTCCACCCAGCAGAACTCATTAAGATTATGCTGCTCTTGTTTCCACGGAAATGTCATCTCATCTCTCCAGCCAGGGCAATCTGTGTCTTTAGCCATGGTCGCCAGGCAATATCTCTGCCCATTTTCTCTCCTCCACTGTTCATGCAGTGAATTGAGACCTGAGAGGGAAAATGTTTGGGAAGTTTGGACTCGTGTCAACACACAAGTCCAAAGAAGCTAACAAATAAAAGGCTAAAACAGCAGACTCATAATGGTGCACTGGTGGGCAGAGGATATTTTTTGCTCCTTGGAAACATAACAACATGGAATATGATGAGTAAATACATAAAAATTACATACACCAAACATTAGTGCAAGAAAAATGTGTTGACTGACAACATTTTTCGACAACTGTTTTGATAACTGATTGATTACCTTCATAATTCATCCAACGGAAATATTGAATATTAGCTGGTTGCAGTTTTATTTTGATAATTTCTTTGCTTTTCTGTGTTTTATACACGGTTTGGTTTTTGGATTGTGTTTGGGACGACATAGTCAAGCTGGGAACCTGTAAGGCATCGACAGGTTTATTGATTATGCAAATAATCAGTGGTTGCAGCCCCACAGCAGATTTACAATTACTAAGTGAATAGCAGTTCACACTGTGGTTACACTTGATCTCAGAGCTGGAGGCCTCCATCCATACACAGGGCACGCTTCTGTTGTGGTTCAGCTTCACCCGCTTCACGGGCAAACTTGCTTTGCAGGTTAACAGTGAGCGTGATCTTTACCTGTTGCTTTCTACATTAGTGCCAGCATTATCTGCCCGGGGGACTCGAGGCCGCCTCACTAGAGGTCGAAGAAGCTGGGAGGAAAAAATGGGAGGAGAGTGTTTTCATACACAAAGCAGAGGTTAACCGAACTACGGACATTCCAGGGGTGTCTGGACATTTCCGAACGTACGGTTGAAGACTGGAAGCAGCCTTTAATGTCCCCGTTGCCCAATACATTTTAATCGCACGCTAAAGTGGCAGGAAATGTGAGATGTTCACAAAAATGCCACAGATTTATAAAGAAAGAAAAACCTCGAGAGTGAGAGTGACTTAATAATTGTGGCTTTTATCCGCAACCTTAATCATTGATGTAGAGGCGGAGTGGATAAAAAAGCCTTTTTGATTCTTCTTAGAGAATAAAAAAGCTCAGGCCAATATAATTTAGCCTTAAAAACATACCCAACTCCAAACGTCTATCAGACCCAACACTTTTTTTAGGCTCCCAGAGCCTTTGGTTATGAAAAGGTCCGTTAAAAGAGGTGTAGAGGAAATTCGGAGCCTGAAGACAGTGTAGTCTGTTTTAAATTCAAGGAAAAGTGGCTTTTTACACATAGAGTACAGTGATGATAAATATTGTTCCCTAAATTCCAATTAAACACACCCTGAATGGATGAAAGCAGCTCTGTGGTCAATCTTAAATTTGCGTGTGGTCATTGGATCTCCAGCCTTGTTTTGAGGTGCATATTAGCCTGTATAATATCCTCTGCGTTTCAGGGGAGGGGAGAGGAGGGGAGGGGCAGGACCTTCTGATACGGCAGTGAATGTTTCAGAGCCCTCCGTCTGAATAATGCTGTGGAATAATGAGGTGGAGAGCAAAGGCAGTAGCCCAGAGCTTTGACCGTCTCTGTGACCTGATTATGTCAGAGAGTGTCAGCCACCAAGACACTACAAAAGCACAGAGCATCCCGTCAAGTCCATATCCACAGTGATCTGTTCCCAGTGCTCCAGGCACCTTGTGGGCCAGGGAAGTCCATACTGTCTCATTAGCGACGTTTAGCATCAAGCGCTCGCGCACGGGCAACCCTTTTCTACACACAGCGCAGCGGGGACGAACCGGTGGCGCCGAAACGTAACTCAGGGAGGTCACATTTAAATTCAAGCAGTTTACATGTGTTCTGGTGTTTGGTATCATTATGTTTTTGTGACACTATGAGGACAGAGCAAGTGTTAAAAAAGATGAAGCAGGGGTTAAGGTAAATAACACACGAGTGGCACGAAAGGGCACATTGTCCATGCAATCTTCCTTTAATATGTGCTGTGTGCACCTGAGATAAGATGATTCATTAGATAAGGCCCCACAATGACAAGCATCATTGTTCAAGCCTCTGGCTACTGATGGAACAGTTCTGCAGCCACCCTGTAAATATGACAAGGTCAGCGTTTTACTGCGACAGGCGCATGCGGATAAGAGAAGGAAGGGCTTTGTTTATTCCCAAAATGCTTAATACATGGTGGGGTGGCTACTGGACTGGAAGCTTCCAGACAACACAGAGAGCCACCACTAGAAATCTATGAGGAGAAAGATCAGGAATACTATACAAATGATTTATCTGGAGCTGCGCATTAATACATGATAGATGGTCTCGCAGCATCTTTTACAGACTGTTTTCTCCCTGTCGTGTTTATTTAGCCGTATGTCGGTATCCGGTGGGCGGCGCTCACCTGTCCTTGTGCGTTGGTGACCAGCTGCCCGGTGGCCCCTTGCAGGTTTGACAGGGCATTGCTGAACACCTGAGAGCCGGCGATGGATCCCATGGCTGCTGCCGCTGCTACCGCCGCCTGGCTGGCCAGAGGATTCAGCTGCAGAGGGTGAAGACATCATCGTTTAAAACTGCATCTGCTAATGTCACCAGTGCAGGTGTTTGACCGGAGAACGCACATTTGTAAAGAAGCGGCTTCATTGGCTTCACACTAGTTATTTTTCAGGTCTGCATAGTCCGGCGGTGAGGGCTACGCAGTCCATCATACAGTTCCCAGAGGTCTGTGCTCCTGGACCCAGTGGGAGGCTCGAGGGTAGGGAGGAGCACTGGAAACTGGAGGGCGGCTGTGAATAAGTGGCCATTTTACCACTCTAAGTGCTTTCTCTGGCCCCCGGGGCTCCCCACGGGCCGAGGCGAGCCCTTTTCACCCGCAGCAAAGGCCCAACAGCAAACGACTCGCACAATAGAGCCAGGCAGTGTGGCCATGCATCACTGTATCGTCAATCGCTCCAATACGCTTCGACTAAGAAACCCTCCTGCGGTCGTAGTGCTCCAACGCTGATACTGTAGCAGCAGAGGAGGGTTAAAATGACCGTCTTTACCCCCGCTGTAATGGACTCATCTGGTCTGGCCTGTGGTTGTGAAAAGAGCCTCCTCGCATCGGGGAGAGGTTGTAGAGCCCCGCCACATCGCCGAGATTACCCATATAAATCAAGCTAACCACTTATTAGGGGGCTGAAAATGCACTGCTGATTTGGTTGTAGTGCAGCAGAGCAAAGTCTTATTAGGTTGAGTAAGTAGATCAAAGACCAAGAAGAGATAGGAGACCTCCCAATTACTCAGCAGAATAGAGAAATAATGCTTCGAAGGGGTCGTGCCTGCTCCCTGCTGCTAATACTGGTTGGCTGCATATTCAAACAACACGGCTAAGATTAAAAAAGTACAGTTTATACAAGAAAATACAATGTACTGCAACAGAAATTCCTCCCTGAAACATCAACTTTTCCTCACTTCCCGCTATCTGCAGAGAATTCAGCTTTGTTCGTCTGAGATCATTCAGTCGTCTTTCATCTTTTATCTTAGCCCACCACCATATATTATTACACTTTCTGAAATCAAATGATGAAAAAATGCCACAGAGCGATCAATACTTTTTCATTGACAGTAAAGGTTAAGCACATTAAGAATGACACTGCATTTGTCTTATGAAATCATATTTCATGTTGGTGGCCTCAAATTGGCCGTGATTGATATTGCCTCCCCTCGTCTGAAAGTCATCCAGTTTTTCCTCGATAATCGCAAGATTGTCTTTTATGTGTCCAGAGGTTGTCCTTCGGAAACCCGAACATCTCAAAAAAAGAAAAAGAAACACAAGCCTGATTCTGACCACCGCACCTATGCGAAAGTATCAGGACATCATTCAAGCTGTAATTAAGACTTTAATATGAAAAGGTAAATGTGCTCTGACATCTAACGTGCGGCGACATTAAATAACTTTACTCCGCGGGTTCCTTACACTCAGACGGTGGGAGATGCATGATTTTATATATGCTATCCAATTTCTCATAAACTGTGTAATTCTTTGGTAACATGTTTGATGTTTGAGCCCCAAAATGTTACATTACAGTTGAAGCTGATTTAGAGTTTACTCTTGAATTTGATGCATCTGCTTTATCAAACTGTCTTTCTCCCAAAAAAACATACTAAATAATGACATAACACAACATAACAAGGATGATATGCTCTTGTAATATTGAAATTTCTGAGGTGCAAATTAATAATTTCAAACAAGCTGGAAGAGTTTGGTGTCATGCAATGCGTTATAGTAGAACATAGTTAATTTAGGGTTTATATGTGATTTTACACACATTTGTCATACCGTCATATCCAACAAATTAATATTGACTCATCAATTTAAATCAATTCTAGTCACAATAGACTAAAGTGATATAACTTAGACATACTGATAAATGTACAAATAATTTGTTTTTCTTGTGATCACTATTACAGCAGACAAATATCTACTTGTGGTGGTAAAAACATCTTCTGGTGAAAATGTAATTTTAAAAAGTAATACTTTGTCGAGAGGCAAAGACGAAAGTGAAAAACTTTCCGAATCAGCTGAAAATATTTTTTGAAAGCAGCAACTGAAGGCAGCGACATGAGAACTGATGCACGACGGCGTCCAATGTGAAGCTTCTGGTAGAGTTTTCTTGGTTGTAAAAATGTGTTTCCACAAATTAATCAATCAAATTAATCACTGTATATGCCGTGATGGATGTGGCCAGCAATGTTTCACTGTGACGGCATGAATCTAAACACAAAAATGCCACATTATGATGCAACAACACTGATAAAGTACTAATCCTGAAGAAAGATGTGACCAGTGTGGGTGACTGATAGATAAGAGCTTGATATTGATATCAGTCAGGAACTGAAACTCAGGGGATAATCCCCCTCGACTTCTGTCTGAAGAAGAAATAAGAGCTGCTCCAGCTGCTGTGGTAGTTTAAGCAAGAGAGAGGCTGTGAATATAAAATAGTGGCTTGAGGGGTCTTTAAAGCTTGTAGGTGAAAACACAGTATGGTGGGTGTTGTGATGGTGAATGGGGACACGGAGAAAAGCCAACACGGTCAGTTAAACAGAGGCTACAGATCAACACACACATAATGTGATCTGCTCAGGCGAGCACACCCTGAGTCTCCCTGAAAATGTGCTGTGATCGGTGTCATTGTGTGAGTGATAGGTTGTTGGAGAAGCTTTCAGATTGATTTGAAATATTATCATTGCGTTTCATTCGATGATAGCCCTTTCTGATGCTATGTTATTCTGGTAAATCTCAGTGAAAAGAGAGCGGGCTTTATTGCTGCATCTCCGCCACTGGGTAATATGGATAGCAGTTGGAAAGGAGAGGCAGGAATAAGGAGAGGCGAGGCTGTGTTCAACACCTAAACAGGTGATTTTCCGCCACGGTGACTCCTCTCAACACCTCGGCAGGAGGCACAAAATGACAGACCTGGCCTAGCATTTGCGCTGATTGCATGTGTTGGGGGAGATAAACAGTGATCTTCCAGTTTGCAGAGCCTACATGTTAACCATTGTGTTTCTTTCTTTTCATTCGCCGTGAAAAAAAAGGACGTCAGGAGGAGTTTTGGCAGCACAGACTCAAATCCGGAAGTTTTACTAATAGAATAACACAAATGCTAAAATACAGTTAGTGTGTTTATTAAAAGAAATGTTTGTGATTTTAAAGTCAAATTCAAGCATTAAATTAAAAAAATTCCCCACATTCCCATGTTTTGTGGGAGAAAACTTCAGCCTCCGTATCATGTGACATCATATCGTCACCTTTGACTCACCACGCAGCTATCACTCTCTCCACTATCCCAGTTTAATATAGCCAAATACACAGGGCCAAACTGGGTTCAACAAACACTAAATAAATGTCTCTGGATGGGAAAAAAAAAAGCCTCAGCAAATTGTTAAAAACGCATCTTTTTTCCGTACGGTATGAAGAGGAGGGAATCTAAACTCCGCCGGGCTCTCCGCCGCCTGTTTGACCATGAGGGTCACCTGGTGCAGCAACCCGTGTAATCTCAAGAATAGAGGGGGAAAATAGTGTCCCCGCAAACCGTGGAGAGACCCCTGGAAACTAAAATTGTCTGACACAAACTAACTGGAGTTTATTCTTGGTTTTGCTCTTTTCATGTGGCCGTTTTAAACTTAATTGCTTTTTTTTTTTTCTTCTTTTTTTTCAGGGGCCTGCACAGGACAAAAAAAAAAGAAGAAAAAAAGCAAAGATAAATGGACAAGTGGTGCAGCAAGGGGGGCGGATTTGTCTTCGCTCAGGCTTCAGCGGTGTGTAAAACTTATTTTCTGCTCATCTATGATTCAAGAACAGAATCAAACGTTTTTCTAATCTAACAGGGGAAATTGAAAGAGAATATTTGACCACAAAGACAATTACTGACCAGTAGTGTTTTTAATTGACAATGAAAGCAGTTATATGAAAACCTTTGTCTAGAATTTGACTGAGATAATAATTAATTAATAATAATTAAGAGGCAGAGGCAGCTGCGATAGAAGCTAACGTCTGGAGGAAAAAAAGGTAAGACTGCAAACTGGACCCAATGGGATAAAATAAAAGGCAATACCGCTACTGTTTCTGGATGAGAAGAATTCCTTTTATCTGAAACAACGTGGAAGTTTCTCAGTCCCATCCCGACTCCCCATGTCCGTCTCCTCCCTGCTCTTTTCCAACTCCAGAGTGAATGTAATCAGCTGTGACACGAGAAAACACATTCTCTGTCTGTCAGGACTCTGCTAGCCTTCTGCTGAAAGTCCTCTGCTGACTCTCCTTCTCCTCCTCCTCCTCCTCCCCCAAAATGACCTCCCCGACTCCCCCCCATCCTCACATCCGCTGTGCTTATGAACATCAAAATGCCATTAGGCCCTCCGAAACACCTCTGGTCCCCCCGGTTGGCGGGGCCTCACACTGCAGTCGTGCACTCTGAGCCCCTCAGAGCGCCGACTATTGCCCACCGCTGGGCCTCAGCTCCAGCCGCTGTGAAAAATAAACCCCCCAAAAAAGAGCCATTCTTGAGGAAAAAAAAAAAAAAAAAGATCGGGAAGTGAAAGACGGATAGAACAACTGGGGCAGATAACACCCGGCGAAATACAATAACACTGCATCCGGTGACAGTCGGACATTGTGATTGCTTAAGGCAAGCGGAGGGATGGTGGTGGCAGTGGACGTGGAGGTGGCTGAGGTGGCACGGTGGGTGCTAATGGAGTGATGTCATATGAAGCGCCCGAATGACAGCTAGTTAACGGAGGAGGTTTGGCTGATCAAATAAAATGCATTAACTCCAGGAAATGGATCTCCCGGGCAGTCTCAGAAATGGCCATATCTAATGAGGCAAAATGCAAATGACGGGGGAAAAGAGTCGTGAAAACGTTTAAACTAACCATAAATGGATGATGGAGTGTCGGACAGTGGCCGTCAATCTCCCCACTCATTACCTTCATGTGAAATTAACAGCAGCTTTAATCATTACATAAAATCTGCTCCAGCCCATTTGTTGATAATTGTGAGTCACGGCGGTTCAGAGTGGGTTCTTTGTCATCAATCACAGCCACAGTACATTTCCTCTGGTTAGGGGACACTCGGCGAGTAAAAATATAAGTTCTACTACAATCCTCTTACACGATTTCTCTTCCTGAGGAATGATCTATAATATTTAGCTGTTTCCAGATGTATTAAATTTCAAACTACTTGGTGATTAAGTATCTACGGGAAAGTGCTGACCATTTCAGCTCATGATGTGACATATTCGGTGCAGTTATTTCTGTACCATGCTATGGCTGGGTTGGAAATCACAGCAGCAACCGGTGTTGCAGTAAATCTGCCGCAGCTCCCGCTATGATTTTTAAAGTGGATACCTGGCTGTGTTTTTAGTTGCTTTATGGGAAATGAAAAATAAAAATCATTTGAGTCAAGAGGTCAGACTATGGAGAAAATATGGAGTATTATTTTGTAGCATTAAAAAAAGACTCCTCTCGGCCTTTAGATGAGCATTAGCTCAAGTATTCAATACGTAATAAAACATACGTTTTGATTCTAGGACTTTTATTTCAACTGAACTGATTGCATCCCATTCTTTTTCGTTTAGGAGGAAATGGCATCTCTTTTCACTCTGCTGTTGTTTGACATATAAATATAGCATTTGAATGACTTTAATATCCTCCTAATCAATGTCCAGTGATCTTTTGATGTCCTCAATTCAATATAGGAAGGGTCATCTGTGCCGCAGCTTTATAAACACAATAAAGGTAAATGATTACTCTCCACTGTGGTGTCCAAAAATACGGCCAGTAATGAAGAGAAATGGAGGAGTTTGAGGAGGAGGCCTGTCATGTGTCATTGGCCAACTCTAAGCCCGAAGATTAATCACGAGAGAGGGGCTCTGTGGCTAAGATGTGGTCACCCTTGATCGATAAATCCACCACCCTCCCTCCCCTCCTCCTTTCCATGTCTCTCTGCTTCACTGTCTCTCTCTCTTTCTTCCAAAATATACACAGTTGTTGGCAGAAGCTACATCAGCATAAGTGGAGAGATGAATTGATGAGACGTGCAGGCGTATTTGTATTGATTACTTCAGTTTTGACTTCAAAGGCTTCCCCCCCTTTTGAGGAGCTGACTTTAGGAAATACACTCTTCTTGCATTTCTCATTGAGTCTATTGACAAAACCCATCAATTGCACATTCCCACTCATAATGAAAAAGGGCATAAAAATCACCCAGCAGAAAAAAAATTAAAAAAATAAAAAAGTAAAAAAATAAAGTAAAAGGGCTCCTCATAAAGTGCAGGCCAACGGAGTGCAGTTTACAGGAATTTCAATTTACGCACACATTGCAAAATATATTCCAAATCTAGCCTCAGCTAACCACGACTGTGGAGAAGAATTTCTGATAATATTCTGCAGGGACCATAAATGGGACTTTTGACTTGGTCTTAGAGGAGGGCATAATGCAATAACATTGCATTAAAAGGGTCTTTTTACAGCGTGGCAGTGCTGCGCAGCTATATTCCTTGTGTGAGCCCGGTGCTCTGTTTGCGGTCACTAATGGGCATCAGAAATTACAGGCAGTGGAATCGCGCCCCGCGGGGGGACTGGCCTCCTCAGCGGAGCGGAGCACTTAGACGGTGTCTGGGAGGCTGCTGGAGGAGAGAGGGGGGAACTCAATGTCACAGACCTGCCTCATAATTAAAGAAACCCTATTCCTTATCCACTGTTAGGTGAGCCCTATAGCTTGGTGCTCCATCTGAGGGCTCCCCTGTGGGCGTCTAATGCGTGTTGCCCCCAGTGTGCATGTGGGCTGATCGGGGAGCTGTGCCTTTCTGCTGGGTGTCTGAACTGGAAGCCCTCTGCCCACCTCCAGAGTAGCGGGGCCAGGTTGAGAAGAATCGCAGACCAGAAAAAGGGAAAGAAATCTAAACTTGGTGAGGTCTGACAACCAAACAAACCCACAAAAGCCAAAAAAGTAAGTGCAAGGCTGGATGTGGGTGCAGTTTTAAAAGTGAAAAGTGCCTCCACAGTTTCCCGTATGATCCTTCGGAAATATGATAAATTTAAATTTCTCCTTATTTAGAAATTCAAGGCTCATCGTTGGTCCTTAAGTCTGTAGATTTTCTTCCTGCCTAATCCCTCATTTGAAGTAAATAAAAGTAGTAGAGCTGTCATGGTCAGGTTGTTTTCCTCATCTAGTTCCCATGCTTTATAATTATTCATATGAAATGTGGTGCTGTTGATGGGCAACAGTCTTATTTTCTGCTTCAGTCAACAGTGCACATTTGTATTTCTAAATTGTGGAGCGCTTGTTATGTAAGGCAATTTTCTGCCTTCTTAAGAGCCGGATCTCCTGTGCATTAATAAGAGGCTGGGCTGAGCTGCTGGAGAGCTGAGGGCCTGTTCATGCTCTAAACCACACAGCCACCAGCAGCCGTTTAAACACACCATCTGCCACCGTACACCATGTATATATTTAAAAAGTTTCATGAGAAATGTGATATCAAAAACAGGTGTCATCCTTGATAATGTTTGGATGTCAGAATGTGTCACAGCTTCACCTGAAAATGAGAAAACACAAGAGCACGACTTTTGTTAACATCGAATCCATCTCTCCCATTGAAAGCCCTCATCTTTTACTATTCATTTGACTTTTCCCTATATTAATTTATTAAATTACCAAATCAATTATATTTGCTGTCAATGTTACCTCTCCAAATGATGAAACCTCAACACACTGGTAGGAATATAATAAGTCGTGTGCATGTGGTAGTTTACTGCAAGAAATAATTTGAAAGAAATTAGTAAAATTTAGGAAAGAATCCTGTTTTTTTGGTTGGTTTTTTTACTTTCTACACCAATGTCGTATTTTGAGGCGCAAGATAGAAAGTGGTCCTCTTCCCATTTAAACTTATGCCATTGACATGGTATGAACCATTGGATCTGCATTTGAGCATGTCATTTTAATTTTGATTCAATATCCCACAGATGATGGCGGCCCCCCTTTCGCCAAAACTGGATGAACACGGATCTGATCTGGAAAATCAATTAATCGATGTGCAAGGCTCATTTAATACACATGTTAATATAATGGGAGAAACACTCAACGCCCATAAAAAGAGAGACATTTGGAGCAAATTGGACAGTGGTGATTTTAACAGCGGTTGACATAAGTAAAAGTGCACTGCAGCGGAAAACAGTGACATGAGCGTCTGAAGGGGGTCTCAGCTGGAGACAAAAGCAGCAGAGATGGGCCTGAGATTCAAGGAGGATGGTGGAGGAGAGGGAGGAGGAGGGAGGAGGAGGAGCGATGGGATGATGGCAAGGAGGTGAGAAAAGATGGAGAGTGCAGACAGCCAGGCATATGAAAGGCCGTTGTGGTTGGCAGCAGCTGACCTTGGTGACGATGGGTTTTCACCAGAGGCTTCTAATGAAGGCTGATTGCCAGGGAATAGTGAGGGAGCCAAGGGGTAGAGAGGAGAGCGTGGAGGAGGGGTGGGGCGAAAAGAGAGAGGGGAGGGCGCGAGAGAAAAGGATTGAGGAGAGACTCAGGTAATTGCAGCACTTGTGGGTTGAGGCCCTGCGGTCCTGTGATGTCGGGGTGCAGTGGGGAAGAAGAGAGATGTCTGTGGACGCTTTGGTGGTAAATTGTGGAGCACGGGGATAGGAGGCAGGCCCCTAGGCTGTAATTACCCCTATGAGTGTGCGGATGGAGAGTGGACAGGCCCAGTGTGGGGCTCTGACAGCGATCAAGGAGACGACTGTGGAGGGGAGAGAGACAGACGGCAGGAGCCTGACGGAGGAGGGAGACTGGATGCCTCCACCTCCGCAAGGCCCCCAGAAAAACCAGCCAGCCAGACACTGGACCAAGGTCAGAGGCTATTAGTGAACACACAACATGCTGGTGACAAGACAGCCATGACAAGAACAGAAGCGTTGTAGACGATGCAGTTTCTGGATGGAGAAAGACATAACGTAGAAGAAAAAAAAACAGGCAATAAAAAGCAGCTAATTAGATGGGAGCCACAGAGGGAGGGACGCTGCAGCTCCACTGGATGGCGCAGCAGGGTCAGGAGGGTCCAGGCATACCAACTGGAATAACAGATTTGATAGGCTGGCCTAAGCTTCCCGCTGCCACGGATCAGTATGTACTGCCTCTCCTCTCCCTGCCTGGGCTGATGTAACTCACTGGAGTGGCAAATTACACCAGACCTACAGCTGTAGCCCGACATTATGATTAATTTGATCAGTAATTTCTCCTGTTTTTCATTTTAATCGGCGCGACCATTCTGCTGTGGCAGGTCTTTCAGATCTAATTAAGATCAATTCCGGTGTAACAGACTTGGCGCGCCTTTACCCCGTCAAATCCCTGAGCTCTCCGGGCGTGGAGAAAACCCGCAGCTCTAATCAATCAACTTCCAGCAAAAATTCAGCGGGCTCCCGCAATCAGCCCATTAACGCACTTAAGCAAATTTCATAATCTTCCCCTCGTCTATTTGTCATCACTGTGGTGGCTATTTCAGGCAGCTACAGGCCGCATCCAACTGTACTCTGCATGCTGGAGAGGAGAGTGGTTGTGGGAGGCGTAGAAAGGTAAATTCTTCCTCCCTTTAACCAAATTAGCTGCAGTAATCTAAGTTTAGACCATCGAGTCAAGAGGACAGTCTGTCGAGGTGTGATTTATGTTCTAACTGGGGATATTAATGAGCCAACTAATGAAGTTTGTCTCACAAATTAAAAACACAAAACACTAAAAACACTGGGGATGTAATGAATGCTCAGGATTTCCTCACAATGAGTTCACAAAGAATATCACACACCTCCCATGAGAAGAGAATTACAACGGGACATTAATTGGAACATAATGAGTGTTTGTCTCTCTGCAGCTCTGCACTGTATTTTCAGAAAATAGTTGAATGGCTGAATGATTCTACTTGTCTGTATAATGATGGTAGCAAATAGGGGTGTTATCTGTGTAATGCTCATTATGGTATTATGGTAATTATGACTCCACTTTACTGCACAGACTGGTTCCTCTGGGTAAAACATGGGAACACCACACATGCCCCTCCGTGTCTTTAATTAAAACATACAAAAGGCCGATCAGTGACGATTCACGCGCCTTTGTGAGCACAGCGCCGCTCAGGGAGTTCCCTTGAAATTAAACAATTCTGCTGGGTGATTCTGGGACTGAAAATCCAATCACTGACCCGAGCGGTGGAGGGAGGCGGAGCTGCTGTTTAAATCCCATTGCAGCCTTGAGAGGGTGCTGAGGCCGCGGCCTGTCCTTGAGCAAGCCCCTCGCTGGGGGACACAGTCTTTGACAACCCCGGAACTGACCCAGAGAAACTAAACCTTTTACGGCCATTCTGCTTCTCTCTCTCTCTCTCTCTCTCACACACACACACACACACACACACACACACACACACACACACACACACACACACACACACACACACACACACACACACACACACACACACACACACACACACACACACACACACACCGTAATCCTATTTGATGAGGCAATATCTTAATGATACCTGATGTGGCCCCTTTGGCCCCCCCTCAAGGGAAGTCTGTCCTCAGTCATCATAATCAGCCACGCTGCTTCTTTCAGAAGAAGACAATCTATATAAAGCTAATGGTCTCAGTCTTATCAACACAGGGAGCTTGTTCAACAATAACAGTTTTATAATAACTTCTGTTGTTGTTGTTTCAGAGGAATATATTCACAGATTCTTGGAAAAGTGGTGGTTTCCTAGCAAAGCAAAGACTTAAAAGTCTGATTGTAGAGTATCTGTTGCCTAAGGTGTTTGCCTGACGCAAGCTTAATGCGTGAATCTGTATGTTGGTCAGCAGCTCTTGTATCCACAGTCGGACTGGACAGCGTGTTTGGTGCGATGTAGTGGCCAGCCTTTGGAGCCCATTAAATCCAGAGGCTGTTTTTCCTGCTGAGTCTCACTAGGCCGTGACAGGGCCGGAGAGGGCTGCAAGGGGAAACAAATAGCCCAACTCATCCCAGCCATAAAGAAGCTTGCACCACAACCCAATAAGGGTCTGACGCTGATGAATGTGACCAGGGACAGAAAGGCGACCCTGGCCAGTCTCCACCAGAAATGAAACCACAGGGATATAAAATAGGTTATTATCGTCACACAGTGACAGGCGGACGGACAGAAGGGCCGAGATGGATGGACAGACGAAGTGACTAAAAAGGAGGTTGAGCAGAAAGAGTGGCAGAGATTAAGGGACTGATTACGACCGAATAGGTAACCGCGGTATCCCTCCAGGATCCGCAGCAGAAGGATGTGCTTCGTACCTCCCGCCTGGTTGTGAGGTTGGAAGAGCTCAAGTGCGTCAAGGCTTCAACAACAAGATGCATATTCTAATAGCTCCACATAGACAGAAGAGCTGCCAACACCGCCACTTGATAAAGATCAAGTGCTGACAAAGAATCGAGCACTGCATTCGCTGCTTAAGCGCTGCTTTTTCTCAAGGTTGAAATGCCCAAATCGCACCATCAACAAAGACACTATTGAGATACACAATTCAGCTCGGAAAGTAATTTTCGTTTAAAAAAAAAAAAAAAAAAAAAAAAAAAGTCACATACCTAATTTCTGCCCTCTAAACGAAGACCAATAAACTGGGTTCTTTGTGATACTCGTGGTTTAAAGGTTTTGATATATTAATCAAAATATTACATGAGTGGGATCAAGGTAGCGGGTTATGTGCACAGAGGAAAGCATTGAGACTATTATCAAGTGAATGTGTAAACTTGTTATGGGTTGAATGCAACCAGCGGCGACACCATTTTCTAGTTAACGACGGAATTAATTTTCAGATGGACCGCCAGGAAATTAATACACGGAGCGACTTCAGCTAGCAAAACCGAGATAACTCCTGGGGACATTTTATTGACTTAATTTATGAGACCAGTTGAATGTGAGTCTATGGAGCAAGAGGCTTTTTGGAACCACCCTCTAGTGGCACTCAGGGGTATTGCAGCTTAAGGCACCTCCGCATCGGCCTGATTTTTTCAGATCCAGAAGCTACGTCCACTTGTATATACTGTCAATGGTTGACAGATTGGATCAAACAAGTGTCAGTCAGAAGTGACTGATCCACATTAACGACTGTAAACAGAAAAAAAACGGCATAAATTTGTACAAAGAAAGTTTGTACACGAACATCATGGCCGGTTCCATGAGTTGTATCGGAAACGGAAACGGAGGTCATGTTGGATCAGTGCGACACACAACACATCTTAGTTTGTGTACTCACCGACAAAGGCATGGGCGGAGTGACGGGCGAGGGAAGGCTGCGGGCCGGTGACTGGTTGGGCCGGTGAGGCGGGGACTGCTGCGGCTGTCCAGAGCTGGAGGAGCAGGCCGAGCCCGGAGACGGGACGGAGGTCTGCTGCTGGCTGGGTGGGGTCATGTGATGCTGGGACGACAGCTGGTTGTGGGTGTGGGAGTGGGTCTGTTGGTGATGGTGTTGCTGCTGATGTTGCTGTTGCTGCTGCTGCTGCTGCTGCTGTTGTTGCTGCTGCTGCTGCTGCTGTTGCTGCTGCTGCTGGTGGTGGTGGTGCTGCTGCATCTGTTGGAGCTGCTGCAGGTGCTGGAGCTGGGAGTTCAGTGATGAGGTAGCTGTTGATGAAAGGACAGCTGTTTTGACTCTCGATTGTGAACTCTCCGCACAGAGCACAACAAACACAGGTGAGATTTCACCGACACCCTGACCACAAGTGTTTCAGCACACAAACAGGAAGCGGTCATTATTTGTAGAATATTGTAACACCTCAAATAGAAATCCATGCACACGTGAGGTGTGTGATGCATAGGGTGAATAGTCAGAGACAGATGTAAATTGCACGGAGTCACAACAAGGTCCTCCAGGGTTTTTAGCCTGCATGATAGAGTCTGTGAATTTAATTTAGCACGTTGGAGGACAAAGCTATCAAGCCTGACTGATATAATTGCTCTCTGGAGCCAAAAGTCGTCATTGTCACTCAGAGAATGACAGAATCTTTGGTTTAATGGCTTAAAATCTCATAAGAAAGAGACATCCATCTTCACTGGAAGAGTTCAGAAATAAACCCATTAACTAATTGGATCCAATAATGGCACGCCATTAGAATTTCATTTCTACATTTAAATGCTTATAAATTTTTATGCCGTTTAAAAAAAAAAAAATCAGTTAACACTCAGACTGCGGCTGTACCAGCCATGCAAAAACCTCCAAAGTGTACATATATAAATATATGTAATATATATATATATATAATATATGGTTTAAATATAAAACAAAACAAATGTAGAAACATGTTGGTGTGAACACGGCGAAGGTGCTCCTCAGCTTCATGGTAATTTTCTATGGCAGTTCACTCAAAAACATCTGAATGCAGAATTTGGTGGCTCTTCTATGAGCTCACTTTGTGTTTGAATGTCAGAAGAAAGCCATAACTCAACGCAGGCAACAAATAATGTCTACTGAAAGTATCAAACGCAATCCCATATGTGGAGAATTGGGCTAAAAAACAACATCTGAGCTGACCTTCACACCTCCTTAAATACAAAGGACAAACTGTGTTTCCATACAGATATGATGGAATCGGGTTTTTTTTTTAAGCTCACTGCACATTCAGAAAGTTCTTGACAGCTTTTTTTTTTTTTCTTCTTCTTTTCGGTAGAACAAATCAGAAAAACCCGAGCTTTAAACAGAACATATTGTTCCTTCACACGACTTCCACAACAAACAATGTTAACCTGACTTTGTGTTGCAGCCTTTGACTCTGTGATGTCACAGTTTCATACAGAAAAAAAAAATAAGGAAAAGCAACAGATGACCCTGACAGGATGTTTGAGGATTAAATTATAATACAGGTTTGGAGGGGACAGATATGATATCATTGAGGGTATTTGACTGGACTTCATACCCTGGACTGAAGCATTACACAGAGAAATTTCTGTAATGATATTTTTACTTAATAAATACTGCGTAACTAAATTTATACATTTTGCTTCATAAAAAATATATTTATTGTTTATGTTTAGAATTAGCAAATTCTTTAAAAAATTGAACGGGAAATACGAATAGCAGGAAAAAAAAACCTACTTTTCACTCTTTAACTAATGAAATTAAACCATTTATTTTCTCTCAGCGTCATTCAACTATAAAATTACAAGAAAGAAATGTCTCTACCTGCAATGAAATTGAAAAATTTTGAAGTAAATTGTAATACATGAGAATAATATTTTTTCAATTCATATTACAAATAAAGTGTTGCACAGATATTTATGTTGAAAAACGTCTCGTTTTGAAAAGGGTTTCTAACTGGGCCTCACATTCACAGTTTACTATTGAAATGATTTAAAACACAAAGGACTGAATAACAAACACTGGTTCAAAAGAGTGCTTGTGAACATCTATTGATAATGCAGCTCAGCAATTGTGAACACGGCGTAGACAAGCTTGTATACACACCGAATCAATGCACTTAAATTATTTAAGTGCGCTTGTCTCATAAAAGATGAATAAAACATCAGGACAGACAAGTCTTTTGATTAGTGTGGTCACTCGGACTCCAGGACGGGCACAGATGAACATTTGATGAAGTTCAGCTCATCCTCCTCTTTCCTCACTCTGCAGAGGCACAGGCGAAGAAAGCCGGCGTCTCTTGGCCAGTAAACAGTACACTTTTACATTTCTTCTACCTCCTGACACATTGACACCTCTCTCACACCCCCACCATGAATTATATATCGTCTGTGCAAACGGCAAGAGTCCAATTCTCACTTGAAATGTTGGGGCAAGTTGTCGAGAGAGCGCCGAGCCCCTGACAGGACCGGCTCTTTTCCTTTGCAACTTCACAACGACAAAATATTGAGGCCTATTTAAAGATGGAATAAAAGGGGAGCAAAGATGGAGAAAACAAAAGGAGGGTAAAATGAGATTTCTGTCAAAAAATTATTGAAACCAGGCGAAGATCAAAGACGATTGAAGAATTTCCTCCAGCGCCAACCATTACGCCGAGGAACAAGAGGCACAACAAAAGAATATGAGGCAAAAGAAAACAAATACAGAGGGAATATGGAAGAAGCCCCATGTGGCCTTATTATAAGGGCTACACTGCAGGTAACTATATTCTTTAACAGCAGTGCTTTATAAATTCTGTCATCTTGTTAAGACTGTCAGGACCACTGACCCTCCCTTCCCCTCTAACTGGGCAACTGGCATTCCGAAGCTCATTCTTTTAACCACAGCTGTCTGATTGCTTTGGTTGAGCACATAATCCAAACGGCTTGTCTCAGCTAATTGTTTGTGCTCCTTCCTCCAGCAGACACAGGGCCGAGGATGAGAGTCGGAGCTTCACTTATGATGGAGAGAGGGCAAAAGGGGTGCCGGCATCCTATAGAGCTCATTATATCTCCCACTGCCTCTTTGTTGTGTTTGGTATTCACAAGTCCTCGTCTGTGGCGATGCAGGCAGTGCTGCCACTTAGTCACTGCGCCCGAGGGGTGGAAGACCAAAGGTCTCACTTTCACAGTTGCCACTACTTGCCTATGTTAATGTTAATAATGAGAAAAGGGCCAGATCACGCTGCTAAACGACCAGAAACAGGCTGAACTGCAGCGTTTTGTTGTGCTGTCTTTAAACATTTAACAAGAATCATTCGGGACTCTGAAACACCACTGCTGAGGAGTCTACGGCCTCCCACCTCAGTGCTTTGAGAAACTGTCTGCCATCTCTCTTTCAGAGTTTTTTTTGCTTTTTGCTTTAGTGCCACAGTAGAAAATCAACCGTTATCTTTGACTGTCCCGGCCCCGGCTTCTGAAGTACTGGAGGACGAAGCGAGACTGATTGTCAGAGGTCGAAAGGCTAGGTCAAAGACGGCTCATTCGTCAGACAAAATGCTATTTTTGTTTCCCGTGCGGTTGAGGAGTGGAGGGGTGGGATGGTGGGAGGCAGCCTGCTCTCTCATTACCAGTGCTATCTCGGTAGTCCCTGCCAACCCCCACCCCCAACCCCCCCGCCCTATTACAGCACTTTTCTCTCAGGGTTCAAGCTCAGACTACTTGTTTTCCTCCCGATGCACAACACCTGCGTTTACAACTGTTCCCTATGAGTTACCTTACACATCGCTTGTGTGCGTGTAGAGATGCAGACGGCGTCAAGGTTTAGAGTAAAGGGGAATTTGAAGGAATATGCAGCATTGAAAATGACATAAATGCTTGTTATGTCTACTATGCATCTGTGTAAATGAGTCTTTTGGTTACATTTCTGTCTGAATGATAGGAGAACAGTATGCAAGTACATTCAACCCATTTCTTGTTAAACTAACTTCCACTGTACATCTAACAAATTCAATGAAATATGAAAACATCTTTTCATGCATTTCGTCTTTCATGAAAGCAACAAATAGGTCCTCATCGTTTATGGTTTTTACAAAAGGCACTGCCAAGGCCAGTTTAAAGTGTGACTGCAGTGTCATAGCAATCACATCTGCACAAAAGGACTGGGACTATGTTTCATTCTATCAAAGATCATGAGATGATCGTCTCATGTCAAAGTAATTCAAGATCCCTCGTCATCAAAAAGAAAACGTAGTTTACAAACCTTGAAAGGAATGTGGCGAGTTCGTGGAAAGGAATAAACTCACATAGTACCTTTTGTGTTTGATCGGTAACGTACGTGTATGCATGCACACTGCTTTTCTAAAAAGAATGGCAATTGATTCTGAAGTAGTTCTTAGTATTTGCTGCTTTGTATTTCAGTGCATCATATGCATCGCCGCCATTCAGCTCAACTGATACATTATTTAACGAAGAGTGGAAAAAAAATTATTTGTCTAACTGTTGCTGCAGTTTCTGAATGTCTTCAGTGTCATTCCAGAGTCCTGAAATTAAGAGCTAATCAGAAACTGCGGAGGAGTCTGTCAGGAGTTGATGAAATTGTCTGATGTGACCCACACCGTATTTTTAGGAACTGCTCTCGCCTAAACACAGCCGTCACTCTCTACTAAAAGAGGTGAGAGGGGACAAACAAGCTCCCCATTACTGCTCCGCCTCACGTTCCACTATGGGAGTCCATAAACCACTGTCTCAATTGCCTTTTCAGTGAGTCACACTGATAATTACTCCGCTGGAGCTAAGGAGATTTAGACTCTATGAGATCTGGTAATTATGAAGGTGGTCAAAGGAAGGTCGTTTTTTACTCTGTGGATTAGATCTGAGCACTCGCACACTGATGAAGGGGATAACATCACTGTTTCTGCACTCATTTCCTCTGTTCACTGTTAACTTTTATCACCGAGGGCTACTTCATGTCACGTTCAATACTTATCCATGTACAGTACTTACACTAATTATTTTAATGATAGACACCACAGTCTAAAATCAATTAAAATTAAAACAAAACTTATATTTTTGGACCCATTCTTTTCTATTGGCTTTTGACGACTTCTTGTGACGGCTCAACCAGTTGTCTTCCCCGGTTGTCAAATACTGCCGTCGTTTCAAAGCCAGCTGGAGTCTCAGACCAAACCAAGGTACCTTTGGTTTGGGCATCAAAACCAAGTGGTTACAATTAAGAAAAGATTATGTTTTGGGTTAGAATAAGTACATTACTTACACCACGTAACGTATGTAAGCTAAGTATGTTATGTTAGAGTAATAGGTTACATAGTTTTACATCACTTATAATAAATCCACATTGACTTCTGCAGCTCTCCTGGATCAAAGTCTTGTGTTTAATCCATTCGACCACCTTTGAAAAGGTGGTGGAGGCGAACTTTGTTGTACCCTTTAGCCTGGCTTCCTTCTTCAACAAACCAGGCTCAAGCATATAGGAATTTAACATTTTATAAGCCGTTACTGTGAAAAAAAAAAAAAACATTTTAAGCTGCGGACCACCGTCGCTAAGCACGGACTATCGGTCATGGTGGAGACACTTTAAAGTACTTTATCTGTTTTTGGGCAGTTACATTTTTTTACTGTGCGTCACATTTTGGAAGCTTTTTTTTTTTAATATAGATTTTATATACTTTTTTTTAAAAATATTTTTTAATTTTATTACTGCAGATGTTAGATTCATTTAGAAGTAAAAGGTAAAATTTTCCCTCTGAAATGTGGAAAAAGAAGTCAAAAGTGACATAAACTGGAATACTCAAAGAAATTACAACTACCGTATCTGAAATTTGTACTTAAGCAGGCTTGAGTAAATGTACTTAGTTACTTTGTGTCACTTGATCAGTCGTTATATTTTCAGATTGGAAGACGAAGCCAAAGTTAAGTAGGACTTTCAAAGAAAAAGAAGCAAAAACATGTGTTTTTCTGTTTACAACCTGGAATGTGTATTTGTGTAAAGTTCCTTTTACCAGCGAGTCCATACAATTGGTAATCACGTTAAAAGAAGGGTGAATAGATTCCTGCCTTTGCGATGGCTGGAATAAACATGGGGAAAATGAAATGTAAAAGGAGCCGGAGAACTACTGAATAAAAACATTACTCAGAGCCACAGTAGGCAATATCAGCTTCTGAGTCCTGCTGCAGGAGGAACTCAGCGACTACGAAAATATATATTTATATATAGGCAGTTAAGATTTGAGCGGAGTCGCAGCCACAGGATTTTCGAGAGTAAACCACATCGCTTGTAGGGATCCAGAGATAATGCTTTCACTTTGTGAAGCAAGGCAATATCAAGCAGTGTTGTAGAATTCTCACTCTGGGGGAAGCATTTCAAAGAATCAAATCCTCTCCATGGAGTTGTTACACATACAAGAAAATCCCTGTGTACTCGATAATGTTGCCCTTTTGGTGTTGCTTACGCTTTCTTATTGATTTCCAAAGTGTGGTCCGGGGGCCTCCGGGGACCCCTGACAAAGTTGCAGGGGGTCCCGAGCAAAGTGAGATCTGGTGTATTTTCTCCACGATTTCATCCCTTAAAGAGAACATTTAAGGACAGTTTTACCGACCTGAGAGTCTGCAGGTTCACTTCTCAACTACAGACTACGTGAGTTCATTTCACTGATTAGCTGAGCCCGCTCTGCTTGAGTTTGTTAATCAGTAAAATTAGAAGGTGTGCTCCTACACGGCACTTTATGTACTAATTAGGGATTCAAAATACTGTATGAGACAAAACATTTTGTAATTGGTCTCTAAAGATAATTTTCTTTGGTCTACAAAATCTAAATTTAATGACAGTAAGGAAACAACAATTTCATATCAGATCCAGTCCTACATATACAGTATGCACAGCTGTGAAAACCAGCGAAGGGGTCTCTTGCTTTTGTCCTTCAGAGTCCAGAAGGTGTTGGACTCCCTCCCCTCCCTTCTTAAAAAAAAAAAAAAAAAGAGAAAAAGAGAGAGCCTGTCTGCCTGGCAGGACAGACTGGGTTATTACAGCGTGTTCATGGTCCCATCATGTGTCGTCAGACCAAAGCGGAGGCCGCGAGTAAAAGCCTCATGCAAAATTTATGTTCATGCGGCTGTTTCAGTGGGTGGAAAAATCAATATTGCGGGCCTGATGCACGGAGATGACTGAGTGCTCTCTGACTGACAGTAAAAGCTGAGAGATTGAGGGGCTACATTTACTGCTCTGGAAATGGAGTGGAGTAGAGTTGCCCTAATAGTCTAGTTCACCTTAAATTTGAATTTCATTGTGGATTATTTTGGTAACAACTTGGATATCGAGGATTTCAGGAATTACCCCATGAGATAAAAAAAAAAAAAAAAAAAAGAGAGCAAAAGAGGACTAAGCAAGCTTGATTTCAAATCGTCTAAAACACATCTTGCATTGTGGCTTCTGAGCAGCTACAGTATTGTATATTATGGGGTTATTAAGCCTTCCCTTCCTTCCCAATTTACACAGATATAAAATGATTGTAGAATAATCAAAAGACACTGTGGGTATGAGGAGGACATCACAGGGCTTTTGTTCTGCGCTGCTTCGCTTACATATGCTTTTGATGACGTGCCACATACCCACAGTGCATTTGGGGAGGAATGTGAGAAGAGAGCGAAAAGAAAGTGAGAAAAAGAAATTCAGTGGGATGAAATAACCCCAAACAATGGGATTTGCTTTCCATTCTTCTGCCTCCATCTTCTGTCTTTAATTATTCCCTTTGGTTGTCTGAGGGAGCGTGTAAGCACTTTCACACAGCACAACATGCCCAGCAGCACAACACTGTCTGCTTTAGTGATGTGGAGACTTCTGAGTGACACTGAGCCTCTTGTGATTATTAATGCTGTTTAATACAACACAGAGCAGCCACTATGACTGAGGGAAAAAACAGATTTCAAAATGCATGCATTCAAAATGCAATGTGCATGGAATTATGTACAACATGGGCACTGCACTTGAGATACATTTTCCCCCACTGCTACATAAACAAAGTGTACGCCATGAAATGACGGATAATGTTTTGTAGACGCAACAATGAAAATGTGTGTTTGATAACAAGTATTGCGAGCGTGCTCTATTTTGTACACAGCGTTTAATGGAACCTCAGCTGATCCTGGTGGAATCCTTTGTGCCGGTTTAGTAGTTTCTTCCTGAATCGCATATGAGATATTTGAGAGCCCAGAACGATGTATGATGAATGAAGTAGCATGCTACTTATACGCTTATCGTGCTCACTGACTAGCAACAGGTTCAGCAAAGGGCAGCGGCAGTAAATGAAATTCCGCACCAGGACAATATATCATCAAAAGAAATGTATGCACCCGAAACTTACAAGCCTTCCTCAGATGCGGACAAGGTGGCTGACGGGGTTGGGGGAGGGGTGAGGTGGAGGGGATGGGAGAATAATGGGGGGATGTTTTTTTTTTGTTGCTGGATGGGTGAGGAGCATGCAAGGGAAAGCAGCAGATTTTGTTGAATCAGTTCTATTTTCATACTGGCTGATCTGTGTCTTTTAACCATTTCACTGCAGCTGGAAAATGAAAGTACCAGGGCTAATTTCACAGTGAGAGCTCACTGAACAAAACCCCCCACAGTCCGTGGAAAAAGGTGCTAAGTCTACTTTGTCATTGTGAATTACGGCGCTGTAATTCAGGAAATGGCCTCGTGTATGAGAGCAAAGACCAAAAAAAAATATGTTCGGAAAGAACAGCATAAAAAGCCTTTCTTCCTCTACAGCCTCACATGTACTTAGTGAGGCTTTCTTATGACCTGTAAGTAACAGATACCTCTCTCCAAACATGCTGTCCTGTACTGATGCCACAGGATCCATCTGTGATGTGTCTGCAGTTAGTCCAGAAATAGCACCCACGGGACTTCCACACTCTTCAGGCCTCCTGCGGGACCTTTTAAGCTGCACTGATACTCATAAAAGCCCCCGCAAATCTGGCCCCCAGGTATCTCCGCCATTAATTAAGGTAATTAGGCCCTGGTCAGCAATTAGTAACCACAGATAGCTTTTAGCAGCGGCTAAGACGTCCCCGCTGGTGAGGGGTTTGGTTCCATGCCATCTGCTGACAAATGTCACCGCGGACTCTTTGGTTTCACACCCGGGGAACCGGAGAGTCGTGTTTAAAAATGACCTCTGTGTGATCCAGGCTGCCTCCCAGACTCCCACAGCTTCTCTCGCTGCTGCAGGACCACTTTGTCTGTTCTCCACACTGCTTTGGTCCTTTTCTCTTTCAAACACGGAAGAGCAAGCTCTATGAAAATCCATACATGTTGTACACGGCCAGAGTGGGAATAGGAAACGTTCACTGCACAGGGTATCGAACAAAATTAAAACATCTGGGCTCGGTGTAACTAGTATTGATTAGAGCGTAATGCTACATTGATTTGCTTGTATTATTAAGTCCACCATAGATCCATATTGATATTATGTTAGTTTACATTATGCTATATGCTGTTATTTTCAAAGTGAGAAGATGTGAAAATTAACATAAAGCATTTGCAGTATAATATATTTACTCTACTGTAAGTCGATTATTTAGATTAAGACACTTCTTTAGGCATAAAAATGTCCTGCAAGCAACACAATATGAGGAAAATAACTGGCATATATAAATACACAGGAAATCTTTAATAAAAGCAAAGACCTACTGAATAAATATGAGAAACGTTCACAAACAAATGTAGCATTAATACTAATATCCAAACACAGCAGTGTGTTTCATTCTGTGGCACAGGTGGGTAATATAAGGCGCTCTGAGCAGAACAGGCTGATAAATACAGGCTGAATACACATGTTCATCCTTAGCAGACACATCATGCAATAACTCACATTACTGGGGAATAAGGAAATAAAGGATGTAGCTGTGCTACTTTACACAATTCCACATTTGAAGCGATCGGTGATAACACCATTTTCACTCCAGTTCAGTCCCATAAAATTACCATTAACATTACAACTCATGCAGAACACAGATAAATGTAAAATGTCACCCAGTTCTGCCAGGCAGGAATTCAAGTTCCACAAGATTACCATCTGTGTCTGCTCTCTCCCATTGCACCTTGTCTAATATTTCATTTACAACATTTCATAAGTTCATTTTCCCCTCACTGACCATGTAAATCACAAATCAATTTTCATTTAAAATGCTTGACTACAGATTGTTGCTGAAAGCTTCTGAACTGCGCCTCAGCAATATGGCAGACCTTTAAGCAAATCTTTCGGAAACAGTGTGGCCGGAAAAAGTGAGTGGAAAAAAAGTGAGATGTAATTTCTTCAAAACAACTCTGGGGCCAAGCGGTCGAAGCATTTATTGGAAGCACTTTACAAGCGTAGAAATATCATGAAAACAATACACTAATATGTATTGTAATTTATATGACATTCAATACTGAAACCTGAGGCTGGTGATTGACAGGTTCACTCAACAGGAACAATAAAACAACTGTGATACTGAAAAGATGAACTCTACTGAGAGGGGCATGATTGTTGGGGCTATTAAATCAATACATGCATTAAAGACTGAATATGTAATTAAAAGTATTAGACTATTTTAAAAGAGGTCCAGATAATTAAGGCTTTGTTCAAAATGATCTAATATTCGTCAAATTGAAACTTCATTTATCTAAATAAACCCGACAGTGTGAATGTTTCACATTTGCAAACTTGATTACAGCAACAGCAGGTATTCAGTTTTAGCTCAGGAGCTGAGGGAATAGCAAACAGCTGGAATATAAAATGTTTCGAATTATTCATATAACTGGAACCTAATTACGAAATGTGTCATGTTGTAATTCAACCTCCTAATTCGGAAAACGATCCTTTCCTCATACGCATTGCTTTATTAGTGGAATCCATCAAAATGAATGCATCACCCTCCCTGCACACCCAGCGCAGACAGACGCTGTGTAATGCAGAGAGACTGACTTGTAGACTGTGTGTTTATTTGCAAAAAGCCTCCTTCAGTGTTTACCAGTGAGGGCAGATGTCAGGGTTTGCTGTGGAGGAGCAGACACAGCCACATCTGATTAACAATATTATTGTCCTCCTCCACACCGCTATAAAGACTCGTCTCCCCCTTCCTCATCCTCCTCCTTCTCCTTTTTCTTTCTTTCTATTTCAGGCGCTGGCAGCCTGCTGTCCTGTGGCATGGCTGAACCAGAGTGACACCGCCACCATCCACGGAAACAAAAACACGAGCGGAGAGCCAGAAGGTTAAGACAAACAGAACTACTGTTTCTTTTACCAGACAGATAACATGGAAATGTCTGGGGATACATACATTAAAAACAAAAAGCAAAAAAAAAAAAAAAAAAAAAAAAAAAAAAATCCTGCTGTATATTCAAAAACACTGTGGATCATTGGTGCTCTTGTTTTGGTGCAATTATGAAAAGTGTGTAACTTGAATTCAGAACAAATGATTAGCATGTCTGCAACAAGTGAAACAGCAGGAGGTAAAATGTACTTACATCTCCGCTTCAAAACAGATATCTGATATAAATCAGTCTCATGGGAGCGTGTGTGTTTTTATGTATTTGTGTGCGTGTATATGTTCCTGTACAGCCAACCTGAGCCACAGTGTAAATTTGTGTATTTGATTCTAACCCCCTCAATGCTCTTCTGTACATTTTTGATTGGTGACTTTTTATTTTTTGTATTTCTTCTTCTTCTTCTTCTTCCTCCTTCCGTCGTCAAACTGTCACAAAGGCACTAACCCCACACGTTACCGAGCTGCTTATTGAAGACAAACAATAAACCACTGGCAGATATCAATGGCAGAGATGAGAACCCGGGTGCCGTTATCTGCTGGGACTGCCTGGCGAACCTGCCTCTTCCTTGCGCTTCATCTCCAGCAGCACCTCTCACTCTCAATTATTTGGCTGCTGTCACAACAAATCAATCAAATTACCGCTCCAGGACTGTGTGCAGCTGCTCCTATTCCACCGCTAGTTGCATTAGCTTTGAAATGTATGAGGTCTACATTTTATCACTGTTATTTATTTAATGCAGCTCTCTCCCCTCCGAGTCATCTTACAACCACTGCAAAGTTAAATCATTAAAGGGACGACGTGGAATACATACTGCTTGAGAACACTTCAAATTAAACAGCGATAAGGGAGAAGGGATGGGTCTGGCCTCTATTGTGTTAAGACGGCAGATGTTGACGTGCGGAAGTGCGGACTGCTTGCCCACAGTCCTCCTAATGCACTCTTCTACTGGCTCAATGTGGCCACAAACAGCAGCTTATTTCTTCCCTCATCCCAAAATGATTTGACAAATATATATATATATAATATATATATAAAGATTCTCACGACGAGCAACTAGTGCGGCTGTAACGAGCCCAGGACGGATGGCTGAAATTCTCCAGCTCCGATAATGCAATGGGTAAAGGGATGCAGAGGCATGGAGGCATTCCCTCAGCAGACAGAGGTTAAGTCGGTGGACCGGCCCGGTGAGCTAACCTCTTAAAGGAGCAGCAGTCAGCTGAGGCAGAAGAGATGCAGTCTGACATGTCTAACTAGTGTGGAAACATTTGGCTCTTCCCCCAGGAGCCCAGCCTTTGGTGGTGTAATGAGCAGAGTGATTTCCCTAATTTGTATCGCGGCAAAACCCGCAACCTGCGAACGACACCGCTGAGCGTTTTCATCAAAACAACACACACGCCTTTGATTGGCACTGAAGCGGGGTCTCATTACTGCAGGTGAGTGGGATGCCGACCTTTATCAGGAAGCTTGAGTGCTGTTTTGTGTTTCCTGCGGACGAGTACAGAGGAACAATGCTCTCACCTCCACCATTAGAACTCGGCTCTCTGATGTGTTGCGCTGCCTGGCTTTCTGCTGAGAGCAAATAAGATGGGATGTGCTTATTAATATGAAAGCGCTCCAGTAAACTAGCTTCTTGCATTACCTTTGAGTGAGTCATAGAGGAGAGGAGTAGACAGATGAGACTTTGTTCTGCTTCCTCCCATTGAGCATTACATGTACAGTGCTTTGATACAACTAGTTTTACAAGTATGGTAATCATGCTTTGCTTGTTATAAAATAATCTGGAATGAACACCTATTAAAAATGCAGCAGAAAGTTAGCATCACAACAAGAAGAAAAAAAACTGCAGATTGTTTCGTCTGCACCGGTCGTTCGTACTTACATTTGAAATTGTGAAAATCATGTGTGATGTTTTTATTCTTATCAGCCGTCATATTTACAGACCTCTAGCATGACCCAACCTACTTTTTGCCTCTGTGAAGTCAGCTAGAATCGTGTGCACTCTGTCACAAAAGATAACTTTCTCCCTTGTTTAGTTTCATTGGGAATTTGTTTTTACTGCATGTTTGCGGGCATAAATCATTCTGACAAATAACCAGTTACGCTGGAGCCTGTGTTTACTGAGTCTGCCACAAGATGCTGCTCAGTTTTATTTAAGCAACTGCTCCAACTTCATAGCACAACCCCATTACAGTGATAGTTATTCATCACAGTCTGAGAGCTGCCCTCCTAAAGCTCACAGAAGTCCGGCCGCTTTCCTTCTGTCAACATTCGTTCTCACAGACCCAGCTTTGATTATGCATGATCAAACCGTGTGATCAAAATGCTGCCGTCCCTGTTTGTCTTTTCATTATCCTTCATAGAAGCTTAATATGAAAATGCAAAATACAAGAATAATTTGGACTGAAAAGCCTAATTTTGATCCAACATGATGCATTCTTACAGTGTACGCAGTGAAAGCTTTGAGACTGGGTCTACAAACATGCTGACTCTCTGTATTTAATTCCTCCTCCCTAAACCGCCCATTCCCAGAGACAAACATTAGTTGGTCATTAGCTGCCTCATTACATTTAAACACAGCCATTGGCTGGGCTCCTCCCAGAGTCTCATTACTGCGCCTCGCTGTTGTCTTGTGTCTGATCTGACGCTAATTAGCTAGCAGTGTGAGTGTTGTAAAGCACACTTGCTCCCGAGGTTGTGAAATGAGCTGACTGCTCCCCGGCGACAGCGCGGCGCTGTATTATATGTGTGATTAATCAGGCCTGGAGCCCCGGAGGGGAGCGGGAGGGAGGAGGGGCGACACAGGGGCAGAGGCCAGGGCTGCAGTTGTCTGACAGAGGTGCTGTGCCAGCAGGCCTCATTCAGCGGAGCTGTGATGAACTCAGACAGGGGAGAGTGGAGGAGCGCCTCGTGGCCAGAGGGGCCCGGACACAGTCAAGACATTTAGCTTCACTCGTGACTTGTGTCACTTTCTCTCCACGGAGGTCCCTTCAATGCATCCCCTTCAGATAAGAGGACGTGCGAACAGGCAGTCTGTCAGTCCACACGCTTAAAAAAAGATCTGCCACAGAGGCATTTCTCCACAAGTTTTTTTTTTTTTTCTTTTTCCATCTCTTGCGGTCGGAGAATTTTATCAGGACACTGGATTCAGACTGTATGCTGGTGTGTTTGTCGATGGACAATATGGATGACTGAGATGTGTTTGTGTCGGCGTTCTGACACCCTGACAATGTGTTTGCCGATCAGTTCATCAGATCACTGAAGCCTCTGGGTTGTCCCTCACGCTCAGGGAGGAAGAACTGTTGAAGTGTGAGTCAGACGGGCCTGCTGGGCCCATTATCGTCCACCACTGACGGATACATTGAAGGTCTCGCTGGATAGATGCGGGTTTATTAAAAGCTCTGCCCACAGCGATGGCTGCTGTTATTTATGCATGTTTGTGTCCATTAGGCTTCTACCTCCACATTTCCTCACTCAGGGCATCTGTCCATCCATTTCCCCACATGAAGGGAGCCTCCGCTGCACTTTGTGCTGCACCGGCATTATTGTAATCTCCATCCTAAAAACACACTGCTTTACATGTAGCCTGGCATCTTTTTACATTAGTGCGGCTCTCTCATCTATGATTTATGACGGACGGCTTCCCCATCCATCCCTCAATCTAATGGTATAAAAGAGACAATGTTTTAAACATTAAAATGAAAACCATTTACAACTATGATCAAAAAGAGAACACTTGGGCATTAAAGTTTAAAAGGCAAGGATAAGTACAGCCATGTGGATGGACAGATGAGGTGGAAAAGAGATAAAAAAAAAAAAAAAAAAAGTGAAGTACAGTGCACTCTTATGCACAGGAAAGAGGCATAAAGTGCTTTTGCGCTGCACTGCAAAACGTTGACCTGTAATTAATATGGTTGTTCCTCTGGGCACGTTGAGGATGGCTGCTTTTTGGGATACAAACCCCTCGGGGATTCTTACCTGGTCAGGACCTCGTGAAACATTTTTATAAGGAAAAAACACTGTTCCATGTCATACAATGAATGTACAACAAACTCTTATTGGGTGGAATATTTGCTACATGTATTACGAATAGTTCCTGGTGTCCTGTGCTCTGTGAATCATCGTGTATAACACAGGAACAGATTCGTCAATTTTGAAAACAGTGACGTGGATTATGGATTTTTAGAACATCCGTCAGCTTCCCAGTGTGTCTGAGTTATTTTCTACTTTTTCCTGCGAGATCAAGCGAGATGGTGTTTGATCACAAGAGGGAGTTTTTTTTTCTGCACTTTCTTGTCTGCATTGCCCTTTTTCTCACCTTGCAGGTTCTGGAGGGGGAGCGTCATGATGCCCCCTGCAGCAGCGGCAGCCACCAGGCTCTGGATGTTGGCCGTGGGCAGGGAGAGCACCAGGCCCTGCTGCCCGCCCAGGTGTCCGCCTGCGTTGAAGGGGATGAGGATGGGCTGGTTCATGCCCGGCGCCGCCCCGGACATCACGCCGCCCACTGCATTAGCCAGTTGCTGGGCCACCAAGAGAGACTGGAGAGGGAAGACACACACACACACACACACACACACACACACACACACACACACACACACACACACACACACACACACACACACACACACACACACACACACACACACACACACACACACACACACACGAGCATAGCATTAATGTTTTTTTTGGTCACAGATGGATAGTTTCTCTTAAAATGAGTATTTTATTTAATGTTGTGGTCCTTTATATTATTATAATTGAGGAAGATTCTTTTCATGTTAACTAATGTTCCTTATTTCAGATTACTTATTTTGGGGTGCAAAGGTATTAATTGTAAACACACATCCCCTTTTTACTGTAAATGAAAGTCTGATGTGTTTATTTTAAAATCTTAATGTATCTCCATTCAGATTACATCATTATTTTAGTGACACTTGTGGATTCAAATTGTGGTGATATCTTTTTTGTCTATTTACAACCACTAATGCCAAATACCCTGTTAGTTTATACAATACAAACTTGTGTGTGGTATCGTGGGGAACAGTTAAAAGCAACTTTCCAATATTAGTAAAGATATATTTCAATCGCAACATACAGAATATAGACATTGTTTTGAATATATCATAAAATGATCCAATGTGTGTCCAAAGCAATAAACTGTGATCCAGTGATGAGAATTACATGACACCAAACAATTTATATACGTGTACAATAATAACTTAAATAACTAATATCTGTAGATTTTAATTACAACTTGCTTAAATTCATGAATTCCAGATTATCAAGATTAATAACATGAGATTCCTCTGTAGTCGATAAACAGTAATAAGAACTGAATTATCATTTTGCACGACTTGCGCGTGCTGCATAGTTGCTTTGCATAATAAAGGCATCACTAACTGATGACGAATATACACACTGTTGTGTATCCTGAGATGCTTAATTGAGACGAGTAAAGCCGTAACGCAGATGTCACCAACTTGACTTCATCACTAATCAATGTGTTTTGATGAATGCAGTTGTTTTGCAGCTGAACGCTGAGCTTTGCAGTGACACAGACTGACAGTCAAAACACACTGCTGCTGGCACTGACAGAAATCAAACCCCATCTTTGTGAAAGAGCTGAGAATTTTTTTTCTCTTTCACAGAAATGCAGAGCGATTTACGTTTCATCCCACTGAACAAATCCCTGGTACCGCAGAATAATGTGCTTGAAATACGCAGCGCTTAAAAAAAAAAAAGTAGCAGTACTTTACTCTTTTGATGAGGGATATAACACATCACTCTCGTCTTCTTCATGTACCCATTCATTCATATTAGTTAAAGTGCAGTCATACCCATAGAGGAAAAGATACGTTATCAGAAGTATCGCTGCGAGATATTTTGCACGGCGGAAGATCTCTTCAAATGTATTTTCCAAGGAAGTGGGTTTGGAAGTTACACTTACACATTTTTCATCGAGAGTTTTGAGCCAGAAGTGGGGAAGGTTTGTACCGTGGCTGAAATCACCATGAATACACGGGAAGTGACGGCTTAAATTTCATTCATCCTAATGAAACCTTTTCAAATTATGTCAGCGTTTGAGCACGTCAAACTGATTTTGCAGAGGAGCCGCGAGACAGAAAACACTGAAAATCCAACAAAATTACTGCTTTGAACATGGAATTGAATTGTTTGGAAGGAAACCATAAAAATACATTGCCAGCTCGTGTTGTCGTCCGCAGTAAAGAAGGCTGCTTTAGACGTTGCCAAGTAAGCCTGGCTGCGCTATGTTGACTCCTCCACTGTGACTTAAGTTCACAAGCCTTTAACTCCAATTGTCAGCTATCTGCTTCTGTTTTGCATGGTGTGTCTGCAGCTAGCACAGGATGCAGAACGGGCTGACTGGTGCGAAGAGCCCACCCTACTCTGGAGCCTGGTGCTCTTAGGTGACAGCGGTGTCACTGTGATAACCCTGCACGGTGCAGAACGCCTGCACCCACTCCGACATACATGCGATCACAGTTTAAGAGGTACGAGGTCACGTGGGTTTAAAGCCACAAAGCGAGGAGCGATGTCGGGTCAAAATATTAACGAATACCTGTTCTTGTTTCTAAGCTGTTAGGATAAAATAAAAATAAAATAAAAACACAGAAAGCTTAGAGATAGGTGAATGCCGCTGGCAGGAGTGCTCCTCTATCTCAACATTTGCTTTGATACACAACAACAGTGCATAACAAAGGACAATCTGACGCTTCTGAGAGCATTCAAAATGACATTTGCCATTAACTTTAAAAAATGAATTAATAATTCGGGAGCTCGATGACTCCTCAGAGGAAGCTAACAAAGGCGATGTGTTTGTTAGCTGCAAGTGACATGTTTAATCCCGATTTTTTGACAAAATTTCTATCTCAAATCGACACAGCATATAATCAAAGACACTCTTTGAACATTTCATCTATGAATCAAACAAAATGAGATTGCCAGGCTCGACAGCAAAGACAGCCTCACATGGAAGGGAATAACATTAAAAGACAATTCTACAATTATCAGATGTAGCCATGATTTATTTATCATTACAGGCAGCTTTGGAGAAGCAGGCAGCTGTTAAGCAACGCAGGCAGCAGCTGAGAGAAAATGTTGTGGAGATTCTTTTTCTTTTTTTAAAAAGCATGCGAGAGCTCCTGGTGTTCGGGCTGTTTGTTGTGCCAGTTTGAGACTAATTATGATCTTCATCTGAGGTGAGTACGGAACAAATCAGAATATGAGATAAGAAAAAAATTTAATTAGAACATAATTAGCTCGCCATACAATCCTCAGCATCACTCATCTGGATTTACAAGCAGTTCACCTTCTGCCTTTTTTTTTTTTTTTTTTCCCACCTTATACTCTGACTCCTCCTCTCTGTAGGTGCTGCTGGAAGGCTGCTGTACAGTGCTTGGCAGACCTGACAGCTGAGTGTTGAAAAGTGGTCTCCAAGGGGCCACACAGACACCACAAGACTGGGTGTGTGTTGGGCTCTGGATGGGGAAGCAGCCCCACTCAGGACTGGATGCGGTACCCAGCGTCTCTGCCCATCAGGGGAGAATAGGCCCTTCTTTCTGCTTGGCAGCTTTGGCACTGAGAAATTGCCCATAATCACCCAGATAGCAGACTTTTGTCATCCTAACTGCGAGTAGGAAACAGAAGGAAGGTAGATTCATGTTGGGTAAACTACCATTGGATAATGGTTGTTCGAACAATATCCGGCTCAGGAGCGAGAATCTATCAAAACATATTGATCCTGGAACAAGAGAATTGGGTATGGCATGCGGAGCGCCTTTGTTTCTGAAAAGTGTTGGCTTCACAGAGACTGTACTGACAGCATTAATATATTAGATGGTGACTGTTGAGAGCCGCCTGCTGAGGCTCAGACTGGAACCGCTGCCTGCTCAAGATGCCTCTCCCTTTTGTGTTGATTTCTTATCTATTACCAAAATAGTAGCTTTGGCCACTGAGGGTATGTGTAATCAGAAAAGTGCTTTTAATTAAGCTCATTTTTTTTAAAATTTATTTCCCCATACAGCAGATTAAATCTCACTGGGGATTTCTCACTCTGCAAACCTGCCAGACAAAACTGAACGTCTCATGTTTCCTCTTTTGTCTATGCTGATGAGGCTTGACTGTCATTGAGTAACACAGAGTGCAGGGAGAATGGCCTTATTAAAGGAGGGAGGAGGAAACCTGATGCTCTGAGTGAGTGAGTGAGTGAGTGAGTGTGTGTGTGTGTGTGTGTGTGTGTGTGTGTGTGTGTGTGTGTGTGTGTGTGTGTGTGTGTGTGTGTGTGTGTGTGTGTGTGTGTGTGTGTGTGTGTGTGTGTGTGTGTGTGTGTGTGTGTGTGTGTGTGAGTGTGTGTGTGTTGAGCGGTGACATTGAGCAACACTAATGAGATAGCTGTTCATTAAACATCGCCGAGCCACCAGGCCAATAAATCCAATCATATAGGACAACGCCTGATTGAGCTATTAACAAGGCTGCAGGCTCGGCCTCTTTGTTCCCCAGCTTGTTTTGACAAGGCCTGTATTGTCAGCTCATTACTGCCACAACTCAATAACATCTGAAGATGATGTGTGATGACTAAATACTTTACAACTTCACATTTTAGCTGAAAAGGACTCAGGGGATTTATGCATTTTTATGTGTTTCACTCACCACACGCACTAAATAAATATGCATGTCAGCAGAATAATGAGGTAAGTTCATAACTTTCATGGAAACATCTTTATCTCACTGAAATTATGTCTGTAATTGGAGAAAAAGAAACTAGAGTTGAGTTTGTTGTCAAGCTTTCAAATTAATTTTAGGATGTACACAACTTAGTCTGGCGTCTTTGAGCGTTTGAATCATGCACACGTTCCACAACAGGTGACCAGAGAGACGGATTCAAGGTGGTGTATTAAAAAAAAAAGAAAAAAAAAGAACAGAATGGCTAGTGGTGGCAGAGAAACAAAAAACAAATACAAGTCAAGTCAAATATTAGTGATACGGAGGGCTGTTAAAGTAGTAAAAACCAATCAAAATACACTATGAAGAAAATGGGGTAACCAATGGAAACCCAACAAGAGATCATGTTCCTGGAGACTCGCAGCCTTTCTTTGGCTGATTCTACAAAGTAAAACCCCATGAATGCAAAAAATATCACATTCAGGTGCAAAAAGAATCTAATTATTTGTGCAAAGGTCCTAAAAATGTAATTTCCCGATCAGCTGCTAACTAAAAAATGGGATCTTCCACGAACTCAGTTTTTTTGTCAAAGGTTTTAGTTGTTTCTATTTTTCCTTCCTTCTCTGTGCTTTTCTCAATGTTAAAATGGGCATTTGTGGAAAAAAAAAAAAAAAAAGGTGATGTCATACATACAAAGTTTGCAATATTAGAATTTGACAAGTTGTTTTTTTTGCTGGTCACTGTCAGTCAAATGTGATCAAACCACACCCACTTGGTCGCGATGGAGTTGTTCCAATGGTAAGTGTTTAACTTTTACTAAATAATACTTAAAGATGTTTTTTAATGTTGGATGTTGCTTGTATAGTTAAGTCTATTTAGAATATTTGATGATTTTAGTTTGACAGGCAATCAGGCGATCATCATTGGATTCTTTTTGCATGCTTGACAACACACATCCTGACACTATTTCATAAAAAGCCTGAAATAAAAAGAGTGCAAACTCTTTCGTCTTTTGTTTGCCCAACATCTTATCAGTTTTATTTGAATTAACTGCTCTCCAAACCTACGTCAGTTTGATGAGAAACAGACCAATTAATGTGAACTATGCACCGTATAAATGTCTCAAACTATTAACATTATCAAGGTGATGAATTTGTCGTTGATAACACATGCAGTTCACGGAATTTCCTTCTCCTCTCACTCACCTGTGGACCCATTGGATATCCTGGGTGACAGTGGCCCAGCTGACTCTGCTCAGATGGGCTGCTGCTGGCATCAGACTGAACCGATCCGTCACGAGCTCCTGAAAGAGAAACAGGCAGAGATCCATTTAGAAAGGCAGATGGAAAAAAGAGAAAGCAAAGATCCCACCTGAGATGGGCTCAGACGGTATAAGTAGATAAACGGACTACGCTGTGATACTACAACACGGAGTGTCGTACGGAGCAGAGGAGGGCAGCTGCGAGAGGGGAGGGGAGGGAATTTGTATTTAAGTGCTTTATCAATAACCGCTGTAGCAGTGAATAAATTACCAACCAGCGGAGAGGCTCATTGACGGGGATGATGCATACTGGCGGGTCCCCGATGGCCTAGATTACGGCTGAGAGATGGAGCTCCACCACAAACGGCGGGGCCATATTATTCAGCCATTTACATCACTGAGTATCAGTCATCTGAACCCCCCTCCCCGGCGCTCTGAGCCTGCAGCTATGAGACACAATTAGACCTGTTTGCTATGAGGGCAGAGTGGAGCAGAGCAGACAGGGACATGATAATAAGCTTGCTGATGGCTGCGGGGAAAATAAAGGGCACTGGCGTTTGGTTATCAGAGCAATCCCTATCTCACTGAATCTCTCAGCAGTTCGGACTCGTCTGAAAGGTCCGACAGGCTGATGCGGCCCTCAACCCTTGACCTCCGTGATACAGAGTTCACGTGATGCCTCACTGATGACTCAAAATCTTCTGAATCCGAGGGAATTCAATGTGAAGAGCCCTCGATTTCGACGTGATCCAAAACAACAGCTTTGAGAACAGGAAAAAATGTCTGATACCGGTGACCCCGCAGTAACATTCAGGTTGATTTCCAGCAAGTAGTTTTTTTTTTTAAATAATTGTTCACACTCCAAACAAGGCAAAACCCACAAAGCAACCTTGCATTGATTTTCGTGACAAGACTTCAAATAAAAGAGTAAAAAACAAGGTGAAGTAGTTTCGTGGTTCAGAGGATTATTGTCTTCTGAATAAGTTGCTTAAGGTGAGGGTTTAGTGCTGGAGAAACGAAATCTTGCCAAACTACGTTCAATTATAAACAAGGTCCCTCCCTGTCTTACAGACACTGTCAATACAGTTGAAATCTACTTATCTTCAGGCCTGATTCGGGCCTTTTATTGATGTTTTACAACGTTAGCCTTAACCTGGGTGAACAAAAGTCTGACAACCTTCAAGCACTTATCCAACGCATCCAAGCTTTTTCTTATTTGAAGACATCTTTGTTAAGTGATCGGTTTTGTGGATTATTTTCACTGTAATACATTTTGAGGAAAGAAATGTCATCACTGTGACATCTTATTCTGTGTTTTTTCTCCTCTGATTGAATTATAAATTTCAGAAAAGTACCCTTTTTTTAGTCAACAAATCACCCTGTCCATACTGTTAATTAGTGAGCTAGAAACGTTGTTTTTGCCTCACTTGATTAGTTCAAAGGGTCTACAAATCTTTTGTCTACATTTGCCTCCTACTGTCAGCGAAGGTTTGTGTACATGAGAACATAATTTTCTGCAAAAGTTAACTCCGTTTCGATTATTTCACTTCTGCATTGTTTTGTTTTTGTCTCATCTCGTTGGCTTGACGTAGGCCGTGCGCCGTTGGACAAACGTGACGACACCTGCTTCTATGCACCAATCAGGATTCAGCAACACTTCAGTACAGTTATATATAGTTGGTGGGACGCCTGCTGGTGTTACTAATCAATTCTTAACAACCCACGTCCAATCTGTCCCGATGAAGCAGATCAGCTCGGTTTTTCTGTGTGATTCTACAAATATTTACTTTGTTGGAATGTTTATTCTGAACTAGATGTTGGTTATTTAGTCACAAATGTGTTTTCAGGGGCTTTATAAGTCAAATTATTTAATTGATCCTTGCATGCTACAGTGTATAAAACAATTTGACTGACAATTTATGGTAATTATGAGCATTAAATGTACCTTAAAGAAAAGACAACATTTGGTGAATGAACCTATTTTGTTCTATTCTCTCCAAAAATAAAGTTGTAAACTTATTTTTTTTGATTAAGATATTCAATGTAAATGCTTTAAATGTGTGCTTGAGACTCTCATTATTAATTGTTACAAAGTCAATTTACAGGCACAGTGAAACTGACTTTCTTATTTTAAAAGATGTGATCACTGTACAAAAAGTTATTGTGCCATCTGTAATGTAATAACAGATTACGCTGCTTTGAATGTAAGATACAAAAACCCTGAGAAAAAGTAAACAGAGCATCTCTTTGAATGTACTGTCTACCTCATACAACAACTCTTCCCCTGAATAAAATGGCTTTTTTTGATGAAATCAAGCCGACCATGTGGAAATGCCTTTGAAGGCCACAAAACCTTGTTAAACCGCACAATGTTGGCAATGAATTAAAACATTTTTTTAATCACATTTCCACTCCAAGATCGATTTTCTTAAATGGAATATCACAGCTTCTAAATAAATAATAAATCCCCGACGCATTGTGTCTTTTTATTCATGGTTGAAAAGGTTTGTTTTTTGTTAAACATACAGAGCATGCAGTAGTTTCTAGCCCTTTTATAAAAGCCTCATACAAAACGTACTATTCTATAGCATTGCCAGCAAGAACTCATTGCCTGTCAAGTATATTTATGCAGTGCATTTTAAACTCCCCTACGCCAACTAAAATCATTTCATCTTTGCATAAAATCCAAATAATTGGTCAATGGCATGACCTAACAAATGAACCTCAAGCATTTGATGGTTTGATGTGAAAGCCCAAGGGGGAAGCCTGCTTTTCTAGCTGGTTTCTACCTCTGGCTGGCTGGCCCTGCTCCTCGATAAAGGTCCACATCCTCTCGCTTATCAACCTCGCAACGCAGTGGTTATTTTGACAAGCCAGTCTCTTTTCACCAATTATTTCACCCATTACAGATCACGTTGCACCCAGCCCCACCCTGTGTACCCAGTGTCTAGAATTAAGATCAATCTGAACCTGCAGGAAATGCTCTGTGGCTGGAACTGAGTCAATATAAAACAAGGGATAAAGTCCAATATCATCAGAATCTGCTGCTTAATTTCACTTTTATTTTGAAAAGCCGAGAGTAGATTCTATAAAACCAAACATTTTTGCACTGGATTTCATCAACGGTATTGTCTCTAAGCAGTTAATTCTCAGTCTGGATGTTATCAAATTAAAGCAATTTCTTTCCACCAGACTTGAAACAGTCCTATTTTCATTTACTGTATCTCAAACTTTCCAACCATCTCAAAGGCAGTTCTCTGCACGCAGCTGCCACACTGTGATAACAATAATAAAGCCAGCAGTGCTACTGAGCAACTTTTATGCCAGCGAATTATCCAATTACCATCATAACAAAGCCAATTAGCTAAATAAGGATATTCGACTAATAATAAAAGAGGGAGACGTTATAAAACCATCAATAAGCTCCAGACAGTATGGCTGATGACTGTAGTTAAGTTATTGGTTGTGAATAATGTATTCTATCTGATAAACAGCGAGGGAGACTCACTGAATAACGATTCCTTGATGCCTTTTCATTGCATCATTTCACAATAACTTAGAAAGCCTCATCCCCTTGCAAATATCTGTAACGTTAACATGTTTATGGCAGGAGAAGAAATCGATAATAAATAAATACACATGCACATCTTCCCCCAAAGGATTTGTGTAATTTCTTTAACTAAATTAAATAGCTGACAGGAGAAATACCCGGGGAGTCAATCTTCAAATTTTTTTTTTATTGCTAGAATCTTTTGCTTCTCTTTTCTTTAAGAAAAATAAAATGTACTTATGCAATGTGACTGATTCTTAAATGGATTTCCAGATGGAGATTAATACTGCATCCAGAGGGAGGAAGAAAAGAAAATATCTCGAGCCAACCTTTACTGAAAAGAAAGTCCTTTGATGCCGTGATTATACACAGGTCACACAATGGATAAAATGGAATGAATGGATGTATTGATGTGAGCGAAGATGAAAGAAGAGACCAAACGAATGAAAGAGCAGGTGACGCACATTCAACATAGCTTTACATATAGGACATTCAGGGTACATCTCTGTTTTGTTTTTTGTTTTTTTACATTTCCTGAGGAGTTTAATTGCTGTGATAACAACACAAGTGCCCATAAATCAAAACTTTATTCTGAATAACAAAAGCACCTTTTAGCCAAGAAATGTGCATACATATAAGTTTTCACGGCCTTGACTTCTTATATACAACAAGTCTTATTAACTCCAAACTCATACTGGCAGTGACATGATGACATTTCGACTGCAAATTAAATTCTTTTTTATGTAGGGGAAATAATTGTATTTATTATAGGGCACAGGGTGCATTTTGATGTGACTTATGTCATGGAAATATTGCCAATATCCACCACTATATAAATTGTCTTTCATTGATCATCAAAGTGGCCACTGGAGAGCGACTTTTAAAGCCACACAAGGCAGTAGGCCTCTCTGGGCTGTGTGCGCGAGTGGGACACTGTGTGTGTGTGTGTGTGTCTGTGTTTGTGTTGGGGGAGATGGGAAGAGGGAGGAGGGGGGCAAAGAGCTATATTTATTTGACTTCATTCGGCCTGTCTTAATGCAGGGTGCCCCAAGGACTGCACCACAAAACAATTAGCCTGGATTTCATAAAGCAATCAGCATGCCACCTTGTCTAATGCAACCGCTTCATACATTGACAGTCTGTATAAAATGGGTGTTATTGAAAGCTTTGTGTTCGTGTTAGCTTTCGCCTCAGTGCATTTATGAATCAATTTTTGCCCATAAAAGAAGCTTTAACACTTAAGCTATTTTAGTGGGAATGCATTATGTAAGTTGTCAAATGTACGAGAGAGGCCTGGTAACGATTCAGGCTATTCAGAACGAACAGCCAACCCCCGTTTTTATAACGGTCTTTTTGAAAACGTCTGGCTGAGTGCATGTGCTCACTATTAAGATGCTGTCAATCATTTCCCCCACTGAAATCGAATCTATGGAAAATAATTTCTCATTTAAAAAAGACTGAAGATTAGAAACTTAATTACATCTTTAATTGTTTACTGAGGGGGAATTATTGCAGCATTAATTACAGAGCGAAAACATGCAAAATGATAATATGATTTTCATCACTGAAAGAGTGCTGTGCTGTTGATTCGGGGCGTTTACGTTGGACAGGGATCTGTTGGAGCATAAAGGATGGGCCCAGATAGACAACAAGCCACATCATACACAAGGTTTAATTCCATCAATACACAACCAATTATCCCAGATTGTCTGACCATTGATTTTGTCAATAGCACTTGGACAGTTGATGTGGCTTTGCACAGAGCTGAGAGACAGACAATTTCACTTTCCCTTTTCTACCTCAAGCGGCATGGAATAAAAACTGAAAAGTTGTGTTGCACACGAATCGTGGCTGTATAGAAGCCAATAATACGCAGTGTGAGCTTTATAGTGATTTACTTAACTCCTCGTAGAATGCAAGAGAGCCAAAATCACCAGTGATTTAGCTCAGTGTTTCATTACTCCCACCAAAGCCCTCAACAATAACACAGGGCATAATCTGCTGCCAATAACTCCAGGTGCTCTTAGTCAGATGGCTCCCTCTGGACCTGCAGAGAAGTAATACTCTGTTTAGAGGCCGGGGTGGAGAAGCTGCTAGGGATAGGTCAATAGTGTTTCAGGGGAGAGAAAATCACCAGAGACTGACTTTTGAGTGTCTGCCTGTAACACTATTACCTACATTATGGCTACCGCTGCTGCTAGGAGAGCTGTCATTTCCTTAATTAAGAGCACGGCGAGGGGGCGAAAAGGAGAAGAGGCCACGGCAATCTCTCCGGGCCTCCAACATTAAAGGCTGATTCCTCATCGCGCAAGGGCGGAGACCTTACAGGGGGAGGGAAAATCTATCTCATTCATTATTCTGGCACAAAGTGGAATTATGGAGTTAGGGAATTACATAGGAGGTGGTGCTGTGGAGTGTGCCGAACAGAAAGGATTTTACACCTCAGCAGTTCTGCGACTATTTCTGAGGTGATTGTTAAGCCACGAGAAGGGAAGGAGGGAAGACTCAGAGGACAGGCGGAGAAGAAGGAGAAGAACAAGGACAGGCTAAGAGGAAATGGAGGCGATGGCGCAATAGGCGTCTCCGCCAATAGGCGCCTTTAAATGTAAACAAGAGAAAATAGTGCACTTCAGTTTGTAGAAAAAAAAAGCCTCCAGATTCTGATGAACGGATGGGAAATCTGCATGCAAACGGTGCTTAAAGTAGTGAGGTGTCCTGGTGCTCCGACACTTAAGCTCTCACTCGTGGCCACAGGTCTCCACCGAAAGGCTCTCTGACATGAGAGTGCTCTGCTCCAGCTCTTACCTGTCCCTCCCCTGATGCTGGAGTGGAGATGGAAGGAGCACAAGCACAAGAGGGACCAGAGGGAGGTAAATTGGCGAGAAGAGGCAATGCCCATTTCAAAGGTCAAGAAGGAGAGATGGTGTGATGGGAAGAGGAAGATGGAAAAGGGGACAGCAGGAGGAGGATGATGATGAGGAGGAGGAGGAGGAGGAAGAGGAGGAAGAGAAGGGGGGAAAAAAGGGCTTTTGTGTTGCATCCTCACAGGGGACTTGGGACACTTTCCACATGAGCACATCTGTTATGGAGCGTCCTCCTTCATTCCCAAAGCAATGTCAACCTGATTAGCTCAGGGTTGAAGGAGGCAAATAACAATCCAAATTATTCTTCATCCTTTTACGGCCATCAGTGAAGGTCTGACACAGAGATGAAGACTAGCTTTAGAGAGCTGTAAGCCTTTTAGGAGATGCCTGCTTCACTATGGCTCCACCTCCTAAATTACTTAAATGATATTTGCTGTAAATAGGATTCTGCTGCCTGCAGCCTGCAACCCTGTGATGAAAAAAAAGCCTTCCTCTCACTCCGTGTCATACATCTCTACTTTGACTGCGTGGAAACCCACAGCCCTGATGACTAAAGCTGAAAACTGAGGGTTTTCAGCTTTTCTTTTTTTTTAAATCGTGTAAATATATTTGCAATTTGGACTATTGAACCTTTATGTCATGGAAATTAGCAATTTTTTTTCACTATTTTCTGTTGTTTTAAAAGACCAATAAACCATACACTTGACTGATTAACTAGCAGATTAATTATTGATGAAAACACTTGTTTAGCTACAGCCCTACTTGTACTTTAAGAAACGAAAGGACAGATTCAAATGTCACTGAGCTCTATAGTTTGTAATGTTAAATAATCTCTGCTTGTGAATGCTTTTCTTTGTTATAAAGAACTGTAAACTTTAATATATTTTAGTTTAGGGCTGCTGGATCAAATAAGCAATCTGAAGATACCATCTTAGGTTCTGTTAAAGTGAATTGGCTATTTCTCAGGCATTTTATAGAATTATTGATCAAGAATGGCAGAAATCACTACTTACATCCCTAATGAGCTTCAAACTTCTATCTTCAAATTGTAAATCAGGTTAAAAACAGCATCTCCTCAGATCTGGAGTTGCATCTGGTCAACTGCAGGACATTTAGAAGTAGCCGGTGGGGTGTGAGGACAGTCCAGCGTGTGTGTTTGTGTGTGTGCATGTGGGGGGCTAGACACCCACATGTCATGCCTGACACATCAGCCTCGGGCCCCCGGGCCATCCAGCACTAATGCTGCCTATGTCCCACTTTCTACCCTTTGCCCCTCAAACGCCCACCCCCCCTCACCCGTTCCTTCTGTCATAGAGGTATAATAACAATGGATCACAGCCGTGCTGCAGCACAGGCTCAATCACTGTAAGATAACATCAGGTGATACAGGCTGCACGGGAGTATATCTTACCTCCACTGAACCCGAGCTAAACGCAGTTTACCTAGGAATAAGCTTATCTTGAAAAAGTGCTGTATTAGTTACTTGCTGTTTTCCCATGTTGTGGTTATATTTGCAGAGCTGAGTGGGTACAGGTGGAAACAAGCAAATAATCATGTAGCTAAAAGACACCCCACCCCAACACTCCCAGCACATTATTCTGGTGGAGGAGACAAATAGTGGAAGGAGGGACGTCAGGAAATAGTATTGCTTTGAAGCCCATAACTCTATTCTGGAGAAAAGAGGCATCACAGTGTTATTCCACATCCTCAGATATAAAGGGAAAAAACATAATAACTTCTCGATAGCCTGGATCTCCACTGCCCTATACCAGCTCTCCCCCCTTCGCCCGCCCACACCCCTGCCTCATCCACCGTACACCCACTTCTGCTGCCTCAATCTTTGGTTTCAAAGGAAGCGAATCAGCCAGAAGGACAGAAGGTTATGCATTAGTACTGGTCATTGCTCAAAGAGCGAGCGTTATAAATAATAAAGGCTTGTGAAGGACACAAGGGCTGTGGGATGCATCTCTGGTTCACGCCACACAAGTCAAAGACAAGACTGTAATTTCTATTCAGAAAATGTGACCCTTGCAGCTTCAATTACATCTCAATAACACCAACCGTGTCCGTGCCAGGAGATGTGATGCCTCTTTGTTAGCTCTACATGAAAGGCTTGTTGATATTGGTTATGGAGTGTGCGCTACATGTACGTTTTTTTTGAAAATTATTTCCTAACTTAAAGACAGTGTATTACTCAAATAAATACAAACTGAAATTCAATTTATTTTCTCCACCTACAGGACTTGTGAGGCGCTTTCCTTTGGAACTCTTTCTAGTCAAGGCAAAAATAATCTTTAGACATACAAACAATGAATTCGATTGTCAGTCATTTTGAAGTTCTATGTGTTGCTCAAAGTCATTTCTGCATAAACAAGCATGCGTGAAACCTGATGACCTTTGCTGCTGTTAGTAACGAAAACAAGGAGTCCGCCTGGTTCTCATCCTCTCTCTCCCTGTCCTCCATGCCACGCAGTGATTGTGTTGCCGTAGCCATGGGCACTGCGGGCACATTAACAAATGTATTACATCTGCTTTATAGGCATGCATTAAGCTTGTTTTCAAGTTTGCGCAGACAGCAGAAATCCCCATAATGAGATCCACCTCCTGGGGAGAGACTTGTTCCCCCTCCGTCTCCTTTATCCACTTTTATTTACTCAGCGTGGCTCATTCAGTACTGGGTTTGCGCCACTTTATTACTTAACCTCGCCACACAACATTACGAGGCTCTTTGCATCAGCAAGCAGCCTATCCCACCATGCATCCTGCTCACTAAGCTGATTACACAAAAATAATAAGAACTTGTGCCTCAAGCGGTGTGTGTTTGTGCGTGTCTCTTTGTGTGATTGCACGTGTATATGACGGAGAATTTTGCATGAGAGACAGACGTTTTTTTCCCCCAATGGACAATGTGTGAATAGCACCAAGTATGTTAATATGCAAGAAATTAGTAAAAAAATTACTGTTTTGCACCAAGGAGGAAATAATGGTTACCAACTAAAAACTTAAAAAAGAAAATATTTTACTTTTCTGATGTGTTTTCTAGGTATTTCTCCATCAACAGGACACTCTAAAAAAATAATAAATAAAAAAGTAACTTCATAAAGTACCTGTACCAGAATTACGAAACAACACATTTAACCTCAAAATATCTGATGCTAAGAATAAAAAAATGCCAGATGAAACTTGTTCAAAGCTACATTTAAGAAGAAGTACTGCAACTTTATCAATGATGCAACTGCATTACATGTTGAATAGCCAAGATTAAATTAATTTTAGTAGTCCTGTGTGCAATCTGATCGTAAATGAAGCCTGAACAAACATGAAAGCAAAGTGCAGCATTACAGCAGATGCGCCATCCGGGGTGGACTTTTTGTTCTGAATGACCTCCAATTGCAGGAATCAATGAAGATTCATTTTGCTCTTTTGGGGAGGGGGGTCTCTAGGTGACCTTTGTGAAAATGTTCCACCATTTTGGCAGAATCCGTATAAGTGCAGACCATTTCATGTAGACAGTAAGTGTATGAAATGAGTGCTCCTGTCGTTCCAGCCTGGCTCTCTTTGACAGCATGATGATAGAAGCGTCACATCCTTGGAAGAGTAAATGCAAACTGACAAGAGATGAGCCTTTGGTTGCTGAATATAATACGGAATTGTGCTTTGAGTGTCTTATTATCTTGTCTGTTGATGTCTGAAAGGGGGAGATTTGCTTGAGAAGAGAAGACAGAAACTGTACGCATCCAACACCATCTCGTCCTTTAAAAAAAAAAAAAAAAAAAAAAAAAAAAGGAATTGCTTGCCCTACTAACCACAGCTTTCCCACCTAATGTCCACTTCTACTTGGAATAAATACAAGGCAGCAGGATGTTTGTGGTGCCTCATAGCCCCTGTTACCTGAAGTGGAAGACTATTTGCACAGGCAAGCTTTTAGGAGAAGTACGACCCTTTCACCACAGCAGTAAGCATGTGGTGGGTGGAGACGATGGACAATTTACTGTAGACAAACATGACCGCTACTGTCATTGTCTCCCACTGACTTCTCCTTCTCATACTGCCACAAACTCTTTTTAAAAAGACTATTATGGCACAAACACTCAAGTCTCACATTAACTCTGGGAAAGAAAAGTTGTCTCTAAATATAAGTATGCTCGTATGTCCCATGTTGTCACATCGCAACATAGACACGCAGCGATAATGACATCCAGAAATGTTCATGTGGATGTAAACATCCAGAAAATACACATTTATTACACATTGTGTGCACAAAAACAAGCAACAAGAGATCTTGTACAACATACGTGTTGTTTAGCTGTTGGTAGTCTTTACAGACTATCCTCAAAACTGTTTGAATCATGAATCAAAAGATGCACTTTCAGGCAGCTGTGTTATGAATACAGTGAGTGTGCCTGTGTGTGTGGAATAAAACAGTTCTAACAGCATTTAAGAGCAATTTTTTTCTGTCAGTGATACACTCACATGTAAAATCCAGGAGAGCAAAGTAATTTGTATTTCCTTGAAACTATCTGTGCTGTGTTTTTGGTAATAATCATGTTGGTTTGTGTCTGTCAATCATGAAAGTGGAGCGCTCTGTCAGGGACATTTTTTTCAAAATAAGAGGCGTAAAACAGAACAAAGTGCTAATTTTTCTTTCTTCTGACTGCAAGGAATCAAACCTTCTTCTTCGCCACAATCACAGTAAAGGGCGACAATCTAAATATTGTGGCTTCTGCAAAGAGCTGAACCACATAAAGAAAACCACTGAATAATGTAAGGCCTAGTTTAAAGGCTCATTGCAGAGTTGTTCTCATATCAGTGGCAGTCATGTTTATGATAGACTGGCGAATTTGCAAACTTAACACCATCTCTTTGCAGCCACAAGACTTCACTGCAAACAATTAACAACAATAGGAAAATTCAACAAAGTAGCCAAACCTAAAAATAATCATTCTTGTTCAAAAGGTTTGTTCTATACATTTTGTATCCATTCAAATGCACAAAATAGCTTTAATTGTAATACTCGCCGTTTTTGTAAAAAAAAAAAAAAATCAATTCATGATCATCGATCATCAGCCCAGCTTCAGCCTTCATGGTCACGTGTTACACTCAGCTGGTTTTGGAGAAGCTTCATAGACTCAACTCATGATACGTAATAAAAACCATCAACTACAGTTAAAATGTCCAAAACATTCACTCAAACGTCACAAAATACCAAACAAATCAATCTGGAGTCAACAAGGAGGCGACCATTCTCAATCCTGTCGAGTATAAAAAAAAATTGAGGGACCAATCACCACCACCACCACCACCACCTCTTCCCCCTTCATTCTGGAAGCATTTAAAGAAAGAAAGATGCTGAGTCTCCCTTCTTCAACACCCCTCACCCCCTCCCCTCCCCATCTCCCCCAGCAGGAGAAACGACCATGCCATGTCTCCTCTCCATTCCCTGACAGGTCATGTGGGCAGCGGTTCCCAAACCGAACCCGCTGCTGGCACAGCCCAGGGCACCGCCACCGGGCAGATAGAAACCATCCCCCCAAAAATTCACTAGTTCCACAGGAGCATCTCCGACGAGCAACATGCAGCCTGACGACAGACCGTCAGCAAAGAGCAGGCAGAAAAAAAAAAAGACACGAAAAATCCTTCATCTCATGCTGCCAGAAATGACTGAAATCATGCATGTTTTTTTCCTGAGTAATATCTCAATGACAAAAGCATATTAAATTAATAGCTTCAAACGTGAAAAATACTGAAGCATTTAATGCCATTTATGTGCACGTGCATGAGAGAAAAAGAGAAACACAAAGCAGCAAGTGAGGAGAGGAGTCAGATCAAAACTGATCAGAAAGGAAGAAAGAAGGACAGACTTGATGCTTATTAAACCAAATTGCAACACTTTTGAGACAAATCCAGCAGTACGCAGTCCTTGTTTAGAAGACTAGCCTCAGGTTATTCTTGAAATAAGGATTTAAAAGACAGCTGAACTCCCACTGATTAGGTTTGAGAGTAATATTTGGCTCTCCCTCCTCCAAATTCTTATTTTATTTCGTTCGCAAATGTTTGGCAAACTCAGTCTATAGGGACTCAACTTTACTTTCTGCCACTTCCCAGGCAACACACGCACACACGCACGCACGCGCGCACACACACACACACACACACACACACACACACACACACACACACACACACACACACACACACACACACACACACACACACACACACGTGTACGCACACGCAGTCACCCATCCTTATATTACATTAACAGCTCTTAGCAAATCCTGACAAACAGAAAATATGCACATTTTACGGCATTATAAATTCGTAACTACTACCACCACCAAAAAAAGAAAAAAAGAAGATACATACAAAAACAGCACAAACACACATACAGTTGGTGAGCACGAACACAAATACACAGACAGATTAACTTCCAGAGATGGAGAAACACACAAACAGACCGTCAGAAGCTGGGAGAGACACCAAAGTTTGAATAAATATTCAAAACCGACATCTGAAGCCATTAAAGAAGGATTTTGTCACTTGTCATCTTGAATCCACATCAAAAAGGGAATAATATGATGATAATATCAAAACTTGACAAAAAGGTTAAATGATAAGCAGATCAGCTTTTTAAGTCCTTCAAATTTGTTTTTCACTGTATTTTGATTGGTCTCTTGTACGAAATATCTTTTTACTGGAATTATACAAATGAAAACAAACTCTTTGAAATAATGTGATATGTGGAGATTTATAAAACTGACAAATAATATGGATGACAAACCATAATATCCCTGACATTAAATAAATGAATTCAAACATGCTAAATCTGCACTTTCCAAAGAGTGCCTTTTGATGTAAATGCAAATATTCTGCTTGTTGTCTCTATAATGAAAGAAACTAAAGAAAAAAAAGTTTGGGGCTAAATTACTTTTTTCATTACAAATTATAATTAGAAAATGTGCTAAATGAGAATTTCTCTCATCATGCTTATCGATTCATAACGAGGCTCACTGATTGAATTGGTCCACATGACTGAAACAGCTCATAATAAAAAAAAAAAACACGTATCTAGACACAAGCAAACTAGTGTCAACACTCAATTAATGAGATAACTGCAACAATAATGAACATGATGATACAGAAAGGGTCTAATTCTGAAGATAAGTTGTGAATTAAATGAGTAAAAATAAATAAATAACTCAGCAATAATTTAAAACCAATAATATATTTAATTTGAGTACAATATGTAGTGTAAAGCATATGAAGGATTTTAATTTCACTCAGCACTAAGTTACAAATTAAATGTATGATGTGCTGTTAATTCCATAAATGTTTAAATGATAAATATATTTGAATTAAAGGGAAAACTACATAACATTACCAGACACTAACATGGCTGTGAAGGTGGGACTCTTAGCAAAATATCCTGACAGATGAAAAACAAATTTTACAGATCAGTTAAACTTTTGAATACATTTTATATAAAGGAGACTCATAGAAAGCTGCAGCCACAAAATGCACAATATTTAAAAAGTGTCAAACTTAAAGAGAAATCCACATTTAAGACTGACGGTACAATAAAAATGTACTGTAACTTAATTATTTGGACTGTCAATACACCTGCAACTGATGCAATATAAATAAACAGTTTTTCTACGAATCTGAAGTCTGCAGGTGGATGAAACCTGCAAACTCTAATTTCAACGTGATCATATGAAAGAGCCAAACACTTACTTGCTCATTGCTACACTTAGTTTGACACTGGTGACACCTGTCCCAGCACAGGAAGACCCGTTTCCAACCTCACCGCTGCCAGAACCAAACCTCAGCCGGGAGACTCGCGCAGGAGAAAGGGGACGGACGCGAGGTGCGAGCCGACTTACCGTAAAGCTTGTTGGGAGTGCCCTCTCCGTCCGTGGCCTCGGAGGGCAGGAGCAAGGGCTCGTCGTTCAGATCGCTGTCTGGGGTGGCCGCTTTGTCGTCCGCCCGGAGTTCTGCTGCGCTCATGTCGCTGCGCAGGGAGAGCAGCGGCTTGCTCAGCTGCCCTGTAATCATCGGATCCTGGAGGGAGCTGGGAGCCCAGGTGGGAAACAGGGAGGAGGAGGAGGAGGAAAAAAAAAGAGAAAATGCCCCTGGTTAGATGTGCTTCAGCGTCTCACCCTCACCGGCTCCTTCTCTGTGTCTCCACTCACTCTCTCTCTACCCAGCTTCTCCTTTCTATCGCTCACTCATCACTCTCTCTCTCTCTCTCTCTCTCTCTCTCTCTCTCTCTCTCCTGCTCCCTCCCTCTCCAGCTCTCTCTTTTATCTGAGGCTGGTGCTACCCCGTTGATACTGCCGGCTGCTGCCTGGTGAAGAACTGTTACGGATCGCGTGGCTTTACCATTACACCCTGCAGTCTTAAAACGGTGATACATCCATCTCCAAGGGCTCATTACTACCTGACATGTGCCTCATCTTCGGCAAACACTAAGCTGACAGCGGTCTACAAAGAGCTCCACGGGCTGATAAAGAAATGAAATAAATCTAATTCTACATCTAAAGGAGAGATATGAGAGGAAATACACACCACTGATTATATCAATTTTCACATCGCACGGGACACCAAATGAGATCAAAGGTGACATGTCGCAGCACAGAGTGTGACAACGACGAACTTAAGGCCTGATTTAAACGAGAGATGAAGCCACTGACGTTCCCAAATTTGTATCCCAATTATTTTCATTTTTTTTGTCAGCACTTAGAAACACAAATGATCAACATTTACATGACACGATTAATATCTCGGAAGAGAGTAAATAAACAGAACCGTCACGATTTAAAAATGCCCAAAAAATACATTCAAAGATCATTTTATGAGTAGAATTAGAGGTTTAAATACCTCGATCGGGATATTTACAGACAGTGAATATATTACAGTCTACAGATTGTTTTTAATTTTAGGAATACTAAAAGGAAACTTTCTAGAAAAACTTCTCTTACCTAGATAAAGCTCCTGAAGAATAGAGTTAAAAAAAAAAAAAAAAAAAAAAAAAAAAAGTTTGCAGAGTCCAAATGTTGAAATCAGTCAAACAGCAGCTAAAACATGCTACCACAGCAGCGCGGGGACCAGCTAGTGCATGCTTTCTACTGAACCACGAGCAGCCTCTTCAACCTTCCTGTATCTGAATGACCACCACAGGTTCAAGCCTGAGGTTGCTTCCTAAAACGAGCCCCGGAGATGTCACCTCCTCCCTCTCTCTTTCCTTCACGCACACACACGCACACGCACACGTGTACACACACACACACACACACACACACACACACACACACACACGCACACACACTCTGTCCCTCCCTCCCGCTTTCACTCCCTCTGTCTCTTCCCCCTTGTGTCTTCTGACGGGAAAGCTCCTCAGACAGTGTTCACCCCACCTCAGGCTCTGAAGCACAGACACAGAGCAGCAGGACTACGGCCCTCTTTCTTATTTATGAATCAAGTCCAACCTAAATATGTCTCAGCAAAGGACAGGTGACCGGCTCATATAGGGGACAGAACGGGGGTGAGGGTGGAGGGGGTTGGGGGGAGGGGGTGTCTTATCTTGCCACTGCACCCATCGACAGCCCCCCATGTCTATCAGGGTGGTCGATGAATCCCCAACCCGAGGGGCCTTTTTAATGTGCTCATCACGGGAATCTGTCCTCTTTGATATGACACATGATAATCTATGAAAATGTTAATCAATGGAAGTAGTTTAAGCTGTCGTTAAAAAAACGCGTGCCGACTGGTCAATACTCATATCCCTGGTAACAATGTCACTAGTCATCAGGGCTTCATTTGTGGAGCACTTAAATGTGGGACACTGCGCATCAATGCACCTCTCTGCCCGCCGAGGTAAACACATTTTCCCCTCTGTCTGAGCTTGGCCACACTCTGCATGCATTTGGGTCCACCCCCACCTCCTACCTCCTCTCCTTTGAGTTGCCTGATAGGTCCACTGGAGGGCAAAATTAATACCTAATTGAATCTTGCAGTCATCAAAATAATCAATAGTTTTTTATTATTTATTCTTCACAGTCTGTTGACTGTTTGAAAGCTCAGAGGGACAGCAGAGAGCACAGGCAGCCCTGAAATTTCTACCGTTTCACAATGTAATTTTCACTGGGGCATGAGAGTTTGCAAGACCTATAAAAAATGAGAGCAGTGGTTTTTGTTAGGAGGTGTGTGTGTGTGTGTGTGTGTGTGTGTGTGTGTGTGTGGGAGGGGGTCGGGGGGGAGAAAATAAAGGAAAAATGGGAATCTTTGCCCCGGCAGCTACGATGAAAAATAGAATAAACAAGCTACTGACACTTCAGAGAAGGGCAGTGTCCTTTCTGTCCATCCCTCCATCTTTTTCCCTTTCCCCTTTTCTCCTTATTTCATCATATCAGGAGTGTGGCGGTACCTCTCTAATGCTGGCATTTCTCTTCCTGACAGACTCCAAACAAGTGCTGGGAATGAGATCAGAGCTCTAATCTTCCTCTGGCCTCTGAGGCTCCAGGATAAGAGGGCAACACATCTCTCAACATCTTACGAAGCTGTTAATTACTTTCAAACAGCTACCTTTGCCTATTTGCAATCATGCCACCAAATTGGATATTTTCATTAATTTAAGCGGAGGGTGTAATGTAATTTCACATAATGGGATAACTAATCTCATTGTAAAAATACATAATAAAAAAGGGATATTTTAAAAATCACCATAAGAAATTACATTACGGCTTCTCAGCGGTGGATGTGTGACGGATTAGCTTCATTTTTTAAAGTAACCCTCAGACCCCCGATTAAAGCAATAATGTGAGCTTGTGAATGTCTGTGCGTGAGCGGATTGGTGGGAGCAGACGTTGGGGAGAAGGTTTGTCTCGGTTCTTCTCTGCTCGCTCAGTCTGGCCACAGCTCAGGAACAGGTTGCAGAAACAAGAAAAAGCACTTGATGCCCCCCTCACCCCCTCCGCCTCCCGCTCAACAAATACCCCCAGTGGCCGGAGAATCAGTGGAGAGTCCCGGGCGTCATCGGATACCCATGCTAAGAGTCGCGTGAGGGACACTGGGTGAGGGGTTTCAGCTTGTGACAAGAACATTTAAAACTCTTCCGGCTCATGAACATAGAAAAAAAAAATGATTAAAAAAGACTCCTTATAACTCGTAATAATGTTTCATCTTATTCACAGTGAGCTCTGGTAGTTACAGCAGCTATATCGGTGCTTCAGTCCCACATGAAGTTCAAGGATACAAAGACACATCAAATTGAAAACTTGTGCTGGAGGTGAAATAAAGATAACAGCAAGGGCCAAGAGGAAGCTGAAGAGGGTATATAGTTACTTAGCAGAAGAACTGATATGGTCAGTGGATCAATTAATTAGCCAATTAATTTTTTTTTATCAGCAACTGTGTTGATGATTGATTCATCCTTTTGGATAAGCAAGAATAGTAAACCTTTGTTGGTTTCAGGTTTTCAAATTAAATAATTTGATCCTTTTCCTTGTTTTACATAATAGTAAATTGAATATCTGTGGGTATTTGAATAAAACACGCAAGTGGGATGTGGGATATTATAACAGAAAATGTTTCACTATTTTACTGAAATTTCACAGACAAAATGATTAAGTTATCAATTGAGAAAATAACTGGCAAATAATTTGATAATGAAAATGATTGTTAGTGTCAGCCCGACATATCACAAATAAAACTTTCTCACAAAAACTGACTTTGGAACGAGACTGACAAAACTTCAAGGTATTAATAAAAATGTATTTTGGTTTTCTGCTATCTTCCTTAATCTGCTTCACTAGCAGGTGCAATTATCGTAATATCCTGCAGCTCCCCCCCTTTTTTTCCTTTTTAACATTGGATTGTGGAAGAATAAATCAAAGAACAACAGCACACTCAAAAAAACCAAGTGTCTTTTAAGTATGCGTAGGGAGTTATTACGAATGCATTTCATTTGCTCACTTCTCCACCACATATTCAGCGCCATGCTTGGAATAAGTATTAACAACAAAATTAAGACACAGCTTTTGAGTTATAGGTTCTCTCTGATGTACTGGTGACGTAGTACATCCAGAGTGTTTTTTAACCTTGTGTCCAACACATGCTGTGATGTGCCTCAGCGCACCAGTGACCCTGAACTGTCTAGTCTGAAACATTCACAACAAAATCTTAATGAGGTTTTCTGTGTTCTTAAACATTCATTTTAGGTCAAATCATGTGTTTGCTCAGTCGGGTCACATGAGTTTTTGAGATAGCAAATGTATTCCAAAATCAGTCTATAAAAGCTTTACATCAAACTGTTATCACAAGTCTTAGTGATCTGGCACCTAAAATGCAAATAAATACTGTCATTAGCTGATTTGTTTCTCTGTTGGAAATCAAATGACTAATCCTGGGAATATGCAACCTTTGCAATGCAAGGACCCCGACACTGACAAATAATATCTTACAACAAACAAATACTGCAGGTGTTTTATAATTTATTGTCTTTTCTCAAAAGTGACGTGTTGATTTTACTGCTTCAGAACTGACTATAAATCTCCGACATGAACTTAGTGTGCAGTGAACTAATGTATCGATAAGAGATCTACAATGAACAATAATTTTGAAACACTAATTACATTATATTGCATTTCTCTCTATTTATGTGTATCTGTTGTGTTACTCTGCTGCATTGGGCAAACATCCCGAGATGTTGATATCTAATGTGGTTTGGTAGATGATGATTTGTCTCCCCCTTAGGGTTATTAACCAAACTGTTCTTCTATCTCTCAGTAAGTGAATCCTGGTGCACTTGAAAGTAGCTTTACGCATGCAAATGTCTTCCAGCGCTGTTACTAACTTCTCTGATTTACTCATTAAAAATGCAATACGTGTGTATTACTATATCTGTAAAATTGCAAGCCGATATATATTTCCTCTGTATGCACTCTTTTAGAAAAGCAGGCGAGTGGTGTTAAGAGTCAAGACTTGAGATGATTTTTTTTTTTTTATTCCACGCTCGTTAATATGATCAACAGTTATCCCTCTCTACTCCACTAAAGCTAAAATGCTCCCCAGTGGATAGTCGGTGGGTCAGTGAAGGCTGAGGGCTATCAAAGCAGTGTATTAAAAGGAGCTCTTTGAAGCTTGTAAACCACGGTGCCCAGCAGGTCCACAACAGATAGACGGCTCTGATTGGTCAGGTGTGTGTGTGTTTTCTGCTAGATCGATGCACCGAGCTGACATTCTGGAGCATCAAAGCTTTCAGTGCACTAATCTGACTCCTCCTATGAGGGCAAGGGTTGTTTTTATTATTTTCCTTTTTTGTCTATGAAATGCTTGTACCTTAGAGGGGCTCTTACATGCTCATGATATGAATGAGGGCGAATCATGTGCTTTAATGGGTTGAAAGGGAATGAAAACATATTGAAATCAAGCTCGGACACTGTATTTATCTACCGATAAATAATGCAAAACTATAGAGAGAGCTGGTGAAAGAAGCAGAGGATCACAGGGCCCCCCCCCATTGGACATACCATCGGCAGCAGAGGAGTGACACCGCAGAGATTCACACACCGCTGCTTCTCAAAGTCAGTTTCCTCTCACACTGTCTCTAGAGACCTGCGCCACATACACACTCACGAAAGGTGTGAAAATCTGATTTCCCAAAAAGGATTGGTAATTCTCAGTGAGGGTGGAAGCCGCAATCAATAAATCATTGCTAAGCAGATTGTAAAGAAAAAAAAAAAAATTATTCCCCCTTGGTATCAGTGCATTAGGATTCTCCTGAGGATGGATGAGGCAAGATGGGGGTGTGAGACAATCTCAATAAAGAAGAGGCAAATCATACCTTTGGCATTCATCTGGACGCAAGTAGCTGTCAGCAGAGTGACGAAGGACCAGGGGAGTCGACCAATATCTGAAGGGTTCCTTTAGACACCGTGTTCAGGAATCTCTGCAAAAAAATTCAAAACCAGAGATCTAATTGTTACTTTGACATGTATTAAAAAAAAAAAATAAATCCTTCCATGTGATTATAATATCCAAAGTTTAGATTGTTGGATTTATTTATTTCATTGGGGGAATGCTGAGGGTTTCTCTTTATTAAGGGCTACATAGGTTGACACCTTCAGAAAAAAGTCTGCAAGAAACATTCAGCGGTTAAAAGAATCTACTACATGTACTCAAGTACTGTATGATTTTGAGGAAATACATGCATTTTATTCCTCTACTTCACAGCATTTTAGATGAAAATAATGCACTTTTTTTTTTCGTCACGTAATTAGAGCTGCGAGGATTAACCAATTGCTTGGTTAGTTGCACTGAAAATTAAGTAGGTCAGTTCTGATAATTGATTTATTGTTTTGAGTCATTTTATGAATTAAAAAATGCTTACAAATCTCAAATTTCACATTTTTACACGTCAATATTTACTGGTCTCTTTATCATCACGATAACAAAGTCACTATCTTTTGGTCGTGGACTGGTCAGGCTTTGGGAGACAATGGTCGACAATTTTTCATAATTTCTTGTCATTTTAAAGACGTAAAAGCAAATCGATTCAGATCATGAAAAGAGACACCGTTTGCATCACCATCACACAATCAGAGAGGATTTGTGAAGTACATTGCAGTGTAAAAATACTCCATTAGAGGTGAATGTCCTGCATTAAAATAATAATAATAATAATAATAATAATAATAATTTAGTATTAAAAGTAAAGGTACTCATTACACAGCAAACTTACCACTTGGACTGCTGTATTTCATCTTACATTTGTATTATTATTGATACCCCAACGTGCAAATTACATTTTAATGTTGTATATGACAAGGGAGGAGCTGTTTTGAACAACTATATATATTCTGCAGCAGAGTAAATTCCAACATTGTATTTAACAGTGCTGCCATGTGTTTTGTATGGGGAAATATCAACCAGTAAATGTAGTGGAGGTACCAGCTGTACTTGGGTGGATGTAATTAAGCTTCTTATCACTGGATATGAATGTCTATTAATCACAGCAGGAATCAACCGTGTTATTATCCACTTGGGGACAGTTTGGAGGAAGCTTGAATTTATTGTATTTGGCACCTCTTCCAAGTGTTGAAGTTGGTGTAATAAAACGTCGGTGAAGAAATGATTTGCAGTTTTATGAAGCTACCTGTACTTGGCGCAGTTTAAAAGCCTTTTGTCAGCTTCTCCTTAAGAAAGGGACGTTTTCTTCAGAAACTTGCTGTCTCACACATGGAAGAATAAGAGACGTTAGAAACCGAGCAAAACTAACTTCAAATGCGTACGAGCTTTGAAGAAATACAAAAATATAGCATCGGAAAACACATTTTACCTGCCCTTATTTGTTAAATTGATGTCTCCGTCTCTTCGCCTGGAGGACTTCAACCCCCATGATGCAACACGGCTTTGATTCAGTCATGTGATTTAACTTGCGTCAGGAAGCACCAGGCTTCGATAACAAACATCGCTTTCTTCTAACGTTAAAGTGGATGTTTTTGACATGAATCGAGGGGGATTCAAAGTGCATTCCCTAAACTGAGATATTACAACCGCTGTCTCTGGACACGACGCCTATTTATTGTGACGATGGCGGAAGTGGAGGAGCAGGTAAGCGCGACACGCTAAAGCTAACCGGCTAATATTGATGGTTTGCACGTAGCTGCGTCACAATAAATTAAAAATGTGCTGCGGTTGATTTAATTTAGGTCGTTATCTACTGTTTCTGTAGCAGTGAAGGCATGAACCCGGGGTGTTGTTATAGCTTTACGGTCATGTGATATCTGTATTTATTCTCTCCAATGAATATTGTAGTTTTAACCCAAAAGGCACCTGCCTCCAAATGTGGCATCACTGTAAACTTTTATGTCTTACTTTAATGAATACGAACTCCTTTTTTTATATTGTTTAAAGCATCTCAACGTCTCTCCGCATTCAGGGAAGAAAACCAAGTGAGGAATTCACAGATGAGTCTGAGGTAAGAAACATTTGACAGGTTTTACATTTTGGTGCTGCTATTTCTTTCTCCTAAAAAGAGACAGGGGCAGAAAGGTGTGAAGAGTCAAAACTGTAAAGGGGGGGGGGGGGAAATAGACCTACAGATGTCATGCAGGTGCACCAGTATGTCAATGCAGAAATGCATCAACAACAACATATAGTTAGTGTCAGGGGTGTGCATAGTTCTGTCAAAGCATGGGTGATTTTGTTTTTGATCTCAAATAAAGCTCTGTGCCCACTGAAAGGATGTTAATACAGAGCCAGCCTTTATCAACACAGCTTGATCCCAGTAGGATCTTTGTCAGGTTTTTTGAGAGGTGTCAAACACTCATGAATTACAGATAGCCTTCCAGATCCATCAGTGCTTTGACTGAACTTCGGGATGTTACAGTACACCTGTGCTTCTGAGAATTACACATGGGCTAAATAAAATATAACCTCACACATCAGCCTGGCAGGAAGGAGAATTTGTCTTTTATAGGAAGGAGCAAGTTGAATGAAATATAAGGGATCGGCTGCATTAGACACCGGCACCTCTCACAAGAAAAAAAAAAATAGATAAGAGTGAGCCAGAGGAAAGAAGGGAAAAGTGTAAGTTTGCAAATAGAAAGAGCTCCTACATGTTGTTTTGTCCCTGTGCACCTTGTGTTTAGTACTGTATGACACAAACACTCACAGGGAAGACAGCGCTCCAGACTGTGGGGTTACGTGTCTCCTCCAAGTGGCTGCAAACGGCTCATTATTTTTCTTAGATTACGGCATCATACTGTGTCTGACTCGATGTCTGCTGCTGTTGCATGACGACAGAGGAAACGAGCAGGGAGACAATTTGTCAAAACTGTGATGGGGGGAGGGGGGCGGGTGAGGGTGGGTGGACATTATTAGCAAAAAATACTATTCGGTATCCACTGGGAACTATTTGTCACGCAAACCTCCGCCGGCACAGAGAAACTCACTGTCACTGAAAACTCAGGCTCAGCAAATGCCGACAAACTTTGAAGACCTTCACTTTGGTGGGAAGCAAATTTTCTAGCTGTCATCTTTGAGATGAGGGTCGTTGTTTGTTTTGCACGTCCTAAACATCAATTTCATTTAGTCTGGTGCTGGCTTCTTATTTTGTCACACTAGTTTTAGTGACTCCTGGGAAGAATTTGGGGTGGTGCTAGACAGGGGCGGAGTCAAACATAGGCCACGCCCACACAAAGCAGAGCAAATGGAAGACTTCTATTTTGTAGTGAAGATAAGGACATATCTTTTATGTGCATTCCTGCAATCTGCTGGTGGTAACAGCCCATTTCTACCAGGTAAAAAAGGAAAATGTGTGTGTGGGTTTTTTTTTAAGACAAATCTATTAAAAGTTTTCTTTATCATTTAACCACTGCTCGGAAATTTGAAAATCATGACCCATCCCTACTGTGAGAGATGTACTTTTCATTACCTAATCATTTGACCAAACCAGGCTGATTTGTCATCACAAAATGCAGTAATAATATTCTATCCTGTGGCAAAAAAGGGACACAGATCAAAGGCCCGTGCAGTAGTTTTCCAAACAAAGGGCGAGTTATAAGAAAGTCAGTAGCAAAATATACTTCGATGGTGCTGAAAAGCACAAAAAGAAGGATGATAAATTAAAGAAAAAACATACCAAAGTGTCCTTGAAAGTTGTTGGACAACCATAACCCTCCAGAGAATCTCAAGTGCTCTTCAAGTGTTTTGCAATTCTATTGTAGGCTTAAACACCATCCTTTTAAAGCACACCACATTTGGTGTTTTCACTCTAAAACTGCTGAGATGTTCAGTTGTGTTGAGAGGACTGTGAGGGCCTTAGTATACGAGTCTCATCATTTTGCTGTGTATGCATCTGCATTGGTTTTGTTTGTCCATTAATTTCTTCAGACCTGCCCTTGAATGTGTCACCTGTATGTACATTGTGTTTGAAATACATGAGGTGGGTGGCAGGACTTTTATTATTTTCCTCAAATTGAAGCAGACATGGCCTCTTTTCTCCTCCTAAATGTCTGACTAGTTGTCCTCAGTGTTAAGCAGAATGTTATCCTTGATGTACCCATAACGAGTTGTTCAGCTCTTTGCACATTTACTGCCACAGGCAAAGACAATGGCAGAAATGGTCACAACATAAAGGACAGCTCAGTAGTTGACAAAACAAAGAGCAACTTACGAGAGATGGCAAAAGTTTCAAAATGGGTAGTTTCCATCTGGGGAGGAAGTTTTCCTTTGTTGTTTGACACGCCTTTGAAACCCGTGACAAATGCCCTCGCATCAGAAATCTCACAACCAGAATACACAGGAAATAGCCTCGATATGGCGTTGTTGAGTGGGAAAGGATTGTTTTTGAAAATAAAAATTTTTCCACGCTATTGTCCCCCACCTCCAACCCAGTAGCACATAATGGCAGACAATGTTTTGAGTTGATGCACCCTCTGGGCAGCCACAGACTGTGCAGCATTGGTTATAAACTGAATTACGAGTAATATTCAGCCTGTGACTGGCCGCAAATGTTGACTCACGCCGGAATGTGTAACACGGTAGAATACCTTAAGTTTGCTTTATGAAAAGACTAAATTCATGTTTTTCACTGGGGATGAAGAGTCTCACGAAGAGATGGAAATTGTTTTAGCCTGCATTTCATGGAAAGTAATGGAAATTTGTTTTTGTACATATATCTGCTTATACACTTGTGTGCATGGACACACGCCAACCTCCCAAAATGGATTAGTTACATATTAGTTACTGGTGACTGGATATTGCCGAATGTTTCTGAGGATGAGGGAAACCTTTAATGCTCCTTTTAGTAAGCTACAATATTGTATCAATACAAGAAAATATATATATATATTTTTAAATTTGATTTGCTTTTGGTAATTAGTTATTGGTAAAGTAAAATGAATGTTTTACCAAAAGTTCTCTGGTGATGATTTTTTTGCTTTTCTTCATTATGCATCACGTTAACTAGATACATTTGGGTTTTAAACTCTTGAACAGGAATACAGTTGGGTTCCTGGAGATTAGAAGGGACCTTTTTTTAACTATTATCTGACGGTTAAAAAAAATTCCCGATTGATCAACAATGAAAATAATTAGCTGTAGCCCGAAATTGATATTTTATCTTGATCATGTTAAATTTGCTCATTTGATTTCAGCTTTTTAAGAATTAACTTGGAAGCAACAAAACCTTTTAATGAGCAATTAGGTCATTAGCTGTTGTTGCATTGTGATAATAAAATATGTAAAAAAAATTATTTGAAAAATGATTCTTAATAAAGTCAAAATATTGGCTTTAAACTATTTTGCCCTTCCTTACAAACACAGTAGTTTAAACCTCATTTCAAGTGCGATAGATTTAAAGGTCCCTTGTTGTCATGTCAAGTTATGTTTACATTACTTTTTTTTATCACCAAAGCACATCATTTTGTATAACAGCATGTTTATTGTATTTATTTTGTATGATACACTTTTACTGTTGATTTCTTGCATAATATTGTTAACTAGACGTCTTCTTCCCTGCATTTGTCGGAACATTCCTAAAATCATTTTATTGCGTTAGCGCCACCAGCTGTCAATAAGCGGAACTGTGAAATCAGTGGAGGAATGTAAAATACGGCACCCAAATCCTTGTGCTTGCACACACAAAAAAAAAAAAAACAGGGACCCGCATATTAACATATTGCTCCATAGAGCCCCTAGTGGTCAGAAACTCAACAGGGTGCCTTTAAGATCAGTTTTTTGGAGGTAAATGAAGTTAGGTCACATTGTTGTCGCACTTCTTCTCATTTGTTTCATAGATTTGAAGAATCTGGCATTTTTCCATATTTCAGTTCACTGTGTGGATGATTTTAGCGCTGGCTTCCTAAAAGCTTTGTGAGCTGTAATGTTTGTGAGGTGTCACCGTTGTCATGAATACTTTGAAGAAAATATTACAGTTCAGAGCCCATCTCAGCAGACTACTTTCTTACCCAGGAGGAGGACAGCGAGGAGGAGCCCAAGCTGAAGTATGAGAGGCTCTCCAATGGGGTGACAGAAATCCTCCAGAACGACGCAGCCAGCTGTATGACCGTCCATGACAAGGTAGGGGTTATAATCCACCACACACAAGGGCATTTCAGTTTCAAGTCCACCCGTCTCGAGGAGAGGTTTCACATTGTTTATGTGCACATTTGAGAGATGTCATCTTCAAACTTGTTTTTTTATCCCTTCTGTTCAATCTGTGAAGGCAGGCCATTCTTTTCTCACCTCCTCCTGCTTTTCCTCTCAGGGAGGTACATCAAAAGTCACCAGGCACCATTGTCTTCTCTTTTTATTCCCACTCTTACATATTTTTCGCTCCTCTCCTCTGTTTGTTGACTTGATATTTTTAAGAGGGCCACTCTCGGCGAGATGGTTAATCGTCGTGGCACCAGCAGCACACTTGCACGCCTGAGCAGAGCAAAAAGTCATAGCCGGTTATGTCTCCTCACCCGATGTTTTATTAACCACTATTGATTTTCATTTATTTATTTTTACTTTCAGGATTTGGTCCCTTTTTTTTTTTTTTTTTAACCTCCAAACAGCGACCGTGCCGCAGTGCGAGAGCGCTTTGCTGAAATTCTAAATTTGATCTGACTGTCTTTCTTACTGGCATTTCTGTACTTATGTACCTTCTGCCATGCAGCTACCTGTGTGGTCACACCAGCCCCCCCCTCCGCCGCGGCAACCTCCCACAACCTTAAAGCCACCGACAGCGCACATTGCCTCATGTTGCCTCATATTTTAAGTGTCTGAATCGGAATTTCATTTGAACAATTCCATTCTGATAAATCCCTTTAAAAGTCGCTCCGCCTCACAAGGTTGAACCCTTTATTTATTTATTTTTGGTTATTTTATTTGGGGAGATTGCAGGGGCTCTGTCTGACATGCTCAGCTGTGCCTGTAAATATAAGCATTTCATTATAGACTGCACTGAAGCATGGTGGGCTCGCCGCACTTCCACATGCTGCTCTAGAAGGGAGGGGGATTAGGAGGAGGGCATGGAGCAGGGGCTGGGGTGGAAGAACACACACTTAATCTAATGCCAAAAGCCCCCGGTTTCTATAATTTTTTTGTCCCAGTGGACTCGCGCACGCACTCACACATGCACACGTGCACGTCTGCTGAAGCACAAAACACAGAAACCAGTTGCTGCTCAGTAGAAATAATAGCTGTGTGCTGGGCAGGGAGGTGATAGGGGAGCATGGCAAGAAGTCAGATGTACAGTGCATTTATTATGCTTAAGCATTTTAATTTGAGGGGGAAAAAAATGCCATTTCACACTGTCTGCTTTAATAAATAGGGCTTTTCCACCCCCTGCAATTTCACAGTTTTGCCTCCAAGCCCACCCAATCCCCACTTTGCCCATGTCACTGCAGCTCCAGGAAATATTTTTTATCCTCTCCCACAGCCTTCATAAACACAAGTTTTATTTTTTTAGTTGCTTTCAAGTGTCTTCTGGTTTAATTTACATCACATTTGTCTCTTTACAGTTCCTTGCCCTCGGTACCCATTTTGGAAAGGTCTTCCTGCTGGACATCCAAGGAAATGTAACTCAGAAGTTTGAAATTGTGAGTACTAATGATTAAAATATTTCGCCCTACTGGTACACATAATGCACTGTTTAGGCTTTTCAGCGCTAATTTCAGCCTGTCAGTCGGTCCGGTACACTGGTTCAGAGTGAAATATCCAGCTCAGTGTCAGACCAAAGCGTGTAATACACCTGCCAGTCCACTCGAGGATAGCATGTCAAGGTGACAGTTGGTCTCACCTCGGTATGAGGTGGAGACGCACGTCACATTATACAGGTCATTTTAGTACAAAAGTGCTAAAGGCAGGTTGGGGGTGGTTGGATGAAATGAAAACAATGGACTTTCACCCCGAAGAAAATTGTCATAATTACATAGTTTTTGTGCCTAACCTTAACCACGTTTTTGTTTCTTTAATATTACTTTATGTTTTTTCACTTATAGCAGTGTTTCCTCTACCGTTGTCTTCCTGTAAGAAAAAAAATACGAACATACTCATAGAACTGCGGTTACGTCCGTTATTGTTAAAAGTCCTAATGTCTGCAAAAAAAAGTGTGTCTTGTGAAATTGTCATCAAAATTACACCGAAAGTCTCCGACATAACATGTAATGTTCAGACTGAAACGACTGTAGAGTGGCCGTGGGTAAATCCAACTAACCCCCAACCCACCCACCTCTCACTCTGAAGCAAAAAAATTGCTGTTTCAAGGCCTTCTCCACATTGACAGCTGTATGTATGGCATCCGAATTTGTTTCTTTTGTGATGCTAAAAGTAGTCCCACTTAAACATACTGTGTCAACAATAGTGGCAGAGAACAGAAAAGAATAGTGTTCCTGGAAAAAGCACCAAGGATGAGACTTCAGTGTACGATGGCGGCTCGGACCCTGGAGACAAAATGAAATAGTTTCCATGCCACGGGGAAACAAGAGGAGATATTTGAGGTTTCAAATAGGAAGATTTCACACAGGTAAAGCATGTGGGGAACTTGTAGCCAGAAATGATATTACTGTCCCGATTTAGTCCCATTATTATTCTCTCCCTATACATTTGTGGTCATTTAATGTAGAAGAAATGAGCTCTGAACAATAATGTAATTTGCAAGTCAAAAAATGTAGTAATCAGGGCTGATTTGGTCGGCACAAAGAAGCAGCTTTGCATTATAATAGTAATAATAAGAGTTTTGCTTCTAACTATAGTGTTCCTGCTGAGCACGTTGATTTGAGTGCTGCTCGTGTAAAAAAAAAAAAAAAAACAGCTTCCTGCCAGTTATCAGTCACCGCCTGAAAGAAACACGGAAGTTGTTTCAGTGAACAGAGGAGACACCGCTGTGTTCTGGTTGTTAGATTTGTGACAATATTTTAAAATGAACTGGTCATGATTTGAAACGGATTTAATACATTCCCTTACAGAAAAAAACCCACATGAATTTCACGTGTGCAAAAAGTCATGCGACCACATGTGATTGGGCACATGTTATGCATGTATGTTGCCCATGGGAAACATGTGGTTTTGGAACATTTTCATAGTGCAGTGTGTGAAGCCCATGTTGATTCCCATGTGAGTGTCAGTACAGAAACATGCAATGCACTACAAGTACCAGGATGATGCACTCAAAATGGTCCAAAAAAAGAAGTGGGAAAACATGTGAAATTTATGTTTCTTTTTCTGTAAGGGTTTACATAATAGCTGACACTTCTGCAGGGGAGAAATTGTTAACATATGATAAGCAAAACAACTTTTCCCCTCCCGTCAGTCCAAACAGAGTCTTCACTTCAGGGATGTTTTAAAAGTAACATTTTGTTATAATTTATGCCATTTGTTTGATCCTTTTATCTTAAGAGCCCTACATTTAAAAGCATCAGCAGTGAAGGGACATTCTCAGTATTAATGTACGCTCCATTGCATTGACACATATGGGACCATGCATCCATTACGATACCCACATTTTTGGTTTTTATTTTGCCTTTTTAGTTGGGGTAAAATGTCAACCAGCAACATTTGGCCAGCCACAATGATATTCGCCCACCTCTTAAAAAAATAAAAATAGATGCTGTGATATTGTGTCTCTGCAGAGTTCAGTAAAGATCAACCAGATCAGCCTGGATGAAAGTGGAGAGCATGTGGGCATCTGCTCCGAGGACGGGAAGGTAAGATCTCTCTCACTCATCACCGCTGGTTACTGATCCTTGGGCCCCGCAGCAAAGAAGCACCAATCAGTGTTTTTCATCTTCCATAATTCCTCCTCAGATTCATATAAAAACTCATCTTATCAGCCCCTAAACTTTATGCTAATGATTTGGAACTTGAGGTGTTTGGGAGTGAATTTTGAGAAGGCACTTCTTCCACAATCGGAGCATTAACCCGGCGCTTTATCTCCAGCATATCTACACGTAAACCCATATTTTTTTCATGATGCGGGAATTTATAAAAAGCTTGTAACAATTTTGAAGAGTCGCGCGGGGGGGAGGCTTGCACTCAGATCCGTTGAGCTGTCAGTCAGCCATCAGTCATCTATGGATACCCTCTCCATGTTCTCCACCTTGCTGTTATCTTGTCTCTTCTCATCATTACCACCATCCTTCATGGATTTTGCAGTCAAGATATGCTCTCTGATATCACCCTCCCCTCCTCTTCTTCCAGCACTCTGGTGGCAAAAAAAACCATCAGATCTTGTCGCACAAAAAGTGGAGCAGACAATTAAAATCAATGCTACAGCAATTGTTTGCCCTCACCAATTCACTTGGCTGTTAATCCTTTGAAATCTAACTTAATCCTTCATCACTGATGCGGGTCAAGATGAGCGATAGCACCAAGAGTTTCATATTATTCCCCTAGTCTTAAAAACATTTCTCGTTTTTGGGGCCTTCAGATGAAGGAAAAGTGGGTGTCGTGTGCTCTAATGGCACATTAGAGTCTCCTGTAGCCAACTGAGGCCGCGGTCAAGTCCAAGATTAGGACTTGTGCTCTAAACCCTGCAGGGTTCGAAGAATCAACTTGTCCACTAATTGGTGACCCAGTGGAGAAGCAGGGAGCCAATCAAAGTCTTTTCTGACCAACACTTTCCCCCCGCTGGCCTTGGATAGTTGCAGAGGCAGCAATTAAAGGAGAATTTTAGCGTTATTCACCTGCACTTTGCTGTTCTGTCATTTCAGGTGCAAGTGTTCGGCCTCTATACGAGAGAAGGCTTACATGAGACCTTTGACTGTCCCATCAAAGTAAGTTTTGCACAGTAAACTTCACGCTCTCACATACATGTGTTGTGGCATAAAGAAAAATAATAAAATCTCTTTTGCAGGTGGTTGCGTTACACCCTCAGTTCACCAGATCAAACTACAAACAGTTTGTCACCGGGGGCAACAAGGTAGGTTTGAGTTGTTTCTTTTTCCTCGTGCAGTCATTATATACAGTTTTTAGACGTTCCCTGCTGCAATAATTTCCTCCTGATTGTGTCCGGGCGAAACCGAATCCCCCAAAAAAACGTCTCACTTTGGCTCGGCTCAAGGCGATGCGCAGGCCTCTTTTGTCTGGTGTGAAAGGCTCTTACTTCTCTGTCTCTTTACTGGAGTGCTCTCGGGAGAGCTGCCCATTTCAACAAAGTGCTGTTCGCTCAACAGTGTTTGAAAGGCAATGCTTCACAAGCACGGCAAATAGATGTCATTATCAAGAGGGTACATAGTCTTAGGACTTCCGGGCGCATACAGTGATCTGTGTCTCCGGTAGGTATGTCGCCTGCGGAAGGTGAAACGTATGTCAGGCATTAGTCATTTTGTGTTTTCGCCTACTACTTCACGATAAACCGCGCTGATGTGGCGTCATCGCACAGCCGTCTATAAATAACATATACTGACATTTATACAACAGGGGTGAGGAGAAACTTTTTTCCCATGGAACTCAATTGTTAGTGTTACTTTGCCATTTTCTTTCAATTGACGCTGATTCCCCTCAGTTCCAAGTTGTGAAGGCCTCCACAAGGTGCCTGTGATGAAAATCAATAAGCCTCAACGGGAGCCACATCCTGTCAAAGGAAATTCAATTTTGTCTCCCCTAGTTCTTTTGTCATATCATCTCTTTGTCGAGCAAACTGTTTATTAACATAGCCCCATCGCTGAATTAAAGAGCCTACACAACCTTCCCTTCGGCCTCCTTGGTAATGTTATGCACTTTTTGGGTGCTTTTTGTATTAGTTTATGCAGTGAGGACAGTAACAATGCGGAGAATGTGAATGGCAGGCTTTGTCCTCTACAGCGTGCTCAGTACAAGGCCTGGACATTAAACTGCCATTGATTAAGTAGCTCTGAGGCCATCAAGTGCCCCGCTGCATTGTGGTTAGGAACACACACAAGACTCATAGCGCCCTCACTGGCTCCACAGCTCTGTGACAAGACAAGACAGTAAAACACACAGCACAAAAGCATAATGAGCTCCTCTTTAAATATTTATTTATATATTCCACAGTGTCCACAATAAATGGTGTGCATCCTAAAGAGGCCTTAACCATTACGATGAGAGCGAGAAGTATATATGAAATCATGCTTGTAATGCGACACGTTTTAACACTTCTTTTTATGGTTTTCACACCATCTTCTGCTCGCAAATTACGCCGGCCACACGAATCTTTAAAATGACTTCATCCACCAGTGAAACGCGAAGCTTTCCTGCTCAGATGGAGTCAAATGAGCAATCTGTCTTCATTTTCTTTGGGCTTGAATGCTCTAAAGTGGAATTAAGTCTGCATATCAGGAGGAAAATCAGGTTTCACTTCATTATTTGTAGTTGAAGTTAAATCTATGAGGCTGCTTCAACCTCCTACCAGACACAGCTTCAGAACTGTTCAATGTGTTGTTCATCTACTGCCCTCTGTAGGCGGGGCTGCACTACTGCACTCCTGAGTTGCTGTTTTTTTTGTAAATGTTGCCCTGATTTCTTCCTCCAAGCTGCTTCTGTATGAGAGAAACTGGTTGAATCGCTGGAAGACTTCAGTTCTACACGAAGGCGAAGGCACGATCACTAACATCCAGTGGAGGGCTAACCTGATCGCCTGGGCCAACAATGTGGTGAGTGTTTCTGTGACAGCTACTCAACTCCAGTCACACTACATCTACAGAGTTTGGTGCTTATGTCATCCTTCTCGTTTCATTCAGGGAGTAAAAATCTATGACATCAGCACCAAACAGCGGATCACCAACGTGCTGAGGGATAATGTCGGTCTGAGGCCCGACATGTACCCGTGCAGTCTGTGTTGGAAGGACAACACCACCCTCATTGTTGGCTGGGGCACTTCCATTAAGGTCTGCTTTGTTTGTTCTTCATTTGAGCAGTTATTACAAGAACAGTGAAGCAGTTTTCAGTGTAATTTTCAAATTTTTCTTCAGATTTGTGTCGTGAAAGAGCGAAATCTGACTGAAATGAGGGATCTGCCCAGCCGCTACGTGGAAATAGGTACGAAACACACCAAACATCCGGATGACGGTCAGGATACCATCCAAAATACAAGACAATTCAAAAGTCGGCACACTGTGAATTATACAGGGTTTGTGTGTCGAATATAGTTTTCTGCATAAGTCACAGTGGGCAGATTTCTTTGGTTTTGACATGAAATTTCATAGAAAAATGCCAAATATGATCAATAAACAGGAATTTATACAACATTATGTGTCAGCACTGTAAGAACAGGACCTCCCATTCTCCGAAAAAAAAGAAAGAAGTAAATATTATGACGATGCAATATCTAAACACTTGGTATTTAAAAAAAAAAAATATTTCAGCTCCAACATATGATTTTATTCAGTTTATCTTTCTACTTCACTGTCATTTTATTTGATTGCGCAGGAACAATATTTCAGTGGTTGCTCAGTTTAACAGTCAAGGATGTGCTTTATATATATATATATATATATATATATATATAACAGGTATCCACTTGACATTTGTTAGTAGGTGAAAACAAAGGAACTCTTAAGTATCACTAAATATAGGGAGGATAAAAAAAAAAAAGAGAGGAAAAAGGCATCAAAGATGTGAAATCATGATATCCTGTCACCTTCAATCACCTCCGATCTCTTCATATCTTCACTCGCATTCCTTCGCGTGAAATATGACTTGAGTTTTTTTTTCTGTCTTTCTTTCAGTGTCTGCGTTTGAGACGGAGTTCTTCATCAGTGGTCTGGCACCGCTGGCCGATCAGCTGGTCACGCTGTTCTTCGTGAAGGAGAACTCTGATAAAATGGTAATAAACACGCATATGTTAAAAGCAGATTCACGCAGGTACATAGGAGTGAGTTATTTCTCGGTACATGTGTGCGCAGGACGAGGAGTTCCGTGCGCGGCCCCGTCTCGACATCATTCAGACGCTCCCCGAGAGCTGCGAGGAAATCTCTTCGGACGCGCTGACTGTGCGTAACTTCCAGGACAACGAGTGCAGAGACTACCGCCTCGGTGAGACTATAAAAAAAAAACAAAAAAAAAAACTGCCCGCAGAGAAATGTCACGCAGCCTTTTACTGCCTTCTGATTTCATTATGCATCGACTATAAAATGTCAGCCGTGATGCGCACAGGCATAAATGTATTTTCATTAACAGAGCATTCGGAGGGAGAGTCGCTCTTCTACATCATCAGTCCCAAAGACATCGTTGTGGCCAAAGAGCGAGACCAGGATGACCACATCGATTGGCTGCTTGAGAAGAAGAAGTACGAGGTCTGTGTTGTTGAATGTTACCGATGTTGCTAAAGGTTACGGTCTGCGATGTCAGGGTTTTAATGCTGTGCCCTTTTAATGTGGTTTAACGGTGACAGGAGGCGCTGATGGCCGCAGAGATCAGCTTCAAAAACATTAAGAGACACGACGTTCAGAAAATTGGAATGGCTTACATCAACCACTTGGTGGAGAAGGGCGACTACGACACTGCTGCGAGGTGCGTTTCTTCTTTACACGTTCTGCAGACGTACAGTGAGGAGTTGTGAGATATTTGAAAAGTATTTAGCATGTCTGACTCGGATCATCCACACAAAATCCCTACATGAAACTGCAGAAAGAATTTTTAATTTTTGATTTATTACAACAAAAGCCACCGTGGCTACTGAATGATGTAATATTATAATATTTGAATGACCTGCCATACAGACCAGAGCACAGAACATTTTACACTGATGTAGTTACTATTTTCTGCACACAGTTTGACAAAAAAAAAAAAAAAAAAAATCTTACCTTAAGGCTCATTTACTAACTTTTTTAAGTGGACTTTGAAGGTATTTTTTGTGTTACTACCATTTCCAAGGTTAAAATTAAACTTGAATTATCGTTTCTATTCTCTTTTTGCCTTCCCTCATGAATGATGATGGCGTTGGAGGAGTAATGCTGAGCAACTGATTTGATTCCTACAGCAACGGGCCTATCTACTGCTGCCAAAGTCAAAAAGCATCATCTTCTTTTTGTCGATTTAATGATTTCATATTTTTATTTTATTTTTTTCCCTGCAGGAAGTGTCAGAAGGTTCTTGGGAAAAACATGGAGCTGTGGGAGAACGAAGTGTACAGGTTCAAGACCATTGGGCAGCTGAAGGTAGGCCAGGATGTGCTATGTTTCAAGCAAAATACATTTCTGTTCCATCATTAAAATGGTTTTGGTTATGAAACTGCAAACACGTGATGTATTCTCCGTGGAAAGTTGTGTCTTTTGTGAAATATCTTCTCAATATTTGACCCCTTCTCTCCTATTACAGGCCATCAGTCAGTACTTGCCGAGAGGAGATCTGCGTCTCAGACCGGCCATCTATGAAATGATCTTGCATGAATTTCTAAAAACTGACTATGAGGTACGTTATCACTCGGTAATCACGACATCCTTTGACAGATCCGGTATTAAGTGATTGGTTGATGAACAGGAGCTGAGAGTCCGTCCCTTCTTTCCTACTTTCCACAAAGGGTTTCGCCACACTGGTCCGGGAATGGCCTGGAGAGCTTTATAACAACATGGCCATCGTTCAGGCCGTCACTGATCACCTGAAGAGGGATCCCACCAACAGCACGCTGCTCACCACGCTGGCTGAGCTGTGAGTCATCTTAATGTGCACATTACTTGAGCTCTTGAGTGCCAAAGAGTGAAACTTTCAAACACGACATCCCATTTTGTCAAAAATTTGAACCAAGTGTTTTTATCTGGCGCATCATTTTGTACATATTTTTATGGAATTTGTCATGATTTATTTTTTTTTTTTTTTTTTTTAAACTCTAGCATCCAGACTACACTGGTAGTCAATGGAGAATTTTCAAATGCGCCTGCACCACTGGTAACAAGCACATGAGTAACTCGGGTGCTGATGTTGATCGAGTGACAAAACTTGGAATACTTCCTCACCGAGGTCATAACTTGAAAAGTGCTCGGCTCCGAACTTTTTGATCGCCCTTCGTAACTGCTGTCGGAAGAATTTGACACAAAATTCTCCGCATTTTTTGAGTAACTTGTGGGTGTTCGATATTTCAGGTACACCTACGACCAGCGGTACGACCGAGCCTTAGAAATCTACCTGAGACTGAGGCACAAAGATGTTTACCAGCTGATCCACAAACACAACCTTTTCTCCTCCATAGAGGACAAGATCGTACTCCTCATGGACTTCGACAAAGAGGTAAAAAGCAGTTACTGACTGAAGATGTATTCATTTGTATTGTAAACGGCACATTTGCAGTAAACGCTGTTATTTTTCATTTAAGTAACAAATCGTATGATTTTCGGTTGTCAGAAAGCTGTTGACATGCTTCTCGACAATGAAGACAAGATATCGGTAGGTGCTCCAGACTTTCTTGAATTTTTTTTATGATATTCCTGATTTAAAAAAAAAAAAAACATGCTGCCCACTGATGCTTTCTTCTTCACTCTGCTAACAGACAGACAGGGTGGTGGAAGAACTGGCAGACAGGCCGGAGCTTCTGCATGTGGTGAGTTGAGTATAACTCAAGTTAAATCAGCTGTAATCCTACAGCAGGTCTGACCAACCTTTCGTCCTCGCAGTATCTCCACAAACTGTTCAAACGGGACCACCACAAAGGCCAAAAGTACCACGAGAGGCAGATCGGCCTGTACGCCGAATACGACCGACCTAATCTCCTCCCTTTCCTGAGAGACAGCACACACTGCCCTCTTGAAAAGGTGAACGTCATCTAATCACACATTTAAGTCTCCAGACTTTACAAACCATAAATCACATCGTCTTAATTCTCGGTCTCTGTCAACCAGGCTCTAGAGATTTGTCAGCAGAGGAACTTCGTCGAGGAGACCGTCTTCCTGCTCAGTGAGTGTTTGGTTAATGTCTGTTATTTGAAATGAGGTAATCGGTAACTAATCCAGCATGTTGCTCGCAGGCAGGATGGGGAACTGCCGACGAGCCCTGCAGATGATCATGGAGGAGCTGGAGGACGTGGACAAGGCCATAGAGTTTGCTAAAGAGCAGGACGACGCCGAGCTGTGGGAGGATCTCATCTCCTACTCCATCGACAAGCCACGTACGAGAAGAACCACTCGGGCTTATTAAACCTCTGTATCGTCATCTTTAACCGTCACTTCATGCCTCCTTTCGGTGTCCTCTTTTGTTACTGATTCTAGCATTCATCACCGGCCTCCTCAATAATATTGGGACTCACGTTGATCCCATTCTGCTCATACACCGGATTAAGGAAGGCATGGAGATCCCAAACCTCAGAGATTCCCTGGTGAAAATCCTCCAGGACTACAATCTGCAGGTAGAGACGTGCTTCCCTTCAGTTTACTTACATTTTTCTCTTTGAAAGGCAGAAATAATATAAATCTAAACAGTAGCTCTTGATTGTCTAAATAAAAGATACCGGGGATGAAAGGATGTAAACTGATACACAGTTGAAATATTCGCGCTAATATAATTTACTGGAGAACAACTTTTGACTATTTACAATCTTGTTGTTTTGTTTATTAACTAACTCTTGTTTTCTTGTTTCGAAGATTCTTTTGAGGGAAGGTTGCAAGAAGATCCTGGTGGCCGACTCCCTCTCCCTCCTCCAGAAGATGCATCGAACGCAGATGAGAGGAGTCCGGGTTGATGGTGGGTGCAATTTTCTTTGGTGTTCATGGATCATTGGTGGACATGAATTGTATTAAACTGAACAAATACTGTTGTTTTCTTTTTTCAGAGGAGAACATTTGTGAGTCCTGTCACGCTACAATATTACCCTCAGGTCGGTCATTTATGTAATCAACTATTTTAATGTTTTATTGGATTTAAAAGCTGTTTTCTTTGCTCATTTTTAGCTTTATACGTGTGTTTCAGACATGGCCAAACCCTTCAGTGTGGTGGTGTTTCACTGCAGACACATGTTTCACAAGGAATGTTTACCATCTGCAGGAACAGTGAGTGACATCCTCATAATCTGCACCACCAAAACAACACATCACACTATTTTGTTCCCGTTTTGTACCTTTTCACGGTCTCTCTTTCAGATTCCTGGAGTGCAGTTTTGTAACAACTGCAGCGCGAAGAAGAGAGGGCCCGGAAGTGGAATACTTGAGATGAAGAAGTAGCACGAATTCATACACTCATAATGTTATTACTGATGCTTTTTGTTTCCCTTCTCTCTCCCCCCCCTACTGCTTCACCGGTGTATTGATCAATGAATATCACTTTCACCCAGTCAATGAACTGTACACTCGCAAAAGTGCAAAATATTTATATTGAACTATCTCTGTATATTTGAATCTAACAACTGGAAAGTGCTGTGCTTGTTCTGCTTGCCACTAATGTGATTTGGTGATGAAAAGTCTGAAAAATAAAATCGCATAAAAACTACCTGAGGTTTGTATCTGATTACACTGGTTCGCAAAGATTTGGTCCCATGTAAGATAAATACTTGTTTCTTATGTGGGCTTTTTTCACACCAAATTCAAATATGTTTTCAGAATTTCTCATTCACCCATCATTTCTGGTTCCAGTATAAACACGTGGACGTGGAAAAGCAGTATTATCAAAATCTCGAGGAGAAAGAAAATTAGATTACTCTGAAAATTTGTACTCAATTTACTTTATGTGCAGTTGAAAACAAATTTGAACGACTGAAGCCATTTCCTGAAAAATATGTAAAGGAGGTTGTGAATCTAGAAAAGCTCAATTTGACAAAATCATTAGGCTTCTCTGAATTTTTTTTATATTACAATTTGAATTGGTGCACAGACATATAAACTCGCCTCTCAAGGCCACTCGAGGCCTGTTAGATACGCAGCTCGAATAGGCCAGAAATTCTATGAAATATACCGATGAACTGTTAGTTTTTTTAGATATTTATTTATTCGGCCCCTTCTATTTGATTTGAAGACAACCATGGCTTGCTGTTAATAAATGTGAGAGCATTGCAACAATGGAAAGTTTACATTTTCAACACATGACCGAAGGAAACATCCAGCTGACATGAGACCCAACATGTCATGACTGTTTTGCTAGTAATTTCATGATCCCATATTTTATTTGGATTTGTCGGTCTTTCTCTATGAAATCGGCATTATATATGTCGATATATAATATTCTCCAAAACACATATTATGAATCTAATGTTTTTTGTTTTTATTATTTTGCCTGTAGGTTGTATATTATTAACTTTTAACATCAAATCACTGAGAGTTTATTAAATTTGGTACATTTACGAGTTGTCTCTAACAAGTTGTCAGAAAAAACCATATAAATTTACAAAACTACAATCAAAATTGATTTGAGAGTACGCCTGGAGGGCTTGTTACGTCACGTCCGCCGTTTCTAACCGGAAGTACAGTTAATTTTTTTTTTTTTTTTTTTTTTTTTTTTTTTATTCACAGGGAAGGAAAAAAAAAAAAAAAAAAAAAAAAAAAACAGCTGTTGTTGAAAAAGAAAACATCAAAGTGAGTTTCATTGACGCATGTCGGGCCTTTGCCTTTTCTCTGACTTCAGCGTCTCGCGGTCCACTCTGCGGACCTTCCGCTCGGTCCGTCCGGCGGCTGTTTCGGACCGACTCGAAACAGCGAAGTCTCGGTTCGCTCGTTTTGTTGCGAGTTGGCTGCTGCTAACGTTAGCCGCCGTCACTGTGGACTTCCAGCTAGCGAGCTAGTTAGCTGGCTAAGCTGGCCATTTCCGACTGCCTTGTCTTTTAAACTCCTGCTTGTCAACAACACCCGTCGCCTGCGAGACAATCTGTAGAACAATTTGTACAGGTGGTGGAGACGTGAGTAAACGTAGATCGTATATTGTGTCACTCGTTATCCCCCCCCCCCCTCCTCTCCAACCCCTTCCTTGTTTAACTACGGGTTTTTATCAAGTGTTTATGTTTCACGTTAGCCAGCCTTGTTGCTCGTAGAACAAAAAAACAAAACAGGAAACAGTTTAGTGCATGTGCAAAAAAAGGATGTTCTTTTATAGGAGAAGTCTTGAATTTACTTTCTTACCTGCGGATACAGACGTGTGATGTTTAAAGTAAGCTCTCTGCGTTCAGGAGGATTTCTCTCCTCCCCCCCCCACAAAAAAAATCTTGTTTTCTCTGCCACAACAAAAAAAGGAAAATAGAAACTGCAGGATGGCAGGAAAAGACGCGAAACGTATCAAGCGCGGTTGAATGGTAACTCTAGGATTTGCAGGGTTTACGCTGTCTTGGCTTGTCCTGTAAAAGATTAGGAAGCAGGGCCTTTATTTATCTTGTGGAACCAGGTCGCAGTTTGAGTTCAGGAGGCTGACACACTTTCTACTTTCAAGACTACGCTTAAAACTTTTCTTTGTGATAAAGCTCACGATCCGGGCAGATAGAAATCACCTTGAACCCTCTCTTTGCTATGTTCTCTATTGCTCTCAGGTTATTTGTCACTACTGGATGTTGTTTTAACAGGCATTTGATCAGTACTCATATTTCAACGAAGTCCCTTTGTTGTACTAGTTTTGATATTTTAATAAGGTTGTTCTTTTGTGTTTGTTTGCCGTTTTTGTTTGAATATTTCCTGTATTTTATTGACGTTTTGAATTGAATTAGCTTCATCCTGTTTTTGTGAACTATTTTCACAGGATGCCGGCCCCAAAGAGAGGATCGGATCCTCACGATTCTCAGCCCAAGATGAGGAAGTTGGACGAGGACGGAGAGGGTCAGCCATCCAAAACTTCACCAGCCACCGCCAATCAGTCCCTCGTGACAGGAAACATGCGAGAAAAGACAGCACCCCCACGGACTAAGAAAAAACGGTCTGATTCGGTGGAAGGGGTAAATAAACCAGCCAAGTCGTCCAAACAGAGTTCCTCGCCGAAGGATTCCAGCAAAACCATTTCTGACCCGCCTGTCAAAAAAGCCAAGCTCCTGAAAGCCACAAGTGCCTCCAGTGGAGAAGCTCCCTCACAGAGAACCTTCTCCCAAGCCTCCCTGAAGCGAACAGCCTCCACGGAGTCTGACGATGAGTTGAGTAGCGATAGTAGTAAGATGGACTTCTTTAAAGAGAGGGATGACGAAGACAAGGCCCGCTGCATCAGAAAGTATTCTAACAAAGTCAAAGCCAAGCGCAAAGCTGAAGAGTCATCGTCCGATCCACAGGAGACGAGCCAAGATTTATCACCTGCACCCAAGGACTGTATACAGATGGACCACAATTATGGTAGATTCTCAGATTCGCCATGCAGTCAAAGCACGGACGTGGCTAATGAGACTGAGGGAAAAGAATCTGAAGCATCTTTGACCGAACAAGACAGGATATTAATATCAGTTAATGCAACACAAGAGTTTTCGAAGGAAACCTCGGTGTCTGTAACAGGGAGTGCTAAGACGAGCAACGAATTTGAGTCTGCAGCTGAAGAGAGGAAACACAAGGAATTAAAAAACCGAGAAAGTCAAAAGCTTGTAGGTGATGAAACACTTACATCATCAAGAGAAACATTAGACTCCATTACAGCAGAACTCCCTGTCACAGCTGATGCAGAGGGAATTCAAAAGGAGGATAAAGCAGAGTCCAACAAAAGTCAGAAGGATGTAGATAATAAAACACTGGCGTCGACTGTGGAAACACTATGTTCTCTCAGTGGAGAGGTGAATCCGAGCTGTGAAGTTGAAGAGCAGGCGAACTCGAGCTCCGAACCTGAAACAAATGAGACGACAGAGTTTGTTTCTGAAGAGAAAAAGCTGAATATTACTTGTAGAACTGAGGAAGGTGAGCATGAGAAGCAGGGAGTAAATGAAGCAGCCACAGTCTCCGCAGATCAGAGAGATGTTTTAATAGGTGAAGCACCGGTAAATGAAACATATTCAGAACAGATCCTGGTTGAAAGTAGTTCTCCAGAGGGTCAGACTCTTGAAAATCTGACAACAACAGAGTCTGTCGGCAACTCTGAGACGCAAACAGATCTTAGTGTCAAAATTCAAGTTACTTTCAAAGACGAATCGAAATCTGTAGACACGAAGGGCCAGGTGCCAGATACAGTCACCAGGTTGTGTGAGGGTGTGAACAAAACAGTCAGAAAAGGAGTTGACGTCCAGCCGACGCAGACTGCTGCCTGTCCGAGAGCTTTGGTCGAGGAACAACGGAGCCACGGCTCTCTGAAAAGTGACAACTGTGGTGAAATATCGACACCCGATTGTGCGCAAAATCAAAGCGAGACACTTGCTGAATGTTTCACAGAGGGTGAAATAGCACCTACAGTGGTCGTACACAATCAGGAGAATCACAAACTTTACGACAACCCTGCAGAAATTCCTATTGAAGATCCTGTTAGCACAGATAAAGAAAAGGACGCGAGCACTCGGTGTCCCTCTGCACTTCCAGACGGACCAATTCAACTGGATATACAGGCATCAATGACGTCAGAGGAGATTTCTTATCCAGCTGTTACAGTGGAAGCACAAAGCCAGAAAAGACAGGATGTTCCTGAATTTACCACAAACATATCTACAGATTTTCAAAAGGATCACGTGGGAGAAAATTGTAAAATGATGGAAAACAAAGACGCCGTGAACTTTGAGTGTGGCGGTGGAGCTGAGAGCCGCAACAAAGTTGAAACGCAGACTACAGTGACATCAGCGGTTTCTAATCCAGGACCTACTGATGAAGTGCAAAAACAGGAAGTCAGTGAACCTGCTGCAGCCATAACTGATGAGGATCAAGTTACAGTTTTTCAATCTGAAAACATGGAAACATTTGAAAGTGCTGATAGATCTGAGAGTCAAAGTAAAATGGAAATGCAGACTGTCACATCGTTTGAGTTTTCAAATCCAACAGAAAGGCAGGAGAGACCAGAAGTCAGTGAACCCATAGCTGATGAAGTTCCAGAAGATCTGCGGACCGCAAATTGTCAGAGCAGTGAAAGTGCTGCGCCGAATCAAATAGAAGTGGATCTAGACACTGCAGCCTCAACAGAGGAGGTCTGTAACGTTGCACCAATGAGCCAGGTGGTCAGTGAACCTACCACAGACGTATCAACTGAGTGTCATGAGGGTTGCAAAGTTGAAGATTTCACAGCTGTTGAAAATGCCGAGAAGGTGGACTTGGAATCTGTAACCGTGCCAGAGACTCAAATCGAAGTGGAAATGCAGACAAATCTACAGACTGGAACCTCAGAGGAGAGTTTTAATGTGGCACCTGTGATGGAAATACAAAGTCAGAGTAGCCAGGAAGTCAGTGGGCATATGACAGACGACATATCTGAAGAGGTTGACAAAAACATCCTGATTAGAACGTCTCAAATTATGAAAAGTGATGACAAATGTATGACTGTACATGAGGATCAAATCACAATGGAAACGCCAATTACATCATCACACGAGACTTCCAAAGCAGACCCTTCTGTTGAAATACAAAGAGAGAGAAACTCAGATGTGGCCATGGAGACCGCTACAAGATCAGAGGAGATTTCTGACCGAGCACCTGCAGTGGAAATCCAAGGCCAGGATGTCAGCGAACGTGTCACAGACATGTGTACACAGTCCGAGACTGTAACTGCAGAGAATCAAAACAAAATCGAAAAGCAGGCTAAGTCGGCATCTGAGATTTCTACTTCGGCACCACCAGCTGCAACACAAACTCAGACGAGTCCGGAAGTCTCGGTGCCCGCAGGGGACATACCTGAAAAAGTCCAAGAAGGTTTCAGGAGTCCCACAAATAAGTGTAATGAGAATGACAACAAGGCTATCGCAGAATGTGTCATGGCCACCGAGAGTCCCCAAAAAATGGAAACGCAGACACCAGAGATTTCTAATCCGACATCTCCGGTAGAAACACAAAACCAGAGAGGTCAGGTGGTCGGTGAACTCAGGACAGACACAGAGGTCGGAAAAGATGTCATTAATACAGAGACGGAAGGAAACAGTGACACGGTTAAGGCCGAATGTGTCAGCGCTCCTGAGAAGCAAGCAGATATGGACACGCAGGCGACAGCAACACCAGAGGGAACCTCTGATATGAAAAGTGACGCGGACGTACAGAAGCAGGCTGACCAGGAGGTCGGCGAAGTCGATGCAGGCAATGATGTTCGAAAAGATTTGACGACTGCAAGTTGCGGAAGTAAGCAAGACGAAGACGATTCTGCTTCTCTTCCGGCAGCTGCGGCAGAGCAGCAAAATCACGTGACGGAGGAAGTCAGTGTGGCCTTATCCGATGGAATTCAGAAACCTCTTCCTCTTGCAGATTTGGAAAATAAAGACAATGACAGACAGACAGAGGCTGATGCTGAGGATGTCCAACAGGAGATGGACGTATTAAGTGGATCAATAGAAAAGGCCGATTCTGCGGTAGAAGAGGAACCGGAGAGGGAAGTGATTAACGAGGTCAGGACCGACAAATCCAGCAGTAATATTGAAGAAGGAGAAGAAGCTGAAAGCAATGAAGTGATTGTTTTTGTTAGTGGTGAACCGGATGACGCTGATTTCGTAATTCAGGCTTCAGATGAGCAGGTTAAGACCGGGACTCAGTCAGAAGTTCATGAAAACCAGATAGTGTATGAGCCCATTAGTAGTCCAGAGAGTGATGATGATAGGGTGATTTCTACAGCAGCAGAGAAGCATGATGGCGTTTCTTTACTGGACATACAGAACTCTGACACCCGGCAGATTGAAGACGACGCATCAAACTTTTCTACGAATCAAGACGACAAAGCAGCTGCCGACCCGCAGGTGGAAAATGAGGAAATTGTCAAGGAAGACATTTGTGGCTCAGACAGCCAAGCGGTAGTCGAAATGGAGGTCGAAACTATCAGCGTGCCTCAGAGTCCCGTTCCTGCACAGTTGGAGCAGAGTAACGCGACCGTGGATGTGAAGCAAGTCGCAGTGATCAGCTCCAGTGATGACATCAGCGTGCCAGATGGCAGGTCAGTAGATGCCACCGGCAAAAGGGAAAGGAATGGCTTCAGTGCTGCAGAGTTTCCTGAACAGGTGCAGCAGGAGGCTGGACTTCAGGAGGTTGCAGACGTCACCGTGACAACGACTACGGCCACCACTGAAGTTGACATGCCAGAAAGTGCACCTGAGGAGTATTTGATCTTAGAACCAGTCCCGGAAAACGAACTTCACTTTGATATCGTCACTCAAGCTGCGGCCGAATCTGGACTGTCCACCTCGCTCTCAGAGGAGGGCGTTCCTGACAGTGTGTCGGCGGGTGAAGCGGGAAATCGAAGGACTTTAAATGGTTCCCAGCAATCGGAAGCAGAAGTACAGCAATGTGAGTCAACTGATGGGGTCAAAGATGCTACGGTGACCAGTTCGGGTGAGGTGGTATACCAAGAGGCGGGGACAAACATGTCACCCGGAGAGGAAGATATTCAAACTTCTGACCAGCAAACATCATCGGAAATGATGGATATTCATACTTCAGAGATTGAGGTGACAAACTCTCATGCTCAAGACGCCAATGAAGACTGCAATGCCGTGGTGATGGAGAATGTGGAGGGCAATTTGGACCTACAAGAAGTGCAGATTCTGGAGGATATAGAGATCGGTCATGAGATTGTAGTGGCAGAGGAAGAAGATGACGAAGACAGTGACATTGCAATAATAGAAAAACCACAGGAAACGGCGAAGACGTGTCCTCTGAAAAAGTCTGAAGAAAGGGAAAATGAGAAAACTAAGTATAGCACCAGTGGGACCAACTTGAAGCAAAACAGCACAGCTGAAAATTCCGAAGATGTGAAAAAGGGAAAGGAGGTACAAAAACCCAAGAAACAAGAAATGAATACACAAGCAAGAACCAAAGCTCGCCTCGCTGCTCTGGCTGAGCAAAAGGCTGCAGCGTCTAAGAGAACAGCGAACAAACAGCAGATGAACCTCTTAGCGTTGTGTCAAGAGATCGCAGAGGACATCGCCACAGACAGCATGCTGCTGAAGAGGATAGAGGAAGAAAAACAAGCTGCTGCAGCAGCAGCCGCCGCCGCCGCCGCCGCTGCTGCCGCCAAGACTGAAGCCAGCAAGAAAGAGCGTCCACCCGTTAACACGCAAGAGGCAGGCCCGGTTAATATTGCGACTCCGGCCGGACCAGAAAGCTGCTCCTCCCCTGCCGAGGAGGCATCTGCAGCCCAGCCTTCGACGGCCGATCCGGCCGAAGCCAAGCCTGCCGCGGAGCCTCAGAAGAGACGTTTCTTCATCAGTCAGATTTCAGTGCCTCTGAAAGCCCACGAGAAGAAGAAGCTAACTCGGTATCAAAGACTCAGACAGGTCGAACTGCAGAGAGAGAAGATGTCTTGGGCGCGTGTAAAGAAACTGAAGTCTGACCAAGCAAATCAGATGTTTTCAGACATGGATTGGCAAGCGCCGTTGTCTGCCACCTCTGTATTTTCAGTGAGTCCTTCTACCACGACGCCTCCACCCGCAGCCAGCCCGTCGAAAACATCCCCCCCGAGTCCAGCCGCGTCGAGCAAACCGCCACCACCCAAGGCGGAGGCTCCAAAGGTTGAAGATCCTAAGACGGAGCCGGCTAAAGCAGAAACCTCCAAGCCTGAACTGAAGAAAACAGAACCCCCCAACACTGAGCCCACTAAACCTGAAACCACTAAAACTGAACCTCCTCAAACTGGAAACCGTAGAAGTACAAGGCAGAGTAAGGCTCAAACTTCTAAAGCTGCCGCTACTCCAGACGCCGCTCCAAAAGTGACCGGATCAGCAGCCAAAAGGACCCTACCAGCAGTGCCTCCCCCCATGCCCAACGGACTGAATTCTCAGAAGCTGAAGGCTGAAGTGGAGTACAAGCCATACCGACCCAGGCCCAAGTACTCCCCTGATGATTTTGAGCTGGATGATGACCCGTTACCAGTCGCACCGACGAGGCCGAATCCGCAAGCGAGGCCCGCACAACCGACGCGACCGGGCCTTCAGCCGAACCCCGCAGCTCGGTCTAAAGCGGCGCCGCCTCCGTCAAAACCCGCAGCTTCATCGCAACTGGCCAGCCAGGCAAAACTCAAAGCTCAGACCGCACCTGCTGGGCAGATCTCAGGTCAGTCGAAGCCCACTGTCGCAGCTCCGGCTCGGTTAGGGCTCGCACAATCAAAACCTGCCGTCGCAGCAACTCTCCAGTCGAAGGCAGCCGCTTCATCGAAACCAGTTTCTACAGCTAACGCTCAGTTCAAGTCTCCTGTCTCGACTGCACCGCCGTCTAAAGCGGTGTCGGCTCCAGGTCAGTCCAAACCCGCCGCTTCTGCGCCACCCCAATTAAAGACAGCCGGCGGAAGCGTGGCCCAGTCGAAGCAGTCGACTCCAGCAGCAGCAGCAGCAGCTCGGCCTTCAGGTTCAACCACGTCTGAGACGAAGCCGGCTGCTCCGAAGGCCGACGTCGCTTCAGTGCCCCAGAAACCCCCAAATCTCCCATCGCAGGAAGATAGCAAGAGCAAGGTACGACAAAAATAAAGGATTTCCACAATGCGTGTCACTAACAGCTTTGTGGGAAACACCGTAGATGTTACTTATCGCTTCTCTCTTTCATACTCAGCATACAGACGATCCACCTCCATCAGCTCCTGCCTCCTCCGTCCCCCCCGAGGAAAAAGTGTCTGATGACACGCAGCAGTGTGAAGAAAAGCCGGCGGGTATGTGTGGAGTGTATCAAGTGGCTGTCACATTACTGAATGCGGGACTGATGAGGTTTTCAGGACATCTTTTAATAAACGCAATTATTCTCATTCCTACCGCTTTATAAACATCAAGTACAAAGGGGCACACGTGATGTGCTTTTTAAAAAAAATTTTTTACTATTAATGACCAATGTAACTGTTAATTTGATATGTTTTTTAAATTGATACATTAACAGTTATTATTTTCAGTTCAATTCCCGAACTGAATGTTTAAATGTCTTCTGCAGTGTAAAATTCTTCCTCCTTCTTACAGTCAAAAGTGTTGATCCTTCTCCGGAGAATAAGACAGAAACAGTCACCACGTCGGAAAAGCCTTGTCAGGAGTAAGAAGCTTCTCTTAAGTCGTTTGACTCTTCTTTTCTTTTCTTTTCTTCTTCTTTTTTTTTGAGCCAAACCTCCAATAATCTGATGCTTGTTTGTATCACAGCGGAGCAGCGAAGCCACGAGATGATGCGACTCCTCTCTCTGATGCTTGTCTGCAAAAAGAAGTCAAGAAGCTAAAGGAGGCAGACAAAGATGGCACTCAAACTATTATTGTGAGTGAAGTAGTTCATTTCCTCTGCACTCAATTTGAATCCGACACCGTTGGATTGGAACATTTGTCTGTTGCCGTAAACACTGTGCAGCTTGAAGTGTTCAGCTAAAGGCTTGTAGAAGATGACTAAATTTAATTCTTGCATATCTGCAGGATATATTAAGATGCAAGAAGTGATCTGTTGTTTCCTTTATGTCTCACAGGATGCAGGACAGAAGCATTTTGGAGCTGTGGCCTGCAGTGTGTGTGGGATGCTCTACTCTGCTGCCAACCCTGAGGATGAATCTCAGCATTTACTCTTTCACAACCAGTTCATCAGTGCCGTCAAATATGTGGTGAGAGGAAGCTGCCTGCTAATTGATGGTGTATTCTTTCACTGTATTTCGACGTCAAAGTAATAACCGCAGATGCATCCCTGCACAGGTGCTTTGTTAACGAGACCAGGTTATGAAACCTAGTAGATGGCTGGACCATGCACGAAACGCTAGACAGCTTTTCATTTAACATACTGGCAGTGCATTAACACCAAGTATGTGTTGGTAATTTCTGTTGAGCGCTTTGTCAGTGTTCAGTTTAGCTGATTTGGAAACATGAGAGCATGAGCTTCATATTAGGGCACCTGGTGATGTGGTCTCTGCCCTCGTCCAAGCAGACCGCCCGGGGTAAATCAGATGTTAATCTGAACTAATAAATGGAAAAGAGAGTGCGTGACAGAAGCCCATTTTCACACCTGGCATGAAAATGTGTCTTGCCTGATCCGATCACAAGTGGACAGCTCCGAGTACTGGTGTGAATGCACCTGAAACCTGAGATTTAATCCCTCAGAACACATTCAGAGTTGGTCTGGGCTACATATGGCCACATTATTTTAGCTGCGTGTACTTGAATGTCTCCTGGGCCACACTAGAGGACCACCTGCTCCACTGACGTCCTCTGCATAAGACGAAGTATGTACTCATATTTGTGCCAATGGTGTCATATTAGTGCAAAACAGCAAGTAGAAACCATTTTCATCTCCATTATTTATTTTCATTTACAACTAACTTGACTCGTGGAGTAGCGTGTTAATGCCCAACGGGATCTGACATACGTACAGCCGTCAGGCGTATACACAGCCAGTCAGCAGGTATCAGGTGGGATTCCTCCTCCAGTTTTGGGTGACGAGCACATTTTCTTACGGATCAGTTCTGACTTCCCACCACCATTAAAGTAGGTCAACACAAACGCTGTGTGAAAATTATTCACTTCAAGTGTGATCACATCCTGAGTGGTTAAAACGTTCCTCTCTCCAGTTTTTGCGATGATAAAAAAAAAAAAGACTGATATTAAATAGATATTGTTCCATTAAAAATGGTGTCGTTTTTATTTAGATTACATAATTGTTGTGTTAAAAAAACAGTGTTGATGCTGTAGTTCGTGAGAAGACGAAGCGAAGAAATATGGTGTCAAACATAACAGAAAATAGCAACACTTGTATGAATAAAACAAAAATAGAACAATGCGAGGCTGTTTGCTTCGTATTAACTGTCATGTATGGATACTTGGAAACGTAGTGGCACATTGAGGGGTACCGTTTTTCGAAAGTGCCTCATTAACACAATATAAAGGCTATTTATGTATTTCTCTCATTTTTTTTATTTTTATTTTTTTCAGGGATGGAAAAAGGAGAGGATTCTGGGAGAGTACCCTGATGGCAAAATCATTCTTGTCCTGCCAGACGATCCTAAATATGCTTTGAAGAAGGTGTGTTAGCCTTTGCCACTATGAACAGTTTAGGAGTTTAATATATGCTTACAAAAAAAACTATCAGAATATTTGTGACCTCAAGCTACCATCAGCATCTTGTTTCTTCACTGCACAATAACTTGCTCCTCAGGTGGAGGAGATCCGGGAGATGGTGGACAATGACCTCGGCTTCCAGCAGGTGGAGACCAAGTGTCCCTCTCAGACCAAGACCTTCCTCTTCATCTCTAATGACAAGAAAGTGGGCGGATGTCTCATTGCGGAGCACATACAAGAGGTATGAGATTGCAGTCCTGTGTCAGCGTTTGTTTGTTGTCACAGATCAATCGGTCAATAAATGCGGAATAACCAAGCGACATGGACCGAACATACTTTAGAATTACAAGAAATCCATTCACCAGAACCATACAGCAAGGGAATGAAATGAAAAAAGTTGAGTTAAAACACCGATGTTAAAATACAGAGCATCCAAAGGCAGATGACATTAAACAACTACGTTAAAAATATCGGCGTTAACCAAGTGTTCAAATTACATCTAGCGGTGGCATACAGATGCATGGAGAGCAAATAGAGAGGAGAGTACCTCAGTGCATCATGGGAGGTGTAGTTCAGTTTTAAGCTTGATCTTAAAAATAGAGAGGGTGCCTGCCTCCCAAACCTTATTTCGTAGAAGCAAATATAAGAACAACTGTATACTGAGCCTTGATGAATATACCAGTCACAATTATTACTTTTTTTTTCTTTTTTTTTTTAACTGTTTTCATTGGCTGAGGTTTGACTGGTGCTCTTTTAATGACGTCATCTCGTCATATCGCCTACTTCTGTCATGGTTTAACTGCACATGAATGGAGAATTAGCAGCAAAAAAAAAGTAATAATTGTGACTGGTATATTCAGCAGTGTCAAAACAACAGAAACTGTCAATTACTCTGTGGAGATGTTACACATTGGTTTTGAGCTCAGGATGAAAAGATGTTATTAATTCACCCATAAATCCCTCCCTGCATAGTATATTGAAGAAGAAAAAGAAAGAGTATTTTCTTTATACATTTTGAAGTAAACAATTGGTTGTATTAGAGATTGAATGTGTGACCTGACAGCAATAGAAAACGAAGAGCATTTTATTGATCTTTCTTTGAAATCCCCAAGAAGCAAAACATCAACCTACTCCATTTAAAATAAGTTATTTTAAAGTTTGTCCTCATTCTGTTTTAATGATTTTTTTTTTATACACCTTGTGTTACATGATGTATTGTTTATTTTCCTCCTGGTATATTTCAGTAATAGTTTAGTATCTGTTTTGTTTTTTAATGTCTTATCTGTTGTGTGCAATTAAGGGTAAAGAGAAATGTAATTTTTATTTATATGTTACATCGTTCAATGCCGAAGGCTCCTCTTCTTTACGAGGTGTATTATTAAACTAAACTATGATGCTTATATATAATATATATATATATAAGCCAAAATATTAACAGAAGAAAAGAAATTGCTAGATTGTTAATCGCAGTGACGCACACAAGAAATAATCGTCAATCAAAATTTCAGGGGTACAGGGTGATCGAGGAGCCCGTACCGGAGGGCTCGGAGGGGGAGAAGGTGATGTTCGAACGTCAGCGAGCCTGGTGCTGCTCCACGACGCCGGAGCCGGCCATCTGCGGCATCAGCCGCATCTGGGTCGTCAACATGATGAGACGGCAGGGCATCGCCTCGCGCATGCTCGAGTGCCTCAGGTCAGTGCGTCAACAAATCGTAAATATTTGTCGCGACGTCGACTAAAATCAAGTGAAAAACGCAATGGATGCATTCTGGGTTGTTTCTTTTTCTGCACAGGAATAACTTCATCTACGGCTCATACCTGAGCAAAGACGAGATCGCGTTCTCGGACCCGACTCCTGATGGGAAACTCTTTGCCACGAATTACTTTGGCACGTCTCAGTTTTTGGTTTATAACTTTGTGAGCGGAACCCGCTCGTCCCAACCCAGAACCGGTGCGGTATGACAGTCTCCAGGAAAGGTAACGACGGATTCATCTGAGACCCGTGGGACCCCCAACCCACCCGGCCGACCACCACCGCCGCACACACACACTCCCGCCGCCTCACCAGACGGTGTCTGATACTGAATCTTCATGTGTGTAAAAAAAACAACAAAAAAACTGTAAATTACTCCTTGGAGAAGTTACACATTGGTTTTAATCTCAGGATGAAAACAACAAAGTGTTGTTGAAAAATGTTATTAATTCACCCTTTAATCCTTCCCTGCATAGTATTTTGAAGAAGAAAAAAAAAAAAAGAGTATTTTCTTTATACATTTTTTTAAGTAAACAATTGGTTTTATTAGATGTATAGAGTTTACATGCATGACCTGACAGCAATAGGAAACAAAGAGCATTTCATTGATTTTACTTTGAAATCCCCAAGAAGCAAAACATCAACCTACTCCATTAAATAAACGGTTATTTTAGAGTTTGTCCTCACTCTGATTTATAATTGTAATACACCTGTGTTACATTTAGGGTCATGCTCATCTCTTTTCTGATCACCGTGACGTTCCCATCGTCTCAAGTTGTGTTTAAAGCGACGTCGGTAATCCTGAAAGGGCACAACCGCACAGTTTCCATTTGAGCGGTTATGGTTAATTTTTTTTTTTTTCCCCACTTTGGTCACTTCAATCTTAGTGTCATGTTTTTATTGTAATATTTCAAATTAACCACGTGAAACAGGACTCGTTTCAACAATTTGAAGAGCTACGGGTTAGAACTGTAGCTTGGGCATTAATCGTGTGCTCTTATTTTCTTCGATCGCCTGAAGTGTTGTTTTTTTCCGACCCGAGCCATATACTGTACACCGTTAAGCAGGGCATTGTAGCCTATACTGTATGAGAGGTGTCTTGACGAGTTTCACCGAGGCTGTCTATTGCTTTGTTTGTGCCTGATTGAAAAATGTTTGATTCAAGATGTTGATTTATTTTCTTTTACTTTTTAGCCTTTTTTTTCTTCTTCTTCTTCTAAGCAACATACAGCTTCTTTTTTTTTTTTTTTTTTTTTTTTTTTTTTTTTTTAGGGTAGAGTATCATCGTCCTGTTCCTTAGTAACGATGAATTTAAATGTATATCAAATTATCATGTAGATTTATGCACACTATCATGAGATTTATAATGAAAGATGAGCAATGTCTTAAGGCTTACGTGTTCAGTGGTATTTGAGTGATGGTGAATATCGGCTAGGTTCAGCATTTATGACTGAAAACAGGAATATCTGCTCAGTGATCAACACCAGGGAGTTTACATGCACCTCCGCCTCTCGCCACACACATATTAACGGTATCATTGTAGTCCATCCCCTGTTTTCTTCCCCCTCCTCGCTAAAGCAGTCGCTTTTAGAAAGATGTGTTGTGTAAGGAAAAGAAATTTGATTTATACGAAGCTGTTATGTAAATATTTATTTAAATAAACAATCTAAAAGTATTTTTTGGCTGCAGGTGAGTGTGGTTATCTTCTATTGTTTTGTTGTATTGATGACCACCGCCATCTAGTGGTGGTCATTGCGGTGGTAAACGTTTGCGGGTCAAATCTGACATTAGCAGAACTATTATATATTTATTTGAAATTGTGGGAATTGTCTGGCTGCCGTGTTTCTCTCTTTGTAGTTGCAGATGTAAACACTGGGGTCTCAGCGCATTCCTCGACGCTCCTGTCACAACACGGGCCGGCTCGATGGCAACTTCTGAGAAACAAAACAACCTTAGAACAACACGAATACTTCCTCAAGCAGAGAGTGAGAAAACAGAAGGTCTCCGCTCCTCCTCAGAGATCTGATGCTAATCAGCGAGAGAAAACAACGGCCGCTGAGCTTCCGAAGGTATCTCTTGACACAACGTCCACTTTGGCCTTTTGACTTTTACTGACACAAGGGTCATCTCCATAAATCAGTCGGTTAATAGGTACACAGTAGGTGTACAATCCTGGAGCCGTTGAGATGATTTAGTTTGTATTTAGTCAAAAAAAATAATAAAAGACCAACATTGATAAACACACACTTTTATTCTCGCACGTCAATTCAAAAAGACAAAAATGTCACAGCTGCCATAAAACAGTTCATCCTAATGATAAATGTCAGGTTATCACACATTTTGAGGCTATGATCATTAAGTGAAAATCCAAAAAATGTACACAAATGCATTTACATTGTACACAACCAATACACATTGTACAACCTCAATATTCACTGATAATTCCTACACTTTTCACACAACCTGGATCATATTGTGCTGCTTTTTGACCGTAGGAAAGATGAACAGCACCGTTTTGACCTCAACTCAAGGCCAAGCCTGAGCGGCAGCCACGAACTGACCAGTTCACTCGGTGCAGTTACGATCGGCCTTGTTGCCCGAGGTCGGCGGGGTGGGACTTGATCTGTTTTAAGAGCTTTAAACTGAGATTACAGTAATTCTCTGGACACTTGTACTGTTGGCACGCAGCCTACAAGAAGAAAACACCAACATTTCCTGTTTTTACACTGAACGAGGAGCACAAACTCACGCAATTGTAGCTCTTAATTTACCTAAAACAAATGTGATGAAAAAGGTGAATCCGTTGGCTTGTACATTTGTGACACTTTGTTAGATATTCGGCAGTTAGCGCCAATGAGTTGACATGTAATAGTGTATGGCAACATCAAAATGTAGGCACCGAAGAAAATATATTTTACTGTAGCCCAAAAATCTTCATTTGAAGGAAAAAGTCCTTAATCCAGGTTTTATGACGGGTAAAAAAATTTAAAAAAAAAAAATTTGTCTTTACAGTATGGGACAATGCTGACCACAAAAATTGTAGACAAAGTCCAATAAATCAGGTTCCTGAAGCCTTCTGTTAACTATGCCGTGACCTTTCCCCGGCTGCACTACTACAACCTCCCCTTCAAGTGTTGGCTCTATCAGCGGGTGCACTTTGTTATCCATCATCCTAAAGTCACTAACACTAACACCGGGCAGCTTGCCGTTCCTCTCCGCCCAAATTTTGGTGTCCTCCGAGTTGTCCTTCGCCTCGGTGACGCTGTCGCTGGCGCTGCTGTTGCTCACCGCGCTCGGCTCGTCCTCGCATACGTCCGAGTCGCTAGCGTGGGGCAAAGAGAAGTAGGTGCACTTTTCAGAAATCGACTTCGCCTGCTTTTCCAGTTCCGACTTTGCGCTGAAGAGAGAAAACGGAGTGTTCTCCTCTGTGTCCTTCAACATGCCTTCGCCTTCAGGAGTGTTTGTAAAGATTTTGTTTATTCCAATCGGATCTGAGACTGACTTTCGGATCAGCATGTTCTCCCTAAAGACCCATCGTCCGCTGTCGATAGGAACACTGTCCCCAGGTCCGACCTGTGCGTTGAAAGCAATGCATCTCGTGGCTTCGGTTAAAGTGTCCAGCGCGTGAGTGGAATTGAAGTATGATAATTCAGACAGCGCTTTGGCTCGAGCTGCGTTGAAGGGAGAGAAAATGCTCGAGGGCTCTTTCTTTTTCTGCTTCGGCTCGGACGGCGGCCCCTCGAGCGCTTCCTCGTCGGGATCGGCGTCGGCATCCTTCTTGCCGTAAAGCCTATCGATTGTTCTCCTCACGAAGCCTTTCGTGATGTTTTTCCGTGCTGTGTCCTCTTCTCCACTGGAGGGCTCACTTGAAGTCTGAGACTCGTAGCCACCGCTAACTGAGGTCTCGGCCCTGACCGCGGACGGGTTGGTGACGTTTGGGTTCGGGAAACATCTCTGCTGGACGTCTGTGGCGCTCTTGGCCAAGAACATTTCCCTGATGGATTTGACCCTGTTGGGCTCAGGCTCTGTGGTTATACCGCCGCTGCAGTCGTAGCTGAAGGACAACGACGACTGAGGAGCCGACCGGGTGCAGAGATCCAACTGAGACGTGGGCGCCTCGGCGGACGAATCCTCCGGCTCAAGAGGGTTGTTCTTGTGCGAGAGATGTCTCGCGGTTGAACTTTTTATTTTCTGGGCGTCAGCAACTTGCTTTTCCAGGAGAATTACTCTCTCTGCAACTGATTGGGATACTATTTTCTGAGATTGATGCTTGAGCTTTTCCACAGCCATTTCACATTGTGTAACTTCAGACTTTTCAAGGGTCTCCTGATATTGTGTTCGGCTTTCTTTGAGATATCTTTCCACGTTGACTTTCTCGTCCACTGAACTGGACTTTTTCTCATAGCAGCTTAAGTTTTCCTGAACTGAACTGCTGATTTGTTCATCTCCAACCTTTGATTGCTCTTCGACTACATGTTCTCCAGAGCTGCTGTGGCCATTCCCACTATCAACATCTGCATTAAATCTATAACCTTTTGATAAACCGTCAGGCTTTATCAACCTGCTGTTGTCTTTTTTTGTATATGAATCCTGATTTCCTGTGCTTAGGTCGCTGCTTATAGTATTCTGAGTTTTCATCTTCTCACAAATGTGCGTTTTGCCCTCATCCCCTGAGGTAACCTCGTCTTCCTCTGACTCTTCAATCAAAGTCGTCAAATCTTTGCATTTTTCCGTTTGCTTTGCGTCATGTGAAAGAACGTGAAGGTGTTCCTCCTCTTGCTCTTCCTCAAGGCCAGACGAACTTTCCTCAACAATAACCTGCAATCTTGAGCAATCTTCAGAGGAAGATTGCTCAACCTTGTCTGAGTCCCCTGTGCTTTCGTCAACACTGTCGCTCAGCCCCATACTGAATGTCACCCTCTGCTGTTCCTTATCTACGTTGGACACGCGTACAGGAGAAGACAAGTCGACTTTGCTGCTCAGATCGTTAAATTCGATCTCTGGTTGCTCTTCCTCTGACAAAAACTGATCTGGGCTCGATAAGCTTTCCTTCCCTCCTGCTGTCAGTTCCGCGTAGAAGTTGGAGCTGGGTTGCTTCTCCTCTTCCTCCTCTGAGTGACTTTCAGGGTTGGACGAGGCTTCCACTTCACTACTCTCCTGTTTTATCTCCTCACGTGCAACTTCCGATTCCTCCTCTTCTGAACTGGGCCGCCGGCCTGCTTCTGAACTGGACACGCTTTGCTCAGAGCTCTCTTTTTCCTCTAAATCTTCATTGGCACTTGACGTTCTCTGTCCTTCCTCGTCTGAACCTGACTCTTCAGAAGGGGTCAACTCATTCTCAGGGATACTCATGCTGCCCTCGCTTTGCGTCTGAAACTGCCTGCACTCCATGTCTTTTTCCTCTGTCTTGAAACTGCATTTTTCAATAATTTTCTCGCTGCTGACTGCCCGATTGATGTTTGCCCTTTCCTCACTTAATTTGTCGTCATCGTGGCCCTGCTGCTCTTCCTGACCGTCTTCATGTACGGCATCGCTACAAGACTGCAAGTCCTGGCCGCTCTCTTGTACACACGATGTTGTACCGTAAGGCTGCCTCTCTTCAGGAATCTCAGCTGGTGGACATTTGGTCGCGCCATTCTGCCCATGCTGACCGTCATTGTCTTTGGCTGTCTGGCCAGGTGGTTTGTGCTTTGCTGTCTTCGTTATCAGGTAACTACTGTCCATCACAGATTGTTTCGGCTGGTTAATGTCTGTGAATTGTTTAATGATGGACCTCACGTCAGCATTAGCTTTCTCATTCTGAGTGACATCGCAGACACCTTCCGTGGAGAGATGACTTGCATCTTCATCGCTGATTTCTTTTGGTGACAGTTCGGCTCTTTCAATAATCCTGGCAGACATCTTCTCCTCATCATCACTTTCACTTTTTGTGCCCACTGAAAAAGAAGCAATTTCCTCCTTGAGCTTCTCGGGTATGTAAAGGTTATCCATGAGCTCATTAATGAAATTTTCTTCACTGTCGTAGGATTGTTCAGGACTGGTCATGAGTTCGTGCTCTGAACAGTTTGGCGTTGAGCTGCGACTTTTGCATCTGTCACCGAGTTCCTGAAAGCCCTTCCAACTGTGCAGGAGCTGCTTTGAGGCTGATTGCTGTAAAGACAACAAACTAGCTTTCAGTTTGTGGGCATCCTCGATGCTGGCAATTTCAATTAGAGAATTGATCATTTTTAAAGCCTCTGCACAGCTGACACTGTTTGCGTTCAGCTCATTTATATTTAGGTTAGTCATGTCTTCCTTTAGAGTCATGATGGACAGGAAAGCAAGAAGAGCTTTAGATGAGGAGCCAAACGTAGAGGCCACATGAGAGGAGAAGTCGGGCAAGCTGTTGGACTTTTCCAGACATGACGGCCGTTTGTTCTGAGTGATTTGTCGAATTGACTTGATTGAGTAGCAAATCTTCTCAAGGACAGGTTTCATGTTCGGCTGGTTTGCGATGTTTAATGGCTGTGGTATTATTTGCATGTCTGTCATGGATGTCTCTTGATCCGTTGTTATAAGGTCAGCATTATGATCGTCTTCCAGTGGCATGGGAGTGCCACATGTCAATGTTTTATCCACTTCAGCTGCTGGTTCCACTGACTGTGGGGTTTGGTGACTTTTCCTTGGGGATGGTGATTTCCTTTGTGCACTATTTGTTAGCTCCGATGGGTTGTCTGAGGAGAGATTTCTGGAGAGCAGCTTTCTATTTGACTTGTGTTTGATAGGTGGTGACACTATGTCCAGAGACTGAGAATATGGAGAGAGTCTCTTTTGCATTTTTGATTCATAAAGCTTCTGCTTTCTCTCAGGAGAGGGGCTCGGTGTTGCATTTCTTTTTACTCCAATATTTGGTGACATTGTTTTTTCCTGAGGGTGGCGATGTAGTAATGATAATTTTGGAGAGTTGTTTGGAAGTTCAAAAGATTTCTTGTTTTGGAATTTCCTCTCTGGAGAGGGACTGCTTTTTAATTCAGCTTTTTTCACCAAGACTTTGGGTGAAGATTTTTCTTTTTGAGCTAAAAGTGGTGTTTGAGTTGTTTTTGTCTCTTTAAATGAGAAACTGGTTGGCATTGAAGCATCACCTGATAAAATGCTGGCTGAAGACATTCTGTCTTCAGATGTTAAACTAGCAGGGGACACAGAAGTACAACATATCGGTATGCTCATCGAATCTATGATTGGTTGCTGTGTCTCCTCTGGTGGTGCTTTGATTGGTTGCTGTGTCTCCTCTGGTGGTGCTTTGATTGTTTGCTGTGTCTCCTCTGGTGATGCTTTGATTGTTTGCCGTGTCTCCTCTGGTGATGCTTTGATTGGTTGCTGTGTCTCTGTTGAACAGACGCCGTTTGGTGACACATCATCACCCACAGTGTTGATGGGAGTAGATTCTGTGGCCGTCTCTGAAGTGGCATCACTACTTAAAGTATATTTATCGAGACAAGCCTTTCTGAGAAACATTTTCCTTTCAAAAGACAGATTACTGACCAAAGGGGCCCTTTTATTAGATGGAGTTCTTTGTAACGGTGCTTCCCTCAGCGTGAAAGGAATGTCAGTCTCAACTGATGTTGTTATTTCCGTTGTGTCGTCGATAGGTGATATGACCGTGTCAGATGTGGGACTGATAGCTAATAAATGATCATCTGTTCTTTCACTGCTCTGTGATGAGAGCCTGTACAATGCGCTGCTGGCCACTGACGATACGTCTTCCACGCAATAGTCAGTGTTTGATAGCTCTGTAATTTCAGCAGGTGGTGGTGGTGATGGGGGTGGTGGTAGCTCCATTGAAAAAGTATTGGAAGGTGTTGCATCTTGAAGTGAGATTTTGACTGGATTGGTTTTATTTTCCACTTCACCGCTTAATGACGTTAAGGTCTTATTAGTTGGTGAACTTATCTCGGAGGCGATACCACTCGAGAGAGATAAGCTCTTGCGGTTCTCTGCATTTGTAGTGCTCGTATGATTATGAACACTTTGCTGACTGGCTGTAGTTCTCGCCACTGATGGACATGTTGATTTGTTTTCCAAAGACTGGACTCTCAGCTTGACAGATGTTCCCAGCGAACTCCCCGAAGGTGGTTCAGAAGTTTGACATGTTTGTACTTCTGACGTCTCCCCCAAACACTTTACGTCTTCTGCTACAGTGATCTCCCCACGCTTATTTTCAGACTTTCCACACCCACCATTTGTTGTTTGGGGGCTGAGATGGGCTTTCTCCAGCCAGTTCTCGACATACTCGTTAGTAACAGAGCTGGAGGAGTTAAAAGCAGGCAGTGACATGCTTTCAGTGATATCATAGGACTCGTTTCCGCTCTTTTCATCCATGTGCATTGATGTCTCCCGTGTTGGTGTTCCTCGTCGATGGCTTACTGTCGTGCTGCTTATTTCAGAAGAAATGTTCTCGCTTGTGTTTTCTTTCAGTGCTGATCGTGTGTTTGGGTCAGTGACCGTCATTTCATCCGACACTTTTGAGCTCTTTGTTGTAACACCTCCGTCCCCATTTTCTGTTGGTCTCTTTTTAAGCTTTTTCTTACTTTTTGCTGATTTGAGTTTATTTCCATAAATTTTCTTAATGTACCCAGCACTGGAGAACGGTTTTACTTTCTTGTGTGTATCTTTTGCTTCTGCAGAGTTTTCTTTTTTTCTTTTTGTTGGTGTCAAAAGCCGCCGAACATGTTTGTTGATCACTTTTGGTTTCGAGGATACCCTCTTATCTTTACTGTCCTCTCTTTGTTGGTGCTTGACTTGGCCTTTTGTGGGCATTTTGAATTGTTGCTGTCTATTTGTTGCTTGAATTGCACCAGTCTTCAGTGAATGCAAATTAAAATCTGATGTTACGGACATGCTCTCAGCCCTCCACATACTAATAGATTCTGAGGCAGTCGAGGGCCTCCAGAGCTCGGGTTCAAAGTCAATATTGGAGAAGAGATGTCCAGTTTCTGAAGTAGCTGGCCTACTATAAGACATACCACGTGCAAAAACATTCGCAAGGAAATTGTCCTGGAAAGTCTGCTGTTCGTATATATGCAAGACATTTTCAGTGACCTCCTCGCCACTGGATTCAGTCTGCAGGATTTCAGACATTCCTGCTGATTTGAATGAAGAGACATTTTGACTGCTGACATCAAAAGAGCCAAGTCTCCTTGGTTTGGGTATTGGTTTAGAGCTGCTCTGCTTGATCATGCAGTACTGCTCTGTCATTGTTTCATTTTCTGTCTGTTCTATGTAAGCGTAAGAGCCAACCATTCCTTCCTGAATCCCATCTGCCGTCATTGATCTAATGCTCTCAACCGAGGCTTGTTTTTTGCTAACTTGTTCGTATCCTGGGGTAGGTGGTCTCCGAGGGTACGCCACGTGTGATTGGTCTTTTATATCCTCCTCTTCAGTACTACTCTCAGTGAGAGCCCCATTGCCCAGCGATGGTGGGTCATCGTCACTGTCGTCTTTAGTTTTGTCCTTGTTGATGGTGTCAATGGAAGAAACAGGACTTTGTAAATCCGGTGAGTTCTGCTGCGGTGGACAGATCTGGATCTGCTCTGCGTCAGGCTCCGGTAAACGGGTCGAGGTAAGCTGATTGGCTACACTTGAGCGAGACAGGGTGGTCGTCCAATGGATGGTTTCCTCTTCCTTGACCGTCAACCGCACCCTCATCTCCACTGTCATGCTGCCGTCATGATTCACCCGAAAGGACTTCTCAATGTCGTCCTGATTGGGCGAGCAGTCCTGCCTTTCAGCTCCATCGCAGGTGTCACCTTCCGTCTCTGCGACCGACTCCAGTCTGTGGTTCGACTCCAACTCGGCAGAGTTTGTGGGGTGACTGGGCATGTCACATGAACGCTTCGCGATGGTGTCGTGAATCTGATGAACTATGTACCTCTCAGACGATTGGGAAAAATTCCTTAAACGGGAAGAATACGATAGCGGCCTCTTTTTACCTTTTCAGTCGGCCAAAAGAGCCAATCGGGTACAAAAAAAAAGGTCAAAAAAAGAAGTAAAAATGTCCAAGGATTTCACGCGAGGATTGAAGAGGATAGGTGATAGTTTGAAGACGATGCCCAAGAAGAATGAGGGCAGAAGAAAGAGGGAGAGAGAAAAGTTAGAAAGATAGTGCAAGTATTAGCTGCTCATCAAGAACAATATCTAGCTGCCCTGCACACAGTGTATGTAGGTCATCTCCAGTATTATGTACAATGTTATCGCCTCAGCACTTTCCCAAGCTTTATCCCATGAGAGCAGGTAGATTACTGCAGATGCTTTGTATATGACGTACCAATGAAGGCTGACACCATTTTTTTTAATTGTTTTTTTTATCAACTAAGTTAAGACATTGTGATTGGCTAAAGGTATTTTGAAAATCTAGATTTGTACATCAACTTACGATTCAAAGTCTTTTGCCTTCTGAGACCCGTTCGGTTGCTATGCTGCCACGTCGAAGGTGGCGATTTCCATGCTCTGTAGATTGCAGGCCTGAAAGGCTCCCTGCCTACAGCCACCACAGTCCCAGAGCACAATATCAAACCTGGAAGACCATCAACCTGCAGCACACAGAAAATAAAGAAATCTGTCCCGTTTATAAAGTGCCACAGTTAACATTTCAATAAAAAGCTTGTTATTATTATTAAAACTTGATTCTAATAATCGGTTTAAAAATTCTAAACTACGAGCATGTATGTGTATGACAGGTGTAAATTAAATGTACGATTTCTTAGAATGGCATTGTGTGATACTAGGAGGCTCTGAGTTTATAATAGAACGTTGATCTCGAGCCTTGCAGTGCTGTATCACAGAAGGCCTTTCTGGGTATTCGGGTGAGTTGCCAAAGAAGCTTAGCACTTTCTCTCCTCACGAGATGGGTTATTCCATGTCAGGTTTGAGTCTGTCCTTCGTAGATCGATAATAATTCTTTGCATTTGGCGTAAGAGTTTTGTGAATACTCAGATGTTGTTTCTAAAAAGTTTTCGGCCTATAATGTACGTAAAATCCTTTTCCTGGAATGAGTTGCATTGTTTCTGTTGTGCTGTCAGAAGAGAATACTTACACGTCTGCCATCAGTGGTGTGTAATTTCACCACATGGAACTGCATCAGCTCTGAGATATATTCCCGGATGGACTCATAACTGGGTGTATTCTTCTTGTGAAGCACCACAGTGTGTTTTACAGTCGGGTCTCCATTGCGAAAAACCAGTAACCTCTTCGGTGTGCGCATAAGCCCTCGCTCCAGCCTGGCCTGCTGCTCAGTCCGACGACGAGAACTGAGTGGTCTGGCGTGGTACCAGGGCGGCAGCTTCTTCCTGGCCAAGGCCAGGTTTATAGGTTTTACCTTTCGGCTGTCGGAGCAGATGTAGGATTTTCCATCCTCAAGTTCATCCAACGTGTTGATTGCGTGAACTCCCCGAGGAGTTGTGATGTTCCTCACTCCAAACGGCAAAGGAACCTTTTTAGAGAGACTGTCCAGGAGCGTGTCAAAGGTTTTAAAGGTCCGGTTATTGATGACCAGAAGCAGACCGTTGAACTGGGGATCTCCACTTTTGTAGAAGCAGACCCGCTTTGACAGGATGGGGTCGATGACACTTGGGTAGCGTGAGGTGCCAACGGTGTGGGCACTCCCTGACGACTGGTCAGGGGGGATCCTCCGAAGCCCCGTCTCATTCATCGTCACTGATTGGCTGCAAGGGTAGAGATGGAGGAAAAAAAAAATAAGCTTAGACGTTTAGCAAAAATAAGGAGGTTTCCTCTTTTGTCTCGTTTTGTTGTTTCTGCTTGCTAGCCGTCTTTTGATTTCATGAATCGTCTCTGCCATATCGCTCTCCTTCACTACTCATACTGATTGATCCTATTTTGAGGGGTTCTTAACTGAGTTGTATCTGGTAGTTCTCATTGATCTGAAGCAACTTCTGCTGCTGTTTTTTGTGATTTCACACGATTATTGGGTCAAATCCGCTGCCAGTAAGCCTGGGTCTGCTTTTGCACCTTATTTTCTCAAACACAAGTCATCCTTTTTTCTTTCTTTTTTTTTTTTTTTTTTAACTTTTTGGTTGATCTGTCAAAGTGGCCTTCTTTGGACAAACGGACAACACTTGGCCTTTTGTCACCTCACTTCTCTTTTTTTTGTTTGGTTGCTTTTAATTTACCAGTTACAAGGAGATTTATTATAGGTGTGGTCAATTAGTTGACACAGCAGAGCCCGAGACAGAGTGACCACAGGTGTAGTTCAGCATGTTAATGATGGACACGCTACATTAAATTTGACTATCAGAACTTCAAATGCTCTGTCACAGCCAGATTCCTTTATTTAAGTAGAAAGTATTTGGTTCACTGTGATAAATCTATGTTTCTGTGGATTAAATACCAGTTTGTGCGGGATTACTTCAGGAATCCCGTTGATATTTGCTGGTAGATTGTTTTGTCCAAATACTTTTGGAGGGCAATGTATAATGTACAACTCTGTGGTGAAAAGAACTTTGTCTCACTTGACTTTTGAAAACTGTAACACCTTGTTTAGAAGGTCATGATGTGTTTACATCTGAGGTGACGCAATGCAAACATATGTTGTTTACTGTTGTCAGACTGCAGTTGTCAGGCAACACGAACTCGCTTCTGGGAAACTGGTCAGGTGGTTTGTATCTACAATTATTCAATTAGCTGGGTTTTAACAACACTGCAAGGCCCAACAAATGGTAGCGAAATGTTTGGCAGATAATCCTCTTTGATCATTATTTCTTTTGGTGCATACTATAAGGGTATTTTATCCTTTTAACAATTTTATACCCAAGTTTACTTTTTTTTAATTTGAAACACCGTATCATATTATACAAGTAACTTATCCCTCAAAATATTGTAACTCAATCAACAAAAAACCTTGAATTGCTAAATTATTGTGGATTTCACATGAAAAGTTTGTCTCGTGACAAAATGTATTGTTTGCTAAAATTTCCAATATTTTGTCAATTTGATAAAAGGCTTTTTTTTCTTTTTTTTTTTTAAAAGTTGATAGTGTAGTTAGTAGTATTAGCAGTATTAATATCATAATTCAACAAATCATTAAAAAAAAATCACATTCTCAACTATTTGTAGTAATTCATGGTAGAAAAATGGCATTTCAAACAGTGCAACTGTAATACACAGAGGACATTACACCTGGACGTAGTAAACAAGTTCAAAACAAAACTTAGCCGGCAAACAAACACACAACTGCAGGATTTCAAAGGGAACTCACCTTCGTTGGCATCACAACGAGTCCCAAATGTTTTTAAAGGATCCATGAAATTCCACGGTCTACATCACGACTGCTATTGAACCAACCGCACGGTAACGGTGTATTTCGGGAGACCGCATCGTGGTTAATTTGCTTAATCTTTGTTCAGCGTTAATCTCGGTTGCAAGTGCACAGCTTGGAAATCCTCTTGAGAAAGGTGTGTCACACAGATGCATGTGAAGCTGTCACAGCAGGTGGAAAAAGTGGTCTGAGGATTTCAAATTGTTTATGTTTACATAAGCCACTAACGCATTTTCATGCATGTATCATTTTTTTTTTTTTTTTTTTTTTTTAACGTTGGTATCCATTGACACCAGAAGGGGGGGAAATCTGGCAAAAAAAAAAAAAAAAGTATAACGTATCAAAATTGATAACGTTCAAAACATTTTTGGGTGTTTTTGTACTGGCCTTCTCTAACTTGACACACACAAAAAAAAAAAAAAGGATGTGATAAGAGTGCGAAGGGCTTTCTCCACTAGTGGCAAGCAGATGGTGAACTGGTGACCACTTGTAATATTCATGCTGGGTTGTAATCTCATTGAGGCCCTCTTAAAGTAATAAGGATTAAGGAGCTGTCCATTCTCAGGCCCCTCGGAGAAGAGCTTGCCTTTTTAAATGAAAGCTGTTCGAATTCACCAGGCATCCAAATAATGAATAATCGGTGTCTGAGGTTTGTTTTGTCTTTGGGCATTGGCTTTGACCCCGTGTTATCTGGACGCTTGCACTGCACGACAGTATAAAATAAGAGCGGTAAAAATAACATGGACATTCTTATAATAGCAAACACATAAAGACTTTTTTTAGTCCCTACAAAAATACATGCGGGATGACGTCGTGCTTGTTCTAGAAATACAATTAGGTTTAGAAGGGTGGTGGACTTCAGTAGATTACGTTGAACTGTACTACCGAGGGAGTTAGCCGGTCATGTATATATCCTTAACCACGAACTATCATGTGTTGCATAATAGCTACCAAAACTGGACTGAAGTGAGTCTATTTCTGTAAGTGAATGGGATTAGCGTGCAAGGGATGACTTCATTCCACAGTAAACCAAGTGAAGGAATCAAAGGAATATACAAAAGTACTCAGGTTTCAGCTCAGTATAAAAGGATAAAGTGATGACACTCTTGTCATACTGTGTAGTTTACTGCTGCAAAAAATATCTCAGGTGTGTACGAATTCAGACGATATGTGCTGTAGGAAAGAATTCCTGTTGAGCCCGAGCAGACTGAGAGTCAGGAATGCCACAGGAGGCTCCGTTGATCCGAGCCCGTGACCTGTTCCCAAAACAACAACGAGCACAAAAATGTGAAAAATCCTTCGAAGGAAGCCGGGAGGGAAGCTGGGTGGGTGGGAGAGGTGGGTGGGGGGGGCAATGGAGGAAGCCCTCAGCGTAAACAGGTAGGCCTAGAGCACTGCATGCTCCTCATTCCAGCCCTCCGCTGCAGAGATAAGAGACAAGCAAATGTTGAAACCGAGAGGGGAGAAAGAAAAAAACAAAACAAGAACGTCTGGTCACACTGATAGAGCGGCGCGGATCCTGCCAAACATACACGAATCAGACTGGAAATAGGCGCGAGCCGAAGCGCCGCGCTCAATGCGGCGTGACAGGTAATAGCAACAAACGTCTGAAGCGCCATTTGTCACATAACCCTTCCACGTCACAGAGTTATAACAAACCAGCTGGTGATATGAATACTGTTGTTTTTTTACCCCCCCCCCCCCTTCGCATGATTACACGTGAAATCACACGCCGCCATGACGGAGATATGTCGCCACGTTCCGAGTGTATTGCCACCCCTGCCACGCTCTATTTTTAGGCCCGTGCGCCTATACTGCAACTAATTGGCGCCGAGTTAGATTCAAACCTATGCTGTTAATGGGAAAAAATGTGTGATATGTTTTGGCCCTTCTCCCCTTTCTATATTTGGCCCAGCGTCCTCTGTGCAGCTGCTCCTCCAGATCTGTCTCCCTGTGTTCCCATCAAACACCTCTCTTCAGCCTGCATATATTGTATCGCCTCAATTCAAGCATCTCCTGCCAGCCGCAGTCAGCTCCTGCTTAAAAGGGCAGAAATACTGTACATTGGTGGCTACATAAAAAAAAAAACAAAAAAACCCAATAACAGCGGCTTGCGCTGATGTCGAGCCACGTACATTTGCAGTGCCATTTAAAATAAAAGGGTCAGCTCATTTATTTATTTTTAATTTATTTTAGTCCTTAGAACTGGTTAAAATTCCTACCACGGCAGCTGTTAGGAATTCAATTAAAAGCGATGCAGCTGCACTGTGACCAAAAAAGTGTTTTAAACATTCACTTCAATTAAAAGTCAGGCAGCTGATCCCGCAAATATGATCACTCTTAAACTTCCCTTGCACTCAAAATCATGCTCTACTAAAAAAAAAAAAAAAAAAAAAAAAAATGTGAAAAATGTACAACAATGTTGATAAATTCCATTTTCCCTCTGAGGGGGAGAGGGGCGGGGGCATTTAGCGTGAACTTGGCAGGGGTTGACACCAAAAAATGCCTGCTATTCAAAATTCCATTCAAGTTACACGATGTTACATCTATTTTTCCCCTCTTAACTTCCAGTGGAATTCCCAGATTTTGAAAGAATCCCTGCCAAACAGGACTCGTAAGGTCACGCCGCCGCCCGTCCCCCTCCCCGCCGAAGCCCATCGGGCAGCAGTCAGAGGTCCCCACCCCGTCCATTTTGAGCGCTCCGTATCAGCTGTGCCAAGCTTTTAATCTGCCTGGTGACATCCCAGTGTTTCCTGCATGGGACGGAGGGGGAGATAAGCACGCTCCTCTGTGCGGTAAATCACTCCGCACTCCCACTCGTTCGCTGATATCACCATTATTCAATTAGGCGGCACTCAAAATGACCACCATTCTTGATAATAACAATCAAAAGCTGGCACATTATTTTCATCATGTTGTTTTTTTCTTCTTCTTTTTTTTTTTTTTTCCACTCAACAGCATCTGTGTTAAATGTTCAAAGACAAAATGTTTATTAATGTTTTAAAGTGGTACTGCAAAGTACCTCACACTTAATAAAGTACATATTTAAGGTACAATTTGTTTGTAATCTAAAATCCAAAAGCCAAGAGAAACCTGTATGAAAAATCTGCTGTCGATTTAAAAAAAATGTACAGTGCCATCCAAGTCTTTATTTACACATCATTTACATTCTACAAATTATTATAATTAATTAATTTACCATTTAAGTCTTACATTTTTAAGCAGTAGCTGAAGCATTTTGTTAACTTTAAGTAAGTTTAGTAAAATGAGAGATAACCCACATAACATCTGGCTTCGCTGGCCTGACGCTACGGCTAATGTCAGCTCACTTTAGCGTTAAGCCAGTTTGCCTTTATTAGCATTTAACTGACATAATATTCTAACATGTTTTTGCACATATCGTATGTTAAAAACAAATACTCAGGCGGCCTTCATAAGAAACTCGTGAGCTCATGGTTACGACGTGGGGAGTTGTGCGCACGGTATGCTCGGCAATTCAAATGGTGAGCTCACCACAGCAACATGGATCGTGTCCAGAGACCACCGGGGTACTTTTATTTAAGCCAAATTTGGACACTTATGAAGTATTTTTAGATTTAGGTGTTGTTGCTTTTAAGCAAACTGGTTAAATACATAAATAGCTCCACACCTGGGGCTATTTTCTTTCCCGTCTTATTTTACCAGAATATTATCTGTGCATCTTTCTATTTCCGTTTGAAAATCCGCAGCAGAATTGCAGCACCGTTTTAAAGAATTAGAAAATGTGCCAAAAGCCGGTGTCTTTTCACTGTCTGCAGATTGGGACGGTACGTTATATCAACAACAACGAAGCCGCTCAACATAAATATAAACGCTGATATGCCCAGAATGTGGACTATTATTCTCCAGAGGCCAGTGGCAGGCAGGGATCCTCCTCCACCAAAGGGCTCAATACCACATGGCTGTTGGCTCTGGAGGGCCCCGGGCGGAGGGCCAGTCCGCTGACGGGACAACCTGGCTACGTGGGAGCCAGATAGCAGCCCGGGGTGAGGAGTGATTTATCCGTCTGGGCTCGCATCAGACAACCTTCCTCTGATTAAGGGTCGGTCACTGAGCGACAGAGCTGAGTGGAGAGATCGAGACAGGCGGCCTCCCCGTGTGTGACACCGGCATCCTGATCGCCGCACAAATGGACTTTCCAGACGCTGCGGGCAGCACATGTACTGTACTGTGAGCCTACAATGAACACACACACACACACACACACACACACACACACACACACACACACACACACACACACACACACACACACACACACACGCGCGCGCACATCTACACACTTTTACCAGTGGGCATGTACACAGGAATGTGCACGTAGTCATTATTTTCTGCCCTCCTTTCTTTTTCTTCATGCACTCTGGCTGGCTGACTTACACACACACACACACACACACACACACACACACACACACGCGCGCGCGCACACACACACACACACAGACTTATCGAGTTGGCCTTGACTTTTTCCTTAACCTGACAACAAAAGGATGTGGTGAATCTGAGTCGCCCACTGTCTGACTCGTCTCTGTGGGCTGTTAAAGATCAGCGTTCCTGATGTTCAGGGTTCACAAGCGGGTTACTGCCTCCATCAATTCCTGTTGAAACGGTGTCAATTGCAGGCAATTCAGCGGGGACAAAAAATACCGTGTTACTGTTTTTTTAATTTTTTTTTTTAGGTAATCATAAGTTTCTTCTGTAAATTCAGAAAGATATTTATTCATTTTCTTACGTTTTTGTTTGCATTGAACCTTTTTCTCATAAGCTCTCTTCTGGGCACGACTTGTTTCAGTTGTCTGTTTTAATGAAGTAATCGGCCTACCTTGAGTTGTAAACAACTCCGTTTGTCCATCTTTACTCCCCCTACATCCAGAGTTGTTCTGCATTGCCTCTTTTAGTTTCCTTTTTCTTCGTTGTGTCTGTTTTGTGCTGTTTAAGCCGCACTTCCTCTTTTTCACACTGTGAACACAGTTTAGCCTTGTGAATAAGTAGCTGTTGCTCAGAAGCTTCTTTCTACATAACTAATACTTAAATCACGCACAGTACTTCTGCTGGAAATTCAACCTTTGTTTCCAGTGCAGCCATTGAATTGTGGCATCTTGTAGCAAGAAAATGGTTTGTCGCACTTGTTTTTCGGAGGCTGAACAGTTCTTCATCCTTGCTCGCTGTTTTTTTTTTGAGGGACAGATCAGGATTAGCTGTAGCACATTAAATGTCGAGCTCGTAGTGGTTCAGTGGCTCAGTGGTTCAAAGAGACTTCCACGAGGAGCTTAGAGGCAGCTGAAGGACACTATCCCCACTGCCTGACGCCCCATTTGAAAAAAAGTTGAAATTATTTCTCACTGTGGACTTTACTCGGTTTGAAGACATCATTTGCATATTGTACAAACGGGCTAATATGGATTTTTATAGTCTTAAATAGTTTAGGGGTCTGGGAGAGCGAGACAGATTTAAACAGAACAAATGGGCAGATAACAGTGGCTGAGGGAAACGGTAAATGGTTATCTGTACAGACTATAATGTGAACAATACATCATACAACAATCATCTGCTTGTTCATATCTTTATGGCCACAGTCTCCATCTGATTTTGAAAAACTCTAAAACACTCAAGGAAACGGGACAAACCCAGGAAATGATGATGTCAGATGTAGAAATTATGCAATATTCAGGAGACATTTCCATCAACTACTGGCTTATTTCTGGTCATCCAGATGGCCTGAACTGTTCAGAGGACTAAAGAAAGACTGTGATGGCCATTTATAGTTTGGGTTCACAAATAAATCTGACTTTTACTCGCCCAAAATATTAGCATAGATAATATTCAGAAGCAGCCACGGTATGTATACACACCCAGTCAGATACTCACAGTCTCTCCATTGCTGCATTTTTTTTTCTTACATAATAATAAATAATTATTAATCATCGCTGGATAGAAACTATGTAACTAAGTATTACAAACTTTAATAACGACTCATTTGGCAAGATTTTTACTCCAAATAATTATATCATAGAATAAATGTTATTATAAAATGTTATACCTGTAATGTACAATTACTTTGCAGTAAAAGTACTTTAAGCCTTCTTCATGACACACAACAGATATAATAGTATTTAACAAAACCGTATTAGAAAAAAACAATATGAATAATACAGGGTGACAATTGTGTGCAATATATATATATATATATTTTCATATATCCATATTTCATATATTATATGAATATTTCTAAAACTCAACTGCATATTTAAACTGGCATTAAACTCCAATCCTTTCATTTTCTGCAAACATGAAATGTTTTTCTGAAGGTCATAAATTTAAACTCACCTTCAATCATACGTCATTTGGCCTCCAGGTTATTTCACGATGCCCCTAAATTGCATTATTATGAATTATTATGTAATTATAGTATTGTTGTCATGTGTTTTTCTTGCAGTGCAGCAGATCAAACCATTTCAGCCTGCAATGGTAAAAGTGACTGCAGAGCAGGAGCTTAAAATACCCGGTTGTGCGTGACCGCGGCAGGACATCTGTCAGGGATTATCGGGCCAAGCCACCTCACCTGCCTCCGTATTGGACTCGGAGCAGGGTCATGTGGTCTCACCTGGCCGCACTGTTTTAGATGTTCCCCGAGAGCTCCGCAGTGACCTCCCTCTGCAACGTGAAAGTTTAAAATATCTATGTTTTTATATTTTCGAACTCTGTGAGCTGGTAGCAGTGGGCAAGTTTTCATAAGTAACAACCTTTTTCTGTATAAATGCAATAAAACATATTGTCTAAAGTGTATGAAATATATGTATCTATATTTAAACTATTCTGGATTTAAAAAGTAGGAAAGAGAAAGCGCGGTTTTAATGAGGGACGGTTGCTTAAGGTCCATTTATAGTACGATTCCCTTTTAACAGAAAGACATAATATATACATAATATTATATAATGACTGATTATGCCATAATTAGTCAGAATGCTGGAGCGTTATCCCTTAAATCCAATTTAATAGTTGATAAATCAGATTTCATCCATATTTACAACTGTGTTGTCATATTATAATCAGGTATTCGAATCAATATGCCAACATTAGAAATAATGGATTAACCCTTGATACCACGCATTTATCAAATATATTATTCTAATTTATTTATTAGTGTTTTATACAAGTAATGACATCACAAAGGCCAAATGATGTAATACTATAGGCCTAATGTTAAAAACAAAATGTATTTAATTGTTCAAATATAACAGAATAAAAGCTGCAGTTGAAATGGGAAACAATAAAAAAAAAAAAGAACATATTTATTCTGTTTCTTAAAGTTGTCATTTTACCAGTCAATTATTACATTATACATTGTTATTGACCCACACCTGATAAAGGTCTAATTAGGCAATGAGCTTCACGTAGTCCTGTGCACAGCTGACCCCTAGTGGCGACAACTGACAGCACAACTCACTTTTCCACCTCCTCCAGAAAACCAAACCACAGCAACTTTTAAAATCAAGAAAACATTCAAATTAACGATTTCCCTTTTAGAAATTTAAAACATTTTTCTCTGCGTTGCAGATTGTTCCTGACACACCTAACAGGACGGACCGGGTCGTGCAGACGGAGGAGACGCTGTCAGCTCCAGGGGAACTGGAAGTGGTCTGTTTGCTATTTCAGTGGAAATGTGTTTGATATTTGTTTGAAGTTCATAATCCAATAACAGGAGCACAAATACTCTTCCTGTGTCAGAGACAGCCTTCAGACTGATAGTGGTATTGAAAAAAAAAAAAAAAAAAAACACCAAACAGTGTCTAGACATTGTTATGCTTTGGTTTTACTTCATCAAGAAGTTCATCTAAAAACACAATACGACAACTTGGTTTCTCAGTTTCTTTTTCCTGACTCAATTTTTAGTTCCCAAAATGTTTTTGTAATGTAAAGAAAGGAGAACCCACCAAATTGATTATTTAGTTTACTATCTTATCAAAAGTAGAGTGTCTAAAAGTAATATCTCCCGTGATCCCCCATCAAACAGGAAGGAGTCCTGACTAAAGGTGGAAAAACTGAAACGTTCGACATAAACGCACGCTTTTAGTTTAAATAGAAAAGTTTACCCAAATGTGGTTCAAACTTAATAATTCATCCATAAATTCATGATAAACAAAAGCATGTCATCAGTTCACAGTTGGCCTGCGAACACATGCACAGGGAGACACACTCATTCACACATAAATAAGACACACACTGAGACAACAAAGGCAGTTGACCCGGGTCATGACACTATGCCCTCTCCCCCCTTTATTTAGAATATATTTTTATGTATTTTTATTTTTTAGGAAGTCCTACCGGTGATTCCCAAAATGGGGCAAGTGGTGTGAATTTCGCAGAGCATGGCTTCCTCTCGGATAGAGGATGTTCCCAGCCAATCTTTCATGGACGGAGCAAACAGGATTCATCGGAACGAGGAAGTGGGGACAGGTGCTCTCTGAAAGATTCAAAGAACGACAGAAAGGAGAAAAAAAACGGCAACAGACAATGGTCCACATTTATCTCGTGCTGCACCGCCGCCGAGGCTCTAAATCAATTCAAATGAAGTTCCATTGCCGGCCATCCAATTTTAATTGATTAAACTAGTGTGTCCAACAATTTAGTCCGACCTAATCCATTTGATTAATCCACTTCACCTGTTTCTCCGTTATCTAACTTTTTCATAATCTGTTTGCTTTTTGTTTTGAGCAATAATCCATAACTTGTAGCTGTTTTCAACCAACACTTTAGCTATCTCAAACTGGTCATCACTTTTTAAATTATCCATCGTTTTGCGAATCATTTGACCTTTTCCAAAAATGTCTCTCAATGTCTCTTAATTCAAACAGTTTTCATCACTTTTAGCGGGTTATTTTAAACCATTTAGCTGATTACCAATTGGTACCATTTACCAATCAGTGAGCTAATTCAACAACTTATTCATGAACTAAATTTAAGCTATTTCACATGTTTATCGAGTACTTTTAGCTCACTAGCTCCACTGTTTATCTGTAAGGGAATTATTTCAACCGTTTTCCCATGAAGTTTAATTATGTGCTGCAAACATATTTCAAACGTTTTAGCTAACTCTTTCAACTTTTCTGTATTTTTCATGTTGGCAACAATTTTACTTCAAATTTAAATTGCAATATATTTGTTAGTCAAAATGTGAGAATTCGCTGCTCCTTTTTCCCCTCAGTGATAGTTTCAAACTGAAGTTAGTCATTGATGGTGTTGAGTTAGTCACATTACACAGTGTTCCTTGCAACTCATCACCATGGCTCACTTCCCTCACATGTTTCCTTAGAAATGAGGTCCAAAGCCAACTGGGAATCCTGTAACAAGAGGCCACACGACTTAAAGAGAGCAAAGTATGGCTGTACTCTGCCAACACCTTTTAGCCTCCCAAAGAAAAACACAGCGGAGAGGAAACTGACTGCTGATGTAGTCATCTTATACTCACTACCCGCCTGGACACAAGCTAAAAATTGTCCTGAATGCCACGAGGGGATTCAAACAAAAGAACAGAGAGTGCTGAGCTGATCGGGAGAGGCCTGGAGTTGATTCAGCTCCCTGAGTCAATTCCTGACTGTGAAACAAATGTGCCAGCAAGCTTGAAAAATGTTCTCTGGCACCAAACCACCATTTTATAATCAGTCCTATTCCTGTTTGTTTTATCGTACGCATTTGTGCAGCAGCACTTTATCATATCTGCCTATTTCTTACTGTTTTTTTCTATTTTTCCCATTTGTCACTGCTGAATTTGCTTGGAGGCTATATTATTTGAAGCGTTCAATACATTACATCAATACTTTATTACTGATTCAACCCGAACTATCTTAATGTCTCATGAATAATTTTTTATTTCAAGAGACATAATGCAGGCTATATATTAATGGCCTGCTGATGTATCATCCAAACCTAACGCACATAAAGTCTCATTAAAACAACCACAAAATAAGAATTACATTTTGGTCAAATGTTGGCAAAAAAATATTGACTATTTTGATTTGGGTCTTTTAACAAAGGAGCCATTTATCTTTCCACATCCATGTAGGGTGGGAACTTTTATGTGCGACACAGTAAAACAAAAAATATTAACATGCTGATGACAGTTATAAACTTAAAATCTTCCGAATTTGAGCTAAACTGCCTTCCTGCACAACGTGTAAAGCATTTTCCACAAAAAAAATTACAAGAGCTGCTCAAAGCTGTTACACCTTGCGATAATGTTCCATTGTAGCCTTGCAATAGAAATACTTCAAAACTCATTTGTGAATAATCCGTGTGAAATTTGACACAACAGCTGACAACCCGGCACAAAAAGCGAAGGTACCTGCTCACTTTATCAATTCCAAACTATTTATAACTGAATGTGTGACAAAAGCAGTGCTGGAATCGGTAGAAAAATAAACTATTGAGTCACAGCGTTGTATGGAGATTGACTGTATCAGTGCAACTATATATAGTGGGAGCACAACTGGACGGTGGTGTGACAGGCAGAGACCATAAAAGCGATCAGGCCAGAGAGGGACAGCATATGCCTGGGATTATGAGCAACCAGCCCTGCTTTAGACGAGGGACACACCCTCTCCTGCAGCTGTCTCACATGCTGTATTTGCAATCTACTATCAATGACTTAATCAGTTTGGGCCCTAGCAGCCTCTGTCTGTTGCTGCCGCTTAAATCTTCACTTTGAGCTCGCAGAGAGCGTTTTTATTTTCGTGCCTTTATGGATGACGTTTAAGTTGAAAAGGAACACGTTTCGATCACATTTACAAAACACCAAACATGCAACAGTAAGCAGTTTGATTTTAGTGTTTGTTATTTGGAGTTTGGGCAGCAAATATACTTCTTTTTTCTTTTTTTCCCATTATGGATTGATCTTTTTGCAAAAATCTTCTCAAAAAAAGGAGCATTATGAGTTCCCCACAGGCCACATAGACGTCTTTGAATTGCTTGTTTTGAGTGACAAAAAGTTGAAAACGTCAAAAATATCACAGGGAAAAAGAGCAAATCTTCAAATTCGTGAGGTTGAAACCAGACAGAGTTTATCATTTGACTTTATAAAAGCTGTAAAAGACTTATTTGGCACCACTTTCTAAGAAGGCATTATTTATGAAGGGTTTATAAGTTGTAATTCATGACCTTATTGCTATTATTACTCATTAGAGATGAGCTATACGCCATTAATGAGAACAAATTGGGCAGGTTGTGAGAAATCTTCTTGGTGAACGTTTCTTTTTGGTGACAACAGATGTTGGTAAACCGCTAATTTATCCTGAATGACTCATTGAGGATATAATAAATAGACTTTGGTCCAGATAGTCGGCGGCTCTTTCCCATAAAGTAAATTGTCAGACAATCAAAGCAATTTTTGACAACTTAGCAGCCCAAAACTTGCTCCTATAATGTCTTAAAATGGATCTCTCTTAAGAATTGGTAAATTATCTAATAACTTTAAAGAGGCAGTCACAATGTACAAACCATTTGTAAAGCGAACCTCTCTTGACAAATAGAAGCATTCACTTGTTATTCATGTAAACTCGCTTTCTTCCAACTGACTACTCAGTTCGTCAATTCATGGTTTCAGCACTATTCCTGTTACTGACTATAAGCCAGTTTTTGCACTATCCGATTCTCCGCAGTATCCAAAATGCTACACCACTCTTTTGACGTGCCTTCTTGTTTTTATTTGCTCACCTTGTTTCTGAATGGGTGTGAAGTCAGGAGAGAGAAATCAACTAGGGATAATTGCTTGCACCTGGATTCAGCTCATTAAAAGCTCTGTCTACCTCTCTGTCACTGTTTATTCAGTGTATGCAACCAGAGCTGACGGGACATTATCAATAAACCCTCTCACTGCACTTCACCGTATTTGCGTCCGAGATGATCAAATGCAGCTGATCCTGCCTGTTTGCTGAGCGAAATTGCAGCTGACTTTACGTGGTAAATGAAGCTGCGTTTGTCAGGCTGTTTGTGAAAGGCAGCTACCTGAGATGAGATTAGGGCAGTGCCATGATTAAGTGCTGCTGTGTTAATGTAGCCGGCGGTGCTGCTATAATCTCTGAGTGGCTCTCTGCAGACTGCTGGCAGCGAAGCCCCAGGACAAACTCGCTCACACACACAAACACAAACACACACACACACACACACACACACATACAGGAACACACACTTCTGCAGCAACGGGAACACTGTAAAAAGCCCTGATTTCCTGAGCTTCGAGCTGTGCTCCCGTTGCACTGACTGAATTTCTTGCTTTCACCTTGAACCATCTTTGGTGCTGCTGCTTGATACAAACATCCAAATACTTGGAAAAAGATGCAAATAATGAAAGAAATGATCGTTTTCTGGTACGCGTGGAGCAATGTGAAAAAAAGTCGTGACTTATTTTGAGTAAAATGAGCAGCTGAAATATTTATCAAGGGAAACTACATACTGCCACATTAACTCCATGTACTGTGTCACTCCTATTGAATACAAAACATAGGAAATGCTGCACTAATAAAACACAATGATACACAATATATGCCAATACAAGATGTACATTTTACAACATATTTAAGTTCAGAAATTGCACATTAATCATGATATATTCTGTTACTTCCGTTTATCAAGATGTATTTAAATGGATGCAAATAAACACAAAATAAACAAAACAAACAAAGCAAAATCTAATTTAACATTAAAAATTCCCAACAGGTCTCCAACATAGGTATTTTATCCATCACCTTCCAATACCCGAGATAAACTTTTAATTTTAAAATGTATTTATTGAGCACCTCCTCGTCAATTAGGTCTGATCAATTAGCGTGTGGAGATAATATCATCGGTGAGATTGGGGGGTGGGGGTCTGCCGGTCCCTTAAGTCTGTGCAGGTGACCCCCACCCACCCTGCTGATGCCTTGGGGATCGAAGCCTGAGCCTGTTGTTATGCACCCATTAGCTGTAACAACAGGGAGGATAAACCTGCCACTCAGCTGCAGACTGAATTTAAACACATCCACACCAATTACAATGGACCCTGCTGCATGGCCCGGAGGCGAACGAGTCAATTTTGGGTGAGAGAAGGGGAAGTCAAAACACGTAACAACACCTTCCACATATCAGACATACTTGTCTTGACCCCAAAACACGGCCACAAACGTATGCTGAAGAGGGAAAAACTGCAGCTATTAGGACATGAAGAAGATGTAATGATTTTTTTTTTTTTTTTAGAGTCCAACGAGAGATGACATCATTATCAAGGCCGTGGGAAGAAGCGGCATTATTTACCTCGAGGTCCAACGTCTTCTTCTACGTTAAGAGAAAACATTCAGCATGAACAAAGCACATGAATATATACACCTCTGGAACATGTTTCCTCTGAAGTGCTAAAAATGGATTGTGAGGTCAGGGTGATTGACCCCTCTGAGAAGAACCTCTTCCTTTTAAAATAGGCAAAACCTCTATTTATAAAACGGGGACTCTTTCTGAGTTATAAATACCTCGAATTATCCTCAAACTTTGGTCTGATCTCTTAAAGATTTTTTTCCCGATGAGTTTGATTCATGTCGAAGCAACAGGCGGGCATTAGAGGATAAATATATCATAGCCATTCAGTATACTCAGAAATAAAACCTGATGTCATTGCTGTATTATTAAGCTGCAGGATGGATATTGAAGTCATGTTCTGTTGTGAGAACGACACAAAATAAAGTGTCACCATTGTTCGACAGGCGTGTAGCAGACCGTGCTGAATTTTAATGGCCTCTAGCATTAATCAGAAGAGACTAAATCATTTACAGGCAGGATGTCCGGAGCATAAACTGCGCTCCCATGCTGCGAAAACAAGGCGCCATGTGTAACGCAGATACTAAGATTACCTCCACTCCGTCCGGGCCGGGAAACCGGGTCGCGGCCCTCCGCTGCCCCGCTTCCAGGTGAGCAACTGCTGCTGCTGGGAGTCCATTCAGGCTAAGTGTGGAAGTGGGAAAAACCAACCGAGCCAACACTGAAATAAGCGGTGGTGTTGTGCCACATGGAAAAATGCCTGGTACACAAATTTGTGCTTTTGCTTTTTAATTTAAAAACCCTTTAACACCCTGATTAGTAATATAAAACAGAGGAAGTTAATGTGATACACTTGCATCAAAAGAAAGAAAGCTTCATCAGACATCATGAAAATAAAAGAATATACGTAATAAATACGAGAGGACGAGACTATTTGCAAACATTTATTTCTCAAAAGTGCAAAAGTATAAAAAAAACAAAAACCAACCACATTCAGTATATACACAATCCTTAAAATAGTGGCTGTACAATATTTATCATCTCAAAATGAACTCATATCCCTGCAAGAGAGGAAGAGAAGTTAAAACCAGTGTTCATACTCAAATATTCTATGGCTTTATTAACTGTCCTTACAACGATTAAATACAAAGTCTTCTTCCACGCTGCATTCAAAATGTCATGAGCCTCTCAGTAGTGAAAAAAAAAACACAAAAGTAAAAATAAAAACATTTTCTTCAAATTTAGCTACAGAGATTTGAGGTCAGATCATGTGTCCCTGCAGCCGGGGGGCGGTGGGGGGACCGGGCCAGGCAGGAGGTTAGGAGTTGTTGTAGCCGCAGTAATACACAGCTGTGCTGGCGTCTGACAGCACCGATGATATGAGGCTCTCGGGTCCTTGCATGCCAGCCTCGTGCGGCCCGTACGGCAAGCCTGTCATGTCCGCACGCGCCGCAGAGGAACTCAGATACTGCTCGAACTCGCTGCGGTCCACCTCCGCCAGCAGCTCGGAGTGGTGCATCTGCTCCACGCTGTCCGCTGCGGAGTGGGGGTGGGAGTCGGGAGGCGGGGAGAGCTGTCCGGCCCCACCTGGGTGCCGCTTGGGGTGGCTGGGACTGCAGTGCTGGGTGTAATACATGGCCAGAGGGTTGTGGCATCCCATGTAAGAGGGGGGAAGGGTGGCCTGCTGAGGGGGCTGCTCCGGAGCTGAGGCCGGGTGTCGGTGCAGGATGGCGTTGCTGTGGTGGTTGGAGAGGGAGTCCTGGTGCTGGTACTCTGCCGCCTGGGAGAGGTACGGGTAGGGAGGCATCATGTGACAGTCCTCTTGCGAATGTGGAGAAAAGAACATGGAGTCCGACTCCACGGCGTCCAGAGGAGAGGTGTCGGGCGTGGGGAGGCTGTAGGTCTCATACGAGGGGCCCCCGAGAGCCTGAGCGTCGCGGTAGTGGCCGAGCGGCTGCGGAGGAACCTGGAAGCTGTGCTCGTGGTAGCCGAGGCCCAGACTGTCCACACACACTCTGCCTTCCCCGGGCATCGACTGGGCCTGGTGATCGGACACGCCGTGGACCAGGAAGCCCGACTCCAGCCTCTTAATCCTCTTCACCTGCTTCCGCCGCCGGGGCCGGTACTTGTAGTTGGGGTGATCCTGCATGTGCTGAACCCGCAGCCGCTCGGCCTCCTCCACAAAGGGCTGCTTCTCCGTGACAGGAAGGGCTTTCCATGATTTCCCTGCAGGTCAAGAGGAGAGCGCACATCAGCGATATGTCAGCAGATACTGTGCGCAGCCTGGTGATACACACAAAAATAGCCTGTTGCCATTTTAGGGGGCTGGGACAGGTTTTTGAGGTTACATCTGCAGCTTAACTCTGACAGGCTAACTTTTTTTTTTAATTTTTTTTTTTTATAAACACACATCACCTGCTGGACAAACAACCACTGCATCCGCTGGGAAATAACCATTTACGGTTGTTTGAGAAGGAGAATAAAATTGATTTTACATAAAATTTGAAAACAGGCACCTCAAATTCGGAAACAGTCTGGAGCGAATTATGTACAACTGTAAAAGCTTGAATAGATCAAGCAAATATATGGGCAACATATTGTTTAAATAGAGCATACTTTAACTTACCCAACATTTTGCTCAGCTCCGCGTTGTGCAGGTCCGGGTTCTGCTGCGCCAGTCTCTTTCGCTCATCCTTCGCCCAGACCATAAACGCGTTCATGGGCCGTCGGATCCGCGGTTCGCTCTTCCCACGATTCTGGCCGCCGGAGCCGGACGCGCACGGCTCGTTTTTCACTTTGGAGTCCCCCAGAGGACTGATGGGGTCGGCCCACTGGCAGTGTCCCATTCCAGGCATCATGACTGACATCGTACACCTTGCCTGGGTCTGATCGTCGCTGGCGTAACCCGCATCGGGACTACTCATCTCTGTCCAGCTGCGAGGGTTGGAGAGCCACCGGACAGTGACGATAGACGACTGGGAGATAAGAGCCTACAGACTAGAAATAAAATTTAAAAAAAAAACGAACGGAGGAAGGTCGAAACGTCTCTGGCTTTCAGGCTGGAATGAAAAATAATTAGTCAGAGCCATGAGCTACTTCCAGGGACCGCATGGAGCGAAAGGTACCGACTTCTCAGCAGTGAATGTGAATGTTGGTGCGCTATAAACGCACAGGCAGCCAATCACCATGTGGAGGGAGTGCCTACTACAAAGGTGTAAAAAAGTTCAGAGCACCCCGCCTCCAGCCCTTGTGTGGAGTGGTGAGACTCTCGGAGGCAGCGACATCTCAAATAGGTGCAGAACTCAGTGGGAATAGTTGATCATGTACGTTTAAATGATGAATTCTACAGAGAGATTAAAAACAAGTGCACGCTTTGATGCAAGGCGAGAAAAAAAAAATACCATCAAGTCATTTAATCTACTTTTGGGGCGAAAATAGGTGAAACAAACACTTTAATTTAATTTAATTTAATTGAATTTAAATGGACAAGCCCAGCCCCACGCACTCGTTCGGTTTTAATTGTATTACAGTCAAGTACTCTCGCAAGCCAATACTTAATCATCAGTGTGTGTATTGGGTCGTAATCTGTGTTAAAGTCTTGAATAACAGGTTTAGGCGTGTAGTAAATGGCTCCCTTATTCGCAAATTTTACGCACGGTAGAGACTTTCTTTGATTGCAGCTTAATGAGTGGCGCTGGACAAAAGGCTTAAATTGAGGGTTTGACATTTCTAAGAGTGAAATCAACAAGAGTGGAAAAGGGATAAATAAACAAGAAAAGGCCCACGACACACAACTGTGAGATGTTGTGAGACATGTTGTGATGTTCAAATGTCAAAACAGTTTCCGCTCGTGTAGACGTCGTCTGGGATGTTAATGAACCAAAACAGATAAGTGATTAATTAAGTTTAGTGGGTAAAACACCCCCAATCACAATTTCTTACCACAGTAATGAGGACAATTTTAACTTATTTTACATGGGAGGCAATGCCAAGCCGATGTATTACTAAAAATAAAACCTTTAAACAAATTATAAAGTATTTTATCAGATTTGACTGCCTGCTATTGTACCTCTTTCAACAACTCACTGCATACTTTAAGGAACATTTCACCAAAAATATCTCACCTATTATGTTTTACACAGCCTAAATTACTTTTACTTCATTAGATGCACATTCAATTAATTGTGTGCTTTATAATCCTTTGTATGCACTTAAAAGTAAAGAATAAGACTCATTCATTCAACAAAGAACTTTTATTTTATATATATCTGCCTCCAAATCGGCCTCCTTTAGACCTGAAGTTTTACATTGAGCTTGAGGTGAAACGTTTAGCATGCTTCACTGAGTAGCAGTCCTTTTGGATATATGTGGATGACATCAGCCAGTAGTCAAATCTAAACTTCTTTTTTTTTTAACTTTCATGACACGCGTGCGCGCTTCAGAAATGTGTGAGAATGTGTTTCCTTGTTTTTGGAGTAGCTGTCCCAGACCAGGATAATGGTACGAGGGAAAAGGTTAAAGCAACCTGTTGCACCTCAAAATGTCCAGACTCGGTGTGTTTATGTAGCGGAGAATGAAGCCCCTGTTTGTGGTCAGAAATCCAAACATCAGCCGCAGGCCGCAGGGCTTCTTATCAGAGCCAGCAGACCCCAAGCTGTCAGCTCCGTCTTTTCTCGGATCGTTCCCATCCCCGTTGCGGTCCACGGTCCATCTGACCCGTCAAAAGGGGCTGACAGAAATATGAGAGATGCTTATGCAACCTTTACATGCCCCCAGCAGACACCGGCGGGGACTCCAGAGCACACACGGGTGACCCTCTGGGGGTTGGTGGGAGGGTGATTTGAATGGAGGTCCAGCCAGCCACTGCATGCATGGGACAGGATCTGGACTATAATACTGTCATCGTCTATTTTACCGCCGATGACCCGATAGGGTCCCCCCCCCCCCAACTCCGATAGAGTAGAGAAAGAGGGACCCTGTGTGTGTGTGTGTGTGTGTGTGTGTGTGTGTGTGTGTGTGTGTGTGTGTGTGTGTGTGTGTGTGTGTGTGTGTGTGTGTGTGTGTCTCCCTGAATGCATGTGTTGACATGGGCGTGGGTATGAGTGTGCCCCCTGGCTGCCTCTCTCTCTCTCTCTCTCTCTCTCTCTCTCTGTGTGGGAGTGAAAAAATCCTGGCGTTTGATGGGAGAAGTCATAAAGTCTGGAGTCGCAGCCACATTTCCTCTACAAGGTGAGGTTCAGAGTCAACGCAGAGGAGGGGAGGTGGTGGTGGTGGTGGAGGTTGGGTGGATAAGGGGAGGTGACACGCCTCATACCAACCCCCCCCCCCCCCCGTCCCTCCACCAAGTCCCCCACCCCGTGCCTGGGGAGTCTGGGGCTGGGTGGGGGCCAGGGCTCTCGACGCCAGCCTCTGGACTCTGCGCTCAGGGAGAGGTCACTTGGCTTGCTTACACAATGGCATTATCTCAGTTCCAGCCTCGGCTACTGCAGCGGTGAGCACTTCCTGTCCCTCTGCAAGCACTTCCTGTCCTTGGCGCAGCAGCACAAACTGTCCGCCTTCCAAGTGAGTTCTGAAACGCAGTCGAGCTGCTGGTCGCCAGTCTCGGCGTATAAATGTCTGTGGGTGGCTTTCTTGGGAATTGCACAATGTGTTTGCTGCCTCCTTTGTGCCGAGCTGCGAGGCAGGAGTGTTAGTTTAAATCACGGGGACGGAAGGTGTATATATGTTCGCACTTAGCGCTGATCCCCCGAGCTGCTCGAGCTGCACAGGCCAGAGCTGGACAAAGCCACAGAGTTTAAACAATACTCTGCTAATTAGCAGCAAGTGGTTTGGGTATTCTGCCCTACTCTTGAAAAGGAGTACGATTTTTGTTAATCAGTTAAGCCATAAAATGCATAAGAAATGTCAAACATTCAGTAGTTCCAGGTGCTCAAATGTGAAGAGCTTCTGCTCGTTGCTGTTGTATCTGTTTGTAAGTTGAATATGTCTAAAGTGTTGGACAAAACATGCTATTTAAAGCTGTTACCTTGGGCTTTAGGAATTCATAATAGGCTTGTGTCATTATTTTCTGACATTTTATTAAGAAAAACCAACGCCCGTATTGGGCCAAAGTGTGTAATACACCCATCAGTCCACTACAGGACTGTGTCAGGGTCAAGTTTTACCTCGCCTCGGTGTGGAAAGTAAGATGTCTAAGTTTAAGTCACCAAAATCCACGTGGTTAGGTTTAGGGAAAGACCATGGTTTGGGTTTAAATAAGTCATTTATGTAAGTATCGTTGTGTACTTCCCGTGAGTTACTTAACGTACTTCATGTAAGTTAAATATGTTACATTATGTAAGTAACTAACTTTACTTACATCAAAACAAATCCGTATTGACTATTACTTTCTCACAGACTCGGACACAAGTCACCACAACATCCTCCCTGTACGTATTTTGTATTTCGGCCCATCACCTCCATCACGCCTGAAACATGTACCTTTCACGCCTAGGGAAGGCAAAGCGTGACAATGACGCTGCTTTAGCGTGATGTAAAAACAATTGTTTTGCAACTCTTTGTTCAGTTTGTGTTCCCCTGGCTCCATGTAAAGAATTCATCCCTTCATTTGTTCCATGAACATCTATGGATTCATAGATAAGACTTGTCTGTCACTGTGGTCTTTCTGGTGTATACCTAAAAAACTTAACCCTGCATTAACTGATTTTTTTTTTTTTCACCTGACTGAGTACACAAGTTTGGGTTGTAGTAGTCCAGGGTGTACCCCGATCTCGCCCAATAGTCTGCTTGGGTGGGCTCTAGCATCCCCCCCCCCCTGACGATGCTAAAGATAAGATGGCGGATGAATTTATGTATATTAATCTTGTCGTTAGTTGCAACCCTACATCAAACACTCAGGTCTTTAGTGTATTGTGGGCTGTTGAAGCATCGTTAAAGCTGGGAAACAAAGTCAGAGCCATACAGTCTCGGACCCCTCTAGAAATGTATAGACATCTGTCCCTATCAGCAGTGAGATAGCGACTATTTAGATTGTCTGATTAGACTATGACTTCCTTTAACACCTGCCCTGGATAGCAGGAGGTGTTTCAGGATGGGGGAAGGGGCTCATCAGCAGGAGAGAATGAGAAGCTTAAGGAGGGGAGCATGTAACAGGTGTGCGGGAGAGAAAGGAGGAGAGAGACATCTTGTCAGAGAGGGATTCTGTAAATAGAAATCACACCTTTTTCTAAAGCTGGAACATTTCAGTTTCAACACTAATAATGCCACTCAGGAATTCTTTTCTGTTTTTCTGCTGTTGTCTGTCAATCAAACTTCTGCAGAACCCTGTCGAGGACCAGAAATGGGAATATGTCAATGAAAAGTAAATAGTTTCACTTATTTAAGTCTCTTGTTGGTGGTTAATCTTTAGCAATCTGAAAATCACCCCACGTGGAAGATTGCAGATATGAGAGGTATTTCACAGACTAAAGCGGTAAATTATGTTCCCTTATAGGATGTGAGAGTCTACGGTGGGATGTGTTCTTTCCAGAAGTCACTCTGCAAGACTCTTTGGTCACAGAAATTGGGGACTTGAAATTAAAGCAATTTTTTTTTTTTTTAAATACAGAAAATGATCACGTGGTCTGAAACCTTGCCTCTCGCTCACATGCACACAAAGATGTTTTTATGTGTTATTGGTGGTACAGTCTTCCCCCCTCCCTCAGGGGATTTCTGGGAAAGTTCCCTTGCCCGAGAGCACACACCCCAACCCTGCAGAAAGGGTAGCACTGGGATGTTGTCTGCTGCAGACAAGTGGGGACACAGAGGAAGCCGTCTCCACTCTCGTCTCATTGTTCTGGAGGCGTTAATCTGTCAGGGATCTTCTGGGAATCAGGTGGGAATCTACTCAGCCCTGCTATGTTTATTGGCCGGTTCATTCCACGTTTAGCAAAGAGGACATTTTGGATACCTTCACCTCGTTCCCCTGTGCGGCACCATCCTGCCCCCTCCTCGTGAAGATGCTCTGATGATAAAACCATTTCTTGTTTGTCTCTGCTGCTCAGTTTGGAGATGAGCGCATCCGCCTTATCTTCTCGTCTCGCCCTCATTCTCTGTCTGTTTTACAAAACTGAAGCCCGGGTCCAAGACAAATCTTAAATATGCCTTTAGTCGTGCTAACACGAGGATGTTTAGAAACTTTTCACCACAAGTTGTCGTGACCTCTGGGTTTGCGCACTGCCAGGGGTCAGCCAACAATAAAGCGGAAGCAACAAGTAAAATAATCAAAGTCCTTTTCCTGAGAACATCCATAGAGCTGTGGTTTCAGTCAGGAGAGTTAGAGGATACAGCGACACGAAATTATAATGCCAGGGATATTGTGTTTGAAGCACTGGCTTCAAATGTAGGAATAGGCCTTCGTGGACGCACCATCTCGGAGAATATGACAAATGCAAGTTTCTAAACAATAACTACCCTATACATAAATAAGAGAGGAAAAAGAAGAAAATGACAAAGTCTAAGACACCCCTTCTCTTAAAAAAAATAAATCTAATTTATACAAGCATAAATCATGTTTTTTGAGCAAATTTCTCAAATGTTGGATATTTTATTTTGAAATAGCTAGCAGCTGTTAGCCTAACCGATAGCATAAAGACGGGAAACAGTGGACATACTACATATATTGGACATATACAGGGTCATGTTTAGCATAGAAACAGGAATGGCATCAAAATTCTCTTTTAGCTCTTTGCAAGAAGGTCAATAGGTTTACTTACCAAAATGTCAAACTGTTAGTCAAACTATGCCAACCGTTGGTTATTTGGTTGAAATGACAGGAGAAGTCTTACAAAAAATGGTGTGCGTACTTACAGCAAATATAGTTTGTCAAAGTTGAAAGAGGATGTTTACAACCGTAAATTTGGGTAATAATTCTACAGTTCATCTATATTTCCATTAAAACAAGTCAAGTTGAAGTAGTCGTCAGTAGTTACTGATTTTCACTCATTAAAAAAAAAAAAAAAAAAAAATGCTATGTTCCCACTTTGTTAAAAAAAAAAAAATCTATTAATAAAAGGTCTCGATTGACTGATGAATCACCATTAGTGAGCGGGGAAAGGGAAAACCCAGGTTTCCTCAGTGAAACGAACAGAGAGGTCAGCCGCACGGGAGAGCGGGCTCTTTCATCTCTTCACTTTTACCGGCCCGACCCGAATCCTCCCCACCAGGCGAGCAGCTCATTGTCCTGACGGAGGCTAATTGACACCAGTGTTTATCATTTTTATGACTTTATCCAAGAAGACAGAGGTACAGTGGACTTCCTGTTCTCCAGGTTCCTTGACAGACCAGTCGCATTATTAGGGTCAAGCTCAGCTCCCATCTCGCCACAGCATTGTTTCCACTGGTGCTATGACCATTCCCAAACTGATAAGATTCGTCTATTTTGGGTCTTTCTTTTTTTTTTTTTTTTTGTCCTTGGCACATGAGTATGAACCTAAAATAACCTTTTCAGTTATTTAAAAAACTTGAAGTTTAACTACATGTACACACCACTTTTTTTTCCCCCTCCAAAAGCCATTGAATTAACCGAGAAATACTTCTAAACAAAACATGTCCACTTCTGTGCCAACAACACTTAAACACCAAAGTAATGCTTTTCATGTTCAGCACTCACTCACTCACTGCTGCTCTCACTGTAGTCTTTGTGTGGCAAAATAAGGAAACCGCTTTATAACCATTGGTGAGAAGAGAAACGATAGATTAAGTCCAAGCCTCATTATTGTTTTCTTGACAGCCAGCAGTCACATAAATACCACTCTCCACAACTTGACCTGTATCTGACCCCAGCGCCCAAAGAAGTCCCTCAATTCATCTAATCTGTTTCGCAGCTACGAGATGATGCAAGCTGAGGAGACGACACTTTCGTTCCCCTGTAAATGGAAATCAGAAAATATCTAGACTTTAAAATCTGTGCCTTTAAAATGCAAGCTGATTAGTTAATTACTGATCAAACTCTGCAGGCTATAGGATTTTGGAAACAAGTGGAGAGAGACAGCGAGGCCTTTGTATATGACAATCAGAAGGTGAATTGATTCCCCAGTCGCTCAAACACTGTCAATCCTTTCATGTGTGGCCTTTGCCTTATTGAGGCGCTAGAGCTTCACCACAGAACAAAACCCTGATACCCCGAGGGTGCTAACAGGACACCATGTTGGTCTGGGGTGGCCGGCGTCGATCAATAACAGCGTGTGTGATCAGTGGCATCGCAGCTAGCAGGAATCTGGATCAATAGAGGTAAGCAAGGAAGCTTCAGAGACAGAAGATAAGAGAAAAGATCCTGAGTTGTGGTGGAAACAAAAATCATAAGACTTGTTTAATATAGGACTTTTCTCTCACTGTGAAATAATGCGCTGTCATTTCTGGAGATTACAGAACAAATACTCCAAAATTCACAACTGTAACTTCCTCATAGACGCAGCAACTTCTCCTTTATTGGACTGCGGTTCCTTGGAACAATTTTCCCTCATCAACTTTGATCTTTAAACACCTTTCAATGACGCAATACTTTAAAACAATCCCACTGAAAAGTTAACTTGGCAGATTTTGCAAGGAGAACATGAGCTTTCAGTCAGGTTTCGTGGCGTTACATCAGAGGCGACAGTGCTCTGCAGACCCTGTCGTCCTTTATTGTGCTAAAGCGAGAGAAATGGCTGAGGAATGCACCTTGTGTTGTTTTCACACAGCTGTGGTTTTATGGAGGAAATGCACTGTGTGTGTGTGTGTGTGTGTGTGTGTGTGTGTGTGTGTGTGTGTGTGTGTGTGTGTGTGTGTGTGTGTGTGTGTGTGTGTGTGTGTGTGTGTGTGTGTGTGTGTGTGTGTGAGTGCTTCCTCCCTGCGTTGTTCCCTTTACAATAACGCTGTATAGAAACAAGTATCACTGATAGGAAAAAAATACGTGCCCTTATATTCGGATTCACACCTTTTTTGTGTCAAATTGCTTCTTCAGGTTGAAAGAACACCCCCACCTCTTTCTCTCTCGCTCAAGCTTCCTGTCAAATCAACGTCTCATCATACTAACAAGGCAGATGGATGAGTGTCACGGCAACAATAATGCGGTGTGGAATTAAAATCAACCTTTTTTTAAAAAACATTTTTTTACTTTCCTCATCGAGAGCAAAGTGAGAGCTGATACTAACGTGTTCCAAAAACACACCTTCAAGATGAAACCCAGCTGTGAAAATGTATAACATGAAATCACTTTATCAATACATTATCTCACATATATGGCCTATCTTCAACTTCAAGGAGTCCCTGTGTTTGACTAATCCTCTCAGTCTCTGAGTTCACCTGATCGAGATTATCTCCTCGGTTCATTTGCACACAATGGTGTGGACCATCAATATCTACTCACTGCTTACCTGAGGTTGTGATGTACCGGAGGGGCCCTGCCGCCTCGGTGTAAAGGAATGCTTTGACATTTTGGGAAATGTGCCTATTTGTTTTCTTGCTGATAGTTAGATGGGAAGATTGACACCGCTCTCGTGGCTGCACAGTGATGAAGCTCCTACCAGCAGCTGTTTAGCACTTTCGGGGCAATGACTGGAAACAGCGAGCCTGGCTCGGTCCGGATGTAACAAAAAGCACGCACTAATTTATATATCATTTAGAGTATACACAACAAGTTGCGGTTTGGCACTGTTATGAACTGGGGAACAATCAGATCTTGAGCTAGAAGGAGACTCATAGACAAGGTGGACTACTGCTAGCAGCTTGATAGCCTAAAACCACCAATTGTTGCCTTTACACTTTGGTTTTTGTTTGGATTAAACAAACATCATCAGACTTGTTAACCCAGTTAGCTTTAGATGTCCTTAAAGGGGGAATTTTGTCACCGCTGGACACAACCAGGTAAGTTGTTTCCCCTTGTTTAAAGTCTTTATGCAAAGCAAAGCTTACTAGCTGCTGGCAACAGCTTTGTATATACTTACAGATGTGCAGCATCTCTATGTTAATACTCTGTCATTTCCAATGCTTAAATGTATGAATGGCAGATGCAATTACGTCAAAACAAGTTTAAACACACATTAGATTAATCTCTGTCAGCTGATTAGCTTCCCTGTGATTATTTCTATATGATAATCTGGGAAACACTCATATCAGGAAACTCTGGGAAAGTCCACCCCCCCCCCCCCTCTGATATCATCATTAACTAAGCTGCGTTCAGACAAAAGCCCGCTACCTATGCTGACATGCTGCAGTGTGTGAGACAATGGAGACCCAGGAGGACTCTATCTGCAGCTGAAAAATGGCATCCATATATATATATTCTGATCAATGCCCGTGGTGTGGACTTTGAACTTTGCAGTAATTGTTGCATTTTGTGCAGCGGCAGGTTCGGCTCTTTTTTTGGCTTGATACCATCAAAAACACGTGTTATCGCCGCAGGCTGTGGAGCATGAAGTCTTATCAGATGGCCTTGTGGCCTTACAATAACATGGGCTCTATCATGCCTTAGCAGACCCCTATCTGGCAACAGTGTCATAGAACAACAGCAAATACAGCCTGCAAGCGATGCACATAATGTTACTCGAGATGCTCCCGCAAGATGGGATAAGCATTTCTTAAATCTGGGGTGAGATGCGGAAGAATTGGGTCGATTTTAATATATAGGATAAGAAGCTGGTGTGATCATTTGTATGAACAGCAAATCAAACACCACAAACTCATCTGATTTCTTAAAGATGCATGGAAGTCCACGAGGCTGTTGGGATGCCGGGCTCTCTCCCCTCTCTCCCTCTTGCCCCATGGACTCTGAACTTTTGCACTGTGGACCCATATTTGCACTACATTGTCTGCTTTATTGTTGTTGTTTTTTTGTTGCATATTTATGCTTTTCTTGTTTTGTCTCTTTATTTGCACACAGTGGGACTGTGGGAAACGTTTTTTTTGTATCCGTCTGTATGTTACATGGTGGATTGACATGAAAAAGTTGAAGTGAAAGATATTGTCATATGAAGCATGATTTTGCATATTTTTTTTATCAGAAACTATGACTTCACAGCCTTAGCCTTGGACAATCCCCTGTCTCTGTATTACAAGGCACAGATTTAAAGAGTAAATCAAAGCAGACAATTTCCTGAGCTCAGAGGAAAACCCCTCGGAGGAGAATGAGTTGATAATATCCCAATGTGCCCACGGCTTCCTTTCAGATAAATAAATACATAAATAAAAACACAACCCGCCACTTCAGATTTATTGTTCCTCTGTAGGCTGTGAAGTAGAGACTATATTGTTTATAATAAATAAGTCCATTAACAGATTTGGCCCAGGTGGGTGACAGCTTCCCCCCCTTCCCCTTGTGAGCACCTAGAAACCAACGGGGCCAGACTACTTCCATTTAAGGCAGTGATGGCCGAGGAAAACGGGGGACTGCAGAGGTTAGTGTTGGTTTGACTGGGCTGAGACTGTGTCACGTTTTCTGGAGTGATAAGAGCCGGAGCAGGAAGCTGTGAGAGGGCAGGAAGGAAGAGAGCTTAGGTCTGGAAGGAGAGAGGGGAGCTGTGAGAGGTGGAGGATGAGGGCAAAAAGAGACGTAGGAGAGGAGAGCGGAGCTGCAAAAGAAAAAGTAAAAAATGATCCAAGCAAATGCAGCAAAATTATACAAACACACAGTTGTATGCGGTGTATGTTTTCTGCGCAGTTTCATGCATGCGGAGAGGTGGGAGGGAGATTCGAGCTCTGCTGGGAAACGCAGAGGGAACCTGGGGTCCAGGGGGAAGTGAGTGGATGACTAAATTTGGTCTGAAAAGCCACACTAACATACACCTGCTTCCCGCAATCAAACACGCCACACAATGATGACAATATCAAGCATCAGGTTTTTGTCGGTTAGCACCAGACCCTGCAGAATGGGGGAAAAAAACTTACTGTATTTCTGAAACTGACTTGTGCTCAAGCAGGCATGTGTTAGGTGTTTGTTTGATCATGCAACATAATTTATTTTGTCTCTGTATGCTTGCAGTTTTCTTGCAGCTTCATTGATGAGTTCTGTTTTTTGCTTTTACTTAAAGTCCAGCATTGACTGTGAATAAATCTTCATTTTCTCCTTCTCAACTTATCAGTTGCATTTTTGGTGTAAATGTTGCATGCAATAAAAACAACAACAACAACAACATATGTTATCAAATCTAATATGCTTGATACAGGAACCCCACCTAACATCATCCGAGAAAATCTCCCTACCTGCAAATCTAAACCGGGAAGTCACGGCACCTGTCCAAGAAATAGTCTAGTACGTCTCTTTTTGTAAAACTAATGAGAACATAATGTTTTATTAGTGAGTTTCTGAGGCGCTGGTTGGTGGATTTTGTCACATTTGGACAGAGCCAAGCGAGCTGTTCCCTCTTGTTTCCAGTCATTTGTGCTAAATTAAGTAACGCTGGCTTTCATATTCACTAGATGCAGAAAAAGGGGTGTGCAGGGGTGCTGCAGCACCTCCAGCAAGTGGTCGAGGAATTGTACTTAAGCAACTATACTTTTTTTTTTTTTTTTTTTTTCTTATCTTAATTTCGATTGTTTTTTGTTTTTTTGTTGGTTGAGTCAATATTGTAATGATATTTTGATCTCAATAGGTGGTTAATAGTGGATTATAAGTTTCAAACTTTCAGTTCGGCCGGAAGTGACGTTCGGGGTCGGGTTAACGTGACCACGGGGCGCTTGTCATTTGTGACGCTAGCAGAGGAGTGACGGAGGAGAGGCCGAAAATATTGCCAACAAGCTGAGGTGAGTTTATTTGCATGTCACATTTAGACTTTTAACCTTCGGCGACTTGTGTGGCCGACAATTCTTTCAGAGGCCGTAAGCAGCTAAGTTTTAAAAGCCGGACTGAATATACTGAAAGGGTTGAAGGCATGAGCAGAATAGAAAAATAAGAAAGTAAATATTCACAGGAAAAGAACCTGTGCAGGGCAAAATTCACTTTTAGCCTTTTATTAACTGTTAATTTAACGATTGGATGCTCTTGCCTCGCCTGTGAATAATAACTATGTAAATAGTTGACGCTCTTATCTTTCATAACAGTCAGTCAGCTGTTGTGTCACGTCTGTTTACTTTGTGTTAGGGCCGTGCACTATATTGACATTATATCTAATCGTAAGATGAGAGGAGATATTGTGTTTGATTTTGTTGATACCACGATATCGTGATATGGTGTTATCTTTTCCTAGTTTCCTCGTCGCCATTACCGTAAAGTGATATAATTATGTGAACTGACCAGTCTGTTCTAGCATTTAACCACTTATTCATTATATCAATAATACTGATGATTATTTATTCAGAAATCTCACTATGTAGATGTTTAGTGAAAGTGCAAATGGCCATCCCTACAATATTGTTGCAATATTGTTATTGAGGTATTTGGTGGGGAAAAAAAACGGTTGCTGTTTTCGTATCGTTTATTGTGTAAATCTGGCTTTACTGTGAGCCAGTGCCCAGCTGTTGTTGTTTGTGTGTGTGTGTGTGTGTGCAGTCTGTATTTTGAGTTTGTGTTCTTGCATCGTGATTATTCCTTTTATAGGCAAATAGTACACGTTCATGAAAGTACATCACTCCAGCTCATATCTATTACGTCATCACAACAGCACCCTCCACTTTGAAATATGTTCCCGTGGCTGTGCTGCTCGAAGCACTCTGTTGGACAGGTTTGAAATCAGCTGCGGTGACCGAGCTCCAAGTTGACTTTTTGCCATTTGAGAACTCCTAGGTGAGAATATCAGCCGCTCGGTTCCACCGCGCACTCATCTTTCCCCCCCTTTTTTAATCAACCTGTTCATCTAAAAAGGATTTCTCTATTTTGAGATTTTAATCCAGTGTCGGAGTTTAATCTCTGAGGCTGAGGGATTGGAGGAGGGGAACGGACGGGGCATCAAAGCCACTCAGCGTCTGCCCTGCTCTCACAATTACACCCACAAGGCATCAAGGCGACCAATAAATCACACGCTCATAATGCCTCTCGGAAAATTAATTTTTTTGAGTCTCGGGTCTCGGTCATGTAGGTCAGGTAGTCAACGCTCATTCCGTCGATCTCCCGGCATTTTTCAGTCAGATTAAAACATGTGAGGAAGCATGTGCGAGTGGTGGTCAAGCATCTGTCAGGTTGTGTTTAAACACGATAGATCAGCTGGATATATAAACTGTGAAACGACATGGAGGATAGTCCTTGAAGCTGTGTGTGGACTTGCAGTCTGCCTGCCTATCAGATCATCAGCTCTGCTTTACTGTGTTGTACAGATGGTTTATGAACTGTGTCCTATTTGGACAGTGAGCACAACACGGGGAGCCCTCTGCTGGAACTCACAGGCATTACACTCGAGCCTTACTGCTCGTGTCTGCGGCTCTTATTGATAAAGTTTGCAACTCTGTTAAATCCAAGTTTTAAAACAGAGGAACAAAAGTAGCACTTTAGTATCATTCCTCTGATTTCAGGTGCACGTTATTAAAGATGCAAAAGTCATTGGGATGATGCTACAGTACAACATTTTACAAATGGAAGTTGATTATTGTAGCTTTGCATATTACATTTTTCTTTAATATGAATAGCAGCCTGAATACCTGATAGAAAAAAAAAAGTCAGATGTTTTCTTATTGAGTCCTCAATTGAAAGCAAAATATTCTCATGAAAGAGTGTGCAAGCAGAGCAAAAATCATGTTTGTTTCTGTGTCGATTTGTTCCCGTTTAATTTAGATTAATTCTGACCGTTAGACTCCAAAATCCAAAAGAGACGAGCATCATGTCTGGAATCAAAAAGAATAGGGACAAAAAAAAAAGAAGCTTGTTAAGGAGTTTTAATTCAAGAATCACATATTTGACATATTATCAAAAGACAACAAATAAAATGCTCCAAATATTTGATCCCTGTCTAATTAATCCTTAGCTACAAAATGTAAGCTGCACTTTGTTACCTGAAGTACATTGTACACACATAAAAACAAAGAATACAACGCAGTCACGACTGTATACGTAAAGACTGTATGTGATCATTCAATGAGAGCAGCTTCACCTGCTATAAAATCCAAATAATTTTCAGAATATCAAATCAAAAGATGCGCAATCTAGTCAAAGGGAAGACAATTCAGTGACCATTATTTTGCTTACGTTTCATAATTCTTCTTCTAAAGGACTCAGTATTTTTACTACTTTGAAATACCGAGGACAGAGCGAGGGAGTCTAGCCTCTACTTGCCCTCTGAGGTCTTTATTAGAGGTCTACTACTGTAAAACTGCTATCAGCAGCTGGGGTGTGTGTGTGTGTGTGTGTGTGTGTGTGTGTGTGTGTGTGTGTGTGTGTGTGTGTGTGTGTGTGTGTGTGTGTGTGTGTGTGTGTGTGTGTGTGTGTGTGTGTGTGTGTGTGTGTGTGTGTGTGTGTGTGTGTGTGTGTGTGTGTGTGTGTGTGTGTGTGTGTGTGTGTGTGTGTCGCTGGGAGGGTCTCCCAGGCTGCCACTAAGCAGTAAATAAATGTGAGCCTATTGTATTCCTGTAGCCTCACTGTCCTTGCTCTCCCATGCTGAGTAAACGCTCACGTACAATAGGAGGCCGGACTGCCTTGTCATTCTCTGATCTCTCCCCCCACCCCCACCCCCACCCCCACCCCCACCCTGCATTGCTGTTCTCGGTCTTCTGCCTGGGAACGCAGCAGCGGAGGAAAGAGGAAGCAATGAAAAGGGGATCTGACATTAGAATATTTAACTGCGTCTGATGCCAGAAATAAGGCTGTTTTGAAAGTGCTTTTCACTTTTCCCTGCCGCGTCAAAGATGATCTGATCTGATCTGATCTTACGACCGATGTGGACTAAAGTCCAAAGTGCAAAGTAACTACATTCACAAAAGTATCGTAATTAAATGCGGTTTTGAAGACTTGACTGGAGTTTTTCAATTTCACAATATTTTTCTAATTGTTTCTTACAGGAAAAAGTTTTTGGGGTTTTACTCCATTACAGTTACATTTTGAAGATGAGGATGTAATATACATCTTAAATGCAAACATCTGCATCTTACCATGTCATTTTTGTCTATTACGGAGTCTCATTTACTAAATACAAGTTAAAAAAAATATGTTTTTTTTTTAGCCTGTTTTAATAGGCGTCATCAGGCTTCATGAAATTTATATGAAGATAGAATAGGATGTCGTTTTTGCCTGGTCTCACAAGCATACCTTCCTTCTCACTATTATTTCTAGAAAATTACAAAAATATGTTGATTTTTTTTTTTTTTTTTTTTTTTAAACAGTTGAAATAATCTGTTTTAAGTGGAAGATTTTGTTTGCGCAACAATAAAATTGAAATAAAACCATCTTAACATTTCCGGGTGAATTTTATTCCTCATAATAATCCAATAGTATGTCATATTAAAACTGCATCCGCACTTGGTCTGGTATGACTTATGTTAGCAAATTTTAGCTCAATATTAAAGTCAGTTCCTGACTTTATGACTCATTTCTATAGTTTCACTTAAAGTCAGGTTTTGAATGGAGATCTCATATTTGTAATTGATTATTTGTGCAGTGTGGTTTCGTTGTTTTGACTTAAGTAGATTCTTCCCTTTGTTTTAATTGTGTGCTCTAACTGAAGGATCAAAGCAAGAAATTGAAATTTGTGGAGGTCTCTGGCCACCTCAGGCTGCCCGGTGGAGCTTCCGCTCCAGTTTCTCCACAGGAAGAGGGCTGACAGGGCTGCGTGGACTCAGAGTTCCTTGTAGGAAAGCAGAAGCGAGGCCTTGAGGAGGGGTGCGCAGCGTCGCCCCACGGGACAGCATTATTCAGGCCTGCCCCGGCCCCAGCGGGCCCGGGCGTGCGGCTGCCAATACAGGGCACAGGCGGACGCTGCCGTCCTGTAATCACCGATGACATACATGAAGTAGTTTTCCAGATCGGTTTTCCTGTCCTTCCAGCTGAGAGTGGGGCAAACAGCACAGGAAGAATAACACAAGTTGCGGCCCGGCTCGGAGAATGTGGCCTTTACAAACACAGCACAAATATAAAAGTTAAAAGGCACGCTTGCTCTGCTCTGAGCGAGGGAAGTGAGGCTACGTCCTGAGAGAAGGTTCAACCTTCCTCAGCTCCCCCACAGGCTCAACAATAACCTGCCAATCAAGCAAAAGTACTGTTTACGCTGAGTTACCTGCCAGAGCTGAAATCAAGACCACTTTTCGGACATGTTGGGCTTGTCCCGCATGTATTTTGTCTCGGACTTTATCTCAGCCGCCTCTGGGTGTTGAATCAGCTTTTTCCTGCTAATCTTAGTATTCTCAAAGAAAACTTAAACCACCAGTGGATACTTTGCACTTATTTTCACACTGGTGTGGCCTGATTGGTCAAATCCCGGCCAGCCTCGCTTTGCTTTTGTAGCCCAGTTTAAAATCTTTTTTTTTTTTTTTTTTTTTTGTGACCAGTTGATCCAAAGACAGATTTGACCTGAATCTAAGAAGAGCAAATCATTTTGTTTCAAGAAAATACCTTCGTCTTTGCTTTCTCACCGTGCTAATCACGCCGTGACCCCTCAGACGTGTTCCGCGACCCTTTGTGGGGGTTCTTACCGTGGAGACGAGAAAGCGCCCCCCCCTCTCCCCCTGCTGTAACTTCTGTATCAGTGCATTATAACCAAAGTGGTTTTACAGCAGCAGCTTAGCACACAATGGCACTGCTGTCAGGTGCTACCGGCGTGCTTCGTGCACACAGTGCGCTACCTGCTGAGGGGCCTCCTGAGCTCTGAGGATTTGACCCTGCGAACAGCGGAGGTGTGAAAGACGCCACGTCAGCACAAACTTACAGGTGCCTACTGACAAGGTGGAGAAAGACGCTGAGGGATTGGATCGAGTGTAACTTCAATACAGTGCCACAGGTGTTCTCTTTGTATGGAAATGCAGGTCATTGTTTTTCTGCATGACTACTGAATTAAAATGCACGATATGCACAGTTAGAGCCTTAAAATAGTGATCTGCTCTAACCAAACACCTCCAGGTCACGAGCTTACTGCCCAGAACACGGTAGTAACCGAGCTTTACATCCAAGGGTAAAAAGAATCATTAACTAATTTAACTAGTCTGTGGGGTTATACGTAATATTATTTTTGTCTAGTTCATCTTCATAGGATGAACTAGGCCAGTTGTGGAGGCCATCAGGGTTTTAGCCAACGTCAGAAGCGCTGTTTTTTTTTCTTCTCTTCAGTGGTTATGAAGATGTTTTTTTTCTCCTGTAACTGTAAAAGTGAAAATGTATAAATACACATGAATAAATAATAGATCTATGTCCAAGTGTGTAGGTTAGGCAGCCAAACCAGAATCAAGTAAAGTTCTGATGTTTCACTTTTCCTTCTTATAAAACTGGGACAAAGCTGGTCACTGTAATTAAAGTACAAGAACAATACTTTTATGTGTTTTTCTTCATGGAGAATACATACATGTAGCTTCAAACTAAAAAAAAAAAAAAAAAAAATGCGTGATTGAGTTCATATATAACACTCATTCCAATAGGAGTCAGATGTTTGCATATGTTTGATGCCCGCTGTGTGAAAAATTGCTAAAATGTTTCATTAGTCAACCTCGTAAAACTGCAAATCTGGCATGTGAAAGCTTAACTGGTGCAGCAGCAGCAGCGACCGTTACTGAACCGAATGACATAAAAACAAAATGTAAATGAGAGAAAAAGGAAATATAAAAAGCTCCGTTCTTCCTCACAGCTCTGTTGTTTTGTTCCAGAGAAAAGGGGGGTGGAAATTTAATACCCGTAAAACAAAAAAAAAGGAAACGCATGTCAATAGAATATTAAAATCCTATCCTGATATGTAGCTCTGACAGGTTCATCTCAACACTTCATCATTTAATCGGCATCTAAAAATGCACATGTGCTGTGGACATACTCGCAGGATGAGTCATGAAGCACCAGGAGACAGTGAGGAAGGAAGGTGTGACTTTACCAACACAGAAAAAAACTCTGGTTGGAATGATGCACATTCCTTTCTGATGACGTTGTTCGATGTTTAAAAAAAGAAGAAGTAGAGGCACATGTATTGTATTATGCATATCTAAACATAAAAACAGCACACACACACACACACACACACACACACACTTCCGGTCAGTTTGAGGATTGTGTTAATCATCCTCGGAGTGTTTGTTGACAGGCGTTAGTGTCTTTGCTCAGAGTATTGTATCTGCTCAGCAGGTCCCGGGGCCACACCCAGCGGCTCTGCGTCGGCAATCATCGGTCTGGCGGTCACCGGCTGACTATCTGGCTCTTGGCTGGAAACATGGCTGAGGTCATACTAACCACACACAGGTTGTTTACTGTCACTTTTTCTGCACACCGGAGTGAGACCTCCTCCACCTCCTCCTCCTCCCTCATCCTCTTCCTCCTCCTCCTCCTCCTCCTCCTTCTTGGGTGCGGCTTCACGGATATAATAGTTAAACAAACGCATTTATTAAAAGGTTAGTTTCGTACAAATTCCGAAAAAATGAAAAAAAAAAATCCCTTACCTGCAGATAGTTTTGGTTTGATGAGGACGTGTTTTAAGATGTTCCACTCCGGGTTTTCTGCTGCCGAGTGGAGGCAAACAAGCTGCCGGTGTACTTTTATTCAAAAGTGCTGAATCAAATTGTCCTCCACTTTATTTCTTCGTGCAGTTTTATTTTATAATTACTTTGCAGATGGAGATTTTGCGTACAAAAACATATGCAGTAAAATATGTTGCATTGTTTACACACAGGCCGTCTCAGCTCGCGGCGACAATAAAAAAAAATCTTCTTACGTGAGAAGACAGCAATAACATACCAAAAATACTGTGGTGTATTAGTATATAAGTCTATTTTTCTTTTACAGTGCCACTACGGCTACAAGTGACCGTAAAGACAGTAAACTGACAGTAAAGTTGACCCGGTAATCCATATAATATACCAAGTAATATACCTAAACTTGATCATTTGCTAACATTGCCCACCATAAGCTGCAGGTCTTACCAGACCAAGTGAAGTTGTAGCAACACAACCCGACTTTCTGCTTAATTACTTGTCAAGTCATCTTTTTGTGTGTGCAATGAATAATGGACTATATTACGACGGAGTATTGGGGCCACATTTTCTAATATTTAGCATTTTGAAGTGTCGAGAGTGAAGTCAAACTTTCTGTATCAGTGCCAGGCGTGTGACCTTTCCACTTGATCCTCGAAATGCAAAGTAAAAAAAATAAAAATCTTCCTCCTTCCTTGTTTTTTTTTTTTTTTTTTTTTTTTCCCTCCCCTAATCTTGTCCTAACACTTGCCCAGTCAATGTCACTTTAAATAAACTATCTGAGGAAGTCAGCCGACCACCGCTGGTGTCTTTGCAGAAACGGTGTCCTCGCCTCTGAATGATCCACAGATTTCACAATGAACACTTTCCAATATAGTGCGCGTTATCTAGCGTACCAGTGTTTCAGGAAAGCTACGTTTGTGTCCCCGTGTCGGTTTTCAGCGACGGGAGGATCAGATGATCTCACTGGAACTCTCTGTAGAACCCGCTGACGTCTACGCGAAGGCCGTGTCTTCGTCTTATCTGAAGTGACACGGCTGCCGTGGACGCAAACCTGCGAGACACGCAGGGTGAAAAGCTGCTGAGCCTCCGATGCGGGGCGAGTCTGATGAGGTTGTCGTAATCTGATAGGCCCAATTAGCGCTTGATTAGACTGACTCATAATAAAGTGATCAGACAGATCAAATCTAACCGAAAACTCTTCCTTTCATGGGTCTGAGTCTCACTTCGCCTCATCGCTTCTTCGGGATAAGAAACTGTCGAGTGTCTCGGTTCTCGTCTCTTTCCTGTTTGAGTTCCCTCCTCTGCTTCACACGGAGCAGACGTCCCCGCAGGATAATACTCGGATGAGCATTATCTGCAGACAGCAGCCTCGAATTTACCCAAACTGCACTCTGGACAGGAAGCTATAGATGACCTTGGTGTTGAAGGTAAGACCCGAAAAATCTAATTATGGCTCACAAAATCTCAAGAATGTCACAGGTTGGTGAGCACGGATCTCTTTTTAGGTTTAATATAAACTCCAGCTATTCCTGTGTCAATATTGGACAAGCAAAGTTGGCATATTTACATATTTAATAACTAACAAGGAGAAGTTTTTTTTTTCTTTTTCTTTTTTATGGTTGAGGAATGTTTCTGCTGAATTACAGCCTGTTTGACATGTTGAGATTTTTCACATTCTTCACCGGTGATAAACTCAAAACAGGCTTCAAGTGAGTTTTGCAGCACATTTCTGATGTAAATATCTAAGGAGAAAGACGACACACATGTAACATAGATGTTCCAGATATTCAGACCAGGAGGCCATTTAACCTGTGAACACTTTGCACTCGTTGCCCTCAGTAATATGTGGTTTTATTTACTGATACTTTCACTTATTTAATATCATTTGATAAACCAGAAGCTCGTCAAAACAAAACCTTGTAAATATTTGAAAAAAGTTTCATAAAAATAACAAATATATCTGATGTGTCGCGCTGCCATTTCCACAGCTGTTTATTGTTGATGATATTTTCACCTGAAGCGCTGATATCATCCCGTTGTTTTTCCTTCAGGAAGTTCCTGCGACTGGTCATTAATTGTTGCCGAGGGGCCGAAGTTTGAGGAAAAACAAGGAGTTGAACCCCCAGCTTTGAGTTCAAGTTGATAACAGAGGAAACACGATGGCTGAAGGCAGGTTCAATTCGCATATATTGTTAATATCTTGCACGTAATATCTGACATGACGGTGTTTTTCTGCATTTCTCATTGCAAGTGTGTTTTGTAATACTGTCCTGGGAGTTGAACTGACGTCAGATTTCTTCCGCTCATTCAGGTGGTGTCGGACCGCGGCAGGTCTTCACTTTCCTTCAGCGCTCTCCTCCCCTCGAGCTCGTCCTTCCTTCAGCCTCTGCGCTCATCCACTTCCTCCCAACGCTTATATGGAACTGATTTCCATTTCACTGATTCATAACAACACTTCCCTGCGCAAACCCATTTAAAAAAACAAAACAAAAAAAAGATGCCGGCTGTTTAATCAAATACGAGCTACCCTGATAGAATCGGCTGTTTTGCCCCGGTTGAAGCTTTCTGAAGTGTGTGATGGAAACCTCCTCGGTTGCTCTGCAGTTTTTATTTTGAAGGAGCAGATAAATGACTCTCGGCACGTGGCCTCTTTACGATGAGGTTTGATTCGGTTATCATCAAGGTTCTGAACAGAAATACGTGATAACATACGCAACAAAAAGGCTGATTGAGGAAAAAAATATTGGTAAACATATTTTATAAAAGCTGAATTTTTTTTTTCCTAAAATATAAAGTTTTCTGTTTATAAAATGTCAAAATGACAAAATTAGATTGTGTATGAGATGAATATTTTAATTTCATGTTTTGACTTTTTTTTAAAGTTCTCAGTAAACATAATTGCCAGTGATACTGGTAGTATACGTACAAATTCAAGCACAATAATCATAGTGGATATGAGCAAACCTCTGATATCTTACATCTTTGTCTGGACTAAAGTTTGCACAAAGAAAGAAGAAAACCCATTATCCAAAAACTGTTGTACCAAAAAATAAATGATCAGGTCAGACTGAGTTTTTCAAAAATTGTATTGCATATTATATCATTTCTTTGTCTTTTTTTTTGTTATTTTACCTTTGGATTTTTAATTTTGGGAAATTAACATTTTTTTTTTTTTTTTTACTTCAGAAAGTCTTCTAAAGAAGTGTGACGTGGAGCCATTTGGCCTCATGATTCAAACCTGCGTGCTTGGTTTAAAAAAAAAAAAAAAAAAAAAAAAGCGCTCTATTAAGTACATCGACACAAATAATAATATATTCTCACTGCTTTTCACTGGGTGGGACGTTCAGAGGGTTTCATCCTTGCAGCATCTGACATCTTGGAGACACTTCAGGCTTCCGTCCTCTTCATATCCGTCCAGGACAGAGTTCAGCCTCCAGGCTCTGACTCAGAAAATATGGGACAAGGAAGTAAACATTTTCCTAAATGGGTAAACATTTGGCAGCCAAAGTCGAATGAGTTTGGAGATATGTCGATTTTGGGGCATATTTTTAGAGCCTTTGTGAAATGTTTTAAAATGAAACAGGAAGTTGGGAAGTTTATGCCCCTGGCGCCCACCCTACTTCCCTCGCTCAGCCAAGAGAGACATGTGGATGGAGATAAAACAGTGTGTCAACAGTTTGCCAAAGAGCCGGGGCGGGGCGGGGGGGGGGGGGGGTTAGTGTAGTCCCCACATTGTTTAATGTAACAGATATTTGAAATAATGTGCATCAGGGCTCGTACTGTGAAGAGAGAGCTGTGTGATGTCTGTGGCTGACTGTCATGCAGTTCCATGTTCTGTATGGCGACCCTCAATCACAATCACAGCATACAGTTTGATTTACAGAAGAGAAAAAGAAAGATCTCAGCAGGGAAGAGCTCAGATAACCGTTTTGGTAACACTTTATTTGGAACTTTTATAAGCAGTAAACAAACTTTTACAGATACCCTGCATGCTCGCTCTAAGATATGTAAACAAGCTGTTTAAAATGTGTATCTTGTGTTTTTTTAAAAAAAAATTTTATTAAATACAATATCAAAATTATACTTATATCTCCTCCTTATAGAAATATTCATAATCTATGATTATATAACTATTTAGCCATAGATTCAAAAGTTTCTTTACTCGATACTGGCCATCTCCTCCATGTCACTGAAACTTCCGTCTCGGTGTTTGTGCAGCGCACTCTTTAAGGTTTCCACATCACGCTGCTGAAAGCTGCTGATTGGACGAACGGTTCCAAAGTAGTTTTCATGTGACTAGTCCTGCTGGCAGGTACGAACCTTGAACTCACTTGTCACGTGATCTCAAGAGAAATTTTCCCCTTTCATCAGAAGGCCCTTCAACTGATTGCATTATCATTCAGTAGAGTGAAGCTTAAACATCCAGCAGAAGTACCGCTGACTGGCGTTGAATGGAGAGCGGCTTTGTTACACCAGGTTACACTTATGTATCCAGAGAACTAGCTTTATTACAATTTATTATGTTAATATTAGAAATACAGTATTTAAATGTATGTTTTCATCCGGGATCCCACATAGTGTATGTTTTACCAAGTAATAAATGTAGATTGGAAATGTAAAAGTTTCTACAAAAACACTGCTTGTACTATCAAGTTGCATTATGGGAAGAGTGGGAAACAGTTTTTGCACCCTTGGCCCATAAATCAGTTTTTTATGGTCTTTGCAACATACATTTTGAAAAATTTCTTTTTTTAAAAATCAGTTTCAAAGCTGCTAAATTTGAATATTTCAAAGTGTAATTCTAATAACTATTTAAAAAATAAGTGTTTTTTTTTTATGGGTTTTAGTCTGAACTTATTTTTCATTTTAAAGATGTTAAAGAGAACAAGAACACGCCTTTTAAGTTGAATTGGATTTATTTATTGAGATGATTTGCAACACTGGAGGACAACACACTTGTCACTTAAGAACAAAACTTGACAAAAAAACCAACAACATATATACACTTGCAGGAGTCATTTTTAAGTGAAATAATTTAAATAAATACACCTTTTAGAGTGTTTCATGACAGCAGGCGTCCCTCTCTGCGGCAGCTCTGCGTTTGGTAGCAGCTGAGATCCGCTGACTCAGGCCCGTGAGGGTTCGGACCCAGGTACTGTTCGAACTCACTGCGGTCCAGATCGTACAGCATGTCCAGCTGAACTTGTTCCAAGTAAAATTCAAAGGAGGGCCCAGCAGGGACCTGCGGGCCCCCGTTGTCCCTGGACTCCCCCTGCTGCACATGGGGACCTGCAGAGCTGGAGAAACCATGCTGCATGTGTCCGTACTGAGGGCCAAAATACACCAGAGGTTCTGCAGGGGACGCGGGAGGGTTCAAGTGCATGACAGGGTTGTTTGAGAAAATGTTGGCTGCTGCTGCTCGGTCTGGATAAACAGGGGTGTTTGCGTAGCTGCTGTGCAAAGGGGCGACGTGGGCCGGAGGGTTTGGGAAAGTTGGTGTTTTTGGGAAGGTCTGCTGCTGGTTCTGCAGCAGGTAGGTGAGGTTGTAGGGCACGCTGTAGCCCGAGCTGCAGAGAAAGGGTACAGATGATTCGGCAGTCTGCGGCTTGGAGCTCCTCTTCAGATGCTTCTTCCTGCGGGGTTTGTACTTGTAGTTGGGATAGTCGACGGTGTGCTGGACTCTCAGACGCTCAGCCTCCTGCATGTATGGGCGCTTCTCAGACAAGGACATGGCCTTCCAGGTTTTTCCTGTGGGAACATAGTGTGGTTAATGATCTGCATTTGGATTGGTTTTGTAAAACTGACTTTTAAAAACCAGTAAAACTTGGGACTCTAATGTGTTGGTTTGATACTTTTGAACAAAGTTACAGTAATATCACAGTTTCTAATATAAGCTAAGCGAATAAAAGTCTCTTATTTTGTCGGAGGGATCTTATAGGGCATTTTAACTTGAGCAACAACTGGTCTTATTTGCTTGTAATTTAGTAAGTTATAGTTAGTTATAATTTAGTTCGTCTCTTACCGAGTATTTTGCTCAGGTCCGTGTTCTCCAGGTCTGGGTTGAGCTGCGCCAGGCGCCTGCGCTCGTCTTTGGTCCAGATGATGAAGGCGTTCAGGGGCCTCCTGACCCTCGCCTGTGTTGGCGTGGACTTTGCTTCGGGGCTGTTGCAGAAGGAGTCCGAGTTTACGGACAGCGGGCTGGACGGCCCTGAACTCGGGGAGCGCACCTCGGTCATCTGCTCCCCGTCTGCATTGCCCGAGTCTTCGCTCTCCAACTTGGCGCTGTTTGCGCACAGCTGGAAGACAGCGGGGTTGTGGCTGAAATGCATGGCTGCAGATGGTGATGATGCTGTTTCAGTTGTGTAGCAGGCCGCTGTCATAGCCTCGCTGATGTAAGAGTGACGGATATATGTGGCCGCTCCGCCAATAAGAGGCCAGGAGGAGTGGATCCAAGGTGGCAATTCCAGGTGTTTTCTCAGGTCGGTGATAGGCCCATCTGACGCCCCAGTCAAGGATCTGACGAAACTTCACATGGGAGTCTGGAGTCTGTAATAAAACTCACGATATGTAGTCATAAAATTATAGTTGCCCCCGTGCATGAAGCTAAACAAACCCGAATAGCTCACGTTTATGTATTAAGTATGTGTTGAGTCAGCATGTTTATATTTCCCACTTTATGATCACAAAAAAGTAATTTAACCTTTTTTGGGGGAAAAAAATAAAATAAAATTGCGTTAATACTAAGAGTTCCTGTGGTCTTTGTGCTTTAATGCGAGGAAAAGACCAAGACATGTTCCCTTGCTGTGCTGCACCGCAACTGCATTAGAAAAAACAAATCGCATTTTAACATGGGAGAGAAGAGGAATCAATAGGACCTGAGAGGCAGGGAGGGAATCGGGGTGAACATCAAAGTTTTCTGCACAAAAGGCTGGTTACTAATTACATTGTGACGCTCAGCTCTTATCGGCCATCCACTGTTTGTATCAAAGTACATTTTACAGGACTGTAACAAACATGATCAAGGCGTGTTTATTACACGATTACCGGGGACAAATATTTGCGCGACACAAAAAAAACAAAAAACGTGATAGGCACAAAGGGACGTGATGAGTTCACATCCAGGATATCAAAACAGAAAGAAAAAAAAAATTCTTTGTTATATTTATCAGCTGAAACAAAAAGATGACAAAATACAAATAATAGACTGCAGGCTTTTGGTGCTACCACAAAAAGACACAATTGTATTAAAATCAGCAGACAATCAGACTCGGAAACTAAAGCAGGATGGTCACTGATTTCAGAATAAAATAAAAATAAAAAATCTGCAACATTTATTTGATCATTTTCCCTACGATGTTTATCTCATTTGAAATGATGATACATTTTAACATTTATTTTCCTATGAATATTAGAAGAAACAGCGGTAAAATAGACTATCATTGCACACAAAATGAAATAAAAGGAGCAAGACCATAAGAATAAACTAATTTTAAACACAAACAGGTAGGGTAAATCATTGGTTTATAACGGGGACACAGAGCCTGAGACATAAAACAGGCTAAAACATGAAGTCACTTTTGACATGTGAAATCCATGAAATGACCTTGTAGTAAGAAGAAACTCTGGAGGCGCGCGATTCCACTGTAATACAACAGGATGTGATTACAGGTGCGCGCTTCTCTGGTATGGTTTCAAAGAATATCTGTCTTTGTATGGTGACAAGAAACATTACACAAACAATAGATGCCGTTATGCAGACAGCGGCAGAAGTTGAATGTGCGATACACGGACGGAGCGGCCTTGAGTGAGACCTGCACCCGACCTGCTTTGTTCCTGCGGACGAGTCACTAATGCATCTTTTCTTTAAATTGTAAATGCTTCGTGTTACTATTCAGAACAGAGAGGGTTAATACACAAGGAATGGCAGTACACTAAAAGGGAGGTTTTTTGTGTGTGTGTGTGTGTGTGTGTGTGTGTTTTTTTACCAGAATATACATGTCTCAGAAAACACAGATCTCCAATTTAAAGGGTGTAATAACGCGCACTTTAAGTTTTGGACTTCGGTTGAGCCCTTATTTAGTCGGCCTTAATGGAGCTGGATATCATAATGAAAACGCTCGATCAATACTGTGTCATCGACAAAATTCAACAGCCGAAGTGATTAAAGGCGTGATCTTTAAGCAGGTTAACTTAAACCTTTTCGGTATCAGTCGAAACCGATAAGCTGGCATGTGGCTCTGAGGGGGAGATAACATGAAAAGAAATCAGAAAATCGATGAGGAAACAGAGACATATTTAAAACAGAATTATTCTTTCAAGTGAATAAATGGTTGTCTGGCCTGCGGTTTGTTTGGTGTGTGTGTGTGTGTGTGTGTGTGTGTGTGTGTGTGTGTGTGTGTGTGTGTGTGTGTGTGTGTGTGTGTGTGTGTGTTTCACAGGTTGTCAGAATTAGAGGCTGAATCCACATCCGCGGTGTGAAACGGGACGCACACGCCAATGCGCTGTGAAAAGCGCTAATGGGTTTAATCAATTAGTTTGAACAACGCTGCGTGAATACAATAACGTTAGTTTCGACTGGTCATCGGCGTCGATCGAGTCGGCTAAATATAAGACTGTGTGTGTGTGTGTGTGTGTGTGTGTGTGTGTGTGTGTGTGTGTGTGTGTGTGTGTGTGTGTGTGTGTGTGTGTGTGTGTCTTGAAGGGGGGGGGGGGGGGTGGTGTTGAATCCGAATTTAAAAACGCTGACCATTTGAACGATTGTCACCAATTTCTTCTGCGCCTCAGTTTACCACCAGGACGCTTCCAGAGCCTCTATTGGCTGAAACGTAGTTAAAAGTTATTCCCTTCCTTATAATGAACACTAATCTATGAGGTGACAGTGTCGATGCATTGTCTCAGCCAAACAAGCAAGAGTGCCGCAGCTTGAATGGGCACTATACTTTCTGAATAGGGATTGTCTCTCTGCGGCTTTCTGATCACAATGTGCCATTGTATTGGACAGAACTCATATATGGGACGCTCCTCCGCTTCTTCACTTTGGATCGCCGATGGCCAGGCTGCACTGTGGAGGAATACGCCCTTGTGGGAATAGGACAGCTCAGCAGGATTTACGAACGCTTCTTTCTCGGCGTCCGCGGAAAGGTTGTCCGGGCCGGACACCGGAGCACCGAACAGGTGGTCTGTGACGATGTGTACACTGACTGCATTTGCTGTTTTCAGCACGTGGATTGTGGTTTTCATCACGAAGGTGACACAGCAGCCGCTGAACATCTCCAGGCTCTTCTCTCCTTACGGATTTAAAACAAATTCGAATATCGGTTTCAGGATTTCTGACCTGAAGGCACGTTTATTTTTATTTTTTTATTATTTTTCCCCCCATCCAAAGCACCAAAGATGAGGGAGCCCACAGAAGTGCCAAGCGGGGAGGCCTGCGAGCTTGACCTTTTGATAATGAACCACTGTATGGATAGCGCGCCTCGGCCTCGGTGCCATCCCACCGACTCTCCTCACAGAGACTCATTCAAGAAGCGCCGCATTGTTTCATAGCTGGAAGGTGTGAAGAGGATATTATACTGTTGTCTCAGGTGACCATGATCTTCGCAGCGAGGGACTGTATTGCATTGTGTTGTATTGTATGGGCACAGCAGGTCAGCATCAAGATTGACTATGTCAAAGTCTCAGACACCATTATATGCAGTGGTATGTGCCCCCACCCTCCCCCACCTCCTTCCCGACCTCCTACCCTTAATCACATGTTTGAGCAGATTCAACTGTTGACTGTCCCCGGTGCGAGCCTCCACACTCCTCGTGTAAACAGCGCCCTGCCCCGGCCCCTGCCCCGGCCCTACGTCAGCCCACCCCTACGTCAGCCCACCCGAGGGGATTACATGCACCCTGGTGTAGATAGGCTTACTGTAGCCTCATTAACAGAACACAATGATGCCCCCACCTCCGAGCAGAGATAAGGAGCCGGATTTCAAACGCACTCAGCCCAGGTGGTGCAATGTCCAGGGTGCAGCACATCAGGCAAAGTCACAAGAGCTGAGGCACTTTTACACTGGTTTGAACCCCCCCCTTCTGCATCCAAAGGCTGAAACAAGCAGCAACGGTCAACAATTATGATATTTTTGGGGATCTCTGCTGTCATTTATTATGACAAAATGGCAAATACTTGGTATTTCCATTATTTATTTATTTTTAAATTAAAAAAAAAAAAAAAAAAAAAAAAAAAAGGTTTTCTGTTTTATATATTGTAAATTGAATATATATGTGTTTGAGCAAAAGAAACACATTAAAGATACGAGCTTTGGAATATTGAGCCTTTATAAAAAGGTCAAACAGGCATTATAAAATGTGTACTATGACTGCCAAAAGTACATATCAAATTCAATAACTATGTTAAAGTAACTATTTGTAAGAAATATATCAACATGTTTTAAATGTAAGAAACAATATATATGGGATAAAGTGTGGGAGAAGGAAATACTTCAACATTTTTGAAGAGTCAAGTAGTTTTAATGACTTTTTTGTTTCATAAATCTCATTTTTAAATAGTGATCCAATAAGGTCACTTTGAACTTGTTTTCTGGTATTTTCTTTTCATAGTTTTTGACAATTTGTACTAAATTGATTGATTTCTAGTACGAATATTAAACAAATTAATTGGTACTTAAAATAATCATGAGTTGTTGCTGTGTATCATTTAAAAAGATCCGGTTTCAATCAATACCTAGTATCAATGTGTGCTTTTTTTTGTTGTTTTGGCCATACAGGCCAGAGTTTTGATGAATACCCTCATCACATCCTCAGTGAAGCTCCTTTTCCCGTTGAACCAACTGATCAGACTGCTTTCTAATTGCATTTCATTTGTCTTCCATGCAAACCTGCTCAGACTGATACTGGCTAATGAGGCCAAGCTCCACTCATGCTGCCAAAACGCTATTCTGTGTAAATTAGGAATTGTATTCTACGCTGATAAGAGTCTTATCTGCAGGACTGAATAGGTCTTCCGAATCTTTTATTATCCAGATAAAAGCTTTGGATGTCTTACTGCCACAGCAGGCCATTTTTTTTTTTTTTTTTTTTAAACATGTTGCTTTCGGGTGCCTCATGATTCAATGTGTATGTCTGACGGTGATACCAGACCTCCGCCACACGTCTGTCCTCGGCAGACAGAGGAGGAAGAGGGATGTAATTAGCCCTAATTATTAACTGGAACTTGAGGAGACTTGTGAGACACCATATCGGTGTCTGTCCTAAACAGCTTATTCAGGGCAGCAGATAACCAAAACAATCCGCTAAACTTCAGCGACAATGCCTGAATGTTTAATTAAATAGTGTGAACTAATTAGACTCAGACATTACATCATTTGGAGCACAAACCACAGACAAAATGCTTTCTTAAAACGGGCTAATTGATCTTTTTAGCCAAAGTGAATTGATTAAGGAAAACACTAATTCTGTTTCACGGCGACCACACGTCGACTTCACAGGGCTGGAGTTTGTGCCTCAAACTTTCAGCTCACTCCTTTTCTCTCTCTGTTGCTCGTCTGAGACCTGATAGAAATTCAAAAGGATCTGCTGCTTTGAAGATAAGCGCCGTGGTTCTGCCATAAACAATGATTGTGCTGTTTCTTTCCTGTGGCGTGATTTATTTAAAGTATTATGCTGTAAGGATTTGGGCTGGTTTTCCTGGCAGGGCCGCCTGTGTATGTATCCACTACTTGTGCAGCTCGTTGGATACTCGAGATTCAGGAAAACACTCAGGGAACCACCAGCAAAGTCATCAAAAAATGAAGCCTTTCACTCAGAGGGTAACAAATGATGACATTTACCAACACTCTGAGGAATTCAACATAAAAATGATTTTATCAGTTGTATGTGCATCACTTCGTCTTCTTGCATAATTGAGACCTGCCTACATGTAACCAACATGGCAAAGGGGATTTTAGAAAAACACAATGCTCGTGGTCTTGCGCACACACACACACGCGCACACACACACACACACACACACACACAAACATATGCTTCCTTTGATAAAGTGTTTTTATACTAGAACAAATTCTATGGCAGCGTCCCTTAAGACAATATCAGCGTAAAATACCAAGTTATTTATAGCGATTGTGCCATTTTGACTTCAAAAAATAAACGTGCGCACTGAGAAGTTAAAATACAAGAGCGCTATTAACCTTACAAGTCTGTATTCTAGTACAGGCAGCGTGTAAATTATAACCTGCATGACCCGTAATATTGCAAAAATCTAAATGCGATTGGGCAACACAAAAATCTGTCTTTACTTTAAATCTCTGGACTGCAAAGTTTTGCGACAGTAAAGATCCTTAGGTGACAAATACCACATCAAGATGGGTGTGAAGCCCGGTAATTAAATTATATTAGTATGAACATGTGTTCTTGGCATTTTTATGTCTCTGAAGCAGAACCGGGCAAACTATGTGTTTGTCTGTGATTGTACTCGACGAGGAGGGAGGTGGGGGGGGGGGGGGATCTTTTGAACGTCCACACCAGGATACAGCTGCCTGTGACTAATTTCAAACTCCCCTTCTAGGGCCTAGGCAACCCATTTCGCAAGTAACACACATCACCAGGCATCTGTTTCCTGTTTTCATTCTTTGAGTTATCTTATTTTCCTTATTTCCCCCTCACCTGTTACAGTTCACGTTCCTTCCATCATGCAGCACGAGTCGGAGTCGGTTGTGCTTGTACGCGGTCAGTCCCTCAAGTACTAATGAATGCAGCATAAAACAGATCCATGATTGAGCTGTATGAAACTTATGGCAGCAAATTCTAATTCCCTTAAAACGGCAATGTGTAGTTTTAAAGATGGAAGTTTAATGACAACACAGAAAGCCATGTAAAACGATTTTGGCCGTCGCTGTACATAAACGCTAACTTTCTCCGACACCTACGAGCTGTAATATTTCCGCAGTTTCTCATCAGTCGGTTTCAGAATCTTCTTCTCCGGCATGTTAACAACCCAGCCTGGAGCGAGGCCAAAGAAGATCTGTCGGACATCCTTCCTCATGGCCAGCATGTGATACAGTTCATCCTTTGAAATGTCTGGCAAAACGTAGCCATACTTCTGTGCCAGGGCGAGCCGGGCCTGCTGGATTTTTTCCGGGTCCGCCAAGTAACCCCGATTTTCGGCACCTGTGTAATACGGGACCATGTCCACCCCGGGCAACATTCGCTTCGGGATTGGCTGCCCGCGCAAGAAGAACGGGACTGGCTTGATGAGAATCCCTGCACAAATGACAGGATACTTTTTCAAGCTTCTGATCTAAAACACAACATTAAATGCAAAACAAACCGGATCTTTCGTCAGTTACCGAGACTTATGGGATCGTAGAAACCAGTCGTGATGACCCCTCCGTTCCTCTCAATCGCAGCTATGACACCTTCAGACGCTCTCTGAACCTCGATGTTGATCTTTGCTGCGAAAATGTCGGCACCCTGGAAAAGAACAAACAGACGGACTTCTGTCAGAAACGGGTGAAAAACAGAGGTCAACAACAGCATCTCCATCGGTCGGTCACAGTGGCAACACTGTCGTGTGGTGCCACCTACTGGTTAGAGTTTTAAACCAGGAGCCACAGATATGACATGTTCTGGATCCTGAAGGCCTGATTTCTTTTTTTTTTTTTTTTCCAGCAATTAAAACATATAATTAAGCTTCTTTTACACCATGTTTCATTTCATCGACGTGTAAAGTGTTGAACCGATGTCTTTATGGACATAATGAGGCTGACCCGCAGCTCTACTGACAATTTCCATTGTATTTTCCCCATCTTTTTTTTTGTGTGTGTGTTATTAATACAAAACAAAACATGGAAGAGAAATGAGTATTTTTCTTCATGAAGGCATGTTCTATATACATTTTTCTGCTTTTCAAAGACAAGTTACCTGTATTTTAAAAGTAAAACCCGCCACCATAAAATCAAATGGTCTCATTCTGCTCTTAACGTGTTCATTTCCTCTGACAAAAATGACACGGTTTCTCTCATCTGTTCCCCCCCCCCATCGGCAGTAGCTGATTTTTTTACTGCAGTTGGATGTTCGCCGTCTGTAACCGCCGAAGATGAGCGAGCAGTTTTTTTTCTCTAATTCTCTTCTAACTCTCTCTGGTAGGTGTGAAGAGGCCCCGGTGCAGCGATCACCTCGTCTACGAGCTGGACTCCGTAGTGCCTCTTCAGCGGCTGGATCGTCACCCCTCTGGCATTGACGAGCTGGGTCAAGTCGACGGGCTGCGTCGGGTCGACGCGTCCCAGGTCGATCAGGTACTGCAGTCGTTTTAGTGTCAGAGGCTTGTACTGCGGACGGCGACTGAGGTGGAACAAAGACATTACAAAACGCACGGGTTAATGTTGGTGCTTGAATGTAGCACTCGGGCTTTGCAAAAAAAACAACAACAACAACAACAACAACAGACACCTTAAACTTAAACTACAATAACGCCCAGGTGATGGAAAGCAACATTTGAGCTTTAATAGATTCACTGTGCAGTCGGGCGACTTCAGCAACGCAGTGACAATTTCTGAAGGATTTGGTGGTTGTCCTCTGATACTTTATGACGCCTGTGAATAGATAATGCAGAGGCTTGTTGGACTGGTGATGTCACAACACCGAGGTCGTGAGAGATATTAGGATTTGGACACGATGCCTTTTACAAGTGCAGCAACAACAACTTCAAATGCAAGATCTGTTTCTTTGCTTGTGAACAACAATAATACATGATATGCTCGGGGTTTAAAAACTGGGAAAACACTGCTGGTATTGTTTTTTTTTTTTTTTTTTTGTACCTGTGTCCTTCATTGAATCCATATTTCGGAATAGCCAGATAAAAGGGTGTCTGTCCCCCCTCGAAGCCCAGCCGAGGCCGGGTGCCTCTCTGGCGCTCCCCTTTGTGTCCTCGTCCGCTTCTGTTGCCCCCGTGCTGTCCTCTGCCCCTCCGTTTCTCCTGCAACACAGGGACATTAAACAACTCTTTTCTTTGCCTTGAACGTCGTTTTGTCCCCCCCCCCGCTGGCTAAACAGGCTAACTAGCCGTGCGTGTCGCTAAAGATAGCTGGACGACGACGACGACGACGACGTGTTTTGAGCTTACCAGCTGCCTGGCGCCCGGTTCAGGCCGCAGGTTTGCCAAAGTTATCCGCGGCAGAGTCTGCAAAATATCCCGCGCTTTGGCGCCTGTTTTTTTAGGGAAAGACATGTTTCCGTTGCTCACATGTCAAAAGTTGGCGAACCAAGGACACGCGGGTCACGTGACAGGCCGGGCGCACCGGAAGTACTTCTTTTTCAGCTCTGCGACGTTTCAAATTAAAAGCGCGATAGTCAAAAATGCACTACATATACTGTTGATCTGGGAGGTGTTTTAGGCTATGTCACATATTAGTATTGAAGTAGTAGAAAAAGAAAATAGTTATTTTAAAAAATATATATTTTTTTTAACGGTAAACGTAACAACAGACGTTTCAGACCCTTTCTGTGTTGAAAGGTTACAACATAAGCTTTTATTGAAGGCATTTGTTTACTATTCATGTTGTAATTTAATATATTCAACATTGTTATTATTTATTCCTGTCGTCGTCATTTCGTTGAGGTACCGCAGTGTGCTTTGCTGCTACCGTGCGGGATTTAACTGTCATTAAATCAGGGCTCATTGACATCTCCCCGAACCAATGGGTGATCGGTATTCGCAAGACGGCCTCTCGCGACCAGCCAATCGTGTGGTCGGAAGGGGAGGGGAAGAGGGGGCGGGACTCTGAAAGCGTGTCAGCGGGCGCTTGCTGTTCGTGTAAGTGTGCCAACGGTAAGAGTGATCCGGCGGGGTGACATTTTCCACATAACTCAACTTCCCTCCCCCCCCCTCAAAAAAAAATACCCCGCTTTCGCGACCGAGGAGGCAAGAGGAGGCGCTCGGACCCCTGACCTCCAATCGTCGGCCGGCATTTGTCCTTCAACTGTTTTCTACTCGGCGGCGTGAGTTGGACCGACACAACACTGACAGCTGGGGGAGGGGAGGGAGGAGGAGGGAGAGGGTGGAGGTGGTGGTGGTGGTGGAGGAGGTGGGTGGGGAGATCTCTTTAATGGCTAACCGTAGCTAACTTCTCCCTTCACACCCGCTGCCTCAGCGCTGTATGTGCGGCAATAACATGTCAGCGCCCCTACCTGCCATTGTGCCCGCAGCCCGGAAAGCCACCGCAGCGGTAAGTTTTCTGTTGGTGACTCGAGAGCTAGACATTAAAAAAACAACAACAACAACAACAACAACAACAATGTTCAAGTCGATGTTATTCTGGCTTTTTTTTTCTTTTTTTTTTTTTCCCCAGGTCATATTTCTGCACGGTCTTGGTGACACTGGGTAAGAAAAGAAGTTTTGTTTCACCCCTGCTGTAAAACAAAAACAAAAAAAAACAAAAAAAAAAAGATGTCAGTTTCCAAGGCAATTTGGACTGTATTTAAACAAAAATATGTTTTTCCTTCCCCTTCTCCCCCATTATGACAGGCATGGCTGGGCTGAAGCTTTTGCCGGCATCAGGATGCCACATGTGAAATACATCTGCCCACATGCGTAAGTATATAACTTGACACAGAGAAAGCAAAGACCAGGGAAAGATTTAGAAAGTCGGGAAGCCTTATTTACACTTGAATGGTCAAGTATTTCCCCCATTTATTGACATGAAAGGGTGTAAAAAAAAAAAATGTCTGAACCGGCTAAACTGTGATGTTACTGCTCTCCGTTACTTACAGACCCACCATGCCTGTTTCTTTGAACATGAGGATGTCCATGCCTTCTTGGTAAGCGTCCCGCATTTGTGAGCACATTTCGGCAGAGCGTGTGGTTGTCACGTATACGGTGAGCCTCACTGTATGTCTTTCCATTTCTAGGTTCGATATCTACGGGTTGAGCCCTGACGCAGATGAAGACGAGACCGGTATTAAGAGAGCGTCGGAAAATAGTATGTCTGTAAAATGATTTTGAACTTTGTCCTCGAGCTAAAAAAAAAAAAAAAATGCAGAGCTTTTTGTCTCGGTCAGATTTGACAGCAAAAGTTAGAATTTTTTTAAAAATTTATTATTATTATTTTTTTCTCACCACAGTTAAAGCCTTGATAGACCAAGAAGTGAAGAATGGGATCCCTTCGCATAGGATTGTCCTGGGTGGATTTTCACAGGTAAGTGTGGCATGTGCGCAGATGATGTGTTACACACTGCTCAAAATAAATAAATCAAGGGAACACTTAAACAACACGACGTAACTCCAAGTCAACCACACTTCTGGGAAATCGACCTGTCCAGTTAGGAAGCAAACACTGATTGTGAACCAATTTCAATGTGACCGGTTTGGCGGCGGGTCAGCGACGGTCTGAGGAGGCATTTCTTTGGAGGGCCGCACAGCCCTCCATGTGCTAGCCAGAGGTACCCTGACTGCCATCAGGTCCCGGGATGAGATCCTCAGACCCGTTGGAAGACCAGATGCTGGTGCAGTGGGCCCCGGGTTCCTTCTGATGCAGGACGATGCTCGGCCTCACGTGGCTGGAGTGCGTCAGCAGTTCCTGCACGATGAAGGCATCGACGCTACGGACCGGCCCGCCCGTTCCCCAGGCCTGAATCCAATCCAGCACATCTGGGACATCGTGTCTCGTTCCGTCCACCGACGACGCCACGTCGCACCACAGACTGTCCAGGAGTGGACTGATGCTTTGATCCAGGTCTGGGAGGAGATCCCTCAGGAGAACGTCCGTGGTCTCATCAGGAGCGTGCCCAGGCGTTGTAGGGAGTGCATACAGGCACGTGGAGGCCACACACACTACTGAGCCTCATTTGGACTTGTCTTGAGGGATTTCCACAGAAGCTGGATCAGCCTGTGATCTGATTTTTCCACTTTTATTTTGAGTATGATTCTGAATCCAGACCTCCATGGGATAATGATTTTGATTTCCATTGATCGTTCTTATGTTATTTTGTTCTCAACACATTCCACTATGTAATGAGTGAAGATTTTCAACTGGAATATTTCATTCATTGACATCTAGGATGTGTTGTTTAAGTGTTCCCTTTATTTTTTTGAGCAGTGCATAACGGCATTTTTGCAGTGAATCCCAGGTACAGTCAATAATGTATTTAAATGACCAAAATCAAAAGGCGCACGCACACAAGTTCACTTCTCAATGTGTTGATTTTTTTGTTGAAATACATATGTATTGATATTGTGCAGTTAATTTAACAGCGTAGAAGAAAATGGAGTTTAACAATTTATTCCATCTGCTGCTTTTTGCTGAAAATTGTCAATATTTAATGGGATTACAGCAAGATTAATGATTGGTAAACATAATATTACAAAACTCTTTGGGTCATTTTTTTTTTGTCACTTAAAAAAAAGAAAATGATTGTGTTGTTGGTAGTTAAAGAAAAGAGGTACACCACTCACTAAGAAGCCAAAAATCCATCCTCTACAGTTGTGGCTGCAATGCCTGATGCACACGAGAGGATTTAATAAAAAATTATTTACCGATTTTTTTTTTTTTTAAAAACACCAGAGCCTACAATCACAACGACAGATTTAACAGATTTTTTAAAAATATTTTAATCATGAGAAAACACGCACCTCGGATGATTCAGTCGAGAAGCAGGACCACACACTTGGCATTCACACTAAACCATTTCAGAGCGGACTTGAGATCTCACAGAAACTGGCATAACTTCAGAGCAAAAAAAACGAACGTGGAGGCGGACTGTCATCGTCAGCCGTTTGCACTAGTGTGTGCTGTGTTTTGCACCGAAAAATAAAATGGTAGAATAATACCGTCGATAAAGTCATGGTTGAGAAGGCAAAATCGGCTAGGCTTGTGTGTAATGCAGTTTTATTATTAGTCCCAGTATTGCAAGCTACTGCTACGAGCTCCTGGTATTGTTGGAGGAAACAGGTAGAGGTGAGAGTGAAACCTGTGATCATTAGAAATGTCATTTTTATAATTTCTTTTAATAGTCATTTTTAGTTAGAAAGCAACAAAACTTGATTTGTTGCTATGATTTGGATTATTTCATGCTTGTTTTCTCTGCTAATAACGGTGCGTAAGATCTATGGAATGAGGACTGGTTTGTTGGTTTGTTTTTGTTTTTCCCAGGGTGGAGCGTTGTCTCTCTACACGGCTCTGACGACTCAGCAGAAGCTCGCTGGAGTCGTCGCTCTCAGCTGCTGGCTTCCTCTCCGCCGGTCCTTCCCTCAGGTAGGGGGAAAAAAAAGCTTTCAATCACTGCCACTATAATCATTCAGGTCCAATTGTTGTAGTTATGGTCTTCCTACAGGAAGGGAGGCTGTAGCTCAGTTGGTAGAGTGGGTCGCACACTAATCAGAAGGTTGGTGGTTCAATCCCAGCTCCTCCTGTCCACATGCCTAAGCGTCCTTGAGCAAGACACCGAGCCCTAAAAAAAAAAAAAAAAAAAAAAAATGTCTCCCGATGGTGTACCATCAGCGTGTTGTAAGTCGCTTTGGATAAAATCCTACACACTATAACGCGTCTTTCATGAGTTTTCATGCTTTACGCAAATCTGTCGTGAGTCGTGTTCACTGTAATCCAAAATCCAATCCAATGTCTTAAATAGAAATTTTGAAGTCGTTCAATGAATATTAGGAAAGAAAAATAAAGTAATTGTTCACCTGAGAGTTCAATTTGATTGTCAGTTGCAACAGTGTACTTCCACATATTTTTTGTTATCGATAACTATAGTTAAAAAAAAATTTTTTTTTTTTTTTTTTTTTTGCAAACTATTCCTTTAATTGAATTACACAGCAGGTATATCCCATAGCCAAATCATAATCTGTCAGATAATAAGATAATAAAAAATAATCCTAATCTCCTCTGTTCTCAGGCGTCTGCCCACAATGTTAACAAGGACATGCACGTCCTACAATGCCACGGGGATGCCGACCCCCTCGTCCCCTTCATGTTTGGCAGCCAGACGGCAGAGAAGATGAAAAGCCTCACCAATCCTGCAAACGTCACCTTCAAGTCGTATCGGGGTCTACCTCACAGCGCCTGTCCAGAGGTCAGTGAGGAGACGGTCATATTTGACTCTAAAGCTTTCATTATTGTTCTGTCTGAGCGCTTCTTCTTTTTTTTTTTTTCTTCTTCTTCTTCTTCTTCTTCTTCTCGGTTTTGTACCTCTGCAGGAAATGGTGGATATCAAGCGATTCATAGAGAAGCAGCTTCCTCCCATTAGCGATGAATAAACTGGAGAGCGTCCGCTCACCCGCTCAGCACCATCGGAGTCCCTTTGGGCTTGAGTCCAGCGAGACTCGGTGGATTCGAGGACCACTGATTTACTTGACAATAAAACCACGCTGCTACTCATAGATCCAGACGGAACTGGGGCTGCCAGGCGTTGGCCCGAGAGAGGCATGACTGGAACGATGCTGCATCCTGACCTGGAGCCACACACAACACTCGGTGTTACAGTAGAGTAACATTAGTTGCTTGATTGCAAAGCTCTTTGCCATCGAGACGAGCCATTTCTCGCAGGAAACATGTGTATTATAATAACTAGGGCTATACTTTATGGTTTAATACCTGCTGTCTCACAATAAATGGCTTGTTGGTAAATGTTTTTTTTTTTTTTTTTTCCATTGATGTAGATTATGTGTTGTAGTGCCGTAACAAGTTCATTATTTGGTAAATCAACTCATTTAATTAAGGCTTTTTTTTTAAATTTGAAGCAGAATCGCTAAATTTTTGTTGCTTCCAGCTTCTCAGATTGAAGTATTTGCTGTCGTCTCTTTTGGCTTCCGTAAAACCTGATTATAAAGTACATTTGACATCTTATAGACAAAACTTTGAATCTAAAAACTGATTTTTTTTTTTTTTTTTTTTAGAAGGAAATGACTGATTTTGGCTGCTGTAACGTGTAGAATATTCCTTTTAAACAGATTTCCACACAAGACATTAGCAAACAAAGCACAGGCATCTTAATATGCAATCTGTGCATGAAACGTGTCTAATAATGAATTTTAGTTCAAGAAAGCGTAGAATAATCTGTGAAGGTTCATAACACACGACAGCAAAAACAACATATGATTGTGCTTTATTTAATTTGTGAGAATTCAAATAGCTTTTTCACACAAATCACTTTTTTAATTACACAAATATATCAGTGGTCATGGTCATGTATTCAGTTTATTTATCCCTGTTTTGTTTAAATTAAATATATGACTAATATCACAGTATTGAAACACACAGACAAGATCTATTTCCGGGTATCAGCTCGTCCAGTTTGTAAAAACTTTGATCTTTGAGAAGAGCTGAAAGCACCAACATGTGAAGTCATCGTGGCACCGTTCATGTTAGACTAAAGGTGCTAGTGGATAAGATATTATTCCAAGGCACTTTCCTTCTTCTTAAGTTACCGTTAAATAAAACTTTGTTTCTACAAGAACTGGATATGCATTAAGGCTCACAATATACCTAAATACAAATGCAGTGCTCACAGATACATGCGTTCCCTTCATTAAACAAGGTAGAAAAGTGCAATGTCAAGCGCTAGGGAGTATATAAAAATATAGATATGTTTCCGGACAAGTAACTGATGCTGAGCCGAGCATTTGTTCGTGTTTGCTCCGAGGGTTTTGGTAAGCTAATCGTGGGGTAAATAAACAGCAGTTGCAGCTGGATAAAGACCAGGTTTAAGTAGTGTTCATTTTCCTGTCTCGTCTTTCTCTAAATAGCAGGACTCCCCAACGTGAACACAAAACTCCTTCGGGTGGGATGCATGCGCCGGGAGAAAGCTAATTGTGCGGCAGTGGAGAAGTCTTATGGCTCGGGGGGAGGCTCCTCCAGGCTCTTCAGCAGATCTGTGTACGCGGACGAGTTTATGTAGCGGGGGTACGAGTCTCTCTGCATCAGCGTGTAGATCTGCTGCTGAGCGTCGTCGAACGTGTGCGAGGTGGGCTCCAGCATATTGCGGTTTATCACGTCTCGAACGCGTGAATCCAAGCTGACCTGGTGAAGGTGTGGGAGAAAGAGAAGTGTGGGGGGGGGGAATTATGAGGGGAAACATTTGAGCTTTTTCGACCAGTGCATGACAGACAAGTGGTTAATCGGGAAAATAACCCACCAATTTACTGATCGTGGCGATAGATATTGCCCCCAATAATAATATTTTGCAAGGTCAATTAATTTGTAGGTTATGTAAATGATTTAGTCTGTAAAAGCCTGAGATGATGTCTTCAAATTTGGGTATTTTGTCTTGACCAACAGTCCAAAACCCTAAAATATTCTATACACAATAGTATACAGTACACCAAAAAAAAAAAAAAAAAAAAAAAAAAAAAAAAGCAGCAGACCCTAAAACCAGAAAATAAATCCATAATAATCAGATTGCGCAATTATCAGTGTATTTTCTGTCGATTGACTAACGTAACCACTAATTTTTTAATCGGGACATTTTGAGTAGGTACTTGGCCTCGGTGTCTCACCTCTTTAGGGGAGAGAATCGAGATGAAGTCCTCGTATATTTGACGGACTTTCTCCTCCACCACAGTCTTGTTAGTTTCCTTTTTGAGCTCCTCGCAGGCGAGCCAGAACATCATGTTCTCCTCGCTGAACTCCGTCCTCAGGAACTGCCTGAAGCAGCTTCGCCCGGCTGCACTTTTCATCACCCTTTCAAATGACATCGCCCAGGACCGAGCGTCTTCCAGGGTAGGCTGCGGGCTTGAAAAAAAAAAAAAAAGAAAGAAGAAAAGAATAGTGGCTATATTGATTCATTATTTAATTTTGGCAAAGGTTCTGTCGTGCACGGGTCACATTACCTGTCTTCACAATTAGTAGTTTCCTCTGTCCTGCGCTCACACGTGGACCTCTGTATTTTCTCGTCTTCGCTCCTAACAGTCAAACTAGATGAACAAAACACACACAGTGAGAACGGTTCTGCTTTGATCATGAGGCTATTTATAGTCGTTTGTCATCCGGGTCTGAAATAGCGAAGAGCCCTTTGATGTCGACTTTTCTTAATAAAAAAAATAATGCATGCACAAAGCAGATGTGAATAAAGAAATCACTCCTGCAAAACAACTGTATCTATAATACACTGCATGACCAAAAGCATACGGACACCCAAATAAGTCATTTTTGGACATCCAATGGGCTTAATGTACGACTTTACCTGCCTCCACTCCTCTGGTTTTCTCAGCAGGTTCTGAAACCTGGATGAAAAGATTTGCTCCAATTCAGTCACAAGTGCATTTGGGCCATTCAGTGGACCTGGCTACCCCAAACAGTTGCCACAAAGTTGGAAACCCACTAGTCTCTAAAATTGTAGTTCTTGGGGTCACAAGTGAGGGGTGACCATGTTTGGTTGTTGTTTTTTTTTGCAGTCTATAATCAGAATATTTTCCTTTCTTCAGTCATTCAAAATGTCTCCAGATGAAACAATTAGGGTCATAAATGAAAAACGTGGGGAACCACTGGTCTGATATTATACTGCATGCTACAGCGTTAAGATTATAATGACGCTAAACATGAAACAATATACAGTACTTATGTGAACTGGGGGTGTCCACATGCTTCTGGCCATGTAGTGTAAATTGCGATAATATATATAAAAAAAAACAACAACAGAAATGGGATTTATCTCCTGAACTACAGTTCATTGATTCCCTGCATTATAGCGCAGCGACACAGCGTATTGTATGTTTTGCTTGTTCCACATTTGAAATGACGGAACACCTCCAGCAGGTTCAGGTCAGTCAAGTGGGAGCGTTTGGTGTAAATAGTAAAATGTGTTATTATTGACCTCACCCCGTGGGGATCATATTTTGCGTAATTGAAATGTTCCCACGAGGTGAAGTAGCAGCTGGCTGTAGACTAATTGGTTCAGGTGAGGGTCCACTGAGAGCCATCCCACCTGGGAGCGTGGCCGTTCAAGCTTCGCAAGCATTAAATAGAAGCCATGGATGTAGAGACAAAATGTTTAACTCATCCCCGGCGGGGTGAATTAGCGCGGCCGTGTTCTGCAAACTCCGTCCTCGGAGGGAGCTCGAGAAAAATGGGTGATAATTTCGAAACAAATTAAAACCCCCGAGGCCTTCGGCCAATGAGAGCCGGCGTGGGGTCACAGGACCGCTGAGTTTCTGTTGCCCCGCGATGATGGTGTGGGCGGTGGTGCTGCTGAATGGGTGGGAGGGCGGAGGCAAAAAGGAACGCGCTGCTGAGCCGCTGCTACCGAACAAACCCGAGAGAGGCATCTTCATAGTATTCATTTTAAATCCAATACCGAAGTTGAAACACTCAGCAGGTTTATTCATAAAAATATTTTCTGCTTTTACATCTCTGCAAATTAAACATCTCTGGTCGTACAAAACAAGAGGTTTGAAGATGTAAACTTGGACTCTGTTGCATGAATTGGGCAAAACAGTGAATCAAGAAAAATTTGATGAATTCAGTGTTTTTAATTGATAATGAAAATAGTGATTATTTGTAGTCGACATACCAGATAATCAGTACCGGTAAAATAATGACCTTTCTATTCATTTTAGTGTGAACAATAACATATAATAGTCCATGCAATGCAATATGAGCTGAGTGGAAATGTTAATATCCAGGTTTTGATGTCTTAAACATTGAAGGGTATTTAGGAACTTGTATCTCCTCCTTCCCTAACGGCTGGTGGGAGGCTGTAATTTAATGTATTTTGTACTGCTGCTTCCGTTACATAACATCCGAATGCATAAATATGAACTTGTCATTAACAAAGTAATCGACAGAAATCTTTTTTTTTCTTGCGTCTATTTCCTGCCTGTACGTTTCAGTGGCTTTTAAAGGACCATTCTGCAATTTTTTTTTTTTTTTTTTTTCATATTCATGCATCATGCATCACTGTGGGTGTCGAGCAGTTTCCTTTCGGCTTTAGATTTTGAAATGCATTTTTGTGGGCTTCACTTGCTCCGTGGCTGGTCTCCACTCAGCAGCTGTGCTTTACTTTTCTGTATGTCATTGCTGTATTTTCATCCAGTTCAGCGGGCGGCTTTTCTTTTTTTTTTTTTTTTTTTTTTAGCAGTGTGCGTCTGCGGTGTGTTCATGCAGTGTTAAGTTTTTAATGCGAGAGGAGAACAAATTCATTTTTCATCGTCTCACTGATTGTCATCCATCTTGGATTCTCTACAACAATATTGCAGCTTGTCAGTGGAAGTGATTTGTGAATGCACGCAGCTGACTTCCATGTGTTGCACGCATGCAATGAAGAGTCTCTGCCGGCAGATGAAACTCCTCTGAGGGTGATTGATATAGACGATAGATAAACCGCAATCAGGGAATCAAATGCAAGTGTTTGTACTTTCTAAAAATGTTTTAAACAACGCAACAATATGGATTAGATTAGCAGCCAAAGCCATTATTTCACCCTTGAATGGTTCCTGTCATCCGTCAGTAAATCTGTGAGTTGATGGGTTCTTGAACCCCCTCCTCCTCCTCCTCCTCTTCCTCCTCCTCCCCTTCCCCCTATCGCCTTGGACCACATCTCTGTTATCTCCAGCCCTGCTGTGTGGGAATCAGTAGAGTGTTAATTACCAGGAGCAGCTACAGCAGCAGCACCAGCAGAAGCAGCAGGCGTTTGAGGCGTTGGTGGGGGTGTTTCCCATACTGTGGCGCGCTTGGAGGACACTGGCAGCTGCTTCCTGATGAACCTGCATCTGTCTCTTACGCATCTCCACCCGCTCTGAGCCCCTGGACTGCAAGGAGAAGACGAGACAGAGAGAGAGAGAGAGAGAGAGAGAGAGAGAGAAAGAGCATTTACTGGAAGATTATTTCTGCATTAAGAGGGGACACGCAAACATCACAACCCAAGACATCAAAGGAGATCTGACAAGGAGAAAAACGTATTGATAAAACAATAAGACCTTGCTCGGTCTTATTCTGAAATTTTCTTCAATGAAAAAAAAAAAGAACCAAAAAAAAAAAAAACCCTGTCTCTTGCACGACCACTTCTCGACGCGAGGGATCAACTTCTTGTGCACCTCTGTAGTAGTCGACATTTTTGGATCCACAAACAAGGCGTCGTACGTCCTTCAGGAAGACATTTCAACTCCAACACCTCGAGAAGCCAGACATGTCCCACCGCTCTGTTGGATCATGCTGAATGTAACAAAACCCAAATATGATGAGCAACCCCCCCCCCGCGCCCCGCCCCCCTCCTCCTGCCCCCCCCCCCCACACACACACACACACACACACACACACCCTCTCTCTGTCTGTGAGGGATGAGCAGTAATATAGCGACAAGGCGTTACTCTTGGACCGCAGCAATCGCATCCATCAGTCGCATCCTCGAGATGATGCACAAACACACACACACACACACACACACACACACACACACACACACACACATACATGATGGTTGATGCAAGAAAAACAGCCAGTCTGAAGCCAAGCAGCCATTTATAGAATCATGATGAAATCATTTGATCAGAAAGGCTGATAATGTAATGAGCAGGCAGAGCTGATTCATTTTTTTTTTTTTTTTTTTTTTTTTTTAAAGGCAAAAAAAGAGCCAGATCTGCAAATATTTACATCGCAGTAATCCGTGACATATTCATTTTGGTACGTGCACGAATTGCCCCAAAAATGAATCTTTAATATTTCCGTTTGCGTGAATATCCAGATAAAGATGCTCCAGCAGCCTCGCCGGATCCTAGAATTACCCGCCTTATTTTCCGAGAAAAGATGCACAAACAAGGAGGACTGACGCTGATTTCAGGAGGCCTACGAGCTGTTAAAAAACAACAACAACAACAACAACAAAAAAAACATCAAACATGAACGTGTACTCACTGTGTCACCATGAATGCCAGAATACAGGTGATTTTTTTTTTTTTCCTCCCCTCGATCACATCCGTCTGCCTCGACTTGACACAAACCAGTTGGTTTCCTCTCCGCGCATGCGTTTCCTGCAAGTGTGAAAAAGATTGTTCTGCGCTCATGTATTAACAGCCAGAACACAATGTGCGCTGTCTGTGGCAGCGACGGGTTCTTCAGGACAGACTGGGACTCGCTGTCTGTTTCACAGCACAAGACAATACTGAGGATTTATTTATTTATTTTTAAGTGGTCATTGATTATACTATTAAGCAGCTGCTGTTGCGTTGTCAATAAACGTGCTGTAATTTTGTCCAATTCTATAAATAAATGTATTATAGTCTTCATTTTGGTTGTTACAATAAACCCCCGTCAGTTATCACCCTGATATTTCAGCTGCGTTGAAATATCGAAATATGCCTCTGTTACAAGGCTAATTCGTGATTTCTGCAACTGCAAAGCTGTCAGGGTTTCCAAATGATGCATTCCTTCCAATAATTTATAGATGGCAAGATGTTTTTTAACGCCGAGGCTCTAAATAATTCAATCAAACATCTGGAAAGCCCAATTTGCAGCATGTGCAACTTTACCTATCCTCACGAGGCCCAGCGTCGCTTGAGTCCACCAGAGGGCAGTGTTGATCCATTTAAACAGGCCTGCTTGTCAAAAGTCCCCAAACGGATGTGGAAATCAGTGGTGAGCAAATCAGGAGAACTAAAACTTAACGTTAAGCAAACAGAAACTGAATTATAAAACCGAACTCTGCGTGGCTTCTGTTACGACCTTCAAGTCTCTGCTTTTATGTAGGTTGTATAGAAATACGTCATGAGTACCGTGTGAGAAATGTCTGACTTTTGAAAATGTTCGCCTGTTCATACTTTGTTAAACCATTCAATGCTATTTCTTGTCAGTCTATGCAATAGTCTAAATGCTGCTGTGCTGGAAATTAACACATCATGCACTAGATTATGCTTTTAGCTTTTAGAGACTTAAGTATTTCAGTTTTGTTGTGACTTTCTACGTCTACATTTCAGAAATGCTTTTTACTCCATTTGTCACATTTTACATGTCAATAAGTTGTTAGTGGTTCCACCAAAGAGAGATGTTTCCACTATAAAGAGGCTTGCATTCAAAAGTTCAAGTCTAGCAGAAGTTTACTTTTTCTTCTTTGCTGCCACATTCATCATCTCGTGACCCCTTCGATTTATCTGGTGACCCTTTGGAGGGGCACAACCTCTATGTTTGGCACCACCGGACTAACTTGTTAAAGTTAGCTCTTCCTCAAGTAGTTATAACAGTAAATTGGTCTTTATGCACTGAAGCACCAGTCATCAGCTTGAGCTACTTATTAGTAAAAAAAAAAAAAAACGTTTTCTATTACTTCTGAGCTTTGACTTGACTGAGATTTTGAGTGCAGGGTTTCTGTTGGCGATTTTTTTTATTTCTACTTTTACCTAAGTAGAGAACTTGAGGGAGTCTTCCACCAGTGAGTGCAGTTTGATTTAATTTATTCATTGACAAACACAAGTTTAACATATTGAATCCAGAAGGAACACCAGAACAAACCTTAAATAACAATGTCCGTGTGTTTACAGGTTGTAAAGCACCTCAGGTCATAAAAACCCCAAATACCTAGAGCAAATACAGCAGACACAATCTCCAACTGTAGCTCCAACCCTCATTGCCCACTCTGAACTTGCGGACACAAATGAAATGCGTTTTCAGACTGCTGCAGGCCTTTCATGCTCTGAGGTATTGGAGCGCTTCATAATCTGACCGGAACAGAATCTATATGTTGAACGAGCTGTCTTCCAAACACACAAACGGAAGAGGAGGAACGCTAATCAAACTGAATACATTTATTTATTTATTTATTTATTCTTGCTGTATGGTTTCATTGTGCAGCACACATTGTAGAATAAGATTATCCTCCTCAGCTAAAATTGTAAATGAAACAGTGGAAATATGGAGATTGCAGCAGAGGAGGAGGAATGTCCATCCTTGTTTCCTCTCCGTACGTGTGACACAGCTATAAAATAAATGCAATACACAGAAGCCTCCCCCTCTAAGCTTCATGATAAATCAATGCATCTTGTAGCTGTAGTAATCTGTGAGAGGAATTGCCTCTTTAATGGGCCCTGCTCTCTGGTGAGATAACTGCTAGGGTGATCTACAGCTGGAACATATAAGCTCACCTGTGAATGTTTCATCTTTTCACATATCTGTACGCGTCTATAAACTGCCAGCAAATCTAGCCCTACTGTACGAGCATCAGTTTCTTTTTTCTTTTTTTTTTTATTCAATGAGGTATCAGTTTCAGAACCTCGTACAGGCTTCCGACACACATTCAGTAAATCAGCCAGCTAGCTGTCTGCCGAGGCAGTTTCCAGCAGAGTGGAACGCACAAAATGTGCAGTCACATATACTTTAGTCATTATGTTTCCCATTTTGCCCGTATGGAGCTCGATCCATTTAAAGTCATTACTCTTACTGTGGCAATGAGTCAAAATGTTTTAATGACTTGAGGCTCAAAAGTAATTGTTATTCACTCATTCTTTTGCTCCGTAATCTAAAGTAGATTTACACGTCGCATGCTCCGAGCCAGTTTATCTCCGAGCCACAGAGGTTTCCGCTGTAAAGACTTTACTTTTCTTTTTTTTTTTATTTGGCCGGTCAAATGTCCTTCCGACACAGCTCCAGAGCGTGGACGGCCATGCCGCACTGTTGCGTATCCGAGTGAGAGGGAGGCAGCGATGGCCTGAAGGCTGTGGTGGGGCTCCGCTGTGAAAACACACGTTTTGGAGGGTGTGGACCCCTGGATGTGTCCTGAGGGAAATCACATCTTCTGCTGACAGATTTGGCTTCATTTCAGGATTTTATGTAAAAGCAGAAATACATCAGAACTGAAATACTCAGGAACAAGTGAAAGGCATGCATTTTAAAAAGTAAAAAGTCAAACTTTTTATGCAAAATGTTCCATTTCAGAGAAACTTATATTACAAGTTCATATTTACAGATGCATTAATATGAACGTCATTTTTATTAGGTAGCTGATGAAATCTGAATTCACTTCAATTAGTTTACTACTACGTGTGTATTTTCCCCTGGGATCAGTAACTTCTTATTTTAGCCCCTCATTGTTTGTTTGTTGAATATGTTTCATTAATCTGAATCTTCAAAGTACCATGTAACTAAAGCTGCCTAATAAATGCAGTGGATTAAAAAGTACAGAATTTGCCTCACTGAGTTGTAGAAGGGTAGAACTATAAAGTACTCAAGCAAAGTCCTGCAAAGTTGTATGTCAGTACAATACAATATACGAGATAATTAACCGTGTGAGGAGAAGGAAAAGAAAGTTATTGCCATAGTAAGAAATCTAAAATGCACAAAGAAAAATTAGGACCTCGGTTTTAAGCCAAGTCCAGTATTCACTCTCTTTTAGCTCTGCTTTGGTTAAATAAACTATACCCGCTTTCATTATAAGACCTTTGCTGCATTTCAAATCCAATCTATCGACTAACCCTTTAACTAACGATTTCAGAATGAGCTCATCATAATGGTTTACGGGTCACTGCAAGTTATTTCTAAAATTCAAAATTGAATGCACGCATAGCAACACATTTCCCACTGTCAGTGAACTGCAGCTCATTTCCACTTTAACTCAGAGCAAAGTTTTCATACTGGACGAAATTGGTTTGTCATGATTTAAACCAGCTGCAGGCGACTACGTGAATCAGAAGAACAGAGGGAGCAGAGGACCCCCGCCTGCATGCGGCTCAACGGAGGGGCATCATCACTCTGCAGACATTTGGATAAAATGAAGCCTTCAGAAGCGCCTTAATTTGTTTTCTTGCGACAACCTCGCGTGTGACCGAAGGTTGCTGCTGTCATTTTGTTTGTTGTTGTGGAAAGAAATACGCTGTGACAGCTAATCGCAATGAGCGTCATCCATATGTTCTATCCAGCAGGGAGGTGGAATCATGTTGATGAATATTATCTTTCGGCAGCTTGCGGTAGAGCATTACACTTTTATTTTATTTTTTTATTCAGGACTTGAATTCAAATTGATGCTTCTTGACTTCGCTCTGTACAATGTGCATGCATAGTCAATGATACCTCCCAGACCTGCTCGAGTTCTGTATGTAAGCTTCAACTAAACCTCTGCATACATGCTGTACCTACATAAATATCCATACTGCAGTAAACCTGTATACTCTGTAAGTTTAAGTGGTCTGATGACGATACTTTATGTAGGACTGTTAAAGATACAGTATGGTCCATCAAAGCTATGGACATTAATCCGCCTCGAGATACTTCTCCTATGCCTTAAAGTGCAATACCACCGAGGGCCACTAGAGGTTGGCTCCAAAAAGGCTCTGACTCCATTGACTTCCATTTCACTTCTCTCATTTTTCCACAAGTTATTTTAGTGATGTTAGCTAAAGTCCTTCTTTCTTTTTAGTTTTCTAGCAGGTCCATCTGAAAATAATTTAATCAATTAATAAGAAAATAAGCCTAAAAAAACAGTGGTTTTGGGGGCTGGTCTGTTTGATTGACAGGCCTGTGGTGCGGTCAGGTTTCCGCCCAATTAGATCGTCCAATTTCCGCCCAATAGGATCGAGTCAGATCCACCGTTCGCTCCTCCCCAGCTAATTCAAATATGTTCACTTCTGACTCCAAACCGCTACAAAACCACAAGATGGCGATGGCCAAAATCCAAGGCTCAATAGTGGCAGTTCACAAACAAATGGGTGAGCTCACTGTTGGTTGCCACTTGGTTTACATTTATGTTGCTAATACCCTTTAAAAAAAAAAAACAACAAAAAAAACAACACTTCAATACTTCCAAGATACAGTGCAATCATTAATTTGTGCATTTTTCAAGATTCCCAGTAATTAAGTAGACCATAATTTCGATTTTTTTTTTTTGGGGGGGGGAGTAACGAACATGTAATGACATAATCCAATAATGATTTCAAATGATATATTGTGGTTTTAAATGTGCTCTTTTGTGCTTTTCTGTCCTCCAAGCATTGGATAGTGCTCTTTGCCTATATATATATATATATGGCCATATATATATATGCTGTATATCCTCAGGGTGAAGAACAACAGAAACACCTAGCATAAAGTGATCCAATGGACCTGCAGTCAGAGTGTGTTCCCAGGGGGAACATGCCGTAATGAGAGGCATAGAGAGTAGGTAATGGAGTGATGAGGGCTGAGGTACTTCATATTCACGCCTCATTCACTGCCAGAGAGCAACAGTGTCCAATTCTAAAGGCAAACACACAAAAAGACAACATCAGAGAAAAAAACCCAGCTATTTTCTCTTCAAAATTGATTCTTCAATGGGTTTTCCTGAACCTGAAATCATTTGCTGGATCACCCCCTGGTTTCTAACTCATAAAACTGATATGGCATCCAGTCGTCATGATAAACTGAAGTCATACATCCTCCTCCACCTCTCTTGTCCCTGCGTGCTCATACATCCTATGCAGAGGTCTGCGGTGACACCATACATCTTGGTGTTTTCACCACCGGCACTCGGGTGGGCTGAGGCTGTTTTAAACATCCGTCCTGAAACCCGTTAAGGTTTAATGTTCTGCTACCTCTATTACTCTGTTTCAAGGCTCACCTCCTCTCCTGCGCAGTGCGACTTGAAAAATATGGCAACTAATTAGAGCTCTCTCAGGATTAAAATGAAGGCTGGGAGAAATGGAATATGTTCCTCAAAAAATAATTGGACTGAGACAGTGACGGCTTGCCGATATATGAGTGCACTAGAGGCCGTATAAAAGTTTAAAAAAAAGACCCAACGTTTCTCCTTTCACCTCTTCATGGCAGTTGCGGTCTCATATTTTAGGATTTGTCAAGGATCCATCTTATTCATTCATTACTGGAGATAGACAAAGTACTATTTCTATCTCTGTAGTTGTAGAGCAGCCTCCTGAATTATGAGCACCTGCACATTTTAAGCATCCCACTGCGGCAACATGGTCTTCTATACTTCCCCGCAAATGCAAAAAACATTAAACTCAAGCAGTGAAGTTCAGAAACAAAAGTAAAAGTACATTTGTTGGCATCTGAAAAGCTTGTAATAGCTTAATTTTATGAGTTTTCAGGGCACAAAAACCGTTGCCATCATTTCACCTACAAATGCTGTTCTGTCACAGAAGACACAAAAGAAATGCAGTGCATACTAACTTATGTGAACTAATTCTTCTTAACCTGCGAAGTAGTTCGTATAAGACTTTCTAGACATTAACCTGATTATTTACAGCCAATACGTTTTAATTCTTTCGACTATTAATATTTGTTTAAAATATTAAAATACTATAAAGTAATTTGCAGTCTATTTGCTATACTACAAATATGACTTTAAGACAGTTTAATGATGCCAAACTGTTTACGACATTTATATGGCATAGTAAATTTTAACTAATGGTTAAATTGAGCAACATTTTTGCCAGGTATCACCTATAGTCAGTGATTTTTGCATTAAATGGCACTTCAGTGTTTACCTTTTTTTTTTATTATTATTATTTTTTTTTATCCTTTTTGTTCTCCAACATTAGAAGCACAGACAGTCCTTCCTTCAATTTGCAGCCTGTAAAACTGCCTGCGCCCACATCACAGTAGGTAATTCACAGCTAACACCAGTGGCATTTTCCTTTTATTTTCAGCAGTTTGTTTATAACAAAAGGAGCAGGAGGACTCTGGGTGGCAGAAACATGCCCACACACGAGCAACGGGTCATTTACTCCTCGGTGGCCCATAATCTCTTCATGACAACTGTAAAGAATGGCTCTGATGTTACAAATGCAGCTTTTATATCATTATAAAAAAAAGCATTTGCTGAACCTGTAAGCCCCTTGTTCCAAAAATAGGACAAATTATTTAGCGATTTTGGAGCTTCTCAAAACGTTGTCCTGTCTGTATTGCAGTTTGAATCAATTTTCCAGCAAATTCAGAGTTGCACTGCAGTGTTTTAAGATGAGCCTGAGATAAGGCTTGCTTGCTGCAAAATCTGTTTTCGTGCTTTTCTTTGCATCCAGAAGTCCGGTGTCATGATTGCCCAGTTGTTTGTCGTTGTTTTTTATCCTCCACAGTGAGTCAAAGTGATTCATATTCCGTGTAAAAGGTCTTTTTTGACCTTGAATTTTCAACTCTAATTGCAGAAACTGGCTGTTCACTTCTTGAGGCATGACTTTTAGTTTTTTTGGTTGTCGAACCTCAACAACTTAAAGATTTAAATGTCATCTTAGATGAGCATCTAGTAACTGAGCTGCCGAGAGCAAACAGGGACTGGTGGGGCCTTTGCTCAAATTGCCCTCCAATGCCAACATTAACAGAATCATTCTTGGGAGATGAACTGTTGTAAGATGATATCAGTAAAAAACACAGTGAAATTAATCTATACCTCATAAGAAAGACACAGAGGTTTGTGTTCCAAAATACGTGCCTGCTGATAGAAGTGTCCCCTGTGAGTCCAATGTCTCAAACACCATGACAAAAAAAAAAAAAAAAAATCTATCAGCAGCATTCTCTCATCTTATCAGAATATAGTTGTTTTTTTTTAAATGTATGACAAAGGAAGAGGGACACAAAGACAAACACGATTTGTATGAATTTGTTGCATTTGAGTTCGGTGGTCCAAGCCCCACAAATAGGTTTGATTTATATTCATGAATAAGGCATGAAAGTGCACCCACCTTCTCCTGATCGCATTTTCTCTGTCAAGATACATTTTATTAATATAAATCACAAATTTGCGCAAATGGGATTTACATTCCTGCATTCGTGCCATCTACAGCAGTGCTTCACCCTCTGTCCTCACAGGCCGTTGATTTGCTTAAGGAGACGCCGACAGGTGGAAAAAAATGTAATTATTTTATTCTTTTCTAAGCTTTGAGAAAGTTTTACTGTAAAAATGCATGTGAGCAAAGCAAAAATGGAGCAGTAGTTTAAAAGCATCACCTGGTTGTTAAAGTGCAACAACTGTAATTCAGGGCTGGATAATGGGAAACCTGAAACTATGTATCTTGTGTTTCTGTTTTATTAATTTTACGCCATGCACTAACAAACAATAATTCAGCACACCTGGGAGAGTCTGAGAAGCTGTCACAATAAATCTGATCTGATGACTGTCAAAGCAGTTTTACTCTACACTTGTGAGGAATGAGTGCACGCAATCTAAAAAAAAAATGCTGCAATAGCTCGGAGGGTGTTAGTGTTCAACTTCAAATTATTGAAGCCGCTCACTGATTTCACTGCTCTTGGTTTTTTTGTGAGCAATAAAAAAAAGAAGAGGAGAATAATCTATCTTAATTAGATTCATTTATGAGGCACAATGCTGGTTTTGTGCAACATCCTTGGAGTAATCCCCTGTACGTAATGTCTTGGGTATAAAACTGAGAAAAAGGTGAAAATCAGTGAGAAGCATTTTTAGATTTAAAAAAAAGGTGAAAGAAAATAGTCAAACCGGCATCGTAAAATAAGCATCCATAATTCACACAGATAAAGTGGCAGTTAAACAGAGGAGAAACAATGTTAGATTTAATAATTTATTAAGAATCATCACTGAATAATATGTAAGAGGCAAAATATAATATTAAAAGATCAATCCAAACCAGTCAAAGAATGCACAAAGCCAAAAAAACAAAATAATCACAATAAATGAGAAGTTTGTTTCAGGTTGACGCTAACCAGAGTTTCTGAAGATTGTTGTGAATAAACTGAAATAAAGAGGAGATTTTGTGGTGTTAAATTGTAAAATTTCTCCTAAAGTTTTTTTTTTAATAGTTTCTATCAGTCTGTTGTTTCAACACATTTAAATGTAATTATCTCAGCAAGTATTCAACAGGTAGACTTGAAATTTTGTACAGACATCTATGGTTAATGCCTTCTGACCTTGGTGATCTCTTAACCTTTCAGCTAGCACCGTCGGTGAGTCCAAATTTTAATTTCAAATCAGTTACAGTGTTTTCTGATTTCTACTGCCTCCTTTTTTTTTAAGCTTCCGCCATGAAAGAAAGTATAAGGTTTTCGGCTTGCCCGTGTGTCCGTGTAAGTCCTGTTCTCGTGAGCGCGATATTTCAAGGATGCCTTGGTGGATTTCCTTCAAATGTGATATTCATTTGGTCCCAAGGATGAACTGACTAGATTTTGGGTGTCAAAGGTCAAGGTCGCAGTGACCTCATGATCCCCAATTCTCGTGAATGCAATATCTCAGGAACTCCTTGAGGTAATTTACTTCATGAAGACATAAGGATGAACTAATTACATTTTGGTGGTCAACGGTCACTGTTACCTCGTGTGTCGTCTCCCCCCCATTCTCTTGAACGCGATGCCATAACTCAGGAAGTTTGTGACCACATTTTGCCTTTAGTTCAATACTGAATTGGTGACACTAATCTTGGGTGTGCACGTTGAAACTTTGGTGATTCTATAGATCTGTGCTGCAGGTGACGGAAGTCTGTGAAGCTTCCACGTTTTAGAAATCATGGATTTTGATGTCTCCTACTTTTTGTGTTTTATCAGAATCAGCTTTAGTGGCCAAGTATGTAAACACATAGTTACCTTCAAAGTTTTTACTACAATACAAGTTAGGACAAACACAAATGTCAAATGCAGCTTCATTGGTTGGCAGAGGCATACACAATCAAAGCATTTCTAGGTTATGACTTGAGACTAACTTGCAACGAGCAGAGTGGTCTTGCCTAAGCGAAAATTACCTTCTCTATTTTTGTCTGCCATTTGACAAAGGTTTTATCAGCACAGAAGTATCTCCAATGGTGCTCCACTAACCTTTGATATTGTAAACTTGTAATCAGGGTGTCCTTGATCTTCTGTTTTCTTTGTAATTTGGAGTTCTTTCTGTCCGTCGAATCCATTTAATGAGCTGCGCTTTAATAAGCTATATCCGGCATCTCTCTTGGCAGCCAGGGTTAAGTTTGGTCCCTCATCAATTCAAGGCGGTGAGTTACATCAGCATTATCTATGTTCGCCTTCACTCTCTACCTTTAGTATTTTTTATTTTTTTTATTTTATTGTACTCTATTAATCCCCGAGGGGAAATTCTTTCGCTACAGCAGCATCCCGAGGGGGAGCTGCTGCAACAGGCTGCCACGACCGCGGCGCCAACTAACCTGAGGTGCATGTTTTGGGTGTTGGGAGGAAGCCAGAGAACCCGGAGAGAACCCACGCAAGCACAGGGAGAACATGCAAACTCCGCACAGAAAGGCCCAGGACCGGATTCGAACCCCGAACCTTTTTGCTGTGTAGTATATGCATGCTCTCTCATTTAAATGACCTCTTTCCGCCTTGTCTTTTAATCAAGACAAACATGTAGGCAAGCCTGTCATCAACAATTCACATCAAAGTAGAAAAATAAATACTGGCTTGTTGGGATTACGTCTTTGTGAGTAATAATAAGTAGGACGGAAATTGTAGGCAATACATGGCTCAGCACGAAAGACCCCATCAGCTCTATTGTATGACAACCTTGTACCTGCAAGCAATGTAAACGTAACATAATATAAAGATGAATTGTGTTCAGAGAGGATTGCTATTCTCTTATGTGTTGTTGAATTCTAAAATTCCTTGGATATTAAATCAATTATAGATAGATAAAAATACATTTAAAATCTACTGGACACAATGTGGTGCAAGTTATTTTGGTTTTATTTGGGAGTTTCTACATGGCTCAGATATGTGGGAGAGCAGGCGCAGGCTAAGAGAGGTGGTTTTTTTTGGAGAGAATGAATTGGTGAACTGCAGACTTCACGTATTTGCCTTGCCAAAGAGATGGAGGGGAGACAGAGCTGAGGAAGAGTGTGAATAAGTGGGTGTTGAGGGAGAGAACTGTCCAAACTATTTACTGCCTTGAAAAACAACAGTTACTCAATTTATTTAGCCTGATTTATCATCTAAAATATAATTTGGTCTGTGACGACTTTGCTTAATCTTAGTAACTCTATTAATTTCCTTAGGTCAGGACGACCGGCTGTTATCTGTTAAATATAACTAATTTAGAATAATATTAACGACTGCAATTCTGCAATCTGGTTATCAGCTGGCTCTGCCAATTCAGTTTTGCCTTGTGTGTCTGAGTGAGCTTGTTTTGTGGATGTGCCAAACATTGACTGAGAAAGCTTGACTTGCTGGATCATTATTTCCAATGATGGCTTTTCACCCAGTGCACACCAAAACCATTTGGACACCTCCTGGTTTCTTTGTGTTTGCCTTCTGTTCAGTGGACCAGTATGATGAAGGCATTTCGAGACTTTCTCTGCTGCTGACTCACATGAATGATCTAACCGTAATCAATTCTGTAAAAATTATATAGATTTACAAGTAATTTTACTTGTTAAATTAAGCATACAAAACCCCAAGGTGACCCCATTTTTCAGAGAAACGGTGGCGAGTAGATTGACCTTTATGTTATAGTGATCCACTGAACATAAGTTACCCTCCAGCTGGTTAACCATGCAGCTCAGACCATCGAAGTGATCAGTCCGGCCCCAAAGGAAAACATTTACGGCACCAGAAAGCCCAAAAGTTTCTTTTGTCATCTCCTTTGTGAGTAAACTGTGTGAACATTTTACCCGACTAAACTAAGTTGTTTGAAACTGAATGGTAACACTTTCCAGTCATGAGTTGACAACATTTTGAGATGTTGTTGGAGTGAAATGAGCTCATCAATTGCTTTAAAGGAGTTTTTACCATCAAAGTTTGTCAGGTCATATCATGAATTGAGTGATAATCATGACAGCGTCCTCTTTAAAGGACACATTTGTTTAAAATATCTTCCAGTTAATCATTGTCAAGTCACTTTTGACGTACGATGGGCGGTAATGGTCTCTTGAAGAGAGCAGCCAACATGTGTAATTATCTGATCAATCCAAAACCTTTCTCTTTAATCTGGCAATTTGTTTCACTTGTGGAAGGGAAAGGGCAATTGGTCCAACACACCTAAGATGTCAGCTTCAGTCACTTCCAAATGAGCTGACTTGACGTGACTGACAACAGCTGACTGATGCTGTGCACCCCAGAGCAGGGCAGGATAGACATGGTACAATTAAACCAGGGGAACAATTAAACACAGTTTATTGATCTGAGATGAACAGTCTTCACTGTGCGACAATTGCTGTTACTTTTCCGCTGTTTCCCACAAGAAGCAAACAAATACTGAGGAAAGACCTGCTCCTTCTTCCAAAGCACTCACTGGCCATGAGGGATAACATGGTTCAGTAGAGAAACGTAAATCGAAAATAGGAATTTTCTGTATGCTGGTCCCAACCTTCGGGGCAGCGAAGATAAAACACGGAGTGAAGAAAAAACGTGTTATTTTCAGTAACACTTTACCAACCATTTTTGAGATTGTGCATTCATGTCAACATCTGATGTTTCTTATCAGAAGACAATAAATAATGCGCTGTTGATTGAGATCTGTCTGGGAAACCATTTACAATCAAATTGAGTAAATCAGCAGTGTTTTGAATTATTCAGATTTTTGAATATCTAAATAATTAAGCTGTTTTTATTTTGCACTGGCCATACTTCAGACAGAAAATCCATCTGACATGAACGACTGGATTTAAAAGAATGAGGGGAAGCAGCACATGGAGGAAAACTCTGCCCTCTGGACCTACATATAATTTTTTTTTTTTTTTAATGTTTATTGATGACTCAAATCTAAAGGCCCTGCTCCAGTGGTATTCAAGACGTTGGACCATTAATTTCCCATGTGACTTCCTGTTTACGTCAATGATTATTTGTCATTAGTTCCTAATTTCTTAAACAATCTATATATTAATAAATTCTTTACTAAGACATTTTGTAAGTTTTAATGGTGCCTGTATTTATCTGGTGCAACACAAACCTGTATATTTGCAGGACAAAGTTAACAACAGTAAAGCCAACCAACATCATTCAGGAACAGAGCTCTTTCTCTGCAGGAGCAACATAAATACAGTATTATCAGAGACATACAGACAGAAGAAAAAATAAAAAGCCCAGCAAAGGCTTTGCTTTTATTTGCCAAGTACAATGCCTGTGGAAAGAACCACACTTGATTAGTTGTTAGTGACATTACAAGACAGTTACAACACACAATTTCTACTGTAGCTGCAGGCTGGGTGACACATTAGAGGATGGGTAGACACATGTAAATGCTGTTTAGTGCCCCTCACAATCTTAAAATCGAGTTAATACACATGTCCCCAGGAATTTTGTTTATTAAAGCTATGCAGTGGTCAGTTGCTTTTAACAGTAAATTCTGGGATCACTCGTGTGAGATTATATCATTCTCCCCTGAGCACAGAAAAACCACCAGCCCACCACTTTTCTGAAGCTAAAAACCAACCCTCCCCTATGCTGAAGCCAGCAAAAACACCAGCTGGTGTTGATTCAATGGGGCAGACAGTCATAGTCTACTGAATAAAAGTCCCCAAAAAGTATCTCATCATCTCTTATTTGGCGCTCAAGTTTTCCTGAGAAGAAGCTGTAAGACATGTTTTTAACTCTACATAAATACAAGCAACTCCTGTAAGCTTAATGTCTGCGCAGCCTGGAAATGAATGCAAGTATGTCCATGAGGGATATTCATAATGATAATAGTGACTTCATATGTCCACTTTTGAGTGATCAAATTTGAATTCGAATTAGTTTTACATAATTATTACAAGTTAAAATGCAAAATCCTCAGAGTACATCATTTAACAAACGTTAGTGCTGATCTCTCAGTTTCAGGACATTTTGTTAAAGGGGTGATTGAGGGTATAATTTAAAAAGAAGTGATTGATGTTGTAGCACTCAGAGTAAAAGAGCTGGATTATTCACATACCTGAAGAAGAAATCTGGGGCTGTAAAGTAACTTTCAGGATTTCTGTTTTTATGACATCTTTGTTGTTTATTTTTGCACCTTTTTCCTGCCTATTTACTTTCCAGTCACATGCTGTTCCAAATCTCATTTTATGATGCCTATTATGCGCAGCTTTTGTGGACTATGTCATTGAGGTGTTAATTGAAATATGTGTTTAGCGTTAAGGTAATAGTTTGTGTTATACTTGCCTGCATTATATTGAGGAGTGTTTTTTTAATATTCTGTTACCCTCATGTATGGTATTAGAAAGGACAAAATATTAGAAACGCCTTTCCAGATAAAGTAGCTCAAAATAGTTTAGATATAACTTCAGTAATGAACATACAATTTAAAGTCATGTTTCTGACTACGAGGGTGGATTGAAAAGTTCCAAAAGTCAAACTGGGGAAATCCGCAATTGAGACCCTTGAAATGCCCCAGAAAGCCCGTGGCAATGAAAAAACGAGCCGGGTGAAGTGCTTTGAATGACATTCGCCTTTCAAAAGGGGCAGGACGTTACTGTCCAAGACTGAAGGCGGCGGATCGGGTCACATTGCTTTCTCTGACACTTGCGTGATTGTGCACCGTGAATTCCTCCGACACGAGAATGCACTCAGTCACACCGTGTTGAACACAATCATCTCCTTCCACCCCCCCTAACTCTTTGAATTTGTATTCCTTGCTATTTCTTTCTGTTCCCCAAAAATGTGACACAAAATGTTGTGTTTTTCTGCTTGAACCCTCCTCACCATAACTCTCCAGCTTAATTTGTCTCGTTTTGTGTCCGTTTGGACTCATCAAACAAGTAAACTATGAAAATGGTGACTCTAGTTGCAAACCTTGTGTTACCGAGTTATTCCAAAGACATCAGTCTTTTTACCCTAATACCATATTTACGATACCAGACCTACTTGGACCTAAAGGACCTGATCTCTTATCCTAATCTATTAATTGTAAGCCAGTTTAATACATATCAATTATTTAAGTCGATCCAAGAAGTTAAAAAAAGATAAATTTTATGAACCCTGAATGCAGAGACAACTCTGTGAAACAAATTGTCACAATGAAGTCGCGTTGTCCTCTTGAGGTTCTGAAGTGTATGTCTGGGTGATAAAGGTTTTCCAGATACTTTGGATAAAATGATAACAGTCCTATAATTGCCTCGTTAAGATCATGTAAGGTCAGTCAGGTACCTGGGTGAGGGACACAGCCCCCATTAGCAGGCTGTCTGTCGGGCTGATGACCATTAATACGATGGCACTTGCTGCTTGTCACCTCCATTAGCCTAAAGTCTGGAGAGCCTCTAATCCTGAAGGGTCTTAGGCAATATGAAGCTGTTTGATGGTGACTAATTGCGCTAATACTCAAATTATTCATAGCTTGGACCACAGCATTATTTATAAGAATCTCCATATGTTTGCCCCTCAAAAAGAATCTGAATTGAGTGCGAAATAATAAAATGAGCAAACAAAAGGTGGTCTGGTGACGCAAACCTCAGCCCTTTTCACTTGTGGTTTGAAAACAGATGGATGCATTTATAGATCCAAACGCTAAAGTGAGAAGTATATTAGCATCATTATTGATGTTTTTTTTTTTTAAAAACTGACAAGACACTGTGTGTTGCCTGTCTGGTTCTGGTAGCATCTTGGGTGAATTATTTGCACAATTATCGGTTTTCTGACAGCATATGATCTGCATGAATTCCCATCTGAATGATACCTGAAATTGACGTTTGCAACTCAATATCTTTTAAAATGTCAGCCGTCCGCATCGTGCATACAGAAACATTAAGGATTTATGAAAACTCTTTGTTGAGGCTTTCAAATATCCACAGGGCATCCAGATAACATCTATCTCATAAAAAATGTCTTTCCATGGTTTGTTTTTTTCCGATCTTGAGGCTATGAAGGAAAAATAACCATGATGATGAAAGATTACAAAAAACTTCGAAATTATCATCATAAGAAAGAAGTTGTGTTCATTGTTACTGAGCAGTCTTTAAAGCTGACATCCACTCTATTTTAGAAGATAACAATAGCTGACCTTCTCTGTGATCTTTTCTGAGTCTGAGATTTAAAGACTAAAAAGATATCTAGTTAAACCTACGACAATAAAATATCAACTCGATCAAGGTTTTTATGTTTTTAAAGGCGCTCTATCACACCAGGGTCGGTTAAACCATTGAAAAGACTTCTGAAAATATGAAGGAACTTTTGTTTTCCCTGCAGGGATTAAACCATTTCATTAAGACGATTTAGTTTATCCTCGCAATCTTGAGAGACGAATCAAATTTGAGCTTTTGGAGGGGAAGATAAATGAACTCGATGAGTCTGAGCCGTGTCTGCCTCCTTAAAATATCACCGGATCTCAGGTGATCATTCATCCTTTCATCTCAAAATCAACTTCCTATCAGCCAGCAGTAGCTGAGAGAATTTTATCCCTTAAAAGACCATTTGTTTTGGCTCTATGGTGATTAACCGGCATCGGCTCGCATGCTTAGACGGTTTTGTTATGGGCTGATAAATGAGTGGTGTGTTCTGCTTTGATGGGGCTTATTAGTAAGCGTAATGCTTGCCGTCTGGAGGCCACCTCTGCCCTCCCACTGATCATATGTGTTGCTGTGTGGGATTTGTTCGTCATAGTTAAGAATAGGTGCAAGTGTTTCATGCCTGCTGGTAGACGTGTACACTTCAGCGACAAATCAGAGGAACATCTGCGTCCTCCATTCAGTTGAAATACATCCGGGATGACAAGAAAAAAAAACGTCAAAAGAAATAAATACACCAGTGTCTGAATTGTCGTCATAAAAATGTGACAAAAACTTCTTTCATTAATATTTTGCAGATATTACGCACATGCAAATTCCACACAGAAACACATTTTTCAACAACAAAAAAAATCAAACTGCAGTTGAAATAGAGCTTCAGCCTCTAAAATGAAGTGAAAATACATCTTTATAGCCTTTATATTTTAATCTCAAAATCCCATTACCTTTACTTCGTGGAAAGCAGTCCTCATAATACCTGACTGAGCCATGGCAGGTCTTTGAATAAACGAGCCCATCTGGCCTTGAGCCTCTAATGGAAATCCCAGTGATTTTCATTTGATCCCTCTCAATGCAATGCAATGGGAATCCGATGTTAGACTTCAGCCTTCTGTTTCAAACAGAAATTACATAGCCAAATTTTGGAGCCGGATTGAACCCCAAATCATATGACCTTCGCTTGTAACTGAATGCACATGGGTTTAATTATCTTGAAAGAAAGCCTTTAAAATGACAAAAAAGCTGAAGAAACTGCCTCGGATGTTTTTAATTGGTTAAGATTAAGTGAATAAATAAATATATCTTCTGAAAATTGAAGGAGGCCTCAAATGCAACCCCACTTTGTGATTAAGGTTTTTTTTGGCATTTTTTATTTTTTACATTTTGTTTTAATGTGTCCAAAAATTTTATAGAAAATTTCTAGGAAAGAAAAAAAAAATGGAATTTTGTGGTAATTATAGGAAAGTATAGCTACAACCAGTCTGTTGTGTTAGTTTATAAGCAAATTTTAAGGAGAAAAACAAAGCATGACAGTTTTCCTTTGTTATTTGTTTATTGTTTACATTTTTTTATACTATGTTGAGTTGTATGCATTTGTGTCATCAAATTTCACACGTAGCCATGCTCGCAGCAAAACTCAAGCATGGCTGGACACTCTGGTCCAGACTGAAATATGTCAACGGCTATAAATACTGAGCGATATAAAAAAAAAAAAAAAAAAAAGCTGAGACAGAGTTGTATCCCTTCAAATTCTGAGGCGAAGTCCTCTCTCCTCTCAAAGTTACCTTCTACAGCTTTAATACAGCATGTCTTCTTGCTGTCACCCCTCAGTCTCAATCCACCAACTAATATAAAAAGAGATTCATTGGCACAGGTGTGGCTTGTTATCCTAATCGGCTGCATCTGGCACTCCATCGCTCGGTCTACGCCCCTCTCGCTCCAACACAGAACGAGAAGTGCACTCAGAGATCGCAGACCTTTGCCAATGAGTCTTTTGCGGTGTAGGAAGTTGCAAGATATGTGTGTATTCAAGTTTCCACACCTACACCTCATTTTGAGAAAATAGCATTGACATTTACGTCTTTACGTCTTTTAGAACTATTTTCAAGGAGCTGCCGGGTGATTTGGATCCCCTCCCACATTTAATGGGTTCTTCCTTCGCCCATGTTACACCTCTGCACCAAGTTTGATTAAAAACAGGGTGGTAGTTTTTCTGTAATCCTGCCGACAAAAACACAACCTCAGAGGTTGTGATAATAATTAACAGAGGTGGTCGGATTTATTGACTTGGTAAAGTCTTACTCTCAAGGTTTTTCCTCTTTCCTGAAGTATTCAGCATCTCTGCAGAAAAATAACTGTTTTCCTGAGGTGCACTTCAGTCATGGTGCTAGTTCTTACTCTTTCTGTGCATTTCATCACTGTATCGGACTGCTGCTTTAATTCGAATACGATATTGAAATTGACTTTAGGGAGTAAGTTTACAAAATCAGAGAAAGACTCCGACAGCAGAAATCTTGTCATGGCCTTTAGCTGGTCGGCTCTTTTGAAAACGGATTAATTGCAGCATTGTGATTCTGCTTTGCAAAATGGGATTTGTGGCTTTGTGATGAATTAACCATCTCTGGATGTCTCCAATTATATTACTGTTCAGAGCCAAACCGATATGAATGAGTTTAAAAGTACCGTAGACCGAGGCCAAAATATCTTAGCTGTGGTGTTTTTTGTTTTTTTTTCCAAAAGGGATGGGAACAAATTTGAAAATAATTAATAATTGGTTTGTTTGTAATGCGTATTGCCATCACGAAGCAGTACAGCAGCTCGCTGTTTCGACGGGGTGGGAACAAAAAAAAAAGTGAGTCAGACAGGACATTTATTTCGGCTTTATGATTCTTCAACTTTCTAATAGCTGTTGTAACTTTGCACCCTGCAGTAACTCAGCATTTGCTGCTACTCTGTGGTGATCTGGACGAAAACATTTGTCACACTGCTCCTCGTTAATTCACTGGACTCTGTTGATTTTGTCGAAGACTGTGGAGTTTTTTTTGTTGTTTCTTTTAATCAACGTAATTAAACTCCTCAGGGTGTCTTTGATTGGGATTTCGACTGTGGCCTTAATGAAGGGTGGTAAGAAGAGGACGAAGTTTATGGGGTTTATAGGAGACCTTATTTTGATATGCCTTTGCTTTTGAAGATAGCTGGCAATCTGTGGAAGGGTAAAGACCAGGCAGGTCCTTGATTATTCCAGGTTGTGTAGAGTGGCTCAGAGGAAACTTGACTCGGTGACACGTTCAGTGACTCCAAAGTGCTTTCAGGTTTTTTATCAGTACAACAGAACAAGGCAGTTAATCAGTCAGTCATTCAGATGCTAAGCCACCCAGTTATTTAGAAGAAGTCCACAAGAAATCTGCCCCCCAAAAAGGCAATTTTATACCTCTCAAAGTGCTGTAATGGCCGGCTTCATGCATAAACATACACTTTTCCTGATTTTTTGTTTTGTTAGTAAACCTACAACACGCTGTTAATTTTGAAGTGTTTGATGTCTTGGAGTACATGAGTAGCAGACATTTTACAGCTAAAATTAGCTTGGCTGTATGATCTTTCTGGAAGTAAAAAAAAAAAATGGGCTCTTAAAATGAAAGTGGAAGCATAGCTGCCACATCACCAGCTTTGAAGCTGTTTTTGCTTTTATTCTGACGTCTGCGTTTCAGGTTTTGATGTCACCTAATCTTTTAAAGTCTCTCATGTATTTAGACTCTGAGATGTGTTCAGTGGCTGCAGCATCCTATCATTATTCCTCCAGAAGCACTCTCTGGTCACTTACAGCTCGCTGTACTACTACAGATGAGAGCCAATAGGATTGGAGTCGGAGTCCTCATCGCTCAGCAGCAGATGCAGCTGATGTGTCAAATCTATGTTTAGACTTAATTGTCTGAGCAGCTGGCTTTTAGAGATCAGAAAATGACTCCAAATATTTCAGACTGGATCAAAATGAACTTGTTGCAACTTCCAAAAACCTATCAAGCCTTGAAAAACCAAAAATGATCAACCCGCTGTTCACCTTAAGGATACTTGTCACATCATGACTTCCCTTTATGACCCGCGTTAAGGTTTCCTGTCGGGAGCCAAGATAACAATTTAATCTGAAAATTTATAGAGGACACGAAGTAAAAGAAAAAGAAAGAAAGAAATGAGTCAGATACATTATGTTTTACCCTCTCTGTACTCTGGTGAAATAAAGGACTGTGTAGGAGACTGTAGTGAAGTGGGGGCTCCCACGAGGCCTCTGCTTCATCCTTTTGTTGTAACTTCAAAGAACATTTCACAGGGGAATGCTCTTTCCTTTCTCCTCCTCCCCTCCTGAGATCAGACAGTTGCTTTTGTGCTCTGGAGACTCACATTGTTCGGCTGCAGCTTTCTCCAACTTGTTGAGCGGGTGGACTGTAGATGGAAATCAGACTGAAGATGATAAGAAATCCCTGTTATATTACTTAAGCGCACTGATTTGATGGTAACAGGACAAGCTCGGTTTGAAATTAATAAAATAATCGGTGCTTTCCAATACTCATGCTAGCATACTATTTAGTATACCAGAAATAAATTGAGCACGCATGCCCCAAATACGTAGAATGTAAAATCCAGTATGCCAAAAATACCAGGATGTCCTACTGCATCTGATCGGATGTTGCGGTATGCAAACCAGCATGCTTCTCTGGCTGTTCTGACCTGCAATCCTCTGTGCAGCCTAAAATACGTCACATTGACAATCCACCGGGAGTTTGAAAATTGCAAAAGGAAGAAGAAGAGGCATTAAGAAGTGTAATGTCAAGTGTAGCACTCGTTCCAAATCGTTTTTCCTTTTACTTCAAATGTTACGCTACGGATAGCGATGGATTCGACCAAGAGGGTTGAAGTTCAAGGTGCATTTTTATGACCGAGTGTCCTATTTGTGTGCACACTGCATGCAACAGTACATACTTTATAAGGGCAGCTGCAGTACATACTGAAAAGAGAAAGAAAAAGGATTTATTTTGCGCTTTTCCAAGCCTGAAGTAAAAAGGCGAGATTGTATTTGATACTTTAAGCCACAAAAATATCTTCTTATGGTTCAAGATGGCAAATAAAACAAAAATATGGGAGCTTTATATCGCTCTATATCTTCCATAAATTCAAACAAAAGCAAAGGAGTGCATCTGCGATTCATGATTGTTAATGTTTAACATTGTTTTAAATTAAATTCTGGGATCTTCTTTTATTAAAATCCCGTCCATCTTGATAGATAGATAGATAGTTACTTTAATAATCCCACAAGGGGACATTTTTTCACTATAGCAGCATCTTCTCCGTCATACAATGAACTGAATATGAAGTGCGGGTAAAATATTCCCTCTCTACTCCAGCATCGGCATCATTGTTTCTTCCTTTATGCTTTGTCACACTAAGCATACATTCACAGTAGGTATCGCATGATTTGAATAATTAAATGGGCAAATAATGTCCTTTTTTTTTTCCTTTGCTGCAGTTATCCCGCTTGTCACGGACACTTGAAAACCATTTCAAACACTCTTTCTATGCTGTTGAATGCTCACTACAATCTCCTATTAATTTACATGCAGCAATTATCCTTGAGTTTGCAAACAGAACAGCTTCGAGGATGGAAGATGTTCACCACAGCTGGCATCATACTTTATGATGTCCAATATCCAGACAAATAATGATTAAGACCACATTTGTGACCTTTAAGTCCCGGTGCTCATTGGACTTTGTTAAATGGCTGATCAGCTGGACAGACATCATCAGTCTACATGTCACAATACTTTTGCCTTAATTTGTCTCACCGTTGCTGCAGTTTGCTCTGATTTATCACTTTCATATAGAGAGCTCAGATGGGGGACTATGTAAGAGGGTTAAATATGACAGAAATGGAGGTCAAATTCAGTTTTGGTCCGACAGCCCTCCGGGGACGATTTAAAAAGCACCGGGGCAACTCTTTGACCTGCACAGCTCTGTTTCAAGTCCCGCTGATGTCTCCTTGAGCTTGACACTAAATTCTTCCAAACGAGGCAAATTAGGAGGGATGTCCTGAGAAGAAGTAACGCTCTTCCTTCATGTTCCAACATTTTTTTTTAAACCGTGGCAGATCCAGTGTAAACACAAAACCGGGCTGTAACTTCTTTCCCCTGGTTAGTTCTGTCCCTGTTTTCGTTGACCTCCTGCTGAGCAGCTGCGTACAAAGTGTGCCCAGTTTTGATCAGCCTGTCACTTGCGGCGCTTTTAGGATCAAAGCATTTGGGTGCTGGGGCGAAAGGCTTCTTCATGGTCGAACATCACGTGACAACGCCACACTATACCGGCCATTTGTACCGCACGAGGTGCTTCATTAAGCTGTAGCTCGAGGTACGTTTTAATTGGCAAGAGAAGTAAGAGATGTTACCATTTGTAACATTTGTCCATTTGAAATTCACCATTTTAAAAACAAACAGTGAACTTCCGCTTTCCATATGGCAGCCAGTGATCCTCTTATCGCTCTGCTCGGATTGTAGTGGCTGTAAAGCTGAGTGTGAATCTATATACTCACCAAACCAGCCCTCACAGTGCTCCACTGACCATTTCTATGCCCTGATAATTCAGGTGCTGCTGACAGGACTTGATAGAAATGAACTCCCGGCATCTTTGACTTCCCTCTCTATCTGATATATTTATTAACATTTGCCTCTTGAACTCCGTGCTTTATCCCAGAAGCCGCTGTCAGATGTTTGCAGGGAAATGACTGAAATCAAATTGCTTCTGGAGAAACGTTAAAAAAAACAAAAAACGCTTTGGGCTCCAACTTTAATGATCCAAACGGGGTAACGGATCATTAGGTTTGCTTCATTGTGTGTTTTTAACTTGCAGTATTGATGACAGCAGATCCCGAGAACAATACACTAGTTACCTGAGCATGTTTGAATTTAGCAAGTTGAAAACAACTCTGCATGAGTACATAGTACCTAGAAAACTTTTAGTGGCAGTGTTCCAGTGAGCTGACAAAGCTCTCCAATTTGAGGGCATTTCAGGGAAAACATAAAAATTCCATTTGTATTCTCCAAGGTAGCTGATCTGATGAAATAGGATCATCAAAATCAGCAGCAGCACACTGCCACAGACTCGTTGATATGTTTAAGTGTCCCTTACAATGCCCCCTCAGCTTCGGTGCATATGCATGGGGTGTTGATGAAACCATATTAATAATGTGATGAAAAAAGCTTTTCAGGCTGATCTGTTATTCTCCTGGCCTAATGCACAGCAACATTAGCCTCCATGCTTCTATTATAACATGTAAAGTCAAATCAGTGCCGCTCCTATTGTATGTTATTAAGTGCAGATTGGAAAAACAGCCTGCAGCCTCAGGTCGATTCATCAAGTTAAATCCACATACAGGTCCATTAATTTTATGAACCAAGCACAAACCAACATGTAGTCTTATACAACCAGAATATTAATTATTAAGCAAATTGTGAACCAATCATTATTGTGCAGCCTTAATAACTACATCAACGTCATTTTTATAACTAGGTTTCATTTGTTTAAAGTTTGTTTAGCTTAAACACCCTGTAGGCAGTTGATTATTTTTGTATTTTTTTCTTTTCATTTTTAGATGTCATAGTTTCCTCGTGAGCTCCTTCAAAAGCATTTTTGGTTGGACGGCAAGAGTAGTAGTCCGGTAGTACTTCATGAATACACAGAATTTGACCACATTCCATTTTTATGGACTCATTGCATCTATAGACCTTTGTGTTGTGAAACTCAGCAGCAGCTGAAACTTGGCACAATCTGAGAAGAGTGCAACACCATGTCGGTAAATGACCACCGCATACGTTGCACACTGCGGCTTCAGTTCCTCGATATTTATTAGCGTTGCTACAACTTGTTCGTATTTCTTCATCTCGCTCTGCAGTACCTCCGCCGCGATTTTTGGAATTACATTTAGAAACAAAAACCTTGACTTCTACGTCCGCGCACTTCGACGACCCCACCCGTTGCTAATTGGTCCTTCTTTCACGGTGACTAAACAAACCTTCCTAAAAAAAACAAAAACCAGTGAGCTGTAAGTGGGCGGAGCCAGGCAAAAGCTCCTCCCCCTTTCACAGAGAGTGAAGCCCGCCACCCTGCGAGTAAAACCAATTCCAGCCACTTGTATCTGTGATCTCGTTCTTCCGGTCATTACCCAGAGTTCCTGACCAGTGGTGAGTTTTTGGCTGAAGATCGGCCGGTAAACGGAAAGCTTCGCCTCACGGTTCAGCTCCCTCGATCTTCACCACTGCAGTCCAGTACAGCGAACCAGATTACTGCCGCCACTTCTCCCAGCGTAATGAAATGAAAAGGCCTTGATTCAAATTAAATGCCCTCCGGTGTTTCATACACTGCCCAAGCCATATGTTAAGTTTTTGATCGAGTCTCGTTATTTAAATCAAGTAATGCACTGGGTAAATCTTTTCAAAAGGTCAGCGCTCAGTGCGATGTGAGTCCTGCCTGCGGTTGCCGTGGAAACGTCGACGCAACTCGGCGACAAGCGAGCCACTGCACAAGCCGACGGACCGTATCACGATACCCTCCAACTGTCTGGTGTGTCTGTGACTTTGTGCACATCTCCGGGGGAGGAAGCTGCTCGGATGCACGCATCCATCCTAAAAACATGGAACGCAGTTGACATGATAGGGTGTCTGACTCACACGCAATATACAGGTTTGAAAAATGACTAAACACTGTGGAAAATTACTTGAAATTTAATCACATCATAGAAATAGTAGTACCACTACCCTCACTGTAGATTACTGTTACAAATACAACATAAAGTAATGTTTACAGATTTGTGGTCCAGGGCTGGACTAAAGAAATTCTGTGTGCTGCATCGTAGACCTCGAAAAATAATAGTTCAATCAGTGAGAAGAACTTCTGTCCTTTTAAAGATTGGTTTGAGACTGACTTAATATTTACTTTCTTGACTTGCTTTTTTTGACACATCATTACTAATTATATCTTATGTTTAATGATAGCTATTGATTTATTTATGTGCCAATAGTCTTTGATTCGGTTGCTTTTCTAGATGTTTTACTCCATCTGATGATTGCTGTGATCAGTAAAATAATGATCAATTCCTATTATCTACTTTATGTTTATTTGATAACTGTGTATTGATGATTTCTTTTTGCTAAATGTTAATTATTATCTGCGTTTTGACAAGTCATCTGTTTTTATGCTCGGTTTTTATGATTAGTCTGAAGTTAGTTTAATTTTAAGAGTATTCCTTCTTCAAAGCTTCGCTTTGGTGCAAAGTCCTCCAAAAAAATATAAAAAATGTTCTTGAATTTGAATACATGCACTCAAACAGAGGGAAGAACAGTAGTTTTCCACTGTTCATTCAGTGAGTCAATCAGTCAGATAGCTCTGATGACTATTATGCTCTTGATTAAAAAATTTATGCTGCTGGTTTTGACGAGTCCTGGAGTTAATGCCGGTGATTTTGATACTATAAATCAACTGAGGCTGTTGATGATTTTTATCGACTGATTGCTTATCATTAGGTCATGGATAAATTCTCCATTTTGATTTATATGCGGTTTGTCTTTGATGTTTCCCAGAGTTCAACTGACATTAATCAATAAATAAACAACATTAAAATTAAAATGCTTGGCAGAAAGTTTAAAAACATAAGTGTTACATAATAGAAAAGAAAACACATTAATAATAATTCTCCAATTCAATGTAAATAAGCAACAAATAAATCAGAAAATGTATCATTTAATCCCTCTTTTAGGAAGTTGTTAACATGTAAAAGGAGAATCAGTCAGCAGAGTGGGCTAAATCATTAACAGTCCTATAAGCAAGAAACATATTTAATTGTAATTTTAATAAGTAAAATCCTCCCTGGAAAAATGCTTTTTGATTTTTGTCTGGCTGTGAAGGGTAATCACAATCATGCTTCTTTTTTGTCAAAACAATTAACCATGGACTGTAATCAAAGCAAAACAGCTGCGGCTGTTTCTGTTGTGTAAACTGTACATAGAATTTGTGATGGAGGTTTTCACTCATTTTAACCATCTGCTCCCATCACAGACGTAATCATCAAAGCTCAAAGGTAGCACAAACACACACACCTGATCCCAAATGTCGGCATTAAGCCCCACAGTATGTTACATATCAAAGTTATTAACAGCTCGGTGTGGACTATGACTGGAATTGATCATTCTTCCCCACTGCAATAAGACTGTACAATAACTCACCTCAGGCAAAATCCATCACACAACAATAACACCGTTGTCTGTTTTTCTTGGTTGTTTAAATATATATATATAAATAAATAAAAACTTTGCACTATTGTTTAGTTAGTTTTAATTTAATTATTCTATTTGATTTTATTCCATTTTATTGTATATACTGTGCATTTTATATTTAATATTTTTACTGTTATTTTCTTTCTTTCCTGTATCTATAAATGCTGCTGTAGCGAAAGAATTTCCCCTCGGGGATTAATAAAGTATCTATCTATCTATCTTGATGCACATTTTTCAAAATCATTCCCGCATAAAAGAAAGATGTACGTTCACTCTGCGGTGACAGTGGCCTTTAAATTATAGCTCTCCAGTGGCTGTGTTTTTAAATCGTGACTGACCGTTGTTGCAGCTGTTATCCATTCATTTTTGATGATAAAATATGCTTGTTCACGGCCTCATTTAATTTCCAGCCGTTCCCAACTGCAAGAAAGATGTAACTGTGAGACCAGACAGCGGCAGAAATCATCAGAATACAAAAAGTCACACCTATTGGGAATTTGTGTTCACGTGAAACACGGCCTTTCACTTTCCCAGTGGAATATGATCAAAAACGTGTGAATGTGTCACATTAGAAACAGATGTTTACACCCACATCACACCACTTATGTGGAAAGAAATTCAAACATGGTCACTGTGTTAAATATTTCTTGAGGTAAAAGTCACAGAAATTCTGATGAAAATCAAAGTAAAAAATTTAAAGCACCCAAAGAAACAAATATTCTGATATACATTTAATCTTAAAAGTAAATTTTTTTTTTTTTAAAAATGATGAAAATATAAACTATTTCAGGTCAGGTCAGCAACAAAACATGTTTTAGTCACCTAAACATAGGCTCACCAAAAAACAACAAAACAAAAAAAATATTTTTATATATTTTTTTTAGGTGTAGGCTATATTTTGAATATTTCCACACAATACCACAAACAAGATAATTAACTCGGGGCAGCAGTAGACCAGCAACCCCAATGTAAATTACTGTTGTGAAGGGAGTCAGATGGTTTTGAAGAGAGTGATGAAGCGCTGCAGTTCCTTGTCGGAAAAGGCTCTGACGTGAAAACGTTACACTTATAAGACATTTAAACTGATATTCATCGTTATTCAGGTGGTCGTTTTTAGAGAGCTGAAATACATTTTGTTGTCCACCCTTTCTGCAGCAGTACATGGCTCGGCCTCTGTGCCAGTAAAGCTGGCGGCCTCTCCAAACTGAAGACGTGCCAACTCCCATTTACTGCAGGGGATCTCTGACCATGAATGAGTACCTCATGTAAGCCCAAGCTATCCCTTTATTCTTTGCCTTGGATAACTGAACAAAATAGACAAATGGACCTCTGTTGTTGTTGTTGTATGTATGTATGTATGTCAGGCAGAAGAGACGTCGAAGGTCGTTCTCATCCCTAGCATGTCAGATACTGCTGTTTTGTCCGAACCCTAACCCTAAACAAGTAGCTGTTGTTGCCTAAACGTGAGGCACACGACACCTCTCACAAAGCGCTTTGATTTAACCTCAGCGTTTGACGCCCTGGCAATGAGAACACGAAGGTAGTTTCTCGGTGCACCTCACAAGGGGACAGTTCCTCTCAGGGAGTCCCAAACTGTTTAGTCCGAAAGGACCTAAAAGTCTCATACGTCCTGCCTGATACTGCGAGTTGAGGAACACTGCATTGATGATTGTCTTTATAAGAAAAATAAGGACTCGGTTACTGAAGCAAACGTCACATAAAATACTCCTCATATGCACTCAAGTCATAATGAGAGCTTTCACTGTAGCGCGTTGGCTATGTTATGAATCAAATTGTCCACATAATGTTTTCACTTTCACAGCCCAATGTGTGTGTGCATTTATGGTTACATGTGGGACAAAGCCCTGCATGGCTCCGACTCGAGGAGGAAAATGTGCATCTGTGAAGTCCAGGTCCTAAGATATGCATCACCGCGCCCATTGATTCTGTCCATTGACAGCTCTCACTTCTCATTAAGTCGCAGGCGTCCATTAAAAAGCCACAAATTCCCCCGGCGCCTGTTGGTGGAGCATCACAGCGAGAGGCTTCAATATACTGTAGCTGATGTGCAGGAGGGGCCGGGGAAACCTCTGCACTGTGTGGAAACACGAGTCCTCGCTGCAGAATAGATCAGGATTATATCTGAAAGAATGCATAAGTGCTCGGCTCGTGAACTAAAATGCAGACACACTATGGAGGCGGGGGAGCAGGTAAAGGTGTTTATTACAGGACATAGCACACTGATTGGATGAAAGGTTAAGGGGAGCCCTGCACACCGGCAATTTATCACATTAAGAGAAGGAGAGGGGGAGAGGGAGCTGCTCTGAGGGAGACCTGAGGTTACTGCTGGTCAGATGATGTTCCAGGGGCAGATGCAACAAACCCGGAGGATTATACATAAACACACGGGATTCATACGTAAAACTCATTCCCACATGAAACCCATATATGTAAAATCCATGTGCATTACCATGTGAAATCAGTGGGATTACATGTGACAACCCTTAAAACCCGACAGAAGATGAAACATGTGATACAAATCAAGTTTTTATGTTCAAATATGCAATGTAAATGTGTTGACAAAACTGTCCGTGAAAAAAGGATCAAAATGACCCAAAACTAAAATGAAGTGGGAAAATATTCGTGGCACTTTGCCTTTGTAAAGGCTTTCTCTTCTCTCCTTGACAATTCCCTTTTTTCCTGTGATGGTGTGGTGTATGTACTGTCTTTACACATTCTCTATGTATGGATATCATTTATTAATATTGCTGAGCCTTTATGTTTGTCAGTCTTCACAATACTGCACTTGTTAAAAAGTATTGGTGAAAATTTCCCTTGTGGAAAACTTGGGAAACTCGTGTTTTTTTCGATAAGGATTGCATCAAGACAGTATTGAGAAAGTAAAACTCTCGTGTCCTCACATGCCTCATTATTTTTGGCTTCTACCTACACCTTCCATCACTTCTGCCTCCAACTTTTTCACCACATCAACTCCCTACACCCCCTACCTCTCTCGCTCTTTGATGTAGAGGGCCTTCTTTGTGCAGTCCAATCGGTCGGCCATTGATTGTAAATGGCCCGCTCGCTCACAGTGCACATTCAGCACTTTTGGAGATGATCAGCTGTTCCCCCTGAGTCATAGATCAAAAACAGTGAGCCCCATAGGCTCCAAACCTCAAAGTGAATCATACAAAAACCTCCAGTACAGAGCAGCTTCAGGGGGCTTCACATACCTTTATGTGTTGGTTTAGTAAATACGTTAAACCAATGAAAGGATTGAAAGGATTCCACCTTTTCACACCACTGTTGCCTTTAAAACTTTTCCTGTTTTCTGTATGACATTAACTTTTTAAAATTGTTTGTGGCCACGTTGATCACCTGCGACTGTGATTCATCGAGCGTTCATGTTCAGAGCCCTCAGTGTTGGTATTGAGAATTTCTTTGCATTGACCTCCATTCTAACAATATGCACTTATAAAACTTGTGTTGAGTAGAAATTTTAAAAGGTAACTTTTCCAGTGAAAAGTTCAGTCAAAAAAGAAATATCAGCAAATATAATAAAGAGTTTTAGTGGTTCTCTATGACTCTTGCTGGCAGTGTGGCGACTGAGCACCAACGCCACCGTACGTCAATTGATGGCACGTAGAAACAACCGATTTTGCAGCTGCTTCCCAGACACAGAGAATTTATTGAAGACGTTTTTACTCCAACTGACTACATTTACCATCAACACTGCTTGGACAGCCACATCATAAGTTTTAGATTTTTTTTGGGGGGGGCTTAAACTGTTTAAGGAGAAATTAATTCCAGGCTTTCAGCGCATGATATATTGCAAAAACGCAGTATCAGTGACAGTGTGACAGGCAGCTTTATAATGAGTTTTATCACTTGGTATCTCTCTGGTACACATCTCTACTGTTTTCTTTCCCTCTCACCACTCGCATGTCGTCACTTTCAGCCACATCAGGCAGGTGATTCATGAAAAAACAACCCTCTAAAATCTCTTTTAGCAACTAAAGAGGCAGATTCGTCCCTCTGGCATCTCGTTAGCACACCAAAGCGTTTTGCACCTGTCAGTCTACCAAACAGGGCACCGTGTCAGTCACATTTTGCCTCGCCGAGGCGTGAAAACCAAGGTGCCTCTGGAAAAGGTCATGGTTTGGGTGAAAATAAATAATTTCACGTCGGTAATGTTACACATCATGGACTGTGAGTGAATAATACATTACGTTATGTAAGTAAGTAAGTAACTCATGGCTCAAAAGAAGTCCACATTGTCTTTTGCTTTCTCACCGCCCCTCTGGCTGACAGTCCGGTGTTTGTATCATCCAACCAGCTCCAACTACTTCCTTATGTGGACTTTATCACTCTGCTGGGAAAGAGAAAGGGCTCGCTCTGGAGTTGGTGGAGACCAAAATGGAGCTAAAAGAGTAAATATTGGAGTAATATTGATCAGGTGGCTACAAATGTATTATAATTTAGCTCCATAACTGCTGGACATGTGAATAAGTAACTGTGGGCATTTTGTTCCGGATGGACAGACCACCTTCTTGCACCACATCAGTGTGTGAGTGTGTTATTAGGTGAATGAGGGGCATGCTGTGAAATGCTTTGTTCATTTAGCGCAGAACATGGTGGTTCAGTATTTGGCTGATTTTTGCTCACAACAGGGATTTGTTGAAGTGTTTGAGGATGCCAGGTACAATACATTGTTTGTTTAACAAGTTGAATCAAAGAGACATTTTTATTACCTTCGGTTAAATTCTAAAACGGCATGCGGCTCACAGCAACACTTTCGATTCCCCTTCAGTCCACTCAGTGACAAATCAATGTGGTCACACTCTTTGACTCAGCGGCTCACACTGATACGATTTACTCCTTTGACCTCAGGGATGGGAGATCACACCAGACTTTTTTTGTTTTCAGAAACACTATAAAGCATTTCTGCCTTCACCATGTCGGGAGGAACTCTAATAACTCCAGAGAGCAGAACAACACACTCAGTTTCCCACACATAGTGTATGAATCCAGCAGGGAAAACCTCCAGCCTGAAATAGCTGCTCTTTTCACTGAACCTACACATTTTCAAATCTATGCTTCGTGTTACCGGGTGAAGCACTGAATGTAGATGCCGACAAAACACAGAGAGATAAATCTGATTTATTACTCCGCATCACAGCGATGACCTCTATTAATGTTTGTTTCTACTGAGATGGTTTATATAAAGACAAACAAAACCAACAACAACAAAAAAAATCAATGTGGGTTTGAAAATTGATTCTGACGCCCATGTAGTTTGTAAATGAGGGGGAGGAGGGGGGGGAGGTTCACAATCAATACAAAATGACCATTGTTTTGCAATTTCATGAAGATTGTGGAAAATAGACCAGCATGGATGGTTTGATTAAAAGAACACAAAGACGGTTTGTGGGTGTGAGTGTAGTGCAGTAATGGCACAAAGACGTCCGACTGATAAACTTTTAACAGACTTTGAAAGACTTTTTGGAAACAACAGTAATTGTATTTTTCGTATTTGAATTTGAGTGTCTTTCTGGTAAAGAGCACCGATACTTTGATTGGTCTGTCTGTGAATATTTAAATTCAAGTGTCTGCTCGCATGATTTCAAGGACTGAACTTAAATTAGATCCACGATGCCTGCGGCACCCGTTCGTCTGTGAAAGACACTCGGCCGTCCTCCGACGCGTCTTCACGAAAACCGCAAATCCTGAGATGAAACTGCTCATGTCGTCATCTGTGCTGTACTTTAGTAAAAGGCGAGATCGATCAAGTCTCGTGTCAGAGCTGGATCGAAACGTTTTCACACCATGGTGTCTCCGTACTCGGAATAAAAATATCAAGCTGTCGCTGTGAAGCTGAAAGACGGAGTTGGTCAGCGGTGACCTTTTCACTCTATAGTGTGTTTATTTTAAGAAGCATGAGTGGACTGGAATCACTGCAGTTCGGTGGAATTCACTGTCTTGGATCCATCGCTGACATAAGCCATGAAAACATTTGTGACAGCATAATGCTACAAATCCCAGGTTTCTGTATTTGTTCTTGAAATAGCTCAAAGCACGACTCACATCAGAAGCTGTTTATTGATGCCGCAGACGTCCAAAGTAATCTTTTTTTAAATCTATTTAATCCCTCTCTCTGGATGTACTCTTAACATTCTTTGAGAAACACTGACAGAATTGTGCCGTGTCACATATAGATGAGAGTTTTCTTTAAGCACAGCAGTTTGTGTGGAGGAGGGATGGAATTTATTTAGAATATTAATGCGATGTATTAATTCCTGAAGAGAAAGTCTCCTGTAGGAGAGGTCAGAGGTCAGGGCTGGTTTTGAAAAGGACAGGTTTAGGAGATTTGCACCAGTACAGCTTTTAAATAGGGTTCAACATTAGTTTTGGTCCAGACTGAAATACCAATCAATCAATAATCAACGATTAGACGGTTTTCAAACATCTTTGTAAACAGATTCATGATTCTCGATAGATAGATAGATAGATAGATAGATAGATAGATAGATAGATAGATAGATAGATAGATAGATAGATAGATAGATAGATAGATAGATAGATAGATAGAAAAAAAACAAGATAGCGACAGCAAAAATATTAACTCGAGGCCATCTTGCTATTTTAGAGCCAGATGTGACCATATTTGGACGAGCTGGGGAGGATTGAGCAGTGAATCTGACGCGACCTGCGAGGGCACAAAACCCCACTTACCGATAGAGGAACCATGATTACGTCACAGTCCTGTCAATCAAACAGACTCGTGCCTCCAAAAATATGGCTTTTTTTTTTTAGGCCTAATATCTATATAATATTTTGACTTTGTATCTGATGAGACGTTGAATGGGAGTCTCTTCAGCATTGGCTTCACTATCCTCAAAAGCTACGTCCACTTGGTCACATTATTCTGCATTAGTCATATTAAGTTTGAACTTGAGTTGTTTATAGCATCACAAACACAACACAAACATTTCACAGTTGCGTCAGCACATTAGTATAATTATTATACACATTATATCCAACATTTCCAGGTGAGTTTGCAGCACAAACTAAGACTGTTGTCTGTGCCAATAGAGAGTTCAGACAATTTGACATGTGCTGAGTTTTTCTCATTTCTTTCATTCTGGTGCCCGAGACCCAATCTTCCTAGTTCAATATGAAACGTGTGGGATGGAGTATGGAACATTGTAAATGTTAGTTTCCATTAGTCTGCTATGGCTCTCCTATTTCTTTACTACAAATGGACAGTCGTACAAAACCAAACTATTTCACCCTGTAACTGTGTCTTTTCTCTTGAGAGAAGCTGTTTTCATCTGACTTCCAAGATTTTGCTCCTCTCGTTTATTGATTTTTCTATATCATCTTATTTCTATTCTGTGCTGCAGCATATGCCAGCGTGCACTGGCTGCACATTTCCCAGATTAATTTTATTTTCCTCCAAGAACCACTGGGGATATTGTAACACTGTTGACCATGTGCCGTGAAAACTATTTCCCCCCTTTTCGAACGTGCCCACTGCAATAAGACTGTACAATAACTCACCTATGGCAAAATCCATCACACAACAAGAACACCGTTGTCTGTTGTCTGTTTTTCTTGGTTGTTTAAATATTAAAAAAAAAAAACTAAAAAAAATTCACTATTGTTTAGTTAGTTTTAATTTAATTATTCTATTTTATTTTATTCTATTTTATTGTATATACTGTGCATTTTTATATTTAATATTTTTTTACTGTTATTTTATTTATTTCCTGTATCTATAAATGCTGCTGTAGCGAAAAAATGTCCCCTTGGGGATTAATAAAGTATCTATCTATCTATCTATCTATCTATCTATCTATCTATCTATCTATCTATCTATCTATCTATCTATCTATCTATCTATCTATCTATCTATCTATCTATCTATCTATCTATCTATCTATCTATCTATCTATTTATTTATTTATCTATTTATTTATTTATTTACTGACATTGTAGATGAGCCCCAGGCAGGTTCAGCCAGCATCTGAGTTTGTTCAAGCGATACCTGCAAGCGAGAGCTGTCAGTGGAGTTCAACCATCGACAAGCAAATATATAAAACCCTATGCCCTGTAGAAAACAAATGATTTATGGAGCCATCAAATGCTTATCAACGTTAAACTGAAAAAAAAGTCTTCATGACAGTATAACAGATTTCTTAAAAGTATTATAAAAATGATGATTTACAAAATGAATATTATTATTACTATTTTATTGCAGCTACTTTTCCATTTGCTTAACTTGAATTACTTGACCTGATTGCTGCACAGAGAAATTTCTGACTATAAAGAAATGTAATGAAAGCAGGGATGCAGAGCGGAAACGAGCTCATTCATTACAGTTTGAGTCAGCAGCAAAACCCTTTAAAAAAAAAAAAATGTTCTTGATGCAGTAATAACTGGATTTTCATTGGTTTTTCTCCTCATATTCACCATAATTCTGGACAGAAGCTTTCAGATCCACGGCCTCCTGATATACTAAGACCTTAACTGCACTGGAGTAGATTGGCCACTATAGCCTGCCTATGACATGCTGAGGATGACTCGCATCGTGATCTGAATCACTGCATTATGTCACACTAATGCATTATATGTGAACAATTCCTTTTCTTATTTTTATTCTGAGTGTTTGCCCGAGGACGTTTGTTGTCTTTGATACAAGTGAAGAATATGAAGTAATTCAACATATTGGCTTCTAATAGAGAAGAAATGAAAACATCATCTACGTATAGAGAAAATAGAAGTGAAGTATCAATAAGATGACAGTAAAGCGGCTGTTTAAATGACATTTGCTTCAATATCATTTGTTTTATTTCTTTAAGGATTATTTTCCATGCTTATGTGAAAAACTGGTGAAAGTTAGGGTTGATAAACCTTCACTTTGACACAAACAAGCAACCACGTTTGACAAATACTAAGCTTTTTATTACACCATATAAATTATCAACCCGGTTTCACCGCAAAGCGCCCGTCCATTATAGCAATATGTGATATTGCAACGCTTTGGGCCGTCTTCGGTGTTAAAGTTACACACTTTCCTGTAGTGGACGAAAATTAAACTTACTGCACGCTTTAAGCCATGTGATTTACAGGAAAATTAAAGTTTTTGCAAAAACACATGGTTGGGGTTAATAAATAATCACATGGTTGATGCATTAGTCTCAATTGGTTTTGTTTGTACTGTTATTATTTACGTGTCAGTCATCATTAACTGATCAATTATGAACAAGTTTTGGAGTTATGCAAGCTTCACAGGAGAGTACTGTCGGGATAAGCAGTTGAAAATCCATTGTATTTAATGATATTTCCGAAGTCTGTGAGACTATAAGCAGAAGTTAAGACTTCAGAAACATGTCATCAGTTTTGTTTTTGTTAAGTTATTTACATTACCTCGCTGTATCTGGCTGATGAAACAACTTTCAGCATATTTTAAAGCTGTTAGAAAGGATTGCAGTAACACTAGCTGAAGACAGATGCACCTCAAACAACTGTGCAACTTTGGCATCGAACATTCTTCGCCTACAATCATAATATTGAGTTCAACAACAGCTTGTGGTTCCAGTATTTGAACATAAAGAAGAGTTTCTTGGTTTTTTTTTGCTTTTATTGGAATAAGAATGAACCTGTGGACAGAATGTCTACGTTGCTAGCTTGAACATGAAAAATAAGCCAATTTAGAAGGTTTGATCAATAAAAATCGAGAGAATTAATCATGGTAATGGTCATGGAAATGCAGCAGAATATTGATATCAGAGGCAGAAGTGGACTTTTTCTTTTACAATGACTTGCAGGGTTAAATAATGGATGATTCTACTTGCTGGTTGGTTGATTTGAATCCTGCCTGTGTTGAACTTCGGTCATATATCACCTCCCTTTTCTGTCCTTGGGTACTCTGTCCACTAAAACAGAAATACTCTGAAATGTGCAGTGCTGTGTCCAATGAAAATGGTTATTACCGCCACCATAGCACCGACTCAGGGCTGAAGGCCACCAGATTCATGTCTCCTGCACCAAAATTTAAAATTGAACATGTGGTTTCGGGCCCCCTGAGAACAGCGTTAATCTGATAATATTCTCAGATTTTAGTGAGGGATTGCATCATCAGAGGTCAGTTTTATTAAACTGCAATGTAACTTTCATTTTAATCATGAACTTCTGCCTTTAAACACGTCTAATACTCAAATCAGGGATGTCTTACTGAATGATGCTCAACAGTTTTTACTCTGAAGTGACATAAGGATTGTGGGAAGCCCTGTGCCCGCCTGCAGGTTATTGTCATCGCTCTGTCAGATAATATTTTGGGTGAAGAGTACTTACGTGTGTGTGTGTGTGTGTGTGTGTGTGTGCGCGCGCGCGCGCGGTGGGTCTAGCCTGATTGCGCGCCACATCTCCGTCAGTGCGTGTGCACGAGTGTCCGCAAAGCCGCTGCTGCTCCTCTCCAGGCGCGCAGAAGCATCACCAAACTTTGATGAGCTGTAACCTTCCCCAAGGCAACAAAAACCACCCGGTCTGAATTATAACTGAGAGGATCTATTTTTTTTTTATTTTTTTTTTTTAAAGCGATCCATAACAAGGTGCGTCCGCTGATTCCGGGTGATTAAGGTGAGTAACCAGCGAGCTTCAAATTAGAGTGGTGTGCTTCCCGTGCGCGTTTTTTCCCCTGAACGACTGCGTGTGTGTATGTCCGACTTTGTTTTGCATGATCTACAAGTGTCTCCAGAACCAAAGTGTGCCTGTGCAGGTGTAATGTTTTTAAATGACCGTGATCATACTTGCTTTTTTAATTTGTATCAAGAATTCAGTGGTGCTTTGCGCCTTGTTTGCTCACCCCTGAATGTCACAGGCATTTATCGATTTATCCCCATGAAAGTCTTATTCCGACGCTTTTTTTTTTTGCAACCCAACAAACAGGTGTCACAATGGAAAACACTCCGGTGGAAATTTTCAAAGAAGATAATAAGTGCCTCTCCACGCTGCCGGAAGACTGCCCAGGGAATTCTTCTGCTTGGGTGTCCGGATACTCTGAGAGCCGCAATGTGACCCACGATAATGAGAGCTGGGAGCAGGAGAGCATGTCTCCCATCATCCCCATCATCACTGCAGTCTACTCCGTGGTGTTTGTGGTCGGATTGTTGGGCAACTGCCTCGTCATGTATGTGATCATCAGGTAAGGTCATTTTTAAGTCAAATAAATTTCAGATACTTTGTGCAACAACATAAACACAGACTTTTTTTTTTCTGTAGTCTGCCAGAAATTAATATACTGTTGCTGCATGGGTAACTGGGAAAAGATAAGAGGCAGATATTCTCTTTTGGCACATGTAGGGACACATTTTTGTGTATTTATTTTCCGTATAAATATTGCTCTAAGGCACTTTCACCAACTGAGCTCTGACCTCTAGGCCATCTGGTCTGAGTCAGTGGTCGTCTCAGCTCCTGGATTTTGTTCTTGGATGCACTTTTTGGGACAAATATCCAGATGAATTGTGTCACCAATAGGTCTCAAGACAGAAAACAGGTTGAGTTTTGGCAAAGAAAGGGTTAAGATGAATGTTGTCATTTCTAATCCAACATTAAATGTGAAAAGCACGGCATTACAAAACTGATCTATCTCCCTCACGGCCTGAAAAGAGCTCAAAATCTTCATGTAGCCCATTTTATGAATCCAATAACTCTCAAGACCTCCAAAATATTCTAAAAATTTCTCCACGTCCGGCATACATGGTATTAATTAAAGCTGAAACCAGTGGTGCTTTATCAAGCTGATAGCCTGCTTGGACCTCATTGGACATTATTTATGGTCAGTGAGAGCAACAAATCTCATGTGATGTAATGTGAAGTGCAGCAGTGCCATCCAGTATGCTTCAGTCCATAGACAACAATTACCTCAAATCAGATAAATCGCTGCGCCTGTCAATAGAAACCAGTTTTATCACCTCAGTTCCAGAAAAGACTGTTCGTTTTGCTCTTCGGTTGCTCCCTGTAGGGCGATTTCGCTGATAATAGAAGAGGCTTTATGTTGATTTAGTGTAAACAAATATCTGGAATTACACAAATCTAAGATCTACAGTCAACATGAGCCACAAAATACATGTTGAACGAGGCGAACAAGGTTTTAGTCGAGGCAACTGACATGGCAGCGCACTTTTCATTTCTTTCAATGGGTTTGCATTGTTGAAGCTGCTCTAATCAATAGTTTTACATTCACACGAGATCAATACCACACGCATTTCGGAAAGTGTCACTTGTAGTAGAGAACATACAGATAGTCATCGCCAACATTTTGATGGCACGTTCAGTTTTATCCATTTCATGTAAAGCTACCGTTGGCAGCCGCTTAGCTCAAAGCCAAAGTTGCTATTTATACACATTAAACAAAAGTGATGCAACACATTAGTTAGTGAACATTAGAGTTGCTGGTTGGCAGATTTTATTACCTAAAGACAGAGGCTTGCTATTTCCTTCTGTTTACAGTCTTTATGCTAAGCTAAACTAACGAGCTGCCTAATGTAGCTTCTTATTTAACAAACAGACATGAGAGTGGTTTCAATCTTCTAATCTACAATAACTCTAATAAGAAAGTGAGAATTTCCCGAAATGTCAAACTTTTCCTTGAACATTTTTATTAGGCTACTTTTCTTCTTTATATAATCAGTTTATACTTAACATTCATTATAAACAACCCCCCCCCTCCTCCTCCAAAAAAAAAAAATATATATGCCTAATGTTATCCTGTTGGTGCCGCCGCAGGTAAAACTTCTAACTCAAATTCAAACTTTAAGATTAAACTTGGCAGGTGACCGCATAGAAAAATGCCATCAGAGTGAATGAGGTGTAAAGAAGTTGATTGGACGTGGTCTGCAAGCAGCAGCGTTCTATACATAACAATTACGAGAAGTGCCGGATGTTTAATTCATATTGAAGAAGAAAGGTCTTCTACAGAGTCAGGGAAGCAATGAATGGCTGCCGAGGCCGTCTGGGCGGCTGGTTAACCCTCCTCGTGTCTCCACTCTGTGTCGTAACAGGACAGGCCCTTGTGTTCTGCATGTTTAACAGGTACACAAAGATGAAGACGGCCACCAACATTTATATTTTCAACCTAGCGCTCGCCGACGCCCTCGTCACCACCACGATGCCCTTCCAGAGCACGGACTACCTTCTGAACACCTGGCCCTTCGGTGAGGTGGTCTGCAAGGTCTTCATCTCCATCGACTACTACAACATGTTCACCAGCATCTTCACTCTCACCATGATGAGCGTGGATCGCTACGTGGCCGTGTGCCACCCCGTCAAAGCCCTGGACTTCCGCACTCCCATCAAAGCCAAGATGATCAACGTGTGCATCTGGATCCTGTCGTCGGCTGCGGGGATTCCCGCTTTTGTGCTGGGCGGCACTCAGACGAACAGCGGTGAGGAAGCACTTCCGCCGGGAAAAACATTTCCAATTTTCAGCCAGCTGTCAAAGTATTGGAAATTCACTGCGAGCTCGTACTAATAAAAATTTGGAGAGCATTAATATATTCTACCACTTCCGTCTGTCCGGAAAGAGTTTTCCATTAGCCGTACATCATGCACGTCCTTCCTGAATATTGATGATGCCAGAACAAAAAGTGTTTCGAGCAAAATGTTCCCTTCTGAGTGCAGATTAGCTGTTCCATAACAGCCCGATAAATTCACAGCAGAAAGGTGCAAAGTAGAATTTGATTTGCGACAAAGTAAAAGCGCGCTTTGTTATTTAATGCACGTTCTCTTCCTCCTCTCCTTCCGCAGACATCACCGAGTGTGCCTTACAGTTCCCAGAGCCGTACGCATACTGGGACACGCTGATGAAGGTATGCGTGTTTGTCTTTGCCTTCATCGTGCCTGTGCTCATCATCACCGTGTGCTACTCCCTCATGGTCCTGAGGCTGAAGAGCGTCCGGATGCTGTCCGGCTCGCGGGAGAAGGATCGCAACCTGCGGCGGATCACCAGGCTGGTGGTGGTCGTGGTGGCCGTGTTCGTGGTCTGCTGGACGCCCATTCACATCTTCATCCTGGTCAAGGCTCTGGTGAGCGTGCCCGAAACCACCGCCATCATGGCCGCCTACTTCTTCTGCGTGGCTCTGGGCTACACCAACAGCAGCCTCAACCCCGTCCTCTACGCCTTCCTGGACGAGAACTTCAAACGCTGCTTCAAGGACTTCTGCCTCTCGGCCAGACGGAAGGGGGACAAGGTGTCGGGGAGCAAAAAGACCCCCAGCGGTGCGCGGGAGGCCGCTGTTCCCCTGCAGAACCCAGACGGGACTAGCAAGCCGTTATGACTAGCGGTGGAACTGTCTTCGATTTCCCACATTGGAAAGGAAGACTCGCATGACCTGGGCTTAACGCACGTCACGTCAGCAATGTAGACTTTAGACGCTATTAGGAAAGTTGATTCATTTTCTTTACCGCCTGGGCTTTAAACAGTGCCAAGATTGATATAGTTTCGATTCACCGATCGAAGAAGCGTTCAGAAATCAGATTCAAACTTTTCCATAAATCCACAAAGAGCTACTCTGTTTGGCAACTTCAACCTTCTGTCCTTCGACTGTTGACACTTTTTCCTTCAGTAGTTGATGATTGTAGTGAGAAAGATTGCTTATTTATCATTTAAACTAACAGGTGGATGTAAACTAGATGACAGTTTTATTGAATTAGTAAAAAAAAAAAAAAAAAAAGACCAAATGTGATCAAAGTTCATCTTCAGCAGCATCTATTTCTATCAGTATCTATCGTTATGAAAATGCTGCTCATTATTTAAGTGGATTATTTAGCTCCAACAAATAGGAAATGAATCACTTAGTGCATTAATCTGCTGTCATTTTGATAACTAAATAATTGATTCGGTGAGTTTTTCAAAGTAAAAGTGGCAAACATTTGCAGCTTGTAGCTTCTAAAATGTGATTTCTTTGTTACACTTGATAGAAATCTGAGCATCTTTCGGTGTTTTCACATTTTTGTGTCATTTCACAGAACGGTTAATCAATTAATTGAGAAAATAGTCAGCAGATTAATCAACAGTAAAAATAATCATTAATATTGTATAAGAGGTCGTCAGATAATAATGCTAAGACTCCCCAGGCAGGAGATACATAAAAAGTATTGATTTATGTCTCTCAAGTGTTATTTATTATCGTCAGTTCCTCCTGTAAGTTTTCTCTAACCAAACGTGCCTTGAACAGTCCAGGATAACATGTTTATAGCAGCGGAAATGATTTTAGGAAGAATTACTGGATGCGGCCAAGCGGCACTTCATGTATAAAACATTTGTTTGTTTGTTTTTGTTTTTCAACTACATTTAACATGTCAATTGTAGAGGCATGAATCACCGACACGCACCAAGAGCCTTTTCACTCCTGTGAAGAGACTGACGGAGACTAAACAGTGCTGATGGACCGCAGTGTTAGAGGACTGACTCATGGTAGACTTTGGAGTTGCATAAGAGTCAGTGGGAGATTAAAAAGAAGGGAGGAAGAAAAAACAAAAAAAGGCTCATTCTGCTGCATCAAAGCAGGTTTAACAATGAGAAAAGTTAAAGGGAAAATCCTGGACTTGAATGTGCTTTTAAAATTTGACAGAGGGCTCTCAATCAGCTTTGACCCTGGAGTTGTGTCCAGGCTGACAAGTTGTTGTATTTATAATGAACATGTGCTTTGGATAGCTTTCACCATGATACGCATAGTCCTGCTGACCTTTCATGCTATTCATGTCGTGCAACCCGAAGACATGAATGGCTGCTTTAACATGTTGTGCACATAGTTAAGCACAGTATACTCTGACAAATGTACAGTATGGTAGTATATATATATATATGATACCTTATTTTGTATAAATTACAGAAAAGAGATTTTTTTTTTTGCACAGACATCATTGAAATATATCGTATTTGTAGCATGTCAATGATCATTGCTAAAACCAACATCAGCAGCCATATATGCTCGATGGACTGTGCTGTTATTTTGAATGTACTGCAAATATACTCTGTATTATATTAATCATGGTATAAATCCATCGGTCTCATTAGACGACAACTTCAGATAATATTTAATGAATATAGAAACACTTGCTTTTTAAAGAAAATGTTAATAAACCCGCAACATGTATACAGAAATAAGAATAGATGAAGCACAGCTGTTCTATTAATTTAAATTATAAAAAAAATAAGAGACATTATTCTGAATTTACACTGTGACCAAGGCATTGTTTTTAATTTTTCAATCTCTGCTCACTGTTTAAATCTAATACTGTATATTGGCTTTGTCTACTGTCATTCGAACAAGACATGTATTGACAAAACATCTTGTCTGTGAAGTGCTTAATATTAAAGCAAGTCTAACAAATCCACATCGATTCCTCATCTTATTGTCAGATTTAAATTGTAAGCGCTCTGTCGTGTGCGTGAAAGTCTCCAGACACGTCTCTCCGTCTCGGCCGTACATCATTGATTTTTGGATATTTAATTTTTTTTTTTTTTTTTTTTAAAGAGTAAACTTTCTCTCACTGTGGCTCATCAAAATCACAGTTTGATGGTTGTCTGCACAGAGATGAATTAGGAGGTGACGGTCTGCATGGCCTCTGCAGTTTCAAGTATTTAACTGTGAGCCAGCTGCTCCCTCCAGAGGAAGGAGAGTGTAATTACCACGATAAGGCAAAAATAAATTTAAAAAAAATGAAATCCTACAATGATTGATGGCTGCCTTCACGTAATATGGCATGAACAGACGTTTCACTGCAGCCATCTATGTTAGTGTTAACACGACTGACAGACAATGATGCCAATTTTCCCATCAACACATTAACATTGAAGTCATCAATATTAAGCTTTCACTGGTTATCATGGCTTCACAGATGTAAGGCTCATATTGTCCTGAAATTGCGTCGCAGGTTTGGAGTTTTTAGACCGAGGACAACATCTGGTTGATGCCTCCACAGCGAAAAGGAGCTGGTGAGCCTTTATTAATTAACTATTATCCTCCATGTTGGATCATTCCTGGCTCAACACTAAAAAAATATAGCAATGTGCAATATTTCAGTATAACATCAGCTGAATAATGATGATTTGACCACCTCTGAGAGGAAGCCACAAAATCAGATAATAAAACAGGAAGTACCTTGAATTAATTTTGTCATTTTTTTTTTGTGCAGCTTTTCCCACATTATGTGTGTCTGTAGACAGCCGCGTATGCTTCTGTTTCTTTTATGCTTTTATGTAACATCCTTTTATTTATTTATTTTGATAAAATGCTGCACGAACTGCCGCCAGTTTACATCCTCAACCACCTCAGTTCCTGTTCAGCTTCAGCAACCTTTCAGGTTCCTTTAACCAGTCACACCTTGACATCCATCATTCCCAGTTCACGTCACTTTACTTTTTCATATGACTGTATTGTTCATTTTATGACATTTCCTGATTGTTTTCATTGCACTTTAAAGATTTTGTCTTTGTGCACTGTAAACAACTGTAAACAAATTGACGCGAGGCCCTTTGTTGCCAAATTCACAAAGTAATTCACATTTAGTTGAATGACGGCAACCAATTTACTCCGCTTTAAGACTGGGGTTTTTGTAAACCAGATTGTAAACCAGACTGTGAATTGAAAAATACTCCACATAATATATAGGATAAGGTAGCCTCATATGTGTTCAAATCTTTATTGACATGGCCCAACATCACAAATCACAGGCTTTACATTTCTGTAGAGCTTGACACCGTCTACCAGTTTGGATAAAAACAAACTCCCAATCCCCAAGGGATTAAAATCCTTCTGGATGTAGGGCGTTTTGGGCACAGATATATAGATAATACTGAAACAAAAACACACAAAAAAAAGAGATGCAGTAACAGACGCAAATATGACATATTAAATGATAAAAGGGTTGGACATAAATGCCCAAACCTGAGTTAAATGTTCTGTTCTTCACGTGTTTTGTCGCTTATTGTCTGATGACGTCAGAACATTTCTGCCTGCACAAGCAACGAGACGCGAGTACATTCATATGAAGAAAAACAAACAAACAGAGAAGTAAACTTTTACGAGAAAAACACGCAAACAAAAGGAGCGATTTGGGTGGAGGGGGGGCGGGGCGTATCCGTGTCCGATCACGTGACCCTTCTTACGTCACCTCGAAGTCTTTTCCGGGTGTTTGCTTTCAGCGGGACTCTCGGCACCCCGACTAGCGCGGCGCTCTTTTACGCTTTTGAGCCCCGATTTTGCCGAAATGAATCGTATATTTGGAAGAGGGCAACCCAAGGCTCCGCCGCCGAACCTGACGGACTGCATAGGAAACGTAAGCGTTATCCTGAAGTAACTTTTTTTATTTATTTATTTATTTTTTAACGCGCTGTCGAACCAAGTAAACAAAGATGGAGGCTGGGTTAGCTCGTTGGTTAAAGCTCACTTCATGAACCGTGAACAGGGCCACGATCTATGAACACCGGCGATTTCGTCAACACAAACGATCTTTAATATCCTACGAATTAATTACGTTTTATGACGTCGGGACAGGATTATTAAAACCAGGCGTTGTCCCCTGACGCCTTTGTACCGCTGCTAATCAGTCCGTGTACAAAGTTTTTTTTTTTTTTTTTTTTTAAACTAAACAATGAGTGTTTCTGTTCAAGGTCGTGAATAAAGCATTATGTAATTTTGAGCACTAAATTGAGCTATTTTGACGGATTTAGTGGCGACACAATGTCCTGTGAGTCAGCTGACCGGCAACCAGTTATACTGGTTGGGTTTCTGGGCCCAGCTTTTATTCACTGTGGAGGAAGAAGCAAATTATTGGAGAAGATTAATGGTGATCAATTAGGCCCCATGTATATGTGATAAATCCCTTTTTTTTTTTTTTTTTTTTAAGGCCCTGATTAAGATCCTACTGTTAATGATCAATAGTCACACTAAACTTAATGTCCTGCTCTCTGTCCTAATTTCCAGGTTGATTCTCGGACGGAGTCCGTCGACAAGAAAATCGCCAGACTAGATGCTGAACTTATGAAGTACAAAGATCAGATGAAAAAGATGAGAGACGGGCCGTCAAAGGTGAGATTTTTAATGTCCTGTGCTGCTGTAATAAAGGTTCTTATTTTGAAATCCTTTGAGGTGCAAAAAGTCCAAAAAAAGTCACCAAAAAAAAGTCCAAACAGTTCAAATAGAAGCAAAGAGCAAGCAGTCGATTTATTTCAACACACACACACACACACACACACACACACACACACACACACACACACACACACACACGTGTAAGTGCATTATTAGTTATTAAGAAAAATGTGTTGTCGCATCATTTATGCTGGAAAAATCCTGTACAGAAAAGATCACTAAATGCTGTTCTTCTTGTTATTAAGGCTGATTGTTTATTGAACATTTTAATACTGTTAAGAATATAATAAGTACCGCAAAATCAAAGCAATACTTTTTTTTTTTTTATAGCATGCTGTCAGAAATGCGGGCATGTTTTTCCACAAACCATTTTTTATTTATAGTAATCATTTTTAGGGTTGTAACTTTAAGGAGATAAAGTCTCAAATGTTCGATATCTTTACACAAGAAGCCTTAAAAGCACTTTTCTGGGACGAAGTTCAGTCTGAAAACGGGCAAAATTCTGAATTCGGTGAAGAAGAGTTCAAATCTGACCAGATGTTCGGTAACATGTTTTCATACAGACACATGTGAGGCGATACCAAGACGTATTCAGGTTTAACACCCTGTCTTACTTGTCATATACTTCCGTCAGCTTCATGTTTCATGTTGATCATCAGTTGATAGAATATAATAATAATTCCTAACTTTTGTTCCGCATTCGTTAGAACATGGTCAAGCAGAAGGCGATGAGAGTCCTGAAGCAGAAGCGACAGTGAGTCATTTTACTCCCCAAAGTCAAAGAGTGTTTAAATTACTGAACATGTAAAGCTTCAAATTCCTTTCATCTAACTTTTTATTTCATCGTTTCGTCCTCCAGGTACGAGGGCCAGAGAGATAACCTCATGCAGCAGTCGTTCAACATGGAACAACAAAACTACACCATCCAAACCCTGAAGGACACTAAAACCACAGTAAGAGATGAGAAACCGTGAACCGCAAATCAAACTACTGAATAATACAGATTTTATTTACTGACGTCTGTTTTTCTTTTAGGTCGATGCCATGAAACTCGGACTCAAAGACATGAAGAAAGCCTACAAGACCGTGAAAATTGATCAGATTGAGGTATTTTAGGGGGCGGTGGGGGGGGGGGGGTACAAGTTTACTATAATTGCAGTTAATTGTATTCACATAATGACCAAATTAAATGTTGGCTATAACTAACTATACCATTTATCTGACATTAAAATGATCTGATAAGAATTTATGAAATATCAATATTAAATTCACATATATTATTGAGGAACTATGGGATTAAAAAAAAAAAAAAACAACACTCTTAAGGACAAATCGTATAAAAAGTTTTTAGTCTTTGTCACTGAGTTTATTAATGAGAGACAAACATTTTAATGATTTTTAATTGTCTTTAATATTCAGGATATCCAAGATCAGATGGAGGACATGATGGAGGATGCCAACGACATTCAGGAGGCGCTGGGCCGAAGCTACGGCACACCTGAAATCGACGAGGACGACCTGGAAGCAGGTCAGAAAAAAACAAAAACATCACCGTGTCCAGATTTGTCTTCGATACCGTGATAAAGACAGTAGAGTACAAACTAGAAAGTTATAGAACAACTTTATTCGTCCTAATTTAGATTTATACTATTATACTGTATGTATTATAGATAAATCAGGTATTTCCACTCATATCTAAGGCTGGGTACTTAGCTATGATACTTTTGTTACACCGACAGAACTGCTGTCATGCTGTCCAATATTAAAAAAAAAAAAAAAAAAAAATGTCTTTCAATACCGAGGCTTCATCCACACCAACACTTTTGCTGCGTTTATTCAGGAGCAAATCTCATCAGCGTCAGTGAGACAACGCTGTTTACAGGTCGCCCTTATTTCGCTATTTTTTTGGCGAGTTGTTTGCGTTGCAGTAATCGGAGTCTAGTTAACGTCCACTTATAGGCTGCGTGTTCGCTGTTTAGAGGACATCTGGAAATAGTAAGAGCAGAATATATCCTGGGTTACACTCTCGCCCTCTAAACTGAATGAAAATGAAATATTTGTACCGTATTGTGTAAGTTATCTTTCTTTTTGTTAAAATAATTTTATAAAATTGCTATGGAAAAAAAAAGTAATATCCCTCTGCACATTAAAGCTCTGAGGCATTCAGGGTGTACAGTAGATTTTAGCACTTAAAAGACAAAACTTGACTTGTGGTGGGTTTTAATTTGATGCCAGAGATAAACTATAGCGAGGACTTGATGAGCTCAGAACCAAAAAAAAAACAAAAAAAAAACAAATGTAGTTGATGAGATATGAGCCGATAAGACCTTCTGATCAATGCCCTTTATCGTCCTCTTTAACTGCTGGCGTGTCCACAGAGCTGGACGCTCTGGGAGACGAGCTCTTGATGGACGAAGACAGCTCCTACCTGGACGATGCCGCGACTGCTCCTTCCATCCCAGAGGGACTTCCTGGTGACAAGTCAACCAACAGGGTACTTAACAGCTCTGGGATTTTTCAGTTTTTTTTTTCTTTTAAATGAGTTTTCTAATTAGTTTAGTTTTCATTAACGGGTATTCTTCTTTTTTGTGTTTCAGGATGGTGTCCTGGTAGACGAGTTCGGCCTTCCTCAGATTCCCGCTACATAAAAGCTGCAATCAGAACACTAAAGTGTGAATTTTACATGTATCATAACCTCTTTTTTTTTTTTTTTTTTTGTATTTATCCAGCTGACACTCCTGGCCTTAGTAGGCAGCAATGAAAACCAAAGCATACTCTGTCCAATGAATGATGGAACCTGTAACGTTAAATTAGGCATCTTTAATTAAACCTTGTGATTATTATTCTTTATAGCTGAGCTTGTGTCAGTAAGACTGAGGTGTTTAATTGGGATTCTCTTAACTTTGTACATTTTCTGTAGCGTGAAGCTGCAAAAGAACAAAATAAATTATATTTTTCAAACTGTAGTAAACATGGTGTTGATATAGTGACATCAGAAATTCATCGTTTGTACAAAAGTCGCTTTATTGTCAAGTTGAACAAGTGGATGCGCGGAAGCAATAACTTGTCACAAAATAATTGATCAATGACAGTTGTTAGCAAAAATAGAGATTTCTTTCAGCTACAACGAGTCCAACCACAGCGTCGTCGTTTTATCATCACCAGCTCAGCCTGTACGTGTGAGGGAAGATTCTTTGATGCAGATACTCCACGACGCTGCTCTTGTTTTGCAGTTTGTCAAATTCAAAGTAAGGAATCTGGAAGAAAAACGGAAATAACTGCGTTCAATTATTTAAAAAAAAACAAACAAACAGAAGGCCAGGAGATACTTGAATTTTAGGATTTGCGAAGGTCTTACCTGAACCACTTCGTATCCCAGGAGCCGCAGATGTCGCTGCTTGATGGCCTCTTTTCCGAGCAGCTGCCTCATGCTCGTAGTAAACCTCTTTTGTCCATCAATACAAAGAGCGATCCTAAAAAAAAAAACAAATATCAAATAAAAACTACAGCGTCTGCTTGACCAGCTAGTTCTCAAAAGATGAACTTTACATTTCCTGCATTACGGCAGAAACCAACCCGGTACCGTATAAAACATTTTTACCTTTTGTATACATTGTCGGCGTGACTGGCAGGCAGCACGAATCCCTCCTCATCGAGTTTTATCTCCACATCTACAGCGACGCGGCAAAAAAAAAAAAGTTACGGCCCTCGGTAGATAATCTACAGAAATATTCAGGAGGTGAGCAGATGTTGACCGTTCGTTACCGAGTGTGTAGCAGTACGGCGTCAGAACTTTGGATCCGAAGTATGAACGATCGCCGAGCAAATCCACGAGCCCGTTTTTCACCGAGTTGTACAGCTGTAGATCCACCGGCGTCTCCAGCGAGCGACTGGACACGAGGAAAGACTTGACGCGGTATTTCGGAAGGAGCCTGGGACCCTGACGACGAGATAAAAGACAAAACAGACGCATTAGTTACGTTACACATCAAAAGGTGATTTCCAACTGCAGAATATCCATCCGTGATATAGAGGTTTCGTTGGTTCCCTTTTCAACACAGAGAGACTCTTTAATCCGATTTTTAGAAATGTAGAACATCTGTTGATGCTGAAGCCTTCAGAATAAAAGTATCTCCTCAAGTCATCCCGGGACACTTGACACAGGAAAGTCCTCACAACACAACAGAGAGGAATAAAAAAAAAAAAAAAAAAAAAGATTCCCACATGAGTGACAGCTGGAACAAAACTTGGGGGTGCAATCAGCAAACAAAAGCAGCATGGAGAACTGAGAGGAGTGAGAATGACTGAAAGAGTGAGATGTTTACAAGTTCAATTCAGTTTCTGGATGTGTTTTTGAAAAGTGCTATAGAAATAAAGTGTTATTATTATTATTATTATTATAATATTTGCTCTAAAAAAAAAAAAAAAGAAGTGAACAGAGCGTTAGTTCATCAAAGAACCGGCTGGATTTCTTCAAACCTTTCTGGAGAACAAGGCATCGTTGGAGCAGGTGCAAGGCATTAAATCTGTTCAACTACATCCTGGACCTGTTTGGATGCTACCTGCCTTGCTTGGTTGGTAAAATAGATAGTTCTCATTTAATCTAGTTCCTTAAAAGACACATTTTCATATCTGGACTCTGAATTTGATTTAAATGGATAATTTGTATGACATTTTTTTATTCGATTACCAATCATGAACATAATGATTAGTGTTTTGGTTAAATACAACAAGTCTTAATTGATGACAATTCATTCATTGTTTTGAGTTTTGTTTACCTTGCGCCTTTTGTTAGTGAGGTTATTTTGGCGAGCCATCCCCGAGCTATCTCCCCAACCGATTTCCATTTAATATATTTGATTTCCTATTCTCCTGTGTGGCAGCCCAACTCTTATTTGGACTCTTCTGGGGATAAACCCACGTTACGAACTGTAATTACCAGGACATAAAAGTCAGGGAGTAAAGTTTGAACTATTTATTTTTTTTGCAGCTTATATGATGTTCAGAGAAACTGACAGAAGATGGTGAGTAAAGCCATGTTTCACAACGAGATACACCAACTTCACGAGCATAAAAGCATCATGAATTATAATATAATATAATGATTGGGGCTAGTAGAATTATTATTTTTTTTTAATATTAAAGGACCTCAACATGTCAGAAAACAGCAGGAGGAAAGTAAGACAGCAGGTGCAGGTTATATCACACAACTGAAATGCTCTGAATCTCACTGACTACGTGTGTTTTCAGGTTTCTGTCATTTGTTCCTTTGTCGTTCAACTTTGAAAGTACTGAACCCTCAAATGTTGTTTTTGAAGTCTTTACCTCGTAGAAGGAACACTCCAACTTCACGGTCATGTAGAGCTGAGTCAGCTGTGCCAGAACAGCCCGGTCGATTCCCTTGCTCGGCTCTAAACCGTAGAAACAACACAATCAGCAATGTTGGCATCGTTTTGTCGTAATCGTGCATTCATGGGGAGGCTGCGGACACCGACTGCAGGTGTGTGTGTGTGTGTGTGTGTGTGAGCGTGTTTTTACCTTGCAGCTGCTGCAGGAAGTAACTGCTGAACACTTTGGAGACAAAGTTGACGGGGAAGCGCTCCACCAGGATGCAGGCGTGGAGCAGGTTGAGCAGCGCTCGAGGCTGGAAGTGGGAGAAACGCGTGTGCAGGATGGTTTCTATTTTCCCGAACACCTGGCCCGCGTTGGGCGGGAGGTACCCCAGCTTCCCGAAGGCCATGATCTGCCGGGCCACCTGGCTGGTGCTGTAGTCGTTGGCTCGGTACACGAAGCTCTCGGCAACGGCGTCGAACACGGTCGGCGACAGGATGTTCCTGCGGCCGAAGAACTGCATCACTTTGGTGACCGTCTCCGGGTGGGAGGTGAAGGCCACCGTGGGAACGTAGCGCTCCATCGCCTCCACAAAGTAATGATCGCTGTGACCAAAGTGCATCAGCGCCCCGAGTACGTGGGCGAGCTCCTCGTCGGTGAAGTGAGGTACATGTCGCACGGCCCGCTTGCACAGACTGATCACAAGAGGCACGGCCTGCGTCTGATTCAGGGTTACCAGAGCGCTGAGCAGCCCGCTGACGGCTGCGGGATCCATACGGGAGGCGACGGTCACAGCATGGGTGTGCATGGCGTTCAGCAGGTCCCTGTGTTTTCCATCTTCGCCCACGATGCCTTGCAGAAGTCTATAAACGGCAGCGAGGTCTGCGAGGCTCCACTGGGCGGGCTCCTGCCTCTGAATCTGCTCCATCACCTGCTCCAGCGTCACGCTGCCTGGGCCCTCCACGGCCAGCGTCGCCCGGCCCAGCGCACACAGCTCCTCAACGCTCATCTTCCCCCTGTCCAGCCTGCTCTGGCTCTCCGACACCAGCCGCACCATCAGCCCGCTCCAGGGATCCAAGTAGAGGCGCGTGCAGGCCAGGAGAGCAGACACCAGCCCAGCATCCGTCAGCCTCCCCGAGTCCTGCTCCAGCTGGAAGCACAGGGCCCGGATGGTGTCCTTCTCCAGCACCGCGGGATCCTTCAGGGAACCGCCGTCCTGCTCCAGGTCGGCCACACGGTGAAGCGCAGCAGCAGCCATGGTGTCTGACATGATCTCCATGGGGCGCAGCAGTTTGAAGACCTGCAGGGAGGAGGAGCACATCCCCAGGCGCTGCCGGAAAGCCTGCTCCTCTACAGAGGTGGGCCGGTGCAGCTGGGTCAGACAGAACCGAGGGACTGAATCGCTGCTGGCGACAAAGGATGGTTCCCTAACGGTGGTGGCGAAGCTCCTCGTCCCGGACTCCGGTTGGAGCCTCCGGCAGCCCCGTCTCCGGATGCACCGGCCGGCTGACGTGCACAGGCAGGCCACACACAAGGACCGACCCGTCCTGCCGGTACTCGGGAGCCCGGCGTGGCAGACGGGTCCAACGGAGTAACGTTGGATCCAGAGCCCGACCAGCTTCAGAGCCATGATCCCGGTGCAAGCGCTCCTCACGACCGGCTGAAAAAACAATTAACGAAGCATAAACACTTTGAAACGAAGCGCGTGTTTGAAGTTTGCAAGAAAGAGGCATTCAAATCTAGTTTAACCGGAACCAGAAAGGGAAACGACTGCGACCTCTCCGCCCCTCCTTCCCGACTCTTTAACTAACCAACCTTGAGGGCTGCTGTTAGCTGTTAGCTTCCCGGCTGGCCTAGAAGAGTCACGCTGCTGTTGTAATTGTTAAACGTGTCGCGAGGCTCGACGCTTCAGCTCAGTGATTATTAAACAACAACAACAAAAGCTAGATTAAACGGGAACAAATTCATACCTGGACCTCCCGACAGCTGCAAAGTGTCACATGAACCGGAGATACTAACACACGTGGTTCCATAAAGGAGCGAGAGGCGTTCAAGTCACCTCGGAAGTTTTGCAATTCGATAGTGCGACGAGTCAACCTGGTGTTTTTGTGCGACTGATTTATTTATTTATTTATTTTTTAAATTGGCACTACTTGACAATTCAATTGATGGAAAATTACGAAATTGAAACCTTCCACGCGGGCAGAAGAAAAAGTTACCCCCCACGAGAGGAAGGGTTGTTTGATTTTATATTAAAATTCGGCTGAAATACATATATATATATATATATATATACTAAATCACGGGCTTTATTGCATTTAAGATCCCTAAATGTTAACTCGCTTTGATATCAGAAAGTCATCGCCTTGCTAAATACTTTTAATAACCGCTTTACCTTTTAAAAGAGGTGTTATTTAATAATCGCTTGTAATTCCTATCTTTCGGGTAGCACTTGAATGCAGCACATTGCAAGTTTCTTTCAGACACTAGAGGGCGACGTAACCACAAAACCAAAACGTTTAGGTTTGTTTACAATTGGTCAGCTTTAATATACTCATACTAGTATACATACGGTCACCAACAACAACCTTATTAACGGTTACGCTCCGCCAAAACTCAAGTCTTTGTAATTTACTTTATAATTAGTCTATGCTGTAATTAGCGTAGAAATCACAGGAGGGCCACTATCATAAGGTGATGTACGTCCTCGGTTAGCAGCAATACTTTTTGTCATGTGGACTGATGTAGTCGTCGGGATTCATTTTATGACGCTCGTCTGACAACTCGATGCCTTCACATGTCTGTTAGGTAAGTATTTTTTATTCCACAAGGCCAATCCCCGTACGATTCGTCATTCACCCCTACATGGAGATAATCATTGCGTTCGGGGCAGATTTCTTTTTTGATTTATAAGCCGCAGCGTCTCCCACCAGCTTTCAGTGTAGGTCCTATAAATTTGCCCTTTTACAGAAAGAATTCGGTGCATGCCAGTCAGCACACGCTGAATGATTTTGGTGAAAGGAGAGCAGACTTGTTAAGACTTGACCAACTCCCAAAAAGTGGAGAAAAAAAATGGTGCTTAAGACTTTTTTTGTCGTAGCCCGGAGAAAATAAAGAGAGTAACGCAACGCTTATTTCAGTTGTCATTTATGGAAGGGAAACAGTCGAAGTACATCCTGATAAGAGGGCTTTATTTAAAAAGTTTATGTTATAAAATGTAAAAATTCAGCTAAACCCGATCACGTGAATTGCAAAGACTTATCCCTTCGAGCTTCCAAAGTGCTGCCACTTCACATCTTTACATGACAGGGGAAAAAAAAAACAACAACAACAACAATGACATTTTAACTGCCCATTCAGATTATTATTATTTTTTTTCCCTTCTCATCAGATGTGTACATTTGGCAATACTGGAAGTTCACAGCAAACAGAGTGGATAGTTATTGCTTTTGGCTTGTTTAGACTGGGGGAGAGTTGAGACATGCAGCACTGTGATCTAGCTGACGGTGGAGAGGCGAAGGAGGAGGGGTTCAGAGGAAAGACGCTGGTGTGGCTCTTTTAATCGTCCTTATCCTTGGCGCCGTGCTTTAGGATGCGTGTGAACTCCACGTAGTTGAAGTTGCTCTTCTTGTCGATCGGAGCCTCCCTGAAGAGCTCGTCCACCTCCTCGTCTGTAAACCGGTCGCCCATTGTTGTGAGCAGCTCTCGGAGGTAATCTTCCTGGATGAAACCTTGCAGGGGGGGGAACAGTCGGGGAAAAAAAACCAAATCATTTAAAGTAGGGTATAACCCAAAAGTACATCGTTTAAAGTTCCCTTTAAAAAAAAAAGAAGAAAAAAAAGGTCCCATTTTCTTCGTCAAAATTAAAACTAAGAAGGTTGAAGGATCTGACATTTTGACGTACACCAGGAAAGAAATTACAACGGTCACAATTTACCTGTCCCCTCCTCATCGAAGCAGGCAAACGCATTTCGGATCACATCCTCGGGGTCTGTGCCATTGAGCTTCTCTCCAAACATGGTGAGGAACATGGTGAAGTTAATGGGACCGGGAGCCTCCATCATCATGGCCTCCAGGTACTCATCAGTTGGATTTTTACCTGTATAAATAAACACGCATGGTGCACTTAGAATTAAAAAAAAAAAAAAGGGAGACGCTATCCGTTTTTCAACAGGTAGATTTGTACGGAGGGATTTCTTACTGATGCACTTTTCTGAGATCTCCATGTTTATTTGTCTGAAATATCCCCTTCAGATAATCCAACTTCAAACTAGACTGGATATGTTTGTTTCTAAGAAACCAGGGTCAAGTCTTTGAGCAATACAAAAACAAACAGACACTTTTCTCTGGTCATAAACCAAAGGTTTTTTTTGGGTTTTTTTTTTTATCTACTAGATAGATGGCTTCTAGTTCTCACACAGCAAACAGAAGTACACGCCCAAAAATAATAAGTGCAGAACAGCCAACGTCTTTACTCTTGACATTATCAGTGATCTAGTTTAAGCGCGGCCTGAATTTAGGACTCCTGCTCACCCAGAGAGGCGAGCATGTCGTGAAGGTCCTCTTTGTCGACGAACCCGTCACGGTTCTGGTCGATCATGTTGAAGGCCTCCTTGAACTCCTGGATCTGAGACTGGTCAAACATGGCGAAGACATTGGAGGTGGCGCGCTGGGGGCGCTTCTTTGTGGTCTTTCCCTTAGCCCTTTTGCTCGACATTGTGACTGTTTTGTTTCTGTGGAGGTAAAAAACAAAAAACAAACAACTGTTTATTATACACCCTGATGTGGTCTTACAAAAGAACATAATTAAATGTCAGTCAAACACTCTGAGTGACAGTTGTGAGTGTGATGTCAGATTTTTAGACAGTTCTTCCTCCTCAGATACTAAAAATTGAACCATGAATATATTGATTTTCTTCTAGATCACCTGAGCCTCTATCGCAAACAAATCAAAGGGTTCGTGAGACACTAATCAAATGATTGCTACATCTCCAAATGATCAGTAGTTGCGTGATAGAAAAACTAATGTGGCACCTATTCGGTCAATGATTCATTTTTCAGGTCTTTTTTTTTTTTTTTTTTTTTTCTAGCAAAAAGCCAAACATGCTTCAATTAAAAGTCTTATAAAGCTGCGAACTGAATTTTTGTTTGGACAAAACAACCGATTTATTGATTTAATTCCAATAATGAGAATAATTAATGCAACCCTATTCTGACTTTCTGTATTTACAGAAAACAGCCGGATTTACCGGCGAGCACTAAAGAACAAAACACAAGACAGAAGTGGACAGAAGCCAACGATCTGACCAAAAGGTAAAGTAGATCATAATGCTGCTCAAAATAAGATTTCGTTTGTCACGTCCACGACTCGGTGGCGGGGCAATTAAATGCTCTGGCAGTGAATCCCTAGTGTGGTGTCCCTCACTGAGCTATAAATGGAAATGTTCCTCATCTTTCTAGGTTGACCTGTTCACTGCCTTCACAGTCGGCAGGAAAAGTTACTGATGTGAGGACAGATGCCCTTATCAGGCAATGTTTTGAAAGTAGACGTGAACTGTCCTACATTCACATTTTTATGTTGACATTTGTTTTTTTGGGGTTTTTTTTTTGCTATTCCCTGCTCATGGACTTAAACCAGCTTTGAAAGCAAGTACCATCTTGACCTGATGTCTCTGCAGATATGCCGATATAGAAATTTGAGACCTCTCTCGCTTTAATCTGGCTTACATTTCGGAGTAATTAAGCCATAGTTTTAATCATCATTTTTTTTTTTTTAATCCATGGTAATTATTCTATTTTATTGCTTGATTTTTTTTTTTTAGACCTATATTTATTTATTTTGGCTGAGTTGATATTGACCGATTTTATCTAAGAAGGTTAATTACAAAGGTTAAGTGATAATTTTTTTTTATCATGTTCACGTTACTCAAACGAAGCAGAATCAAACTGCTTCTTTAGTGTAAAAAATAAATATAATAATAATAATAAAAAAATTATGGATAAGTAAACCTTTAAGACCAAATAAAATGTTCAACTCAATAGAGAATTAAAATAATAATAATAATAAAAAATCCAGCTGTGAATTAGAATACTAAAATAGAGTAAACAAGATCTGCCAAGAAGTAAAGCCAGTTAAAATGTAGGAATACAAATTATAAATAGAAAACTGAATAAACAAAATTCACACAAAAAAGTAAATAAAACTAGAAAGGAAAGTCTTGTTTACATACGTACAGTAATTAAAAAAAAGTACCTGCAAAGTCTTAATGGTTTGAGGCCTAGTTTGATTTCGCATTAACACAGAGCAGCCGGTAGAGACAACCAGCTTCACAGGTCTATTTTTATTTTGTATTATTCATAAGGACAACTAACTTTTACAAGTGTGAAATAATCACTCACGACTAATCAAGTTGGTGTCACCGCGTTAACTAATCGAGGCATTAGCCGCGCGGCTAACCGTTAGCCGTTTATTTAATGTTATAGACGGAGCGCTAAAAAAAAAAAACGGTGCGTTGGCGTGTTATATAAATAGAAACCTTCAGAAGAAGGACGTCGTATCGAGATAGCAGATTGTGTATAAGGGAGCTAACTAATGCAGGACCGAGAATTAAAACACGATCTTACCTGACAACAACCAAAATACTCGTCAGCTAGCCCGATCTGCTCTTCTTCTCAAACCACCGCCCTTCACTTCCTCATAATACTGTCGGGTTCCGCACAAAACATCGGATCATACCAACTGCAGGAAATAGGGGTCGATATGCCGGTGTAACGGCAATTATTGCTCATCCGAAACATAATATTTGCATCGTCATGGTCTACATACTACAGTTGGATGATTACTTAAACAAATCACATTCAAAAATTTACCAAATTGCCCTTTAATTATTAATCATAAAATACATAATGTATCTTGACACCCCCCCTCCCCCGGTGAAGTAAGTGTAACTTCCACAAACACTCCCTTGCCTGCGTTGACATTCCTCAATATGTCCTTTTAAGGGAAGAGAGAACACGTCTTCCTTTCTATTGTGCAATAAAGGCAAGGCATAGTTTAATGATCCCTGTGGGAAGACGGGAGTTATTGACAACACATTATTATTATTATTATATTATTATTATGTGGTATCACATTATGATTTTTTTTTTCTTATTTGATAAACTACACTTGTAAAATGCAAATTATAGTTGTCACTACAATATTCCCTATTTATTGATGTTGTTTGACAGGGAAAATAGTTAATTAAGCTTATATCTTCTACTTTACTGGCGTCATTTAGATGATCCTAATACCTCCATACTTAATTATGCTCTTTTGTAGCATGTGGCATTTATATGATCCTTTTTGTGTTGTTTGCTCTGTATTTCTTGGAGTAAATATGTGTTTATTCAGCCTTCTTAGCTGGGTTCCTCTTCACAAGGGAGATTTCAACTTCATTCGACCTGCTGGTTAATGAAAAATGACAGGAAGTTCATATACAAAGACCAAGACAATGAAGGAAAAAATGTTGACGGGATGGGTAATTATAGATCTTGACTGTCAAGCGTGGGTCAGACAACAGTTGGCGCCGTAAACAGAGGCTTACTGCTGCAGGACTTCTAAAGCAACATCTGTCTTTTTTTGTCCAGCTGTCACATCACTTTCAAAGCTTATGGTTGAACATATACCACGATCGTCATCGCATAGCTTAGTGCTAAATGTATTACTGCGTCTAGAGCTGTATAGATAACTGGAATGACCGCGTTGCCACCATTACACATTCAAACTGTAGTTTATGTCTGTCCAAACTACTATTGAAAGTAAACAATGCTTCAAATATTTATGTTGCTACAAAGAACCACAAATTCCAAATACAGTCATCATAGTTTCTAGATGGACACCTAAGATTGGTGTCACCAGCTCAGTCTCTGATTACATAGTCCCTGGATCATAGGGTCCTGATATGGCTACCGCTGCGGGCCATAAAAAAAACATCTTAAAAAGATGTTAGTGATGGTCAAAAAGGGGATGAAAGCTTGAAAACATGAACTAAATTATTTCAGATCTGCCTGGTCCTTTCCTCCTCCTCCTCCTCCTCCTCCTCCTCCTCCTCCTCAGTGTCTATTATTGTGTTGTATTTGTAAAAAGTAAAGTGATAAGTAAAAAGAAAAAGTTCCTTCTGAAAACCCAACTTTCTTTTGAATGTCTGGTTAATTAGTCTGAAACTATGCTAGGTTGCGAGAGATGAAATATAAATCATTAAAACTGAAACAGAAAAGACATTCTCTAATTACAATGAAACTTTTTCAGTCTCTACCTCTTTGCATTTATACGTAGTAACATTAGATTTTGTAGTGCTGCAGTAAACCACTAGAGTGCGCTACTTTCATAAGAAACTTCCCATTTGCTCAGTGATAGTTAGACCAATTCTTGAGGTAATTAGTCGTTTGTCTCAGCATGTTATCAGTCCTGTAAGTGAGTTTAGTGAATATGTTCATGTCTAACTTCATATAGGCTCCATGTATGGAGGCAACACAAAACAGGTCATAAAAATAGTCTCAATAGATCCCCTGAGACGCCCATACAGCTGGAATTTCCTGGACAGCTGAACTCAGTCAGATACTGCAAACACAAACACAGTCCGTGTAGACCTGATTCAGTTAGAGAAAAGTTTGAAAAACTGAAACCACTTGTGTTTGTTTGTGGAAAATGGACAAAACATTAGAAACACCTTTCAATATAATGCAGGATAAAACAACCACACTGCTATCTATACTACTACTACTACTATTAATAATAATAATAATAATAATAATAATGATGCATCATATTTACATAGCACTTTCCAAGATACTCAAAGACACCTTACACGTTAAAATGATCAAAGACGACACAATAACAATATATTTCACACATTAGAGGAAGCTAATGAAATAAAAAAACACGCAACAAAACATGGCCATCAACTTCCTGACGAAGTGTCAACAAACATACAGTTGCAGATAGTCTCATTGGATTGTATTAGATTATAATGTACTCACGTTAATAAACCAATAACAGAATACAGGTTTGATTATTCCGGTTATAAGGTGATAAAATTCCCTGTTGATAATAGTGAAGCACTAACAGCTAAAATAGATTTATGCAGCATATGATACCCTTCAAATACCATGGGGGACACAATCGGATGAAGTCATTAGATGACTGTGTTATCACATTAGATATGCACTTCAGTTTGTCTATGGAACTGCAGAGGTTCAAGGAAAAGACTCTTCTGTATCAGCTGTGAGTAACAACTGCGTGTTAATTGGAGCTTCTTGTCAGATGAGAGTGAAGCCAAAGGATGTTTGCGATAAAAGCTACAGAGAGACTGTATGCTATTCTTTGACAAGCAGCCATGTGTACTAATCCTGTAGGTTACTGTGCCTTTAGGTGTCCGACGGGATGATATAAATATAGTTAATATAATGCCATATGATTATTATTGCCACATCTTATATCCTCACAGCTCAAGGGACATTGTGTGACTCTTGCATACACAGGATAAGAATATATAGTTAAGCCCCAAATTATTCATGCCCATGTCAAATTTTCATGTCTGGTGAATTTGTATTCGACCGGTAGGTTTCATCATCTGTAAATGACTTAAACAAGTGACAAAACTTTGGAAGACATTTTGCCTGAGTCCTGGCAATCCTGACTATTGACTATAATGTCCATGTTTTTTGATAAATTTTTTACTAAAATGGCAATGTCCAAAATTCTCGGCATTCTCATCAACTATAACTTGAGAACAGCTCATGCAGTAGTTTTCTAGACCATGACTAGTCCATTGCAAGTCATGGCTAAAACCAAAAAGCTGAGTGAGGAACCCTGGTTGAGCTGTGTGTCTGCTTTGTATTATGGACATTATATTTTACATTGAAATGTAAAAAAAACATAAATAAAAAAGGCAGGGTCAGTAAAATCTGTATGTTTGAGTCTTTGTAGGAGAAAATCATGATCCACTGCATTGAATGGTTTCTAAATCACCACAAAAAGGGCAGCACTGCACCCAGATAATTAATTCAATCTGTACAAATTAAACGTATTCATTTGTGAGGTTTGTTATTACATAATTACCAGTAAAAACAACTCCTACTATTCCAGTTTGGGAACGTTTATGCATGTTTCCCTTGTGCTAGAGATTTAGACCTAGAAGATGCAAACAAAATGCTGTTTATCTGTTAAATCTTTGCTTTTCAGTTAATCCCGGCAGTTTAAATATGACATGTTGGCAAATTATTTAGCAGATTAATGTAAATTATGTTGCACTTACAAAATTAATCCTGTATTGATTAGACTGCATGAATACTGTGATCCTCTTAATGTATTAGCTCTCTCGGTGGTTAATGGTGGGTTGATCTCTTTTAATGTGCTCACACCTCGCATAGCTGTCATAACATTTTAGGTATGTTGTCATGCTGACTGCTGATCATTGTATTATGTGATGGGTGAGGAACACAAAGGAGGAATGTTCAGCACAAAGGCCTCAGAAGTGTTCAGTGACGTGGTATTTTTGCCATGAAAACTAATCAGAGGTTTGTATTGAAGTCAATGTGCCAACATCTGCAGCAGCCAAGTTAAATGTACCAGCCAAATGGCCTACAGCATAATTCATTTCAACAGGAAGGACAGTTAAATCCATCATAACATTCAATTTATGATTATGTCATACTTTGGGTTAGGGTTTTGAGTCTTTGATTGACTTTACTTTCTCTTAGTAGCTGTTTATGATCAGAGGGGACAATATTTACATCCACAAATGAGTGAGACAGAAAGAGAGAGTGACAAAGAGATAGTTGACTGGCACTTGCTGAATGTGAAGCAAATAACAACGGCATAGCTAAAGTTAGCAACAATCACAGCTGAGACTGGTGCTGTAAAAAGCCGACACAAGGCGGCTAAAGAGCAGTGGCATAATGTGGGCTGTATGCCAACGAGGTCTGATAGACTTGTATAGAAATTCAAAAACATCAGAAATACTGGATTAAATATAAAATCCTAACACTGGGGATCATTGAGCCTCAGAAGAAAGTTGGAGGATGTGACTGATTTTAAGATATAGACTTTGTCATATTCATAATGTATGACTTTTCTTTTACTTTGTAGGAGATTAAACAAATAGAAAAAATAAATAAATGAATGTAAAGTCAATGTAAAAAAAAATAACATGTTATACATTCCATACATAAATAAAGAGATAAAATGACCACAAAATGACATTAAAAGATTAAAACATGACATTAAATTGTAATACAAACAGTGAAGAGCCGCCTTTTGTTTACCTGCATATCAGTCAGTTATGCTCACAATCAAATACCTGCACCCATAAATATGTTGCACTACAGGGAGTTGACTTGCCCCCCCAGCTCTTCTCCCAGCTATATTTATCTCCACCTTCACCATAAAAGGCTGTGACTGCTGCTTGGACACTCTGGCGAGGGCCAATATTATTTTTGTTGTGTAGACTGCAGCCCTGTACGCACCTACCTGTAGGTTTGCTGGGATTTCAAGCTTTAAGTGTGGAGTTGGACCATCTTTTCCTTTAGAACTTGGAGTTTGAGGGGTTTCGTCCGGGGTAAGTGGCCACCGCAGCGGTAAGATGTGCCAGTATGAAGTTGTTGCATATGTCTAAGCATGCTGAGAAAGTGCCTGATTGCCTGATATCATGTCTTGGAAGCTGATGTTGCAGGAATTCATTTACAGGTTTCAAGATGGTTGAAAGATCATTCCCTGTAGATTTCTTTTTTCATCCAGGAACTAGAGACTAGAATAGTTTCATTACACTTAATACAGTTTATTTTTTATTTTTTTTATCCATATTCAACAGAATAGAGTTTAAAACTTTATGATGACCCCAACATGTATTATAATAACAGTCAGTCCACCTGCTCTTGAACACAAACTAACCACCGGACAGACAAACAGATAGACAGGAAGAAACTCTGGGCTGGTACGAGCAGCGGCCTGCACCATGTCTGGATCTATACCGTTCTACCAGAAGCGCCATCGCCACTACGACCGTGGCTACCGTAGCAAGGAGACGGAGTCTAAAGTGAGCCAGTACCAGTTCAGCAGCAGATACACTGCTGGCAGCGCTGCCTCTACCACCAGTAGGAGCAGGGGGTAAGGAGGGGGAAAGGGTGGGGGGGTGGATGGAGGATCATCAGTCCACCTCTTTGTTCCAGGAAAGCCCTACTACCTCCCTAACACCACCATCCACCCCCCTCCATCCTCCCATACCCCGCACACCCGATCAAGCTGATCGAGTTCACCTCCATCACCCTTGTTGGATCACGTCCCATGTCACATCTCTGGGATCATATTTCCTTGACACCAAGTAACCATCTTTTTCCCCCTCTTGAGTTTTCTTTCATTTCCATCCACCCTCACGCACCGGAGGATTACCGCTCTTTACAGTGACTGAAAGCAGCGCTGAATCCTGCATGAAGCTCTTTGCATGACGCCTGAGCGATTCTCTGAGTGGTTCTCTGAATGCTGACTTTAACTCAAGCATCTCCAAGTAACTAGACTGATTTTGGGAAGTACAATTTTTCTGTCTAGTTTTTACTAGCAAGAGCTGCTATTAGATAAACTGTAAGGAAATGCACTGTTATGTAATGGCCGAGTTATGATATATGGCACTGACTGAAATAGCATCTTGACCTGCGCATGCCATGCTGGAGTGAAAGGAAGAAGCAACAGTTTATCAGTCTTGTCCACTTGCAAACTCAACCCCCATTTCATGGATCACCTTCACGTTGATTCTTACGTCTTGGAAACTAGGTTGTTTCTCTTTTATTTACGGTAGACAAGAGGAGTTGTTGTTCATCAGTGGTCGGTTTTGTTGCTCAGATTCGTTTAGTGCATTGGTCAGTGGTTTCTACAGGAGACTTTACATGGATCAAATGTGATCAGAGGTGATTTTCTGTCAGTGTTTGTGTCTGTGTCTTAGATAATCGAGAGGAAAGTTAGTGGAAAGTACAAAAAAAAGCCATATTTGTGAAGGTAAATCGTCAAAAAGCCACAAAATAGAGCAAGGTGTGCAGCAGACAAACGAGAGTGGTGTCAAGTAGTTTAGTTTTATCATTTGATTCCCAGACTAACTGTTTATGGTTGAGTTGATGGAGTATATTGAGCTTTTCTATCCTAGAGACAACAGAACTCCCATTTACAGCGACCCTATCTATTACAGTGTCTGGCAAATCTTTAAATACACTGGCCTGGAGAGTGTGAACAGGTCAGAGAGCTTAGGTTTTACTAACACCATCTGATCTTTGCCTTTACACTCAGAGCTGGGCAGCCCACGGCTCCTGAATCTGGGCTGCCGTGAGGAGAGGAGAGGGGAGGAGGATTATGATGTGATGATGTTTTAACAGTCAGGGTAGATACCACAATGCTCTTACCGCTGTATTTTTGTGCTCATGCATGTTTCATGTCATGTGGGATAATGTGGATGACCACTGTCATTTCACAGGCTGCTGTATCATAAATCATCTTAATAGGAGATTTTAGAAGCATGAAGCTGTAAAAGTTGAGTGAATAAACACAGGCCGAGCTAAAGGGACACTGACCCAGATAGATAGGAGAAAAATCAGGGCAGCTGGTCCGTTACCTTTCTTGGCCCTGCCTCCTTATGGAGTTCTTGTTATCTCATACTGCGAATGCCCACCCCCAGCTCTCCAGAGCTGCAGATAGTGTTGCCACAAACAAACCTACAGCCGACAGAGTGCAGGCGCATCGTACATACATGCCCTTTGCTGATATTGAAAACATAACAATTGAGGTGTGTAGAGGTGAAAAGAAAATCCTATAATCAAAACTAAACCATCACCACCACTTTCCTTTTAATCTACAACTCATCAACCCCCGGCCTTGGCTTCATCCCCACACGTTTGTATCATGTTGTTAGGTGCACTGTCTGGCTGAGTGCCAGGCTGATGGTACTCTGTATGTCTCAGACTTGAACTGTCTTCACACTCTGGGCTGGAGGAGAGCAGACTAAGCCACACCATACCCAAGAGAGCCAAGCCCACTTACTTGGCTGTGGATAAAGAGAACCAAATCATCGGCTATGTAGTGCCCATCTTCAGGAGCAGGTAATAAACTCCTGGAAATCCAAGAATGCTTTGCAACATCTTGTTGTTTTAGTTTTAATGCGATGCCTTACCCCCCCCTCCCCCCCACCACATCCACCCTCGGCTCTCCTCTGCTGACTCCTAGTCAAGAGTTCGCTGCAGGATTTTCAGATACAGACGAAGCAAGAGTGAGGGACACCTCTGCCTACATGGCCCGCAGGGATATGTTCACCAGTGGTCTGGAGATGCAGAGGTCAGAGCAGATCTCCAGGAGGGAGGCCATGCGCGAGTCGGCCGAACGCATCTCTCTGAACAAAAGGGTCAGTGGAGGATTTATCACTGTAATGAGATCACACAGGACGGCCATGTTGTCTCCAACAAGAAACACAAAAAACTACGGACACATAACTCACCTTTTGTTTTCATTCGGCGGTGTTTGTTCGAGGTGTGTTTTGCAAAAAACCTGCAGACTTTTTCTGTTTGTGACATCACTATAAAACTGCTCTAAATCTGCTTCATGACATCACAGACTGGCTTTTCATATTAGTGACATCACAGTTGACCATTTGTCTCCATGACATCACAGACTGACTTCATACTTGAGCAGACACACCGACCAGTCCCTTTTGTGACATCACAAATGGGTTTTTCTCAGTTGTGACATCACAAACTGATTTTATGTATGTGTGACATCACTAAAAACAAGTGCCCTTCATGGCATTACAAGTTTGTTTTTGTACAGTCTCAGTAAACAAATGTTAGCCATGACATCACAGATTGGCTTTTTACATTAGTGACATCACAGTTGACCAATTAATGACATTGCAGACTGACTTTGACATTGAGGACTTTATACTTAGACACACTTAGACACAGCTGTAGACCTGTCCCTTTTGTGACATCACAGATGTGTTGGTCTCAGTTGTGACATCATAGACTAACTTATGTATCTGTGACATCATTGTAAAACATTCTGCTTCATGACATCGCAGTTGACTATTCCTCTCAATGACATTAAGGACTTTATACTCAGACACAGCTTTAGACCTGTCCTTTTTGTGACATCACAGATAGTCTTCTTTCTCAGTTGTGACATCACAAACTGACCTTATGTATCTGTGACATCACTGGCAAAACAATTTCTTTTTTTGCACTTCTAAAATCAAAGTACTAAACAAATTTCAGTCATGACATCACAGATTGGCATCAGATAAGTGTAACATCACAAAAGACCATTTGGCTTCAGGTATATCATATTGTACTTTGTTACTTGTGACATCACAGAAGACCATCCTATTCTAACACATCACAAAACGTCTCCTCTGTGTGTGACATCACTGTGAAAAAGAAGAAGACGCCAGTCTTTTAAATATAATATCAGGCTACAACTACATTATTTTTTTTATAGCAGTATTACTGACCGCAATTAAGTGGCAGTACTACTTAGGAATGCTAAGCGCCTGTGGCTAAGCGGTTGTTATTACTACTCCTTTCACAAGGGAGTTATTTATGTCCCCGGGTGATTATGTGAAGTGGTACCCAGCCATTCAATGAGCATCATAAAAGCCACAGTCAGCCCCTGTATGCATGTATCTGTCTCCACTCTGCCAGATAGCCCTCATGACTGCGTGACAAATTCCTCAGAAGATTGCGTTTCTTGAGACACAGGCAGGCAGTGTCCCGGTGGTGTTGTCATATTATGTGCTGAGTTACTGGATAGTGCTCAAATAGACGAGGCCTCGACACCTCTGGTCATTCACACGACGTAATGAACAGCACAGTCATGACACGTGTCATCTTGCATGTGTCAGAAAAGATGTGATTTTGCTCTATTTGTGAATGTAAAAGCTTTTGTTTTTGCTTGGAGCCTGCATTGTGAATTCTTTGTGAAATCATGAGGGGATGTTTTCTTTGGTATAACAAGTTTGTGGTTGGCAAAAGTAAAACTGTTCTGAAGTGAGTCACTCTGCTATATTTAGATCCATGAACACGAGGAGCACTTCAAGCGCATGAACGAAGACAGCCTGATGCACACCCCGGAGTTTGTGATTAAACCTCGCTCCCACACTGTGTGGGAGAAGCAGTGTGTGCGGCTGCATTGCACTGTCAGCGGTTGGCCCGACCCCCGGGTCGTCTGGTAGGTCACAGGCAAACGTCCCCGACAACATTAACCACAAGTCTGTCCTTTAAACATCCTTCTCATTTCCTTGAGACAGTTTTCATGGCTCCACGTTTTCTCCTTTGATTCTGTTTCATCCTATTTGAGCTGTCTCTGCTTCCCTTGGCCTGTCTTCTTCTATGTTCTCTTCCTTCCACTACAAGGTACAAAAACAATGTGGCCATTGACCCCGTTGCCAACCCTGGCAAGTACAACCTTGAGAGCAAATACAACGTGCACTCACTGGAGATTAACAGGTAGGTGTAGCCTCTCCTATCCACAGTACTTCAAATAAATTCATGTCAAAAAGCCACAGAAACATAATGTGCCATAGTTTACCATCAGTGACATCATCGCCATATTGAATGTGTAGATCGAGTAAAATTAGACTATTTTCATGCAGCTTGCGAAGCCTGAAGAAGGCAATTCTCCTGCTTTTCAACTTGAGTTTAACACAGCCATTGAGATTATTTACCTTGATAACAGATGTAAATGATCTGTTGAAAAGCTTTGAATTAGTGCCAGTGATGTTTCCTGCGGTGTTTCCAGAGAAATAAAATTAAGTTGACATTTTTGTTCACAACTGTCTGCCATCTTTGCCAATGATTGGCGCCAAAATATTGAAATTCGGTCAAGAAGATCCCAGGGAGGAGTTAAGATCAGACAAGAAAGTGATTGGCCGACACAGTCAATAAGCACAACCCAATATGCCGTAATGCTATCTAAAAAGATCTATAGCTATCCAATAAAAACACAGCAGCATAATATTAACATACACATAAAATATTGACAAAAAATGGGGCCCTTTAAACAAATGCAGTCTTTTAAGTACGCTTCAATTAAAACATGAACTTAAACATGATTGGTCCCATTTAGAAGTGACATGTATGTCTGTAGAGCCACGGTCTTGATGTGTGCTGTGGTGGATGTTGATACATCCCTTTTGTCCCCATCTGACTTACGGAGGCCTGCGAGCCAGATAACATCCGAAACATTTCCCCGGCTGCCACAGACGAAAACATGTCTAAAAGTTAGTCTAGATCACATCAGTCCATTTCAACTTTTTTTGTTGTTTTTCTTTCTCACGTTTTGGTACGACGTGTCTGCCGAGGTCAAAGTCACGGTTTCTGTTGCGCACTTTCATGCACGGATCCTTTCGTGTACAGAGAGCCACAACACCTGGTGCACATGACATCACCAGCGGGGTCTATTTATTGCCAGAGTATTCCTGGCCCGGAGTTATGGAACCGCTTTACAGTTGGCGTTCACATACTCGGTGTTATTTACATGGGCGAAAAGGCTGAGGTTGAGGTGGGGGAAGGGCGCCGTACGCGTGGACCCCTTAAGTGAAAGAATGTGCGTGTCCTTTTGATCAGCTGATGCTCTCCTCTTTCAGATGTGATTTCGATGACACGGCGCAGTATCGCGTCTCTGCGATGAACTCCAAGGGAGAGCTGTCTGCATTTGCCTCCGTCGTTGTCAAGAGTAGGTTTCGGCAAATCCCGACACCGTCGCTCCCCACATACTCACAGAACAAATTAAAACCCAAAGAAAAAAAAAAAGAAAAAGTGATTTTATGTTCTCCAAATCGACTGTTTAAAGTTTTGTCACTTTTAGAGGTTGTATGTGACATCTCATACGGTTCTGATATGATACTGGACGTTCAGTCCATCACTAGTGTCACACAACACTGTGTATGTGCTGTATCTATTAATAGTCACTGCTGCTGTTCTCCCCAGGGTTCAAAGGTGAAATTGATGAGTCCCTGCCAGCACCCAGACGTAAGTGTGATGTTGCTCTCTCTTGCTTCTCAAAAAATGGTCCATAATTCACTGTCTTTTTTTTTTTTTTTTTAGCTCTGTTTTACTCTCCACTACCTCTTTGATAGCGATCTGGTTCTTTATCTGCTTTTACTGTTTCTTTACCAGCTACATGCTAACTTTGTCTACTGTTTGCTGCTGTGTTTGTACCATGCAGTTGTTGTTTCACTGCTGAAAACGTCTGCCTGCTGCTGATTAAAGCAAAGTTGATGAAGTTAAACAAAAACAAATGGGCTAAAAGGGGCTAACACGCTTCTCGTAGCTACCCAGTTGTGTGATAGTGCTCTGACTGACCTGAGCGGTGAGCGGGGTGGGTGGACAGATGTTGGGTGGACAGATGTTGGGTGGAGGAAGAGTGGGTGCTTCTGCACTAACAACTCTTTTGTTTCCTCGATGCTGCGGCGGCAATGCAGGGGCCAGAACTGAAGGTAACAGGGTCCCAGCAGTGTGCTTTTGAAATCACTTTGGTGAACTTGATGTTTCCACAACGTGTCCATGCATGGCCACTCCTGTCTGCGTAGATGTTTCACAGTTAGGTTCGCAGTATTCACCTGAAAATGCAAGTTTTTAAAAAGTTAGTCTTGAAAAATAGAAATAAAATTCTGCATTTTCGACTGAAAAACACTAGTAGTATGGAACTTTGTAAGCTCGTGTCTTCATGTAATTCAGGTAAAATTACTTTTAAATATTTTCATGAATCACTAAAGTATTTTTGCAACTTCTGGCTTTTCCTTTTTTTTTTTTTTTTTTTTTTTACACAGTTTTCCTGCTGTGACTTTCTTCCTGTGCATATTTATTAAATAAGAATACAGCTTCTTGCTATAATGGTGTCTACTTAAATAAATCTTTCGAAGTAGAATATATTGGTACAAATTATTTTATGGTCATCATTTAATTCTGTAGACACTGTAAATATTTTAAATGCACACAATACATAACCTGTGGTCCTCCTTTCACCTAATTCAACAGCTGACTTTCTTGACTATTAAGAGTCAAAGCAGGATTTCACACGTCTGTTGTGCTTCACTGTTTGATGCATGACGCATTTCCACGGTTCTTTTTGCGAGCACTGTACAGAAGGTCCAGAGTCACTCTTTTGCCGTTTATTTGTGTTTTTGTCCATCATCCTTACACATCTAATACATGCTCACTTTTACACCTTCTCCTGTCTGGCTGCAAACGCTTTGATCCAGCTTATTGTTCATGTTTTCTTTCTGGGTTTTCTGTGGGTTTGATAATTGATGTGATGACGCTCTGTCCCTTTTAAAGTGCAACGTTGTGTTCTTCCACTCAGTTTGATCACAGTAGTCTTTCCACTAGTCTGAATTTGCGAGACACACTGTTACGTGTGAGCTAACAGTTTTGAGTATGAGAATACCAGCCAAATCTCTGACTCTGCTGTCTCGTGCTTTTTCTACAGATGGCCCAGTATCTGAGTACGGCGTCACCTTCAAGACTCACATTGTTGATAAGTTTGGTGTATCATTTGGAAGAGAGGGTGAGACCATGAGTCTGGGGTGTACGGTCATCATCTACCCTACGCTGCACCGCTACCAGCCAGAGGTGCAGTGGTACAGAGATGGTAGGTAGACGACCCTGAAAATTACTGCCGTGATATGGACTCACTTTAAAAAGCGTCTTTAAACCGGATGCTTTTCTAATATTCACTGGCCTTTGTTCCAGATGTCCTGCTGTCTCCTTCCAAATGGAACCACATGCACTGGAGCGGAGACCGAGCCACACTGACACTCACACACCTCAACAAAGAGGACGAGGGCCTCTACACCCTGCGCGTCACCACCAAGTCTGGATATGAAACCTACTCAGCCTACATCTTTGTCAGAGGTGGGTACACCCTTCCTGAAGGTTTGCTTCTAATGAAGAGCTGAACTAGATGGGAGATTAAACGAAATGTTTGCATCTGCAATATCCCGTGTATTGTTTCACATAGACTTACACAGCCAATCCAGAAACGTCCCACAGCCTCAACAATAGACTGTGTATAAAAGTGGATGGGACGTCTGAAGAATTAGGTCAATGAGGAAGCGCCTTGAGTTGCCTTTAAAACAACCTTCTACTCCATAGACTCTCATTCAACTTCTCTCATGAAATACAAGGTCAATAGTTTTTTTTCCCACACGTTATTATGGCGTTGTTGGCTGAAGTCGCTTCTTCTTATTAGTTTTCTAGTGGTCCATTCGAAAATAATGCTATCATTATTCAGATATTAGGCCTCTAAAAGCTGTGTTTTTGGGGGCGTGTCTGTTTGATTGACAGGCCTGTGGTGCAGTAAGGTGTCCGCTGTAGGTGGGCAGGACGTAGTGTCATCAGGTTTCTAATCGGATCAAGTCATACTCCCCACTAGCTCCGCTCCAGCTCTTCCAAATATGGTCACTTCTCGCTCCGAACCGCTTCAAACTAGCAAGAACTAAATCCGAACTCAAGGCTTCATGATGGCAGTTTATAACCAATGGGTGAAGTCACTGTTGGTTGCTGCTTAGCCCCAGCTCACCTGCTATTCTACTAAATAACCTAAATAATCCAGCTGTTTCTCTAATGCTTTGAGTCTAAACTATCTAAACTCGGGCTCATTCATGATCACGCTGACCATTCTTCACATATCTTACATCAATAGAGCCTGTTCAAAATATTTAAAGCCTTTAATTCTGTCCAATGTTACATATTTAAAATATTTCCCGCAAACATTTTCACGGCAATCCGTCAACACAAGCCGAATGCACCCTGATTCCATTAGCTTTGTTTATATTACATTTCTCATCAGATCAAGGTCAAAGCCACAACAGTGCATTCCCTGGCACTCGATGATAATACCACATCTAACAGTCATAGTGTCTGAATGAGAGTGAGTGGTTTTAATATATCTAATAGAGACACCACAGGGTGGCAACTCTCTGGCATCTGTTTGAATACCATGGAAACAGTGGTCAGTGAGGCTTATCTTAGCTGCCTTCAGGGACAATCTGACCTTTGAGGCTTCAGCTTTTACAAAGGAGCCATGCTAAGTATGAAGAAAACACTGTTGTCCTGTTACAGCTCAGGGTCGCCCAGTAAAGAAGACGCCAAGGTACCGTCTCCACTCTGCTGTCATGTTATTCTCAGAGAGCTCTGCTGAGGAATGAGTCTGGCTGTGCGAGCAAATATCTGCTTTAAGGAGAGCCGACGGACGGCCCAGTTTCTTTACAGCAATCTCTGGACGTCTTTGTGAGCCAACAAACATGATCTGTCTTTGTTGTTTAAGTAATAAAGTTACTGTATATACCTCCACATACCCAGTTAATATACATACTCTTATTTTGTGATACAACCTTTGCCTGTAGTCCAAAGTGCCCTAATTTTACCCACAGACAGCGGACCGTGTTGTGTTTCTTTAAGAGTCACCGCTTTCATCCCCTTCCAGTTCAGAGCAGGCTACTGCTAAGTCTGTCCTCCTGCCGTAGGGTTGTGTTTGACTTCAGGGCTTAGAAACCTTCCTGGCATCAAACCCTGCAGCGACACCGTTCGCCCACACACTGTAAAACAAGCATCCAGTCAAACTGATGGGTCAAAGATGAATAAAAACAAGGACAGAGATGCACAGAAAGAGTATTCACACTTAGAGTCCTGATGGTGTCGTTACTGTATCTGTTAGATGCTGATGCTGAGGTCGAAGGAGCACCTGGAGCCCCTCTGGATGTGCGCTGTCTGGACGCCAACAAGGATTATATCATTGTCACCTGGAAGCAGCCAGCAGTCGACGGTGGCAACTCCATCCTGGGCTACTTTGTGGACAGGTCGGTCGATGAGCTGCTGTCTTGTCCAATACTATTACAAACAGCTCCAGCTCAGTATCACACCAAAGCATGTCATACATCGGTCTGTCCACTAGAGGGTACTGTATCAGTGTCACGTTTTGCATCATTTCGGTGTGAAAAACACCAATGACCAGGGCAGAAGAGGTCATTTGACGGTGGTCATTTGATAAAGTACAAAAGTGGTTAGGTAAGAATTAGGAGGGGGGGTTGTGAGTTCTTCCTTACCTTGGAAAATCCTAAAGCACACATGAAATGGGGCATTTCATATTTTTCGAAAGCTATATGAGACAAATTGATACTACCACAGAAAATAAATACAATTAGAGAAACTCAAGCTTAACAATCAAAAATCAGAGGAAAGGAGACAATACAGTCTCGGTGATACTTTGACTGACAAGTGGTCTTTAAGCATTTTGAGTATGCCCAAATAAAAAATAAAAAAGTGTCAACAATTGATATATGAATATTTGTGCACAGGTGTGAGGTTGGAACCAACCACTGGATCCAGTGCAATGACACTCCCGTCAAGTTCGCCCGTTTCCCCGTCACTGGATTGGTGGAGGGCCGCTCTTATGCCTTCAGAGTGCGCGCCGTCAACAAGAGCGGCATGAGCCACCCGTCCAGAGTGTCCGAGCCGGTGGCTGCCATGGACCCAGCTGACCGCGCCCGCATTAGAGGTATCGCAGCCTGGGAATCTGACTGGACTGTATGTCTGGTTAAAGACATCCTTAGACAGTCTTATCCATATTTAAAGAGTTACATTAACCCATAAAAGATAGCAGAATAATAAAAGCAATAAATAGAGTTAGCAAAAGGGTTAGGGAAATGTATGTAATGATAGTAAATCCATATAAAAGGGGAATTTCTTTACACGTTTTTTTTTTTTAGTTTAAATGTTTAGGAATCTTTTCAAATAATTTGATTTCTGCTGTGAATGTTCAGTTTGTTTGTGTTTTTTTTTTAAGGCAACAGCAAGCACTGTTTTTTTGATTTGAGAATAGATCAATTAGAAAACAGTGAACAATAGAACAAAATATAAAACTATCAAAACTTGTAGATCATTAAAAATCCCGGCATAGATAATGTGAGGAACTTGTACATGCTGTCAGGTACTTCTGCTCCCTGGACCGGCCAAATCATTGTCACAGAGGAGGAGCCTGCAGGTAGGAAGTCACATTTCTAATGTCACGATTTGTACAAAACAGTGACATGAAGCTGACGTTTGCCCATTTTTCCGCTCAACTCTTTATCCTTCAGAGGGCATTGTTCCCGGCAGACCTGGGGAGCTGCAGGTGACTGAGGCAACCAAAAACTATGTGGTGCTGAGCTGGAAGCCGCCCGGAGAGAAAGGCCTTGAGGGCGTCATGTACTACGTGGAAAAGGTAAATTATAACTTTTCAACAACTTATTTTCATATTTTACTGAAACCATTTATAATCTACCAAAACACTTAAACTACAAACCCGTTTTTTTCTGCATCTGACCTGCCTGTGTTTCTGTGATCGATGACAGTTTGACCTTTTCCTCTCTGTTCGACAGTGTGTCTCCGGCACAGACAACTGGCAGAGGGTGAACACAGAGATCCCAGTAAAGTCTCCTCGCTTTGCTCTGTTTGATCTCTCCGAGGGGAACTCCTACCGCTTCCGCGTCCGCTGCTGCAACTCTGCCGGCGTCGGCGAGCCGTCCGACCCAACTGAGGCCACCACAGTTGGCGACAAGCTCGGTCAGAAGACACACAAAATATTGTAGATAATTCTCATCCATCACACAGTAAAGGGGGCGTCAAAGCCTGACCAACAGAAATGCTGAATTTCTTTCTCTGTTCTCAAAGTGAAATTAGGTCAGATAATACCCGGCTACAATACAAGGCTAGGTCACACTAAATATTAGTTTGATTTTGTATTAAATATGAATATAAAATGTTCTGGTCCACAGATATCCCATCTGCCCCAGGAAAAGTTGTTCCCACTAATAACACAGACACATCAGTTGTCGTGTCCTGGGAAGCTTCTTGTGATGCCAAAGAGTTGATTGGATACTACATTGAAACCAGTCTTCAGGGCAGCAGCGTGTGGGAGCCCTGCAACAACAAGCCTGTAAAGGGCACCAGGTAAAATTACTCCTCTGTCCTTTTCTTTTTTTTTTTTTACCAGTTCTGTTGGACACTATATAGCCTACATTTAATCAAATGTATTTGCAGGTTCATCTGTCACGGGCTGATGACCGGAGAGAAGTACGTGTTCAGGGTGAGGGCAATGAACGCCGCTGGGCTCAGCCAGTTCTCCCCGGAGTCAGAGCCGGTGGAGGTGAAGGCTGCTATTGGTGAGTAAAACAGATGGTCTCCTGTACATCTGAGTACAATAAGCTAATCCAGTAGTCAGAGGACTCTGAGAAATTTAGTTGATTGTTATTTCTATACAGGTTTGTATCTTAAAAGAAAACTCCCTTGAATGACATTAAAAAAAAAACACACACACAACAGCAAACCAACACAGGCAACATTTCATTTGGACATTTTTACAATATTTAAACCTGGAGTGCTTAGCTTTGGTCTCTTTACGCCTCCCCAGGCGTCACAAAGACACTCTCTAGTGGACTGGTGGGTGTATTACATGCTTTGCCATGACACTGAGCTATTTATTAAAAATAAGTATACTCATTCGGCCAACTTTTGAAAATGAGATTAGAATGAGATCTATTAGAAATCATTTTATGACAGATCTGGAAAAAAAAAGACCATTTTCTACAGATTGTTAGAAAGCCATCAGAAATACTGAACCTCAATTCAAAGTACCCTGGATCAGCAGTTGATTGAAAATAAGGAATTTCAACAAATAAACATCTCAGAGTGATGACTGAGGTTAAAGTATTGGTCCTAAAGAGAGAATTTTCTTTTAAAATATCAAAAAATATTACAAATTTAATGCAATATTTAGCATTTTCTTGGTATTGTTGTGGAATCCTATTGTTCTCTTGAAAGATGTCTTCAGCTCTTTAAATCATCAGCATCGACGCTCCCACACTTTCTCCACCACTCTGTCACCCTGTCACATTACTCTGCACTGCTGTGTGCTCCGCCTACCCACCACCGTGTCCAGCCACATCCACCCTCCCCTCCTCCGCTTCCTCCTCCCTGCGCAGCCTGAGGCGGGGTCAGGGTCAGGAGTTGTAGACTTCCTCTAATTTGGGTCAATGCGATCCAATTCAGCGGTCGTTACAAACCAGCCCAGTGTCACACACCGCCATCACAACCCCCCCCCCCATTTCCCCTCACCTATCCTGGGCACAAGACGTGTCGGCAACCCCACATGGCGCTAAAGGTACCGACACACAGACCTCTCCCACCTACCGGTACCGGTTATCCTGTCCTAACTCTGTTGGCAGCTAATCTGACAGTGGTATTGTTCTGTTCAACTGATTCTACTGTGTCATGCTGACGATAAAATCGTTATTTAAAAATACACTCAGACACATCACAGTCATTGTACATCATACAGTGCTGCCAGACCGGTCTACTTGTTGTTGGATTGGCTGGATAAAATTTACACAGATTTTTGCAGCATCTGGATGGCTTTTTTCAACAAAATATGATGCCATATTCAAACTCTAGAAGTATAATTGAGACTGACTGGACATAGGGTTCATGAAGTTGTTTTTTTTCCCCCATTTTACGATAATATCTATTTGTAGCTCTGTGATTAAACATTACATTTTTCTTTTGTTTTTCTTGATCTTCATGAAGTCCAACAGATTTTATCAGCTGATGTTTGCCGATCACAGATACAACGCCTGGTGTTGACATTTATGTTGTCAGATAAGAAAACCTTTTTTTTCTTACAAAACATAAAGCAGTAAAGATACTTGGGAGAAAAACAATTTTTTATTTGTATTTTTTTTTAAATTTTAATTATTTAATTCCCAGTGAAGTTCACTGTTTTATTGCATTGATGTCACTTTGGACCATAAAATTCTTAATTAAACTGTAAATTATCCTTCCTTCGTTACATATATTTGTCACAGGTGTTTGATAACTGCGTTTTGGTCAATATATTGAGATCTAAATTCTTTTACTCTCTAATATCAGTATTGGTTCAAGGGTCTCTATAGGTGTTGGTTTAAGTCCGATCTGGCAACCTGTACACATAATGGGGCTGGAAAATGCGGCTGAAATCACTGCTTTTGTTTAAAAAAAAATATTATTTATATCATGAAATGGCAAATGTGTGCAAAATCACACTGAGTGATCAAACTGCACACGGCAGTAACAGAAACAATGCCACTGTTGTAATTATTGTCAGATGCTCTCTCTGATCTCCTGCATGTGCTCCCTAAAATCTCTCTGCATTACGACTAACTCAGCTCTCAGCCTGTGGATGTCACTCATTCACTGGTCAGCTTTGTGCTGAGCGGCATGCTCTGTTGTCCCTTATGAAACACACTTAAAAGCCAATGTATTCATCATGTAGGCAGAAGTATTGTTAATGTCACACGTTAAAACTTCAAATAATTTCATGAGCTGTTATTCTGCTACTTCCACTACTAGTAAAGTTTATTAACAGTACATATCACATTTAATGAAAGTATGGCTCAAAGTTTTTTAATGACAAGAAAAAACAAACCATAGAACAAATAAAATAAATTACAACACAGCATTACTTCATATGAATTAGATCACTGTGTGCTGTAGTCTTCAGCCTCAGTTACTTCATCTTTGGAGATGAAATCTAAGAGGTGATGGAATCCGTTGGCATCGTTACTAAAGACCAGAGTTTTTTCATAAAGGGTCGGCGCAAAGCCACACACCCACACTGCTCTACTTTACACGCCTGCATGCTCTCGTAATCCCTAATGAAGCCTCCTCACGTGGATGTCACTCGTTGGTCATGTCTTCATTTTCACTCCCAGTCAGATGAAGACATTGTTCCGTATTTGATGATGTGATGAATATTGCTTCTCGTATGTTTATGCTTGTTTCTTCGAATGTCGTGGGATGGAGATGTGAGCTGTGAACGGATCTTTTTGCCTGTTTTAAAAAAAGCTTCTTCTGCTCTTCTCTGCTAACACCCGTAGGGGGCGGCATCCTACACGGTGTGTTGCCGAAGATGGGGCCGGGGGGTAACGTGGGCCGACTAACCGAGCACAGTCCTCGCTGGACGGGCACGCATGACACTGTCCGGTACCCCCCTGACACTAAGCAAAAGTGCAATAAAGCTCAGGTTGATGCTGAAGCCAGGGAGGGGGACGGGGCCGCTGACTCAGGCCTCGCACAGCCCGACCCCATGGAGAGTAAAAACAAGGGGGGCAAGAGAGGCAATGCGTCCCGGGCCCCTGACCTGGCAAAAGAACTGCTCTCAGAGTTTGTGTCAGGCTCAGTTTCTGACCCACTTACTGACAAAATCACAGCTGCGCACTTAGACCGAGTCACTGCTGAGGTTCAGGATCCGGCTGTGGACAGAGCCGGTGAGCCTGAGGCCCAGCAGCCACGTAAGTTCTCTGTAGACGCTTCTGCTAATCGGGAGAGAGCGAGGCCCAGCAGAGAGTCGGCAGGTGAGCACCGGTCACAGATGGAAAGCGTTCGGTCGAAACCACAAAGTAAAACACAAGTTCCTCCCACGAAAATACGTAGTGATGAGTGGGGATGTCACGTCCGTTCTGTAATATCAACAGGTATTTGACATACAGTGATTAATAATCAGTAGGTGAACTGCTCCGCTGATGTTCTTCTTTTTAAGGTAAGTCACTGTAAAACACCACCTGACCTAGTTTTTAACCCAACACAGTCTCGCTTCCTGCCCACCGCCCTCCCACCACCTGCTGACTCGGTGGCCTGGTGTCAGTGACCTCAGGACCGGCCGCCACTCTGAGCACTTTTAACGCACAAACACGCAGATGCGTTTCACAGCAGGGGCCAGTAACTCGCACCTTGCACTTGAAAAGTGGGTCAAACCAAACCAACGCAAGAGCAGGACACTTGTGACCTGAGACCTTTTTGGGAGCGCACTGTGGACGTCCACCTCTCGGACACTTTGACCAACTCCTCGCCCCTAATCGGGGGAGGGTGTCAAGTTCACGTGAATATTTGTGTGACAGGAAAATTTATTACCACCATGTTACATCATCCTGCTTTTGTAGAGACCTCTTGCTCACAGTCACGTCTTCAACCTATAGTCCCTAAAATCACTGTGTTCTTTACAAATACATTGTAATATTGAACTGTCTTATACTTTCTAATTAAGTGTATTTTCAACTATGCTTATCTGTTGTCTTGTCAAGCGTTATAGCTGTAAGAAGATTGATGCCACTCTCTTGTCTGTCTTCTATGAATATGAAACTACAGCCAGGAAATAGCTCAGTTTAGTTTATCTTAAAACCAGTGGTTATTTAATTTAAAACAAAACCCATGGTAAAAAGGGGGGGGGGGAATAATCATTTGTGGTTTAGCAAGACAGTGAATTCTTGCCCGCTGGCCTGTCATGGTTTTCAAACCTTTTTCATAATTAGTGGGCTTTTTAAGATGGAGACAAGCTAGCCGTTATGTCCTGTTTCTATCTTTATGTGGCTTCATATACAGCGTGTAGACATCGGGAACGGTAATGTTTCCCAAAACAAAAACAACATTCAACCTCTGATACAGAAGTGTAATGATGAACATTACAGTTGTGAATGTGAATTTGACAATAGTTGATTACAGCAGGTATTCACCTACAATTGGTTTTAAAGGTGCAATATGTTAGATTTAAATATCGCCTTGTAATACCACTCTGTACCTTAAAAGGCGACAGTGAGTCACTGTGATATCCAGTCTGCAGTCAGTTCAGCTCCCACACTTTTAGCAATTGAGTTAAATGTTGCGTATTCTCACCCTGCTGCTAGTTAGTGGTTGGCTTTTTTTTTTTTATATATATATATCCGATGATTATAACATTATGTATATTTATAGTTGTTAATTGACTTTAAAAACAAAGATTATTACTTAAGCCCATAGTTTATGTTCTTGTATCTTGCTTATCTCTGTTTTTTAGAAGACCACAGCAACAAGAATACAGCAACAGCAAAATCATAAATCTATCAAATATTTTTGGTACAGTTTGTGTTGTTATTAGTTTTACTAAACATCTGTTTTGAATTGGTTTGTTATAAAATTGTCATCGTTTGGTAGACGGTCAACCTACAGCTTTCTAACAGGCCTGAACCGAGTATCAAACAGCTGAAATAACATCTTAGCAGTCAGTAAAGTTATACAATTTGCTAACTTTATAAGCTATCGCTGCATTTCCAATGTTGGCATTAACAGCTGTTTACTTGCCAGTCTAAAAGAAACGACACGAGTTTAGCGTCAAACTTCATTCTTTGACTCGCACGCAGCTGGCGGAAAGCAACTCCAGCGGTCCTCCAAGTCCTCCGACTCCAATCGCTCTCGTTTTGCTTCAAGTTTGCCAAGAGTTTCAGCCATTGTTGTGTTTACAGTTTAATTCAACGACAGGAGACAATTTGTTCTTCCTCCAAAGTTGGATTGAGGGCAGGCTGGACACGGCCGTAACTCACTATCGCCTGCTGAGGCGCGCGTCGGTTTTGTGGGGCTAGCTGGGTAGCATGAAGCTCGACAATATTTCCGAAGTTACAAGATTAAAAATCAATTAGAGCCGCTGTGCAGCAGTAAAAAGAATTATAAGTATCACTTGATTGCAGTGCTTCAGTTTCCCATTACATCAGCTTCCCTGCTGAGGCCGTGTGGTTTTAATTTAAATCTTCTGTCTCAGCCTCTCCTGCTCCACCCTATGGCATCACTGTCCTGGAGTGTGTGCACGACTCCATGGTGCTGGCCTGGAAGCAACCGACTTTCATCGGCGGTGCTGACATCACCGGCTACTTTGTGGATTACCGTGAGGTCATCGATGGCGTGCCGGGGAAGTGGCATGAGGCCAACATCAAGGCTGTCAGCGAGAGGGCCTACAGGGTGAGTTTAGAAGAAACACTTCTAAATCCAAGTCTAAAGTTCAGCTTCATGACCAAGGTGTCGTCTCCACGTGTCCTTGTGTCCACAGGTGTCTGACCTGCTGGAGAACAAGAAGTACCAGTTCCAGGTGAGAGCAGCCAACATGGCGGGTGTCGGCATCCCGTCGCGGCCCAGTGACACCTTCCTGTGTGAGGAATGGACCATCGCAGTACCAGGTGGGTTGGACCACATCTTTCACCTACTGGGCTGTTTTCATGAACATAAAATCCTTTTAACAAAATAAAATTAAAATAAAAATAATGATCCATTTTACTCTACTTTCTTGTTCTTTTTTCTAACAAGCATTCCATTGATTTTGCACCTAAATCCATCTGAAATCATGAATTAACATGAAGCAACTATTTTATTTAATGTTTAATTGTCATTTTTTTTTTATTGTAAAAACGGCAAATATTCCTTGGTTCGGACAGGACCTCCTCACGATCTGCAGATCAGAGAGGTGCGAAGCGACTCTCTGGTGTTGCTGTGGAAACCGCCCGTGTACCAGGGCCGCGATCCGGTCAACGGGTTCTACATCGACATCAAGGAAGCGAACGCACCGGTGGAGGCGTGGAGAGGAGTCAACACCAAGGCCACGGAGAAGACGTTCATCAAGGTGAACAACACGTGGAGTCCATCTCTCGGAGAGATCCATGCTCACGTGTGGCTGGAGTTTCATCAGGTGTTCTTCTTTCACGTTGCAGATTAAAAATGTTCAAGAGGGAGAGACGTTCGTGTTCCGTGTGCGCGCTCAGAACAAAGCCGGCGTCGGAAAAACCTCCGAGGAGACAGAACCAGTCCTTGCTCTGACCAAACCAGGTAGGATGAGCCGATGATGATGATGCTTTTATTACATCGAGGCGGGACGATTGCAATGACCTCCAGTTTGGTCTTGCAAAACAGAGAGAACATATTTCATCTATTTTAAAGTTATTACACTGTTTTTTTTAAGATTCTTTTGCTGTTTTTTTAAATCATGGCACTGCCTGGCAGCAGCTTCGCTCTCAGAGTTGCTTTGAAGTTATGTGACCAACAGATCGCTGAGATCCTCTGCTGGCCTCCTGGCTAGGCCTCGAATCTCCACAAAAACATATGGGAAATCCGCTTTTTGCTGCAGTGGCTGTTTTATTATTATTTTTTGGCTTTTATTGTGTTTCAATCTTTGTTTTAAAGTTTTTCTCATTATTTTTTATTTTATTCTTACGTTTAATTTTTTATCTTGCTCTGTGAAGCACTTTGGTTTGCATTGTTGTACGAAAGGTGATGCATTTTATTTCAAACTGTAACCAGTAATTTTAATTTTTCCTCTGGTTTTCAGGCACCAAAGAGATAGTCGTGGACGTCAATGACGATGGCGTCATCTCTCTGAACTTTGAATGCTGTGATTTGACCCCCGACTCTAAATTTGTGTGGTCCAAGAATTATGAGGAAATCGCAGACGACTCCCGCGTGGATACAGAGACCAAGGGAAAGATGTGAGATGACAGATTTTTGTAAAGTTGAGACTATTTGAGCGCTAACGGCGTCTTTCTTATCACTTTGATACTGTGTCTCCTCTGCAGGTCCAAAGCTGTCTTCAAGTCTCCCGGGGAGGAGGACGTCGGCATTTACTCATGTTTCGTCACTCACACTGACGGTGCTTCATCCAGCTACACTCTCTCCGAGGAGGGTAAGTCCATAGTAAACAGTTTTCTAATAACATGACATCAGGTTTTACTTCATCATCTCTACTTATGAATCTCTTGTACTTTGTCAGAGTTGAAGAGGCTGCTGCAGATCAGTCATGACCACAAGTTCCCCAGTGAGTGCTTCACACCTCGTCTCTGCTGTCACACGCTGGACTTTTTCTTTGAGTTGGCACTCACTGTTTCTTCACCTTCCTCTTCACCCCAGTTATTCCTCTGAAGTCAGACTTGGCCGTGGAGATGCTGGAGAAAGGCAGAGTTCGATTTTGGCTGCAGGCGGAGAAGATATCTGCCAACGGCAAAGTGGATTACGTTTTCAATAATAATGTTGTCTCTCAGGGGGAGGTCAGTGAAAATCTGAATTAAAACTCTTCTGTTTTATTTCTTTTTTTTGTGCTCTAGTAGTGTTTTTAACTGAAAAAACTGTTCATGTTCAGACAGTGTTCTCCTTCGTGTCCTTGTTGTGCAGAAATACAAGATGAACTTTGACAAGAACACCGGTGTGATTGAGATGACCATGGAGTCTCTGACCCCGGCAGACGAGGGCACCTACACCTTCCAGATGCAGGATGGGAAAGCTACCAATCAATCCAGCTTGGTGCTGATTGGAGACGGTATGTTTAGTCAAAGTAAAAAAAAAAATAGAAAATTATAAATAGAGAAAATGTAGTAAATCATTTGACAATTTAGTTTAAAAAAATAGTTTTCTATAATATTAAACACTTGTGATTAATGCACAATGAAAGTTTAAATTTGTAAAATTATCCCGAATTATTATTTACCGTAGTGGAAGAAGTATTCAGGTCCTTTACTTAAATTATAGCACGAACATCGCACTTTGAAAATACTCTACAAGTGAAGGTCCTGCACTTAAAGTGACCCACAGACTGATATTAATGTGGAATAAGAGGGTACTAATTATCAAAGTGGTGCAAAGTATCAGCTGTTGGCAGATTATGTCAGCCCTCCAACACATACAGCATTAGGCAGCCATGCAGAACCTGTAATTTCTCACCAGTAGGAGGCAGTGAAAACATTTAAGAAATTACGATGCAAACGAGCAGCTCAAACTAAATTCACTGTCATATAATTTAATAGCAACCAAAGAGGTGTCATCAGATTATATAGATGTCATGGTTAGATTATTAGGACAGATTAAATGTTATTTTGACCCATAAAATCTCTTTTAATTTGCAGTGTTCAAGCAGCTGCAGAAGGAATCAGAGTTCCAGAGAAAAGAATGGTTCAGAAAGCAAGGTATGGTACTCCTAAAAAATATTATTTTCCCGATTAATTTGTCTTTTTCGTGAGCAAACAATTGTTTGATATGTCTGTAACACAACAAGGGGGGAAAAAATGGTGAATTACTCCCACAGAAGAAGCAGTAAATCTGCAGCTATTTGGCATTTATTCTTAAAGAAATGACACAGATGATTTACTGAATATCAAAATAGTCTATGTTTGCATCGTGTCTTTTGATTCCTGTGGTTGAACCTGCCATGTTTGTTCCAGGCCCTCACTTTATCGAGTACTTGGGTTACGAGGTGACACCAGAGTGCTGCGTTGTGCTCAAGTGCAAGGTGAGCTTGAGCTAGATAGAGTTTTCCAGCTGTGCTCTTGTTTTCTTTTATTTATTTATTTATTTATTTTTTGGAGCGTCTTGACTCTCAAACCATCCGTCTTCCTCTGCCGCCTTCCAGGTCGGCAACATGAAGAAGGAGACTTCCGCGTTGTGGTACAAAGACGGGCACGAGATCAAAGCAGACGAACACCTCGGCTTCACAGAGGGAGTGCTGAAACTGGAAATTGCTCAGGTGAGAGTATGGGAATAGAAACCTGAGTGAAGTGTGAATTCATGTTTATATACGTGTTTATTTCTGTACTGTGTAATTGTCACTGTATTCATTCGCATATATGATTGTTTATATTCCAAAAATATATGGATCCTTCACATTTTACGGGCCTCTTTCAGCTCAGTGTCGAGTAAGCTGGAATAAAGAAAGCATCAAAAGCGGGTTATTCAAACATTTACAACTCTTCAAACAACCACCATCAACATTCTTTCAAATCATTTGAATATGTCATATCATATCATAAAAATCCATGAAATTCATTCACACTAAATTTGAGACGCCATCATCACTTTTCTTTCTGTCGTCTTTTCTGTTTTAATCTGCTCCTTTCTCTCAAATTTAACCCCCTCTGTGTGTCATCCATCCACATCCCATCGTATCGTCTGTACACGTATGTCCCAGTACGATGGCATGCCTTCATGCTTCCGCCAATGCAACATATAAACATGATGTCACATTTGTCCCATTGCAGCGCGACTCCCCCGCAGACACAGTTGACGTCCCGAGAAGACTAAAAGTTGGAATCACTTTTCTGTTTTCATCGTGGGCCAAAGCCCGCTCCTGGTTTTGCCTGAGAATGCTTTTCATAAATTGATTTGTTAGTTTGTTAGTTTGTTTGTTTGTTAATGTGTGTGGGCTTTTTTGCTTTTATGTCATATATACGTGTTTTCTGCAGCACCCCTAGCAGAAGAGAAAAGCTTGCCTTTTCTGATGAATACAAATAATATGAGTTTTCAAAATGTTGGTGACCTTTGGTTGACTTTCACTTCGCTGCTCTCGCTGACAGATTTCCAAGAAGGACTCTGGTGTGTATGAGGTCGTTCTGAAGGACGACAGAGGAAAGGACACGTCCACACTGAATCTGACAGATCAAGGTAACCTCTCGGGGTCACTCATTAATAAATGAATTAAGAAATATAGCTAATAAATCACTTGGGATGATCAAATGTTGTTCTCTTCAAGGTTTCAAAGACTTGATGAATGAGGTTTTCAGTTTTATCGGTAAGATGAGATATTTAGTCCATAGATTCACTCAAAATGATTAATTTTAAACCCAATATAAGTATCTAAATGTTCTTTATTTTTGCAGCCAATTCCTCCACTCCGCTAAAGATCACAAGCACAGATGAGGGCATCCGACTCTACACCTTTGTCAACTACTATAACGATTTACTCCAAGTCACATGGCACTACAAGTGGGTTCTTGGTTTACATATTTATGTTTTTTGAACAAGCATGTGCACATGTATGTGGAAATAAATTAGTTACAGCTCCCCTCACTTCTGTAATTAAGCAGATTTCTTTTAAAATATTGATCCAAAGTTGTCAGAAACAGGCAAATTGACTTCCTAAATATAGTTTCGTTCTTAGCTACGAGTGTATTAAGTAGCTTCAGTATTTACTCGCATTAATGAATTTTCTTGGTATGATTTTTCTGTATGGTCTCTATGACAGGGATTCAGCGATCGCCTTCTCCGACCGTATAAAGAGCGGCGTGGTCGGAGAGCAGCTGTGGCTGCAGATCACGGAGCCCACGGAGAAGGACACGGGCAAATATGCCATCGAGTTCAACGACGGAAAAGGTGGCCTCAGGAGGACCGTTGAGCTCTCTGGTCAAGGTGAGATATACTTCGGATGTATAGTTTTACATTTAACGTTTTAGAGTGTCAGTGCAATCAGGCAGGTTCCAACAAGTGCAATTCACCTGCAGATCAGAGATTTTGGATTATTTTATTTTTTTTCATCATTTAGATTTCCTCCTTGTGGTGTTTTGCATTTATTGCATGCTGCACAAAAAAATATAACTGAGTTTCTTTGGAGGTAGTAAACCAACATGTTTTGGTTTTGCAGCATTTGATGACGCTTTTGCAGAATTCCAGAGACTCAAGTAAGTTACCAACCTCTCATCACTGTTAGCTTTATGAAGCCACAGTCTGAGCATGCATGATGTTTGACACATGACGTCAGCATGTGTTTCTGTTACAGTTATACTGATTGCAAGAAAATATATGAAAACATAAGAATGCAAATTAAGCCTTAATTTGTGATTCTCAGCACCTTTGATCTAATTTGTTCTCCCTCTTTTCCTTTTTGTTACTTCCTCAGAGCTGCTGCAACTGCAGAGAGAAGTAAGCTACTTTCAAATTTGCATTTACCAGTTTTAAAGCGTCATGATGTTGATTGCACTGATTATGATATGATGGTTCACCGGAGTTTCAAATGCCGCAGCTACAGTTTCATACTAGTTTTTCCCTGTATGACATGTTCACATTTTCCCAGCATGTGATGAATTGGATTTTATGGAACATGAGTATTCACGACTTAAATTATTGAAATTCACATTGTTTCTTTTAGATCGTGCTCGAGTAGCAGGAGGCCTGCCTGATGTGGTCACTATACAAGAGGGCAAAGTGAGTTTTAGCTGAAATTGTGCGGCCTGCGCAACGATCCATGTCCTGTTGTCCTGAAGAAAGACACTGGGCCTATATCTGCTCTAAGTGTGATTCAAATGTTAAATATTAATGTTGTGTGTTATACTCAACTCAGGCCCTCAATCTCACCTGCAACATTTCGGGCAATCCGCTGCCGGAGATCACCTGGCTGAAGAACGACAGGGAGATCACGTCCGACGAGCACTGCATCCTCAAGTTTGAGTCGGGCAGGTTTGCCAGCTTCACCATCACCGGCGTGAACACGTCAGACTCCGGCAAGTACAGCATCCTGGTGAAGAACAAGTACGGAACGGAGAGCGCGGACTTCACCGTAAGTGTCTTCATCCCCGAAGAGGCGGGCGGCAAGAAAAAATAAAAGCGGTCCAAATCTTGTCGTAAATATGTACAAATGACAAAAACAGCTGAGAGGAGAAAGAGGGCGTGAGGATGTGTGAGATGTTTTGTGTAGAATATAAAAGAAACTCTTGAGGTGCTGAATCTGAACATGAGACGTCCAACAGCTCAGAAAGAAATCCAGAGCACGGTTAAGAGATGTAACAACATAATTGATATGTTCACATTTGGTCCAATAATTAAAAATCTCACTGGACACCACGGAGTTATTTGTCACATTGTACCAACTCAAAATATTACCGGTGCTGTTTTTGTTTGTGTAACACTGTGGCATGCAGAGAGGCGAAAATTGGCTTTAGAGGAAGGAATCAAATATCACTAAACAAAAGAAATCCAAAGGTAACAGTTGAAGTGTTTTGTCGAAAGGATGCAATGTTGAGTCACTGAGAAAAAGTCATGAAATCAGCGTGAAACGTCCATGAAAAACATGAATGTTTTCACATTTGCTACAAATATTGTGGACTTCACTGCAAACCAAGCAAACAGAACAGACTGATCAATTTTAGTTGTACTGTAACTTTTAGCTGGTCATTAAATTATTTTAAATCTCTCATTATAAAATTATAATATATAACAAAATTCACAGTCACTATATCGGCAGTTTGCTTGACCGGGTTTTCATCGATCACAACTCACTTGCACTGCATTGCAATCTGTCGCTATATGTATTGGCACGGATGAATCAAAACGTGGTAATGAATTGTAATTTGTGTGCACACAATAGCATTATGTGCTGAATGTAGTAAAACCATAGACTGTATATAAAAGTGGACGTGGCTTCAAGGTCTGAAAAGGTGTGGAAGTGCCTTAAACTGCAATACCGCCAAGCGCCACTAGGGGTTTCCACAAGTGATTTTGGTTTTGCTAGTTAAAGTTATTCCGTCTTAAGTAAACAACATTTGTAGCAAGTGGGTTCAAACATGATCCATATCATCCGACTTTACATTTATGTTTGTTCCATTGTATTCACATTCACTTTAAATGTTATCATGACATCACTTTGTCTACGTGTGTAGTGAATAGTGTCTACTCATTAAGTTATTCACCACTGTTATGGCGTCCCCTCCACAGTCCATGATTAACGTCTGCGATGTCTCCTTTATTTGTGATGTTGATGCCACTGCAAAAAAGACTGAGTTCACTGTTAATACCAACAGTAGAGATTATTGCTTCACTTCCTGTCCCCCTGTTTCTTGAAGAAAGACTAATAAAAACAAAATAGCATGTACTCCCCCACTTCCTCCTCCTTTTCCTTTATGAGTTGTCTCACGTTGATTGAAACCCTTCACCTTTCACCATTCACTCTTTCGTTTCAGTCGACTCTTCCCTTTTTCACTCCCAGTCACAGTTTCTGTTGCGTTGGACAGCCTGAAGATCAACAACCACCTCCAGCATGGAGACAACTCCCCCTCTACTGTAATCCAACCCTTCAGATAGTTGTTGTTACTGAAGGTGTGCTTGACTGATGATGCTCCGAAAAACACAGAAGTAGCGTGACATTCACCTCAAGATGAGCACGAACAGAGCAACAAAATCAAGCGCACCTGAATGTAGCTGACAAAAAAACTAATGTTGTTTGGTCACCATCCAATAGTACTATCATACAGTAGAAGTGTCGATGAGACAAAGCTTAGTTTTTTTCCAGTAATACTACACAACCCCTTATTAACTTCTCATGCAATCGTATTGTATTAAGAGGGTGATAATACTTAAAGTTCCCCCGCCTCAACTCAAAATTATGTTTTTTCTTGTTCCAACGGTTGAATATTTGAGCTTCACTGTGCCGAGTGATGAATGTGAACATTTTAAAACTGTTTTCACATTTATCTATTTTAAAATCTGATTTTAAGAGGCAGGACAACGAGCATGATTTGTGACATCACAAGTAGTTTTGGAAGCTGATCCCGGTTCAGTTCAGTTTACACAAGTGTGACGTGGAGACTTAAAGCCTCCAGTCCACAAACACTGAGAGTGGACTTTATATTAGATATATTTCCATGTAATTTTTTTTTTTACAAATTTACAAATTCTGGAATCTTTAATGAAGAAGTAGAAGTTGATGTAATATTAGAAAATTTAACAATCATCATTCCAAACAGAGTATTTTCACATATGTCTTAACACATGTCTTGAAAGACGCTTTGATATTCAGAAATACCTGATTGCACATGAAGACCGAATCTCTATTGACGGTTATGAAGTGGAAATTATGGATTAGTGAACCAAGAATGTTTTTATCATTGTTTTGTTTCACCGCTCAGTAAAAAAGGTTTATGAAGAAGCAAAGTACTCGGCCATAGAGACAGATATTTTTCTCAGAAGCTGGTGAAGAGCTAAACAGAGAATATGGCATTATAAATTGTAATGTTGCTTCATATCAGCTGGATGTGTTGATGGGCAACGGTTTGCAAACACATTTTATTGACTTATCATATGTCAGTGTTTGGTTTATAATCACTTCATGCGGGTTTAAATTCAATTTATTTTTTTTTTTTTTTAAACGTTGAAATAATCGGTCTCTTGTGAGACCACAATGTTATGCCACATGGCTCAGTAATATGAGCAAAATATGTGCACGTCACCTCTTTATGTCCCTATTAACAATAAGACCAGGATGTGGGTTTAACGAAGCAGAGTTACTGTATATCTGACAAGAAACTGGTAAACAGAGTGGAAGAAATAATATCAGATTTTCACATCTCGTTATAATTTGATTGATTATAATTTAAAGTCTCGTGTATTAGTGAGTCTTTTGAAAAAAAACTTTTCTTCCTTCTTCATGATTGCAAATGGCACGCAGGTTTATTTCAAATGAAAAGCACCCTTCTGTTCCGCAAAAGAAATCAAGAGATAGTTAAAAATATGACTTATATATTGAAAGTTGTTTTCCTTGTTTGCACTGTGAGATGTGTTGCTTTGGCAGTCAGTGGTGGGTCAGATCTCACTGAACTTCCTGGGTAAGTAGTGGACATCACTCTTTGACTAACAGTGTTGATTCTGATTTTAAAGCTTTATTACGCGGCGATCTCTTACTTTTGTTTTGTCTCCTCTCAGCTGGAGGTCATCGAAGGGACACCTGACATGGGGGTGACTTCATATTGGACCGATGCAGAAGGAAATGTGGTGTATGGTCCAAACACCCCGAAGGAAAAGATGAAGTCCGCAGTCACGAAGCGAAAGGGTGAAAGGATCAAAATGAAATATACACATCGTTTAAAACAACTGCAACTTTTCCATGACTCAGATTTAACGTTTACTGACGCTTATTCATTCACAGAGTCTGTTCCTAAGTCGCCTCTTGTGGAAAAGGTGAAAGACAAAGAGAAAAGTAAATGCAGAGAGGTAAAAGAGGAGAAAAATAAGGATGCTGCTGCAGCAGAACCAAAAGCTTCAGATCCCGAGCAAACAGAAGATGTAAAAGAAGATGTGGCCGACCAGCCGCTGACTGCTGACCAATCAGAGGCTCCTTGACAGGCTGCAGACACCGTGGAAGAGCCTGAACCACAGCAGGAAACCACTGCATGAATACAGTAGAGAAAAACACCTGTTGTCCCATATGTTTGATGTGGTCTTATCATAGCATTGCATTTTCCCTTGTGTGAAATTAATAATAACAATATTCCACATTTGTACATTTAATGGAACTCATAATGGGATAATTAGTATATTTTAATAACCTCGCATCTTCTACAGTTTCTACTGTTTGCGATTTTTCTTTTTGATTTTTATATTTAGTGTGTATCTTTTATGCTTGAATAAAGGAGCTGTTGTCAGATCGAAACTGTTGCTCTCCTTTGTGATATTATGCAAGAAGAATTGGGAATATACAGAGTGACGTTGGCTTAGAGGCTTAAAGTGGCACCATCCTCTCCTGTTGAAGGGGAGAACAAAGCAAACATGAGAAATTCTTGGGGTGAAACAGAGCAGAATTAATTTAAATCAACGAGTGTAAAAGTTGTCAAGGTCCAGTGAAGACAACAGACCTGCAAGAAGAACTGCAGCTCTCTAAATGCATTTAAAAAAAAAAAAAAGAGTATTAGTTGAATTTGTGCTGTTATATTTCACATTTAAAGTATTTGTTTAAATTTTACTTAGGCATCAAAAGTATATATTAATATAACAATAACAATACACAAAAACAGCACATCTCCACGCAACAAACATCTCAATCTTGTCTGTAAAACAATAACCTGACTCATCTGCTTTATGGGGAAATGAAAATGTTTACTTCCTCCTGCAGAGCGAGCAGTCGGTTCCCCTCACTCGTTTCTCACTTACATTTCTAGAACAGACTGCGGATGCCTTTTAGCTGAGGGTTCATGATCAGGCCTAACCTGTACTGTGAAACTGCTGAACTGTCCTGCAGAAAATCCCTGAGAATCATCACTGCGACCTCTGACCTCAAAACAGAAAACCTCACTTTGATTAGTGAAGAATTAACTTAACTGGCTGAACTTTATTTCAGGGCAAAAACAACACGTATTCATAAATAAACATGCTTCTGTGGAAATGATAACATAATCTATCTAGCTGTGCGTTTGTGGCAGCTTTCTACAAAAATCACGATTTATATTCCCAGTGGAACAAACCCATTTATTGATTGGATTTAGAGTTGTTGATTTTTTGAAGCGGCATTTGTATATTTTATGTCTATGAATAAACCTGCTTCTGAGCACGGTGGTTCAAGAAACGATTAGATGGCAAAGAAATCCCATAAACAACACATTTGTTCAACCACATAACAGGTTCAACGATTTAATTAGATTTTAGAGCATCTTAATGCATAAACTTAATTAACTTAGTTCAAATATGTTTTTGTTTTTTTTCTCCCCTTTATTTATGTATTTATGACAGTCGGGCCACTAGTTTTTTTTTTTAGTTTTTTTTTTTATATATAATTCTGCCGACGTTCCTCAAGAAGACCTGATAACTGACCCCGATAATCAATGAAACTCGTCACCTGTCCTCCTACGTTGGTAGTCACGTGCGGCGTCGGCGCTGCAGGGTCACGTGATTGCGCTCGCCTTCAGCGAGCAGCGGCGGCAGCGGCCGCCGGAGAGCCGACAAAGTGCTGGCGGAGGGAGCTGAGTGACGGTGCGTCTCCCGAGCGAGCGAGCCAGCCAGCCAGCCAGCCTCTACTCCGGGCAGGTAGGATGATTTAACCCGCTGCTGTTCCTCTCGGCGCGATCCGTTGACACCTCTTGGGAAAAAAAAAAAATAAAAACAAGACATCATTTTGCGCTCGCGTGTCTCCGCGTCGCTCCTCTGCGCGGCGGCGGAGTCCTTGAGATCTTCCCGAGGAGTCATTTAGCGGCTTTGCGTCGAGTCGCGTTTGACGCCGAATATCGCTTTTGAAGTGTTGTGATTCTGGATATCAGTGATGAGGACAAGACTAGCTGCGGCTTGTAGCTTGATAACGATCGGAAATTGGACATTTACTCCATTGCGGCTATTTAATACAATTCTGTTATTTTTTTTTTCCCATAAATGCCTGTTTAAGTCGGATTAAAACCTTCTGCTGTGTCTCTAAACGCCACATGATTTATTGTGAAAGTACTCTGCTGTACCTGGAGATTTAGGCCACTGTCCAAATTTTTTTTTTTTTAATGCTTTGCATTAATATAGACGACAGGTGCATCTATGAATGCCCCTTGGCGTACAGATTGGCAATATCATAAACATTATGTGGTAGATTTTTTTTTTTTTTAATCATATTGTGATTTAAGGGCTGCTATTGTGCACATTTTCCCATCAATAATAACATTTCCCCGGAGATCACATCAACCACGTATTGTCATATTTGAAATGATTGAAATATCTTTGTATTTATTGCAGAAATTAGTTAATTAATTGATGTTGCTCCTCACAAAATAATCCCCAGCTGTTTTGATTAGTCGATATAATTGTTGAGTATTACGCTAACGCACTGATTTCCAGCCTCTCTCTGTTCTATGTCATTGTATATTGAAAAAACAAAATTGGGTATTGGAGTGTTTTTGTTGGGCAAAACAACTGGATTGAAGACGTCACTTTGGATTCTGGAAACTTGGTTTTCATCATCTGTTTTCTAGACTTGAGTGAAAAACAATACAGACGCACCAACATAAACAACTGTAAGATGTAGCCCCGTTTGCATTGTCTACATGCTGTACAGTTTGCCGAGTCAAAAAAAACACGGTGGTGTCGAATACATCAAGTGTTTGAGACGACATGAAACCCCACGCACTCGATGGCGGCTGACGCAGAATCACGTTGGGCAATTGGACGCGGTAGGCAGGGGAAACGTGCCGAGACAGGGAAAGCTAGATTTGTCCTAATCTTGTCAACAGGATTAGCACCTTTAAGATGCTGTCGCCCCATGCGGAGAGAGCGTCCCAACTGGTTGTGCTGGATTTGCATCACGAAGCAGTGGCACTGGATTATGTGACGAAGCCCCAAAAGGACCCTATCGTGTTGTTTAACATCAATACGAAACCTCTTCCAGGAGGTCTGTTTCCTCACGTGTTCCTGAGGCTTTGACCATGTTGCGCAGACGGACTGACTTTGCTCAGTTGTTTTTGGAATCAAAGCTGAAACGATGAGTCAAGCATAAAATCAGTTAGTTGACGTCAAAATTGTTGGCAATATTTTTGATAATCGGCTCGTCGTTTGTCATTTTTGTGCTCAAAGCCTCAGTGGTTCCGGTTTACCTTTTGGTTTTGGTCTCTTGGCTTAACAAACACGCTCTTTGAATACGTCAGTATGGACACAATACACAGTCCATATTAAAGCTGCAAATATTGACTATCGTCATTATTTATTCATCTGTTGATTATTTTTCTTGATAAATCGATTTGTTGTTTGGGCTCCGAAAATGGTGGAAAATGTTGATCATTATTGTTTTCTGTCTGAAAACAGAAGATACACCCTCAAATCTCTTGTCCCATCTACTAGTCCACAACCAAAAGATATTCCATTTATTATCATGAAGAATTAAAAGAAAGAAAATATCCCAATTTTAGAAGCCGGAATCAGAATTTTAGCATTTTTTTTTCATAAAAGATGACACCAAACGATTAAAATAGCTATTAAAATATTTTAAAAAAAAGTATGAATTATTGTTATTATTTTCATTCAAATAGTTGGTGATTCATTATCTGTCAGTGAACTAATGGATCAGGAGACAAATTATTGCAGCTATAGTCTATACATAATGTAATTACAAAGCAACAATGAGTATGTATTAGTCCTTGATGTTGACCTGATATTGATCAGGGTGGTTTTCTGGGAGAGGAAGTGCACACACTTTGGCTCGCCGTCGTGCCACTCCATCGTTATTGAAGTGCAGAACAGAGGGGTGTAAATGTGGCGCCGTGGGAGTCAAACTCAAAACTTCAGATCATGCGGACGGTGGACAGGCCGCTCACCGGGGAGACATCCGGACGTGCAGCGTTGCCATCGTGTCCTGATGACTCTCATCTAGACACTTCTGCTTTGTCCCTCAAACGAGCTTTGCACTTTTCGGTCTACATTGTGCTGTGGTTGAATGTGGGGAGGGGAGGGGCGGAGAGGGAAAGGGGGGCCGTGGGAGGGGGTGGGGGGGGGGTGGGGGTGCAAACAGTGTCACTCTGTTTACAGCAAGTTTATTTTTTGAATTAGCATTCAGTCGCATTTGTGGCCCTGTCATCATATTTCACGCAGACATTCATGGTTTCCCGTGGATGAATCCCACCGACTTCACTTTGTTTTACATCTACACTGACGTGAAGCTATTCAAACAAACAACTGATAGATTAAAGTGTTCCCGCAAACTGTTTTGCCGTGTTTATTGAGACATTTCGAGCGTAGGATGGCGGCGACGGGGGACGAGGGGGGGGGGTCCGGTGCTGAAACGGATTATGTAAGGGGTCTTAGAGCTCAAGCTGGGGGGTAATATTTGCTCAGAGTGCCTGCAGAAAGATCATAGAGCTGCGGTGCAAGGCACAGACCAGGAGCACGCCGCCTGAGGAGGACGGAGGGGGCGGAGAGAGAAGGCTGTAGCTCAGCTTGGCGCTGGTGGAGGAACATGGAGAGCTCAGGGAGGACACCTGTAGAGCAGCAGGACCGGCGGATGCACCTGAAGTCCCCCTGGACTCTGGTGAGTCTGGGTTGCTGGTCTTGCCTCAGACTGTATGCGGAGTGGGTCATGTTGGTATTTATAGGGTTGCTCTGTTACATATGACCTGACATTTAAGCCGGAATTCATGCAAACACGCAGGGGTGAGGTGTATCGATCAGCTGATCACAGTAGATGTTTTAATTATTTATTAATATGCAAATCATTTTTTTTATTATTGATTTTTGTCACTGTAAAGGAGGGAACATGCAAGATGCTCACAGCAGTTTCCAAGGTGACAAACGCTCTTGGTATACTTTGATAAATGAAAGCAAAACTTCAAATATACCGGAGTTGAAACCAGAAAAATTACAATTTAATTAACTGTTTCGCTGAATAATTGACTTAATTTCTAATAGACTAATTATTTCAGCTCTCTCGTCTTATCTTCTGCACTGATCGCTGCTCTATTAAAACTATCTATTTTTAATCCAGCTGCAGATACCACCATCATATTAATTATAGGTGATAAGAATACAGTTTATGATATAATCGCATCGATTTATCGTAATGTATTTATGTATTGCTTGTCGATATAGGAGGAGCAATAGCAACGTTTTAATGGTAGACGTATCTTTGTCATCTCATGGTATTTATTATCCAATTTCCAATCTTGTTTTATATTGTATTTTTTTTCTATCACCTTAAGGATTAAACTGTCACCTGATAATGAGTTGGTTGTTGTCAGTATAGCGAGTGCAGAGACAGTATGTGAGGCGCATCATCATCCGTTCCTTTTTGTTGTCTTATGTTCTTGCCACATTGTGTTTTCACAATAGCAATTATTTTCACCTGAGCAGATTATCATGATCAGATTGTATTTTGCCGAGTGTATTTTTGATCCACCTTTGTTTAAGACTTCAGAGTTTAGAGTTGGTGCAGCGACTGAATGGTTTCAAAGTCCAACCAGCTGGTAAGCAGCTCTGATTTAGTAATTGTAGACTGTGTCCTAAACACCCCCCCCCTCCCACACACACACACACACACACACACAAAGTCCTTGTCCTTGTCCTTATGTCACGTTTCAAATTGCAAACACGCATATCAGAGATATTTCGAGCTCGCATTGAAAATGGTGTTCGGTCAACTAATTACAGGTGCTGAGAAAAATAGGATGAGGACACTCATCGGACACCACTGACGTAATGAAACGAGGAGCATTAAAGACGGATGATAAATGTGACCATGTTCAGGTGAAGACGGATACAGTCACCGATGATATATCTTTTATTAATTATTTAGTCGGTGTGAGCTAAAAACGAAATGCTCTTAATTTAGCTTAATTAGGAAATGCCTTCGAAAGGGTTTTTCTGAGGTGACGGCTGTGATCACAAACAGCTCGCAGTAGTTCACAGACTTTTGCTTTTAACTCATTCTATTTGTTTTACGGACTGTGTCTCTTTATTATTCACTACTCGTATAGATGTGGTCTAATGTTATTTATCACGTTTCATGATGAGCACGTATAACGGAAAGGTTACTATAGATTTTGCAGTCCTAAGAGCTTTTACACTTCAAGGACGAGATGAATAAATGACATGGAAAAAGCAAAATACTCGCCAGCGAATATTTCAAAATCAAAACTATCGATACTTGCAGTGTTGTGAATTTACAGTGGTTCAAAAAAAAAAAAAGCTTTAAGTTGATTTACGTCAGCTTCTTCTTCGGAAGAAAAGATGGATTCAACATCATCCAGTGATGAAGAGCAGACGTTTTATTACTCTAGCTAAAACTGCTGTGACTCTGATGCCTGCTTTCTACCAACTCTACTCCAATCAGAAGTGAACTGCATGAACTACTCACTGTTGCGCCATCTGTTGTCTTTTAGAAATTGTCTTTGTCATGTAACGGATGGCTGGAGACGCAAACCACCAGCATTGTCATCAGGAGTTTGTGACGTGAAATTCGTTCCGCTTCCAAATAATATGATCGTAAGCTCCGAAAAATGACCCTACTTCCAAAAACAAAGTACTTTTTCAATAGTTTAAAAAAACAAAACAAATATTGACGTGAATTAAGCACAAAAAAACAGCCCCAGTCTGTAAAGACGTTTATAGACCGTCCTTAATACCACTGAAGTATAAAACCTCATGTGAAGTGACAAAGTCAGAGTATGAGTGTAATCTAACTTTTTACTGTCTCTTTACAGTCCGTGTTTTATTCTTTTAATATAAGAGGAAATTTTCAGTACAGTCCTTGTATATTTTGGATACATTTATAAGTGTATTATACAGGTGTTATTGTTGATGGAAGACTTCAGCTCTGACGATGTTGTCATCTGATGGCAAAAGAGGAGGTCAGCACTCTACGCACAAACAGAGAGGCAGTAAAAAAAAATCTCTGGATCAGATCTGACCCGGTTCGGACCAGAATGGCTCTGACTCAGTACTGGGTTAATGTTGCCCTGCATCGATGGGTCACCACCGGGGCCACCAATCTAACAGAACTCAGGCAAAACTATTCTGTATTCTTGTCAATGTCTTTAAAATCAGACCCACCAAAATATGTAAATTGCACGTATTTAACGTGAATAGTTTGTTTTATCCTCAGGAATGTCACCTTTTGTGAGATTGGACTATTATAGTTGACGGCCCTCAAATTGGCATACAACACTGGATGTTCTGCCATTCATTGAAAAGTTCAATTCACAAAAAAAACTAAGCGAAGAAGGATTTTACACGGCCTATAACTTCAAGTCCTGGGCTAAGAAATCAGCAGACAGACAGTGTTGACAGATGACCTGAAACCAGTGGAGCGGTCTGTGACGTGTCATTAGAGCAGCAATGTACTCGTACAAAGACAAAGTGAATGATTTGACATGAAGCGAAATGCTAGAAATGTCTTTCGAAAGTAAAAGTGTTAACATGAGAGGCGGTGAAGGGGATCCGAGAGATACAAAGATAAGCGACGGGATGATGGTATAGGCTGCAGTAGGTGATGCTACGATGTCGGCGCAGCTGGAGATGAATCTTGAAAGCGACCTGCGAGGCAGCTGAAGGAGTGACCAGAAGTTTCCTGAAAGCTGCTGAAATATAAAAGTCACTGTCAATTTCACATAAAATCTAGAAAACCTTTCAGTGAATTGGAAACAATATATTTGATGTATTAATAGGATGAAGTTTGTCTTGGTTATATATTTAATTACAGTGACACTGTAAAACCTTTAACTGTAAATTTACAGTAATTAAGTGGCTGCAGCTTTGCCTGCTAAGTACTGTATTTTTTTACAGATTCTTACTGTATTTTAAAATAGCAGTATTTTACTCAGGATAAATGTACAGCTCTTTACTGCGTTCTTGTAAATTCACAACAAATACATCACAGTTTTGCCAGTATATTACTGTATATTTGCAGCACTGTATAGCAATACAACTGTATTGGAATCTATGGTGTCTATTATATTTAATGACAATTAAACAAATTTAACTGTGCATATAACTGTCACAGATTTATTGTTTGTTGTACGAAGAACTGTCATGAACCCATGTTAGAATGAATCCTTAAATATAGAGTTGGGGAAGCTGGCTGTATTGATTGGAAGTAGGTAAATTTTGTCTCATTGATTACGGTTTGTTTTCCTTGTGGAGAGACACTTGTCCTCTCTGCAGGCTGCAGTCGAGGCCCTGATTAAGTCTCGATCAGCTCAGAACTCTTTTGAGGAAAATGGGACAGAGCCGCTGTGTTTAGGGACCAGCTTGCATTTCATTTGCAGACTATTCTGAACAACAGGAGCCTTACTTCAGGGACGGTGGCCTAGTAAGACGCAAAAAAGTTCCACATGGTTTTAATTCAGGCGAGCTCAGGAGGTAAACTTATTTCAGAAAGTAACAAAGCAGAATTTCTTAGAAACACAGTGTGTGGGGAACTGCTACGACTGTGGGTGAAAGTGATTCTTAATATACTTGAGTCTTGCAATGTTATGCTCTGTGATACTGTATTGATTCTCAAAAACACTTGGGTTAATAGTTGCACATTTTCGTGGCAGACTGTGGTTCACTTTGTGTCATGTATAAACTCCTACTACACTATTGCAATATATTGAATTACATCCCCGGTTTTATATTGTGTCATACATATGTTGATTCATGGAGGGTGTTTTTGCTGACAGGTGGACACCATGAACTATGTGGGGCAGCTGGCGGGCCAGGTGCTGGTGACGGTAAAGGAGCTGTATAAAGGGATCAATCAGGCCACTCTGTCAGGCTGTATCGACGTGGTTGTGGTCCGACAGCCCGATGGGACGTTCCAGTGCTCCCCTTTCCACGTCCGCTTCGGAAAACTGGGGGTGTTGCGCTCCAGGGAGAAAGTGGTGAGTGTTCTGCAAACAGTGTCTGTAATGATAATGTATTTTAAAGTAAGAATCTTAAGTAAATGTTAAATCAATATCTATTGCCGAAATGAGGATGTGGCCCACTGATGAAAACTCTCACATTTACAGTAATATGAACGGAACGAGCTGGATGTTTGTGGCGAGGTTCCTGGGTAAACTTGCCTGAAGTGCATAAAACTGCAATACCACAGAGGGCCACTAGGTGTTTGCTCCCAAAAAACTCTCGCTGCATAGACTCTCATTCAACTTCTCTCATGAAATACAAAGTCAGTAATTGTTTTCCATGAGTCATTATGGTGTCTCTGCTAAAGTCATTCCTTCTTATTAGTTTCCTGGCAGTCCATCTGAAAATTATTCCATCATTAATAAGATATTATGCCTCAAAAAGCGGTGTGTTTGGGGCCTGTCTGTTTAATTGGCAGGCCGGCAGTGCAGTCAGGTATCCACTATCAGAGGCCGGGGCGTAGTGTCCTCAGAGGTCGAGTCAGATCCACCGCTCACTCCTCCCCAGCTCGTCCAAATATGGTCACTTCTGGCTGCAAAAATCCAAGATTTATAGTTTCTTATTAATATTTCAAGAAAAGTGTGTGTTCTGAGGGAAATATCTTACCACAAAGATGATTCGGTAATCTGTGACAGTTAATTATAAAACCGAAAAAAATATGTACAACTATGTCTGATTCATCGTGCGGCCCTGCTGGATGGTAATCTTCAAATACAAAGAAAAGTCCCTCGCTGCATAGCAATAGCACTATAATCTATAACACTTCACTCTTCCCGCAAACATTACCCTCTGTTTCCCTCTCAAGCACTTTACCATCCGATCAACTCTCTGCTGCTCACAAGAGCAGATCGCACTTTATTTCTATTTATAGACCCTGTAGTGGTCGACTGTAGACTGAGATTGGATGTAGAGACTAAAGCTCAACTCAGCCTCCCGACTCGTAAAGAGTCTTCTCTGTTGCAGACATTCAGAAGAGCCGAACAGTGCAGGAAGGAGTCTGCGGTCGACCGAAAAGACGGTTTCAATGTTTCTGTAAATCACGTGGGAAACTAAAAGCGTCGCTGTCACTAAAGAGAAACCAAGCAGATGAAATGCAGATTTAAAGGTTATCCTGACCTCATGTCAACATCTGGCATACATTTGGAGTAAACTCTCTGACTGTTTAAAGACGGAAGGGAATCCTTTAATCAGGACATGCTGTGTGGCTGTTCGTGTTGTTGACCTTTTTTTTTTTCTTTTTTTTTTTAACAAGCTAATTCCACACATGCAGCCCAGTTTGAGTTCAAAGTTGTTTCATTCATGGATTGAAGTGATGACTAAATGTTTTCTCTGGGAAATTTGCGGCGCCGTTTTTACGAGCTGTATCGTGGACATGCATGTTGCGCTTTACACTTGAGCCTCTTTAGGGTTTGTTAAAGCCTGAAGTACACCGTAAAGCATCGTGTGCTGCGTGTACAGTCTGAAATTTGTTGTTTGACTCTGCAGATTGACATCGAGATCAATGGAGAACCGGTGGAGCTGCACATGAAGCTTGGAGACAATGGAGAGGCCTTTTTCGTCCAGGAGACCGAGCAGCACAATGTGAGTTCTGCACACGATGCGAGGTGCGATCAGAAAGTTGCTGGACTGCTCCTGTTGTGCACGAATGCAGCGCGTACGTGTGCGTCTGTGATTTCACCACGGACTTGAGCAGAGCGTTCACGTCAAATTCTGCATCAAACTCGGGGAAATCGGCAATGGAGACCGTTGAAATGCTTCAGAAAGCCTTTGCCAGTGGCAAAATGAGCCCAGTCAGGCGTTTTAAGTAGCATTCGAGTTTTAAGAGGTCCAGAACGTGTCTGTCAGGGCAGGTCGGGATTCATCCCCCAGGCTCAGACTGTCTGCACCGAGTTCTGCCGTGACCTTCTGAGCCATCTGAGGGAAAACGTTCGACCCGAACTGCGTAAAATGTGGCGTGATTGCACTTTTCCAACATTACAAGGCATCACAGTGCACTGAAAAAGAACGACAACACGCTCGCCGCGCCCCGCCCCTTTCTGCTCAACAGATTTTGCTCCCTGCGACTTCTTTCTGTTCCCCAAAACAAAGCTGAAGAGTCGCCGTTTTTGACACCGTAGAGGAAATCGAGCGCAAATCTCAGACTTTCAGGGAGCGTTCCAAGTGTGGCAGGTGCCCAGATTTCGGGTATGATTTTTGGTTGTTTTATAGGCGCAGTCTCTGAACTTTTTGATCACTCCTTGTGTGAAGAAATTGATGGCGGAGATCAAATATTTGTCTTCCTTTACTCCTTTCACTAAGTTCTTTCCTCAATCCGCAGGAGATTGTTCCGGCCCATCTGGTGACCTCGCCCATCCCCACAGAAGAGGCTCTGTTCAGGAGCAGGGAGCCCAGATGTGGGGGATCAACAGTGGAGACCAGTCAGCCTGTGAGTCCGGAGGACTCGGCCTCTGGGAACCTCCAACTCTGCTCCAACTCTACCGGCAAGAAGAAGAAGAGGCGCAGGAGGAAGCACAAAGCCGAGCCACGCAAGGAGGAGCAGACAACAACGTCTGCAGGTGGGGAGCTGGAGCTGTGTGAGCTCAGCTCAGATGAGGAGCACAATGCACACAACGGACGGTGAGTAGTTTACTTTGAAAACGGAGTATTTATGTCTCGTCCGCTTTAACCGCATCATAAATATAGCCGTTTCCTGTCACCAGAGCGTCTTCACTATCTGTGATAAAGGACAACATGGACCACAGGCAGCATTCGCCACTCACCGCCCTCGAATGGGACAGCTACCCCTTCTCCGATGGAGACTGGTCCCCCTGCACTACGTAAGGCCCTCCCTCTCTGTCCATTCAAATATTTACGTAGTTCATACAAGCAGAGAGGAAGAATAAGACAGTCAGGTCTGAGTAAAACAAATCACTCCCACGGGCTGATTAGAGCTGACTCAGTGGAAATATGTTTTTTTTTGCTTGCATCAGGGATGTGACGGAGCCCATGTCACCGAAGAGTGACTCGGAGCTGGTCGTGAAGCCGACAGAGAGCATGCTCCGGGCAGAGTCCCACATGCAGTGGACCTGGGGAGAGTTCCCTGAATCTACCCGGGTATGGCTCATAAACATAAACAAGTGACATTTGAAGGGTTGCGGGTCTTTTGAAAATGTTTTCATGCACATTAAAGCTTTTGCCGTCTTGTTTCCAGGTCAACAGAAAGGAGAAATCGGAGCCAAAGAAGTTGACCATCACTCCCTCCGAGAACACACACTTCAGGGTTATTTTGAGCTCAGAAGCCATGGAGGAAGAGTCGGGAGGAGGACAGAGGAGGACAGATCCCATCTGCAGTCTTGTAAAACCGGAGCCCCGGACCATCAAGCCCGATCATCGCATCTGCAAACCGCAGCTTCCCGAAGCCTCGTCACACGACACGAAGCCAGACCTTTCAGATGTAATGTTGCGCAGCTTCGACTCTGAGCCGTGTCCTGCGAACTCCGACCTCAGCACAAAAAGTTCACGCAGGACCAGGTGGACATCGTCACCGCCCAGCCGCAGGGCGAACGGCTCTGCCGCCAGCGAAGGGAGCAACGAGGCCGGAGACTCCGCAGCTGTTTGTCCGGATGCAAGAGCCGCGTGCAAAGCCACTGACTCTCCCACCAAGAGGAGGGGTAACTCCCTTTATACCTTTCACTCCGAAAATGTCTCGCAGTTTCTGTACGTCGTGCTCTTAAATTCAAGAACTTCTACAATATAAAGAAAAATGTGATGATCATTCAAGAAAATACAATTTCTAAATGAGTGTTCTAAAATGCCTGAAAAACGGGAGGAGAAAAAAACAAAAACACCTCTAATTTCTGATGCAGACGCACTGCTTGTTGGTCTTTACTTTGTGACTATGTGAAAATGATTCTGTTGGGTAGGTTAGCTGGATCTTTCATTTCATTTAATTACAAAACAACATCCTCCCTTAATTGAAAACAAAGTGCTCCCTCTGATAGCTCAGTAGAATATGTAAGGAAAAGCATACGGTAAGTAAATGGCACCAAAAAGAATCTAGTTGCTCCCTGTTGTTGAGAAAAGAGCTGCTCATAATCTACAGTCTCAGACTAAGTGCAATCAATTTGACAAGGGAAAAATCAGATAAATATAAATATATATATATATATATATATATATATATATATATATATATATATATATATATAAAAAGGATGAGAAAAAGTTGCAAGCAGTTTTCAATAAAACACTTTATTTGTATCTCCTCCAAAAGAGAGATTAAAGTCGGTAATGAGGCGTGTGATCATTTTAATACTTGAATTGCATTTGAAATGACATGGGAACTTCCTCCATATTTTTGTACGTGCTAACTACACCCAGTCTAACCGAGTTATTGTTTACAGGAAGGATGTGGTTTCTTCAGTTCACACTCTGTGCCTGTGGCAGCTCTGCCTTCACGTACAGACATTAAAAAAAAAAAGAGAAAGAAAGAAAGAAAGAAAAGGAAGTGAAACAAAATGAAGTCAGCAGTTTGTGAGTACACCTGTCTTGTTCTCCTTTTCATAAAGGTGTGAGGAAGAGGAGCCAGCATCAGGGCCCTGAAGATATTTACCTGGAAGACCTGAATGTCCTTGAACCTGATGTTGCTGCGCGGTACTTCCCAAAAAGGTACGAAACTGGGGATCCCTTTCAGCGTAAAATCCATGTTCCCATTTAGGATTATTTATGAGTTTATGTACAGTAGATGGCAAAGTATGTGTGTCCAGTATCTGTTGTCTCCACAATTGTGTCTGCTCCCCACTGTAAACAGAGCCTCACAAGCAGTGACAATAATTGGGATCAACTCTGGTGTTCAAGTGTCTGAAATTGTGTGTGTGTGTGTGTGTGTGTGTGTGTGTGTGTGTGTGTGTTCTCGTTCTCCAGTGAGTCGGAGCAGGTTCCTACAGGGCGGCGCTCTGGATCCCAGTCGCCCCAGTCGGTGGGCAGCGCAGCAGCAGACAGCGGCACCGAGTGTCTGTCCGACTCCGCTGGCGACCTGCCCGACGTCACGCTGTCACTGTGTGGAGGCGTCGGGGAGAACTCGGAGATCCCGAAAGGTAATTGGTTATTTTTATCATCAGCTATTATCCATTTGAGGAGCACTGGTCGAACATGTGTCCCCCTACATTTACTTTTGAAATTCCGGTGGGTGCTGTGGTTTTCTTTCTGAAATCCAGATACAGGATTTAGGAATTAAATTGCTTTTACAGAATCTTGATTTTTTTTTTTTTTTTAATTTTTTTTTAATCCTTTCGTCTTTTATGTAATCCGTATTTAATTAGACTTTTAAATTAGCGGCAAACCACATTGTATTTCACTGCTAATATTACTTGTGTATGTGACAAATAGAGGTTTGAATTCTTGTAGTCCTTGTTTATGAGGATCAAATAAGCAGGATGCATTAGAAATGTAATGCTCCTGATTATTATATAGGAATTTGGGGTGTCCTCTTAATTTGTGATCAAGTTTTTATGTTCCATTTTCTTACAGAAAAATTCATGGAGCACATCATCACCTACAATGAATTTGCAGAGAATCCAGCGATTATTGACAATCCCAATTTGGTGGTTAGAATCGCAAACAGGTGAGACTTCCTGCTCCCGAACAGGTGCACCCTCTCATCACGGGTTTTTTTTTTTTAAACTGATATTACATAGTCATTGCAACATTTGCACAATGAGCTAAAGGAACTTCATTTTCCAGGTATTACAACTGGACACTGGCAGCACCGCTGATACTCAGTATGCAAGCTTTCCAGAAGAACTTGCCAAAGGTATCCCGTCTAATGTGTTTAGACTGACTAAGACTAAGACTGAGCTGCTTATATCTGCACATTAAGCCTGTATACACAAAGAGTCTGTTATTTGAATGGCAGGCCACAGAGGAGGCCTGGGTGAAGGAGAAAATGCCCAAAAAGCCGGGACGCTGGTGGTTCTGGAGAAAGAGCAGCGTCAAACAGGTGGGATTAATAACTTCCTTTGTTTCAGCAGCTCTCATGAGGAGTCACACAGTCGGAGTAACTTTGCATTGTAAATAAGTCCAGACATGATGAACAGGTTGTCCAAATGAATCACTAACATCTCCGCTTTGCAAAATTATGTAGACTCTGTTAAGAAATAGCCTTTATGTCATACCTAGATTTGTTTTTGCCTCTAGATACTTATGTCAAGTCAGAGAAAGCTAATAATATTTCCTCCTCTCCGTAGTTCTCGTCAGAGACCAAGTTAGAGAGACAGGAGTCTCTGACCGGAGAGAGCCCTCCCCTCCACCAGGCCCCAGAAACACAGTGAGTCAGCAACAAAGCTCTGGCTTCCTCACAACACTACAGTACACACACACACACACGCGCACGCACACGCACACGCACACGCACACAAGCAGTGTTGGGTAAACATGTCCCACAGAAGGGGATTAGCATGTTAGTCAGCGAGCGGTGCCGTCATTTCATGACTCATCGATCCTGAAAAATGATTTAAAGATGGTTTGAACCTGGAGAGTTTTTGTTTTAACAAAATGCTTAGTGTTAAAAAAAAAAAGGAGGTCATAATCAACAACATGTGGCGTCAGTAGATGAGTGATGCTGCCCCCTGGTGACAGTAAATGACGCTAGGTTTTTTTTTTTTGTTGTTGTTGACCCTGAAATCACCTTAAAGGCCTCATTATTGTATAAATTCAAACTTTCCTTTGCTTTTTACATAGTAAAAGGGTGTGTGCGTGTGCGCGCAAGATAAACACCGTGAAAGTGTCAAAAGTATCTCTCGCCCCCTCGGCGAGCCGTTTCTACTTCCGTAACGTTGAAGACATTTTATTCGTCCATATGTATGTCGGGTTGTTCCCCCCCCCCCCCAAAAAAAAAAAAAAAGTAAAAACCTTAACACTGCAGAACGTTGAAAACAAAGTACTCCCTCTGATAGCTCAGTAGAATATATATAAGCAAAAGCATACTTTAAGTAAATGGCACCTCTAAAATATGAAGAAAAAGGTCATACTCACACGCACGTCGTCTCAAATAGGTTGGCTGTTTTTCCTTCCTCGCTCGCTCTCATCTTGAGACTGTCTGCCGATCTCCCTTCTGGACCGATTTGTCTCTTCTGCAGGCAGAAAGCTGCCGAGTGGTCCAGCGACGACGAGACCAAAGAGCTGAGCGCCGCAGCGCCCGCTCTGACGCCCACCGAGCGCGTGCAGACGGAAGGCCCGCCGCCGGCGCCACCGTGTCCCTCCTACAAGAAATCCCTCCGCCTGTCGTCGGACCAGATAGTGAGTCCGCCGAGCGCCGATGTTATCTGTGCGATTAATAAAAACGGACTTTGTTTGGGATTGTTTACACTGCAGCTCGGAGGAAAAGGCTCCCGAGAGGCGAGATGAAAGCTTTTATTTACTTTGTGCTCAGAACAGCTGAGAAACACGAGTATATTTCCCTTTTTTTTTTTAATTTTTTTTTTTTTTAAGGCCAACGGAGGTGAAATCTTTCCGGGATTATTACATCAAGACAGGACTTTAAGACAGAAAATGACAAATGGAAAATAGAGCAGCACATCTGGAGCTAGTTTCCTTCCTTCATTGTTATTTGCAGAGGATTATCCTTACGTGTTTCATGTAGAATTTATTGCCGCGGCCTCCCGGGACCCCCCGACGCGTCTTTTTGGTTGTTTCTTTATTTCTGGATCTCGAGCCAAACGTCTTTCCTCCGCGGTTGTACAACCTCGCGGTTCAACTCGGCCATCGTGAGAACGTTCCTCGGCTAAATGAACTGGAGTGGTTGTGTGTTTGCGAACAGGCCAGCCTGAAGCTGAGGGAGGGGCCAAACGACGTCACCTTCAGCATCACCACTCAGTACCAGGGAACGTGCCGCTGCGAGGGCACCATCTACCTGTGGAACTGGGACGACAAGGTCATCATCTCCGACATCGACGGCACCATCACCAAGTACGACAACGTCACTGTGTTTACACTGGCTGCGTGATGGTTGGAGATGGTTGTCTTTTTCACCAGAGGGTGTTGGACGCTCTCCTGATTGTGCGTTTTGTCGTTGGAAGCTAACCTCTCTTTCCTCGCAGGTCAGACGTGTTCGGTCAGATCCTGCCGCAGCTCGGTAAAGACTGGACTCACCAGGGAATCGCGAAGCTTTACCACTCCGTGCACGAGTAAGACGAGAGATCACAGTCGAACGACGACGAAGCGTCGCCGTCGAGTGAAATGTTTAACCGGTGACTTATCTGACCGACAGGAACGGCTACAAGTTCCTGTACTGCTCGGCGCGAGCGATCGGCATGGCTGACATGACTCGGGGTTATTTGCACTGGGTGAACGACAGAGGGACCCTCCTGCCTCAGGGGCCTCTCATGCTCTCCCCCAGCAGCCTCTTCTCGGCCTTCCACAGGTGAGAGACCCTCCGGTTCTCCGGCGTCGCAGTCGGCGGCAGCGTTCGGCCGAGACGCTCCGCACCCGAGGCTCAGGACAGGATTTCAGGAATAAGATGTTTGACCGTCGGCGGCCGAAGATCTGGCGCAGCGAAGAGAGGGCGCTGCGGCGTTTTAGAGGGAGGAAGCGCGTTCCGACGCTTCTCTTGCGGGAAATTACAGCGGAGATGAAACGGAAACACCCAGGAAGTCATTCATCTCCGTGCAAATTAGTGATTTTTTTTTTTTTTTTTTGCCTCTTTGGCTTATAAAGGGTTTTATTTGAACGCCAGGCAGAAAGACGAGTCCAGATCGGTTAACCTCCAGACAAATCTGGTTTAAAGCTGTCGTACTTCGCCTCCTAATTTATCGTAGCTGCGTTTTTGGGTGTTACGTGAAATAAATCGGCGCGTCACCCCCCCCCCCCCCACCCATTTAATCTAAAAGCCAGGTGTTGTTGCGTCATAGCGACAGATTTGCGGGAAAGAAAACCGCAGAGGAAACAGATCTGCTCCCGTGCAGATTGAGCAGGTTGATTTACGCCGTAAGAATCGTAACTATTAATAATCCAACCTAATCATTATTAAACTGTAATCTTTTTTTTTTTTTTTTTTTTTAATCTTTTGCATGTTTATAAGCTGCTGCACCGACCGAAAAAGTAACATTTCAACAGCGGTAACAAATGTCACTGCGAGGCAGCCGAAGACCGGGAGATTTAAATGTGTTCAAATGCAGCAGCAGCAGGCAGGAAGCGGATTCTTTAATCCTTCTTTTGAAATTCTCTTGTTAGAGAGATCATCGAAAAGAAGCCCGAGAAGTTCAAGATCGAATGTCTCACCGACATCAAGAACCTGTTCCTCCCGAACCAAAATCCCTTCTATGCCGCATTTGGAAACAGAGCGAGTGTGAGTGCAGCGTTTTTCTTCCACCTGCTGTTCGAAGTTTGAGTGTTTTCTTTTAGCATTTTTAGCACTTCAAAGTGGATTTTTACGTCAAATCTGGGACAATGATCCTCATCGTCTCCTCCTCCTCCTCCTCCTCCTGTATTTAAGGACGTGTTCGCCTACAAGCAAGTGGGCGTGCCGGTGTGCCGGATATTCACGGTGAACCCCAAAGGAGAGCTGATCCTCGAACAAGCCAAAGGCAATAAAACATCGTAAGTAGCGACTCGTTGTTTGTTTGTTTTTTTTGTCCATCAACCGATTCTCAGACAAACGTTTATTGTTTTTGTTGTTGTTTTTTTTTCTTATTTCTCTTTTTAATATTTGGCAGATACAGCCGGCTGAGTGAGCTGGTGGAGCACGTTTTTCCTCTGCGAAGCACACAGCACATCGCCACCTTCAGCTGCCCGGAGTTCAGCTCCTTCTGTTTCTGGAGGCAGCCGATCGCCGAGGTGTGCTTCGAGGAGCTGCTCTGACTCCGACCAACATCGCTTGTCTTTGCTTCAGATCCAATCGGAGCGGTGACGACTGCACGCGGCTCGGTCGAATACTGAGGATGTTTGTCATGCCTGCAGGCCGCTTGGAATAGTTTGATATCGTTTTGGACGCCTCCTGCATTAGTGGAAAAAAAAATGTTGGGATAGTAACGAAGCCCATATTCTTTTAGTTCAGGTTTATTCCTTTTGTGCCCCTTGCAGATTTTTCTTCGTGTTTTGAGCTACAGAAAGTAGACTAAAGTTTGACACGTCTGTAGGCGCTCTCATCAGCCGCGGTTTTGTTCCGGCACGTATGAGAAGAAGTTTGCCTGAGCACTTATTTAGGTAGTCGAGGTCCGGTAACTGCGGCGTGAAACAGAAATAGCTCCTGGTGGTGTATTTAGGAGACTCTCTTTAAGGCCTTACTCGCTCCATCAATCTTGTTTCATGTAATCGCTCCAAAGCTGACGGGATTTTGCACTGATATGCTAAAAATAAATATATGATTTAGTACTTGCATTACAGCAATATAGAACAAAAAAAAATTTAAATAATCACACTGCAATGTAGATACTGCTGCTGTTTGGTACGTTTTTTTTTTTTTTTTTTTTTTTAATTTTTAATCAACATTTAGTTAGAATGTAAAAAATTTTTTTTTTTTTTTTTGATGAACTTGGATTCTGCTGATGTTTTGCCAGATGTTGCCGTTGTGAAAACTGCAGCATATTCATGCGACGCCTCTTTTTGGTTGTATTCCGAGAAATTCTTTCTATGAAAGTGATGAAGTTTGTGTGACGAGAACACACATTATTTTTCTCAGTTTTTATGAAGTTAAGTTTTACTTTTGAATGAAGGACTTTTTGCTGCTCCCTCCACGTCTTCTCTGTAGGTTGTCGTGATCACGTGCCGGTGATCCGGTTTACATCATACGGTGTAACGACAGAAACACGATGGACGACTGTTTGGATTCAGCTCTGGAAAACATCAACGTTGTTTTTATAGAACCGCTGATCTGCTGTACATAACGTCTACACTGAAACTATTTAATGAATGTATAGTGCCGTACTGATAAACAGTTAAAACGGATGTTGTCTTGTGTTGGATGATGGTTTAATAAAAACACTGTATTTGAAAGAACAACCAAAACCTATTTTTTTACATTTTAGCACCGAAAAGGTGTGTGTGTGTGTGTGTGTGTGTGTGTGTGTGTGTGTGTGTGTGTGTGTGTGTGTGCGTGCATACATACATAATTACTGCTGTCGGGGATTGATGCCGTGTTTTTAAATATCAAGGAAGAAAATCTGATTTACGCCGACAATTGCACATTCAAGCAATCATTTGTAAGAGCTAGTTCAAAAATAAACTTCACAATATAAAATAATAGTAATGAAAATTAAATATTAGCACTCATGATAAAAACAAATGTCAGTATTTGAAGACTTGTTTTTTTTTTTTTTTTTCTGCTTTTTGTTTCCAACTGGTGAATAGTGTCTTTCCCTCCTCTGATGATATAATCTCACAGTGAGCCCTGGTGTGTAATCAGTAATGTACACCATACTGATTGTAAGGGGTCGGTTGTCTCTGAGTGGAGGAGCTACCGTTTTGATGGGCTGGCGTAAAGAAGCACGGCGCTGAAAGATGACAGGACCTCAGAGGAGGCGGAGGCGGCGAGCTTCCCGGCGGTCACGACGAGTCCCGCTCGGTCTCCTCGCCTCAGAGACAGGACCAGACTCAGCGAGGCGGAGCTGCTGCAGCTGCATTGTTCGTACGGGGCCGGCGTGGCGGTCCCCGGCGAGAAACCGGCGGAGTGCAGCCTCTGGATTGTGTGATTGGACACCGACAGGACCGCCTCCACCTTCTCGCCTCGCTGGGCTGCGAGCACGGCGGTCACCAGGTAACGTCCATCTGTGGGAGCTGTGAAGATACCTGGGAACACGGGAGAGATGTCCCTGAATACGCTGATGCTTACTAAAGGAAAATGATTTGTTATCGTGTTTTTAATGGCGGGGACACGGAGTGTAGGCGCGGACTGAAACATCTCCACAACTGCTGCATGGGTCTAATTGAATTTTGTCTCCGAGATGGGCCACAGATTAATATGTCTTGACGTAACGTATCATTGTATATTTTAAATGTCATAATATCGTGATATGACATAAGTGTTGACTTTTCATGGTTTTAAAAGCTGCATGACAGAAGATAGAAAACATCTGTTTTGTTACCCGACTTAAATCCACCTAACTGATGATTATTTATTCAAAAGAAACTTGTATTAAATACTTTGTAAAAGCTCCAAATCTTCCAGACAATATCGAGGTATTTACTGAAAAAAATAAGGTGACATTTGATTTTGACCAGACTTTCCTGCCCTATTTTAATGCATTCGTGAACAAAGGATTTAATCCCACAGATTGAACCAACGAGATGGTCACGTTTTTTTGTGTGAAATGTCTAGATAAGATTTGTTGCTTGTATTTATGCGGTCATGTGGTTTCATGGCTCCTCTCAGCGGGCAGTGAGACAGCGGTGATTGGTACCTGTGTGCGGGTTGTAATGTCCTCCATCGTTGACCAGCACCTTGTCGAAGCGAATGATTCCCACGTCTCCTTGAAACGGTTGGAGAGTCAGACCAGCGGAGAACGACACCTTCTCACCTGAACACAGGAGGTGGAAACATGTACCCGTTATCAAACGTGGCAGCAACGGAGGCGGGAAGTTGAATAACGAATAACTTCTGACCTGAAGCCGTGACCGGTTTCTGTGGCGGAGGCCTGCTGGACACGCTCACGTCTGTTCATGAAAAGACAGTTTCATTGACTGTCGAAAAGTCTGACTGTAGTTCAACACGGAAAAGTTAAAGGAACATTTACCTGAGGTCAGAGGCACGCTGGGCTTTACAGAGTCAGCAGATTTGAGGGGGGAAGCTATGAAATAAAAGTAAAAGATGAGACATGAAGCAATGCTTACAAACATGTAGAGCAGAGTTCGCGGAACAGCCTCTCACCCGGGGCGCCAGCAAAACCCTGAACGGGCTGCATGCTGCCGTCGACCCCCTTGGGTAACCTGGATGAGGTCATCCTGCCGGGGGGGCCGGCCTCTCCGGTCTCCATCACAGGCGGCTGCGGGAGGGCGGCCTCCACGGGGCCCATCGGCTCCGAGAGACTCTTATTTGAACGCCGCGGAAGCTCCGTGTCCTCCGTTCCAACCTGAACGCCTGAACAGAGGAGATACGGAGTGAGCGATGGGGGCGAGGGGGGAGAGGGGGAGGTCACGGAGAGACAGATGTTCGGAGGTCAGATGTGTTAACAAAACATCTGGTTGCATACAGACTTTAGAGACAATTATGAGCAGGAGAAGCGAAAGGGCATCAGTTTTAGGAAGATAAAAGTTTCTTTTTTTATGAGCGGATTCTCCTCTGAGTCCGCTGATTAGGAAAATGACCTACTAGATGTCTACAGTTATCTCCCTGTTAATGCACTTCTCACTGTAAATATAGCATTTTTTTTTTCCAGTAATAAATCTATCTAAAAGCAGACATTTTGACTTGTTAAATACATATGTAACTTACTGTATATCATTCAACATTTGCATTCTTTTCAATGGCAGCTTCCTATGATTGTGTTGACTCACTGCAATGACTCACTGCAATGACTCACTGCAATGACTCACTGACATGTCAGAATTTCCCCATTCATGTCTTTCATGTCACGTAAACAAACTTTTCTTGCCACTGAAGACGTCATACAGAACACGTCATAATAGAAAGATTAATTGTCAGTCTTATGTACACATACAAGACGAAGATAAAATAATGTGTACTTAACCATTCAAACAGGACTGGGTCACGTAAAGAATGACTTGGTAATTTTACAGAATCTTAAAATGTTGATATTTTGAGGTAAAGCATTTTTTTTTGTTTCTGGAAAAAGAAGTAAAGAATGTATTTATGGGTAAAATGTAAATTATAGAAATATGACTAATGCAAAAAAAAAGGCAGTCCTGCACACTGATGTATAAAACTGCCCACAATAGGCATGTGGTGTGATTTGGTTGGCAGTTCAACTAAGATTCATGGAGGAAGACAATTAATTCAGATTGTGTGACATGTACAAGATTGACAGATTATTAACAAAAAAGACAAAAAAAAAAAAGAAGAAAAACAGGTAATGCTCACTGATAAAACACACCAGTCCTCCGAAATATGAAGCAGTGTTTTTCTCTTGACTTCAGATTCATTGAGATTTGTGTGTTTATATCGATAAACTGAAGCCAGGAGCAAGAACAAAGCTACTCGTGTCCTCAAATTGACTTTAAAAAAACAACAACAACAACAACAACAACAACACACTGGTCATTTGCTGACATGGCGTGGCCCTCTGCTCACATTGGAGGATTGGTTTCTGTTGTTTGCAGCTTGGTGAGTTTCGCCACACATCATACATCATGTGGTGGTCGACCACATTAGTTTTAAAATGAAGCCGTGGTGAACGCCCAAGTAGGATGCAACCAAAGGAAACAATGCCCAGTGGAGTGAGGCCAGGCCCATGTATTCATGTGGTTAAAAATCTGGGTCTGATAACACCAGGCTGAATCACACCACCCAGTCATACATCTGATACAACTCTGTTGTTTGTCCCCCCCCCCCCCTCACCTCTGCCATCTCTGTTTAATAGGAAGCAACAGTGAAGTGTGTTTGTTGATGACGTTTTATGTTTTTTTTGGTATTTTTTTTATGTTGCATGTCCTCTTGAGCACAATTGCATGTTTTCTTTGAAGTGACAACGTTTATGGGCGGTGCTACCGGTGAGTCGGGATTGCCGGAGTCTGTCATCATCTACAGACAAAATGACAGACCGCTCTGATCCGCCGTCATCCAGTGATCGGCTCTGAACGGCCGCATTCCTGGGAGACGCAGCTGAGACGAGTCCTGGAGCTTATCGAGAAATCATCCCTCCTAGGCCCGGAGAGGGGGGGGGGAGAGGGAGGGAGAGAGAGAGAGAGAGAGAGGATGGGGGGGGGGCACGCTGTCGCTTTTACTCTCTGGTCTACAAACGACACAGCAGCTTCCCCCCCCCCCCCTTTTGCTGCTCCAAAAGGGAAAATCCGGCACATAAAAGGCATACCAGCAGCACACAGGGGCACGGCCACATGTTTCAATCACCAGACAGCTTGTCCCCCTCACCCCCCCCCCCCCCCCCCACCACCACTCCCCGGGGGGAAAAGGGTCAGGTAGTGAAGGGAGCCAGAGAAGTCTGCCTGTTAAACGCAACATGTGCAGACAGACCGGTGCGTCGTCGTTGTAAAAACAGCACGGGGGGCGGGAGGGGGGTGGTAAAGTCTGCGAATCGCCACATGTGCATGTCGCTGCTTATATAAAAGAGACGTCTTTGATCCGAGCGATTCAAAAAAAAAAAAAAAAAAAAAAAAAAAAAAAAAAAGGGATCTCAGACTCCGGAGCCAACAAAAAGCAGGATGCGCAATGGCGTGCGAGAGTGTTTGTCCTGATGAAAGAGGTGAGCTGTAAACAAATGCAGCTGGATCTGCATGTCGACCGCAAATTTTGCCTTCTCCCACCGAGGCAGCATTGGAAACGCTCCCTTTAGTCGTCCGCTCCCTTACGCACCAGTTCCAGGACACGACAGCCACTTGTGTCACGAGAGCCGCCACTCTCCTACATGACGCACCGCGTTATAATAACCGCACAGCGGCATGGTGAATGTGGATGTTACGAGTCACCACAGCGCAAGGCTTTGATTTAGATATCCAGGGATTCAGCACGAGCTGGGGAGAGAAAGAGGAATCGGTTGCGACATTTCTGACAGCGACCTCGTGGCAGGTAACTCAACAACTCCTCTGGCAAGGTGACGGGGGGTGGGGTGGGGGGGGGGGCGGCTGTAAGAGCGACAGACAAACAACCGAAGACTTTTTTTTTGGTTTTCTGCCCGAGGGTTTTCGGTCAGGTCCCCATCTCGTTTCAGGTCGGTGGGGTTGCGTCATGTTTGACCCAGTGACCGGCGCCTGTCCGCTTGACCTCTCTCGGGTCAAAGCGAAGAAGCGGGGAAAGCACGTTTCTTATCACCAGGTTTCCGTGACGGAGCTCTCCAGTTCTACTTTCGAGGCGTTCTTATCAAACGCGAGGAAAAGGATGCGTCGTGCTACGAGGAGTTAAGAAAACATACATTTTACACACACACACACACACACACACGCACACACGCGTGTGCGCGCTAACACGCCGAGGAGGAGGCACTTTGTAGTGTAAATACCGGCATACATTTACATAACGAGAGACTTAAAAGAACGAGCACGAGATGCACAGACACGCAAGACAAAACTCTTAATTAAAAAAAAAAAAACAACAGCTGGTAACCGAGAGTTAAACGTCGTTTTCTTAAAAAGTTTGAAATAGTTTTGTTTACGTTCACTATTTTCTCACAGAAACACAGTGTGTCCTTGACATGGAGCTCATGTGCTCAGGGTGCTTCTTCTTTTCTTTCTTTTTTTTTTTGTATGTGTGTGTGTGTCATTACAGTCATGCATTGTTTACGTTGTTGTTTGTTTGAAGTCTTCGCTGCTTTTTCAGGCAAAATGTAGCAACAGTGGAACCAGCTGCAGGACTGTGTTTCGCATGAATTATGCGGATCCCAGCGAGCATTTGGCAGCAACAGCGTCCGTCCCGGATCACTTGCGGTCATCGAGAAGTTCAGGCGTTGACGCAGCCAGGGACGCCTGAATGGACAGACTGAAAACTAATAAGCTCAGAACACATTCAGAGGCGCTCTGGGACGCAAATGACCACATCGCCTTCTGGTACGCATTGAAGGACCAATACTCCTTATGGGTTTGGCTTTTGTACGGCAGTTTATTTTGTCTAATTTCCGACACACAGCTGTAAGAGCCACTTCCCCCACGCACAGTTGACTTTCCCACCGCAGCGCAGCGCCCTACCCTCTCAAACCCAAAATAAGCTGACCCGAACAGATCGGGTCCCGACGGTTCGTTATGCGAGTTCCAATTTCACTGAACTGTGTTCAGACATCTACAGAAATGAGATCAGCGAAACAAATATACAACAATGCGCGGTGGACGTGTTCATTTGCACGTAGAGTGGGGAAGTGAGATCCGATCACAAGCGGTCCCCTTGAGATGAATGTGGAGATACACGGTAATGCCCTGTGTGAACTGACCTACTTGTTTAGAGCTGTCCAGTTGTGATCGGGTCCCCCCAGGACGGATAATACCACACGTGAACGGGCCCGTTATTTGGAGAAACTCTTGGGAAAACATCACTCAAAAGTGCTACGAGTGGACAAACTCAATAAATACCTTTAATTGTCTAAAAATAAAAAGAGCATTCAACTTCATCCCATAATCTTATGCAATTGTCACGGATTCAAACTGTAAAATGCATTTAAAAGTTCCAAGAAAAAGCTGGTAAGCGGACCTCCTGTTGAGATCGTTTAATTCAGTCTATCTAGAAAGTCACTACTTTACTGCTATAAAGTCAAGAATTCATTTTTAATACTTTGTTTTTACTCAACTTTGAGGATGTAAGCAAATCTGTAATGTACTCATTCGATTAATATTTGGGCCACTGTTGAATGAAGACATTTATTTTCAAGCAAATCTCACTGCTTTATGTGTATTTTATATGTATTAATTTAATGACTTGTCAACGAACACTGAATTTGTCCAGGAACACGGTTTGCAGTAAAAAAGGAACAAAAATAATTTAGGAAATTACAAATCACAGCTCCTCTGGTTCCCACTCCTCTCCTGACTCCCTCGTTCGAGGTTACTGGCATGACATCATGGTAAACATATTGACGAATGGCCTTGGGGACCTCGGTGCGGCCCTGTTTATTTCAACAGAAAAGGAACTCAGCCGTGGAAGTTCAAAAAAAAATACGAGCGAGCTGCAGATGGGATGGAGAAGAAGGAAGAAACGGCACCGAAGTGGAAACGGACTGAAACGTCAATCCGGTGGCACCTAATCCAAACACACTGAAAGCTCTCGGCTCAAGAGATACCCGTGAGGGGATCCTTGATAAAGTGTGTCTCGGTCTCCGTGGGACGAGCAGCGTTTTTCCACTCTCCTCAGATAAGCAGGGAGGGAGACAATGGGATGAGGTAGGTGGCAGAGCAAAGGCAAACAGAGAGCCGAGCGCAGAGTGGCCTCTAACATCTCAGAGAGTTGGGAAGCATGAACAACTTTGCTCCCCAGAAAACGTCCCAATGACAGAATGACAAATGAAATGCCTTATTATGACAGAATCCAAAGGGGTGGAGTGACACCATTTGTCAGTCATCACAGAAAACTGGCATCTTGGACTGTCCCCCCCCCCCCCCCCCCCCCCAAAAAAAAAAAAAAGCACCAGGACTATTTCGCCCCTCCCTTCATCATTTTCTGAACTTTATGGCGGATCACCTGCCCCATAAACCAGTTGCTGAAACTGGCAGGCCCTGGAGGAAGAGCCTCGGCTCGTAAACATCATGGGCGTGCTTCTAGTTCGCATTTACAACTGTGAGAGTCCGGCGAAGTCCAGCTCCGTCTCGTAGGGGCCATTAAAGGAGCTAGACTCACGCGAGAAATATGCGACATATGTGCCGATACAAAAATCTATACTCTCAAACAGGCTCACAGATACAGAGGCAAATGTTCCAATGAGATCCAATAACAACGGCTCCGCGTGTTATTTAAGGACAAGAACAAGATCGCTCTAAAAACATTTTACACCCGGAACGTTAAGTACACACAGGTATAGAGTTTGAAGACAGACACACACACACTTGGATGCACAAATAAGCCTAGTGAGCATTTTTTTTCTTTTCTTTATGCCAAGGCATTGCTCAACACAAGTGGGGTCCATTAAATCAGGCATGTGTGTTCAATCAAAGCCTGCCTGCTTTCAACTGAGAACATGGTTAAATGAAAGTCCAACTTCCTCTCACTCACACACATTACAACAAGTCAACCTCTCCAATAATACAGTCACCCTGTGACGGAGGAACGGGCTCCCGGCCCAGGCGGTGATCTAAAAAAGCCCGGTTAATGTTACAGCTATTCGATCGCTATCTCAGGCTTCTACCGTTGAAACTTCTGTGGATCATAAATTCAATTTAGCTGGATAAAAACCTGGAAAAATGGGTTTTTGAGAAAGGATTATGTGACTGTGAGTAGTGGCATTTACGTAGAGTCAGTCATGTCTATACTACTGTAAAACCAGTAGCTAATGATGGGCCTACCAGACCAAAGAGGGCTGTAGCAGCAAACCCAGAGTGTATGGATTTGATCGGGGGCGTTTTTAATGAGAGATTCAACTTCAAAGAAGAATGTGCTATTCCTTTTTTTTTTTTTTTTTACAAGTTAGATAGTGTGACTTAAAATTATTTTCGAAACAAAGTACTCACACTACAAAGCAGTAAAAAGTGTCAGTTCATTACGACACAGACAGCTTACCTTCCTTCCCGGGAGAGCCGTTCGTCAGCGCCTGGAGGTCTCTGTCTACGTCCGAGATGTGGTCCTGGAGGTTCTGACACGTCCCCCTCAGTCCGCCGATATCTTGGGCATGAGCTCTAACCGTGCCGTTCATCTGGTTCACGCAGGTCCACAGCCCGGTGACGTGCTTATTCAGCCCCTCTTTGATCCTCTGGAGGCTGCCAGAGATGGGATCCAGCTTGCCGCACAGAGTCTCCACATCGATGATGCGGCGGTCCACGCGGGCGACCTCCTCCCCGACGTCGTGCGTCTTTCCCCTGCAGCGGTCGGCCTCGGCTCTCACCTCCCCGCCCAGCTCGTCCAGCCGCCGCCTCAGGTCCTGATGCTGCGCTCTGTGGAGCTCCAGAAGGTCCTCGGCCTCCCGCTCGGCCCCCGTTTTAACTCGACCCCAGGTGGAGTTCAAGCTCTGCAGAGTGTCAGACTGCTGGTGGACTCCGTCTGGCGGGGAGCCCTCCAGCCGACCCACGCGGCCTTTAAGGTAGCTCAACTCTCCGTGTGCGTTCTCAATGCTGCGGCTGCAGTTGAGGAGTTGCCCCTCCACGGCTCCAATGCCACTTCTCTGGGCTTTTAGATGAGTCTCCATGGCGTCCACAGACGCTTTGTAGCTCTGGAGGTCTTTCTGAAGTTTTTCTACAACAGTCAAATTAGCTTCACACTCTTTTGCGCACAACTGGTCCAAGACATTAAATCTATCCTCCAGAGTTTGAACGGAGCCCTTTAGAGACTTAATGTCCCTCTGCAGCGCATCCGGACTCTCCAGCTGACCGCCAGACGGGGAGTCGGTGCTTGTATCTACCAACAGGGTGGCGAGTCTGTCCTCCATGGAGGCCAGCTTGTCCTCCAGAGTGTCCCTGAGGTCTCCGACAGCCTCGGCCCGTTCTTTCCTCAGCTTCTCCTCTACAGAGTTACACTGTGTCACCGCACCGCAATTCTTCCCCGATGAATTCAGACAGATTTCGAGGTTCTCCACTCGAGTCAGAACGGAAGAGTTTGACACCCGGGTCGTTTCCTTTCCTGGATCATCCAGCTTGGCCTTGAGGTCCTGGATCTCGCTGCGGAGGTCAGTTTCCTTTGAGTCCATGAGCTCGGCCAGGCTGAGGTAGTTTACTTCCTGTCCTTCACACTGTTCCTGGACTGACATGATTTTATAATCGCAGGAGTTCTTCAAGTCGGCCAGTTTGATTTCCATGCCCTCCATCAGCTCCTCCCTCAGAGCCTGGATCTTGCTGTCCAGGTAGGCTCGCAGGTCCGAATCCCCGGCAGGGGGAGCAGAAGGGGTCGTGGACAGCGGGGTCTGGGCGGCCTCCATTAACAGACGAATTTGTCCGTCATGGTGGTTCACACGACCCAGCAGGCTATCCAGGGTATTGCTCTTGGACTCCAGGTCATCTGAGAACTGGATGATCTTACTCATGACCTCGTCCATCGGCGGCGTCCCGTGGTCGAAAGAGAAGTCCTGCACCTGGAAGGTTTGGGTCTCCGTCTCCGCTCCCCGGGCGCTGGCGGGCTGTTTGAGGTCATTCAGCAGCGTCACCAACATTTTACTGGCATCCTCCTGGAAGTCCAGCCTCAGGTTGGAGGACATGTCTGTCATTCTCGCCTGCATGTCGAGGACCATCTGGGACAGTCGCTGCACCTCCTCCTCCAGGTGTTGAGCACTGTGAGATCCTCCGTGACCCTGTGGTGGCCTGTGACCCGTGTGACCTCTGAACTGCCCCTCCCCTCCCCATGGGTGATTTCTCAGGCTGTCTGTTCGCTGTTGTGGAGCTACAGCAAGAAATAACGGAGAGATGATTAGGAAACAGGAATTTGAATGCCTTTATAAGACCATTTACAAGCAGCTATTTTTTCATTTTGCATATTTTCGTGCTGTGATCATATCTTTCACCTTGTGGGACCGGAGAATGCCCAGAGGCAGAGGGATCGTGAGGCAAACGCTCTACTTGCAGAAGCTTCATGTCTTTCACTTCCCGGCAGTCGTGGCCCTGGTACCCCGGGCAGCACCTCCACTCCAGCTCTGTCACAGTCTTGTAGGCAATCTTGTAGGTGGGTCTAAACTGTGTTCGATATCTGGGAACATTAAGATATAATTCAGCTTTCTCAGTTACACATAAATACAGCAAACATATACCAGGTCTTAGCGGATTAATAATATATGTCAGAAATAACAATTATCCTGTTTTCATCACATCATTCTCAGTCTTGGCAATAGAAAGTAATTATGAAATAACAAAAGTAAAATCTGATCGTTGACAACCAAGACGAGAAAAACATCTGTCACATTTGCAGTGAATTTATCACGCAACTGGCAGGAAACAAGCTTAATATGATCTGTAGTCATGATCCTCCCACCAGTTCATCAACTGCACATCAATGGTGCATTTGTTGCTCAATTAACTGAAGAAAAACAAAGAGGATGTCTGAGTAATGTTTTTAGAATTCTGCTGAAAATAAATCTCATTTTATGAGTCCCTATTAAGAGCAAAAGCAAAGAAGTGCATTAAAAAAAAAATAATAATAATAATAAAAAATTAAATAAAGCATTTACAAACGTGTTATAATGATATTTTAACGTAACTGTTAGTTTGCCGTGAGGGAAAAACAAATTCATCATATAAATTGGGAGGTGAGGATAATGATGGCGTGTAAAAACATATAGTTTAAACACACAGGAATATTGCAGACTCTGTGGGAAGAGGAATTCAAATAAATACTGCAAATAGACAACAACAGCTAAATCCCTAATTTGTGTTTATTGATCAGCACTAGCTGTATGATTTTAGCAACTGTATTGCTTCATATTGTGAGAAATATTGACAAAAGCCCAGAATATTCGCCCTCCACTCACTGACCGTGTGAGACTTCTGGGAACTTACATCACTTGCTGCGCACAGTTTGGCAGCTCCGGTGGACACCGTAGAACCTCCGGCTGTACGAAGCTCTCCGTGCCTCCCGCAACAGCGCAGCTCACGTTCTTGTGCACGACGTACGCGCACCAGTTTCTGCAGAAATGTACTCGTTAAATCAGTCCTGACGCACAGCAGAATGCTGCGGTGCGTATGCTTTGAATGGGTGGCTAAAAGTTAACAATTACGCACAGATAAGAAGAAAACAAATGGATAGTTTATTAACTTGCAAACATGTTAGAAATGATACAAATCCAATTTACTCACTTGTTCCTTTGTCGCGTGTCGGTGCCAGAATATGCGTTTCCCTGAAACATGCTGTACTGGAAAGGTGACCCCCCGATGAGAGGAAAAGTTATCAACAAGTGAATAAGTGGCAGTCCAAGCTTCATGGTTGAAATAGTTTAAAATGCGGTAGTCTTCGTTTAGATTGCAATCAGGGGTGAAGGTCTGTGGTCTGGAGATCAGTCAAGGCACTGCTGCTTGTTCCCCTTCTGTGGTGCGCAGATCTCAACAAGCTCCCTCCGGCGCCCTGGGATGTGACGTTTCGGGACTCCCCCCCCCCCCCCCCCGTTTTCTTAGATCGCTCTCAAACACACCACTGTACACATTCAGCTCTCCTTCGGTATATAAAAGCAATGACACGAGCGTACATAATTTCTGGAAGCCAACATTTGGATAATGATCGTCTTTGTTTCAAATACGTCGTAATTATCCCGTGCGTAAAATGTGCGTAAAATATACGCGGCTGTCACAGTGTCCGCCCAGTTCCACCAACATAACGTTTTATATTTCTAAGTTTAGTATTTAAATGAAGTTCAAACAGAGTCAAAATACGGATAAAAGCAAAGAGATTTTTTTCAAATGTGTCTTTTTTTTTTTTTTTAATACAGAAAGACTTTGCTAAACATGGTGCATCACAGTGTATCCAAATACATCTCATAAACAGGGTTACAAAAGTGTTAAAATATACAAAAACAGCTCTTAGCAAATAATATGAATTATAATAGTTGATACAAAAACAAAATTACAAAAGAGGCTTGTGTTCAAAGTATCACGTTGGACCTTGTGTGGATCTCCTCGTTCTTTTTGTAAGGATGTCAGACGGCTCACCAGCATCAGAAGGAAACCGTTTCCCTGGTCTTACTCCTGTTGATGCAAAAGGAGGAACAGAGCAATTAAAAAAACAGAATAAAACCACAAAAAGCTGACTCCCTGGTCAACAAACATACCGAGTTGTCTCCCAATTTCCTCCGTTTCCCTGGTCTTACTCCTGTTGATGCAAAAGGAGGAACAGAGCAATTAAAAAAACAGAATAAAACCACAAAAAGCTGACTCCCTGGTCAACAAACATACCGAGTTGTCTCTCAATCTCCTCCAGCTCCCTCTTTTTCTCCTCCATTTCTTGTTGCTTTCTCTTCATCTCGGGAGCATTCATTTCATTTCTGTGGCGGTCTCGCTCCTTTTCGCTTTCCTTCAGCTTCTTCACAGCCGACCGGTACTGACGGAGCAGGTCTGCCCCCACAAAAAACAAACCAAAAATTAAAACACTCTCTGACTGACGACAAACCTATGCTTTAAAAACACGACGAAGAGATATGTCACCTATTTCTTTATTAAGAGTGTGGTAGTGCGGTGGGTAGGGGGCTCCGAACACTTTTAGCTCGTTGATCGGTGGGGCTTTGTTCTGTGTGCCTCCGAACTTGCCCCGGGAGCTGACCCTGTCGCCCTGCCTGGTCAGGATAGTGGGACATTGCATCCTGTTTTGCACCACCTGTAAGCAACAGCTTGTTTAGAGGAAAAATAACCAGCGGCCGGGTAAGATGGCACCGCCCTGTCAGCAAACATCACTCACCGCCCTTCTGTAGCTGTTTGCAGAGTCCAGATCATCAATCAGAATCGTGTCTCCGAGGAAGGTTTTAAACACTGGGGAGGAAGACCAAGCAGGAAACTTCCAGAGCTGATGTAACAAATTTTCTTGTTCTCACTACTAAAAGCTTCCACACATGTTTTTGTGTAAATGAGCGCAAAAAAAAAAAAGGCAAACAGGGCGAATCATAAATAGATAAATCTTACCAATGAAAAGAAAATACTAAACCATAGAAAATCCCCACATAACAAAGTTATTTTAATTCGGGGGGGAAAGAGGCCAAACTTCTGCTCCATTGACAGAACCCCCACCCTGTGAGGTTGGATCCCAGGTGGAAACATTTACCCACAGCTCTGCAGGAGTGGCGGGGGCATGAAGGAAACACCCCAACAACAGCAAACACAGAGACCTGAGAAGCCTCCAGAAAACCACAGACACCCAGGAGTCTTTACTAGGAATCTGCCATGAAAAACAACAACGAAGCAATGTTACACCGAGCAGGGGAAACCCGTTCAAGGCAGCTCACCGATGTTACAGCTCACGCCATCGTGGGGGTAAACGAGGTGCTCTCTGGCGTGGACCGGGTTCCCGCGGGGTTGAAAGAGCTGGCGGCCGTTTCTTATGTGTGGCAGCGACCTGCAAGCAATTCAAAGCCCCGTTAATCTGACACTCACGGCACAATCCAACATGCGTGTTCACTTTTCATCGTTGTAGACCATGTTAAGAGTTTCTGAAAGATTGAGCAAACAATCGTGCACGAGTTAAATGTTATTGCTAAAACCAGACCTGATGCATGCAGTGAGTAACAGACATCCATTTCTGTCTGTTCTTGAAACATGACTTCGATTCATTACATTAAACAGTCTAAAGTCTAAATGACTTCGTCTTAGTTACATTATAGTTGCAACTACGGCTGATCTGCTTGATTAACTGTCAGAATGTCAGAAAATGACCAAAACAACAACAAAAAAAGCAGATCTATTTCCCATTTTGTCCGACCAACAGTTGAAACACAACCATATTCAGTTTACAGTGACATCAATCAGAAAATCTTCACATTTGAGGACAATGATTCCATTTTTAAAAATAACTGCAGATTAACTTTTGTATTAATCAAATAATGGACTAATTGACTGATGACTTCAGCTCTAAGTAACATCACTGCTGCATGGTAATTAGAGCTGAAATGATAAACTTATTTGATAACCGATTGTTTCTATATTGTTTTTTTTGGTGCAAAAGTGCCAACCATTCTCTCGTTTCAGCAACTCATTTCTGATGGTTTCCTGCTTTTCTTTCTCTCAAAAAGTAGCTGAATGAGTATTTTTTTAAATTTAAACAATATGTCACTATGCGCTTTACAAAACTGTGATGGGATGTTACACAAAGAAACGTCACATAAATAATCAAAATACGTGTTACTTGCTGCTTAAAAAGTAAAGTTATGCAGATTTTTCATTTTTTTTCCCCCTTTCTCCACTTTAATGGAATTATGAGACAACAATGAGATCTGTTAATGGTAGGGAAAAAAAAATTCTATAATCTTAAACTTTACAGTGTTGTTACGCTTGGCTAAAAAAAAAAAGCTCACGCGGCGATATCGTACTTAAGAGTGCACAAACGCAACAGAAAAAAACAGCAGGAAGGAAGCTGCTCTCCATCTTATGACAATAATTATAGTCTCCATTATTTGGACAGTAAACCAAAATGAAAGGACACCTGTGTTTACCACGTGTCAAAAATTAAATGTTTCTATCAAGGAGGAAGATTTCAGATTTCCTCTCTTTGTTGGTCCGAGTTTTAAAGCTGGCAAGAAGGAGCAGCAACATGATCTTTAAATTACTGTTGTAGAAGAGCAGTGTGAGGGAGACGGCTTGAAATGAAAGATTATAATAAAAGGACACGCATCATGAGAGCTACTGAGTCACCGAGAGCGATACTGAAATGAACGATGGTGCACGAAGGACTAATATGAGCAAACACAAAGCGCAGCGCCCCGACTGTCACCAGAGTTTCACAGAAGACCTTCAGCTGTATTTCTAGAAATCCTCACTTTTACCTGTTTCCTGGTGTCAGGTAGATGCTGTCGAGGGGGATGACCTGCTGCTGGCCCCGCGTGTTTTCATAGATCCTCCGCGCTGCTTCTGTCGTCTTGGTGACGACACAGTCCATGTGCCCCGACATGTGCCAGGAGATGACCCTCGCAGCGGCGGCGTCGTGCACGAGCGCCAGGCGGCCGACCTGCAGTCAGAAGGCAGAAGCTTCAAACACACATCTCGGGGGCTGGGAGGGGGAGGTGGGGATACATCGATTTGATCCTTTTTTTTTTTTTTTTTAATTCTTTCAAAAGGTGCCGTCACCTTTCCCAAAACATCCTGCTGCCCCCTGAAGTTGTCATGGATGGAGCAGACTCGATTGGGCAGAATCGCATTGACTTCAGCGGTCTTCTCGCTGAGGATTGTGTCGATGTATTGCAACTAGAAACAATCATAAATTACACAGATGTCACCTGCAGATAAACACATGGAAGATTTGAATTTCAACACATGCAGACGTGAGGATGGAGTTGATATCTTACACATAAAGGTCGTGCAATTCTCACGTTGCATGTGTGCAGCCGATTTCTGAGGTCAGACACTTGCTCATTTACAATCTGGAAATTACCTGGGATCGGACGAAACATTAATCACACACAAGTCGGGCTGGGTTTGTGTCTCGACACTTTTATGTGATTATGTTCTTCAATGTTGGGTGTTTAAATGTAACTATTATTTCAAGTCAAATGTTTAAGCACTTCTACACAAACATTTCAGCAGCACACTGAACAGACAGACAGACAGACACACAAGATTGATATTTTTTTTTTTTTAAGAAATCAATATATACCTATCAGCAGTTCAAGGAGTTCATTAAATGCTTTGAAGTTGTCGTCATATTTAGCAACAACGTTGATGAGCTCATCTTTCTTCCTGGTTAGTTCAGACACTTTTCGTTGGTTCTCTGCATCTAAAATGGAAAAGAAAGATCCATCAAGCTACCAGGTCAAGCTACGATGCCGTCTTTGAAGGTGGTTTTGGTTTGATTTGCTCAGGTTTTCTGATTTCTGCCAACATTACAATGAAAGAGGAAGGGAATTTTTTTTTTTTTTTTTTTTGGGGGGGGGGGGTCATTAAAGCAATGAAAAAATATAATTTCAGAAATGTTACAAAACTGTAGAATAGCATTAGTATTACAGCGAAGACTCTCAAGTTTCACTTTTTACCCTGTGGCAGCTGGTACCAGCTCATGACCTTCTTTATAGGTACACTTCAATGCAGTTTATTCATGTTCCGTGGTGATAAAACATTTCATGCAAATTCACCACAGAAAATGGTCCCGATACACACCGACAAACTGTACATTTTCAAGGAAATGTAAAAGATTTCTTTGAAAATGTTTAACTGTTGTCAACTATGTTTAAATTTAAGACGTACTTTATACAGTGAACAACTAAAACGTGCGTGGCCGGATACCTCTGCAGGTATTTGAGACATTTTGTTGTTTGTTTGTGAGCTGACCCTTTAAATACCGACGCAATTAAAGATGACAAAACAAAATCTAGTCTTGTTTTCCCTTCCACAAACCTTTGTTTACTTAACCTCACGCTGCACGTGTTACCTTTTAGTACTCCCTCCCTAAATGTCTGTCCGCGTGAGACGGTGTCAGAGCTTCTTCTATGTTGATGTAGCCGTTTTATTGCGACAAGCAGGACTTTGTCAGTGAACTCAGTTTCTACGCCGTACCATTACAAAAAAGGAAGGGGAGTTCGAAGGGATCGAGCGTCGTGGGAAGCGTCGCCGCGTCTGGTTGGAAGACGAGGATGCACGTGCTGCTGCTCTCACCGGGGCTGTTCTCCATGATAGCCAGCCTCTGAGGAGGGGAACGTGTAGATTTATCATACGCAGAACCCCTTTGTGGCCAAAACAAAGCCTGTCCTCTGAGGAGTGGTTACTCACGGGGATGTGGGCCTTCCCCTTCACCAAGCTAGTTTGAAATGTGCTGGTTTGTCCTTCAAACAGCGGGAGGCTTTTGTTTCTCTCTCCAGTAGAGCACTTTACAGAGACGACCACCCTCCCGTCGAGGTCCTGCCCCGCTGCGTTTCCATACACATCCTGGAATCAACCAAAGCAACTCGTATCATAAAGTCTGTTTACTTAATTGCCTACGCTTTCACGCAAAGAAAGCCTTCTGAGGATTTTAGCTCACCGTTATCCTCAGAGTCATATTCTCCACCAGTGTTCGGCTGGCAATGTCTCTACTGTAGAAGACGACGGGCGTCCCCGGCTGCGAGTCGGGTCCCAGTTTGACGGGCTGATTGGCCACCACGTCGATGGGGATCTAGGAGGTGGGAGACAGCGCTGAGATGTGACCTGCAGCTCTGTGACAACTCTCCAGTTTAGCACGTATGAAGGACACCAACGTGGAGGCCACCTCTATGTTCCATGCTTGTTGTTGGGATGTTTTGATTATGTGCTCAAACCAACCTCATTGCTGGTCAGGTCGTTTTTTCCGTCAATACGCAGCAAGAACTGTATGACGTGTTTTCCAACAGTTGTGGGGATTTCTTTGCCTCTGCAGTGAAACACACAAAAACAATCGCTGTAATTGTTTTAGGGAATAGTTACATATTTTGGAAAATACTCGGTCGTTATCTTCTCGAGAGTTATGTGTATTTTGAAATATGAAAATACCCCAAGCAGGTGATTGGCTCAGCATTGCATGAACAGAAGGAAGCCTTTCGCCTCGCTCCGGACAATGCTGACCAAATTTGCCAACACTTCATCACACCGTACAAAAATCCAACTGTAAAAACGCAGCAGTGGCTTCACAGAGTCGACGCTGCTTGCGCACATCTGGACAAAATCCATCTATCAGTTCCCCCCCCCCCCCGTTTCAAGTCTTTGCACTCAGCTAAGCTAACCGGTTGCCAGCCATAGTTTCATATTGACTGCACAGACAGAGAGAGTGGTACAGAAAGTCTCAGCTAACCGTCATGGAGAAAGCACATTTAACTCATCCTTTAAAAATCCTGCAACCAGCCAGACAGGACATAAACACAACTGAAAGCATCTTACCTGAAGTGAAAACAGTCGTTCCTTTCATTTTCCATGGGTTTACTGCACTTCAGCTCGACGCCCTCGACGAGAGACGTAGAACAATATTACTCAACGGATATTGTTTTAGAGAAAAGTTTTCCCAAAATCGAGCACGGCCCCCTCTGACTGTTAAAGTCACTCACTGTTTGTGGCGTATTTCCTGATGGCGCTACCTCTCTAAGGAACATGGACACGGCGGCAGGGTTAAAGGTCGTGATCGGACTTCCTTCATCGGACACCACGGTCACCAAGAAAACTGAACACGAACACACACACACACAGCTGCAATTAGTTTACTGGACAGAGACAGATGCTGTCGCGTACTTCTGTTGATACGCTTACATTTTAATACACTTACTTGGGTAGTGTGTGAATTTCTACAGTGTAGTGTTGTCTCAAATCGCACGCTGCCGTTTTGCACTTCGCGGAAACAATATTTAAATCGCCTGTAAACATATCTACGGACCTTGTTTGGTTAATTTACCTGGAAATAAATGTTTTCATGCTCTCTTTTTTATGGACACCATAAACATGCTGATGGTCTCTGTCCAACAGCAGCACGGTGGTACTTAGTAAAAAAACAACAACAAAAAAAAAAACACTTTGTGTAGATGTGTTAAACAGTGTTTATGTATAGAGTGGCGTTCCCAAACAGCTGGAGTTCAACATCCTGGTGCTTAAAGTGCACTGCAGTTTCCATACTTGATAATGTGAACACATTTAGTCTCTCAAAATACCAGCTGTAAGCACCAAAGTACACGATTTGAGACACAACCAGAGACTAAACTGATGAGAAAAGCAGATTCCAATGTAAACCTGGGAAGATGCCTCCAGCGAGAAAGTTGGCAGTGGTGTCGTACTCCACCAACAGGCTGACGGGTTCGTTGGGATCGGGGACGACAGTGAGGTTCACTGATGGCCCGGGGATGGGTTTCTTGTTGAAGGAACCTCTAAACTCCAGCTGATAGTACCCCCTAGTGGAAGAATAGGGTATTAACACTCCCACTAATGACCAGTATAACAACAAATCTGAAGACAGGTGAAACACCCTGCCATTGTTGCATTCTACCTTTTCATGATGTGTTAAACGTGGTACTTACTTTGGCCCACTCAATTTTGTAATGGTGAAAGAGGCTTTCCCTTCTGTATTCACAGGTTGTGAAGTAACAGCTGCCGTCACCTAAAAAACAATAACAAGCTCTCATTATGTTTCTACAGTTAGATCAGTCTGCACAATTTTATACGTTTCTGGCCTTTTTCCCCAACAAGTGCAACTTGGTCTGTTTGTATTCCTTGTCAAGCGAACCTTCAGTGTCGAGGGTGACGATCTTAATTCCACCACGACCCTTAGGTCTGGAGACGGGTTTCCCCACTCATCGCACAGCTGGATGAGGAATGGTGTGGAGATGCTGTGGTTGTTCAACACCTGCAAAGGCTTAAAAGCATGAAAAAAAACATAGTTAGTTTGAGCTAGAGAACTTAAAAAGATACTGTAATACTGTACCAATGTTGTTGTTGTTTTTTTTATTACCTGTTGAGGTTCGCTGACTAGTTTAAGCTGTGCAGGAACTCCAGCGACCACTTTAACCATGACTCGGGTCTCGTAGTCTCCGTAGCTGAAGCACATCTCTCTGGGGCCGAGAGACCCGGACTGAAAACGAAGTCCCGTCACCGCTACAGAGCTGCTGCTCTCCTGATGCAACACACACAGTGAGCAGCTTTATCAGCTTTACATGCACACCTTTACTTCAGGTAAAAGTATCACCATCACCAGAACTGCTGTTGTCAGTATCACATTATCATATATTTGGTTTATTTACTGGATAAATACAAAGAAAAAGACAACAACGCAAACAGTTTTCTCATTTGTTACATATAAATTTAAAAAAAAAAAGTACAAATGGCATTCAACATTTTAAGTCTTGTCGGGAAATCTTTACAACAATTATATTTTTATGTGTTTTGTGTGATAACATTTTTACTGAATTTGAATGTTTAATAATGTACGTCGTGTTGAGGTGCAGGTGATATATTTATTTTGAATACGGTCGGGTAGTTTGATTCAATCTAAAACAATGCACTGTATAATAGTTGCTTCATCAATCAAACAAAACTGCTGAAAAGAATGGTGGGAATTTTCTGCTTTTCTTTCTCTTATATTATAGTGAATATAATATTTGGGGGTTTTGGACTGTTAACCAGACTAAAGAAAACATTTAAGGGCATCAGCTTTGGCTCAGGGGAAATTGAAATTTTCCTTTGTTTTCGGTTTTATTAGGACCAAACTATGAATTGATTGATAATTAATTAATTAAAATAATTGTTGCAGCCCGAGTATTTTGTACTGTGTGTTGATCATAGTTTTTATAGGTCCAACATTGTATAAATTTAGATTTCCAAAAATATCTCCTGGTGGATATCAAGACAGAACATATCTCCCCAGGAAAGTATGAAATATGGGACCTTTAAATCTTTAATCTGCAATGTCAGCAGTAAATAAAGCTGTAAAACACTGCCAACTGAAATAAAGTGGTACCACTAAATCACAGCTCTTGTACTTCTACAATGACATCTCCTACCTCCTTCCATCAGGAATGCTTCTGATGTTGCCGAAGAAGACTAAATTCCTGAGTTCCCTAATCTTGAGTTTTTTTTACCTTGTCTTAAATCTCCTAAGTGTTTTTACAGTGTGGGAGGGACACTCTGGAGGTCAGGAGATAAGGCGCCTACAGAATGCTCTCATTGTTATAAAGGACAATTTGGACCCACAGCTGACTTCAAAACAGTTTACAGACATGATAATTGAAAATAAAAGTTCAGATGAAATTGAAAGTCCATCAGTGAGTGACTGCATTTCAATTGTGGTGAACAGTTCCTTTAATTTCTTTATTTTAAGTCAGCTTTTTACCTAAATTTGTGCTCCTACCTGCCATGCAAAGGCGATGGCCGCTTTGTCCAGACCCTCAGCTTCCACAGTCATGTGGTTCACGCAGGTGGAGCGAAGCGTCTTGGTGACGTTATTATATTGGTCCAGAAGCTCCAGGTCTGTTTAAGGAAAACATTGTGTGTTACGTAGTGAGAACCCATAAATGAAAAGAATTTGGAGTGATCATGTTCACACTCACGGATGTTTTCAGGGAAAGTTTCACCGAGTCTCACTGTGCTCTGCAGCGGGGTCACTTGTAGCTGCGATGGTTCATCTGGACGAGGCCTACAAACGAAACAAGAAAAATATGCGCCTGGATTTCAGAAGAAAATTCCGAAATTTTGGAAAGTACACTTTAAGTCACTTTAAAACTACAGCCAGATGTTTAGCTTAGCTTAGCTTAAAAAGAGTGGAAACAGCTTGCTTGGATCCGTTTGAACCACAATGTGTTCTTATCAGATTTTCATTTTTTGCACAAAAAAAAAAAAGGGAAAAAGACATGTTATTTAGAGAGCTATGGAGGTACTAGTACCTTTGGACAAAGTCAATATGCTGAGCTATGTAAATTTCCCCACTGCGGGACTAATAAAGGATTATCTTATGCTGGCTGACTGCAGTATACCGTAGCTTCACATTTAGCATACAGACACAAGAGTTGCATCTGTTGCAAACACAGCTTTGAGTGGAGTACGTGGCTTACACTATATTGAAGGAGACAGACACACTTTGGTCTTTGTAGGACACCTGGTAGAAGCGCTCTTCCTGCACCTGCGTGGACACCTGAAGATCAGGCAGCTTCCCCTGGACCAAATCTTTCAGATTGACATTGTTCGTCCAGTTAACCTTAAAACACAGTCAGAGTGCACAAAAAGAAACAAATGAGCTGCTAAGAATTGACTCATAAATGTCTTATTCATTGCAGCATTTGGTTTGTTTTATTTATCACCATCACCAGCCAAACCACTTCTAGGAGAAAAAAGTAGCTCTGACATTTACAAAACCAGCATGAGCCGAATAGGATGGAATACAGTGAACACAACAGGAAGACAATGTGTTATATACGCCACACACACCTTGATCATGGAGGCTATTTGAGCAGTGAGAGGCACCTCTCTGCCAGCCTCATCATGCAGCTTATAGTACAGGTTCTCAAGCAGGCCTCCGGCCAGCCATTCAATCTTTTCATTGTTCCTCAGCATCAACTTCTCATTGCCATTCTGACTGCAGAGCTCCATCAGGAAGACCCGCGTGCTGGGTTCCACCTTCAACTCCTTCGTGACCAACGCTACATTCTTATGATTCTAGAAGAAAAACAAAGAGAAGATGGAGATAAACAAACTTGAAATCAGAAAAATATTCCACTACATAGATTTTATTTTTAAATTTACCAGCATCACAAATTTGACTTCGAGCTTTTGTGATTGTCCCTTGATTATTTTCATGTTTATGGGGTTTGTCAAAAGCTCGCCACATCCTGTTCTGCTGCAGTCCGTTTCCACCGGTGGATACCCCTGAACCTGAAATTAAACAAAGAAAAAGATGAGGATAAGGCAAACTGCAGGGAGTCCGGCAGGGGGCCCGGAGGGTGCCTGTAGTGTCCCTTCAGGTGGGCCAACACCAGTCTTTCAAAGGACTTCATGACTACAGATGTCAGGGCGACGGGTCTGTAGTCATTTAGTCCTGTGATGGAGGGTTTTTTTAGGAACCGGGATGATATTGGAGTGTTTGAAGGAGGAGGGAACTTCACACAGCTCCAACGATGTGTTGAAAATCTGCGTGAAGATGGAGGCCAGAGGGAGTAGGAAGGTTGTTTGATGTCTTTTGCATGTTGGTTGATTGTTTAAACCACAACACAAAAACTCTTGTTTTTATCCTTTCTTCTAGTGAAATGCTGACATACAAGAAAATGTTTTTCCTTTGAGAATTTTAATGATTCACAGTCAAAAGATTGCTCCAGCTGGTACACATACAAATAAATCCTGGTTACTCCAGACTTCTAGTAACCTCTCATGAGACACAACATGTCTTTTTGAACCAGATGGCCCCATTTTTCAACATGTTTGCTCCGTCAGACATGAGTTTGTCCAGCACATGCAAATGCTTCAATCATAGTGAGAAGGGTGACACTTCATTTACCAACAAATGCGTGTCCATACCTGGCAGCAAACGATCTGTTTGGGGTTAGCGGTGACGTTTCCAGCTTCATCGTGAACTTCAACATTAAACTTGGCCCATTTTCCGTTCTCAACTTTGATTGGGTTTTCTGCTGGCATCACATGGAAGGAATGTGGATTACCTGAAAAACATTAACATTTTGATCAAAAATGAAGCTAAAGAGGCAATGCTGACAAACCAATGGTATGATCCTTAGCTGAATGTTAATATCCAACAGATTAGGGCTTCAACCGCAGCTGCAGGACATGTGCTAACTTTACAATTTGGCTGAGAAGTGACCGGTTCAGAGGGGAATAAGTTGCGCTTGTTTTGACTAAAATGGCACCAAAGTCAATGGCTCGTTTGCTGTTAAACAAGTATAACAACAGTCGCCTTGTTTTAGTTTTTTTTTTTTTTACAAATTTGACAAATTTCAATCTATGAAATATAAGAAAAATGCGAAAATCAAAAATCCCCAAATTTACAATTTAGATTGTGATTTATCTGACCATCATTCCTAAATGCAAATATATTTAATTTACAATGATATAAAAACAGAATGAGCTAAATCTTTAATTTGAGAAACTAAAACCACCTAATGTTGTCATTTAACTCAGAAAGTTACTTTTTTCTTTATTCAAAAATGTTAATTCAAGTAACATTTAGAGCGTTAAAAAAACCCTGGAAAAGTAAACTCAAAAAAATCCTTGTTGTCTATGAAGTATCATTATTTCAGGCATTTAACCAATAAATAAATACAGTCTTACCAGGAAGAAGACTGATCTTGATTGTCTGTGTGTCAATTTTGAGGCCGGGCAGGGTCACTTTCAGGTCATAACTCTGCAAAATAAAATATTTCCTATTCACTCATTACTCGCCTATTAAAACATAATTTGCCTTTTCTATCAACTTTTCTTGACAAAGTCATTTATTTTTTTCCAACCTTGCATTGCTGGTAATTCAGGACTTTTCCTAGTGCTTTGACCCTTTTGATGGTGGACTTGGTCCTACTGCTGTCCACTGTCTCAAAACTCAGTTCCAGGCCACTAAATAATAACAACAACGATGACAACAATGTTACAGCAATTGCCACAGCTGGCAAATTAATGACATGACGAGTGGGGTAGCAGGTGAACAATGTGAAGGAAAATGACAGGTGTGCCATCTTGTGAATTAGCTACAGTATCTACTGAGAAAATAAAAACAACACTGTAGATTTACACGTAAAGTGACCGACCTGCATTTGAGCACAGGTTGGAGGTTGGTAGGAGGCGACGTTGGGTGGCGATAAAGATCTTGCATTTGCAGAGGAATGTCGAACGGCACTCCCACACGAAGAGTGGAGTTCACTGCGCCGATACTGAAGCTGTCGGCAGGACCCTCTGAGGACAAAATTAGCAGACGTGTCTAATTAGGGGATTCAAAAACAATAATAAACATGACAGTAAAAAAAAAAAAAAAACAACAAAAAAACTGAGCTGTGGTTCTCTTTACCTTTGATGGTGAACCTTAGAGAAAAGCTGGGAAGCTGTGCGCCTCCAAAGACGGTAGAATTATTTTCATCATTTGTCATGGTGTTCAGAAACAGTGTGTACTTCCCCAGGTCAATCAGATTCTCTGCCGAGGAGGAGAGGGTTGATATTAACTAAAGTTTCAGCAGCCAAAAGTCACGACATCCAGAAAGTATCCAATACAGAGAAAAATTACAATAAAGAAAAAAAAAAAGTGTACCAAATTTTTTGAACGAGTAACCCCAAGTTCCTGAATAGTTGGCAATGGAAGTGTCAACTTCTTCATCTCCATTAGGACCTACACATGAAAGGCAAAAATAATTTACTGTAGCATTCAGAGGGGACAAACACAGTCAGAAACTCTATATCAAGAAGTATCAACAAATAATTTAAAACAAGGGCTGGGACAAGTCAAAAGAAAATAGATGCTACTTAACACATTTTTAGTCATGAATGCCCAAAACTCTTTAGATTTGCTGCTTTTGTGGTTTTCTATACGTAACAGTAATTACGTACTATAAAGTAATTTTTGTCCTCTTGGTAAACCCGAATAATTTTCATTGTCAATGTTTTGACTCGCACATGATTTTTAAAGGTCCCATGTTGTATAAATTTTGTTTTGCATTTCTTTTTTAAATATAAAGCAGTAATTGATACTATATAAATCTGTGAAAGTGTCACAGCCTGTAGTCAGCATCTGCAGCATTTGGACGAGTCGTTTGAGCTTCTGTAAGTTTGTGATGTCACAAACTCACACGCTGATGTCATATGTCCACCCTCAGCACGGCCATCTGTCCAGTGTGGAAGATAACCCCTTGCACTAAGTATATCCCAAAGCTAGCGAGCTACAAACTGAAGAAAACCTGTGATTGGCTTGGGTGTGTGTCACTCAGAAAAGAGTCAGCCAATCAGAAGAGAGGGTTGTTAATATCAATGCACCTTAAGGACACAGACACAAAACAGCCTGTTCTTGGAGAAGACGTTAAACTATAGAGACGTGTTTTTTTTATATTTAACAGAAAAATCTCCTCTTATAGATATCAAGAGTGCAAAGAAAACACTGGAAAAATCTTAAAATATGGGATATTTAAAAAGGGTATTATGGTTACACAACTTTTAGCAGACTGAAAAGAATTATATTTTTGTTTGTTTCTTTTGTGAAAGAGATGATCATACCATGGAGAACTATTGTGCGCTTAATGACCAGTCTTGTCCCTGCCCCCTGTCCTGATGACGGCATCCTGGATAACCTTTGTTCATTTCTGTTCAGGATGTTAACGTTGAACGGCCCTGAAATGATGCGACACATAGAACACACAAAATGAGCTTTGTGCTGTATATATATATATAAAAAAAACCAATGATAACAATTTTTCAACCCCATAATACTGTGATGCAAACTGATGGCTAGTATTTGAACTTGTGTGGTGTGCAAACAATCCAACATTTTACCAAAAACTGTTCCAGAGGGACGAACTGCATCCTGAGGCCACGGGTGTCCTTCTGTCCAGGTGAACTGCAACTTCTCTGGAAGCCTGGCACAAACAAATGCCACTTAAACGAGCTGATCAAGTCTCATTAAGATTAAACAACAACTTCTAGTCAGGATCTTGAACCCAACAGCGCAGAATATCGACATTCAACACAGCTTTAAGGTGAACAGTGTTGGAGTTTTTTTTTTTTTTTTTTAATAATTCCTACGCTAAGTTTGATGATAACAATGTTTGAAATACTTACAAACACTTGCGTAAATCATATGGAATAATATTCACTCAGTACAAAATATGTACGAGATCATTTAAGTTGCAACTTTAGAGTACACATTTGTAATACCAGACAAATGTTTGCTGTGACCTATGTATTTGTGTGACTTCAAGCTCCTCGGTAGCAAATTGCATCTGCCAAAAAGGTAAGAACAGAAGGTTCATTCAAAAGACAGAGGAACATGGGAAGGCCCATGGGTCATTGCATTGAGACGAGTAACGTGTGAATTCGGGAGCTATGGCCACAAACGTGTTTTCCCTCGAGTCTAAGTGAATGTTTGTGTCAAATTTGAAGATATTCCCTCAAGGCGTTCCTGAGATATCAACGCTGCTGAAAATGTGACACACACAACCCGACAACATAATGCCTCCAGTCACAGCTGTCACCGGGGACTGATCTGTGAAAACACACTGCTTTGTAATGAACCGATTTCCTCGAACTGCTTACTCACTTGGCGCGGTCATTGTTGATGTTTGTCTGGATGGCTTCATCGGTGGCGGCTTTGTCAATCTTGGAAATGGCTATGATCTTGGTCTGGTTGTAAAGTTCTTTGGGCTCCTGGGAAACAAGTTTGTTTATCAACCTCATTCTGAATGCAAGTACTCCAAAAAAGTAGATAATCTAAAGCAGCAATTGCTGTGCAACTTAGTATTTAATTATATCACTACTATCTTAAGTCCTCTTCCCTTTACTTTCAGACATCTTTTTGTGAGACACATGATTTTAAAAGAAATAAATGATTGTATACAACTTGTATAAATGTAAAACTTAAATGTGTAAAATCTCATTTCTGGAACACATGTATGCATACATTTACATCTGAAGTACATTTACTTGATTTACTAGTAATTTGTAGACACAACTGGTATAAGCAGTATGTTAGTGTTTGTTTGGGTAAAACATATAGTATCTTTCAGTGTTGCCTGCCATGCAGCCAACTCATTCAAGTCGAGTGTTCACTTTCTATCGAGGTTTTTGTTTTTTTTGCAAAGATGAAGACTTTTACAGTTTGACTTAAACTGAATTTGATTTTCAGAAGAAAAAGTGGACATTGTATTTTAAATGTTTTTTTTAAACTTTTCAAATCCAAGCTCCAAAAAAGTTGTTCTTACGCGAATCAATTCCACCTGTCCTCCTGTGGCAAAGACGTCTTCATCGTGATGTCCGTACAGCAAAAACCGAGCCACGGTGCCGTACAGAATGGGCTGCGTTTTCTGAGACTTCACCTGTATGAAGACGTGCAGAGTAACGAGACATCGATGGAAAATACAGAATAGGAATACAAATTCAAAAGAACCCAAAGCAAACAAATGCTCACGCGTTGGCCTGTCTTGTACGTTTTGCCGTCACATTTGATGGAAGAGAACGTCGCCCAGGGATTCTGCATTTTCTTAGTCTGCAAATCTGTTCGCGTTATGGTCTCCTTGTAGCCCAGAAACTCCACTTGCTTATCGTGCTTCTCGTGACAGTTGAGAAGCCACTGCATGAACTCCTTCTGAATGTTTCCTCGTTTTGAGGTTTTCTGTTGAAATGGAGAGAAGACGTTTAGCAGAACTCGAGAGAGAGAAATCATTTTTTTGAGTTGTAGGAGGAAGAAATACTCCAAAACAGGCCTCTAAGTGCCGCACTAAAACCTCTACTTTGTGACGCAGTAGTTGAGTTAGAACTCCTCGAGCACTGAACTCTGAGTCTTGTTCAGTCATGTTCACTGGTGTTAGTCGATGTAACCAACACAGCTTTAATGAAACAATATTTTGTTGCTGAACTTCTTTGGTCACCTTGTGTGGGGGGGTTTGACTGCTCCTTCACTGCTTTTTTCCCCTTTGCTACACTGTCGCTCACTGGGAAAATTTTAGATATGAAGAACATCAAGGACAAGCTTACTGATGGACTCTAAAGTGTACCAAAACTGTTACTGAACACTTTCAATCTTCTGATTTTTAGAAAAGCACCTTGAGAAGGGAAGGAGGTAACTGAAGAACTGTTCTTTGCCTGTGGACACTTCCAAAAATAAACATCAACAATATTAGACCAATAATCACGTTTCTTTTTAACGCATTATCTATCTTAAATTCAAATATCGACATCTTGAATGTGGAGCTGCAATTCGTTCTGATCGTCAGAGCGCCTGAAAGAAATGTAAGTGGCCACCTGTCCAGTCACAACGGTCGTGAAGATCGTGTTCTTGTTCTGCAGTTTTGACTCCAGGTCGATGAAGTTGAGCTTGTTTGCGTTGACCGTGAATCTGTCGTCTGTGAAAAGCACCCCAGAAAACCGACTGAAACACTCTAGAGGCAAAGTTGATCCTTTGCTGGGTCGAGAGCACCAGTCGAACCTGTAACAAATGGACAGCAAGATGCAAGAATAATAAATGAAGGTAGAGGAATAGTTTTACATTTGGACAAATACATTTATCCTTCTTGCTGAGAGTTAGATAAAAGATAGGAATCACTTCAATGTATATAGTATACGCCAAATATGGAGCTGTAAGGAGGTGAATAGCCTTGCCGAACCTCACTGAGCTACGTGCTGCAGGTGATGATGTTTAGCAGTTATCTTTTACTGTAGTTTATCCAGTTACGATGTTAATATTTTCGAATTAGCACAAAGCACGGCTCATGGGATGATGGTAAATTGATTCTCTGAGTACTGAACAAATGCAAACTCAATGGAACTACAGAAAGGTTCAAATTAATTATCTGGGAACAATGATTGTATTAAATGTCAATGGTAATCTACCTAATAGCTGTCAAGATATTTCACTCCAAATGACCAATTTAAAACTGGGAAAGTCATGAGGATACATTGTCTGGTATCTTTGAAGGTTTGCAGAAACTTTCCAGCCAATCCATCCACAAGTTGTTGAGATATTTCAGTCTGGACCAAAGGGGTGGACAAACCGACTGGTCAACATTGCCATCAGTGGGGCCACAAAGCTAACATGGCTAAATGTGACTAATTGCTTTCTACCATTATGTTATATGAAATTCTAAGCTAAGATAACCGCCCAGGAGATCAAGTGTCATACAGCGTACAGACACGGGATTGGTATCAACTTTCTCTGCTGACCCTCTGAAATTTTGAGCCGTTTTATAAATTAAAAAAAAAACTACAATAAAGAGTAACTACAATATACAACTTTTAGTTTTTACAACCTTGGAAGTAAGTTATTGTCTATTCTTTTGCAGAGTAAAACTATATTTCAGCTTATAAAATAGTGAACTTAGTTTATATATCAATATGTGCCTGTCTGACTCCCTGCTTCAGTGTGTTCAGTAAATCCAATGTATATGAAATAAATACGTATTTACTCAAACACTTTGCAGTAAGGTATGAGCCGTCCATTCCAGAAACATTCAAAGACCGGCCTCTTCCCTCTGACGTGACTCTGGAGTACAGCCTCATGATCGATATCATTACCATCATCATCATCAATAGGTGCTGAAAAAAAAAAAAAACAGCCAATCCGAGATCCTCAGTTAAAATCTCAATATGTCAGAAGGTACGTTCAACATGTAGGACTTTGAATACCTTGCGCAGCGTACGGGTCATCGGGGTAAGTCTCCCTGTCGTAGAGGAAGGGATGATAGCGGATGATGCCCTCCACTGAGCCGCTGTCCGGCCCGGTCGAGGCTCTGAACTCAAACGTGTCTGCAGCAGCGGTAATGTACAGAGTCTGTACGTCGTCTTTCACCTCCCTGAGGTTTATCACACGCGGAGGTCTGAGAGGCCTCTCCCGCAAAGTCACCTGATGAAAAGGGAGGAGTCCAATGGCAAAAAAAAGAATTTAAAAAAAAAAAAAAAAAAAAAGCTGAGTTTAAGTATGAATAGGAAGCAGAGAGTCGCTGTGATCAACCATTTAAACTGAGCAGCCTTACCACAATGTCAATGTTAGCGAGACGATCGGAGCGTGTGGACCCGCTTTCCAAGTGTTGTCCACTGACTCCATGAATGTAATAGTGATATATGTGCCTGGAATATGGACAAAACACTTTTTTTTTTAAAACATGATATCAATCACGGCAGACAACGTTTCTGGAATGGTGTGGATGAAGGAGCTCACGCTAGCTCTCTGGTCCACACATCAAAATCATTTTTCAGATGGGTGATGTGCTCGGGCTGGACTCCTGTAATGACGACAGCTGTGAAGCTTTCGTTCCCCTTCTCCTCGGCGATGAGGGCGTGGAGGAAGCGCCCGTCATCCTTGGTCACATGTGAGGAGTCACCGGGCTGCAGCAGGAGGAGGAAGAGGGACGACGAAGGTGTTAACACAGAGCTCTCAAAATTGCCTGTGGCAAATTAGATTAGGTTTGACTTTATTAATCCCACAGTGGGGGAATTCAGTCGTCCCAGCAGCAAAGAAAACCAAAAAGTGCACACAATATGAAAACATTTACAAATACGTATAAGATATAATAATTAAGATAGATAATTTTTTTTAATTATTTTAGAATAAATACACACACACACACACGCACACGCGCACACACACACACACACACACACACACACACTATATACACAAAAAACAACAACATATACAATAAAATAAAAATAAATAATAAATACAGTTTGGGATGAATGGGAAAAAATGGGTGTGAGAGGTGTTGTCCATGATCGATGTCAGCTTGGCTAACATCCTCCTCTCGCCCACCTCCCCGCAGAATCAAACCTGTTGAAAAACAGGTTCAGTTCGTTGGCCCATGCTTGGTCTCCAGGTTCTGGGCCCCTCCCACCACCGCTGCTGAGGCCCGTGATGGTTTTAAGTCCTCCCCAGATTTCGCGTGCGTTGTTCTGCTGGAGACGCTCCTCCAGCTTCTTCCTGTAGCCGTCCTTTCCTTTCCTTATCTCCCTCTGGAGCTCCTTCTGCACCCCCCTCAGCTCCTCTCAGTCCCCAGATCTCTAGACCCTCTTCTTCTCGTTCAGCAGGGCCTTTAGCTCCGGGGTCACCCAGGGCTTGTTGTTAGAGAAACACCGCACCTTCTTGGTGGGCACGGTGTTCTCCACAAATCAAGGTCGCTTTGCTTTAAAATTACGTTAAGTGTAAATTTAGTTGATGTGGACAGAGGCTTTTAAAAGAGAGCACTTACCTTCCTGTTTTTGATTATCCCACTGTAAACATCCTCTTTGTTCCTTTCTTTTTTCTCAAATTCCTCTTTTGATAAAACCAGCTCATGAACATCTGGAGAGCCCTTTGGTTTGCTGATCATCTAATGGGAATACAAATAAAAAAAATTTAAAAAAGGATATGCTTATTATTTTTGTTTTTTCACATTAAGACAGACAACAACAATGTGAGATGAAATGAAATGCATTTCAATATTGTGATGGAAAACATACAGACTCAGCCTTGGACTTTGAGTGGAGCAAATAACCTTGCTTTGATCTCAGTGTGCTCATGAGGGGAGGACTGGAAACTCCCTTACAGCAAGTACAGGTCACAATAAATTACTGCTGAAGACTTTTCATGCAAATGACTACTCAAGCTAATCAGTTATGATCTTAGCTATTCACGATTCCACCTGTATAAATTATGGGACGTTCAGAAACAGATCTGCTTTCAGCCTGATACACAGTTTGTCCACCTGCAGGTGTAAAGGTTTTTGTGTGATAATACAACTCTTAAAGACACTCGCGCTCTCTCTCTCTCTCGCTCTCTCTCTAGCATTTTCTACAGAAAACCCAACACAATAAGCTTAAAGCCTGGGGAAAGTCTCTACGTCTACTGAAACAAAACAAAGTGAAAACGCAGAACATGGCTGGGCTGTGCACAAAACGCTACAGGCCTTTTTTTAAAATTTTAAACGATAGGTAGAATTGGCATCATAAATCCGTCTGCTTTCCCGGACTGTAGTGAAGCAAGAGCTGAACAGTAAGGAAAAGCTCTCTATTTAGTTGTTGGTCTACATCCCCAACTTTACCGATAGTCATGAACTGTGGGTACTGACCAAAAATAAGATGGGCGAGCTGCTCGGGACGCCCCGGACGAGCTGGACCAAGTTGTTGAGAACAGGAACATCTGGGCTTCTTTTGCTTTTAATTAACGCCAATAAAATAAGCTTATCACTTGAACTGGATAGTGGTGGCATTCAGTTCCTGTTTAGTTAGACGTTGCGTCACCACGAGGATGACAGAAGTCAGGAACCGTATTTTATGTTTAAAATGGAGAAGTTAGATCTAAATCAGTTGGGAGTGTATATCAAAAATTAATCATTTTATTTGGATAGCATATGGCTTTTTGTTGGTGAGTGGCCAGTTCTTCTTGGATACTGTATCATCCATCACAATCCTGGATAAGAACTTCTCCGGCATCATCCCTCAATAAATCAATTCACCGGTTAGTCAATAAAATGTTAAAGTGGAGATAAACCACTGAATAATATGACTACGCTTTGTTTGATTTTTTTATCTTAGGCAAGATATGGCACTCGAATCAAACATCATGTTCACCTAGATTTGATAAAAACCTGATAGTATTTCACTTTTTTGCCAGTTAAAAAAACAGATCATAAATTCTCAGGGCTTGAACTGACGTTTTCACGCATCTCGTTTTGTTCAATAAACAATCCAAAACTAAAATGTCACAATGATACAAAGCAACTCAAACGATGGCTAAAAATGGGCTACGTCAGAATGCTTCTTTAAAATAGTCTTTGTTACGTTTGCAGTAATGCTGTGTTCATATCGGCTTTCCTCAAAGACTTACCCTGGCCGAGTTTCCAATGTTGAAAACAGCCTGTTTTCCTCCAACTCCGAAGAAGGATATATCACTGTTGAGACTGCGTGGTACTGGATCAGGACGAACATAATCTTCTTGATTACTGTAGGGGATTTTTTTTTTTTTTTTTTTTAAAAGGACACAATCTAAGTGTTGGCAACACAAACTGAAACACATCCGCATAGCTTAGTTAAATAGGGCACACCGACCTTGTAAATGAGCTGCTTTCCCTGGCAAATTTAGAGAGTCTGTACACTGCCCAGTTGTTAAGCTGCTTTGAGGTCATCCCGCACCCATTATCAAGAACAATGACGGCAGGTTTCCCAGCAGTTTCATCAAACAGCTGGTAAACAAGTACGGGAATAAGTCAATTCTCACATTAAATGTTTAACCAGCATGCAAAAAGGCTGACATTTTAAAAACATATTTATCCACAAATAATATGCAACTGCAGAACCAACCAGTCTGATTTCTATTGTCCTCGTCCCATTATTTTTTGCTGTTGCTGAAAGAGCGTTGTCGATAAGTTCTGCGAGCGTGTAGGCTGAAAAAGAGAGTAAGAAGTGAAACGTTTTTTACGTCCGACAGGAGCTTGAAATCTGCGTCGCACTCAAGTACGAGATTTCGATCACGTAGGTACTTACGTAATGAGTTCTTGCCGTCCTGATTATGGTAGCCATGCGCGCCACTCAGGAGCAGCGTATCAAAATGAGGAGTAAAAGAGATTTCCTCCTCTGTTGCAGCTGACAGAACCTGGTGCTCCTGCAGCAACAAGTAGAGGGTGCTGCCATCCGGAAGCTCCTCTACAACAACAAAATGTAGAAATAAATGATCTCATGTCTGACTACCTGACGTAGACACTGACTAATAACATGATCGGACAGTGAAGGAACAACATTTAAGACTCTGTTACAGGGGACGACATTTACTGTACAAACAAATTGTGGCTCAAAATCTGTTTGTTTAAGTTTCTCACTTTTTGCACCAACAAAGACGGATTTACTCACTAAATTTGTCAAAATCCAAGGTGGTTCTGTCAGTGGTGACCAACACAAACGTCTCATATAAGCGGATCCCAAATTCCTGTAAAAAAAACAACAACATCAGCTGTTATTTTTGGTGTCCGTTGTTTACTGAAACAATCAGTTGATTCATCAATCAGTTCATTAATAGATCACAAGAAATTTAAAGAAAAAATTGCTGATTCCAGCTTGTTCAATGTGACTATTCTCTGATTCCTTTCATCCTTCATAATAATAAACTGAACATCTTTTGGTTGTGGACCGGTGGACCAAACAAGGCTGGTCTTTGTGAAACACTGGTCAATATTTTGTAACATTTTTAGGGAATTTTAAAAAACCAAACAGCAAATTGATTTGATATTAACTGAGAAATTAATTGACAGATTAATCGATAAGAAAAATAATCGCGATTTGCAAATCAAAGCCATTGAGAGACATTAGATGAGTACAATCTCTACATAGAAACAAATAAAAAAAATAAAAAAATCACAGGATTTTTTTTTTTTTGTATTAATGCTTGTTCATTTTTTTTGTCAACAAGAATTAGGTTCAGACTAGAGTGAGAAAGCATTGAGCTCTGACGTGTTCAGGCCTGAACATGAGTGAGCATTATCACTTTTGACACGACAATCCACCCAGGTGTGGCACATCAAGAGGCTCACTAATTATCATGGTACTGGCACAGGTGTGCCTTGTGCCAGAACTGAATGTTCCGACTGCACCAATACGATCTGCTGTAGTGGATCACAACGCACTCTAAGCTTGTTTGTATTTCTTTAAAACAATCACAAGCATGTGGAGCGGCACCAAGTCGAAGCTGCAAAGAAACATTTACATCTGGGGAACAACCAAGCAGCGCTGCACTGTTGCACAATCCAAATCTTCGCAGTACTGCACATGGCTGGGAGAGGACAGGTCATTTAACCAAAGGCTTCTTTCATTTTCCTTTCTTCAAGTGCGTAAGGCCATTTTTTTTAAAAGCTCATGAATCTACATTTGTGGTCCAGTTTATGAGGTCCGCCCAGCTCAATCTAAAGCGGTCGAAAACAACAGTCCTGAAGTAAACTTCCCTCCATGAAGGTTGTAATGTTCCATTTTTGATCAGACTGTTTTAGAGACGTGATCATTCAACTTATTGATCATTTTGGAGGATGTATTTTGTTGTACTGCATAATACAGTACAGAGAGCTACTTTAGCCTGCATTACTTTATGCAAATATACTGGATTAAGTCAGATAGTCTAACGCCATGCAGTTTAAAAACAAAACAATTATCAAAATAGCTGATTTTTTGTGTGTGTGTGTGTTTGTTTGTTCCCGTGACCATGAATATAAATAAAAATGTTCACATGGAACTCTTCGATGTGTTTTTAAGGGGGCATTTAACAAGCGGTTTTACACTGGTTTTTAAAACATTGCGTAATGAGACAGTGCTAAAAATCCCAAACTTCAAAACTCTTGACAACTTTCTGAGCCCCCTCGTAAACAGACCTCGTTATCTCAAAATGTGACCCCCCCCCCCCCCCAAACCAAAGTGAAGTTAATCAATATTGCCTTGTGCAGAAGTCGAAGAAAGCCATTGAAGTCCAAACCAGTGGTGGTCATCTCCTTCGTTATGCTTTCATCGTAGCGGAGGTCGTACACACGGATCCTCTTGACATCGCCTCCTCTCTGCAGGGCTGCTGCAGGGGGAGGCTGGGGAACACAATTCATCGCCTTCTCAACTTCCGCGAAACGACATGCAATTGTCTTACTGTCGTCTTGTTGCCATCGCGGATTGTCAAAATGACTCCCGAGTTTTAGTCACGCAGTTGCTCAGGTTTATTCTCCGTCCTCCCGTCCCATCACGCTCTGGTGCGGGCGTCGGAAAACACGGGTTTGTACAGCGTTTTCGCTGCTACGGAAGTTGGGAAGGGACAAAAAAAACAAAACAAAACAAAAAAAAAACCTCACTGACGTCCGCGTTACTGCAGCACACGGCCGCGTTTTTTTGTTGTTGTTGTTTGTTTGTTGTTGTTTTTACTGCGCTTTACTTTCAGTTTCGTTTTCGGGGAAATCTAATTCTATGAATACATTTCCGCCGCAGGGCAGGACGCGGCCTGCTGCACTTGAAAGCAGGAGCCGTCGGGGATTAGAGGTTTTTGATCGCTATAATCCGAGTTTTTAAAACGGGTACTGATGGCCGTGGTGCTACAGAGCAGCCCGGGCTGGGTACTGGAAGCGCGCTCACTCATTGATCGAGGCTATGCACGGTGCATCCGATGGAGGGACAAGGAAAAGTCTCACGTCCAGTGCAGTTTCAAACGGCAGTGTTTTCAGGTTTCTAAAAGCCGTTGTAGTGTGACTGCCGGTGCTGCTGTGAACGGAGCAAACGCGGACATGCTGCAGAAAACAGACAAACCATCAAAGGTAAATCCTGCTACGCGGGCTGCTGACCGGGGGTTCAACAAAGTACTGGAAAGCAGCCGAGTACATTTAGTTAGTACTGCACTTTAATAGGATTTTGATGAGCTCCATTGTAGTTGTGCTTGTGGCAGGATTTACTTTACAGGACCTACGAGCAGAAACGTGACCTGCGTCATACGTGGTATTTTCATTATTTCCTAAGCACACAGTACTCCAGAGGTCAGTGCAGAGAAATTAAGCTCAACAGCAATCATTTGTGCCATTTGTTTTGTTTTATTTTTGTTATAATTCATGCAAAAAGGGACAAATTTCACTTGTAACAACCTCTAAAATGTGAATAATATTATATTATTGTTATTCCAAGTGCTTTTTAAAATTTTTGTAGCTACACTTTGAGCCTGTCCTTAGATTGTCTTTCATATTTGAATTTTTGTTGTGCTCTCTTGTCTATCAGTATTCAATTTGAATTTGTTTTCAGAAAAGGAAACGAAAACACAGTGAACTCAACCAGGGGGAAATTGATTCACAGGCTTTCCATGAGAGGGTAGGTTTAATCTCATTATTTAACTTTGAATCTGAGCTGCATGTACACATGACCTTCTTTGGAAAGAGATGTGTGCTGGCAAAGATCAGTTCAGTTCTATTTGAAATTCATTTGATTTCAGATCAATACTGAAATCAAAGGTGCTCGATATGAGCGGAGAACGAAGCAGTCACATCTTTTAATTTAGGTAAATGTATTGATGAATTCAAAGTTTTACCTGAAGGGGAACGCCCCAGATTTTACATGTCAGAGTCTGTATTAGTTTTGTGGAGTACTACTGAGTGAGAAAAAGTTTTATAAAGTACAAGAGTGAAAATTAAAAAAAAAAAAAGAAATCTGCGGGTGTTAATTTAGAAAGAAGAGAATTTAACACCGACCTGTCGCTCATTTCTGCTGCAAGCTTGATGCTACATTAGCCTCAATAAAATCTGTGGCAAAACTCTGTGCTCGTGTTGCATTGTGGGTAATGTCAGCGTCTGGATTTGACACCCATTTTTATCCCTTTTTAAAAAGAAAAACTGCCCATTGTTTACAATATGTAAAAACTTATCAGAGGTAGAAGTGCTCATAATGCAGACTCTCCCATTTCAGAATGAGACACACTGCTTGATTGATGATGATGCTTTGATGATGCAGATGTGGGGCTAATTTGATGTTATTTGTAAATGGCTGCATCGCAAGACATCCTCTTCAGCACGTAGAGCATCAGGTCTTCCTGAAGTCGCACAAATTTACGACGCAGGACGCCGCTGGTCAACAGATAAACTCCCAAAAGCTTTCACGTCATAAAAGTGGCCGAATAAACGTGTTCTCCCCTTTTTTTGCTGGGGTTTGACTCTCTCCAAACGGCCTCTCTTGTGTGTCAGCCCCACAAGGTGAATCTATCCAGATAACTAATGTCTGCTGCCATATGGCTGAACATTACAATTACATTTCTACAATGACAAGCGGAAACTACAATGCACACACGTCCTATCATGCTTTGAATGTTTTATTCTGTGTTTGTTTCTCATGCAAATTGGTAACGCTTGTACGATTTGAATTTATCATTTATGTTTCGAAGGCCTGTTTATATAGTTAATCTGCCTGTAATATTGGCGAACAATTTAAACTTGAATTAAGTTGTTTGTGTAACTGATATCAACAAGTGTTTAACTTTGGTCCTACTTTAACTTTACTGCACCACCCAGACAAAATAATCTCTGTAATGTGCCACGATGCAGATCCGGTCTGTTATTCTGGAGGGAACCAGATCCTTGGTGGAATCCGCCCGACCCCTCGGATACCTGAACGGAGAAACGGACGCAGTGAAAGACCCTCTTCCCTCCCAGGAGTGCGGCCTCGCAGCCCTGTGTGAAATGGCTAAAGAGCTTCCTCTAGTGGACGATGAGGAGCAGGAGGAGTGCACTCAGTTACTTGTTGCTGAGGACGGCTGCACTTCACACGTTGACTTCTTCTCCCGGGTGACGGAGAACAGGGCGGACCGGGCTGCCGTGGTTACGCTGATGGGAGGGGAGTATGTGATACCACCTCACACAGCGTTCCTGCTCTCTGATTTCACAAGAATACAACCACTTCTCCACTGTGAGTACAACGCAAAGTATAAAAGTATAACTGAACCAGGAAGTACTGAAAAAATATAACTGCAAAGAAAATGGTTATATAATTTTCAGGCCATCTGGAGTAGATTTAAGACAAAATGCCTCACATCTATTTTCCCATTGAATGCTTCTGGTAATAAGATTTAACAGAAGACAAAAGCTGTAAAACATCTGGTCATTGTGGCAGAAATATGACCACCCCACCCCGAATTTAGAGTTGTAAATAGCATGAGTAATATTTCTCGTCCTCTCAAGCGAGAGCATGTTTGTTGTTTCACAGCCTGACATTGTTGGTTAAATAAGTTGTTTTTTTTTCTCTCACCCAGATGGAAGCAAGTTTGACCTCATAGTTCTAGATCCACCGTGGGAGAACAAGTCTGTGAAGAGGAGTCGCAGGTAATTTGGCATTCGAGCATTTTAGAAAGTGTGAAGCAGAGCAGATATGATGGGATAAAGATGAGACTGTACTGATCTCCAGGGATGGAATTTACATGTTACAGCAGCACACCAAAAAAAGACTAAAATGGTACGAGGAGAAAACAAATTTACAAAAGTATTTAAGATAAGAGAAAATCTAAGCAAAGTTGTTAGAATTCATACTGAATACATGAATGTGTTCGCCAATTAGTTATCATCTAATAGATTCTAAAGCCTGTTCCTCAAAATCACAAACGTTAACGCCATGATGACACAAGAGGAAAAACTGGGGTTTCATCAAAGTCAGAAGAATTCATCTGTGATCAATAAATGTCTCTTCAAACTTGTTGTTTAGATACTTCACTGAATTAGTTAAAACTCTAAAAGACAAGTTAAATCATGAGAAATGATCCTCTTGGGACCTTGAATATTTGAATCAGATTAAATCCAGCAGTTGTCAAGATAATTAACTCTGAACCACTAATGTCATCCTCATGGTGGCACCAGAGAAAAAGTAGTTGAAGTAGCTAGCGTGGCTAAAAACAAAAGAAAAGTAATGGTGTGTGTGCATGCTGATCCGTTTACACTCACTGTATTCGTTTCCCCGGTGAAGATACAGTTCTTTGCCCTCCTCCCAGCTGAAACGGCTCCCGATACCCCAACTGGCGTCTCCGAACTGCTTAGTGGTCACCTGGGTAACAAACCGGCCCAGCCACCAGCGCTGTGTCCGTGATGAGCTGTATCCACACTGGGGGGTAGAAGTCGTGGCCGAATGGTTCTGGGTCAAGGTACAGAACAAATGAAGCTCTCACGCATTGGAACTCTCAGCTACTACTGGAGGTCATTCCTGATGTTTCAAGGGTTTCGCTCTCCCCACGTAGGTCACCACATCTGGACAGTTTGTGTTTCCCCTGGATTCACAGCACAAGAAGCCATATGAGACGCTGGTGCTGGGCCGATATCGGCCCCCTGCCGATGCCTCTGCAAGGTGTGAAATCTTTGACTTCTCCGTTTGTCACTTTTCCTATAATTTATAATAGTGCTCTGAAATGGAATTTATTCCAATTTTGTTTATACTCTTTCAGCCCTTCTGAGACGACAGAGGTTCCTGTTGAGGATCAGCGTTTGGTTGTCAGCGTCCCATCAGCTCTGCACTCCCAGAAGCCCTCGCTGTCAGGTAAATATTTAGGCGCAGTGCTGTACTGTGCCACCAGAGGGCAATGCTGCAGCATCAGTAATTGTTATCTTGCCATCTAGCTTAAGTGATACTTTAAGTCCTTTGACAGCCTGATAAAGAACATTATTTCTAAACTTGTCAGTTCTTTAGGTTTGCATGTTTGACATTTTTAATTTGTCACCTTGATTTTAACGAAGATGACAACAGTTATAATTAACAATTATGACCACAGTGGGGTTTTGTATGGGAAGAGAACACACTAAAGTAGTTGATGATGGATTTATTACATTATTTGACTCATTTAAAGTAGAAAATGTTACACTTTTAATGTGTAACCTGCTTTTCCACATCAGACACTTTCTACCATTGGCAGCAAAAGACCCATATGAGAGGAAAGAAAGCTGCTTAAAAAGAACATGCAGCGTCTCTATTTCTGTACTGTAGTTGAGTCCTCAACCCGTGACAGGTTTGACTCGTCAGAGTGGCAACTTTTGCTGCTCAGATATCAGATTTTTCCTGTTTGCGCTGAATGTGGTTACACGAACGCCTCGACTCTACTACTTGGAATCCGCGTAAGACCTTGACAATGAATATGCAGGGAATATGAATAAGAGAGGCTTGACGTCATTTCACTCCCTCTCAGGGGAGCGCGATTTATTGTGCAGTATGGAGAGCAAAACACGGCCACTGTTTGCTGGTGCCCTTTCAGCAGCAACAGAAACGCCTCTTGCCGCATGCAAGTAGCTGGATATTGTTAAAATACATTGATTTAAATCATAACGATGCTGTTGTGGAGCTTTGATACCATAGAGATTAAGAAGATTAGGCTGCAGATTGCGTTCAGTCTCCATGCGTGATTCCATGTTCATGACAAAGCCACTCAGCAGGTTTAATCAGAACTGGTTTGTATATTCCAGTTACTTTATTTGCTGGAGGTTGTTGTCTTTTCATAGCTTGTAATGACTGTAACGTTACCTTTTTATTTTAAATATGCCGGGCTGCACAACATGCAAACACTGAGCTGCACTAATAGACAAACACAAAATAATAGAAAAATGTCTAAATTTGTGTTCATTTTTTTCATGGCATTGTTTATAATGTTGCACAGTTGTTACAGCCGTAGTTACTATGCATGTTTTGTTATTCTGCAAGAGGTGTGAAAGCTCTGTTGGTAGTGGGCGTGTCTCAGTGTAAACTGCAATGTGGAGTGAAATATAAGTAGGGTTTGACCCAACTCCTGCGGAGATAGCAGCAAAAGGAGAACAGTTTATTTCATAAAATATTTGATCATTTAACACCTCGAGGCTTAAAGAATCAGTTTGTCTCGCGTTCACTACTGCGACAGGTTTTGCAGTTGGTTATGCAACTGCTAGAAATGTAAAATGCATCCCGAGACCTTTGGCTTCTTTCCAACTTGAAATTTCTTTCGCTCGCGTCAAGCTATCATCCCCATAATTCTGCCTCACTTTGTTTGTATTGAGCATGTCAGGTCTGCTCGAGCCAGTGGGCAGCCTCAACAGCGTGAAGCCACAGTTCTCGACCCCGCAGCGTCGAGAAAGTCTGACCCACTTCTGTTCCCCTCTCAGATGGGGCTCCTGTCACTGATATTCTTGGTTGCTATGGAGAGATAAGGGACACCGTTACTACATTACAGATAGAAAAAAAAAAATATCCTTGCCAGATGGTCAAGCTGTAAAAAAAAAGAAAAAAGTGTTTGCGCTTCTCTGACAGACAAGACGTGTGTTTTTTATTAATTAGGGCCCCCTGCAACTTTAAAACTTGTGAAAGTCCCTTGTCAATTCGGGATTATAATTATTAGTGGTTAAGTGGCTGTTCATAATATTCATTTAAGGAGGAGGCGCACACTTTTAGAGAGCAGAACTGTGATTATGATCTAAACAGCTATTGCATGGCTACCTTGTTTGATTTGATCTGTGCAAGATTGTCACATGGTTCAAATAACGTTTGAGTAAAGTTTTGTTGGGTTTATAATATGTCAATTTAGAAGATCCCAAACCAAGCCCTGTGGGACTCCACATGTCCACAAGTTAAATAATTAATTTGGAAAGATATGACTGAACATCTTCTGCGATGGTCATAATAATAATTGCCATTGTTATGTTGCAGATATTAAAAAAAAATATATATATATATAGAGGTAGACAGTTTAGACGAAAGGCAGATGAAGGAATCGTATGATAAAAATAGGACATTACTGTACTGTAATTGAACTAATGGAACTTCATTAGTTTGCTCTTACTTTGTTAATCCTGGAGAGAATATGAGGAGCCTGCGAGGCAGAGTATCTCAGACTGAATGTGTTACTTGTCAAGAGAGTAGTTAAGTAACACCTTCCATCACCTCGGGGTTTTCTTGGCAAAGTTTGACACAGCGTCCCATTTCAAAGTTACGAAGACAATTAGACCTTTTATTCTTTGTTCAGCTTCGGGAGTTGAGTCACCATTTGGAGCCAAATTAGTCGGAGAGCTGCATGTTTGGCATTTCCACACCGTGACTCTCTCTGACGTGCATTGAAAGAAAAAAAGAAAAGAAAAGCGGGAGGTAGGACAGCACATCGTGCAGGTTGTATCGGTTTGGGGATCAGGCTATTGAGCTCATTAACACCCCAAGTGTTGGCTGAGGTGAGTTTTCAGGCTGGTTTGAGCATGCACAAGAGCAGACAGAGTAGCACAGGGGCAGAGCAAGTGAAACGTATCCGTCAGGTGTGCCTCTCCTGGTATATCATCACTTATGGAGCCAAGGTCACCGCCAGGCTCGACGCAGAAAAATCTCTGCCGTGGTGTGAAGGAGCTGGGAGGCTGCCAGGGCTGCCCTCTGCCTACTCCAGGGTAACAAAGCACAGAAGCTCACCGAAGACATGGATGCAGTGCAGTTATCTGACAGCCTAACCCTCAGTGTATTGGAATGTCTAGTTTCTTTCGTGCTATTATTCAAACAGAATGACATATCAAAACCTCTGTTTTAACGTCTCATTACATTTGTGTGAAACACAAAGTTGAGGGCTGTCTGTTCATTTGTAGTGAATATATTAGTAATCTGTTTTTTTGGAATACGTAACACTAAGGGACCACGAAAGTATCAGCTAAGTATTTAGTGCATCACAGCTGCTGTTAGTGTTGGCATCACTCCTGTCCTCAGAAGTAGTGCGTTTGAGAGTTTTAAGGACAACCCAATAGAGATTATCTGCTTTTCTGTGCATACCCTTTGGTCAAAAGCAAGTGTATAATGTCTGGGGAGAAGTCCTACTTAATTTTCTCATCCTGACATGCTGCACTGTAGGGGACCAGAGTCAATATCTGTAAAGATTTTTAAAATGTTCAAAAATGAACCAAAATTATCCACAGAATATGAAGGAAGAGGAGATGAACGGAACTGTAAACACAATAAATGCTGAAACTAAAGCAAAACAAACAAACAAATGTCTTGGTGAGAATGAAGTTTGATGCTGAACTCACAACGTTTCTTCTAAACCGGAAGGTAAACAGCTGTTAATGCTAACGTTGGCAATGTAGAGATAGATTTTAAATGTGGCTGATTGTATAACATTCCTGACACGGCTAATAATAATACGTTTTTTTTTTTATGTTTAAAGACAGGACTTAAATCTTACATATTGCACCTTTAATGTTTTTCTTTGTGTCCCCACATGGCACATTTTTTGTTTTGTTTTTTAATTTAAAAAGTACTTGCACAAAAAAAAAAAATGCTGTACTGGCTTCTATTGGATTAAAGCTACAAAGGTAACACTGCATTTCAGGTACACGAATATCTTCCCCATTTTCCATTCACTTCTACCTCGGCCCAAACAATGAATGAATTAAACAGGCGTTTCAGTGGAATTAAAAAAAAAAAAAACCCACAGGAGACAGATTTGTAGTCAGATTTCACCTTTGATCAACTTCGAGCAGAAAGATGTAATCAGTCAGCAAATTCGAAGGCGGGCTTCATCACTATTTTTTAGTACATTTGCAGTTTGCAGTTTAGAAGATTTTAAGGTAACAGGGCACACATACCCTGTGAAGATCAGGCCATAGGGTGTTGCATTACTCATGATCATTTCCTCTTCCTCAATGCTTCCTTTTCACAGAGGTGTTGAAGCCGTACGTCGGAGCTGAAGCGAAGTGCTTGGAGCTGTTTGCAAGAAGTCTCCAACCCGGATGGACCAGCTGGGGCAACGAAGTGCTCAAATTTCAGCACGTGAGCTATTTCACTTTGACACCTACAGATGATCAAGCAGACGGGGCCACAGGATGACCACGCAGACAAACCCACGTTCACGCAAGTGTTCGGTTCAACTGGGAAAACTGTCCCGCCACAGGGAACCAGTGACTGACGTTCGACACCTGCCGCATCAGTATTTAGCTTTGGTTTTCACATAGCTTCGGTGCCAAAATATTTCTCTACCAATTCCTTTTGATCTGTATTCTTTCGTGCGTGCGGGACCTTTGATTTCTTTCTCTCTTTTTTTTTGTGTGGGTACGTTTTGTACGTAGTGAAACATGAGTCTGATGCAGTTGGAGAGATGAAAGTGCATTTCTGTGGAGCTGTTTTCAACCCAAGGTTTTTTTTTATATTGGCCTTTTCAGTAATCTTTGGCACAATGTGTATCTTAAGGAGGATCAAAGTATTTATTTTTTTTTACTCATTTTATGCTGTTTTGAGCTGAATTTCAAAATGTTTACCAAATGACAAACACTTTTATGGTGAATGCCTTTTGGTTGTCTTGTCCTTTTAAGAGAAGTTTTGCTTAAAAGTTTTTCACTTGAACAAAAAAAAAAAATCCACCACTCTGCCTGAAGGACACCGAGGTCTATCCTTAGATAATTTGTCCCTGAATTATCCTTGTTTCTACTGAAAGATGAATTTTTTTTTTTTTTCTGTGTCACGCTTCTAACCGGCTAACCTGCGTTTTCCTGTTGGGCGGGGCCTCTCTAATGAGTCTGGTGGTGTTGTGTGGACGAGCAGGGCCGCCTTTGAGGCCGATGAGGATGAGTTACAGCCACTGCGGTGCAGTACACATCACAGCTAATGAAGCCAGAGTGTGACTCCAGCAGGACCACTTACACATTACCTTGTCAAGCTCTCTGTCTCTTTCTCTCTTTACACACACACACACACACACACACACACACACACACACTCGTCTACAGGATGAGAAACATAGAAATACTTTGTTCAAGAAAGTTTCTTTAAGCGAGTCAAAAATAAATCAAAGCTATCAAACAGATTGGCAACACAAACTATGAAACATTTAGCAAACTGTTAAGGGTCCAATTCAATAAAAATCATCTTAAATTAAAAAAAACAGTCAACTTTACTCCAAACACTCTTTAGTGTGTAAAACTCATTACTCTTGCGTTTCTATTATAAGTAAACATTGTTCTATGTTGTCTGACAAACAAAACACTTATCACAGGCCAATGTGATTTGGTTTTTCCAGGGCTTTCAGCAACATCTGGTAGTCTTTCCCAGCTGCCAAAGTTCACTCAGTTGCCGTGAAATACTGTGAAGATGTTACCACGCGTGGGGGAATATGGATTTTCAGCCACGTGATAACGAGTGGTCGTAAAGAGAGGGAGTCATAACTCCTGTCTGTTCGAATGTAGATTTTCCATAAAAATCCTCAGAGTGTGTCTTTAAGGCCATACACGACTTCATAATACATTTTCTAAAACCCACATTGGTTACATGAGTACAAGGTCTTCTTTTTTTACTTTAAGTTTGAAGGAGCAGCTAACCTTCCAACTGTTTTCTGATTATGCTGGGTTTATATAGTCACCAGAGAAAATACTAAGAATTGTATCCAGACACGATGAGTAACAGCTGTCCACCAGACATCATCTTAAAACGTAATTTGACTCATTGGAAGCTGAGGATAGTCTTTTTAAAAGAGGCTCGTGTGTGGCTATAGGCTACTGCAGAAATACTTTTATAACAAGTAAAAGCTGTGAATGCTTTAAAAAAAAAAAAATGCATTGATTAAAAATGTTTAGCAAAATGCTTACGGTATCAGTAGATGTCATTGATTTGTCCTTAAAAATGAGGTCTTACAAAAGTGCTCCAGCAAGATATTTCTAATCATTTTATTGCTCCGTACAGTTTGCTTTTATTTCGTTTTGCTAATTTAACCGACATGAGTGAAATGACGGGATGAATAAAATGTCTTTCGTGAGCTCGCGCTGGAGAGGTACTCAACCAATCAGGTCTCCAAGGTTTTCTTGTTATTGTCTGTGTTCCCACAGAAATAACAAGTAATCAAAGAAAAAGAATCTTGAATTTCTCAGCAACAATCCCGTTATGAAACCTGCCAGAATACATCCCGTTCAGACATGTCACGCATACAAAGCTCCCTGCAATACACATTTTGTGTTCCTTCACTTTTTATTGTAGGATTTCCTTCTTTCTGCCCCTTCAATTGTTATATGTCCTCCTTCAATCTCATTGGTCAAGGTTTACTTCACCAACACTTCATCACCAAAGGTTTTGAATGTTCAGTGGTGTTTTTTTTTTTTTTTTCTACATTTTAAGTCTGTATAGATGCTGGTTATATTTATTAAAATAAAGAACAATGAGCTGGAATGAAATAAAAAACAGATAATAACAGAGCCTACCTGAAATCTACTTTGTAACACTGTCCCTGATCAAAATATCTGTCGTTTCTCTCCCTCTTTGTTCTGATCCCGTATTACTGGCTTTTTAGTTTCATCACAGACTGCACAATCCGTCTCTAAAAGCCCACAACGCACAGCAGAATGAAGTCACCACGGCCACCATATCTCTTACAGGCGCCAGCAAAGGGAGGGTTCCTGTCAAAGTCAGGATGAAGTACCAGTTCGAAGACCTCGTCACCCCTTCTTCCTCCAGCTTCCCCCGTCCCTTTGTTAAAGCCGGAGCGAATGACTTGTGTTTTTTGTTTCAAATCTTCAAAAGTATTCCCCGTCTTACTCGTGTTTTGCTGAATTGGAAGCTCTTAAGCTATCTAAAATCATGGTGAATTTCGAAGATAAAAGGAGCTTCACCTCAAATTGTCCATCAGCTGAGCGCTGATTGCTGTTGGCTTTGTGGGTAGCAGTTGAAAGACGATCATAAATCGGACTTCCTTCAAAAGTGCAACGGTTTCATCTAACATGCTGTTTCTCAACCATGAAGGGAACCATTAAGAACATCAGGGAGTCAACCACCTCATCCGCCTTTAAGGTCGGTGGCCTGTAACTGACACGACCAAAGAAACCAGCTATTACGATCAACACTGTAGATCCAATAATGAAGAGGTCAGAATAATAATAGTGTAATAATGCAGCTTTATAGAGCGACGAATTGAAGCCAGAATTACATGGGATCTGTTCCACAAGAAGGACAACCAAAATCCCACTGACAACAACAACAATATAAATAACATATTCAGCTACGTGTCACACCATGACTCACCACTATGTCACGTGGTGAACTCCTTACGTCTGAGATTACACGCTTGTATGTAGAAACCGATCTCGTGAGTGTTTTAGCACCGTTACAGAAATAATCTCCAAACTTTTATAGCTGAAAACAGAGCTTGACATTGGAACTGTCGCTGAATAACAGCTTTCTGACTGCACATGTAGGCAGTAGTAGCGTTATAAAGTTCATGATCTATCTGCACAACAGCTGCTAGCAATAACAACAAGTCAGCAACGCCTGTAATTTGTTGTCTGTGTTGAATTAACTACTGGCAGTCAAAGCTAATGATGTTTTGTTCGTTTGTTGAAAAGAGTCAAGTGATTAGGGCGTGGCGAATCAAGGAGGGACATGTGACCGATAACAACCAATCAGGAAGCTAACGCAGGTGCCTGCATAAACTTTTGTGATCTGTCTGGAATATGTAAAATCTTCAGGACTTCTCTTAAAGGGGAATTCTGTAGATTTAATGGACTTTTTCAAATCCGGTTTAAAAAGAAAGGATGAAAAACAGAACCAGCAGAGTCCTGATTTTTTATCCTCCATATAAATGAAGCTCCAAAAAGGACTGGATTCTCCTGTATACCCATCGTGCAACTCTAAAAAAAACAAAAAACATTTCCATCCTTGCCCCACGGCCAAGCTATTTTATAGTTCTCATTTTGAGGACGGGCAGTAAGAAGGATTTCGACAACAAAAAACATTTTTTTTGGTATCTTCAGAAGTTCTCTCTGATGAGTGTTGAAGAGATCAGACACTTTGCTCATTTTACTTAAGTGTGGTACTAAATTATTTTCTGTAGTCTCTCCAGCGTGTAAGCGGTCGCCAGAGACGATCCCATATCACCAATGATAAACTGAGTCATATTTTCCATATAATTCTCGTTGAGAGAGAGAGCTGGGAAAATAAATGTTGCTGTAAATAATCAGAGGCTTTGTCAACAGCTTCGCTGAAGGAGGGAAAACAAAGCCTTTGGTTCAGAGACAGCTGAGCAGCAAACTGGCAGCCATCACGGCTAGATCTCCCACAGGAGACTGCAGGGGGATGAGAGAGATAATTATTTCCTAAGAGGTGCTGCATGTCCTCGTCTGTCTCGGTCCCAAGGCCCGGTCCTCCGACTTTGCTCGCCACACTCGTGCGGCTCAAACTTCTGAAGAGCAGAAACCACAATGAACGAGCAGCGGCACTTAGTAGTTTCGTCAGAAAGCAGCATCATCAGAGAGAATGTGAAATCTGCTGTTGAGTGTGCAGAGACAATTCCCAAGGTATAAATTTATTACCAGCAACTCTTGATGTTTATAGCAGCTGCTCGAGTGCGTTGTTACATTTCTGAAGAAGAGTTTTGTGGTCAAAAGAAATATCATCACAAGATATTTTCCCTTTTCTCTGCACAGCCATAAAGCAGACACATTCTTGTTCTTATTTTGTTCATTATGGATATTTATTTCATATTCTCTGACTTTTAGCGACCTGTCAGCAAAATCCTAATATTAAATCACACAAATGAGTTTATATTCATATGGCTCTATACAGGCAGTGTAGTAAGCTTTGATTTCCTTTCTGATACTCATTCAAATGGTAATTTAATCTCCTTAAAGGATTAATTTACCTCTAAATTTAAGGCGAGAGGAATCAAAGAATATCTTAAATGTATTTATGAGGATGTAGACTCTGGTAATATAATCTGATTTAACGTAGTGCCATGTACTTTATGAAATGTTTCAAAGTCACCCAAAGGGACAAGATATATCTGGCTGCCATTAAATATACATATGAAGAGAAAGAGTGAGAGAGAGACGGGCATGTTTCAGAGCTAAATTGAGACACGCTGTAGAGCTTGTAATTTTACAAGAACACACTCCACGATCTCACTTTTATCCTGAACAGGATTTGGTGCCGAACGGCCACATTATCTGAACTTCTGTGTAACCAGAGCCAAGAAATCACAAAAGTTTCCCATAAAGTAAATGGATAGAAAAGCAGTAAAATAACACTATAATTATGCTAAGTTTCTCCATGCAGTTGGAAGCATCATAAATCCAAAGAGGGTTTTTAAACGTTTACTAAACAGTACATATAAGGGCTTCTCTTCGCACTGATACACGCTCTCATGCATTGCTGCAAAGATTTTCAATTATTTAATTGTGACTTGTGATTAATCGTGACGTGCCCGTGGGTGCAGCATGTTGAAATATTGCTATCTGTGATTACAGTGACTGGGTGAGGCAGAACAGTACTGCTTGTTTTCAGGGAACACAACGTTGGTGTTGCTTTACATGCCTCTGGTAGCGACAATTTGGAAGTCCACCGCAGTAAATATGTAAAACAAATGTCGAGTTGGATCCTGCTTGGTTTATATGTCTTATTTTGGGAATGCCATGCTGTCCAAATATGTTTAGTGTCCTTTTTAAAAATAAAACACAATTGTAAACAGTTTTTTTTTATTATTGTTTTTTTTTTTTAATGTAAGCCACACAACAGGGTTCAGGATTGTACAAAAGAAGCATCTGGTTAAGTGTGCTTCCTGTACGGTTGTCCACAGCACAAACAGCGATGGAGTGCAGTGACTACTAGCCGGACATTTAGAGGACAGTGAATTCATTTCCATAGAGGAGATGGTGCACGTGGACAAAGTAGGCTTATTGGACCCTTAAAACCACCCAGTAGACTGTTATCGGACTATCTAATAGGTGGTTATTATCATACATCTGTCCAAAATATATTCGCTTGTAGGGGCCTACTGAAACGATTGGGCAAACGGCACCTAGTAGTAGGATAGTATAGTAATTACAAGCTATGGTGGCCGTGGTAGCTATGATGGGAGCAAAAGGAGGAAGTTAAGTGACGTAGTTTAAAGAGCGACTGTTAAGTAAAAACACGTCAACGCTTGCTTATTTTAAGCATCGTACGTAACGTTTTTAAGTAATTTTGTGATTTTCTTAAGGCTAATAAATAAGTAGCTTCGGTGCCTAAACCAAACCAAACTACGGCCGTGTCACATCATTAACCACGTTTGTTATTGTTACCGTGACGACAAAGGTCTGGTATGCCTGTCGCTGATGCTGTCCACTACTGTCATAGATGTCGTGGATAAAAAGTGTTAAACTGCAATACCCGGTGTTTTTATATCGCAAATAGGTCGGATCATAATATTTCATGTAAAAAGTCATTGAAAGTGTTAAGCACCCACCAAGAATTGTCACTCAGACACACTTTAGCTCATTTCTTCATTTGCATGATCTTCTCATTCAGGTCGTGCATTCACACTATAAAACCAAGCCACATGTCTAAAGACTGTCATGGTAATTGACCAAAGCCAGCCGTCGAGGATCCCTGCCAAAGCAACAGTGCTACTGACAAACAGGAAGTCCCGCTGCAAGCCAAGAGCTAACGAGCCAACACTAACAAGCTGACAAACAATGAGACGCAAAGAAATACGGTGCCAGATAGCACTGTAAATACGAACAAGGTGCTTTGATTTCCCGTAATTTTATTCCACTGAATAACAAATACTGTGTCGTAATTATTCGTTTACATCGTAGGTCTTCCGTTTAATTTGATTTACGTTAATTAGCTCTCCCTGTCACTGTGTGGGTTTTGCTTCATGCTGTTTCCTTCCCACCACACTTCCACAGACATCCATGTCAGTTGGATTGGAGACCCCTAATTGCACACGGGTATGAATACGAGTGTAAGTACATTTTGTCTTCTGACGAGCAACCTGCTGTGCATGATGGGAAAGGATCCAGCTCAGAAGAAATATGTGAGTTTGCCCATTTCTGTATCTCTGCGTTGAACTGGTCTTACTTCTCATTAAACACGTGCTTCTATCGTTTCATCTGTTAACTTTGACCGTCACATATTTTCCTATTGTCAGAATGGCTGCATATACCGTCGGTTTTTCTTGGAAAATACCAGAGCCTCGTTCACATCAAGCTCATTTTCGGATTCTTTTCAGCCGCCCGCCGAGCCCTGTCAGCATTCAGTGTCAGCGAAGCCTAATGGCAGATGGACAGATGGACGGCTCCATCCATATTCATTCACACGATACCTCATGTAAAGATCTGTCTGTCAGCAAGCAGCAAGCGTCAGTGAGTCAATGGAAAGGTGTCGGAGAGAGAAAACAACAAAAAAAAAAGGACTGTTTGAACATCTGAACATGAGCAGCCAGTCCAAAATAGTCACTGAAGGAGATAAATTGAGGGTTATTAGCAGTTTCGGTGTCAAAATGGCTGACAGGTGGATGGCAGCAGGCAGGAAAGCACTCTGTGCCAGATTTACAAATCTTGTAGCCATATTAAAGTGAAAGATTCACGTCGGCTTTCTTTGTCCGTTCCTTAACTCTGCTTGCTATTTTCATCTGTCTTATCTCCTCATATACTTCCAAACAGTAGTATATTTGTAGTGACAAGTAAAGAAAAGTTACTGTATATTCGTGAATGTGCAACTTTCACGACACACTCATAAAACACTTTACTATTTGCCCGCTCTGCGTCGTTATTTTGCTCCGGAAGCTCTTCTTAAACATTATTTCTGTGTCAGCAGCGGGTCGTGTTGCATCACATCGCTGCAGGGTGTTTCGCTGTGAGAGGAGTAAACAAAATCCCGAAAGTTTTTAATGTGGGAGGAAAATGAATCTATGCAAATGAATAAAATGCCGAGGGCTGCTGTTTAATCCAGATTGTAGTCGGGGATCTCTTTGTGAGGTGGCATTATGGGTGGATAAATGCAGATGATAAGATTCTGTTCGTGTTTGATTATCTGTTAGCGCTGCTACAAGGAGCTTTTCAAACAGTGACGTCGCACCTCTACAGGTGAGTGAAAATTTGGGAAAAAAGGCGGGTTAATTAATATACAATATGTTTTTAGACTCATGTGGGTCAGTCTACTTATTGACTGAGGCAACATTCACAGACAGAAAGTGTCCTAAAGTATTTCCCTGTTCATTTTGGTTGTGTTATTCATGTTTTAGCCCTTTAGGTTCCTTTTGATAATTTAGGCAATATGTGCTTCTCCGTTTCAGTAGAACAATGTTCCCGTGCACAAAGCAAGGCCACATTTTGAGAGATACGATTTTTTTTTAAATGGAACACATTTTTCTCCAGCCCCACGAGGGCTGTAAAACAGATCAATATTATATTGTATTGTGATATGAGAGCAGATATTGGCTTCAATTTTAGAGCTCAAGTGTCGTTTTTTCCTGGTTTTAAACGCTGCATTACAGTAAAGGGATGTAATTTTCTGAATTTACCACACTGTTGTAGTTTAGTAATTATATCCACATTACTGATGATTATTTATCAAAAATATCATCACGTAAATGTTTTGAGAGTTTTGGCAGTTTGGTCAAGTTTTGTGTACCATTGTCTTGCTGTTAGTTAGTAAGTTAGAAGTTGTTGTTTTTTTCCTTAAACTGATGATTGTAAAGTTTGACTGTATGGATTGACTGAAAAAAAGTATTAACCCGATATTATATATCATAGTTTGCTAATGTTTGATTTCCGCAAGTATAGCAGAAAGAAAACTTCCACAGCAAAACCATATATCGACGCTATATGGAATAGTTTTTGAAACCGTTTGTGTTGTCATTAGCTACAAACCTCGCCTAAATTGCTAAACTGACTATAGAAAGTGTGCACTGGTCTTATTTTCCGTAATGGGACAGAATCTGGGTACAATATCAGGTTCACCTGGAGAATACTAACTCCCCCACACACATACTGAGCAAAGGTCACTGTTGCTCCGAACAAAGCTCAGTGTGACACTGGTAATAAGATGACGCTGGACCGCTCATCTTCTCATCTTGTCTGTTTGTACTGAGAACCTTCTACCTTTTATCATGTTTGTAGGATTTTTTTTTTTTTTAATCAGCGGGCGAGTGGATGATCCAGAACAAAGAAAACAGGCAAAAATAAATGCAGTTTCTGCTGATAATTTGACTGAGCTGAATTTGTACTGACTGTACAAAGTTCATGCTGTGCAGCTAAACAATTCCAAAAGTACCAAACATGTCAGGCTGAATTTCTTTTAAATGTGTCACGATACACAACAATATTTCCATTTTATGCTGTTATGCAGCCATAAAAAAAACATGTAGTCTTGGATTTTAATATTTCAGAATAACAGAGCAAGCAGAGTTCATGTTTTACTTCTTATACACAAAAGCTTTTCTATTTGCTTTACATTAAGCATTAAAAATGATACAAATTAAAATAAAATGTATCAACGTTATTGTATTTAAATATATCTCTAATATTTTTTAACAACCACTTCCATAAAACATTTATGACTTTTAAATTTCACTCGTGCAGCCATACTGCATACAACCTGAAGGCATTAAGGTTTATATATAAATTATATGGACCGAGTAGATGATCGACTAAAAAAAATGGCGATCGCTGAACCTTGCTTGCTTATCTCCAATAAAACAGCCACAGCAAAACATCTTTTGAAGCCATTTCTAAGGATTTTTGGGACAGTATGTGTGTTCATTAACTAAAGATCTGTTTTGAATTGTCCAAACAAGGTGCACAAAGTGACTCGTACACACAGACCCACCCCTCTATTTTAGCTATTTGGTTGCTTCCAGCAGGAGACATAAATAAATGTATCCAGAAAATTCCTAAAAGCTGCATATTTTCCTCATTTAAAGCGACTTTAGCGTCAGTGATTTACCCACAAATAATCAACCTTAGTGTTAGCTTGTTCTATTTACATAGCAGCAAAGTTAATTTTGTGAAAGGACTGAATAAAATCTTGTAAAACAGGGGATGGAAAGATTTTTAGGAAAATGTAAGAGTTAAAAAGCGTAAGTTCAAACAGCAGCTACATAATGAGGATGTGAACTTTCTTTACGTATCTTACACAATCAAACGTTTTAGCTGGTTAAACTGCTGAGAAGAAAGCAAGAATAATCCTGTTTCATTTCTTTTCTTTTTTTCCTCCTCATGTAACAGGATCCGTCACATTTCTTCTCGGGCAATCATCCCCACTTCAGTTAAGTGTCAGTGAATCACGCGGGGAGCTCTAAACGCGCGATGATCAGTAGTATCCATGACCACGCCCGCCGTCTTGACATGCTAAGAAAAAAAAAAAAAAAAAAAAGAGTCCACGCGTGCTGCTGGGGAAAAGCCTGATGAGACCACACCTGGATTCTTTCTGTATGAGGGTTAAAAATAGAGCGGGGAGTAGATGAGAGAAAAATTGGTCTCAGCTCTGAGTTCCATGAAATATTAACAGGGGTATCGAGAGGAACGGGCGAAGGCTGTCTCTGTGGCATTGGGAGTCTGTGAAAGAGAGTAAATCCATGAGTGTAGGATGTGGGTTTGTGTTGATGAGGCTGCAGAGCTGGCAGATTGCTGCCGGTAAGAGCCAGCCACCCAGTCATTCAGAGGGGTTTCCATCAATCACAGCCCCAGCGGCGTGTCTACGCCTGCCTAAACTCCCACCTCTGCAGAACAGCATCAACCACCTCTGTTTCTTCTTCCCCTGACCCTTAAGGAATACATAAAAACGAGGAACCAGAGGCGAGTGACGTACAAGACTTATTAGAACGGTGTGTCATTCGTAAACATGATATAATTTTCACAGTGCGGATAAAAAAAAAATACGCAAATGAATATATTTTATAACCTCCAAACGCACAGGGAGCTGTCAGCCTGTGTATCAAAAGCAGAGCCAATAAATTTTAGGGAAATAAAAATAGCTTCCATTCAATAAATCGCTGCGTAAACAAAGCCAGCAGTAGGGCGACTGTTTAAACAGGGTGCACATACAGCAGTATGGATCGGAGCTTTATGGAGGAGAATACAATGGATAACCTTTGTTGAGTATTGACTCAGACTCTCTGGGTTAGTATCGTGATATTGAGCTGACTGCCAGAGAAGTGATAAAGTAGAAGTAAAGTAGAGCCCAGTGAATTATATTTGTTCAAAGAGGATTGCAAAGCAAATTGTAAAAAAAAAAAAAAAAAAAATTATAGAGACATTTCAGGAAGTCTACTGTGCCTGCATACTTTGTGCTGTTTTTAATGCTAAACTTTGTTCGGGCAAACTTTTGTTTTGCCTCTTTTAAAATCTACCAGTCATGTATTTGAGGCAATAAGCAGGAGGAGGAGAAAGGCCATGTTTGACTTCGGAGCACAGTTTCACCTCTTTCAATGTCCAAAACAGTTTCTCCTTTTTTTTTGGCTTATAATGTAAAGAAGTTCATACTTCTTGATATCAACAACAAAGAAATCTACTTGTAGTTGAATCATGAACTCCTGTGGGGCTTTATTTGATAAAGTCATACAGGGTTCTCAAACATTGCATCAATGCCAGCGGTACGTGAAGTCATCTTAGAGTTACAAAATCTATTACAAAATGAAAATGTTCAGGGCTTTTGAAATATCACTTTAAGATGTGTTAAATTTGTCCCTGCTCACATCTTCAAAAAGACATGAATAAAAACTATCGCCTTTCATAATGCCACGGTATGATAAATAAACCACACTGAATTTAGTTACATCTACTGAAGTGTGTATCTTGAATGGCAATGAATAAACAATGTTCCCTACACTCTTGAGATTCTCCTTTATACTCTCAAAGGAAACTGTTCTGTTGTAAAGATTTATTTTATGAAACCTAGAATTATAATTTGTATTGCTCGCTGTAACAAAGGTTTTGATTCAATTATGTTTTAGCGGTTAAAATATTCAAAGGTAATTCTAATATTCTGCTTCCTTAGAAAAATTTGAAACACGTCTCAATGTAATAAAGTCCAGCTTTCACCACCTTTAACTACGACATTAGTAATAAACTTCAATTCAGAAATTTCCAACAATGCCAACAAAAACTAAACAACATGAGCTTCATAAATGTAGAATCGTGGCAGACCTGTTTTTTTTTTTTTTTTTTCTAATTCCATTTTAGGCTATGTGTTTTTTTTTTTATCAAATCAATTAACTAAATGTATTAGTTTTGGGGGGAATAAGTAAAATATTTTTAAACAGCCCCATTCAAGATAGCATATTCACTCTACATGATACAAAAGTTAACATGTCTTTATTGGATTTGGGAAACTCTAACATCACCATAGATAGCTTTATGGTCAAATGTGAAAACGCACTGACAAAACAATAAGGATGTAAACTAAGCAGATAAACAGGGTTAGAACAAAATACAAGTACTGATATGTTCAATTTGAACTGGGAAGACATAAACTGAGAAAGTTTGCAGAACCTCAAAAGCCAAGATGGCTCTTTCACATATCAACAGCTGTGAGAGTTTAGTGATACTGTTTATCAGCACTTCTGTTTTATTTAAGTCTCATCAAATCAGTTATACACAAACTGTCCAACTTCTATCTGTGGACCCTTTTGTAACTAGTTTTTCCTGATTATAAATCAGAGAGGTTAAAGCATTTGCTCATATATTAACCACAAAAAATTAGTCATATTTGAAGGTTCTATCTTCAGTGGCATTTCTTACCTTAACACGTTCATGTCTATTTATCCACCGTGGATCCGTCCTGTCTGACCCTTTATTTAACAAGGTGGGAAAGTTCTCACTAAAGATTAATGAGATTCACCTTTACTGCTGATTCGCTGTGATGGAAACTGACCCATCTATAATGACTTTCAGGTAAAATAAAGACACCCTGCAGAGGCAGACAGGGCTTCACACATTTGTCTTTTCTAAATGTTAATTCCTTACAGGGGTTTAATTGACAACAAGTCAAATTCTCACTAATTTATATCTGCTGTTGACTATTTGTAATTTGAGCCCCTCCTGACTTTATTTACCCTTTGGTTGAGATAGTGGTGACAGTCGCCAAAATGCCTTTCAACAAGCCTACGAGTATCTCCAAGACTTTGTAAAAGACCTCTCTATGAAATTAAATAAAAGGATGATTTCACTGTTTAAATTGAACTTAAACAAGCAGATGAAGGTTTCAAAGTTTAGCTACAATGGAGACTAATCATACAAAAAACTTAATTCCCCTTTTCAAGCCCTGGAGCTGTGTCTATGTAACATAGCCATTTCCTTGTTTTAGAATTTCTATCATTGTAGATCAGCAACAAAGAAATACAGCAACCCTCATGGCTTTTATTAACACACAAATTACAATTTTAAATATTTTATATTGGGGACCGGATGCCCTGCAGCACCTGCCATGCCACATAAAGCTTTTCTTTACTCGGTTCAAGTAAAAAATTTTGCACTATATTACTTGCCTCTTAATTCTCTTTGTTCCTGACAGCTTGCAAGTCTGGCACTAAACAGTCCCCTCTAATGACATAACAGCGTTTCCGGCAGCTTAGGGACATCCACTTCTCCGACATTTGCAGTTACACTAACCAGCGGCTGAAATCACTCAGGCCAACAGGTTAGACTAGTATGAACACACCATGTTTTATACACATTTGGTCTTTTACTCTAAACATGAAGGTTTGTGTTGCAGGGAGTTGCAGAGTGAGATGAGCAGAGACGCAGGTATTTTAGAGGTCCTTCCTCTTGTGAAGCTTTTCATCGGGTGAGGTAAGGATTTTTTTTTTCTTTTTTTTTTTAAGCTGGTGTTAACAGTGGCGAGGTGATGAGACATCGTACTGCCAACTGGCCCAGCAAGAGAGAGCGACAGGCCGGTGACAGGCCGGGGCACACGGGCCTCAGTGAGTCACTGATATGGGACAGCGATGACATGCCGTCACTTCAGCATCCGCTCTCCAGGGCTCTGGAGCTCTATTTTAGAGAGGAGGGACTTACAGGCGAACTGCGTGCAGTAGCAAGGCTAAGGCTGAGAGACAAGAGAGGGCAAAAGGATATAGAAAAGGATCAGCCCCCCTTCAAAACAGTGAGCTTTGACAATGAGGATGAGGTCATGTTCGAAAAGTGAAATTGACGCAACTGAAATCGCGTCATCGTGGCCAGAGAGTGATATCAAAATCGATCAAATGCCCTGAAGCGTCACGTTTACGTGGATGTGACAAAGCTCTGTAGCTGCTGCAGCGAGCAAAGGAGAAAGTATGACGTTATTCACATCGTCCACGGAGAGATATTTTGAATGGATGGGTCACTATTGGTTTGGAGCTTTCTGCTGACAGTAGACATTAGTTTTATTTAACGAGCACAATAGGCATTCTTGAACTTTAGTTATCACGTTAAAGATGGTCTCCAAATGATATGTTATCTTAAAAGCAAAACATGTTCTTATTTTACTTAACGTAAACAAGTGATTTCTTTTTTCTTTTTTGCGTAAACTTGTTGATCTGATCAGATAACCGACCACCAGCTGCTCCGCCTGGTGAAACTGTGGCTGTGAAAGTCTGCTGCTCAGGTTTACATCTGCATTAGTGGTTGTATCTGCGGTGCTACGTCTGTCGTAGCTGGGCTGTGACCGTTGGCATTAGCTGGGAAAGCATCGTGATCTCACACAGGATCTGAACCGCTGACGTCCCATCTGACAGATGTCATATCACCGCACACATTCATACCTCCAGATGCAGCTAGTGTTACAACCATTAGTAACAATAACCACGATCGGAAGTGACAAAATCGTCCCATTCACAGCTACAGTCCGTTTCAATCAGCCTCACGGCAGTTGGGGCTCAATGGGTCGTCAGCAGTATGTAACCGAGACTGATTTATGCCTATAATACATTATAATACATATCTCAGGTCAGCACGGCCTTTCTCTATGAATCAGAGGGAATGCAAAACTTCACACCTTTCAGGGAGTCCTTAGATTTAGTAACAGAGAATTGGAAACGTGTCATATTATATATAGAAAGGAATTTATTTATTTTCCTTCTTCAACTTTACTGTCACCGTTCTACACCCACAGAGAAAAATAAAAATACGCTTTCCTGCATCAGATCACATACAGACACTGGGACTGTCAACATCACCTTTTTCTTCACTTCAGAGGAACACACTCAGTATTTTTTTTGTTATCAGTTTATAAGTTGCCAGCAGTAATTGGTAATGGAAAGGTAAACCAGATGTTATGACCCTGAAAACGGTAAATTTTTGCCATAAAACAAATCCATCCTCAGGAGTCTAGAACAATCAAAGCCACATTAAAAAAAAATGACTTGATTTGTGCTAACTAGTTTACAGAAAAAAAATCAGATGAGTCAGACAGGACTAGGCTCGCAGCCAAGCTTTAATAAATAAACAGGAAGTGAATTTGCTCAGTGGCACCTGATATCACCTCATGGAGTTCATTTTCCTTTTCAGAAGCTCGTAAATTGCAATGCGCACGTACCAGAGGTCACAAATACGCCTGTAACACAGGTGCTGATTTTGATCGAGCGATGTAACTTTCTACGCTCTGTTCACGCACAACAGGAGCAATCTGAATTTTTCGATCGCACCTCGTAAATATATAATTCAATCGGTTTTATGCATCTTTTAAACCGTTGTAAACAAACACAGGGACACACACTCAGAAAACATACACTTAAATCCACTGTCGGCCATGTGGCCTTCTCGCAGTGGGTCCTTGTCTGATTTTGAAAGCAGGTAGCAGGTTCGGTCTCTTGGTTTTTCAGTTTGTATTCAGCTCCTATTTTCAGATCTAAGGTTCCACTCACGATTAGTTGCTTGCCATCGTTTTAGAGAGCTTATTATATCTCCTTTGATGTGGTGATTCACGTCACAAGTATTGAGCCAAGAGGTGCGAGTGGAGGTCGGGGGCAAGAACCTGTTGCGTGAAATTCCATCATACGGATAAATTGGGAGGATTGCAACAGTTCAATCTAATATTAAAATCTTAAAAATCGGACACCCTGGAAACACATCGACCTCTCCTGTATTCAACAATCTTGTTAAAAGATCTAAGTTAGAAATCCATCCATTATCTATAACCGCTGGAGCCCATCCCAGATGACATTGGGTGAAAGGCAGGTACACCAGAAATGTAATTAAAATTTGCCCCTTCATTTCATGGAGTTTAATAGTCTGTAAAGGAGGACTAAATGAGAAATAAAAGGGTGACTCGTTCTTGGCAACCTACACAAATGCTAAATAGCCGTACATTCGCGTCCCTAAAAGTTGAACTCAGGTGGAGATGTTGCATTAAAAGGTGCCTCAGATGCAATAAATATTCTCAGTTCCTTCCTACTCCCCTTTTGTTTGGTGTCAGCGGTTCAGTTTGATACGGAGGGGGAAGTGTCAGATAGAAAGCCTATAAAAGCACAGACACTTTGGACAGCTTGTTATAAAGTTAAGATGGCGGAAGACAGTTTGGCCCAAAACTTCTGATTTTCCGCTGACGCGCTGGAGCCTCCCATCTCTGGACAAACTCCGTCGATACGTGATTGATGCTGACGCGAACAAGGCAGAGGATTTCCTCAAGGACTCACCCATAACATTTCGTTAATGATTACAGACCTGCTCCCTCGCTAAGGAGGAGATGAAGTGAAAGGTGACGATATAATGGTTTGACCACTAAGCTCTCTTCACAGCCACCGAACGACTTAACGAGGCACCTTTTGAGCCACTTTGGCATTTACTCTCGACTTAAATAAAGTCTTGTCCAACAGGAACAACTGCCCTCCAAACCCCCACCCGGACACACATCTCCAAAACATGTCTCTCCTCTATGGTCCGGACGGTCACGTCTAAACTCACCGTGCCTCCTTTAATGCAAGCTGATTGGACGGAGCTCTTCTTCTCCCCTCAGACCAGTCGGTGATCTGAGTGTTGTGTCCCTGCATTAATGCTTCAACCAATCCCTCCATCCGTCATTGACTTTGTGGTTGATGCCTGTGACCCAGTGCAAGTTATTTTTACCACAGTGGCTGTGTGACGGACGTCACTTGAGACCTTTAGACTAGTTTTTTGATCAGTCATGGATAATATAAGTTCATTTGCAAACGTATTACAGAATTTGGATCTGTCTTTCAGCAACTGCATCGCCAGGAAGCGGGATTTGTGGAACAAGGTGGTCCCGTATCCACGGGAGGATACCGTGTCAGTTCCACGTTTGCTTAACGTTGAGGTTAAAGGAATTTGGATGGAGCAAACACAGGACTTTCACTCAGATGACCGGTGTTCGAATCTGTGAGAAAGAAAAACTCAATGTGGATTTCTTTTAGGTAACGTACATAAAGAAACGTATTTAATTTATGTACATTAAGTAACTGAAGTGACGCATGTTACTTACGTATGATTACTTTTTTTTTTGTTATCCCAAACCATGTTATGAACAGATTGTAAAGCAGTTATATTTAATACCGCAAACATTTAAATGCTGTTTATTCTGAAGATCATAAAAGTAATCAAATATAATATAAAATAATATATAATATGATGACTTTGAAAAGGTCTGTGCTGCATATTGAGAACTTGTACTTTTGATGCATTTAGCTGATTAAACGAACACACGTTCACATAATGAACACAGGACATCTGCTTGTAGTATTTTTAGCTTTCCATTCTTTACATCTGAATACTTCCTCCAACAGGGGTATTGAGTTTAAAATGTGGTGAGACCTGTGGAGTAAAGGCATTTAACTATAAGGACAGATCTTCGTATTTTGTGATAAATAATCTAATATTGTCTTTTTAGCTCACTCTAATCCATTAAAATGCCACTAGAAGATCTGTATAGTTTCATTATCTTGAGGGAAACAAGTTTCCAAATCCCTTTGAACAGCCCCTCTTAAATACTCAGAATTAATGGAGCCAATAAAAATGTTTGCTTCCAGAAATTCTGAAAAATACCCAAATTATAATTACATAAACAGCAGTTTCTGCAGGCATTACTGTATACCATTTGGTGCTTTCAAAATATAGAAATACAGCACATTACATTTCATCCAATAGATGTCTGAATGAGACAAGAGCCTCCTGCATCACACGAGAGGAGGATTAGCCCAGAGGGAACACCACAGCCCTGCGTGGGATTTCATAATACGTTAAATTATCATGAATTACAAAATGTGGCCGACAATAAGCAAACATGCCAGAGCCGATTTCACAAAGGAAAAACAAGCAGTTCAACTCACAACCCCTTGTGAAAAAGGCCAAAGTCCTCCATGATCTTTTCAAGATGAGACTCTACCAGCTGAAAAAAGTGCCCGTGACAACATGACTTATCGGCCTTTAAAGAAAAGTGCTCAAACGGATGTATTTGGTAATGTGAGTTAGCAGCGGGCCGGGACCTGCAGAGAGCCGCGTCTCGTGCCCTACTTAACCTGTCGAGGCCAGTCTGAAAACTCCTCAATCAAGCCTCAGTGGGTGTAAAAAAAAAAAAAAGACATAGTTCAGAGGTGAATGAAACATTGAGGGCATCGGGAGAGGGGGCGGGGGGGTTGTGGGTATTTTTGTCCTCGGGCATTTACCGGTCTTGCTCGAGAACACGTAAGCCCCTGTACCCGCCGCAAAAGTGGACCGTTCCTTCAAAAGATTTTGAGAAACGAGCTACAGAGGAATGACACATAAATCTGATAGTGAACTCCGCTGAGGCCGATGCGATGACGCGAAGGAAAGAAAAAGGGCTCTCAGAATAGTTCCCCTCCTCCCCCGGGAAGGTGTGTGGGTGATGTCGGTGCCTGGTTGCTAAGTAGTTATTTATGGAAAGTTTTGCGTAATGTTTCGGGGGGAGTATCCCTTTTGGTAAGAATCCCAGCAGCACCAACCTGCAACCTGCGACTCTACACTTACCCGATAACATTTCATGGAACATGGCTCACTTCTTTCTTCTAACATCATTTTTTTTTTTTTTTTTTTAAAAGAGAGCGGTTGGACAAACTATGATTTCCTCCAAATATGCACACAGTATGAATGCAGCTGCGACTAATCACTTCCCCTGTTCAACCTCAGCTTCAATTTGCAAAAATCTATATTTCTGGCCACAAGGGGGCACTATAACACTAACACTGTCACCCAAACAGTTGCTTATTTACACAATTATCGGTTACGCAATAATGTTATCATTCCTTTGGAATTACTGGCTTGTTGCTAGTGGTGAACATTTAGTGTGCTGTGGGTCTTGCCACTGATATTGATGCTACAGTATGAGAGCTGTGAGATTAAACCAAAACTGCCTGACAGCTAAACAAGGAGCTGAAACTCGGTGATGAAGTTCCGTAAGACCACGAAGAGCTGCAGATTTAACTGACAATACTCTACAGCTGCTTCACTACGAGCGACGCCTTTCGCATGTATTACAAAAATATTCCTTATGGTCACAAAAGTTCACCTCAATTTATCAGCTGCTAGCAAAAGTGGATTTGGACAACACCCTCAATAGACTTGCGCCGTGTAGTTAAGACCGTACGCTCGTTAAAATATAGCCCCCTGAGCATTTGGTCCCTTATGGGCCAAGTTTCAAAAACACAGAATCCTACGATTTTCACAGTCCGACACGCTAGCGATCTTTCATTAGACCCAATGAAATAACCCATCATGGGTTATTATGGGGTTTGTGGGGCAGTCGCTATTTTCTAAGACTCGACAAAGCTCCTCTAGAGCCACAGAAGACCTGCTGGAGCTCTTAATGCTCAGCAGAACTGAGAATAAACAGTAAAGCATATGTCTGTAGGTACAGGTGAAAATCCAAAAACACCACAGGGAGGCTGTTTTTTTTTTTTTTTTTTTATAGATGTATGTTGGTCCATGGTCATAATTCTTATGTCCAAAAAATGCTGACTACACATTGCGCTTTATGATTTGTGTCCAGTTTGAGGAAAGTTTTTTTTTGAAGCTTTTCATATTAGTCAGACAACAACAAGGGGGCGAGAAATGGTAGTTTAGATACGCCTAATGTATGTGCCTGCATGAGTGTGTTCTGGGGAAAGGTTACGTGTTATACAACATCCACCTAAAAGCCAATAAAGTCACAAGACAGGTGTTGCCCACTAATTGGCTGTCATGGCAACGACCAAGACAAAGAAAGTTCATCAAAATTTGCTTCTTTTTTTTTTTGTTGGCTATATTTGTGCTTGTAATGTTCAATACGCATCATAAATATACTATTTGTCAGTGTGAACTATTAGGCGAGATGTTTTGTTCCACATTGGTGATGTTAAATCTCAAAACTGAGGCTTGTTCACAAAGGATAACGACCACAACCTGTTTGCCTCATTGCAACCTCTGTCACTGTTATATAACTCTTTAAAGGGATAAGAGTTACCCATGGGCATCACAGTGGGCAGCGGGACAAGAATGACACTCAAAGGCTTCAACGTCTGGTGGTGTAACCCGACACAGGGCTGGCACCACTCTGTGGGGGACTCTGGGTGACATTTGACTACAGCTCCAGGAGGGCCAGATGTGCCGCTTTGATGGAAAGGAGACGTGTCAGCTCAGAATAACCAGCGTGACAGAGACGGAAAGTACGAGGGAAGACCGAGTCCCAGCGTTGGGACGCCGCTGTCCTTTTCCAAAACCCGTAGGGGAAGTTCAAATGAGAGCACTCACCAACAACTCTTCATACAATCGCGGGAGGGCTTGAAGGACGCATCCTTAATACACTGATCAATCTGCGCCGGCGAATCCGCAGCTCTAGGACACAAAATAAAAGGAGGAAATAAATAAAGGCGGCTTTATCGCTTGCCTGCTGCCAATTAAAGTGAGGTCTTATCAAAGCCCTTCAGCTTTATTAAAATGCAGCGCACTGACAGGCCAATAACCTCTGACAAATTAATAGATTTTTGACAGACGGCTCGAGGCTAGAAGAGCGCAGTGGAAATGATCAAAAAGACAACGATAAGCTTGGATGTTTCACGGCAATAAAACACATTATGACTTCATTATACAGAAAATATGTTTGCACATGTGCTGTTTGTATTATAAATTCATCAGACTTTTATGACTTAAATGTGATTACAGACATGTTTTAATATGTTTTTTGGAAAGGAAAAGACAAACAAAATTTAAATTATTGATTATTTCTTTGAGAGGAGTTCAGTTTACTAGAGCCAATGGTGCACTCAACAACTTTAAAACCTCAAGTAAAATGAAGGTTTTGGAGGAAATTGCATCATTAAAAACACATTTTCACTTTCTTCCTTCCTTAATTTTTCTTCAGCCCACAAAATGTCGCATATTTACAGCTGCATAATGTTTTCTGTTCAGTAAATGAGGGTTTATAGCTTTTGTTTCCACACTCTCGCCTCTCTAGATATTGCCTTTCATATTAAAGCTGGTGACATTTTGTCCAATGATGACCAACCGTAGGTGTTATTAAACCCTCATTCTGGGGTGTTTGAGATATTTATTCAGGGCCTGTGTAGTAGGATATTGCAATTTCTGAAAGAACACTTGCATGCCTGTAAATGAACAATAGCTACGTCTCTGAGAATGGTGACACTTTTCAGTTTGATTGTTGCAGCATTTTCATTTAAAAATCTCTTTTCACTCGAACGCTTAAAAGAGGCAAAAGTGCTCGTTGTTGCAAGCAGGCATGTGTCATATTATTCTCTGCATCACTGCATTATGGGTGTCAGAGAGCTGAACTTAGATTTCTTTTTTCATTGAAGATGGAGACAAGAAAAAGACCCTTAATTGTATTCATGCAACAACAGCACCTACTTTAGAAAGTGGATTAAAAACAAGCGCCGCTACTTGATGAGTGCAAATTTTTCTATTAAGTCTGATTACGAGGACATTTATAGACTCCAAAGGACAATGGACTAGAAAAGCAAATGATTACAGTGAAAGTGAGACACAGCTAAAGAAAAGGGGAAATTATCGCATTTCTCTTCATGAATAAAGGACTTGATGTAGCTTCACTATGTTGAGATGTACCTGATAGGTTAACCTGCACAAATGTCTGGTTTAAAGACGCCTTAAAAGATACATTTCGTAAAGGAACCACCTCAGTGTGAGCTGGATGTCAGAGTGCATAAGGGTTTAACAAAAAAGAAAAATACAGCATTAAACCAAACAATATCAAATAATTGCTATTTAGATGCTCGACTACACCAAACCTGGTTCTGGCCAATACTTGCTCCTAAATACAGGAGAAGAAAACAGATCATTAGACTGAAGGTTGATTGAAAGAGTTGCTTCACCGTTGCAGGGAGGTTTTGGTCTTATTGATGTTAGGAGGAAAATGTTTGAAAGGACAGATCATTTTTGGAGGCGTTCTGGGCATGACAACGGTCCCAGGGCAGACCTCATTTCTCAACAGCTTGTCTGGAAGCACCCGGATATCCTCAACATGAGCGGAGGAGAGCGAAAGGGAACAAAGGATGTCACGCTGCCTGTCCTGTAAATACTGCAACTCGTACATATACTGTACTCTCAAACGTGGTTGACAGATGGTTGGATGGAAGTTAATATGCTGCTAGCTGTTCTGCATTTAAAACCATTATGTTCAATATATATATATCAATATATATTCTGTGCAGCAAATTTTTTTTTTTCTTGCAAAACAGTTTTGTATAAATTGGGGATAGAGCACCTTATCGCAAACCGCAAATGCTCACGCAGAATAACTTTTTGATTGTCCCCTGTAGAGTTTGAATGTGTTGATATGAATTGAATAATAAATGTTTTATGTCCAATATAAAAAAATATCAAAACCATTTTTAATAAAACAGCACCTTTAAAAAGGCCAGTCACATTTTCCAGGAGGAATCTTTGTTATGTTGTTGCTACTTCATGCTTAATTTTTAGTAAATGCTTATATCACTGTACCGTATTTGAAAGTTATTTATCTCTCCTATGCATCTGCTCTTGTATTTCTGCTGTGATGCATCAGATCAAGAAAGCTGATCTTATTGCATTTGGGAGAATTTGCAGTTGATTTCAGCTGGAAATGTGCTTCCAGGCTTTCCAGCATTGCGGCGCCCAGCTCCGTGTGCAGGCGTGGATTTGAAACACGCTCCGAGAGGAGAAGTGGGCGGAGAGTCGCTGCGGCCACGTTTGTTCGGGAAGTCACGGCTAATCGTGACGTTGCCTGCCTTTGCGAGCTGTGATGTTACCTGTCCTGACCTTTTCCCCTGCAGGTGACAGGATGCAGAGCAGCGGGAGAGCGCGGCGGTGGGTCCATGATTAGACCACATCAGAACTGCAGGGTGTGGTGTTCTCGGTACCGCCGTCACACACATCAAACAGTCAGGTGTCCCCGTCAGGTACGAGGGAGCAGCAGGACACGGAGAAACTGGAGGCGGAGAGTGAGTCAAAGCTTCACTGCTCCATCTCTACTGTGTCTTGGCTACCCCTCCGACCTCAGGGCTTGTTTATATCCTCTACTGTCTGTGTGCGCGCGTGTGTGTGTGTGTGTGTGTGAGTAGGCGTGTAGGCAGATGCAGGTATGTTTGGCAACTAGGGGGGAGGTGGGAGTGAATCAGTGTAAATGAATTAACCCTAAGCAGCGTTCACACTATCAGAAAAACAAATTTACACCTCTTTCACACTGACCTGGTTGCATAATTCATGAGGTGAACCTGGAGAATATTAAACCTTTAATGCTGCAATTTACATAAGTCTACTGTCTACAAATGTACTGTTAATATTACAGACTAGGTTCATGAAGCACAGTGAAAAACTGAACCAAACACTGCAAAGGAGAAATTTAAAATAAAAACGGCGGCACGTACTTTCCTGCCTCGCATGACGATTGTCAGTATTGGAGCTGAGCAAAACATGTCAAATGCATTTATTACTTTTTTGCTGTTTTCACCCCCCCAAAAAAGTTGCCTCGTCTTTATCTGTGCAAAAACGCTAATTGGCTCATATAAATTTGTTGGACTGACATACATATTTGCTTGCTGGTAAACAACACATGGTCGGCCATCTTGCTTCGTCTGTTGTTATGGTGACGTCACTGTTGTGTCACTGGTAGAAATGCGAGCTGGTTTGCTGGGTGGCACCCCGGCTCCACATTTCCAGAACTGAACCAGAACTTTTCTTGTTGAAAACCAGTAAATGAGGCGAAGCAGGTGAGAAGGCAGTTTACTTGGTCCCTTTTCAAAACTACAGTCTGTAACAGCTGCAGTCTGCAAAAGCAGAGATTTAGATGCAGGCAGTTAGGACAAAGGGTGGACCTCTATGACTCAGAGGCACAGAAGAGTGTGGGGGCAAAGAGAGTGAGCTAATGGACCGTACAGTGTATAAGTGATTAATTACCGACAACAACGGGGCAGATGTGCAGGCAGGTGATGGTCAGGTGACTGTGGAACATCAGGACGGTATGAAGGTATACTGCAGGTTGAAGGACAAGCTCTGGAGTGAGAGGAGGTGACGGGCTCGTTCGACTTCATGCAGCGCTGGCTGAACGTGATGCATGCTGGACTTCAAACAATGCATACTGGTTAGAGATTTTGTCCGACTTTTCGCCGACGCTGCAAAACGTCACCGTGTCACATGACATTAACATCTCCCGGAAGGAGGGTGGCCACAGTTTCCAGAGTCAGGTGCTGCTATTGCTCTCCTCCGGGCTGCACCAGGCTTAAGGCTTAACTAACACGCATGATGTATGGTTTGTTTATATTCTAAGAACTTCAGATCCGTTATCTCCTGTGGTTTTCTCTCCCAAAGGAGATGAAATCTATTTGATCTCCTCTTTCTGGCAGCTCAGTTTTTACAAATTGGCATCATAAACTACAGTTTTAGTTTTCAGCAAGAAAGCTGCAAGATATTTCAGTTCGGGAGTTTGTTATTTTAAAAGAACGAATGCCCAGTAGGTCATATTTTAAATCAATTTACTCATGCGTTTGTGTGAATAAACAGTGTGTAGAGGGTTTTCAAAACTGTCTTAAATATGAAACAGATTTGCACTTTTTCAACTTGCTGCTGCGACACAGGTGCAGTGATTTCCCCAAACATGTTGGCATGTTGCTTATTGATGATGCTATGTTGCAACGGAAAAGGTGTTCTGTGTTTATTAGTCGTTACTTTATTAAGACACTACACAAACACGAACCTGAAAGGCAAATGCTACGAGATTTTGTGAGGTCACTCACACTTGTAGAAGCAGAAGTGTCCGACTTGATTTTAGTCTCTTTTTTTTTTTTTGTCCACCCCTGCAGTCATTGGCTTTTAGCGTTGACCACCAAGTCAGTCAGAGTCAGCAAGAGTTTAAAACAAACGCAACTGTTAGTACTGGCACGGACAAATAATATGCAGGAATTCAGCTGAGGAAGACAGACTGTCCACCTTTTCTTTGAGGGTATCTTTCTAATCAAAAACTCTTGGATGAGAATTCGAACTTTCCTTAAAGTGTTAGTTAGGAAGTTGTGTTAATTCTGAAAAGGACAAAGGAATGAATAGATTGATATCACGTGACATCTTTCTTATCTTTAGATGCCTGAAAATGTGAGCAACAAGTGAAAACTTAACACTCAAATCCAGCTTTCAGCTCTTACATAGTGTTTTTAGTGAAATATAATACTGCTAGGAGTCTTGGTGCCAGGCTGACCCGAGTCCATTTTCTGTCCGAATCAATATTCTGAGGATTGTCTGACCCCAGTCCTGAAAGGACCGTGCTCACCCTCCAGGATTAATATTTCAGTCTGCCCTCGAGGAATAAACCAGGGTGTTTTTCTGGCTGTGGTTCCTTTTGTTTATGTGATTATAGGAGGCCAAGCAATCATCCAAACACTGCAAACATGAATGTGGAGCACAACAAGTTGAGATATTGCGGTGACTCTGTATGATCAGCGTTATATACCAAAAAGCCAGAGTGGGAAAGGAATGAGAATGTAATATTACCGAGTATTCAGAAGGCATACAATATGAACACATGTTCATTCGCACATGCAGATATCAGCTGTGTGTGAAGGGTAAAGTGAGATGATTTTCATTTTTAAACGGTGAGAGCCCATCAGGAGTTTTCCTCCGCTTATGAGAATGTGTGGGAGTGTCCCTGAGCGAGTCTAATCGTCTTCTGGCCAGAACGGAGTGCGATGCCAAAGCTCGTCTGTTACACTGCAAACATGCGACGGTCACTGGAGCATCTGGTCACACTGTTAAGTCGTGAAATTTTAAGCCCGCGCTCTGGTTGGATCACAACAGGCTGCAGCTGCTCCAGACAGCGAGAGCTGTCGCAAAGGGTTTGTTTTAGCTGGCTGAAATAAATGACTTAATGCTCAGACTAACTCTGAATAAAGAATTAACATTTGTCAGGGCTCCGCTGGGGCCGGGAGGTGCAGCGGGGTCATGAAAGACGTCATCTGGGAGGGGCAAAACACAAATCAAGGTGGCCTCTTGGTCACAATTCAATGTTTACGGAGAGGCCTGTCCAAGCTGCACTCAGGGGAGAAATTGATTGATTCTCTATTACAGAGAAAGATGATAACACTTGCAGAGAAGTGACTCTGACATCCTGCTCTGATTGAGTGGCTCTGAAGAAGTGGATAAAAATAACAAAAAAAAAAATCTAAATTCAAGTGGTGCAGCATCTTTTGCCAGATTCCCCTTTTGATTAAATATTTCAATTAAATGTCTCAAGCTGTGTTTTTGGCTTGTTTGCATTGGTATCACTGAATGTTAAACAGTGAAAGAAGGGAACAAGTGAGTGGCAAGAAAGCACAAAGTTCCTTCTTTGCAAACTGTTGAGTCTGATGCTGACTGAAATTAGCTTTGTGTACAGTTTACACTTGAAGGCTCCTTGGAACTAAATGCAGCTCATTCGAGTCACTACAATAACAAAAATGTAGCCGATGCACGCGAAACTCAGGAAAATCTGCTATGCTTGAAGGACTGCATAATTTATTTTTTTTATCATAAAAAGTAGTGTAGTAAAATAGAGTGTTAGTTCGTGGGCAAACGTCTGCATGTACACTGGCTGGTTAAAGGGCCAGTCCACTTAAATTCCTACAAGGCCTATATAGATATATTTGGGATACAATATAATGGAGGTGCCTGGAAATTGACTTTGTGGTTCTCCCACCATTGAAAAATGCAACAAGTCCCCCAAGAGACAACATTTTCAAAATTGCATTCATCCTTGCTTTCCAACACAGTCCATATGAGTGCTGTTCTGCCGCAGCTATCGGCAGGACAGCACTGTTTTGTCAGTCTCGTTCAATCTATTACAGACGACAGGAACAAGTATGGTTCACACAGGGCAAGCAGCGCAAGATCTGCCACCTCCATGCATGAAAGAGGACTAAAACTCAACAGTTGAAAAAAAAAAAAAAAATCAAAACGAATGCAGCACAACCACAGATCTCTTCCTCTTTTTTTTTCCACATTACCTGTGAAACCTAGTGCGTCCATTGTCCATAATGCAAGTCGACGACTGACACTACGGTCAGAGATTTAGGTGTATAACTCTAGAAGCAGACAACGACCAGGTTTTATGTGGCCTTTGATGTGGTACGGTATATGACTGAAGAGCGGGAATCAACCGCCACTGCCATCAGCACCAGTTACTGGGACATATGACAAGCTGCTCATCTGACTCTGACGAATCCCTCTTAAGCTCTGATCACATGTGACCAGCTGAGGCCCCGAGTCTATACGACGGGTGACTGGACGAGACGTGATGAGGCAGGAGCTCAGACGCGACTGCGGCCCCGTGATGTGCAGCGCACCCTCTCCCTGTTCTCATTATCCTCTCTCTGGGTGTTATGGAGGAGTGGGGATGGGAGGGAGGACGGTTGCGGCTGCGGAGACTAGCTGGCTAACCCAACATCCCCCGTGGACATGGAACAGATGGGACCTGACTCCCTCCACACAAATCACTGCCAAGAAAGCTTTGGCCTGCTCCATTGACCGTTTCAAAATGACGTCTAGTGTTTACTGAAAGAAAAGTCCAGGGTTGAAGCGTCGAAGGTAAAATAGAGAGAGATTGGTGTTAAAAATTGAAGTGAAATTTAAATTCTCCTCATTTTATTTTTAAAGGAAAGGAGGTGCCTCATGTCGGTTGTTTCCGATGGCGATGGCTGGCATTTGAGAGCTGACGTTGTTAGTAGATGTGCTGCCAACTTGAGTACTACTGCCTACAGCACATTATATCCTACAAATGTTTCTACAAGACTTTCCTTACCAACACACTTGTTGTGGTTTTGTAGTCTTTATTATTATTATACCCTTTCCTTTACAATATTCAGCATTCAGGACTCATTTTGCTGTTGACATCTTACATTGGGCTTGCATCCTAAATTTTAAATGCTTTGGAAAGCTGCTTGCAAAGTCAGCATTACCTCACGTCATAACAATGGCAAATAAGCCAAATTTGAAAAAAAACCTGAACTATCCTTTAAGGTAATTGTTAGCTATGTTTCTTACAAGGCTGCTAAAAACTGCAGCTCATCAGCCTGTAAGTGTTTTCCATCGTCCATTGTAGCGTTTTAAATATGCCCACGTAGCATTATCAGACATTTCTAAACCACCTGTCCATTTACATTGTCAAACATTTGGGAGAACACAGCTTTGTATTTGACCCGAATACTAGGTTCACTTACTGGCCTGCTAACGTTAGCACTTATTCTCACCATTCATTTTTACTCTCGTCATTTAAACACCTTTTTGACACGATCCCACAAATGTGGCGGGCCTAGTTACTGTCTCCGTCCTGACTATCAAAACACAAAGCAGCAGGTAATTCTGACACCTCAGTAGATCCAAATAAAGTAATGGAGGGAGTACACACTTGACAGTTGCCATCAAACATAGGCTAACAATGTGCTCAGCTGTCTGTTGAAACTGAGATTAGAGCCATTTTTGTGCTCGCCCTTGCAGATATTGGACCACTCGGTACAAGTAGCAACAGAAAAGAAAAATTGTTTGCTCCTTAATGATTTCAATTCAACTGTACAGACACGGCACCCGATAGACAAGTGGTTAGGCTGCATACCACATGGGTAAAAATGTCCTGAGCAACCCTCAGTAAGTCACTGGTTTAATTCCCTAACTGCATGTCATTTCCCGAATTTCTTTCTCTCATTTACCGTCAATCTCCACTTTGAAGGCATAAAGGAAGACGTTTTTTCCTTTTAAAAACAGCAAAACTGTGCAGAAACAGTGGCCCACTCCCTTCCCTAATGGAATAACTGAGGAAATGAGTCATTAAGATTGACACTCATCCCACTGATGGTCTAGCTCCAATCCACCCACCCACTTGTCAGAGGGCCGGGGTACCTGGGTAATGTAGTCGTCCACTGGGGACACAATTAGAGAGCTGCCACCTGTACTTCCTCTCCTCTCTCCCCCTCCAGAGGTAGACAGGCCTCATTAGAGAAACCCGAGCCTGCCTGTGTGTGGGGGAAAGACTAAATTAATCTACAGTGGAAATCTGACACTAATTAGTATTTTTTTGGCCAAAACGCTTTAGAGGTCCACAGAGACAATAGCATTGAATCACTGAATACATTTGAATCGTGCTTGTTAGATGCAGAAAACAAAAAACACATCAACTCATAGTAACTTGATTTTAATGAGCATCTATTAACAGAACAAAACTGCTACAACAGTGAAACATCCGGCGTCTCCTGAGGAGTCACTGGCGTGAAAGTATATCCGCTTAGTCTATATATATCACCTCACAAGTGCAAGTGTGTTTTTCTGTGTGTAGTTGCTTCATTCAAATTGTGGAGACATGAATCTGCTTAAACAGTCAAATTGTGGGGGCCCGCCTCATGTTTGTGTACAAAACACCAAGTCCCCATTAGGATTAATGTTAAAGTTCATTATGAGGCCAACTTAGCTCTGCTTATCCTTTGCATCTCATTACAGCTAATTCATTAGACAATATTGTATAGTCAATGTAATGTCCTCAGAAATGATGGAAACATGACTCTGTGTGTGTGTGTGTGTGTGTGTGTGTGTGTGTGTGTGTGTGTGCGTGCGTGCGTGCGTGCGTGCATGCTGTTATTAAAACTGTCTGATCAGGTTGTAGTGTCATTCATAGGCCTTTTGTTTACATGTTTGCTTCGATATAAGAAATGCCAGTGTGAACACTAAGTGAACCGAGAAAACCAAACTACAAGTATAAATGCAGCCTGGTAACCGTTTCATCAACCAACGAACCAGCTGCGATGGAGCAGATGCTGCTAACATGCACATAAGAGAGGGAGACCGACGTTGCTCGATCTGTCCTGGGAGGAAATGGCGATCAAGTAGTGACGAAGCACATCTTGCAACTTATTATAGTGTAGTCATGAGAGCAGAAACAGAGAAATAGAGCCACAGTGAGAGTTATCACTGAAAAATAATTAAAGAGCACGGAGAAATGGGATGACAGGATGGATTTAATATCCACAGAGGAGAAGCACTGTCCATCATATAGGGCATATTAACTGCATTGTCAGAACTGCAGCAGCACAAAGGCTGCCATTTCCACTTCAATGTTGGTGTGAATTAGCTGTGCAGAGGTACTGTACTGTCGGATGATGAGCAAGCAATAACACTGAACCTCCACCGCAGCTGCAGAACGTACACTGTATAAAAACAGGAAAGGAAGGAGAAAAATTATGAAAGTTTCTAATCATCCTGATGCGGTCAAACTGCAGTGATTGCCTTATGTTGTTTATTTTGTGATTTTAATTATTTTGGCCTCTTCTAATTTCTGTGGGCATTTTTCTGAGAAAAGCTCAAAAACATGCAATAGTCACAATACAAATATAATCTTTTTTTTTTTTTTTTTTTTAATCTTTTCCTAACCAAGTAGTTTTGTTAGCTACACCTACTGCAAAGAAACAGGCGTGACCATGTCACATTTAACCCAAAACGTGTTCTTTTCCTAACCATGACCATGTAGGTTTTGGTGCCTATTCAGAAGAGACGCAAACAGCTTCGATTATTTTGACTATTATTTGACTCCCTGGGAGTGAGAACATGTTGGAATGCAAAGACCAAGATATTAAACTGCACGTAATAACTAATATAATACCCTTTTTATATTGATACAGTGGTCATACTGCCTCTGAAAAATCCATGCAACATTTTGATGAAATTTTTACCAATGATACAAATATTTACAAAACTACAACACATGTCCGACTGTAGCAATGATATTTTAGTGGAATATCTGGATTTAAGTTAGTTGGTGGGCTGCGAGGGGATATGAGACACGGACAGTAGGGTTAGCCACCAGATGGCTGGGACACCGTGTTGCTAAGCAACAATTAATCAACATACTTCTTTGGGAAAAAAAAAAAAAGTAATAATAAAAGAAACTCAAATAGAACATAAACAAACTGAAGTTGAACACTTTTCGTAAGTTCTTTAGTTAAAATGACAGAAACCGCAGGATGAAGAGTCTTTCAGTAGCAGCCTTTAATAAACAGATACTGTTGTTGTTATCAAAGCAAAACAGCAATTATACCATTGCACTATATGAATAATCTATCTGGATTTCTTGGATAAATTACATTAGAAATATTCCGATATTTAACTGCACAACACCGCCGGCAGAGTGTGAGGCAGGCGTCTGCTCTGGGTGACACAAACAAATCAAACTGCAAAAACAAGAGCAGGAGTGAGAGCTTAGTTAATTAACACTCTAAAATTAGCTTCGGATCACACAATGCAGAAGTTGTCAGCGGCATTATGAATGCTTGAATGATGTGAATGAACGGCAACCTCAATGAAGACGTGCGCAAAAAGAAAGTGCGGCCAACGCACAGTGTCACCGACACACTTTGACAAAAACGGCCAAAAGAAGTGGATTTGTGAGACGTTAAGCTTGTTTTAAGTCGTTCGGACACACGCGAGGTTTAGAAGTGGACGCGGTGAAGGTGCTCATCACGCCAATGAGAGGAGAGAGGCAGCAGGGTGACTGTGCCACTACAAAAGAGAGTTAAAGATGTGGGAGGCGAGCAGGAGCTTTAACTGAGGCAAAAAATAATGTGTGAACTAAGATGAGCTACTTCAAGATGTCCATGTTTTCCCTGACAGCACGGTCAGTGTGTCAGGAGAGTGCAAAAGAGGGTGACTAAGACTGCATCAACTCAAAACAAGGGGACCGCGCTCATGTTTTCAGGACGGTCATGGAATGACAAAATGATAGAAAAACAATTCAATCTATTCTTTGTTCGCTTCTTTTTGATCAACAAACAACCAAAACTCGATCAGATTTTCCACATCCTGTTTTCTGTGATCACCCACAATCACGTAAAAAAAAAAAGGTATAATTTTGGGCTTTTTGTGTGCCCACAAATAAATGTGGCATCCTTGAACACAACCACAAAGATGATTAACTTTTCCAATGATTTATTTGACAAAAAACAACAATACATGTGGAAACAGTAAGAACACAGGTATTAGAAGCTAGTGTGGCCTCCTTTAGCAGATAAACCTCTTGTAGGTGTTTTGCATAGTTGTCCACCAGTCTGACTTTTGACCACTTCAATGCAAAAAAAAAAAAAAAGAAGATCTTTGAAGATTTTCTGTCATTTAATATCCCCGCAACTGTTTTTCAAGATGAGGAGTAATTCCAGTATTACGTCAAGCCATGAAACATTCCCAAACATAACCCTGTAAAACCATAACTTGCCATTTTTACACTTTGGCTCAAAAGACTTAAATTATTATGTGAGCTTTAAAAGGTGCTCGTAAGGTGGGGAATTTTACCTCACTTTTTGCCACTTCCATAATTTTTCCGATGAAACCGACTGCAATACTACGCATGCCTCCAAGGAGATACTGTCTCTGAGTGCGCGCTGTTATCCCTATTTGAATGAATATTCATCTTTAGTGTCGACAGAAGGCTCAATGTAGAGAAAAGCCGGGCCTAGCCTGGGGGAAATGTACATGAATAGATCTAAAAATAAAAAAAAAAAAAAAAAAAAAGCCAAATTTCTGTCGTTTTGACAAAGTCTGAATGGTTTCCTGTATCCCTGCTTCCTTTCTCTTTTCACACATTCTGAAGCTGTGGCTTGAGGTCAACACCAGGCTCCAGGCTTTATGAATCCCATCTCCTCTCTGCTCCCTCAGGTGCATTACTGGACTGTGTGTGTGTGTGTGTGTGTGTGTGTTTAACAGCCCACGAGTGGAAAACCAGAAGAGAAATTGTCAGGTGGAAGGTGCTCCAAAAGGTGCGAGGGGGCAGCGCAAAACTACGTCATCTTTTTTCCCCTTTGTTTTAGTGTCACACTAAAAGCACCAAGCTAAGAATGTACGCTCAAAGATGAGTACTTCTCATTGAAGTCATTATAAAAATAAAGAGAGACTTCAATAGGGCATTTGTTGCATCACTGTTTTATACCATTCAGTTGGTGTTATATCACAACATATGTATTAGTCTGCGCGTGTGTGTGTGTGTGTGCGTGTGCAGTGCTATCTGAGCTACATCATATCGTTGGTGATTTTAGTTTTCCACCCACTCACCACCACATGGAGAGAAAGCAAACAAATGCAGGCAGAAGTGTGAACACGATATCTCCGATTACACACGTTAAACTAACAAGGCAGAGACATAAAAGTGTTGGCCGGCTTCTCTACATCAAACAGGATGAGTGGTAAACACAACCGTGCACGTGTTCTTCTTTCTTTGCGGGAGCAATGTTTGCTTTTAAGAGTGTTTGAACGAGATTAAAACATAACGAGTATCTGAGGAAATGAAATGCGTGTAATTCTACTTTTAAAAAGGTAGAAATTTACAGTAGATTATTGTAATCGGAAATAAAATAAATAGGAATAGTTTTTCCAAGAAAGACGCACTGCATGCCGGGCAATATTGGTTAATGTCTTGAGGTTTAGAACAAATAATAATTTACGTTGTATTTCATGATTTTCGAGCTCTTCTCTGAGAAATGCCCGTACTTTGAAAACAGAGGTAAAAGTAAAAGACCTGCACAGCCCAGTCAAATACATATTCCCTTGACTTTGTTACCGGTTCCTGATTGATCTACTTTTTTCTATCCAAATTCATAAACTCCATTTTAAGGAAAAGAAAACTGCACTTTTCAGTACAAATCTTTCGCATTCATGCAGTTTGGAGACTGAAACCTTGGTTATTTTCTGTAGCTACAATTTAGCAATGTGCCAATGCCTCACGAAGTGGTTGCTGAACCGGCTTCCAGTTACTGCAGCGCACACAGTCAGACAGATATTTGGCCAAATATTTCAAATTTAAAAAAAAATATATATATATATATATATATATATATATCAAAAGGATGAAATGAGGCGTCTAATGTAGCATTTACCTAAATTGAAATGGAGTGATTTCATCTACACAGGCAGCCGGCCAAAGCGGAGGCTACGCGTGGTAAATGATGTGGCTCACTGACGCTGATGGGATTTAGTGTGGATGTAGCTTAGCTTTCAAAATACAGTATAAATGATGAGTTTTTTTTTTTTTTTGTAATAGTAGATAGTACCAAAGCAATTATGTCAGTGCTGAAAAATATTCCGATTTGGTATACAGCTCTACACTGGTTCCTCAACAATAGAAATAACCGTGAGCGACTTTATTGCTGCAGTAAACACGCAAGAAAAAAAAAGCATCAAATGTCTTGCCACTTGTTTATGCTCACCGACATTCATGCTGTGATATTTCCATCCTTTTTAATCAGCACTTAATATTTCTCACTTTTCATATTCTTAAGTATAAAAATTCTAAATTGCTTTTTCAATGAGAGAGTCACGTGGACAGTCAATGAGATGTGGCGAGTGCTGACTGTTTTGCATCTGACCAGGGACATGGTCATACATGCAAACAGTGGGATTATGAAATTTTACATGGTTTGTCTTTGGAGAGCACCGAGCTGAGGTTACTAAGATTTATGCACACACACACACACACACACACACACACACGCACACACACAACACACACACACACACACACACACGAGCACGGGCTGCCACGTATGTCACTGCGTGTGAATGTACATGGAGTCATGAGCAGTATCAACGCAGTAAAGATGCTCCCATGCAGTGTCTTAAAATGCGTCGCCATATTTCCAAATGGGTTCCTATTTCATTTTCATTAGGCCGAGTAGAGTATCTATTTATCTCCATCATATCTCCACCAAAGCATTAGCATATCTTTGCATCCAACACCTCGCTGAAAGATGAAGCAACAATGAGCTTCGCAGTAAAGTAATTAAAGCTTAACCAAGGTGGTGAGTGCAATTAAAATCAACCAGGCTCAGTTGAATCCCTGGGTGGTTCCTGACATGAAAAACAAACAAAAATACCCCCCTCATCTCCTCCCTCCAGCCTCCCAGCTAATATTGAGTTCTTGACAAGAGCGCCTCGGAGGCTGCTTCACTTTCTCTGCAGGTTTCCCTGCTCTAAGGTCATCTCCGCTCGCCGACAGCCTGCGCTCTGACTATACCTCAGCTTTTTATCCTTTGGCCTGACTGTGTCCTCCGCTTCCACAACATGTCGGCAATCAATGACAGGTTTCATACTCCGCGCACACACGCGCGGCGAGGTGCGTTTAATCGAAATATCCCAGGCAATGTTGCAGGAGTTTCAGGGATCTAATAGAAACGTGTCAGATCTCGCATGTAGCTGGCGAGGTGGGCAGCTTCCACAACAGCTCTGCAGAGATAATTACTTCAGTGAAGTCAGACAAACCTAAAACTATACCTGCAAGTACTGACACGTAAGGTAGGTAGGTAGGTAGGTAGGTATATACTTTATTAATCCCCGAGGGGAAATTTTTTTTAAGTTAGTATCCACTCAGTCACTTGTTTGAAAATTGTTACGCACTTTCGTATGAAATCAATACCGACTGAATTCCTGGTTTCGTTTGCGAGAGGTGTTGGCTAAAACAATTACTGTTTTGAACATCCCTCAGGCCGCGAGATCATCACAAATCGATTCCGTGATGTTAACGGTTCATGACATATGGTAAATAAGTCACTCATCCCAATTATGAAGTACTTAAAAAGCTTTCACTATGTGACCGCACAGCACTGAGTTGATAACCATTTACAGAAACAGATATTTAATTCTCTATTGAACTGACATCAAGTGTTTTTCACTTGTTTTATGTTGTAGTGATTCAACGATCAGAATCTGTCGTGATCCGCTCGCGGCAGAGTTCATGAAGATCAGCGTCATCAGGGAATAAACAAAACTGAACTCAATCTTCAGTTAAAAAAAAAAAAAAAAAAAACAGAGTCAGTCTCAGCCAGACACTTTCTACTAATTACTGTGTGCTAAAAAAAAAAAATATAGAGATTTCTTTCCCACGAACTTTTACCAAAAACACAAGGAAAACTGCTTCAAATACCCTAAAAAGCAAAAATAATAGATTTGTGTTTATGCAGTGTGAGAGTCAGGTGTCCTCTCCAATGCACTGGGTTTAATATAAAACCTGTTTCGTTCACGATGTCGCATGTTGGAGTCGGAGTGATGACAGGGTTTCAATTCATATCATCACCGCATAATCACACTGTGGATCAATGGCAAAGAAAGCATACAGAGACTTGCTTTTTCCCCTGTTTGCCTCTACTGTTCTTCAAACCCACCCAAGTCCTGCTCTGAGAAACTGCGATGGCTTTTGATATGGAAATTGGACCGCTAATTTGGGCGTACATTTTACTCCTGAGAGATTATACCCGACTATTCAGTGGTCACGTCAAATAGATGAAATATTTTGTAAACATTGACATTTCTGCCATGCAGCTCTTTCATCTTTCAAATGCTAGGGGCAACGCTGACGGGGTACTCTTTTTTTAAGACTGAGTATTTGTGTAAACTATATTTGGATGTGAATGACGCAGGAGGAGTTTGGACTTTTCTTGCACTTGCAAAGTAGAAAAAGTGAACTCGGAGAGGAAAAAGAAACAGTTTCAATGATGAGTTTGTCAAATCAGAGATGTTTGACAAAGCCAGACAATAAAGACAAATAAGTCCCCTGTGACCGAGTGCCTTCCACAACCACTAATGTAAATTTACACCCTTATTGTGGAGACGTTAAACAAACTCGTTGCAACACTAATAGCAGCCTTTAAATATATATTACGGTCATTCGGTGCACACTGTTTGCCTGATTTGGGTCAACAGAAAATGAAGGAAACATGAGAACACTTTCAAATTTCCTGTTTGGAATAAATGCACGTTCTGCACCTTATGTGGTTTGTTTGACTCACTGAAAACACAATTAAGTCTGTGGATATGTTCGCTTTTATGATCAGCTGGATGAGCACACAACTTTATCAGTGGAAAACAAGAGCATTCTCTCATGTGCTGTATATAAAGCTGCTCCGCTCAGTGTTTTCATATCAACAGTGGATGAAATGATTAAGAGTGATGCTAATTCTCCAGTTCCCCTCTGCTCTACGGAGTCTTTTAGCATCTTTCAGTCAATTCTGCGGTTGAATCTCATCATTCCCATCAAGTTCTAATAAATCCATTGTACGTTGGACACCTAGAACCAAAACAGAAAAAGTTAACGACTGGCTGGGTTACATTTAAGCATTTAAAAAGGTAGAAAATTCTCACAGTTGTTAGGGCAAATCAGGGCAAATAGGAAAGCAAAAGCTGGACTTTGGTCACCTGAAAAATGATCAGTAATTAATTCTAATGTTGCTTCTTTTCTGTTTTCCTTCCACTCTTTATCACAATATGTGAGTGTTTTGTTTAGAGTTTGTTGGCTGGCCCCAAGTGACAAAAATAATCAAATAATGTTTAAACCTTAATTTCATTAAATTAAAATACAACACAATGTACTCCAGAACATTCGACAGCTAGCTTGAAGAACATTTAACATCATCTTACAAAATATTTCTAATAATTAAAGATTAAACCATTAATCTGCCCATAGAGTAATTAAAATCCACCCCGCAATATCAGGTACAATTTGAAAATGCTTTAATAACAAATTATCTTGCAATTATCCAATCTGCACAATTCATGATTTTACTTTTGATTCTTTTATCTGGTCAATATAATACTTCAAAATTTGAAAGCCCTACTGGACATTCTGGTGCTAAAGACTCTCCCACTGGACTATTAGCTGACTGCATGAATAATGTGGTGAATGAAACTTAAATAATATCAATTACAGAGAATATGCTTCAGTCAGTGGGCTGATTTCGCTGAAAAATAATCTATACATTTCTCTGAGGAGTTTCTTCTTCTAACCACTGTGGTCTGACAGTGACCACCGCTCTAAGCTGCTGATGGACCTGTGAGTGTCATTAGCTGTGAGAACTCCCTCGCTGCACACAGAGAGCTCCGGCAGTGAGCCATTCGTTAACCTTTGGGCGGTCATTATAGGTAAATTGAAGCTCATTTTGATCTCATAACTAATGTCTGATATGAAATATTCAAGGATCCGAGGCTTTGCCAATTAGCTTAGCTCTATGTGGTCGATGATGACTGCATTCGCTGTGACTGGAAGAATATGGGATCAGCGTAGAGTCATGGCCAACTCCAGGTACATCCCTCAAAAGGTGCTGCTATTTAGTTAATCCATTCAACAAAAACAAAGGCACCCTTTTGCTCTGCCTTACGGCAAGATTTAACAAGGTTTTAGTCTCATAGATGGACTTATTTTTCCTATCTGTAAAGTTACAGTTCAGTGTGATATATTGCTAAAAAGGAGAATTTAGCAGTTGAGAAACAACCTCACTTCTGAGATTTAAGGTGTGTAAAATAAAAGTAGAACTAGGTCTAAACCCGTGACATCTCTTTGAGCCTAATTTGTGGGCCACTTGGGGGCAGCACAAACAGGTTGTGAACATAACTGATATATCAATGACTATATCAACAAAATAACATTGTTATCATTCATATGGAGCTCAATTTGTCTACCAGGTTAAAATAGTGCCAACGTTTAAACTCTTTTTTTCCATTGACTGTATATAAAAATGGATGCAGTCCCCAGGTCTGAAAAGTGAAAATAATGGCATAATTAATTAAATATTAGATTTCTAAGAGACCTGTTTGGGGCCGTGCCGGGTTTGAGATGGTGGGTGGACGTAGTGTCCTTATGCCAGCTTGTTCAAATATGGTCATTTCAAGCTACAAAAAAAAAAAAAAAAAAAAAAAAACACAAGACGTTGTCATCCAAAATGTGTCGGCACCATGCTGACACATTTTGCCACTTGTTTTTGTCTCAGTCTTGGTCTCAACCAACTCCTGTGGGAAATATCTGGGCCTTAAACTGTTAAATGCTTTACCATGTTCACCACCCAGTCACAAATTCTGTATGTCGGCCATTTGGCTCTGAGCAGATTGTTAAGAGTTTTTTTTAAGCAATTATAAAGAGCAGTGAAGCCAAGGGGAGCTGCTGACAGGTGCTTTAAATTCACAGTTTACAGACTGCACTGACAGTACTTATATGAAAAAGTTTTCATAAGTACGAGAGATGTAGATATAAAAAGCTTTGTGGGATGGGTACGAAGCACCTGGTTATTAAACTGCTTAAAAAAGTGTGCTGCTTATAATGTTTAAATGTTTTATGTTACATTACACAGCAAAAACGTCCCAAAAATTGGGAGAATAAGTTGCCTCTAAAAACCTTATGAGATTGTGTTTATTACTTCTTTTTTTTAACTCAAATTAAAATGAGATATTAAAGAGGCTAAAACTAGATGTTTTTAGAAGTCACATTAAGAAGAAGTGACAATGCCCTTCTCAAACTAATACAAGATGCTCAAGTTATTCCGCGCTCTGAAAGTCTCACTTGTTGTTGTTGAAGAAAAAGTGTCTGATCTTCCCACCGTACCCGTGAACTCACCTCACTTGGTGCAGGGTGGAGCAGGTAATTCCGTGTGACAGCCGAAGCGGAGGGAGTGGCGACGGTGACTTTGACGTGGGAAAATATCGTGCCACCGCTGAGATTAAACAGCAGCTGAATCAATGGGGAGCTCGCCTCATGAATAATGTACGAGGGGCGTTCTCCCGACAACTCTCTTCAAAGCCCTAAAACAGGAAGCACGAGCAAAGTATATTCAGCTGGAGGTCAGATCGTCAGCCTTTGGTGATGAGCGAGACGAGGGAATCAGAAGCAGGACGGGCACAAAGACATCAAGACTTTACGTGCTGGAGCTGAATTTGACTCGACCGCTCGGCACCAAAAGTCAGGACACACAGAAATATATATATTTTTAACTGAATAAAGCTATTTTTCTTCTCCGTTAAAGTCAAAGTATGCTTCCAATTTTATCAATAATATCTGAGCACATTTTCCTTTTTCATCTTGAAAAATAAATTGCGTTCAATCCTCCCGGCTCTTTTAGGATGACAAATAAATAGGCAGGCAGAGACCGCCAAACAATGCACCGCAAGCACCTCACAAAATGACAGCATACTTAGAGAAAACTTTTTTTTCCCCCCCAGCAATTATAATATCTGCCTAAAAGATGAGGAGACAGCCAACAGTGATGTTACAGCGCGCTGACATCCCGAAGTACACCGTTGCATCCCTGCAGGAATACGAGAGGACAAACCAGCTGCTTTTAATGTTGCTCTTGAGGTGCTACATTTATTTGAAAGCAATTAAAAAACTATTAACTTTGATTTGGCCAGACATTGGTTCTTTTACTTATCTCAAACAGGTTGAAGGGTATCTTAAAGTAATTACTTTAACGTGTCCCGTATTGCATCTGGCTATCTACAGTAAGTTGCACTTTCCACTGTCCCTTCTCCTGCCCAAAAGCAAAGAGTCCTCCACATAAAATAAAAAAAATAAAAAAAAGAGAATATGTTCTCTAGAACAAGTGTTCTCACAACTGACCACTTCCCGTCAGTGGGACGACATCATGTCTCCAACTATGACAACGCGACGGTCAAGGTTCTGTTAGGTTCGGGGACAAAAACGATATGGTTCGGCTGAAGGAGAGGCCATTCTCTGGTTTAAAATTCGCCCCGACTTCCTCCTTTGCTGCCATCATAACCCTTTATCAATTGAACATAAACATACACACTATAAATTATGTATTTTGACAGCTCCCAGTATGTGAGAGAAATTGAGACGACGGCGTCTGTCTTTGTGGAGAGAGTGATGCGACCAAAGTTTTTTTTTAAATTTGGGTCACACAGTCAATTAGGAACGAGTCCCTGAACCTTTGAGAGTCTTGTAGCTTCTCTTTGTGTTACATTTGTAAAGATTTGTGAATGTTGCGTATCTGTTCTCGGGGTTGTTTTCATTTTTGAAGAAAGTAGCTCAGAGTTTCCATGGCAACACGTCAATACTTCCAGATGATGCTGAGGGAGGCTGTTTCTGTATCTTGGAGACATTCCTCTCAGCACACAACAGGTTCATTGTGTCATTGAGGAAAGCACTAAGAAGCAGGCTGTTCAGCAATACCTAATTCCAGTTTAAGAGCCAAGACATCAAAGGAGAAACCCTCTTTTTTTAATGAAACCACAATTGGTTTTGCAGGCAGAATCGTTATATTTCTTGGTGTGGAATGAAAAATGTCACAATTTATTTTCCTGGATTCCCAAATCATCAAATCTAAACTTTCTATTAATTGTCTTGCTTTAATGTAGCTGTATTTTTAATCTCATACTTTTTCTTTTTTTTTTTTACAAATTTAAAGCACCACTAGCACAAGTTATCCACTTTTCACTATTTTTCATTCACTGAAATAAAAAGCTACAGAAGTAAGACAAATAAAGCTCCCTAAGCTTCGAAAGGGTCAGCTAGGAAGCTTGTATTTAGTAGGGATCGACCGATATGGCTTTTTCAGGGCCGATACCGATTATTGGTAATCAAGGACACGGATAAACCGATATCGTTCTTTTAAACTGTTAAAAAGAGAACGCAAATAAGACGCGATTGTGGTGTTTTTGCAACTTCAGCGTAGTGGACTGCGGTGTTTTTAACTTCTGCCGTGTCCACTGTCTTACCTTTGAAACACAGTCCTCTGTGCTGCTGAGAACTTCTCTGCCAATGAAGCGAAGTGAGCTTCTTCTGTGGCAGAGAGGTTCTCAGCGTTGATTGGCTAATACTCATGAGGTGTAAACCAGTCAGATAAAGCTGTGGGCGGGACATTGCTCAACACCACGGAGACGCTGCACCTCAAGAAGCCAAAGAAAATCAAAGAAAAATAATATTAGTCAATAATGTGGGTGAACTGACCCTTTACCTTTAATGTATAACAGGATCTGAATATCATTACTGGAAGCTCGTTGTCTTGTACAGTTAAATTACTGTAAAAAAAAAAAAAAAAAAATAACAGTGAAATTATTGTTTTAGACTGAAGTTAAGAACATGGACGTAATAAAAATATTATATAAACAGGCAAAAGTTCAAAAAATTTCAACTTTTCATTACAATATTTTTGGATTGTTAAAACTGTACCCTCTTTAAAAAAAAAATTTTTTTAAATCACATGAAGGAGTCGTCTCTCTCCTGGACTAGTTCATAGAGTATTAACGCTCATTTCCATGAACACACTGCTTTACAGCTACGCACTTAAACATATTCAAATCTAGAAGCTTCACACCAAATGTAAAGGAATCACAGATGGTTTTAATTTTTAATTTTTTTTCTTTCTTTGAGGACTTTATTTCCAGGTCAGCTTAAACGTTTATGGCGAAAGTTTCCTCGACTTGGGAAGGAGTGGTTGACAAAACAACCTCACCACAAATTACACATAAAAGCTTTTAATGATTTTTTTGGGGGGGATGCGACTGAAAGCTCTCAAACAGCGACTGCATAGACCTTCTTTTCAAAAGGTCAAGCATTAACTTTCCACCTCAACACACACATTCAGTTTATGGCTTGAATTCATATCAAGCCATCCTTATTCTGCTCCTATCGTTTTGTGAAGGGTTAGCCTACGTATTCGTCATCGAAGCTCATAACCTCCCACGACGACACAATCCTTATACGTAGTCTGGTCGCCATGAAACGTGAACGCGTAGAGTTGTGCCTGACGCTCCAAAACGACGGTACGTCCTGCTCGCGTTGCATCACATCGCGGCCTTTAATCTCGAGCGCTGATTTTGTCACTAAAACGGAGTGAGGTCGGCGGTGGTGGAGGAGGCATCAAAGGCCACTCAGCGCAGCGGCACTTTCCAGAGTCATTTGTGCAGGTCTGAGGTCGTCTGAGGTCCATGTCACCACAGGAACACCTGCTCAGCTAGACCTTCTGATATCGTTCACTCCTCCGTTCACATCTGTTGGGGGGCCTGATTTTTTTTGGGTTTTTTTGAATACCGCGACATACGAACATTGACATTTCATTCACAACAAAGAGTTGACCTCGAGCTGCTATCGATTTAAGCTGAATCACGTTCAGTCAAGTTTTACATGATTTCCATTCAGCTCTGTTTGGTGCTTTCTTTTGGTGTCGATTGTTGGGTCCTCCTACCCACCGTTTCATGATCGATGTTTTATTATCACAAGGATGACCAGCTGCAGCCATAGAAACCAGAAGTTCAGACCATTTCAAATACGTCTGGCGTGTCATGTCGACTGCCCAGCGTGATTTTCACATGCTCGTATTTCTTTTCCGATCATTTAATTATGGAAGAGTACTCTCCCTTGGCAATATCAAGCTGGCAGGCAGATGCCCTCCGTGTTGCTGCTGATCAGGATCCAGCACCATCAAATTCAAGGAACAGGACAGGAAGGGAATTCGATGCAGCTCTGGCCCCAATCTGGGAGCTCAGCTGTTGCTTTTAAATCATCACTAGACGCACCTGAGCTCCAACTCAGTGATGGCCCAAATTAATTTAAAGACCCTGACAGTTTGTTTTTAATCATTCCCTTCCCGCTCACATTAAATACGTCTTCCCCAAAGTGTCTTAACTACATTTCCTCTCACCGAAATGTTCGCCGGCATGGTTTAGAAAGTGTACAATCAACCTCAGCTGATACTACCATCAATGTTTTCCACTTTATTGAGTTTGAATGATTTGTTCTGTTAATCTATGAAGCTATTCTTCTATCAGGCAGACCAGCTCCATCTGAAGAATAGATCCTAGTCTGTTGGGTACTAGTGCGGAGAGAAGACGACACTTCAGAGTGTAAACAAGCAACTAAATAAAATGTGTATATAATATTTTAGTCACAAACTATACATTTTTGCCACATAGATTGAGAGGGGCTTATGGTGTAGGGGTGAATTGATTTTCAGTACGCAAATATCTTTTCTCTCCTCTCCTTGTCCGTGGTGGCAGAGAAATGCACTATCAGCACTGAAATCAAAATGTTTATCAATTAAATTATCAAGTCAAAGTGGTCAAATATCAACCTGTTCTCAGCCCTAGGACATCAAACATATGCACAAGGTGCCTCAGCTTCTGGCACCAAAAACAATCGATTGGTAACTTATACGGCAAAACAGACACCAAAAAGTGCAACGCTGTTTTTAACCAAATATCTCGTCACTGTATTTCAGGCTTTGTGAGCTATAGGCAAGTTTCTTTATAATATTTAAAGTAATTTCTATGTGGATTTAAGCCATCCAGCCACACAAAGACAGCTCGACCCCCGGTATCACCTCCTAAACACACCTACTCACTTTACTGTGAATAACTTTAACAGTGATCTACTGCTGTATGTTGCTGCAATACATCCTTTCACTGGAAATGAATGACAGTGAATGCGCAGCCCTATAATGCACAGCATTCATCAGTGGTCAGATCAATAGAGAGTGGTAGGCCTTGACTGAATGGATGAGCGTGTGTGGGTTTAGAGGGACGATGCCGTCATTACATCAGTGAATGCATGTTAATTGACCGAGCTGCATCTTGGTTTCTTTTAAAGCCCAGCCTTGATGAAAATCATTGCCGTCTACTTTGTTACTAATTGGTTGCTTCTCGTGCCTTCGTCGAGAGGCGAAAAGTGCTGAATCTCGCGGCTGAGCCCGACACTCAACAAGAGGTTAGCCTGCCTGGAAGAAGGCTGCAATAGTAATGATGGATATTAAATATGTATGCGGGCAGGGCTCACTGCTAAGCTCTAGAGAGTTATATATAAAAACAAAAATGGATATTTTATCTCCTAAAATAATATATGTATATATATATGTATATATATATATATATATATATATATTTTAGGAGATAAAATATCCATATTATATATAAATATATATATATATATATATATATATATATATATATATATATACACTTGAGATATTGAACAGATGTGTTGTTGTTGTTTTTTTACCCTATTAGGTCACAATACAAATTTAAGATGGAAGGGATGCACCTATATGTTATTTGCCACTCATCCATAAACTAAAGCTTAGGGCCCAACTGGTCCCCTGTTCTCCCGTGAGGGCTTTGTGCTTCGCTTACTGCAAGTCTAAGTAGCAGGTTGACATAACAAGCTACTAATGAGCTGGAAAATGTGTCAGGTGGATGCGGCTTAATGAAATAAAATACTTGGCCAAGGAAAAGCATCACCGATCACAAGGGAACTGCTTTTGATACGTTTTAATGGGATTGTTAATGATCACAACAGCATCGCCTTTGTATCAGTTTCTATTCAAAATTCTCCAGCGAAAGACTTTTGTGCAACCTCTGTTTTTGTCTTCATTAAAAACTTTGCAAAAACTGACTGATTCAATTTAGTGAAAGAAAATGTTTCTGCGAAGCCAACTAATTATTTCAAAGCATAAATCGACTGATTTTAATGCGGAAAATTGATTCTTTGACCCGGTTTTACGAAAAGAAATTTGAAAAATAAATACGTAGTACATAAAAAAAAAAATTAAAAAAAGGAAAGCAGCATAATTAGTGGCAATAAAAAAAACATACCATCTCTGGCGTTTATTTTGTAGTTTATCTGTAATAAGCGGCAGCAGACTTTGTCACAATAAGTTTTCAAAAAAAAATGTAATGGTGGTGTGATGAGCATTAATCTCAAAGTCTTAGTGCCACCATCCAAATAACGGGAGCCATTAATTAAACATAGTGACATTTGAACTTTTGCGAGAACAGGCTGACATCCAGCTTAATTTATCTATTCCTCTTCACACTTAATGAGGTACGATACATCTACCAGCGCAGCCTTTTAAAGCCAAGTCAGACAATTTGTCCCCCAAGGAAAGTTATCTTTTATCAAGATATATGTCAACATCATTAAGAAAATATTTTCCGTTTAGAAAACCATCCTGATGGTGTTTATTCCGAGTGCCAAGTGCATTTTACATGTATAAAATAAAACCAAAAAGAGAATCACTGAAATTTTGTAGAGAGTTACATCAGTGCCTAAAATTTGTCTAACAAAATGCAAAATAAAAATGCTTAAGGATGTCGGTCGTGTCATCTCTCTGAAGTTTGACGTCAGTCTTAAACAGCAACCTTGTCTGACAGTGATTGAAAGTTTCATGAGATTTAGAGTAAATGACGAAATTATCCAAAATTAGGTTTTAAGAAAGAAACAGCCTTCACAGATGTATTGACAATTTCTGTGATGAAATAAGGCAACAGGAGGTGAAATAGTGAGCGAGGGCTTTTGAGGATTTCATCGAATCAGGTTTTAATATTCAAGAATCAATACTTCTTGGGTGCGCTAACTCAATCGTTCGAGGTTTTGAACGGAAAAAGCAAACATATCCCTAATCTCTCCGCACTGACGGTGGAATCAAACTCCGAGGCCTGTCTTTGGTTTTGCGCCTTACAGTGCGAGGAGCTGTGCATCGCCTGTGCAGAATGAGTAAGATCGTGCCGATACCAATTACAAAAAACAAAAACACAAAAACTTTTGTTTTGCCCGTCATGTCATCATTATGTCCACATCTCTATCCACGTCGCTGCACAGCAGTCACTACGGATCTGAGCTAACATACGGGGGGGGGGGGGGGGGAATCAATCTGCATTGTGAAAATGTGTGATGTTCCCTGATTCTACCTGAGCTTTGCTGCTCATAGCTACCATGCATCTAATGATCCCAGTCACACTGAGCTGATTGAAGATGACAGGCTCTGTGAAAACTGGTGACAATGAAGGAAACTACGGTGCGCGCGCGCACACACACACACACACACACACACACACACACACACACACACGACTCGGTGAGATCCTTGTTGCCCGGCAGGGAGGCTGCAGGGAGAGTTAATCTGTTCTGTTCTGCCTCCAGAAATGCCAGCAGGTCAAAGCTGAAAATCCCATACGCAGTATATGTGGATTGTGAACAAACGCACATTAGTTGCAGGCTTTTTTTGTTGTTGTTGTTGCTTCTGTTGCTTAATGTAGTGACCGTACAGAGTTGGCTACGAAGTACAGTCGTGCACAAAGGAGCGGACGCTGACTTGTCTTCTACCATCTGATATTTGGTTAAAACATAAATACTTGTTGGCCATGCAGAAAGGTAATCAAGGATAAGGACTTTGGTTTAGGCTGAACATTAAAATGCTTTTTGAAAAGTTACTATAACCACAAGGTAAAAAATAATCCATTACAAGTAAAAGTCCTGCCCGAAAAAATGCCACTCAAGGAAAAGTATATAATCAAGAAATATACTTGAAGTATCAAAAGTAAAAGTACCCAACATGACTAAAAGGAAAATAAAGTAAATGTATGACGGCTGCAAATGATTAAATTCAGAGGAAATGTTCTTAAATGACAACTTCTCAGTGTTCATGCAATAATATATATTAAAAAAAAAACTCATTTTTAAGGGCTTACGAAGTGTTCTTGGTGTGATGCCGGTCAGCAGAATTTTAGGGGAGTCCATCTTTTTAGGAAATTTACAGACAATCAAACAAAACCGAGTTTTTGTTAGTGATGCGCATTTCAAGCAAAAGTACTATTCCACAGACATGTTTGACGGCTGCAGTCGCCTTTGCGCGTCTCTCCTGTCCCCGCGTAGCATTTGATGTCGTAACGACTATTCACATATTCCAAAAATCGAGTCCCATCCCTGGTGATGAGAGTGTGGATGACAAAGGCCGCGTATATAAAAAAAAAAAAAAAAAAAAAAGATGAAACGCTGTACACACTGCACATACCCGGTGTTATCTAACTGTACAGGTGAGAATGTATGAAGCGTCGCCTCCTCTCACGCTGTTCTGCGAGTCAAAGCACGCGGGGAAACGTATCCGTTCTCTTCAACCCACAATGTGCTAAATGCCAAAGACCAATTAGCCTCCTGTGGCCATCACTGCTGTGTCTTCCAGCAGAGCTTTAATTCCAATCAAGCTCTCCACCTGACATCCAGCTCAGCTTCAAGGCCGTCGCATACACTTTATTAAGCTCCAATGTACAATGTGTGGAAAAATGCCGGAAAGTGTGTCATTAATAAAACATTGCATTGCTTTATATTCTTGTTTTCATGAAAGTGGCGCCCTGGCACGAGCGGAAGCAGAATGAGCCAAATGGACGCTTCACCAAAGAGCGATCCCTGGTGGGGTTGTTTTTTTTCACATGATCACCTCAGACTGAGGTTTGAACTATTACGTCTAATTATCTGGTTCCTGTCTTGACTCTCGGCAAAACGAAGAACTCTCTCACACCCTAAAAATATCTATCAAAGAGGACCAACGGGGAAGCTGCATCAATTCTCCAGCTCTCAGTTTGTGTTTTGCCACATGGTTTTTTAAATCTTCTGATGAGAATCTTTAAAGCCTTCCGTCGTTTTAAATTTACTATAAATAAGTGTTTTTGTGAGCATCGTGCTCCTTTTATTTAACGCATTTCCTGCCGAAGCAAAAAAAAAAAAAAAAAATTTTTATTTATTTATTTTTAATTGTTGGAAAAACATTCCCCTGAGCCTCTGGGGAAATGTGTCAACCCTAAAAATGGGCATGTTCTCTGTTTTCTCCGTTAAAGTGATGAAAAAGGTCAAGGTTTTTGCACACAGTGAAATGGTTAAATGCACTTTTGTCCCTTATGAAACGCGGTTAACTGCGAAATATTCTATAAACTTGCCTTGTTAAGACATCTTCATCCACCGCTTGTTTCACGTGGGTGCAGTTGGCTCTTTGCCCTCTGGCTGACGCGCGGTCCGCCGACGCATTTCGTCAACCACCGTGTGAGCGGCTGGTTCTGCTGTCTGGTATTGATTCTGATCCGTTCCGCTTTGTTCCTCTCGATGGCTTCAGAGGAAAAAAATCCCTCATTGGCTTGTGGGCTGCGCTTTTCTTGTTTGTAAGTTACGTACGTTTTGACAACGAGGCTCTGACTTCGTACGTCATTTCCGGCCAGACTAAAAGTTTGGACTCTGGTACGATCCCCCTATGTACCACTTACTTGAAATCAAAATGTAATTAGTATATGCACAAGAAAAGAAATTCAATAAAACTTTTTTTCATTTATGAGTTTTACTATTATCGTTTTTTTTCTTCTTTTTTTTTTCTTTTTTTATATAGTTGTGGACATGGAGGTATCTTACCATCCACCAGGTGGTGCTGCAGCACCGTGTGAGCCACCCACGTCCCAGAACCTAGGTTGGTTTCTGTTGGTTAGTCCACCACTTTGGTCTACACCAGGGGTCTCCAACCAGTAGATCGAGGATCTCTCAGTGGACAAAAGTTTGGAGACCCTTGGTCTACACTGAAGTATCAAAACGTCTATTGAACAGATTCCCAGACACTCATAGGGGACTCATAGTCCTCAGAAGATGATTCCTAATGAAACTTATGCCTAAATTCAAGAGTGAAGGTCATTTACCTCCTTTACGGCTCTAAAGGGGAATATATTATTGCTGCTCCTTTTTCTTTGACATTTCTGCCTTCCTGTGCTGTCAAAATCATTTCAATCACAACTCCACCATCACTATACTTGCAATCGTCTTTCCTGTGTTTTTGAGCCAATCAAGCAATAAATCAGTTACTGACCCTTGTGATTTTAAACACCATTACCAGTTTTCCTTTCAGACCTTCTAACATACAACCCTCATCTTCTCCATCCCCATCTCATTGTTCTGGTTGTCCAGAGCACCTCAACCAAGCTTACCTCAGCTATCCATTAACACTGCTCTACCAGTACCAAGGAGAGCCCTGCCCTATCTCCTACCTTAATTTGTGACATCGTTCTATGAAGTCACTTTTCATCATTGGAGACTAATCGCCGAGTCATTTCTTCAGTAAATATTGTTATTCACTTCCAAATGACCTCTCCTTATTGAACTGATTCAGAGAATCCCCTGACTTTTCCTCTGGCAATTAAGTCAAGTCAATTAAGGTTTTTAGTTAGATGTCTCAACAACTACTGGATGGATAGCCATCAAATTTGATACAGACTATTATGTCCACCCTCAGGATGAACTGTTTTAACATTTTGTGCCATCTTACATTAATAAGATGATCTCATGTTGCAAAATGCAGCTTGAATCTTGCAAAATGAATGAAATGGGCCCATAAACACTGAGCATGTCAGTATGTTGGCATTAGCATTTATCTCAAAGCCCCGCTGTGTTTACAGTGTAGCCTCACAGAGACTCTTTTTTTCTGTTCTGATGCAGAGCATGATAAACAGGACATGCAAAAAAGAACCTGACAAACATAAATATATGTATGTGTTACTTCACAAGGGGAAGACAGTTTGTACTCTCTTGGTGTTATTAAATTATTTCCCTGCAGTCTGCACTGAGCAGAGATATTTTTCAACAGTAGTTCAGACATAATATATAACAAAAAGGTAATCCAGCATAAGTTTTAAAGCAAACATTCAAGGTGCCAGATATGGATTTCATAACTTACGGTGAAATATAGGTTATGATGCTTTCTTTTGTGTGTCACGGATGAGCGTTCATATTGAACGTCATCTTCAGAGAACAAATTAGTTATTCAGCAGAGAAAATAAAACCCAGATGAGTCCTGTATGCCACTCACGGCATAGCTCTTCTGAATATTTTGATGCTTACACTTGCAGCATAATGAAACCATGAACTCGACTCTGATTGGAGGAGGGAGGGCTGACTGTCCTATCATTGACATGATTGACAGAATAAATCAGACTGTGAGCATGTGTCTGCCCCTCAAACTTTAATGAAGGTAATGAATGGACATGAGCAAATTACCCTGCCCCTCTCACTGTCATAGCCCTCCCCACACACCTCCCCCTCTCCCTCCTTCATCTCCATCAGGCAGATTCACTGCAGCTCCGCAAGCACCCAATCCATTCATCAAGACATCGCCTTGGGGGAAACCACGAACATATCGATATGTATATTTATTGTTGTTTTTTTACACCCTCGATTTGCATTTTTCAATAAGCAATATAAATTATCGATTTATTTGACATAATGTTTATTTGGCTACAAATATCTCACATCCTCAAAATACCCCTCCTTCAATCATCTTAGAAATGTTTTGAAACGTAAAACTCGTAGGTAGGCAGAAAATGTTTAACCTGTTACTGTTTCCGGGGTGAGAGGAGAACAATAACAGGGCTAGATCTCTGACCAATTTGCTGTATGCGTAATTAAATCTCTTGGAAATCACAGGGAGACTTCTACTAACATAATTTAGGTTAATTACCCCCGAGAACAACACTACTGCATAATTTGATGTCACATTTAGACAGTTAGCAAATCTCTCATTTGCAAATTCTTTGACCTCCTCAGATTCAAAATGTTTAAGCGAGTTTGCGAACCTTTAACAATGTGAGCCAGCGTAATGAGCTGAGGTACAGTGTTACTGAATGCCATGTCTCAGGCGAGTGCCCACTGCCTGTGGTTCGCATTGCAAAAATAACTTTTTTTTGGCCCCAAGGAGCCTGCCAAAACTGTCAATCACATCTCAGAAATGAGCTCTCGCCATGCAAACGGTTTGTGCCCTTCACATTTAACCTTCTGATTTGATGGAGTGCATCTGGAAGTGATTGAAAGTCTCTAAAATGGCATGGTTTGTTTATTTGCAAGTGGAATTAAATTCAACTTCTTAAAATTATCAGTACAGGATATGGTGTGAATAATAGTCAGGGGGTGGTGCAATGTTCACCAGTTCCTTTGTTTTTTAAATCAAAACATAATTAATGTAATTTCCAAAGATCACATCTTTGAGCCTCTTCCCCAGACGAAGCTTGTCTGAGATGCAGCAAGGTCATATCGTAAGTAAACCTCATTGTGAAGAGCCTGCGAGTGCCATAAGGACAGGAACATTTTTATCACTAAATCGTTTATGACATTTTTATTTAAATCTTACCCCTAAGCTAAAAATTTGTGAGGCATGTATAACCAGGACACCGCTAGCAGACAGTGAAGGACTCTGATGTGAGCCAAGGCCATCAATATACCATGAGGGCCTGTTTCCCATGTGGCCCGCAGCCAGGTGAGCTACAGATATCTGTCCTGCTGTATAGAAACGCATACAACAATACGTACAGAGTAAGTCAGAGATATACATCTAAATAACCCAAAGACATTTCAATTTTATGGTTACATTTTTTTAAGCAATGGCAGCAAATTACCCTGAAAATGCAAGAGTTTATTTTTTAGTCATCTGCAGTGAGAAGTCAAGTCCTGGAAATAGTTCTACAAAAAAAAAAACGAAGTATCAGTGATAGAGAAGAGTCAAAAAGTCAGTGGACGGACCGGGAACAAATGTCTCAGTTAAGTTAGCAACATTAGCCACCAGGCCACTGGTCAAGTAAAACAATCAGAAATAGACCAATCTACAACAATTTATTTTAACATTTCATTTGTAAGAGGAAGATTGGGTCATTTCTTTTTCGAAAGATTATATCTTAAATGAATAGCTAAATATTCTAACAGCAGCCAGTCATTACAGCATAAATGCTAGAAACAGAGGGAAACAGCCAACTTTGCTTTGTTCAGTGGTTACAAATTCTGATTGACGAAGCCAAACACCAGCCTTTCAAAGGGAACAAGACATTCTGGCCACTATATAAAGCCTATAATATAAATTGGAAACACATTATAATGGTCTGTTTTATGTTGAAAATCTGTATCATGCTTTTTCACAAATAATGAATGATTCTTTTGTTTAATGCCTCAGATGTATCTCATTAATTGGGCCTTGTCTGCATTCATATGTCATTACTGAAACAGAATGCAGATCCCAAATTTTATTCCAGTCTGCCTGCAGCTGTATTTTGCCATCTGAACAGTAAAACATTAGTTACAGATATTATTTTAACAGGCTGCGTGAATGTTGAATATCAAAGATTATGGATCCTTTTGTCCATCTGAATGACACTGAAAATGAAAAAAGATGTTAAGTTTGGGTTCAGATAAAATATGAGTTCAGGATTTACTGTAACAAACCCCGCGTGGTGATAAATGATGAGCTACCAGACGAGGGGAAACTGCACTCACGATTTCAGCCACTCACACATTTCTACTTTAATATGAATGGCAAGACTCACATCAGCTCATCAGTATACAGTGAGGTTATTCGAGTAGGCCCTACAGGGGGAGAAGTAGTACTGCAGCTCCGTGTAATTAAAATGTGTGCACGCCTGTATTAATCCATAGTGCTGTGATCTTGTCTTATGAACACATAATGGCCATTCAAATGAGATTATGGAATCATTCCCCTCCAGTGTTTATCACCAAGAAGCTGCGATGTGGTTCAGGAGTTATTGAATGCAAACTTCCCAGAAGTGAACTTTTCAATGCAGGTTTTATGTATCAGAAACAAGCATCAATCCTTATTAGAGCATAAAATATTTACTCATATTCTCACATATCTGCAGGCACTCCCACCAACAAAATAACTAAATTTGTTAGATAAATCCAAAAGGACATTAGGAGCTCCAAACAAGACATCACTGCAGATTAAACAGAGGAGAGTCCTGTGGATTGAGGATCATTGTTCCCCTCAGCTGCAGGGGCTCCACACTCATGTTGCCTGTAACAGGAGCGAGCCAGACAGGAGCAATTACTCACCATAAAGCAACGTAGCGCTGGCTGGGAGTAAATTACTGAGAGAGCCTCGGCCAATTACTTCTTGTAATGGTGAGACAAATCTCATTTGACACTAAAACACCCTTGCATTGAATGGCTCAATAATGAGCAAAGTCCTACAAATCAGGAGGAGGAAACACTTATCCCGGTGATGCATCCTCTTAATGAAACATTGCATGAAGAAAGGTTTTTGGACATAATTACACTAGGCTTAGTAGGATTTTTATTAAGGCCTCTTTTTCCATTCTCCATTATTCCTTTTTGAAGCATTATAATGCAGTGTAATTTACACGGCAGCTGGTAAAATGCTGGCTGGAGGAATCTTTTCTCCAACCAGGTGGACTTTTGTTTGACCGGACACCCTTGGGGTTTATGAGCTGATGAAATTCAGGGTGAGTTCAGCCCGCCGTGCCCCGTCTGTCATTGGAGAAGCGTCACTGTGCACAAATGAAAACGTCTCCCCAAGAACTCACGAACCCTAATGAGCACTATTAATATCAAATCCACCTTTCGGCTCATGGCGTATTACCTGAGGGTCACATTCTGGTACGAACTTTAACTTTACCTGATAATTATTTGTTGAAGCTCGAAAATTACAGCGCAGTTCCGGTTAAAGGGAGACTATCTATAATTGAAGAGGCGTTCGCTGTCACTTAAACTTTCCTCTTATTTATGAGAGTGCCATTTTTTCATGGAGGATATTTAGGTTAAAATACATCACCCATGACTCTGCTTTGACAATTAAAAAAAAATCACATCTGTATTCAATCCCACTTCAATTGTAATTTTTTTAAAATATATTTTATACTGATAACTTGTTTACATGCACATTTATGGCGTGACAGTTACACATTTTGAAAGCGTGAAACTTACATGCACCTAAATGTCATGTGACGCAGGATCGTCCCTAGACAGGCCAAAGCGTGGCTATTTTATGTTTTGCTGTGGTGAGCCGGCGTGTCTATTTCACGTTTTGCCGTGGTACCGGGTTGCATAATTTGTTATATTAGGGTTGTATGATAAGTTGCGACTATAATAGCTTTATTAATTATCAAAATGTTTCACTCATGCTTTATTCATCAGTTACAAGCCATTAGTAAGCACAATCTTCTGGGTTGCCAGGTTGTGAAATAACCCCTCTCACTGGTGTTCATCCTTTTTATTTGCTAGCTATGCCATTACAAACGTTTGTAAAAAAAAAAAAAAATTAAAAAAAAAAAGTCATATAACTGATCTATGAACAATTAACATTAAAAGCCAATACTTAGATGATTGACAGAAACGATGCTATCTTATTACACAGTTTCATCGCGTCTTATGTGAGTCCCTCTGAGTCACTGTGGCGCTTCATGATGTTGCTGGACAAATATATGGCGTAATTAAATTCAAACGGTGCACTGGTCCCAGGAAGACCAGATAAGGAAGAGCAGAGCCACATAGGATGACACCTGAGAGCGCTGTCCCTCAAACACCAAGAAAAAAGGCTTTGCTGTATGATTCAGGGCTGTCAGCGGATATGTCATACTAAGTCTTTTATAATAAGCTCTGAGCTTAACAGTACAGCTCACTGTTAGACAGTAATGGCGCTGTTCCTGACGTAGGAGATTTTTCAGTTTCGTGAGGGACAAGTAAACGACCATCATACATTTTTTAAGACCTTAAACATGAAGGAAACCGTACATATCATGTGAGAAATACAACTTTTTGTCATCCTCACCCATCTTTAAATACTCCAGCAGCTGTGTCTCTGAGTTATTCATGGTTGTCTCCCTTTGTAATATCTTATTCTGGCATTATTTATCAGCTACAAAATGATGATGTCAATGCTTTTCAGTCGCTGAAAGTTTTTCATTCATTTGCTCCCTGCTGCTTCATCAACACTTCCGCCCGGCAGCATTACCTCAGGAGGAATCTGAGAAGACAAGAGACTTTATTTCAGGAGCAGCCACTGTCTGCTAAGATGAACTGTGAACAGCTAAAGATAGAAGCTCTATTTTAGTAACTGGAGATATTAAAGATACATATGAAACAGGCAGCGGAGAAGACAAGAATGATAGTGCGGTCATTCAGAAGCTGACTGCGAAACAACTTTAATGAAACATCCAAAGGTTATCTTTGGAGTCGGTGACCACTAATGTAATTATAGACCAAGGCTATTGAGTTGCTGATTAGCGGTCACGTGCAAATTGACTGAACATCTGTTTTTTGTCATTAACCCCCTGACCTATTATGTAAAGCCGTGCATGTTTTCTAATAGGAGCTCTGAAATCAGCATCATCCTGGAAAGTGAGTGCGGTCGTGTTAAATGTTCGGCTACATTGCAAAGGGATGCTAATGACATGTAAAATCATTAGGGATGAATGACTCGTTTGCTTAACTGTGCACAGGATAACATTCAGAACAAGCTGTCTAATCACGTGTGACAGGAAATTAATTTCTCCCACAAAGCAGATTGTAATGGCCGTGCAGCTATTACTCAGCTAATTCAGAAATATGTTTAAGCTTGAGTCATGTCTAATTACCTTTCTTATTCATCACCTGTTTATTTAGGTGTCATTACAAAGGAGGCCACTGAGAAGGGTTAAAAGAAGCCGTGAAATGTTATTAGGCTGCCACTCACTCTGGCAACCAGGAAGACCGGTGGAGGAGATCTCCAACACAGATGAATAACAGGAGCCTTTCTCGAAATGTCAAACCCAAAGTGTCTGCAGTGCCGACGTAGTGGAGAAGGAATGAATGGACTCCTCATAGAAAGAATGCAGATTTGACCATTTGCAAGCTTTTTGTTGAGAAAATATATTACATAAACTGAATGTGAGCCAATAAAACAGGAAGCAGATGACCTGAAGCTCTCATCAAAAGTTTGACGTTTACAGTAATTGAAATTATTACATATAATGTGAAATGAGTTGTTTATAAGAGTTATCATTTCATCCTACAGCTTTATGGAGCAGTTTAGCACCTTTCAGCTCATTGTTTTGGTTTGACTTTGTTTCAAGTAGATGGATGGATGGATGGATGGATGGATGGATGGATGGATGGCTAGATAGATGGATAGATAGATAGATAGATAGATAGATAGATAGATAGATAGATAGATAGATAGATAGATAGATAGATAGATAGATAGATAGATAGATAGATAGATAGATAGATAGATAGATAGATAGATAGATAGATAGATAGATAGATAGATAGATAGATAGATAGATAGATAGATAGATAGATAGATAGATAGATAGATAGATAGATAGATAGATAGATAGATAGATAGATAGATAGATAGATAGATAGATAGATAGATAGATAGATAGATAGATAGATAGATAGATAGATAGATAGATAGATAGATAGATAGATAGATAGATAGATAGATAGATAGATAGATAGATAGATAGATAGATAGATAGATAGATAGATAGATAGATAGATAGATAGATAGATAGATAGATAGATAGATAGATAGATAGATAGATAGATAGATAGATAGATAGATAGATAGATAGATAGATAGATAGATAGATAGATAGATAGATAGATAGGGTTTGTGACTAAGTTAGCAGCTAGCTTGAGAACACTGGTACATTTAGCACAGCAACCAAATAAAACAAAATTGTTAAAAGTATGTGGAGACCAAAAGAGAGCTAAAAGTGGAGTTCATATTGGCCTCCGATTTGTAAAGTGATCAGACAAATATGCTCCGTGTCAACAACTTTTCGCGAGCAGGTTCATTACAAGGTGATTCTGTATCTTAGCTTGTTGTGCTGCACTCAAAGAAAGAAATGTCACAAGAAAATGATAGTTACATTAAAAATAGCGAAAGGGTAAGAGGGGCAGAGGGTAAAGCATGGCGTTCATCAGCAAAAGGAGTTTGCACAGCTGTGATGGTAATAGGGCAGTTTGTCTGATATTAAAAGTTGCTCTTGTTTGTTCCATAAGAATACAAGATGTTATTGAATGCTTCTGACAAAGTGGATTTTGTGGGTTTGTCAGCTAACTGGCGACTTATTTTTAACTTTTGCTGTTTTGATATGGTATTAAAGTTGGGTTTTTTTGTGATAATATCTATTGCAAATGTTAAAAAAAAAAAAAATGTTCGCCTCAAAAAAATGTTGGAATGCAAATTTAAACAAAACGAAACCTGTTTGTCATACATCCCTATTCCTATTAAATACTATAGCTGATGATTCATTGTTTGGGTAAAACTGGGTTTTCAATCGACTGCAGAGGAACAAAACAATAAAGCTAGAAAAGTGTGTGTATGTGAGTATTAGATTTTTTTTTTAAAGAGATGACTGAATGCTCAATTCTGGTAGAGAATGATTTATTTCTGCTTGCGGTGTACCTCCTGCAACAACAGAAGACAAGTATGTCCACGTCAGCACAAGTGAGATAAATTAACTTGACTTCTATCTTTAGCAGGATTTAGAGCAAGCAGCTGAACTGATTTATTACCACCATCTCGCCGGTGTCAGATGAATGATGAGCATCTAGATATTACAACAACAGGACACCCCGTGGCCTTGTTTTCCTTTTCTGTCTGTGACCTCCCAACACGGTGCAGGAGCAGACTGTGATGGGTGTAATTTTAATTATACACATTTCTGCCAACTCTCCCAAAATGCCTGTGACCTTCTTTGTCCCGTGTGCTTGCAAAGTTACAACCGCCCTGTGATGATTTCATGAGGTAATACGGTCTGCTAATAGATGGATCGATAGCCTCACGACAGGAGATGCATATTAATGGCGCTGTGACCCGAATGTGTTTGAGTCCAGTTTAGCTTCGAGACCTACAGTTTCTCTAATGATGTGAGGAAAGTGACATCAGGGGTCAGCTGACAAGCCCAGTAATGAGTACAGTGTTCAGTCCAAATCCAGGAACATGCTCCCCAACCTCTGGCCTCCGACTTTAGACTGCCATGACGTCCAAGGCAGGAGAATGCTAATTGGGCTCTGATGTGCTATCCATGTCCGCAGAGAGAAAGAGAGAGGGGGGGGGGGGAAGGGCCTAGACTTAAAAGGAATATGGAAGTAAAATATTGTGAATTCAGAATTTAGATATGGATCTTTGTTCTGGCAGCTTCTCATAGATATAGTTGTAATAAAAAATAAAAAATCTCAAAAAAACGACATGGTTCCAGCACTTAATGCTTCAGCTTGAAAGATGGGATGAAAAGCAGAACTTCCAGCTACTTATCAAGGTACGCTGTGAACCGCTGTCAGCTCTCTATTCCCTACACACCACACACAGAGCAGAGACTTGGAGACAAAGAAATATAAAAAACAAACACAAATATATGCACACTATAATTGAGACTACTGCAAATCAATGAGCAACGGCCTTATCAAATGTCACGTTTACCTGTCAGGCAGTCCACTCCCAATAGAAACCAGATACAATCTGATAAACTGACAAAGAAATTGTATTCAGTCGTTCAGTGCTTCAGTATATGAATGACAGTATAATCGGCGATGGCCCTGTTCACACTTTGCATTAGCATGCGCCCCGGGTGATCCAACGGCTCTGAGACGGCATATAGTCTAAGCAAGACTGTATGCACACAAATACCGTATGTATTCACTCACGGGTGGATGGGCGCCACATCGAAGGAAAAGGGTGTTGGATTTGGTGGCATCGAGTGGTAACATTACAGCCAATCACTGCTTGTCTCACAAACCCTTACAAGCATGTAGGAAAATCTACGGTGGCTGAGAAAACCATGAAAGACTCTCTAACGAAAGACCAGTGTTTGGTGTGTCCATCCTGGGTTACTGTAGTAACAAAGTGCTAACTCTATTCACCATATTTAGTCCGAAGCATGGAATGTATATTAAAATGGACGTTGCTTCCGGGTCTGCGTGAGTGAGGCCAATGTGGAAGTGCCTTTAAATGCAATACCACTGAGAGCCAATAGAGGTCGGCTCCATAAAGGCTCTGGCTCCATAGACTCCCATTCAACTTCTCTAATGAAATACAAAGTCTTTCCTTCTTATTAGTTTTCTGGCAGTCCATCTGAAAATAATCCTATCATTAATTAGCTATTAGGGAAAAAAAAAATGAATTGAACATTGCTGCAGCATGAGTAAAGAAGAGTTAGAAATCAATAAACTGGCTATATAATATTTAACAAAAACTAATTTCCCTTTTGTTAGAAGTCTGACAAAAAAAACAAAACAAACAAAAAAAAAAAAGACATCTCACAGATGTAAACCCAGCTATAGCTTTCCATTGTGGCTGAACTTTTGCACTGTGCTGCCGTCAGTCAAGAAGGGCCCAAGGGGCCGCACTGATGAAAGGGCTTCATGTGGATTCCCCCTCAAGAGAGCTGTCACTCACGCAGCCACCCAGGGGAGCAGAGGGGGATCCTGAGCTGATGCTGGGGGTTTAGGTTGTGGAAGAGGAGTTGTGAGAGACACTGTGTGAGAATATTAGGGAGCAGTTTCCCAACAGCAAAGTTGGATTTGACCTAAATAGAAACAATAGAAACAGCGCAGTCTATTGTCTTTTATCCAATGGCAGTTTAGGGAATACAGGTCTGATACGGCAACAAATATCTGAGGTTAACAAGAAAGATATTTGACTCAAACATCGTTTATGTGTGACAGAAATCGAATTGAAAAAAGCTGAAATTCTGTGCTTTTTTTTTTGTCATATAAATCTTTATACCCAGTCAAGGTTGAATAAGCTTTGTTTCATAATGGATGAACATTTTACAGTGATGGGAAGTCTTTTGAAGTATCTCAGCAACTACGTTGCTTTGTTATACTGACTCAGATTATCCCCAGATTTTTATCGAGCATCATCGAAAGGTCAAAGTAATATATATCTCGATCTCTTCCGCACGGGTCGTTCTAGAACGGATCCTTATGACAAGTATTATCGCTTAACTTTTCATCGGGTCAAGATTTCACATTGTCCAATACTTTTTTGACGACCGTATGCCCGCAAAACGAAAGACGGCTACACGATGTGCTACTTAGCAAATATTACCACGTTGACAGGCTACCTGAAAAAACACATGAGCGTGTTAGCTTTGTTAATGTTATTAGACTGTACCTGTAAAACATCAGCCGGACAGCATGTTAGCTTTGTTATTACGAGCATGTAAGCGAAGCCTGCTACTATTATCATTTCCTGAGCAGAGCCCCGCACAGCTGCTGGCACGGCCGCACACTCATATCTTGTTGCTTTTTTTTTTTTTTTTTTCAACACGTTGACTTCTTCGGGCTTCGAACCCTTTCAGGTAAGACAGATCACGACTGTGAGTTTTACGCAGCTTCTCGCGTGGCTGTGAAGTCTTCGTCTTAGTTACATTGATTGATTGACTTCAGGGTACTTCCTCAAATCGACAGGGTTTTTTTTGTGTTTTTTTTTTCTACTACTTTAGCGTATTTTGTCTGTGAGATTTCATTTGTGAAAGCATTAGTTCCGCTGCGCGTGCCTGCCCGTGCACTTTTACGAATCCCTTTTCATTACTCAACCTCTGTTTTCCTGTTGGAGAGCCTCTTCGCCAGCCCCTCCCCGCAACTTGCCATTTCAAAGGACAACATAGCTGAGACCGAAGCCATTTGAGTGAAATATATCCACCGTGATCTTTTGGTGCTCGGGAAGGCCACCGGCACCCCCACCCACTCCCGGCGCATCCTCCTGGGACCGGTTGCCTGGCAACACTGTCTGATTGGGTTAGCAGGGTTAAGAAAGGGTCTGGCATGGGCCGGAGGAATCAGATCACTCCCATTGATCATCCTCTCTGTGCGCTCCGCTGAGAGCTGAGGCCACAGCCACAAAAAAAATCAAAGCCCTGCCTTCATGTCTGAGAGGGGGGGTTATTACACACACAGGGGAGCGAGAGGGCCATGACGGGCTTTGTGTGGTTGCTCAGTCCAGCATCCCATACCGCACATCACTGTGGCTGCTGCAACTACTCGCATTCACAGGTGATGCGATTGTAATTGAAGCACTTTAAAGAGATTTCAGGCACTACAGAGGTCTGGAGTCGGCGTGTGCAGACAAGCCTAGAAAAGGTCCTGCTGCCTGGTGACCTATTATCAGAAATGAGGAAATACGGGGATCTATTTAGGGTCGTTAGCTGTAATTTGACACCGACATCTAAAAAAAAGGGGGTCCCTTTGTTGGGAGAGAGAACAGGGTGGAGGTCGACAGAGTGGGTGGACCCACACTGGAGGAGTCTCAACAGGAGTCACTGGACGGGTAGACACACATCTCACTTTTTTATCATTATACTACAGTGATGATTATTCCACTTTAAATGTAATTTATATATTGAACAGTCAAGCTGCAGCTCTTTTTTTCCCCCCCACGTTACCACTCCGTTGTTGTCCTTTGTGACGCTGAGGCAGAGTTACAGTAAAATTTACAGAGAATTCAATCTAGTACAAAGACAGTAAGAGCATCTTAACAGTATATTTACACTTGTCGTAGTAGGAAAAGCTGTAGTGAGAGTAAAAAAGGAAACTAAGCAAGACAAAGTTTAAAAGTTCTTCTGGGTCCTTTGTTTTGTATCAGGACACCAAAAAGAAAGCATCTAAACACAAGTTTTGTGATGGTCGAACACGGAGCACAACGGACACCAAAAAGCTGCAAGTACACAAACCTGGTTTATAATAACAATGAAGACTGCCGGACATCCTCAATTATTCCACTAGTAGCCAATACAAACATGGCCATCTGGCTAACGGTAGTTAGATTAGCTACTATAAGTAGTGCTCCCACTTTAAATTGGCTTTCATGTTTGAAGTGTTTTCTTACAAGGAATCAGCAATAACAATGATGAGTTATTGTAACCGTGTGAGAAAACCAGACACAAAAGAAAGCAGCGCAATCGTAAAGGTACTTTGTGCGAAATATATCTAGCTATCAAACTGTAGTGAGTCGCACTGGCTTGCAACCATTTGGGGCACATACCATCAAAATACAAAATGATCAATTTATCTTCCAACTATGTGTTAGAGAGAAAATGATTTTTAGTCTCAGACCTGTTTCAGTTTCAGCTCTCTGACATCAGCCCCGACGGTAACAGCTGTACCGTAAAACTCGTATTTCTTTTGTAAGTGGTGAGCGTAAAAATGTGAATTTCGGGGGAATAAAATGTGTGGATACGTTCACATATTCCAGCATTTCTCTGCACGCTTGGTTGAAACCGTCCCAGCTCTTTCGCCTCGCATTGCTGTGTTTGGCACAAAGTGCATGTACCAGTGTTGAGACCGGCCAACTGTTCCACCAGTCCTGCAGGCCTTCGGTGGCGACTGCTGAAGCCCCCGGAGAGGTGTAAAGTGCAGCGAGGCGGTGTGTGCCGTGGTGCCGGGTGATCCCTCCCACGTCTCTTTACTCACTCTGCCCCGAGGGGGGAGGTAGACACCCGGCCAACTGGTGTCACTGTTTCCTCCGCCAAACCGACTTGAGTCACCGGCGAAAACGGGGCACAGACTTGGATCTTATGGTCTCCTTTTCACAGGTTTTCCTTTGTCTCGGAGGTTGGCTGATTTATTCAGGAGTTACTGAACATCCACAAAGTGATGGACAGATCTCATATTTGTTTTCCCGAACATGAATTTATTTTCAGCTAGCAGGTGTGTGTTACACGTGTCTTCTCTTTACATTTTGTTGTTTTGTCTTACTTGACTGTGCGTACTTTATTTGACGTTCAGTGCCGCGAATGTTTCACTATTGTTACCCTCTCTGACGTACACAATTTTGTCTTTATATTTTTTATCTGTCCTTTTTTTTACATTCTGTAACATCCCATTAACGTGCACTGATTTAGGGTTTTCATCGCTAGCTTTCATCCTCTTAAATGTGCTTTAACTCAAAGACTTATGGTGGTATCGGCTCCAAAGATTAGACGAAATTTTTGTTGTTTACAAAAATTTATTCATACAAATCTTACAACACGTTTTTTTTTTTTTTTAAACATTTATTGACTTGACCCTTTGCAAGATCGCCATTTGAAGTAGTAATCTAATGTTCACTTTCCACACAGTAAATATATATATCTTCGACGATTATTTCATTTTCGTAAGGCTATTGGCGCTTTCATTATCATACATATAATGTTTCACGGAGAGCAGGAAGCTGCTGCTCCTTCCCTCTTTTCTCACAAAAATCTACATCTAGTGTTCGAAAGAACAAAAGTGCAAAAAGAAAGCAGTGCCAGCGAGAGCGCTTGACGTCTAAGCTGGGTGGGACTAAAGAACCTATCAAACATTTGTGCAGCACAAAAACAACAACAAAAGGGTGAGGTGTAAGCTGATGATGTGCAGCATTGTAGGGCCACTAAATAGCCATCTGTGATTCATGGCGATTTTAAAGTCGAAGCAAGGCACCACAGCCGCAAACTGCTTCCTGCGTCACAAAGCCTAGAGGGGAATGCAAAATTAAAGAAAGATTGATACAGTAAACAGAGAAGAAATGTACCCTGCTGTTTGAAAACTAATGCTCAGCTCCAACTTTGTATTCCTGTCTTCACAAATTTGGTAAGAAGTGTGCAGAGTGGGAGAGTTTTTTTTTTTTTTTTTTTGGTCTGTGTTGGTTTTATACATTTTGCCTGATCCTCTAACTATTCAAAATCTGCATGTTCATCGTCATGTTACACCCTTTCTCCTCTTATTTGCTTTCTCTTGGCGTATGTCTAACTGTCTTTTCCTCCAATGTTCTCACATCTCATCCTTCCTCTTTAAACGTAATCAATTACGGCAGCTTTTTATGCCACATTTGCAGATTATGTACAGTTTAACAGTAGGTTATAAAAAAAAAAAATCTCCAGGTGTCTGAATAACAGAGCCTATAAAGCAGGACATTGGACTGAGAAACTCTCACCAGCAGTAAAGTACATTCAGAGTGATTCTTCAATAAAGGACAAGTTTCAACATACAGCTCGTGTTAGAAGATGTAAGTGAGGAGAACAGAACACAAAACAACATCCAGAGATGACAGCCATGTATGTTTGTAGTAGTCAGAAAGCAAGCAAAACCATCCAGTTGGAGTCGTCTGCACGGATGCGGTGGCTAGTGCAATTACTTTAATCATGCATTCTACTGCAGTTTTTTTTTGTGTTTTTTTTTTTTACATTGGTTCACATGACAGAAAAAGGGAAGCACAATAGACCGAGAAGGTTCAAACACAAAAGTTCAAACTGTCTCGTGTGTCTCTCACAAAGAACAAATTGATGGATAAGTTACCATGTAACAAGTATCATTTTCTTTTCTTTTCTTTTTTTTTTCATGTTTTTTTTGGTTGTTGTTTTTTTTTTTTTAGTTGCCGGATGATGCTTGAGATGTCAGTGGTACTTATTATATGGGCAGAGAGACGCGAGAAAACCTTCAGCAGAATAAGAGGTTTCCAAACACGGAATCCAGTTTACAGAAACACAAGATTGGCACTTTACATGAGTCGAAAGGTGTAAGCTCACTTTGTAAACACTGCAGAAGAAAAAGTGGCAAGAAAAACCTCAAAAGTACTCTGGTCCTCTTCTCAAATGTGGGATTGTATATATATATATATATTTTTTTTTAAAGCAACTTAAAAAGTGGCATTTTGAATGGTCTTAAAGCCAACAGTGTTCGCGTCCGGTTCTGACCCAGATCGAATGAAATTGTTTTCATCAATCGGCAATGATATGTATAAGATATGGGCCTGTAAGCAAAGTCTCTCCACATTCAGCCTGTATGCTCGAGGCTCATACAGGCTGAATTAAAGGTAAGATCTGAGACGATAGAGAGAGAGGGAGAGAGAGAGAGAGAGAGAGACAGGAGCACAGATGAGGTGGAAGAAGAGATCGGTTTCGAGTGTTTAGAGCAAGATCACAAGAGTTGAAGGTGAGAAGAGAAGGGGGAGGGGGACATGAGGAGCCCCCCCCCCCCCCCCTGCAAAAAAAGGACAAAGCCTCGGGAAAGAGTCTGAAACTCACCGGAAATTCGGGAGAGAACTGTTTCAGCCAGTCTCCCAAAAAAGCCTCAAACTCATCCCCGTCCGGGAGGGCATCAAAGTCTATGTCTTGTAGGATATGGTGAAAACCTATGTCTTCAAGGCTGTTGTGAATAGAGACAACTAAACTCTTAATGTCACTTTACAAAAAAGCAGCATTCAATACATTTGATTGTCTTTTAAACTATTTATTTTCCTCACATTCATATCTCTTCACTAAATGTTTAAAAGACAGGGCTGTTGGAGCATATCATCATGTCAAACAAATGTGTCCCCTCGATAAATAAGTCTAAAAAAAAAAAAAAAAAAGGAAACCAATGAATACATAAATAGAGGCTATTTCTTTTTCTTAAATGAACAAAAAAATTGGTCCACAAAGTAGATATATGCGTCCTCAAGTGCTTTAAGTACAAAATAAAAAAAAATATCATTATCAAAATATTCATTTTAATGGCTTACTTCATACATAAATACATGTTTAAAGAACACAAAAGCGATCCACTGATTGGTCAGATCTCAAAATGACTTAATCTGGGGCTGCACTCACTTTAAGTTTGGTTTTTTTTGTTTTGTTTTGTTTTTCAAGGAGGGGGAGAGGAGGAGGAGGAGGAGGAGGAGGAGGATGCTACAAATATGCCAGCCGCCGTCCTTTGTTTCTAATTCTCTGTCTATACCTTTTCCCAAGGACCGCTGCCAGGTATTTCTTGACGGCCATTTGCTTTCGGTAGCGGCTGTAGCTGTCCGTGAAGATCCCGTCTGAGTGTCGCTTGGACAGGGGCTCCGAGCTGTCGTCCAACGCTTTCCCCCCGCTGCAGGAGAGAGAGAGAGAGAGAGAGAGAGAGAGAGACGAGAGGCAGGTCTCACTACCATCACACTGAGACGTGTGCATTCACATGACTCCCCCTCCCACTGTGCCTGTACAGCCTGTGTAGTGGTGAAGTGAAGAGCCTGGACACTTGAGTTGAGATCTCCGTGCCACCATCTTTAAAATGATGAAAAACCATTCGATAATTCGATTTCCCCATTTTGTTCAGAGCAATGCAGCCTGGAGTGCCATACAGATCCAAACTGTGCCCCCGTTTTAGAGCCTTTTGGGGGAAGGGGGGGGGGATAAGCAGAATTGGAGGCAGCCTGGAAGTGCAGTGTCATTCTTGCAGAAAGATTTTGCATCAAGAATCTTTACTAAATGATCCAATAAAGGCTTTTGATTTGGATTCATTTTCTTTCACTCCCTCTCTGCTTAACTTTGACTAACATGTGACATGAACAATCCAGCATTGTATTTTCGACCTGCACTAAGGTGGGAAGGGCCTGCTTATAAACCTAGAAGTCACTGCAGCCCCCTCTATCCCCCTCCCCTCACACCATAGGTGAACCACTGGGGCTCAATTATACGGAAATACATTCAAACCTGCTCTGGTCCCTTATTTTCATCTGCACCAAGCTCAGAGAATGACACTTCCCAAATCAATCAAGTGCCCGTTTGCTCCCCCCTGACGACTTTATAGCATTAATAAAGGCTGATTCAGAGGAGGTGGGCGCCAGACCGAGCAGCATGCTGGGAGATAATGGGACACAGACATACACACGGTACGTATAACAGCGTGAGTTATGGGATTTTAAAGGATCAAGTCAAAAGAAACAAAAAACGCAACATAAGACAGAGAACATTAAATATATACATAAAAAAACAAAAACAAATAAGAGGTGACAACCAAGAAGATGTTCTTACCCTACACGTTTTGCCATCAGAGAATGAAGATATTTCCTTGCTGATAACTGACCCAGCGCTTTCCTGTAGGCTTTATTAAACATGCCGTCTGCATGCCTTTCCGTTCTGGGATGATAGATAGCCAGACAGTGAAATCACCACACGCCCAGCGCAAGAGGCAACAAAGTCAAGTCGCTACACTGCAGAGAAATATTCATCTTAATACGATTATGAGTCTCAAATTGGGTCTTAAACTCCCTTTTTATAGAATAACGTAAAAACTCGACAAGGAATTTGACTTGCGTTTGATAATAAAAATTATTTTGTTGCATTATTTTCCCAGGATTTTCTGCTTCGTTTTGAAATGCCTCCTAAAAATGGCAATTTCTTTTTGCAGAATATTTCACTTATTTATAGAAAAATGTGGTTTAAAGACTCCACGGGAGCACATTTCAGCGCCTCCTGACGCAGACAGCTGTTTCTGAAATTTCCTCTCTTGTCCGTCCTTTTAAAGAAAGTATAAATCGACTAAGTTCCCCCTGGGAATTCAGCACAAAAGAGACAAGACTAATTTTAAAAAAAATAATAATTTAAAAAGAAAATCTCCAAAATAAAAGAAAACAACAACAACACCTTTTTTTTGTGTGTCGGAAGTAACAACATTTCGACGATACGTTGATTCACACAAAAACGTACAACATACATGTACAGAAATAGGACTACAGCAATGAGATGTTCAAACATGGACGTGTCCAACGTAGAGTGGGGAAAAGAAAAGTTTGACGATAGTCACCTTTTCTCCGGTGGGTAGAACAAACTGTAGACGTCGTCAGCGACAGACGGAGGGCTCCTCACATCCATTTGGTCTCGATCATAATCCAGGGACGTTAAGGAATTACCATCTTCATCATAAACCTCACTGTCGAGTCTGGATAAGAGAAAAAAAAAATGTGACACGTTTTCAAAGTCTTGTAACTCTCTTAAAATAAGTAAATATTATTTTCATAATCAAACCAAATTCTGACGGGGTTTTTTTTTTTTTTGAAGAGAATTTCCATCAAGAAATTAAAAAGTAGAAGCATAATTTATATCTATCCAGAAATGTTACTACAGCTTTAATGATTGCTTCAAAAACCAGAGCATTACTTTTTTCACCCAGTTGTTTTCTATTAATTATCTAACCACAATAATTGGTCGATTAATGGCTGCTGATCATTGTACTTCACTGCCATAGCAGCCTAAATTACATTACCGCCTCTCTCTGGTGAATGTTTCTCAGCCCTATGGATTGGCTGTCAGATGATGTTATCCAGTAATCCAATAGGCTATTATAGTCACAGACATAACTAACTATAAAGCAGATATGATCGTTAGCCTGCGCCCTGTAGCTGCTCGGTGCGGTTAAGCTCTGCTTTCAAAGTATAACAAAAATTTGAAATCAGCACCTGAAAATTGAAATGTAAAGGCAGATAAGAGGGTACATACCTAACACTGGGAAAGCTAAGCCCCACAGGTGAGCAGTTGACGCTGTAATGCATTATGATTCCATAGATGAGTAATGCTAAAGTCGCTTTACTAGACATTGTCCTGCTGCAAAAGAAAACAACGGCATCAAGTGAATAATTAAGGTCTATAATTAAACGAAGAACAATTCTGAGGTAGATTCAGTTTTCTTAAGGTATTTATAGTTAGTTTCAAACCACACCTGAGAGTTTCGAAAAGCAAATGAAACAGCCACACCTGACTTCATCCAAACTCTCTCCACTTTTACGCAGCGTAAAAACCCATAAAAGTGCCTCCTCTTACCAGTTCGGAGACGCTGATCGCGATCCGCTGAAGACCTCAACTGGGAGAGTGAGATAGGATCTCTATCTCAGTGTCTCTCTCGTCCTCTCCTCTTCCTCAGTTCCCTCAGTGAAGCGCCTCTTCAGTGTCCTTGTGCTTGTTCCGAGTGTGCAGCCCTCCGTGCGCCCTCAGCTCAGTTCTCGGGGATTTCTACGTGTACTCGGTCATGGGCGGAATGAAGAGCACCAAACATTTGCCTGTGGAAAAACTTTCCCTGCGTCCTGCCAACTTTAGCTCCCTTTGGTTTTTTATCTATGAATCAGAAAGACATGCCTTTTTCACTTGTCACGTAGGTAAGGGGGGTGGGGTGGTAGTGGAGAGGGGAGGTGGGCAGTTGCGTCATCCCACACACCCCACCACCACCACCACCACCATTGGAGAGCATCCTCCTTCCGCGTCAATGAAAGACCAAGTCATAAAAAAGGAATGGATCTTGAATTCAAACATTATCATTAATTAAACAGTGAATTAATGTCAACTTTTGACGTCACGCCTTAATCGGATCACATGGCGGGCCCTCTGAAGCCCGTGGGGAGGGGCGGGAGCTGTCCAGTGCTGAAATTTGCGTTGGAGCTGTCTGGTGCTGAAATATGACGGACTGTCTTCCCTCTGGAGAAAGGTTTCTCCAACTAACGCAATAAAGAGATGTCTCAGAGGCAAATTAAGAGGCGATTTAAATAACCACAAAGTGAAAATGATTTTCACTTCCTGTTTTTTTCTTGTCCACCTCCACGCAACCACATATTCAAACACTGTTCAGAATTTGAGATCGAATGAACTTTACCTTCCTCATGTTTTGCTTTTTATTCATAATGTTAGTTGTATTGCTGTATTCCTTTTTGCATTGATGAAGCTGTCATTTTAGCACATTAACTATATAAATATGTAATATACTGTCTCGTTGAGCTATCCATCCGTCCTCTCGTCTTATTGAGTTTGTTTAGTTATTTTTCCTATTTCACCTGGGTTTATGACTAAGTTCCTTATTTGCAGTGATAAAATATCCGTCAAATGTGTAACACAGGTTTGTTTAAAGCATGTGATGATACATATTCAACGACTAAATGTCCCCACTGTGGGATTGATAAAGTTAAATATATCTCATCTAATATTCCAGGTACTCCGGTGGATAATCCAGAAATTCCCCAACCCACAAGGAAACTATTGATGCAATGGCACAGTTTATCGGAAAAATCCCAAATCACTTTGAGACACTGAGACAAACTTTGGTTTTCATCAGACAGCAATAAAAAGACATTTATGTTTGTAACATGAGCTGTTGTCAAGTAGAGCTGCCCAGTGCCGAAATATGAGTGACAGGAAAAGTTACAAAACGGCTCAGGTTAATCATATTTCATACAGGTTTTACTTTTATAATATTTTACTTCACACTCACAAAAGCGGAAACTAAAATAACACAGAGTTTGAACTAGAGTCACTTGTTTGACGTGAAGTTGCTTTAACATCTTTAACATGGCTTTCCTTGATGTCCCTCTTTAAGAAACACAGAGAACCACTATCTAGACTAATCTAGTGGTGGGTCCTCTTCTTAAAAAAAATATTAAAAGAGAAATGTAAAAACACTCAATTACAAGTAAACGTCCTGCATTCAAAGCTCCAAAATATTATCAGCAAACATTGACTCTGCAGACTGGTCTATTGTCTCATTACTGTGAGTTCTGACACAACATCAGTCTGTTGGGGTTTGTCAGTGTGGAGATAATTCATGTAAAAGAGTTTGATGTAGCGTTTCTAAACCACAGGGGCAGGTTCCTCCAAAAGGTCACAAGATAATGAGGCAGGAAAAAGGAAAATACAAAGTTCTGCAGGATTTTATTCTAATTGTTGCTTTTTTTGTTGTTGTCAAATACAGGATGCTTTTATCTCATTAGGTCCTGTACAGAAATGAAACTATGAAAAGTTTAGTGTTGTATTTGATCTCTTTTATCTCTAAATGTTGGAGGACATGAGAAATGTTTTCATTCTGCTAATAAATGAGGCTTGAATGTCAAATAAATTTGTCTCAATCTAAGCCGAATCTGAGGTTTAGAGGTGAAGCTATAACACTATAATAGACATTTATCTAAAGACTGACAAGGAGCTGCAACCAGAAACAGCTTCTTCTTTTTTTTTTAGAATTTTTTGGGGGTAAAATATGAATCTGAAAATAAACATGTAACTACAGCTGTCAGAACGATGGAGTACAATGTACCTTAGTTTTCTGTGAAAGATGGTGGAACTTAAGGTCGCATAAAAGAATAATTCCAGATAAAACTACGATCAACTTTTGGTTTGTTACTTTTACTTCTATTTCATTATGACTTCCTCTATGGCCTGGATCCTTCATTAAGAGTCAGCTGTGTCCTCCGTCCACACACGTATCAGGACCGTGTCTTTAGTGGGTGATTCAGACCAGTCAGTGCTCACCGCTCTCTGACGTCATGTGAAGGTTTGCTTAGCGCACACAAACGCTCATCGTTGAATTTTTAAGAAGTGTGTGTGTGTGGGGGAGGGGGGGGGGGGGGGGGGAGATCTTTGGAAATGCCCGAGTCCTTTTCTTGCTCTGAGTGAGCAGTGCGCCCCAGTGGTTGTGAGAAGAAGGTGCACTGTGGAGTGTCAGGGGTCCCGAGGTGTTTAAAAACAAAGTCTAATTCACAGGAAGACGATCAACAAATTTAGATGTCTGAACTCAAAATCTTCATCCTGCTTTGGCCTTTAAAATGTCATTATTTGTACATTGGAACTTTAAATCATTGCGTTCATGGTGTGTGTTCATCGTATTGGTTTAAACTCCTGATCTTTTCAAATTGGTTCAACTGCCTCTTAAACCCTTAACTGTGTAATTATGATTAACACAATCAAGACACTTGTAAACTAATCATGGCAATCTTGCGTTGAAATGAATCAGAGTAATCACTGCAAAATGATGATTAGTCATTCAGCTTTGCTCTCCTCTTAATGATGTTAAATAAGCAGGGAAGCAGGGATCATGTTTTTTCTTCTTCTAAATCTACTGAGAATATAAAGTAGATAAGAATATGTATCTAGTAATCACCTGAGGCTTGACTCACAACACATTTTACGTGTCTTCCTCGTGGAATATTAATAAACCTGCTGCCCTGGACAACCGTTTATTTTGACGTATTTTAATTTCCAGTCGAAAGCCAATTAAAATTCTTCTTCCTTTTATGGACAGTCATTTATTATTACAAACAATCATGATATTACAAGTGTTGAATAGCATCTGGATTTTTTTTTTTTTACTGTAAGTGATAAATCTAACATAAAGTTTACTGCAGGCACCTTACAGTAACTCAAACTGACCCAGTAAAATACAGTAAAAGAAAATGTGCTCCTGTTTGTTCAGACCGGTTCTACAAACAGGAACCTCCTTCAATTCACACTGTTTAATATCTTTTGCTTGGAAAGCGAGCAGTGAGTAATCACAGCAGACCATACAGCGGATGGCTGAGCTTTATCACACCAAACAAGACAGCAGAAGAACATATGACTCATTCTAATTTTAGTATTGTTGGCTTTTTATAGCCGCCTGCCGGCCGACGTTGACTCTTTGTGTTTAAAGAGTTTTATTGATGTTTCGGTCTCCCGGTTCAAGTAGGTGATACTGTGACAAGTGTTGACAGGAGACGGCTTCTGTAAATCTAATTTGTAAGACGTGTGTGTGTGTGTGTGTGTGTGTGTGTGCGTGTGTGTGTGCGTGTGCGCGTGCGTGCGTGCGTGTGTGTGTAGTTGTGTTACTCATGCTGTGGGGACATTAATCTGTGGTCACATTGTGGAGACTTGGCGTCCTTAAAAGGACAAAAAGCAAGTCATCATAACGGAAATCATTCAATTTTAAAGTGCAGCTTTGAGGTGAGGATGAGTCGGCAGGAAATGAATGTAAATCAATGTCTAATCCTCTGAAGTGACGGAAACAATTATGGTTGTATGGAGGACCACAAGTGGCATGGAAATATTGATCAAGCATTCCCGGCATTAAGAAAATGATTTGCAAATTAATGTATTATTCTATAATTTGCAAATACATTTACTAATGCCCACACTGTTTGATTATTATTTTCAAAAATAAAAATGATGTTTATTTTTGTCGGACCTGCCAAATGCTATGCGTATAAATGAGTTTAATACTAATGTTTATCTGATAACATTATTTATTTATTAATGTTTCTGCTCCTGCACGGCTCATTACTGTAAATTAAAACAGCTGTTTTGCCAACTTCTCATAAGCTAAGAAAAAAAATACCCTGATTTCATCTCTATGTTTTGGTTAATTAATTATTTAATTTTTTTATTCATTTATATAACTTAATTAACCCATATGGAAAATATAACTCTTCAGTTTAGATATTAAGCACATAAGATTATAGAAGACTTTAATCATAAATGTAGCAGAACTGGACTGTTACTATTGAAAACTGAGTTTATAGTAAATAAAAACTGATCGATAAGAGCATTAGTGCAAATTGATTATCGCGGGAGGACAAGTTGACACTCTTGATTAAGTGAAGTAATTAATGTAGGGTTTTTACTATATTAATTAATGAGATTAAAAACAATGTGGCGAACCTCGAGAATGTCTCACATTGAAGGAAAAGATGTGTTGAAGGTAAACAGAAAGTCCATCTTGCAGTAGATCATAGCTGTCAGTAAAAAGGAGCGTTTAGTTGTAAATCACAGACAGTAAAGAAGATATAATCACTGGTTCAATCCAAAAACTTCTCAGTACGAACACTGCAAGGTTCACAGATTACAGACACTCTGTCTTCAAATCATAGTGAAGCTGTGACACAGAAATATTTCATTACTGCATTAAGATTTATGAACATCTTGTGAATGGACGGTGGACTGTGAGAACAAAGTCATGCTTGTACTAATCTCAGACATGTGATGTCAGTATGTCAGATACTGATATGTTTGGTTTAAACTCCTGATCAATTAAAATCTGAGTACCAACAGTAGAGATAGTTTATACTTCAGCCTCCTTTAGAAAGTGGAGAAGGAACACCTTCCTGTTTCCTCAGACTTTAAATTGGATGTTTAGTATTTAATAAAAAAAATTATTAATCAACACTGCTTCTCTCTTTGATATAAACAATGAAATTTTTTTACCTTTTAAATGAACTGCAAAGGACTTTTCATTTATCATTGGGTGTTACTGTCTCATCCAGTTTCCCTAACTCATGAGTTCCTCCTGAACTTTCTGTTTCCATAAGAAAAAAGTCTCAACGAAGACAGTCTGGTGTTCAAAGTTTGACCCAGTTTCAACAACGGGGCTCGTTCCTCTCTTTATTTGTAAATATAGATAATTTTACACTTGTCACTGTGCCTCTCCTAGGTTGATGTCTGTCAATAAACCTCACTGATTTGCCACCCAAAGCGGTCGTCTTTGATTTCTTCGCTCCAAATCTACGGTTTCCATCACATTAAGATTATTTTTTTAAAGTTTGGAGCATTCAGTAGTGTTTAAGGCTTCATGGTAAAAAAAAAAAAAAAAAAAAAAAAAAAAACTCCACTAACTATGACAACTATTAAATTCAGTTCCTGAGGTGTGAAAAGAAAAAAGACAAATTTCAGTCTAAAATCAAAATCTAAAAAGGGTCATCGTCTCCCCCATCATACTGGCAGAAAATGACACTGTGTGATTAACATTAAAAGGCACAGTCAGCACATTGTTGTCCAAATATCCATGCAGCCAAAGTTGACATAAAATAATTGTAACAGCAGAAAGTTTAAGCCTTTAAACCTTATGACGTCTTTACTAAACCTAAAAACAAACCAACAGCAATACCAGGAGTCTCAATTAAAACTAAAACTAAAGATAGTTTCTGAAAATGCGCACTTTGCCCTGTCAGTAAAGTTTTTACAACAGAATACAACTATTTTTGTTGCGTTATATTGATGCCCATCAGGCAAGAAGTTCTGCTGGAGAACTTGAAATCCTTTAAGAACACTTAAACAAAGTCAACTTTAATCTGTGTCGTATAATTATGACTTTTTAAGAAGTTTTACAAACTCTTGTTTTATTGCTCATAACTCTTCTCAGAAGGGTTCTTAGTGAAGTCATATTGAACTTCCATAAAATCAAGAAGTCACATAAGACAGACTTTTACAAGAATGAATCTTACATTTTAATCAGTTACCCAGAAAAACTCATCAGAATTTAACAACATTTTACTAAATTATGTCATTTGTAAATTATTGTGTGAAATAAAACATGAAATATGGTCTCCAGTTTCTCTTAAACTGCATTACAAACAGTATGTTTTCCCTTCACGGAGCAAACTTGCTTGTTTCTGTAAAGTTGAGTGTAACTGTCCGAACAGAGATCTTTACAGACTTCATGCTGGAGAAGTTTTTCATCAAACAATAAAGTTCTTAATTTAGGTTCATACAGTATAAACATCAACAGATCATCTGTCTTTGTACATCAGAAACTGTTTAAACTGTAATCTGTAACTCAGGCTCAAGCCATACTGGATCCCACATTTCCCACAATGCAAGTGTATAGTCTGTCATTAGACTGTCCACGTGGTAAAAGCTCAAGTCCAACACACCCACTCTTTATAAGGTAGGATTTACTCTCAGAATTTACAGCACAGAAGCCCAAGCGTTCATGTCTGACAACGCTCCTCCGGAGATTTTTATTTTTTCATGTCGACGCCTTAAATAGAATAGAAATAGAATATTTATATTAGATATAATGATGCATCAATTCAAAGAAGAAAAAAAAAAAGGTCACTGTAGCGAAAGGATCGACCCAAAACCTACTAAACACTGCACTGCAGGATGAGATCGAAACAACAAGATATGAAGATATATAAATAATCAGGGCTCAGCTCAACTGAATACAACTTGGTTTATCCCTAAAAGGATGATCTTACACTGCCCAGGTCATCAAATAAACCCAATAGATAAATAAATGCACACTGTTCTTCAAGATGCCAAAACAATGAGAGGTTTTAAAGCTCTGAAATCATATGTTAAGATAGTAATAAATCACTATAAAGGAAATACTGTGGCCCTATGCATGGATATCTATAAAAAAAAAACAAAACAAAAACACAAAGAGTTATGTGTAACGACCGAAAAAAAATAAGAAAAAAGACAAGACCTTGAACTGATAATTATAGCTTCTGGTAGTGAGTGATGTGTCTAAATTGAATCCAATAATATGTCAAATGTATCTCTGTGAAAACGCAGCTGCACTCTGATGGCAGTCATACTGTTTTAATTGACACTTTCTTATGTTTTATGCCAATATTGGTTTTTTTAATCACTGATAACTTGTTTTTTGATTGATTGATTTGATGTTTTTCTTGAGTTTCTTTTTTATATATGAATGGTGCTTATAGCCTATATCAAAAACCTTATTATTATTATTGTTGTTCCCTGGGCTGAATTTTATATAGCTATGAAATGTGCCTCCTCGTCATTATTATTACTATTATTATTATTATTATTATTATTATTATTAATTGAGCTGCAATGAGAGCTGTACAACCAGCAGGGGGCGTCACAGACCTGCATTTGAGCCTGAAAACGGTACAGATTGAGTCCTCCTTTTTGTGCGTGAACCCATCCTCCACTGGCCGGGCTGCTCCTCTTCTCCTCCCCGGTCATTGTCTCTTTTTTTCACCACTATCACGAGGCCTGTCCTCCCCGGCTCTGCCTCAGCGATCGTCTCCTGCTGCCCCGGTTCACCTCAGACCCGCCGAACCGGACGGATCTGCGTCGGTATCTCCAGCTGTGAGGCTCCCAGTCCCGCAGGCTGGGTCCGCCATGTTGTGTGGGGGTTGAGGGAAGTTTAGTAGTAGGAAGTAGGAGCTACAAAAGCGCTGGGATACTTCAGGGGATCCGACTTTTTTCTTTTTTTTCCCGTCCAGCCACTGTCATGCAGCTGCAGGTTTCCTCCTCTCTGACCTCTGAGCTCCGGCTACAATGACGGTCTCCTCCAGCGGCTCCGCCATCCTCCAAGACTGCAACACTTGAAGCTGCTTTGATTTAACTTCAGACGCAATTGCTCTGCTGGATGTATGAAGTGAGGATGAAGGCGGCTCGTTCCCGGTTGGAATAACGTATAGAATATTATTTTTCATTCCGGATCTGATTCAAGGAGAAGGAAGGAGGTTGAAAGAGGGGTGGGAGGGGGGAAACGAGGAGGAAACCACCCGAGAAGGACGCGGATTTGTGAAGGTAAATAGAAAAAAGAAAAACGAAAGTGGTCTTTGTGAGAGCAGCAGGATCAGATAAAGATGGGCCGAAAAGCAGCTGCTCGCCTGTCTGACCTGTCATCAACAAAGAAATAAAGCTGTCCTACAAGAATACCAACAGATACCTGCTTACTGACAGTTTTACCTGCAAACCAGAAGCTATCTGGGAATCATTTAATCATTTATGCGTCGATAAGAATATCGGACAGCGTGTGCTTAAAGTCCCGCAGGGATATTAGTAACCATATCAGATTGCAGATAGACACTTTCAAGCAGGAAAAACGTAGTATGATAACATTACTGCAATTGAATTATCATAATAAGGTTTATTTACCATAAACATGAGGCTTAACTTGTTTTTAAAGGACTATAAATATAGAAGAAAGGTTCATTTGTCATTTTTATAAACTCCTTTTCAAATATGTTCTCAGGTTTCATCTATTTTGGCCTCTTGTCATAATTATTTTGTTTAAAAGTTAAATCCAAAAAGGACTCATGCATGAGACAAAAGCGCCACCTCACCATTTCATACATCTAACTCCATCTTTGAGTCATGCTGATTCAGATCATTGTGAGATCAGAATGGGGTTACGATAAAACGGAGAGAGGAGAGGAGGAGGAGGAGGATGAAGAAGAGGAAGAGGAGGAGGTTTTGGTGATGCTGCCAGTTAATTTAAAGTCACTGATTACACAGCTGAGTCAGGGTTTGAGCTGCTGCTTTATTCATTCTTCTCGTCCGACTTTTCCCGTTTGCACTGTGAGGGCAGGTTCTGGGAATCGTCCTCTTTACTTTCAATGTTTTTTTTGTTTTTTTTTGTTTTTTTTTAATGAAGCCTGCTCAAAGTAAACTAACTGAATCACAGCTGGTTTCTGAGGACGGCCGTTGAATTAGGAGTGAAGGGAGTTAAAGGGGAATGCCACTATTTCCAATGTAAATATGAATCAGCAGTGATTTTGTTGACCTATAGGACTTTGGCATGTGTTCTTCCACCCCTACAAGTTTGCTGTGAATATCTCTTACCAACACAAGGTTACAGATTTCAACCTTGGTTTCAGGTTTCTGCTTCTTGTCTTGGTCCTACTTTGGATTAAATGGACCTTTTTTTTTTTTTTTTTTTTGGTTCTGAACACGAGTGCTTCAGGTTATTGTGTCATTTTTAAACTTTTTTTTTGGTGCAGTTCAATTGATAATTATCATAAAAGTCCGAGTTTGGAGGGGTTTTATTCCAGCTCAGCTCAGGATATTATGGCTCAACAAACGAGGAGTCATCGATCCAGCTTTTTACTTCCTGATAACTCGACTCAGGATATCTGATCCGAGTGCTCCTTTAAACTGATTATACATCGCTGCGAGGAACTCATTTAAACCATTTGTATGCAGTGTAACATAATACCAGGGATTACGTGAAGCTAACAGATTTCAGAAACACCCAATTTTAAAATTACATCAACAAACAACCTGAATTTGATGTGGATTTGATGGCCGCCTAAAGGTAATTTGCCGCTGTCTTGGATCAGTGCGTCCCTCTAAACAATCTCTTTCAAATAAAACAAATCAATCCTACATTTACTCGGGGATCTGCTTTCTCCAGCAGACCGGTGCTCATCATGTGTGAAACTAACACTGAAAAGCACAACGTTTTAATAGCAAACATCTGAAGGTGATCGTCTTGTGTTTCAATGAAACTCGCCATCATGTATTTTATTGTAGAGGCTAGTTGCCCCGAGTTTCTTTGTGACCAAACTCCACACGAAAACTGCAGCTGTGTTTTTGTCCAGGTTTTGCCAGAGAAGAGTCTAATCCAGGCTATCACATGAGGTTTCACAATCACTTCACTAGACGGTGACACTTCAAACACTCGGCTCTGTTGTGTGTTCAGACAAATGGACGACCGAAGGCACGCTGCGATTCCCAAAATAGCTCGCACCTCCTCGTTCAGGTGTTCCCGAGAGACCCGTTATTCGGGAAAGTGTGTGATGTCTGTTCTCCGGCAAGCAAAATAACTGACACGAGCTCAACCGCGAGCTGTTCGGAGAGCTCTGGTGTTTTACACACCGGTCAAGTTGAGAGTTAGGTTGAAGGGAAATCAGTGATGATACAAACGCAAATATTCAAGAGCTATTTTTTTCTTGGGTCTGAAGTACGAGAGAGAGAGAGAGAGAGAGAGAGATTGGGCTGCTGCTTTTCAAAGTAAAACAGTCGAACACTCTGCGTTCAGTTCCAAGAAAGATCAATCAAATCCATCTCATGCACAGTGAGCAAGCCTGCAGCAGAACTCTCCACCCGGCACAGTGCAAATCTCATCGTGAACCACGTATTGATGTTTCTCTCGAGGCTCCACATCCTCGCCGTCACACGACACATTTCTCCACACCCAGTTTTAACCGTTTGCTGTCGGAGGAATGTGGCGGACGGTGGCTGGCAGCATCTGTCGAAGATCTGAAGCCCAGCAAAGCCCCACAGACCCTCCCCGTCTGCAGCCACAGCGTCAGCCGCTAGCAGCTGTCCAGCGAGACGCTGGGCAGCGTTTCAGTCAGACCGCCGGCTGACGAACGGAGGAACTCCTTCGGCTCGGCTGCCTACAGTCGAATCTAAACCTCAGAGGAGCCGAGCCTGTTTGAACTACTGAGACTCCAGCTGTATATTTAAGAATCCGGCTCGAGTGCATTTATAATGCATGATGTGCAGAATTAAGATGTAAGAATTTGATCTTCAGTCAGATTCAAAATCTGAATGAGATATACGCATGTATTCTTCACCATCGCGTCTTCGTATTCAGTATCAGCATTACACCTTCTCACTTCTACATAGATTTGTCATTTCAACTCTGAAAATATGAAGTTAGGGCGCCTAATGATTACTAACTGCCAATTAATGTGTTTCGCTAATGCTTGTGACAGTCTAAAAACATCTAAAAGTTTGCCTTTTTAAAAAAAACAACCAAAAAAAGCAGTAAATCCTGACTTTTGAGGAACTGTAATTTAATGTCACGTTTTTGTTTTTAGCCACGTTAGCAGTTGGCTCGGAGGGTAACAGCGTGGGCGATCAGTCTGTCCTGGATTGATGTATTTGAAAAACTGTTGTGTGGATTTGTTAAATATTTTGCCATATTAAGTGAAATGTCTCAACAGAGTGGGATGGACCGCCATGAAAACTGGTGCAGACATTTTTTTTTATTTTTTTTTTATCTCTCTCAGGAAGAATTAACTAACTTTAATGAACTGGAAATCCAGTCAACCATCAAAATTCAAAAAAATTTAAATTGAATTGACTTATTGAGTCCGATTTTAAGTTATGAAAATCAGCTAATTCACATTACTTTAGGTTCATTTGACATCCTAAAGGCGTTCATGTAATTAAGGGTGTGCCATATTTTATCGTTCACTATACCGAGTCTTTATCAATATTAAAAATCAAAGCATCCTTCAAAAAAAACTTCTTTAGTCCGTCTGACAGTATGAAAGCCAAACGTGACAATTTAAAATGATACAAAACCAAAGAACGTTAAAAAAAAAAAAAAATCACCAAATCTGGACATTACTAACAATAATAATGAAACTTATGTGCTAGTTTGTGACCAGCAGGACTGTAAAACGCAGATAACACCACCCTCCAAATAATCCTGCACTTTCAGCTTACTCAACTAAACCTCGTCTCCGCAGCCTTCTTTAAAATTCTGAACCATGACCACCGCAAACTTCTACAGCATTATGAGAGTGAGGGAGAGAAAAAAAAAGAAAAAGAAACTGAGCTCTCCTCCGTCTTATCAGCATTTTGCGGAGCCTGTGTGGAATTATCACTCCGTGGTCGGAGAGGAGGAAGGAGCGCGAGGGGAGGTGGCTGATAAGAAGCGTGCAGGTCTGAATTATCACTGTAGCACAAAAATATGTAAATAATGATTTTAGAGCGCAGAGAGACGGTTTGAACAGTAAATGCTTTTTTTTTTTTTCTTCTGTTGATTCACCGCACCGCGTCCGCGGTTTAATTTGCACAAGTCTCCTGTTAAACACTTCATTTAGGTGCATCGGCTGAAATCAGGATTTTGTGAGACCACATAAATAAACAAATAAAGATCACATGGGTGCTGTGTCTCAGCGACAAGCGTGCCTCTAAAATAGATAAAAACGCTAAAGACAAAAGGTTAAAGGTGACAACCTTTTAAACCTCCGTGGCCATCAGTTAGTCATGGGAGGATCCGGTCCCCCGGGGAAACATCTGGGGCCGGCTCGGATGTCCACAAAAACATTCAGTTTGTTATGTATTTCCTAAATACTCGACAATGCAAGCAGATTGTGCAAAACATCAGAGGAGCTTTCTCAGAGGCGGGTTTTTCAGCAAGCATCTGCCGTGTTGGAAGTGTCCTTGAGCAACACACTGAATCCCTATCAGCTGTGAGCTCTACACCGGCTCACCGAGCAGTCTGACCTCGCAGGAACATTAAACAAAGATATTGTCGAGTCCGTGGCTCCGAAAAGAGACATTGTCATTGCAGAACCAGCAGGAATCTCAGCAGGGACAGAATAATTTGTGTGTGTGTGTGTGTGTGCGCCCTTGCTTTCAAATATTTTTCACCTCTCTGCAGTTCACACTTTAAAAAAAAAAAAAAAAAAAAAAAAAAAGACTCCTAGTAGCATTGAATAAGTCTAATATTTACCGGTTAAGGTAACACACACTGATTTTGACTTCAGACGGAGGGATATCTGCCCCTCGGTGTAGCATTTCCAACAGTCTCTACCAATTTACAGAGCTTTGGTTCAGGCTGAGTGAAATGTCAAGCTTCCTTCAACTCATTCGTCTTCTGTCTCTCCCCGGCAGAACAGAGCAGAGCTAAAACAATAGAGACACGCCTTTCCAATCAGATAGCGAAGGATCCTCTGTATATACGCCGTCTCTGTGTTGGAAGCTTCCTCGCGCAAACTCTTAACCTTCCTCTCTCATTGTTTCTTCACGGTGCGACCGGGAGTCTTCTCGTGTTTGCATGCGATCGTCGTAGTGGGTCATGTTATCATCCCGGGGCCAGCGGGATGTTGTCTGCAATTAGAATACGTTTCTATAATTAGCAGCAAGCCAGATTTTCCTTGTGGTTTCGTGGCTCTATTGTTCAGTGAGCAGACATGAAAGTAAAAGTCAGTGGGACATTTTTAGATATTTAAGATCTGTTACAGTAAAAATCTGGCTGCAGAGTTTTTGACTCATTTATACACCAAGGTGATGTCTTTCTTTCTTCTTTTTGTTTTCGACACCTGTCACTATGACTATTTTCCCTTTATGGCTTTAAAATGACACCCAAGACACATTGCATGATTTTCCACCTCAATCGGGGTCAATGTGACGCTGCAAACTGCGTTCCAAGGGTGGACGGAGCCCGCGTGGAGTCATTTATGTGATGGCTGCCTGATCCAGCTGATTAATAGAGACTCCCAAGTCGGTCTGCATCGTATGAATCGCAGCGACGAGTCCTTAAGAGCCTCTGCAGCTGAGAGCTCATTGAAATGCACACGAACACAACAAATGTTGAAGGTTGCTGCAGGTCAAACTGACAGTAGAGTCAGGGGTCGTCACTGCGTTAGCTACAGGCCCTGGTGGTCACTCTCTCTCTCTCTCTCTCTTTTTTTTTTTTTTTTTTTTGTCTGTTATTATCCTCTTAGGGTAAATCCGCCATCCTCTTAATCCTCCTGGTAGTTCAAGCTGGTGGAGCTGGCACGGTGCTCCCGCTCCCAATCCCACCCACCCACCCACCCACCCACCCACCCAACCTGCTGTCTCTCTCTGTTTCTGCATACACTCAATCTAAATCCTGTTCTTTGTGCCCACACAGCCGCAGATAGAAATATTATCGCAGGTTTTATTTGGCCCTGCAGTGCTTCACCCGGAGAGGGAACTGTGAGATTTAGATATCGTGTTCTATGTGCATGAAAGTCGATGGCTTTCTATATGAAATGTGTTTTGTTTTTTTGTTTTTTTTTCCCTTCAGGATGCTGCAAAATCCTGGAAGCTCGGTGAAGTTTTAGGAACAGCTGTGATTTGAGCTGAACGCTAACGTCGAGCTATCGTGCTGGTATTTTAGCGTGTGAGCGTGCTGACGTTTCCAAACCGGCCGTTTAAACACGGAATCTGCGGGAGTTTAGTCGAACAATGGACAAACTCAAACCGTGATCCGGTGAAACGCGGCACACAGGAGAAGTCAACAGAGTCAATAAACTCTACCGACGCGAGCAGATTTCAAAGCAAACTGTGCAGCAACCGTCAGGCCGACGTCGCCTTCTGCTGTTGCGCGAAACAACCTCAGCGGTGTTTGTTCAAAAAGAGTTGCATGACTAAACGTATTGATTTTCTTTGCACTATTTTTCACGCGGTATTTTGATGCCTTTGGTAGAATTGACGGGAGACGAGAGGAATGACAGCGACAGGATCGATAACAACTAACAAAAGCAGGACTCCCCAAAATATTGATTTTGAAAACAGCAATTATGTAACAAACAAATAATTCACCGTCTCACTGCTTCAACACCAACTCTGATCAGGACAAAATACTGCACAGGATTATAAAGCAGCCTCTGTGCATTGCATGAAAACACACAGTAAAGTAGAAAGAAAGGTTTATTATGAAATCTCCTTTAAAGGCGTCCTAGTTTTGGCTCAGTGTTGGTGCAGTTATGATAATGCTGGAAAAGTGACGTCACTTCAGTGAAACGGCTGATGTCTGATTTTTGAAAGGGGAAAAATCTTTTTCACTCCCCCCGGGACAGCGGCCAGTGTTTTACAGCGTGGTAACTTCACTGCTGACCCGACGCACCGCGCTCTCGTCTGTCCGATAATAATGAAATACAAGCCCACCGTAGTCGACCGAGCCGCCTCTGCTTTCCATGACACTCGAGGTTAAAGGAAAGGTTGGCTCGAAAAACAGAAAGGGCTTTTTCCGTGCCAAAACATTCTCGGCACGTTGGCCGCACATCTAACATCTGAGATCAGATTTATCGGCGTATTTACTTGCAGCCATTTTCTTTTTTTTTTTTAAGAAATCGTTTTCATTTTGAAACGTCTCCGGCGACTGACCGCCCATAAAAAGACGACCGGCGCTCGACGCAAGTTGAAGCCCGGCGTTTCACCGGTTGCCGAGTTTTATTTGAGCAAAGTGTTCTGGATCTTTGGAAGGTTTCTGCGGTTTGTCCCCGTTTTTTTTGTTGATTTCTCTGGCAGCTCAGCTGGAGAACTCGATGAACTCTTGATCGCGCAACTCCCCTCTAGGATGAGGGAGAGAAAAAAAAAAATCCCTCCCGCCTCCGCGCATCAAGGCCACTGCTCCAAAAATCAGAGAAAGATGTATTACCACACCAGATCCTCTCTTTAACTGACGGCTGTAATTCAGTGAACCGCCGTCCTCGTCACTCCTGCCACCACCTGTGCCTCCGTGCCGCCCGGTAGCACCGGTTCGTCTTGTCACGCTGAACCATCTCCGCTCCTCATGAAAAACTCTCCCATTTCACCTCTTGTGCTCTCCTGTCTGACCGTATCGTATCGTGTCAGCGCCAGCTAAACGGATTCCATCTCCTCGTGCAGTCGTTGTTCTTGGCGAACGAAAGTGCTCTGATCTCCCCCCCCCCCGCGCTCAGACATCTTTACGAGCGTGTCTGATCGTCTCCACATTTTCCGGGCCTTCACCTCGCGGAGGAATGCCTCGGTGTGGCTCCGTCCAAATTATGTTAGAAAGAGGAATGGCAACCACGCAGATGGACACACACATCGATGTTTTAAATCTTCCAGCGCGGTCGGGCTGAGGCACGGACAGATTGTGAAACGATGGATCCCCGAGCACAGACGTCCTCCAGCAGAGGAGCGAGACTCCTCGACTGAAAGAGACACAAAATGAACAGCTCGGAGTTGGAGAGCTCTGTTTGTAGTTGTTTTGTATCTTTGTATTGATTATTTATTTATTTTTGGTTGTTTATGTCTATTTGTTGTTATTCTACGTCTCTTTGTGGGCATTGTGTTTGACTTCATGTCTTATTTGTGTCGCTTGTTTTCTATCGCTTGTAGTTTTTGTGGTCATTTTGCATCCCTTTGTAGCCATTTTGTGTCTCTGCGGTTGTTTTTCCGTGTGTCTTTTAGGTTAGTTTGGAGTCGTTTTGGATCTCTTCGTTTTGATTTTGGGTTTGTTTATGTCTATTTGTGGTTATTCTACTTCTCTTTGTGGTCATTTTGTGTGACTTTATAGCTGTGTTGTGTCTGTTGTGGTCCTTTCACGTGTCTTGATCATTATTTCTCTTGTTTTGTATCTCTTCACAGAGGTTTCGAGTAAATTTCTCGCAGCCATATTTTTTCTGGTCGTCACCATTTTGTATCTGTTTGTAGTGTTTATGTGATTGTTTTTGTGGTTTTCTGCATCTGTTCGTAGTTGTCGATATCTTTGTAATTGTTGTTTTGTAGTCATTTTGTGTCTCTTTATCGTTGCTCTATATTTCTTTGTTGTCATTGTATGTCTGTTTGCAGACGTTTTGTGCCTTGATCTACTCGTGTCCCTTTTTGTATCTCTTCATACATGTTAGTCTTTTTGTGGTCTATTTTATGTCACATAGCCATTTCTGCGTCTCTGTGGTTGTTTTGTGTGTCTTTGTGGTTAGTTCGTGTCTTGTTGTATTCATGTTGTGTCTCTTTTTGGTCATTTCATGTGTCTTGGTCTTTTCGCGTATCTTATTTAATATTTCCTGCAGTTTTCCTGCTCATTTTGTGTCTCTTTGTGGTCATTGGTTATGTCTTTGTAGCTGTTTAGAGTCTTTTGTGTATATCTGTGGTCATTTGATTGACTTTTCAAACAGTAGCATTTACTGTTTCTTCATACAGATGCTCAGCACTACATGCCCCATGACCACTTGGGCCCCTTGGGCTTGTTTCCCAGTAGACCCATTTAATAGTCATCCATGGGCTGAAATATTTTATAAGGGTCTGTTTTAAATGTTGTTACTAGAGAGAGTGACTTATTTTCTTTGGGCAGCATGTAATGTGTCATGTGTTTGTGAATATTAAGAAATATTTTTATGGAACAAAAACTTAATCTAATGGATCACAACAATGGGAACAACAGCCACGTATTCGTCCCTCCGTTTTGCACTTAATATACATAAGGCCATTCAGGCACCATTTAATGTACGTGGACCTGTTTGAGTCATGATTGACTGATAGCGGATTTTGTATTTACCCATATGTCCCTGTTACCCCATGGCTTATAGTCTTAGTGGTTGTAACAACAACAACAAAGTGATTCACATGATAATATCAGGTCATTACATCGACACGCGTCGCCTACGGGCTTTACGTTGCAATCATTAATTCCGCACCTCTCTTTTAGCCTTTCATTGAATGCTGTCCCGTCTGTTTGAATTAAACTGACTTCTTCTTCTCGTGTCTGTCCCGGCAGGGTAAGACAATGGGCTGCATTAAGAGCAAAGAGGACAAAGGCCCGACCATGAAGTATCAGACAGATAATTCCCCGGCGTCAGACGTTAATGCCGTCGCCACCACGCCTCACGTAGGCCACTACGGGCCAGATCCCACCCAGCTGCAGCAGAGTCAAGCTGCCTCGTCTTCATCCGGCTCCGGGGTCGTCAACTTCAACCACACCCTCACGCCTTTCGGGGGCTCCTCGGCTGCCATGACCCCCTTTGGAGGAATGTCCTCCTCCTTCTCGGGTCCAGTGTCCAACTCGTTCTCTGGTGCGGTTTCAAGTGAGTTTCACTGTGTCGTCATCACTCCACTGATAATGGTCCTCATTGCAAAACGAGACCACTGTCCTCTTAATGTCCAACTTAAAGGATCAGCGTGAAGGATTTAAGGGGATTTATTGGCAGAATTGGAATAAAATATGTATCATTACGTTTTTAATGGTGAACAATCACCTGAATCTAAGAATTGTTGTGTATTATTGCATCAGAATGAGCAGTTTATATCTACACTGGGAGCAGGTCCTCTTTTACGGAGTTGGCCATGTTTTTACAGCAGCCCAGGAGGGACAAATCAAACACTGGCACCACTAAATCCTCTTCAATGCTTGGATAGGGAGGTGACGGGTTGGATATTGAGTTGATTGTTATCTGCAACCTCACTTACAGATTCCACTAAACCCGACACACTGGATTAAAGGGATTTTATTAAAGCACCATGTGTAATTGTAATTGTATGTTTCACCCCATTAGCTTTGCTGCTAACTGTGTTTTCAAACAGTAAAGCAGGGTTTTACAATTTTTGAATGTATTTCTTTTAATTTTCCAGACAGACATTTCTTAGTTGTTGTTTTTTTACAAGATTGAAATCATTTTGCAAAGACCTGATGTTGGTAATTCATTGGGTTTTTTTTTACTGGTCGGCGTTAACCAGCTGTTTATCGGTTCATCACTGTGGTCTAAACTGACTCAACAACTATTGGCTGGATTGCCACATATTGTTGTACAGCGTGCGAGTCTTACAGACTTTGACGTCCCATTGATCTTAACCTACCACCACCAGGAGGTTTGAATTTTATTTATTTTTTGAGGGAAAGGTGTCGCAAAATTTGGTACACATCATCTGCAAATGTTAGCATTGTCAACCTTATATCTAGTATTGTCCCTTTTAAGCATGTCAGCATGCTGACGTTAGCATTCATCTCGAGGCACTGCTTTGTTGAAATATTTTTTTCTTTATAATGTAAAACCCTGAATTTTATTTAAATGTCAAGAGTGGGATGTTAAACAGATTTGTTTTGCAGTAAACTGTAAATGGAATAAAACATGCAAACGTACTCACAATCAAGCTTAACTCGGTCATTACGCTGATCTGGCTTGTCAGTCACCCCTTAATGCACGTCGTTGCTAAGTTGTGAGCGTTAACACGGGTCCTGCTATCGGCTGCGATCCTGCGGGCAAAGATTGAACTCTCCTGTTTAGGTGGGATTTAAGGTTGTAATCCTCCTCCGTGTTGGATTATCTGCTCTCAGAGGGGGATGAAGGTGGCGCTGCCGTGATATTTGCTTTTCTGCAGGTGATAATGGGATTACTGTTGACAGCATTGTTGTCAGTGGTGGGTATATGAACATCATCTGTCTGGGAGTGTGGCTGCGCAGCAGGCACCGCGTCTTCCAGGATGTTGGCAACGGGACGGGAAGATGAAGCTGATTTACACAATGAATGACCGAACTGTGGCTTTTAATCTCGTGTAGGTGTTGTTTAATACTTAGGTGTATATTTAATCTCGATCACGACGGTTAGAAAGGCTATCCAACTAAAAACTGGTTTGATTTACTGAGTCTTCTTTGGCATGTGTATGAATGTTCATATTTCCATGCAGGCGACGTGTTTACACAATAAAATTACAAGCAAAGAAAATCGATACCAGACCTCGGCGCGACAGATTTATCTACTTAAACTGGCCTCTACACACTCGCACATATAAACAAACCTACCAATTCCTAACACAGTCCCTCTGCAGCAACATGATGTCCTCCACCTGCACCGCTGTCTGCAGAATTCACAAACTCACCAGTCTATTACTCATTTGTTTGTCTGTTGTTATCCTCTTGTTTTTTTTTTAAGGCGGTGTTACATTCTTTGTGGCCTTGTACGACTATGAAGCCAGAACTTCAGATGATCTGACGTTTAAAAAGGGAGATCGCTTCCAGATCATCAACAACACGTAAGAATCTCTCTCTCTCTCTCTCTCTGTTTATGAGACATTTATTAGAAAAGGCTTCTTTAAAAAGGCGAGTACGAGACGCCCTTCACTCGCTCAGTGACGCCCGGCTGCAGCTGCTCCGTGAGGGTCTGCTTCCCTAAATGAATTAAATTGCTTCTTGTTTCTTGGGCCGGCGGCTTTCTGCACACAGCACTGTGGATTATTATTATTTTTTTGCTTTGGTAAGAGATGTCGCCCGAGGTTATATCATTGTAATGTAAAGGAGATTAGTCTCATTCATTCCCTTTGAAAGTGGGATTTAGTCTTAAACTCATTTTAAAGACCGTTTTTGAATCAAATCGGGAGGTCTTGCAGAACAAATAAGATTTAGAGGCACATAAACACTAGCCATACTGCAGATGAAGTGATCCTTAAATTATCAACCACTATTAACCGTCTTTCATCCCTGGTATCAATCACACGGCGATATATGAGCATGAGTCATTGGCTGACTGTCAAATGAGCGAGTCGTTCGTCTCATCTCTCCTTTGTCATTGTCCTCCTGCAGAGAAGGAGACTGGTGGGAGGCTCGCTCCATCAACACGGGGAAGAAAGGCTACATCCCGAGCAACTATGTGGCCCCTGCTGACTCCATCCAGGCTGAAGAGTAAGACCTTGTTGCTGCCTTTTATAACGTCATTACTCGGCCTACGGCAGAGGACCAGGAGACTAATGACAGAAGCATGATCCCACCTCACGTGGCTCAAAGCACACAGTCCAACATTAACAGCTTCTCAGTCCTAAAGAAGCTTCATCATGTGAGTTTCACAGGCTTTTAAATTCTTATTCTGTCTCTGTCCTCACAGGTGGTACTTTGGCAAAATGGGACGCAAAGATGCTGAAAGGTTGCTGCTGAATCCAGGGAACCATCGAGGAACTTTTCTGGTGCGAGAAAGTGAAACTACGAAAGGTGAAGAGTCATCTTCTGCACTGATAATGTTAGCCTCAAACAATCCCGATTTAATCAATACAAAAGATGATCAACTGTTGTCAGATTTCTTTGATTGAAAAACTAAAATCTGTGTGAAAAATTAAGTAAAGAAGTCCACTGCTACTTCCTCCGATCCCAAAAAATAGTGTTTCTTACACAGCTAATGTGGCGCTAAAAATAAAAATAAAAATAAACTGATTCACCGGTTAAATCTCTTTCAGATTCTGGGTCAATGTTGATGAATTTTGCATCAATATTATTTTTTAGTTAATTGAAAAACAACGCTCTGATTGGCTCGTCTGACTGACTTCTTTGTAGTTCCCTCATCTGAGGGTCATGAGTGTTGTATTTAGAGTAGAATGAATGCTAACTTAGTACATTTTCAAACAGGAAGTTGTAGGAAGAATAAACTTTGATTGGGAACGCAGAACTTCAGACTTCACAGTTACAAGAAGCTACAATTCCTCCAAATTTCAAGCCAATCCATCCAGTTGTTGCAATATTTCAACATGTTTTTCACCAACACTGACATCTAAACAGCCTTGCCACTAGCCTGTCTATACAAAAAGGGTGTACAAAAGAACTCACTAAATAATAACTCACAATAAGGAAAGACAACAACAACAAAAAAGACAATATTAGTGTCACATAAAGCCGGCATGAGTACAGCGCTCTGATTTTGCCTGACCTCGACCGTCAGCTTGTTGTGTCTTGTCGGATGACTAAAAGCTGTTCACCGCTATAACTTGATGGAAGAAACAGAACTTCTCAGACACAAAGGCGGGGAAACAGAGGACAAAGACAACAGGGAATTTAAAGTGGTAAAAAAAAAAAAAAAAAAAAAAAATGCTCAGAAAACCAGCGTCTCATCCCACTTTGCAACTCTAAAACCCCGTTTCAGTCAAATCACAGACATTTGTGTTTCGAGGGATGAAGAAACATTTCCCGTGTCCCCTCCAGGTGCTTTTTCTCTCTCCATACGAGACTGGGACGAAACCAAAGGAGACAACGTGAAACACTACAAGATCCGCAAGCTCGACAACGGGGGATACTACATCACGACGCGAGCGCAGTTCGACACCTTACAGAAACTCGTCAAACACTATACAGGTATATTTCCTTTTCGCGCTTGCTCTCCTTCTCTGTCTCGCCTCGTCCATTATTCATGGCAGCCTTTCATCACACCTCGAGGAATTATCCCGAAAATGACTCTTAGTCACACCGGCTGCTCTCTGCCATGCGGTTTGCTGTGCTGCCTCGCTGTTACCAAGGGAGATGAATGGCCTTTTAATTTTAATAACAATTGATGGTGCGGTTATGATTCCCTGCCTCCCACCCCGTCTCCAGCCTGTGAGAGAGGTCTGAGGTTAAGTCTCCGTGATCCCACTTAATTTCAGTTTGACTCCAGAGAAGGGGTTTTGGTGTGTTAAAAAGCCACTTCATCTCCTTTTATATTTTATCAGTTAGTAGAAGAGCCTCTAAATTCATCGACATCAAATGGAGTGAGCCGATGCATGAAACACGCCGGCTTTAAAACTGCATGCCGCTGCTTCAGAGACGCAAGTGTGTGTGTGTGAGTAGGCACTTCTGGGTGTAATGAAGCATTTTGATCTCTCTCTCTCTCTCTCTCTCCCCCTTGGTATATGTGTGTGTGTGTGTGTGTGTGTGTGTGTGTGTGTGTGTGTGTGTGTGTGTGCGTGTGTGTGTCACAGAGCATGCGGACGGACTTTGCCACAGGCTGACCACGGTTTGCCCCACAGTCAAGCCTCAGACTCAGGGGCTCGCTAAAGATGCCTGGGAGATTCCCCGGGAGTCGCTGCAGCTGGAGCTCAAACTGGGCCAAGGTTGCTTTGGAGAGGTCTGGATGGGTAAGGACGAGACGGACGAAACGCACGGGGAACATGTCGGGGGTAGGGGGAGGGGAGGAGCACACAACTGCCTAGTGGTGTCTTTTATTGTTTTTGGAACCATCCAGATGGGGAAATACAGAATAAGCCCAGGTTTATGTCGGAAATGCAGACACCGTGCGTCTCTATCTGTCGAGTCTATCTCTGTCCAAACTGAGGGGGTTATCCACTTCCTGCAGTCGCTTCCTCTGTTTGTTATCTCCAGAGATTGTCCCACTGTTTGTTAGTATTCGCATACGTATCCGCTCGTCCGAGGGATATTTTTGCAAGAGGTGCATGCATGACGGCACATGTTTGAGCAATTACAAGACCTAATTAATGATATTGTCTCGCTCCCGGCCCATTAACAACACTGATTACCCCCGTGGCCCGCGGGCTTTTTTTTCTCTCTCCCTATCTTCGCCTCCGCAGGCACGTGGAACGGCACCACTAAGGTTGCCATAAAGACGCTGAAGCCGGGGACCATGTCGCCCGAGGCCTTCCTCCAGGAGGCTCAGATCATGAAGAAGCTCCGGCACGACAAACTGGTGCCTCTGTACGCAGTGGTGTCCGAGGAGCCCATCTACATCGTCACGGAGTACATGGCCAAAGGTACGCGTCCATACCTGCAGCCGGGGCATGTTTGCTTAGCAATTACATGGATTTTTATTCAAGCTTTCCTCCCTGGAGATTAACAGTGCTCAGCTGCTTCCTGTTGAGGTCTATTTATAAAGAAAAGAACAACATCGGGCACAAAAGGAACCACATGGCCCGTTAGTGATGTCACATCCACTCACTGGCCACTTCCTCGAAGGAAAAAAAAAATTAAAATTTTATGGAGGTTTTAATTAATATGCCGAACAGATTGAAAGCCCTTGGAAGTCCCTTGTGGTTCCCTGAAGCCTAAAACTGGCTGGAATAATTTAAAACTGCTGCAGTTTTGTGGGTGTTTTTCTTGGCTTCAGCTGCAATGCCATCTTTTTTAAATTCGTGCATTTATGAGTAATTAGATTTAAGAGTGTGTAAATGTTAACTCTATGACATATGCCCCTGAGTGTGTGTCTAAACGCCTGCGGTTTGTTTATCCACTGAGAAACTGTTGGAACATTTTCCCCCATAACTTCTACCTCTGATAGACGTTAAACAGGAATTAGCCGTCACTGTCATTCGCATTAAAAAGCTTAATGTATTATTCAGTTTAATACGAGACTTCACATGCTGAAGCGGCGTATTAGTATGCGGCTCACTCACATCCGATGCACCTACAGTATTTCATGGCTTTCCTGCGTTTCTGGCTCTTTATAGGAAGCTTGCTCGACTTCCTCAAAGAAGGTGACGGCAAATTCTTGAAGCTGATTTTACTGGTGGACATGGCTGCAAAGGTGAGACAAATACCTCCATATTTTTTAATTTCATAAGTGCAGAATTTGTGTCAGTGATTTGTTATCTTTAGAGCTCTATTTTAAGCCTCCGGTAAACACGTCCCTCCTTCTCTCAAACTTTGCTTTTGTTCTTTCACTTTGTATCGCCTTTTTTTTTTTTTTTAATTTTTTTTTTTTTTTTTAATTTCTGACAGATGTTCAGAGTGTGGGAAGATAAAACTTATTTAGGGAGACGGTGAAGTGCTGTCATGTTTTGTTTTTTTTTTGTTCCTAGATTGCCGACGGCATGGCGTTCATCGAGAGGATGAACTACATTCACCGGGACCTGCGAGCTGCCAACATCCTCGTGGGCGAGAACCTGGCGTGCAAGATCGCCGACTTCGGTCTGGCCAGGTTGATAGAGGACAACGAGTACACAGCGAGGCAAGGTGGGTCTCACACACACACACACACACACACACACACACACACACACACACACACACACACACACACACACACACACACACACACACACACACACACACACACACACACACACACACACACAGGCTGCGTGAGTCACAGGTGAATGAGGTGTCGGGGTGGAAATGTTTAGAGCAGTGTCCTCACAGCGAAGACGGCTCCCTGTTGTCTCCTCTCGTGGTGAATTACACTAATAGTGGAAACCAGATGCTTTCACTCCCTCTGATTAGTTGCGCTGTTTACAAGCTGGGAGAATTTATCAATCTGCCTTATCTGCTGCTCAAATAAACCCACATTACTAATGATAAGTTTCTCACTTTACTGGTTTCTACCCACGTGCAGACTATAGTTTATATAAAGGGGCTTTTGCACTCGTGTGTGTGTGTGTGTGTGTGTGTGTGTGTGTGTGTGTGTGTGTGTGTGTGTGTGCGTGCGTGCGTGTGTGTGTGTGTGTGCGTAGCTGCACGACAATGGAACAAACTAAACACACTTTCACTGAAGGTTGAAGGCAGCAGCTTGCTTTTGAAGGTTGCACACATCCAGATCTGAAAGAAAAACACCCGAGACGCTACAAACAAGCTGCCGACCAAACAGTATGGTAATAAGACATCCACGGTCGTGGTTCTGTGAGGCTGTACGAAGGTACAGCGGTGACGAAGCTAAATGCTGACGGCAGTGCGCTAATCCGTTTTGCTCTCAATGACGATGATACCGTGCTCGTGTGGAGCAGGTTTAATGTTTACCATAACTACCATCTTAACTTGGCATTGCTCGTTAGCATGAGGCAGATCTGAGTCTGACGGGGGTCAGTCGTGATTTGGTCATAAATCAAAAATCTTGGACAAATCAGAATCTTCACCTGATTAGTGGCTCTGTTAAAGTAAATTCACAGAAGAACAGACGAGCTGTCAAATTAATTAAAGTTTCCGTCAGGCCAATAAAAGGTAGATATTTAATGATTAAAAAAAACGATGATCAAAAGTGAATCTTGTCAACACGTAGAGTATATATGTCGGTTTAGTCACTATTCATCACAGTAGTGTCACCTGTGGTCCACTCGTGAAAATGTTTACAGTGTTGCTGTACGAACTGAACATCTGGATGTCTGTGGTATCTCATTGGTGGGAGAAGAATCTGAGAGACAGATAATAAAAATGTTGGCATAGAATACCAAAATATCGACATCAGAGGTCTTCAACAGGGGGTCCACGACCCCTAGGGGTTCCGCGGAGGTACTGCAGGGGGTCAGTGAAATTTGTGGTTGATTAGACAATTTTTTTATTTTTATTTTTTTTTCCCAAAAAATGTTTCCACCAATTTAAATGTCTTTAAACACACATTAACATGAATGCAACATATTGTAGCGAATGGATAAATGGAGGCAGACGATTTTATCTTTCAATCAGAAACTGTATGTTTTTATAATTTTGGTGAACTGGCCCTTTAAATAGACATGTCATGTTCTCGTATTTTCCGTTACTGATCTACTGCTTTAAAATGATGACAAATAACTTTTGCTATGAGATAATTATGTCATTCGTGTCACTCTAGCAGCCTCGTTTAAACAAGAGATCCTTAATAATGTCCCTTATACTCATTCTTGTCCCGTAAACCTTAAATATGAGAGCCGAAAGTCTTATTTCTGAGCAGCAATTACAACCTCTGAGGAGCATTTATGAACCTCATTACCAAAGAAATGATGGGTCACTTGCTGATTATGCAGGGGGGGGAGAAAAACAAAAACAGAAATGAAGCCAAATACCCTCTAGTGGAAACCTCAGTCCCCTCCTCTTCCTCTCCCTCTTCCTCACACACAGGAGCCAAATTCCCCATTAAGTGGACGGCCCCGGAGGCTGCACTGTACGGTCGCTTCACCATCAAGTCAGACGTCTGGTCCTTTGGCATCCTGCTCACCGAGCTCGTCACCAAAGGCAGAGTGCCCTACCCGGGTATGTGAAGGGTCAACGCTAACACACACACACACACACACACACACACACACACACACACACACACACAGTCTTATACACACACCTGACACAAATAAAACCTGCAGTGTGGTAACGGTGTGGGTGGAGATTCACGGCCAGAGTTATCAACCTCCAGTCTGTCAGGCTGGTGGCTCGTTCATGTCGCAGGATGAAGTGAAGCTGTCTGACATTGTCTGCGCTGGTTGTTTATGCCTCTGCAAGGGGAATGCTGACATCCACACACACACACACACACACACACACACACACACACACACACACACACACACACACACACACACATTAGATGAGACCATCTGGTGGGGGGGACGATCATGAGATTGAACACCACTCTTGTTTATAACCATCTGCCAGACTGACACCGCCCCGGGGAGCAGCGCCTGCGGAGCTGTGCGCCACCTTCAGCTCCGATGTGGCGCTGAAACGGTTAATGGATTAACTCAATGACAGAAAATAATTTGGGTAATTGATTAAAGGAATAATATAACATTTGGGGAGATACACTAATTTGAATTTTTGACGAGAGTGAGATGAAAAGATTAATTTGCTACGGACAATAACCACAACCTGTGAGCTGGCAACCTGCCTTAGTTGAAACCACACAGTCTGATATTTAACGGGAAGGAAATTTAGTTCAAACTTCAGGATAGTCGACATTTTAGTGACGCAGTGGGCTTTTCTGTAACACACGCCGCCTCCTGCGGTTTCCAACTCTTGCTCCCATCTCTTGTATTTGAAAACAAAAAAGACATAAATGATATAAAAAAATAAAAAAAAGCTCTAACGGCCCTCTCGTCCTCCTCAGGTATGGTGAACCGGGAGGTGCTGGAGCAGGTGGAGCGAGGCTACCGCATGCCCTGCCCCCAGGGCTGCCCCGAGTCCCTGCACGAGATGATGAATGTCTGCTGGAAGAAGGAGCCGGACGAGAGGCCCACCTTCGAGTACCTGCAGTCCTTCCTGGAGGACTACTTCACCTCCACGGAGCCTCAGTACCAGCCGGGAGAAAACCTATAGCCAGACCGGACTCCGCTGCGTGTCCCTACGCCCGGGTGGAGGCTCCTTCAAAGTCGACTGGAGACTACGTCCGTCGCACGAAACCACTACTCACTGCGTCTTTTCCTTACGTTTTTTTTGTTGTTGTTTTTGTTTCTGCTTCCAGCGTGTAGTCACATATCATTCTATTTTCATATTTTGGGGGGTTTTCTTTCATGGTACTACACAAGTCTGAGCTGTGTGAACTTTGGATTTTAAATGTGGCTTTAAATCTCCATGTACGAAATGTTCCGCAGTTTACAGACGCACGCATTCGTTTCTTTTAATTACACGACATATGAGATTCTTACTCGTTAACACAGTATTATATTTCTGTGAAATAAGCTGTGATTAAGCCTCACAAAAGAAAAACATATCATTGAGAACAGTCGGCTTTTTATGTGGTTCAATGTGGAAATCTCAGATTTAATTGCCTCCAAATTGAAGCCTTTGTGCTGTAAAAAAAAGAAAAGAAATTATGTCTCAAAATTATGAATTATGAAGAAAAGTAATATATTTTCCTGATAAGGGGAAGTTCTCAGGGGGTTGATGGTTATTATCAGTCCATTGGGCGGTGATAATTTCAAAGCGGATCCCATACAGTTTAACTTTACATTTCAGTCACTGTGCAATTTGTGAGACACGATTAAGGCTGTGCGCTTTTTTTTTTCTTTTTTTGCAATATCATGTTCCTGTAAGAGTTTATTATTATATGAATTTATTCATATCTCATGGACATTGTTTTATAGCTTCATTTGAAGACTTTTTTTTTTTTTTACTGTCCATCATCATCCAGACAAGACATAGCTCTTGATTATAATCTCAGTGTAATCACTACAGAGACGTGCTTACATGAAACCGGTCTGTATAATGTGTCACTGATTTGCTTCGTCGACAAAAAAAAACAAAAAAAAAAACACCAGTGATGAAACTGATGGACTTGTGGCTTCGTGCCAATCCAGAATGACACTAACACGTAAAGCTGTTGCAGGCAGCCGGCCGAGCACGAATGAGGATTTTTGCTGACTAATTTTAAAGTGAACAGAGCTGCCAAATAAGTTGGACACAAACATTTTGTCTTCTGAAATGTGACTGCTGAAGGACTCTCGTGTTCGTGTATTCAAGGCGACGTTGCAACAAAACAAAAAAACAAAAAACAAAAAAAAACTCTTTGTATGGCAGTGATTTGAAAGTTTCTCTTTGCATTTAGTCCCTGTGTGGAGCCATCAGGACAGTATTATAATGGAAACAAATGCATTTGACGACAGAGCTTTAGAAGGGCTTTGTATTGTATACTATAAAAATCCTCATTTTATATGATTATTCATAAAACTGACAAGACTGCAAAATATATTTGGGAGGGAGGTGGTGGGAGGAACCTTATGGGGTGGTGGTAGTGGTAGTGGTGGTGGTGGTGGTGGTGGGGGGGGATTTGTACAATAAAAACGTGATTTTACACCCTGTGTTCTTCTTTGTAGACATTAGATGAGTCTCTTTAAGTGACATCGTCAAACCTGTGACAGCGTGAAGTGGGCGGGGTCAACTCCTACATACAGGTCACTTCAGAAGAAACCAGTCCAAACAGAGGCTGGGGTCACAAGACGGGCAAAACTGCAATCTGAGCTCCGAGATGTTGCACAAAATTGTGAATGTGACAGTGAGGGACGTGAGATTCCCGACGTCTCTGGAGCAGCACGGCTCGGACGCGATGGTAAAGGACGTTTCTGCAGGAAAACACTCTCCGGATTCATGTCCACGCTGCTTACAATTAAGAGGGAAATACTGACGTTGTGAGAGGCCTTTCTCCCCCCGCAGCACACCGACCCGGATTATTCTGCCGCTTACGTGACCCTCGACACGGACAGCGGACTGAAAGGCTTCGGCCTCACTTTCACTTTAGGAAAAGGCACCGAGATCGGTAGGATTCACACGGTGTGCAGACAAAACAAAACACTGCGAAGTTTCAACAGAAGACCACCATAACGCATACAGCACTGCTGCGTTCAAGTGCTTCCCCACCCCCCCCAAAAAAAACCTCGGAATTTCAACAATTTACAAATTCCAATAAGAAAGTTTTTTTTAAATTGGAGTAAAAAGTTGTTGCATGAAAGAAGATATGTCAACTGTTTACATCAAATAGCAAAACGCTACAGTTGAACTCAGCTACATTTCCGTATATATATATAATTGCATACCATATTCAACATTATTTGGCTCTCATAGGTTGCACACCCAAAACAAACACTTACAACAGGCTATAAAAATCAAACATAGTACAGACCTACAGTATTTACTGTAGGCTAAATGTTAGGCTACTCAATAATGTCAATTTTACACAGGTCTCAGAAGTTGTCGTATTTCTGACTACACCTGAAGATAACATTTCGTTTCGTTTACCCGACACCGCCATCTAGCGGTAATCAATATAACAGTCAATACATTTATATTACATTACATGTATATTTATGCACTTAGTTGGCAGGTTTTTAGTTACACGAAGCAAAAACTAATCTCTTCATGAAGGTTGTAATGATCAGATTTTTTTTTTATTATCTCAAGAGAGGCATTAATTCACTATGTGGTCATTTTGGAGGCTCTCTGTATAATGCAATATACTTCAACAGCACCACAATAAAAACTGAAAATGAACCTTCATGAGAATTTATTGCAGGACTGTTGTGTTGGACTGCACCTAAATATGGCATCTATTTTAAGTGAGGTTTGTTGAACTCTCTGGAAGCTTTCATCCTCTGAAATAGTTTTTTTTGTGTTCATTGAAACCTTGCAGTGGTGTGTGCTGTCAACGCCCTGGCCGGACTGGTCGTTGGGAAAACTTTGCAGGAGATTGTGAGCGACTTTCGTGGGTTTTACCGCCTGCTGACCAGCGACGGCCAAATGAGATGGGTAAGAACAGCCACTCGGTCAGTAATAAATATCATGTAAACTCGCATGGATAAAACTGAACCATTCAACCTGATGGATTCACAGCATAAAAACCTGCTCATCATAACATGATCCTTCTTACATTGATTTTGTTTTTTTCTTTCTCTGATTTGATTGTGTTTTCCTTGAAGCTTTGACAATATTGTCCACCTATATCTTTCTTTTCACAACAAAAATTTATGAAATATACAATTTACCATGCAGGTGCTCACTTTTGCAACTTCTGTTTCCTCATGAAAAACACTACGACTTAAGACACTTGCCTAAATCCACAAATAAGGTCCACTGAGAACATCTTTGGTCACTAGTTTCTGTTGCCAGGACCCACGGGTCCTCTAATCTGAGACTGAAGCGATGACAAACAAATGTAAAAGAGGTTTTGCACTCTTCAATCGAAGGCTTTTCAAGAAGTAAAGTCAGGCGTCTGTTGCCAAGATCCATCTCAGCTCTGTGTCATAGAAATGACTCACACTGCTGACAATAAAATGTAAACAAAACAAAAAAACAAAAAAAAAAGGCTATTTAGATGCAAAAATAATCAACAATAACATGAGCAAAAAGTGAAAAAAATATGATCCTAGTTAAGATTGCATGAACAAAACTGGTTGAAATCTGTAGAACTGTTCCTATTTGAACACATATTGGTGTACTCTCCACTCTTCTGATGATATTCATCAAGAGAACGTCAAGGTTGGATTCTTAAATCTGCTGTCTGACACAGTTGGGCCCAGAGAAAGGAGTGATCCACCTGGCCACTGCTGCGCTGCTGAATGCCGTGTGGGACCTGTGGGCGAGGGCTGAGGGCAAGGTGGGGACCTTCGGATGAGGCGTCACAATTAAAACACCATTTCCCTCACAAGCACGACACCTCATGACCCTTGTCATCCTTTTCCTGTAGCCGCTGTGGAAGCTGCTCGTCGACATGGTGAGTCATCGGTAATTTCCGATTTATGTCCGGGAATGGGATCGCGTGGGAAATATCATGTCACGTATGTGTCGTTGCAGGATCCGAAGCGGATTGTGTCATGCGTCGACTTCAGATACATCACTGACGTGCTCACCGAGGAGGAAGCTCTGGGTACTAGTTTGTGATGTGCAGTACAGTTTGAGAAAAGAAATCCCTTCTTTCTAACCAGCGGACTGTGTTTCTCTTCCTAATTCAGACATATTAGTGAAAGCACGGGAGGGGAAGCAGCAGAGAGGTGAGCACACTGGAAAGAGTCATTAATTACCGGCTGAATGGGACTCTGCAGAATTAAATTGCCTCCTCAGGAAACTAACCGGAGTGCTTTTAACCGGCATAAAAGGGCCCCCTTTGCACAATTCAAATCACGTCTCTCTCCTCGAGTGCGTCTTACCTGTCTGGACGGTTTCTCTCCCCTGTTAGAGGATCAGATGCTGAGCGGCGGTTATCCTGCGTACACCACCTCCTGTGCTTGGCTCGGATACTCGGACCAGCAGCTCGAACAGGTTCCCGGTGCTGTAAAACACACAACAAATACACGGTTAGAAAGATTGTCTTCAATGACAGTCATGTTTTTTTTTTTTTTTCGTTTTTTTTAAGCTCTGCACAGATGCTCTTAAAAGTGGTTGGACCAAGTTTAAGGTGAAGGTTGGAGCCGATCTCGAGGATGACATACGCAGATGTCGCCTCATCAGGAAAATGATCGGGCCCAATAACACGATGGTGAGGTTGTGTGTTTTTTTTTTTTTTTTTGTCCCGCTATTGTATTTACAACAGGAAGTAACTCCGGACTAAAGTGTGTTTGTGTCAGATGATCGATGCCAATCAGAGATGGGAAGTCTCCGAGGCGATCAGCTGGGTGTCCCGACTGGCTGAGGTCAAACCTCTTTGGATCGAGGAGCCCACGTCTCCAGATGACATCCTCGGTCACGCCACTATTTCTAAGGTGAGACGGAAGTTTTATTTTCCATGTTTTCTTATGTGTGTCGAATGGTTCGATTGTGGGATACTATGGACGAAGAAGGACAGAGAAGGACTAAAAGAGACTTTAAACAATGCAGCCACGTCACTCCTGGTCTTTTTTTTTTTAAATGTTATTTATGTCGTTGTTTTGTTTCTGTATTTGTTCGTTTTGTATTTCCTTGAAATTGTTTGGATTTCCATAGAGATGTTTTGTAAATCTTGACGTTTATTTTGCCTGTTTTTAGAGTTGTTTTGTCTCTCTGGAGTTGTTTTATTTCCTTCCGTGGTTATTTTATGTCTTATTTTGTTTCTATTTGAAGTTTCTTTTCATTTACATATAGATGTTTTGTGTATCTTTATTATTTATTTCTGTTTTTATATTGTTCTGTTTCTTTCCTTGGTCGTTTTGTGTCTCTGTCTTGCATACAGTGGGTGTTCGGTCTATCTTTAAGGTTATTTTGTTTCGCTTTGTGATTGTTTTCTGTTTCTATTTGGTTGTTTTGTCTCTCTCTGTTGTTGTTTTGTTTCTTTTCCTAGTGGTTTTGTGTCTTATATTGCCTCTCTTTGAAGTTGCTTTGCATCTCCATATGGGTGCTTTGTGTATCTTAACAATTGTTTTGGCTGTTTTTGTGGTTGTTTTGCATTTTTCTGAAATTGTTTTTGCATCTTTCTGGAGTACTTTTTCTTTCCATGTTCATTTTGCATCATATTTTGTTTCTGCTTTAAGATGTTTGCATCTCTATACAGTGCACGTTTTGTATGTTTTTAAGGTTAGTTTTCCTCTTTGTGATTGTTTTGTGTCTCCCGGAAGTTGTTTTGCATCTCAATATAAGTGTTTTGTGTCCTTTAAACTTTTTTTGTTTATTTGCATCTGTTTTTTTGTGTTCATCTAATAGGATTTTCTTTCAAACGATAAGTATTAACAGTCACATTAAACACGGTCAGTAATTCGTCCTTGAGTGATAAAAGATGTCTGGCGTTGTTGTTGCAGGCTTTGGCTCCGCTCGGGATCGGAGTGGCGACGGGGGAGCAGGTCAGAGCTCGAGTTTGTTCCTACGCACATATCACTGAGATTAGATCATATTTTTAGTTCAGTTTTCTCTGCAGTGTCACAACAGGGTGATGTTTAAGCAGTTCCTCCAGGCTTCGGCGCTGCAGTTTGTCCAAATAGACAGCTGTCGGTTGGGCAGCGTCAACGAGAACCTGGCTGTGCTGCTGATGGCCCACAAGTTCCAAGGTAAAACTTAAAGGAACCACAACAATCACATTGTATGGAGCCCCAAAGTGTCAATATAAAGGTTTGTTTTTTTACTTTGTAAGCAGCCAAATGCACTCAAAGGTCATCAGGCAAGTCTGAAATACAAATTACGACATCGATTTATGATCCAATCAGGTCAGTAATTAAAATGGACTGTAAAAACAAAGATGAAGGCATCATATTTTTCTTTTAACATCTGATTTTTATTTATCTTTTAAACTCTTTCATCTTCCTTTTTTTTTTATCTTGACATAAATTGTCCGTCCGACATAAGTTTAGTCTTTTTTCTGTTCCCTATTTTCCTCAGTGCATCATTCCTTCATTTCAGGGCCGACTCCATACATCGAAACGGCTAGCTTCAGGGAAGTAGGAAAAATAATTAATGATGAAAGTAGATTAAGACAAATACAATTTTAACTTATCACCTGACTGAAAAGGTTAAAGTATAAAGCTTTACATCTGTTTTAGACTCCATTTGAACGCCTCTTTAAACTCTTAAATATTAATAAACTATTATTAATCATTTCCCATGTGATTGTTGTCCTTTTTGGGCTCCACATTCGACACGTATCTGTGTATGACTGCAATGCATTTCTTTCCCTTTAGTGCCCGTGTGTCCTCATGCCGGAGGAGTCGGTCTGTGTGAGCTCGTCCAGCATCTGATTCTGTTTGACTACATCTGTTTGTCTGCGAATCTCAGCAACCGGTCAGAGAAAACGTTCCTTTTTGTTGCCAGTCGGAGCTCTTTAGTGATTCTAGCGTTACATTGAGCTTTACGGGGTTTTTTGTTTTTTTTCTTCCCCAGAATGTGTGAATACGTAGACCACCTCCACGAACACTTCACCAGTCCGGTGGAGATTAAAGACGCCCACTACATGCCTCCCAAGGTAAGAAACAGACTTGAACTCAAAAAAACTTGACATCGTACACAAGTACCGTATCAGATGTCCGTGTGCACTGTGCTGCTTGTTTTCAGGACGCGGGCTATTCTTGTGAGATGCTGGAGTCAGCGGTGACGAGGCACCAGTACCCAGAAGGAGACGTATGGAAGCTGCCTATGAAGAAGTGAAGACTGTATCTTAAACATTTTTACTGTTATAGGTAAAATTAGACTGAAATGAAGGTCTGTGAAAATGTTTTTACACGAGGCCAAATTGTAATTAAATAAGAAACACTTTATTTAGACAATGACTGTGCAATTACTAGATTTTTCAAGAATTGAGATTTCTTTATCTGCCAGGTTTCTACACAGATATCTAAAAGAATGCATCTGCATGACAAAAACTGAACTTTCTTTGGAGCAATCGGGTTCATTTACATGCACACAAACACCCAAGTTACCCTCCAGTGCATTTCAGATTTTGGTATTGAATATTTAAAGTTGCAATATGTAAAGTCCCATCTTGTAATACCACTTTGTGCTTCAGGAGGCGATAGTGAGTCACTTGTCTGCTCCAGGCTACGAGATTACTGTCTAATTTTAGTTAATTTTTTAATGTTCTTAATTATATACTTTATAATTGCAACCAGCTTCCTGTTGTGTGTTCGTAACATTTCTGTACAACTCAAGTTAACATCAACATCATCATCAGTTAACATTTATTTACAGAACTAGGCATTTTATCAATTCAAATAGAGAAAATGATAGAAGGCATTTAATACACTGAAAAAACCCAACACACAAGACTTGTTTTTCACATGTGACGCAAGAGAAAACACCTGGTGGACCTGGTTCATGTGGTTTAAACAGTTCCCCAAAATCACTCACACATACACAAATCCTATTGAACCCAGTTTGTGATTTCAGTGAACTGAACCTTTCAGAAGTGCAAGTAAAGCAGACATACAACATATATATACACACACACACACACAATAGAGAACATACTGTGTTCATCCATAATCATGGTAGGATTAGGGTTTCACACAGCCATCTGCATCTTGATGGTGGGATGTGGGTTGTAGTCACAGATCTCGAAGTCCTCGGCGCGGAAATCATCGATGCTCTCCACCTTTCTCAGGATCTTCAGTTTGGGGAAGGGTCGGATGTCCCTCTGAAGCTGCACGTTAACACAGACGATATTGTGTAAGTTTCAAATCAAACAGAACGGAGAATAATAATTAAAAAAAAAAAAAAAAAACCTCTCTTTAACTAACCCACCTGCACTTTGAGAGGTTCGATATGGTTGACGTAGATGTGCGCGTCGCCCATAGTGTGAACGAAGTCGCCGGGCTGACGAGGAGGAACGAAAGAAACAAACACGGGTGAGGTGATGGAGGACACCTGGTGCACGCAGCAGAAATTCAGTTTGCCTACAGAAGTGTGCAATACCTCGAGTCCTGTAATGTGTGCGATCATGTAGGTAAGCAGCGCGTAGCTGGCGATGTTGAACGGCACTCCGAGGCCCATGTCACCGGAGCGCTGGTAGAGCTGACAGGACAGCTCGCCGTCACACACGTAGAACTGACAGAGGGCGTGGCAGGGCGGCAGCGCCATGAGGGGCATGTCTGCACCAACACAAGACAACGCGGACGTTTCGGTTTTACAATCCTTCATTAACCGAGACTTGAAAGATGTTGGAACTTCGCTTCCCGTCTCACCTTTGGGGTTCCAAGCACACATGATGATCCGCCGGTCCTCGGGATTTTTCTTGATGGTGTCAATTACTTTTTGGAGCTGGTCAACGCCTTGTCCCGAGTAATCTGTCGAAAACAGCATTTTAAAGTGCACAGGCGCAGTAATCGGGTGTTTATAGCTGCTGCAGATGCAGTTTGCAAAGTAAGAATTAAGCAATGACGCTGTGCTGCATGCAAAAACTTGAAATGAGTGGAAACCTTTGTAAAAAAAAATTTCTTTTTAAAAATACAAACATACTGACAATGTCTCTACAAACATGAAACGTTCAACAGGCATACAAGTAAATCCATATTTCAAGTCCAAGGGCTTAAAAAGGGGATTTTTGAAAAGCATAACCAAAAAAAAGAACACGCACGGCTCGAGTTAAGATCATTTTTGAGTGAATTGACCCTTTAAATATAAATTGAGACCGATGGAAAGTGTTATTACAGATGGGATTCTTTACTGATCAAGATGGAGATTAAAGGAAAATACAGTTTCTTATTTACGCCGGCAAAAATAAAGAAACTAGTTGAATGAAGACACCTCCATTTAAAATGATTTAAAATTTTGTTCCAAGTTTGACTGAAAACAAGAAGCACACAGGACTGTCTGAGGGGCAAACGTTCAACTTTCCGGTGTCTCACCGTACCTGCGTGCATGTTTGTGTACTCCGCACCGAAGTGCCTCCACTGGAAACCATAGACGGGTCCCAGGTCGCCCTCCTCTCGCTCCGTGAAGCCCAGGTTGTCCAGGAAGCTCCGGGATCCGTTGGCTTCCCAAATCTTCACGCCTTTCTCCGACAGCTCTTTGGCATTGGTTGATCCCTGTGAAGAACATCAGAGCCTGATTCATTCGTGTGTGTGTGTGTGCGTGTGTGCGCGTGCGTCAATGTGTGCTGCCTCAAAATGTTGAGCCTCACCTTGATGAACCACAGCAGTTCTTCCAGGATCCCCCTCCAGAAAACTCTCTTGGTCGTCAACAAAGGAAACTGATCTGCGATTAAACATTTGACAGATTTTCACAGGTGGCAGAAATATTGATATTTGAATTAATCACAACTATCTGCTGACACACAGACACACTCTCTCTCTCACACACATATACAAATATACACACACACACACACACACATATATATAAAAGTGTAAAAAAAAATCCTTTTTACAGGAATCCCTTAAATTTGGTTGTTAATTATTGGCATTCATGTACATATATTTGTTCATATTTATAACCCTGCTGGATGCTAATGCTGATTTATCAGTGACAAAAATAACATAATCACATGTATCAGGCAGGTACTGTTACTCAACATATACTCAGCTACAGCACAATACTTTTACTTGAAATTAGTATTTTTTTTATTTCATACTGCCTAGTTTTACAATGTTTAATTAACAGCTGACTTTTTTTTTTTTTTTTATTTTTTTTATTTTAAATAAATAACATTAGTGTTCAATATTGATTCACAAGGTCCATTCTGCATTACACTTCCGCTCCTAAAACCTATGATTGACTTATTAAAGCGTACCTCTCAGGCTGTATCTGGCCTGAGCACCGAACACGGAGATGACTCCGGTCCCGGTTCGGTCTCCCTTCCCGCGGCCGTGCTGCATGATGTACTCGATCTGATCCAGATACCCGCGTTCATCGCAGAAAATACCGAATTTCTTCTCCGTCGCCGGCGTCTTTTCCTTCTTCTTGCCGCCGCCCTCTCCCACGTATATTTCTGAAGTGGCGGGCATGTTTGTAGGACAAAAGTTTTGGATGTTTTCAGCGGGTAAATCAGCCGCGGAAGAATAAACGGACTCACTCACTCTTTCCCGGGTAACTTTGAATCGTAAACACTCCCGTTCAGAGTGAGTCAATAACAACAGCAGGGCGAAGACTACGTCCACGTTGACAGAAATCTCGCGATAGCAGTTAAAAAAGGGCGCGCAATGCTTTTTTTTTCTTTTTTTTTTAAAACTTTATACAAAAACTTGACTAAGCTTCACAAAATATTGATTTCTTTGTTTATAGTTAATTTTTTGTGTGTTCAATGACTATTGAACGTGAATCTGAATAAATAGAATAATCGCAATAAAATAAATAAATAAAAAAATAAAACAAGAATTAATCCAAATGCCAAAAACGGCACTACAGTACTTTAGTATACATGTGAAAAGAATTAGGTATTTTAAATAATGTTTTTATCGCATTAATCTCCAAATATTTTGGAGAGCTATTTAGTATATTCAGCATCACATTATGTAATATGAATAACTTGCTAAAATGTATAGCAGTTGAATTATTAGCAATGAATAAAATTAATAATAATGTCAAATATATGTAGAATAAACAAGAAAAGGTCAGCAAACCCCAACACTTTATTTCTGTGCTGGAAACACCATTTCATTTGCTTGTACCTAGGAGGTGATTGACAAATAATATGACAAATAAATATTTTGCCAGAATAATTTTTTTTTTAAATGTTTAATGAGTTTTAAAAATATATTACTGCATTAGATCATTTCATTTTGTACAACAAAAAACAGATTGTTTGAAAAATTGAAAGTGTCTGTAACTAAAAAGGGAGTTTTATTGATTTAAATTTGCAAATATTAAATTATATTTCACCTTTCTCAGGATGACATGTAACAAAAACAACAGAAAGCTGAAGAGTGGATTGAGCAGTGTACACAGTTTTATTGCAGAAACATTGAAAAATCTAAGAACAAGAAGAACAGCAGTGCATGTACAGGGTTTAAAGGTCTACGCGATACATTTTCAAGTTTTACCAAGAGCAGCGTTATTGTTCAAGAGAACTGGACTGGAGTGAAGTTTGCATTCAGCATCTGAAGAAACTGTTTGGATGCTGGGATGTCCACAGTTACACCATTCCTGTGTAGGAGAGAACCATGAAACAGTTTTTAGATTTCAATTTTAAGTGACGTATAGAAGGTGTGGAGGAGGTTGTTTATATTCACAAGCAAATTATACACTAACAAAAATGCTAATGTATTTCATAGGGATCTTTTGAATGTTTCAATGCAAAGTCAATGAGAAGAAGAAGAAATATATGGCTGTTTCTTAGCTACAGTTTTTAAATGAAATGCAATTATGGTGTAAAGTGGTTTAAATGATCACGTTTAATTTTGCTCCACTTCCATTTGGAGCTCTGCCTGGTGACACTGTGAGCCAACTAATACACTAAAGCACCAGAGTAGTAGGATCAATACCTCTTATCTGCTGTTTATGGAGTGTCAGAGCCTCCTGAGCGACATACTGCATGAAAGCAGGGTCATCCACCTCCAGATCTGCTGGGACCAATACGGTTATTGGGGCGGAGTCCAGTACGGAGACAACCACACTGCTGCCTGGTTTAGGTTTGATGTTCTTCATCTGTTGCTGCAGATTCACCTGAAAAAATTAGATGAAGTCAACATTTTAGGGACGATGGCACTAAAAATAAAAATAAAATTTAAAAAAAAATACCTGTGGAACAACATCTGTGTTACTTATTTACCAACATGAGATGCTAAGAAGGTGAATTTCTGGTTGAAAAGAAGATTCACGCCAGCTAAAATTAATCGAATGCATTTCATATCATGGACAAAGTAAATAAACAGCGCAGGGTTCAGACTTTAGACTTTATTAATCCCACAGTGGGAAAATTTTATTTGGCTTTTTAGTTTCACATTAAACTTTGTTTGTTCATTATCGGGATGAAAACAGCTACATAATATAACAAAATTCAAATAACAGGATTATTTTGAATGCTTTTTTTTTTTTTTTTTTTTTGCAAAGAAATTCAAACGTAAGATCAACACGGCTCTTTATAAGCCAAAGAGAAGAATTAAAATAAACTTTGCACTTTGAAACGCTGATATCAGCTGCTCATATTAAACACTGTGGATAAAGTGACAAATCCGACATCGATGTAAACCTACCGTGACCACGCTGAAGATGTCGTGCGGTCCCACTGTGCTGCTGGACAGCCGGCCGACCCAGTCGTACTTTTCATCCATGTTGCCGAGCCACCGCCGAGTGTCGGCTGTGTGTCTCTGGACCAGCTGCAGCCGGTCGTTGTACTGCTGGCGGGAGGCGTTCAGCAGCATCTGCATCTCCTCCATCTCAGAGTGGAGCTGCTGCACATGGGGACACTCTGGAATAAAACAGAGGTGGGCGTAAATCCAGATGTTAAAGGTTAACGGTAGACCTTCATCTTCTGAACCTCTCTGGAGTGAAAGTCAACACCTGAAAGTGACCTTATTGTTTACGGACAGACTTGTAGAGCTAAGATGTTATAGTAATATTGTCATATTCAGTCAACAGAAGATCAATCAACAACAATTCTGATGATGAAATAATCGTTCCAATCAATCAAAGATGCCAAACGTTTACTGATTCCAGCTTCTTAAATGTGTGGATTTGCTGCTTTTAGGTGTCTTAAATCATTACAAATTGAGTATTGTTGGATTTCAGACTATTTGTCAGACAAAACAAGCAAACTGGCGAAGTCAAATTTAAACTCTGGGAATTTTTTGCTATTTTTTTTTTTTTTTTTACACTCTTATTTACTAAATAGTTAATTGATTTGTCTAAATTAGTAAATCATGGAAGAAAATGAACATACGAATAAGTACATGCTGGAGAATGGTTTGCCCGTGATGCTTTTTATATATTCCCAGGTGAACATAACAGTACTTCAAAGTGGAGAAGGGTAACACTGCAGTTTCTCAATCATAGTTTTTAATTGTGTCTGCAGGTAAAAAGCTTATAATTCAGATATTTAAGGTCCCTGTGTGAAACGAGCAGAGAAAACAAATCTGGAGCCATAAGTGAAGAACACATTTATGCACCAGTGATTTACCTTTCAACAGATAATCCTTGCATGTCTCACACAAGTCTTGCAGCTGCCAGCACTCGGACGCTTGTCTGCGGAGTCGTCTGCACAGATATCCGCTCGGAGACGTTCCCCAAACAGAAAGCGATCCTGCATCTGTGCACAACATGAAATAATGTTACCCGGGAGCACGCAAAGTGAACAAACACACTTCTATTACAGCGTAGCTCAATGCATCACGTACCTCGGCTCGATTGTTGAAAGTACTCTTCAGCTTCGTCGATCTCTTCCAACACGTCCGCCACCGTGGAGCTGAGTTCCTCCAGCACGTTCCTCCCAAAGTCGTACACCGAACCGAGGATGCGATCCAGACCCGCGGTCCTGAAGAAGCTGGAGCCTGAGCGGCCCGGCGGAAACCGAGGTTGGAGCTCCGTGGCGAAGGCCGCTAGAAAGGAGGGACCGAACACCTGTTGCATCTTCTTGACCACGATGATGCTCCGGTTGTACATGAGGCTGCTGCTCGACAGCAGCTGGCCGAACGATGCTTCGGCCTGCAGCATCTCCAGACTTCCCTCCTCCTCCTCGGCCGAGGCGGTTCCACCTGAATCCTCCTCGTCCTGATCAGAAACACGCTCCGGTGCTTCCAACTGGGTGGCCATTTTCCTGAAAAACTCCTCCACCTAAAACACAGCGAGACTCATTAAAAAAAAAATATGCATGTACATTTTTTTTGTTGTTGTTTTTTTTGTGGGTTTGTGATTAAGTCAAACCTTGAACGAGAAAGCGGCGTAGCCACGGCGGCACGTAGACGCGTAGAAGGCCTTGCAAGAATCTTCCAAACACGGTCGACACTCCCCGAAGAAAGATCTGGTTGAATTTTGACACAGCTGCTCGGCTTCCATGAGTTTCTGCTCCGTTTCCTTCGCCAGCTGCGTCGCCCCCTGAAGGAACCCCGAGACGAGAGAAAGTCGGTGCGTCTTAATAAAGCCAGAGAGGATACGCAGAGGTTCGAGGCCCTGGCGCGCAGCCCTGCTTTTTTGTTGTTTTTTTTTTTATCCCTAAATGACTAAGAAAATCTATTAATCTGCAGACAGTTCATTTATCCCGACTGCCGTAAAACAACACCCCAACCCACTTAACCAGCTGTGCTCCCACATTCATTATTCACTGTCTTGCTTCGTGTTTTGTTTTGTTTTTTTTGTGTTTTTTTCCCTCTGTGCGTCTGTGACTTTATGAGGCAGAAAATGAGTGGCGGGTTTCTGAATAACGCACGAAGACGGGCATTAAACTGTTTAAAACGAGGGGACTTCACGGTTATTTTTAATCATCGCAGGTTTCTTACATATGTAACGATCACTGCAAATATCCTGCATGTGCAGAAAGTGGAGCCTCAGCGTAGTGTCAAGGCAAACGTAACGTACCTTCCTCTTGTCATTGCTGTTTCTCAGGGCGTCCATCAGGTACCTGTGCCTCTCCTCTTTCGTCTCCATCATCTCCTTCACCTGCTTCACTGCCAGCAAGCTTCGCTTTATTTCCTCGTCCACGTGCTGCTCTCCAGCTGCCGACAGCTCTGCACCAATGAAACACACTTTCATTTAAGTTCTCCAGCAGTCGTGGCGGATGTTTTGCTTTCTGTCAGCGGAGGCCTTACTTCTCAGCGCGTCGTCGCTCAGCGCAGGAGAGTCGGCGGCGCAGAGCGCGACTTCAGTGATGCAGAGGATTTGAAGAAGAAGCCTCCTCATCCTGACTTTGAGCTCTGGACAAAAGAAAAGTGCAGAATTTCTTATTTCTGTGGCTACAACGTGCAAAAATAAATTCTCTTTTACAACAGAAATGAACCGAAACTTGCCAGAAGGTGGCGCCATTTTTCAAGCAGTTTCATTTCGAGAACATTTTGTACACAGTAAACAAAACGGTGAATTCATTAGCATGCATTATCACATTAGAGTCGAGCCAAAAAAAACCATAATGAACTAAATAAATTGAATTTATGTAATGCGGCTGTTAATTCAGCTTTATGGGATCGAAGTACGGGGTCATATCACATACTGATGATAAGTTTGATAATACATAAATTAAGAAAATTGCAAATGCACAAATTACCACTTCAATCTTAAAGTAAAATAAATTAGACTCTTGTTGTAACAACTATTACCCGACACAGTATCCTGCATCTCTGTGTGTAAGAATTAAACAACAAGAGAAAATAGAATAACAATATGAATCAAAGTCAGAACAACCGGACACTGAAGGCGCTGCTGTTCAGAGTGCTCCACGATAAATAAAATGTTGTGTTGCATTTTAGTGTCTAACTTGAACCAGATACGCAGAACATTACGTCTTTTCCTATCTTTAAACTCCAGCTCTCTAGAGAGTATCTGCTCGTCCAAGCCTGCTGTTACACACTGCAAAACAGAAAGTAGAAGAGGCTTTTACCTTGAGAGCTACGAAAACATCCAACTCCAGAACAACAGCCGCAGGTTGTGCTGTTGGAGGGGTGACAGTGAGGGAATCTTCTGCCTCAAAGGTCGGTTCTATTTTTACGGATCTACTCAGCAGCACAGATCCTATTAGTGTGTTTGCATTATTGGTTATTAAGCCTTACGCACACTGCTGATCACCTAAGCACGTGCTGTAATGCACAGCAAACATAATGTGCTCGATTGTTTGCAGGTCTTTCTCTGTCATTTAATTGTCTCTCACAGAGTCCAGAAGCCTCCTCAGGTAAAACTTTATGCTCGGATCACCATCAGTCTGACAGTAAGCCTGGGCCTCCCGCAGGGACCTGGCACACACATTGGCATGGTCTCAAGCATGGACTAAGCTCTGCAGTGCAGGTCACAACAGGAGCACATGAGCCTGCTGTGCAAAAAAAAAGAATTCAGACTGTAAACAAGTTCAGCTTTAACTAAAAATCATGCACACTGTATGTAGTTTTTCCTATTTTCATTGTATTGTTGTGTTGTTGTTTTTTTACCGTTCCAGGCTGCCAATGGTTTCCATTAATTTCCTTACGGTATAATAAATTCAGTGGCAGACAAAGTAATTTATTACAGAAAACACGTGTCAGTAAGTTTTTGTTACATTATGTGTGATACAGTAATGCAGTCTAACTTGTAATGTCTGCATTGCATGGGCTGGAAAAATATACTTTCAGCATAATTCCTGAAGCCCACCCGCATGTTTCCTGTGAAGTAGTTACCTTTGGTGTAAATTGTATTAATTTATAGTAAATGGGCTAAAAAAAAAAAAAAAAAAAAAAAAAAAAAGGCAAGAGTGCATATCTTCTTTGGAGCGCTTACATTTTCTTGTAAAGTCGAGAGCCTCTTCAGATGTAGGGTTTGGGTTGCCGAATAAAGCCTGAAGATGTACGAGCTATGAAAAGTATGCGTTAATTTCGCAGACGGGTGAAAAAAAAGTAAAGTGTCTTCGTAAAACTGTGGCTCATCTTGAACCTCCAGAAGAACTACAGCGCACATTCCTCCATTTGAGTTTTATTAATAGTGGTGAACGCTGTTTAACAGGCTGCACCAAAAATCTCCCATTCCATTAAGTTAGAGATCAAATGACTGTGAAGGCCAACAATTCACATCAGCTTTGTATATATTAAACCATTCAGAGTCAATTTTCCTCACGACATCTGCATTTATTATGATCTTCCAATTCGAGGTTTCCTTTAGTTTGCCATTCTTTTTTTATGAAGGGCAAAGTGAGATTGTTGAAAGTTGATGCAAAGTTGACCATCAAAGTCAGAGTTTCAACAATGCCTTCAAGTACAAACATTGTCCCGTTAATGAATTAATCGCATGAATCTTAATATAAAATACTTATTATAACTCCTTTGTGAAAAAGAAATGATGCTTAAACAACGGATCACATGACTACTACTCCTGACTTGTTTTACCCTCAACGCTCTCGCTGACAGAGACCGAACCAGTCTAAAAGGAGAGTCAATATTGGATTTCATAAAATAAACTGAAAAATGTATTAGTTGACTGGAAGCATGACTGTGAATGTTATTTGTAGCTCTGTACCAGCTGGATGTGTAAACAGGCAACGGTTTCACATTCATCAAATTAGGTTTATAACATATTTATGATAATATTCTAGTCGAGTGAATGAAGCTTTTCTGCTGCTCACAAGTGATCCAAAAAAAAAATCGGCTGCTGAAGGATTAAATAAAACCACTGTTGAAAAAGTCATATAAAGTACATGAAAGGTTTGATTACAAGCCAGGTAGCACCGTAACCCCCCTGACATGTTTGATTAAAGGCCTCCAGGGAAATTCATGATAGATGTAAGAAATTTGGGGAAATTAAACATCAAAAGTCATTTCAGACTTTCCAGCAAGTATTTGGCTACAATCACTGAAAAAAAACCACAACTTTATATTAAATCAGTGGTGTACTTCTTTCTTTCTGGCTCCTATCACCAGCGACTCTCCTGCGTCAAACTGAATGAGTTGAGTTTCCATTGTTCTTATCATGATATCTAAACATGGCAGCAGTGTGGTAAATGCAGGATTCCTGTGTGCTTTCTAAGCCTTCTGTTAATCTGAGCCCACTGCTGAAAGCCTTGACCCAGCAAATGAGGTCCCAACCCCCGGAATGAGGACCAGCAGCAGCCTGGCTGCAAGATACCTGACCCCTCAGCTGCTTTTTATCAGCTCGCCACGATCTCTATCTGAGCCCTAATACCAGCCTGCTGCTCCAATTATAGCCGACAGTAAAATAACAGTTTTGAAGCCTTTAGGAAAACAAGTAATTAGTCGCTTTATCATCTCAGGCTGCTCTGGAATCTAGTATGTGGCACACTGGGTCAAACTCGAGCTATTAGCGCTGAGCCAGCTTGAAGGCCGTGTTATCCACAGAGAGAAGAAAAGCAGATCTGGGTTTGACGTCTGCGTTGCTTTCTTATAAAGCTCAGAGGATTTCAGAGCTCAGGCTGTCGGCGTTATCCCTATCTTTCCCTGTAAATCAAATGGTTTGAACCGAGCGAGCGTGAAAAGATTAGCATCAAGGCGACACCGGGTCACCCGGTGACACAAACCTGGACTGTGAAGACACAAGAGTGGGTAGGCCTGATGTCTTTTGATGTTCCTCGTTAGTTTGGGAGGATGCAGCTGGTTCGGTGCCTTTGATTAGCGATCTGCATCTGCAGGCTGGAGAGATTGCGGACACAGGAAACGCTGGAATTATCACAGCACCTGGAAGACTGAAAGGAGGGAAATGACCGCTGGTGAACTTTACAGTGTGATTTTGATGAACTGTGGCTGCTGTGTGGACAAAAATAAATGACTGTTAGGGTAAAAGTGAACAAATCGAAAGATCTATGTCATCATACTGTCTTGACACGGAGAATATGGCAATACAAATGCAGATATCCGTCTTGTCAAGTCACTTTTGTAAATAACTAAGTTGAAATAAGATGTTTATACAAGACCAGGTTGAAGTAATTGACTGTAAGCCAACTCCTCTTCGTTTTATGGAAATAATCGAGAAATACTTGTCGTTTATTTAAAAAAAAAAAAAAAAAAGTGAGATTATACTGTGATAGGTCAGTTGATAAATATACCCCCAAACCTCCATGATAAATATATTACTAGTACCACAAGAGGGGCCAAAGGAGAATCAGATAATGAAAGTGATCTTTAATGCTTGAAAGATATCAGATGTAAATATGTAAAAACAGGAACTGCACAGAAATATCGCCGTCTCAGTGCTCCCCTCGTCCCCCCTCCACCTTCCCAAACCTTTGAAATGATCTGTAATGGGTACCAGATTTTCACCCGGGGACGCGATTGCCATCAACCCCCCGTAACTTAATCTCATCTCCGGCTGGATTACTGCAGCGCCGCACGACGTCCCGGGGTCTGCAGCAGTGTTGAAAGCAGTCCGAGGAGACGCAGCAGGAGAGGACGGGACAGTCACTGAACCTCTGCAAAAACGGTGCAGCACAGATGTGGATAAAGGTAACCAGTCACGGTGTGAAGTTAGCACAGAAAACCAGGGAACAATTTGGAGCAATACCGGAAATGCCCAAAGTTAGCTGTCAAAATAAAAGTGTGCTAAAATGAGCATTTGTAGGTAAGTCTTTCAATCAAGTCACTTTTATAAACTGTAACGACAACTTTTTTTTTTTTTTTTTTTTTAAGTTTAAGAAATCATATGCTTTATAGATTAGTTAAAAGCAACTTGTAATGTGTAAAATCCCTTTTGCTGAATAGTGTTCAGCAACATGTTTGGCAATGCGGTTTATCATATCACTAAATGTGTAGTTGTAAATGATGGTAAGATATCAATAAATGTCTAACAAGTCATAAATAAAGAGATTTTGGCTCAGCTGGCTTACAGCTCTTTCTTTTATTTTTTTTTTTTTTAAAGTAAATCCAATCAGTCAAAGACAAAAGCAACCCACCAAAAGTTGTTCTAATGGCTTGTAAGTGAAAAAAAAAAATAAGTGCCCGAACTGCCTTTATTCATTGTGTTGCTGTGTGTATTAGTATATCAGCAAAACCTAATGTGGAAAGTTTATTATATTCTATATTACTTGCAATAACTAAAGATACCAGGAGACATTACTGGTGTTGACTACATTAATTGAGATGTTCACTTGCTTATGTTGTTGACTGAAGTAGAGGTAGCTGCACGTGTTTTTGCTGGTGCTGAAGTCACATTATCAGGCCCTTCATGCCAGCAGAAAAGCTCACGTTAGCTTTCTGCTTCCGGCCTGCATTTGGGTTTGAGTCTCGAAGCTCGTCTGACTCTTTTTTCTTGTTCTCTTGGTGCCGACATTATTGTAAAACGTTAACGTCAAATGATTTAGAGTAGCCGAGACACGAAAAGAAACAGAAACAAGCAGGCCCGTAAGAACTGAAACAGGTGGGCGTCGCGCAGTGCCCTCTGGGTAATGAAGTTTATTTAGCACCAGTATGACTCTTCCCAAAGCGCTCAGTAAAAAAGAGTACCAGCACGTGCAAACGGTGCACCAAAGAGTAAAATGGTGCCAAAGAAAGTAGAAAGTATTGTATTTGTATGCGAGCAATGAACCTTGATAGCAGCCAGTTGGCTTAGTTTGGCATAACAACGGAAACAGGAGGAAGTAGGCTCAGTCTAATAACACCTCTAGCACTTACTAATTAACATGGTAGGTGTTTTGTATTAATATGCATAAAAGCTGAAGTGCAAAAATAATAGTCTTTAGTCTTCACTTGTTGCTTAGAAACCTCAGAATAAAGACCACAGGAGGTCATTGTCCAGCACATTCTTTAAAAAAAAAAATATATATATATGTTAAATGGTGAGATTGAGTGGTGCTGCTGAGTTGATTGTATTACTTTTGACAGAGCCAGGCTAAAGCCAGCTGTGTTGCTTCCAGCCACGATACTAAGGTAAGAGTTTTTTTTGTTGAGCTGCGTGCAGATATGTCTTTTAAATTTCAAGAGAAATGCTGAAGGACTGAAGGGCTTCTTGTTGAAATACTCTGGTAACAACACAGCAAAAAAAAAAAAAAAAAAAAAAAAGAGCACGGTTGAATTCCGAAAGCAACACCGGAAGTGTAAGTTATCATTTGGTGTAACTTAACACTGGTAGTAACACTCAGCTCTGCTCTCCTCCTTCAGCGCAGCGCTGCAAGACGAGGCTCCGGGATCATCGCACATTTATACAGCTACAAAAGCTCCTCCGAGCCGCAGCGAGCTGGACAACAGCGAGGATGGGATTTTAAATTGAAAACCAGGCATGAACTCAGACTTGTAGGCGAGCTTTTTTTTTTTTTTTTTTTTTTTTTTTTTTTTTTTTTTTTTTTTTTTTTTGGATTTGTTTTGCTTCAAGAGTGTGTCGTTCTCTGTGGCACAACTTTACACCTTTGCACTGGATGCTGAGATGCGCAGAAAGTGACGGGGGTCCTCATCTCTTCTACAGTCCTCAACGAGTTATAAAATGAAAGGTACGTAGCCCACATGTACCTGAGAAAATAAGTGCACGTGTTTTGATTTAAATTTGGGATTTTTCCAGTCTTTCAAGAGTTTATTCAGTCTGTGGTCAGTGAGTCACATCTGGATGGCATTAGGGCACTGCGGTACAGAAGTTGTGAAATACTTGGGAGTTTATTCTTCCGTCAGTTTCATCCCATTGAATGACATAAAAAAACAAAACATGTTTTGCACAATTATTCTGTGCTTAACTTCTGTTGGGAACGCAAACTCACACATTAAACATGAATCGAAGAAAACGGAGGTGTGGATGAAGTAAGTTAACTTAAGCATGGCAAAGGGAACGCTTTTGATGGTGCACCACCTGCAGAGTTTCATCCCACCACTCCAACAAGCAGCCGTTCAAAAAGAACAAACTATTAGTGGCACCGATAACCGCAATATTTCATTCATTTTGAAAGATATAAAAGATGACATGACTCTCAGGAATGTGTGATCCACTTGGCATTGTGTAATCTAATCCCCTCTGACCTCCCACCAGCAAACACACACTCAGCTCATCTCTCCCTGTCTCTCCCCTTCACCCATGTTGCCCCCTCCCTCCCTCCCTCCCACACACACACACACACACACACACACACACACACACACACACACACACACACACACACACACCTCCATCTGTTTACCATTACCAATGATGTTCTCTGCTCTGCTCCAGTCTTCAGTGTAGTGTAGCAGAGTGTAATTAGAGTTTACTGTCAACAACCCAGAGAAACCACAGCCTGTGGCTTTTACAGTTCTGTGGACCTCCTATCTACACACACACACACACACACACACACACACACACACACACACACACACACACACACACACACACACACACACACACACACACACACACACACACACACATTAGATAAGATGCTCCACTATCTCCAACTTAAATCCTTGTTGGCTGCCTTGGATTTGCTAAACACAAATCACATTGTAAAATGCCAATAACATTATGAGCTGTTTGCTCCATGCAGCTGCTCTCTAGTGTTTCTGTGTGTTTTGTTTTGTTTATAGAGTCCTACTGACTACTTTAAACACAATGTACCCCCAGTAGCGTGCGTATGACCTATTTATGTCATATGTTTCTGATTATGTCACGCAGACGACTTTGCAGACGAGGAGGAAGTACAGTCTTTTGGATACAAGAGGTTTGGTGAGTGAGAAGTGACCTTTTTTGTTTTCCCTAAAGGTGGAAGAGAAAAAAAAGCCGACACACTTGGAGCTCTTATCATAAAACTTTTTATTGTTTTGTGAAAGAAATGCCATGAATTAAAGGCGCTAAGTGTGTGGGCTTTAGACTCTTTCTCCCTCTGTGCTGTTACTTACCTAGAATTGCCTTTGAATTTATAGGCATGTTGCCCCATGTCAGGACAGACAGCCGGCTGCATGAGTCTCATCTGTCCTAATATTTGGCACAAAATGGTTTTGCCTCTGAAGGCAGGATTTGGGTTGAACATAAATGTGGCTGACAGCTTGTGAGGTCCAGCCCACCGCAGGCCCAGCGACCGCTGACAGAGCTCGCAGATCAAGAAGTTTCACAAACTGTCCTCTCTCCTTTATCCACTTGAACTGAGTCACTTAAACAAGTTGGCTCATGCAAACATGCCGAGGACCTAAAAAAATGTGGTTACACAAACTGAAATTGTAATCAGCACGTCGCTGTCTATTGTGGTGCAGCACAAGCACAGAGTTCACATGTGTTTGTTGTGTGTGGACGTACGCTCATGCACACGCCGCACGGTTGTGAAGCTGTTTTCAGAAGTTTTCCCAACAGACTTGTACAGTTCGGTATCAGTGGACCAGTCTAGACCAGTAAGATAAGGGTAAGAAAAAAAGCTTGAAGCATCAGTTCACCCAAATTACAAACAAACATATTTTCTCACTTATCACTCCATCCAGCCATGCTTACAGCTTAGGTTTTATTTTCCCAGGTTCATTACGAAAAGTTTTTTTCTAATATATCTGCCTCCATTTCACACTTTGTAGCTTTTTACTCCCAACATAGCTCTTCATCTCATGTTACTTCCCAAAGTGTAACAGCGAACATGAATTATTCCTGCCTTTTCAAAACAGCTCACTATAACAAGAGAAACCGGTACATCTGAACAATGTCTTTTCTCTCTTTTCTGTCAGTGTACTACATTCAAAAGATTGTAAAATTCAACAGTGTCAACAGAACAAAAGTGTCCCTGTTGCTCTGGATAATACACAAATGTCACTTTCCCTATGACTAATACATGCTGTGTAGTGAGAAAAATATGTTTTTTTGCAATTTGGGTGAACTGACCTTTTACAATTAGCATCTCAGACTCATCTCTTACTCCCTGCCAGCTCTTATATGCTCCATTGTGTGCCATAAATGCACTTTTTTTCTTATATATGCTCTTTAATGACACAGTCTCTCCATCACAAATCCTTATTTTTATTTTTTTTCCAAGATTCTCTGCTGCAGGAGTGCTGCTCGTTTTTTTTTGTTTTGTTGAGACAGCATGTTTGCCATCCAGTGCATGCATTCATGTTTTTGGATTGAGATTAAAAAAGTGCCACCAAAGGGGAAACTCTTTGTCACACATAGTCAAACACATCATTAGTGTTCTCCTAGGAGTCCGAGCACATGCTCCATCACTGTCCTGTTGATTCAACATTGATTTGGGATCTCTGTATTTAGGGTGTTGCTGCAGTATGAGTCATTCACACACAGTTAGTCCGAGGTCCGTGAGAGTTGATGGGAGGCAGCGGACTACGCTGTTTAACTCGGTGGCAGCGGAGACCAATTCTAACTGTGACAGAGCACCGTCTCTTTCATCCGAGTCACCCGAGTAGAGGCATCCTGTTTGTCTTTCTCTGTGAGCGTGTGCAAGTCTCGCTCATGGATTAGATTAGAGAGCTGTGGGGAGGGGAGCCGAATCGAGCTCACTTTTAACTTTATTCAAATGAACTCTTGACATTTGGAGGAGAAGGAAGAGAGAGCTGCTGAACTCCTCTCAGGAACACGGCAGCTGTTTGGAAGGGCCGGCTCCAAGGGTCTGCCTCACCCCTCCAGAGGCTTTGTTGCGCAATAGAGCTGCATTCATGCACAACATCATAAATCCTCATTCTTCCACTATTAGCGCTGTAATGTCAATACTGAGGGGGAAACAAACACTTATTTCCTCTCTACATGTTTTGCTTTAATTCAACACAGTCTCCCAGGAGACTGATAATGTTTAAATTGTGGTGACATGTCACAGAGAGGTGAATGTTGTGCGGATCTCTGTGCAGTTTGTAAAGTCACCACTGAGCTTTAAACGGGGGATGATTTAACACAGAGAGACAGAATGCTTAATCCTGCTGGTTTTAAGAAGTGGACATGGACATGAAACAGAGCCCACAGTACCAACCGGCTTTTCTTTTTCTGGCTGCCTATTTACATACTTGTTTCACATACTTTGCATTACCACTGACCATTTTCTGAAGCGCTTCAGAAGTTTTTACACAGAGCTCGAGGATTCTGTGAATTCCTGCACACACTGAAAGTCTTGCAGAGGCTTTAAAGATGGATACATGCAGCAGCTGTCCACAGCCAGTGGCTTGCCCGGTAGTTTGCTTTCATCGGTGTGTGAGCGGGAACGAGTGACTTGAGCAGTGAATATATAGTCCTGTGTGCTACTTCTTGGTGCGTAAGAAATCAAACAGGGTGTCATGATTAGCACAGCATTCCTGGAACGTTTGCTTGCTTTTGGATCTTGTAGTTTGTTGTATCTCAAATTGTTGTCCCCAATTGTTTTCCCCGAGTCCGTTGATAGAAGCAGTCTTTAGGCAGTTACCGGTCTTAGTTGATTTTTATTAAGCGTAGTTTACAAGATATCCTGAATAGCATACAAGACATCTTGGAGAGCCCAACATCAACCTGAGGTCTCTTTGTTGGAGTCTGACTTCCCCCTTTCCGGCACATACACTTATAGTATAGGAAGAGGCGTTACCTACGTTGTGGCGGGAACATTTGCATAGTATGTTTGTCTCAGTACTTTTCCACTGTCCTCCGTTTGAACCACATCCCCCTTTTGATCTGATAGTGAGTTGCATCCTACTGTGACCCCAACGTGATAAGTTCCTGCATAAGCAATATGTTCTACAATGCTTACAGTCAGTATGTATTTTGTGCTTCTGTGCTAGGATATGTTTACAACAATACAACACATATATATATATATATATATATATATATATCATATCATATTACTTACATATAGGTCGTACCATCACTACCAATCTTAAGGTGTAGACAAAAGGCTGTGCATGTAAATGAGAGTGATACTGCTTGGCCAAACCAAAAGGTCAGAGTAGGAGGTCTGCAACCTGTGGGGTCACATACTGTTGTTCTTTGAGGCATTATCAGATGGCTGTCTGGAGGACTCCAGGGGGTGAAGGAAGACAACCCCCACCTCCACCAACCAACAAAGAATACATTATTATACATGACTTTTGGTGGAAGACAACCAATGAACATACAACATATGAGCCCTCATATGCACTAAGCAGATCTATATTCCACAATTCCCCCTTTTGATCTCTTCTAAGAGATCACCATTTTGACAGGTATTATTAACCACAAAAATACAAAAAATGCTAAGCTAGATGACATTCACAACTATTACATACGACCTGATATCTTTTTCTCTGTCTGTGTTCTTCGGGTGAACTGTACCCGGCGTGGTTGTTCCCTTTTTCGTCTGATGAGTGCCCTTGTCTAGTTATGGTGCTCCTCTGGTCCCAATGTCACACCTGAAACCCCTGTCTCCCATAATATGACACATACTACACCTGCAGAGATGAGTCCCAAGGCCATGAGCCATCTCCAGTCACCCCAGAGGCTGGTTCTCTTGTTCATCTTAATTTGTCAACAGAATTATTGCATCAATTAACAGCACAGGTATCAATAGCCAAGCAAAACATAAAATTTATATATGTGGATCATCAACTTGCGATCTTCGAGTGACGTGGCAGACACTTGATGCAAACGAGCCCTCCCTCGTTCGAGTCGGCTGTCTTCTTGCTTCGGATACCGAGAGTAGACTGTCTCGGTATCTGAACGTTGAGGGGATTATTCTGCCCCTTATGATGCGATGTCCTCTGGCCCAGCCGGGCTCGAGGTGTTTGTGGCGACGTCGGTGCTCGCCTCTTCCAGGGTCCGCTGCGGTTCCAGTGCTGGCTTTGTCCTCTACTTCTACTCGTCGTACGCATTCATGTACCAGTCCTTCTCCTATTCTGTCTGCCATGTTGATTCCTTCCTGTGTGAACACCAAATTTGGTGCTTCCAGAACTTTGGAGAGTCGCTGTTGTCTCAGTGATGTCATGGTAGAAGTCTGTGAGTTCACATATGCCACTATGCTGTGTGATGTTAGGATGTGTAGTGGGTGTCCCATGACTATGTGTGTGCATTTTGTAATGAGTTTGGCTACTCCTGCTGCAGGTCTTGTGCATGATGGATGCCTTTTTTCCATTGGATCCAGCATGACACTTAAATATGTCAATATTGTCCTATCACCTCCTTTTTTCTGAAACAACACACCATTTACAACTGTGTTTGTTTCAGAAACATCCAAATAAAAGAGTAGAGTGTAGTCCGCCAATGCCAGCTCGGACGAGTTGGCTAATAATTGTTTAAGTGTAATGAATGCCTGTTCGGCCGTGATAGTCCATTTTAGCGGCCCAGTGAGGTTATGCATGCCCACCTCTCTCACCATGTTACGTAAGCTCTGGGTGAGGCATGTGAAATCGGGTATATAGTGTCTACTATATCCGATCAGGCCCAGAAACGAGAGCATGGTTTTGACTGTCAGTGACTTTGTGTGGTGCAGGATCGATGTTCGGTGTGCAGGCGACATTGAGGCCCCCTTTTGTGATATTAATCGACCCAAAAATGACACCTGCTGTCGTGCAACTTGTAGTTTGTTTTTACTAACCTTAAACCCGTGTGTAAAGAGATGTAACAGGAGTGTCCGTGTGGCAGTGAGGCAATCCTCCGCTGTGTCAGAGGCCAGTAGTAGGTCGTCCACGTACTGTATGAGTGTGGCGCATGGGGGTGTCACTTCTCTGTAGCATTTAGTGTCACTTCTCTGTAGCATTTTTTTTGTTTTTTTTATGTAATGCTCCTTCAATTCTTTGAGTTCCAAGATTTGATGGACTCATCTCAGCTTTGTTATAAATTATTGCAGCTATCATTCGGCTTCTTTACTGTTTTGGCTTACACATCACACACACACACACACACACATGGACAAGTAACACACAGTGACCGTGTGTTGAAGAAAGAACGTCTGAAAGTGTTTGTGCTTTTGCTGATGTGCAAAGTAACATGTCAGTTTTCCGACACACACACACACACACACACACACACACACACACACACACACACACACACACACACACACACACACACACACACACACACACACACACACACACACACACACACACACACACACACACACACACACACACACACACACACACACACACACACACACACTCACTAGTACATGCAGAGTGAATTCATATGGTAATACCATCTCCCTCCCCGCCAAGTTGAACCCAGGCCGGAATTACTTCCTCAGTGCTCAAGGTTTAAACATATTTATTTGTCTGTGGGGGGTTGACATAAGAAGGTCATCAGAATAAAAACAAAATCTACCTGAGCTTTGGCTGAACTACTACAGCCCCATCAGGGCTGGAATAATCATCGGTCAATGGAAGTCAGCAGCTGCCTTTGGCCTGACTCAAACCAGGAACCCTCCAGTCTCAAAAAAACACATCATATATAAAAGAAAAAATAGACGTCATGTCACCAAACTTTCATCACAACCTGGTAAATGTTTCAGTTGGTACACGTAAGGTCGGGGTGTCAATTACTGAGTATCAAACTGTGACAGCAAGTTCAGTTAAATAAAATGATAGCTATTTTAGAAGAGGTCAAATCATTTCTTCAAAAATAGTACCTTCATAAGACAAAAAACAAAACTGAGAGACATAATCAGTGGTTTACCGGATTAAAGATAATTACTTTTTGTCATTAAAACAAGGTCTCTTCTCTCCACCTTCATGTACTGTATCCAATCCATAGTTTAGCCACATGCATAAGTTAATTGATGATGCAATAACCACTGATAATGGTGGCACATGTTAACAAAAAGCTAATGGCACCCAATGTAAGCAGTGATAACATTAATCTCTGAGACATTAGTAGGGATCTTCGACCATTATATGTAACTTATACTGTAGCAGTAACAAACAGGCCGGTCACAATAATTACATAATTGCCTGATTGCAATAATCTAAGCCAACCGAAACCATTTTGCATAATCGTTAGCAAACAATTCTGAGTGAAACCGACAGAAATGTTATATTTCCATCAGTATTTCCCCGTCGTTTTCCACCATTTGTGGTTTGACTGGCGGCCCTTTAATGACGTCATCTTGTTGCGCCTCCTTCTTCTGCTGTGGTTTAGTGGCACATGTGTGAAGAATGATCTGAAGAAGCTTTACTTCAAATTTTTGATATCATGGATTTAGTTGCAAAGCTAAATACCACAGCCAATAAATGGCTCCTCTTCTTTATAAGATACAGTGGCATAAAATCGATAGAAAAATACAATTAAATCGTTAATCGTAATTATTTTAGGGACAATTCATCGTCAACTGAAATTCCATGAGCATGGCACGAGTAAATGGACTAATTAACTAACGGCAATTCAAAACTGTATGGTAAAGTGATGCATCATGAGTTTTCCTAAAGATTATTCTGGAAAAGATGTAGATGGAAAAAAAAAAAAAACAGACTTAGAAATGCGTAAGACAGGTTGGCAGAGAGTCAGTGCACCAACAAGAAAAGCTGCAACACGTCCATAAAGATGCCAATACTCTGAACGTCACAGGTTCAGGATAAATAACGTGAGCACGTCCATCCAGAGACGTTGCTCTGATGTCTGGACAGGGGTCTTACTCCCTCTGCTGATGCGTCTCCTGTTCCCACACATGTGGGTTTTGGAGGGGCCCGACTCGGGAGGTTTGCGGCTGGTGTGGAACCCAGAGTGCACTAATCTATTTCCTGCACTTGTTATGGTTTCTCCAGCAAGGCCCGGAACATTCCTGGAGGTGAGCTCGGTGCTGGGGAGTCCGAGGCTGGAGCCAGCTGTGTCAGCACAGCCGGGGCTCGGTTTGGTCCGGCGCGTCTCACTGGCAAAGAGCGTTTCCCCGGCTTCACAGCCGCCTTCAGCCGCAGTCATAATGACACCTCGCCCGTCACCTCATCCATCCCGGTTAACACGGTTATGTTAACACCAGTGTTTGTCAGGCACCGACACATTCAATACAGACTGTCATGTGATACTCTGCAGTGCGTTTGTCAGGATGTCTGATGAGGACTTTTCTGCACTTTGCTGTGGTTTCTGCCGTTTTGCAGTGTTGTGTTGTGGGATTCTCAGATTCTGCCTCTTAGTTCTTTCCTAAAACTGCGCGGCATTTTGTGATCACTTAATACTGTTGTGAAGTGTACAATTCCTTTTTCTCTGTCTGCCATAACCCTGTCAAAACTTTCCTTTGGCCTCAAGACATTACAGTCAGCATGCCTTCGCAAACACATTTATTATGCATGGGTGAGCGGCACATGTGTGTCTGACTTTCCCTGGATTGTGCTTTTCTCTTTGCTGCTAGTGTTTGCATTTTGTCTCACGTGATTCTCATAATCCACCAGTTTATAGTTCTTTACTAGCAGCTACAGAGACACGATTTTCCCTCAAGAGATGATGAAAGTAGGGCTACATAAGAGGGAATAAATGACATTGAGCTCGCATTCATCAGGTGAACACAAACAACACTCCAAATTAATAGGAATGTTATTGCATAAGACTAAAAAGGTGATAATATTGTGTTTACAGCTTATTTCTGCTTAAGAGAGGCTGAGGCAGGTTTAACTTAAGTACTTCATTGTGAGCTTCTCCTGCAGAGGCTCCAGACGCAGAAGTGTAAACCTGCGCGAGCATGCAGCGGGTTAACACCTGTTGGAGCTTTGCAGACAGAGATGGGAAAACACTTACTGGAGGCACCTGCTAGAAAAAGGGCAGACTAAGCAATAAAACACACGTTTTTTTTTTCTTTTTTTCTTTCAGTTTAAAGGGCTTGTCTTGTAAAAATCTGCCAAAATTGGCTTGTGTTTTAACTCTTCATGGTGAAATCACAAGTGCGGCGTGGAGGCAGAGCAGTTCACGATATGTTAGTAGGAGCAGAACGCAATTCATAAGGCGCTAAAGTTATTTTCAGTCACCTTTTAAGCACACAGTGGCACAAATCAAACCTGATGTAGATTTCTCGCCACATCTGTGCTTGATTAGTTGTGATCTTCTGTGTCACTCCTGTCGCTTGCTGGCTAATTGTGCTCGTCCAGGATTAACTGAGGTGTTTGATGTTGTTCTGTTTCTTTATTCCATCTGGTATGGATGAAACGAGCTCATGTGTCATTGCTGTGAAATATTTTTTTAAGTTCCAATTCTTCAATGATTCAATGTTTTGTCTCAAACGTTCAAACCCACAAGCTTTGAAGAGTTTTCTTCAAAGCCCCCAGAGAGCTTTGAAAACTCCTCAAAGCAGAAAGAAAAAAAAGAAAGAAATTAATGTGGTGACAAAGACAAAGAGGGTAATTAAGTGTGCGTGTTTGTGTGAATTAGAGCAAGAAAAATGTAGGCAGACACTACAAATTATATCACCCAATGTGACAGCCACAAACGATGAAGTATAACGCAAAAAATTTGAAAAATAAAATCAGATGCCGGCTCGAGGCTTTTACAGCAGCTTCACGTCCTCCGTGTCATATGCAAGACTTGGACTCATTTTTTTGTCCGTGTACGGAGAGGGGAGTAAGACTGATGGCTGAGGGTGTAAATAAAAAGACGATGTGCGCTCCTCAAGTCTGGTTTTGGGAGAACCTCACACCACAAGACAGATGGCAGGAGAGATAACGCATAGATGCTGAATGAGCAGTGGGAGCAAGGGGCGCTGGGCGGGAGGGTATTTTATCCCAGGACGTGGGAAGGGAGGGAAAAGGAAGTGGGAGAAGGTGGAGGAGATGCAGCCGGTTAAAAGAGAGGAGCAGGAAGTGGATGGATGGGTTCGGAGGAGCGTGAGAGGAGCTGTTTGTGAGGAGATAAGGGTTCGCCAGTGTGCGATTGTAGATAATGAAGGGGAGGGAGTTGTAACTGCATACCATCCAGCTGGATGTGTTAACCTGAAGCACAAACTACATACCTTTTGACAGTAAAACATGTATACAATTGTACATTTTCTGTAGTTTGTCACAGACTTCACTCAGACATTTTCGCCCCATCTTATCTCTGTTATAATTCAACCCTTTCAAGCTGGAATCCCACTGAAACGTCTGCATGTGATGAAAAGCATGTGATGGGAAATAGCTGCGAACCGCAGAGGAATGAACGCATCATTTTTCTTTTGCCTCGAGTCTTCAACAGTATATTCAGTGAGCACGTTGCAATTGTGTATGTCAATTTAATGCTACTTTATACTAGGGCTGCAAAAAAACAACAGTTTTTATTATCAAATAATCTATTCATTGTTTTCTTGATTAATCGCTCAGCTGTTTCAGTCTATAAAATGTCAGAAAATGAGAAAAATATTTTTTATATTCAGTTAATTATCATGGAGAACTAACAGGGACCAGAACATATTCATATTCAACAGGCTGGAATCAAAGAATGTTATAATTTTTTTTGCTATTGTTGTTCCACAGAACATGTGGCCGTGATCGTATAGTGGTTAGTACTGTGCGTTGTGGCTGCAGCAACCCCGGTTCGAATCAGGGTCACGGCATAACCTGTTAAAGATCATTTATTATGTTGCTGCTCCAGTCTCTGCTTCATTTATCATGGATTAAACTGGGGAATTCAGACATATTTTCCTGCATTAGGCTCACAGCATTGATCACATTCTCAACACTCATTGGCCAATTACTAAACCAACTGTTACGACTCATTGTTGTGAGAACAAAGGTCCCCCTTAAGCTTCTATTTCACAGGGCTAGTGGCGCAATGGATAACGCGTCTGACTACGGATCAGAAGATTCTAGGTTCGACTCCTGGCTAGCTCGACAAAATTTTAACTTACTCCATGTGCAACATTTACACAAGCTTTATATCCTAAGACAATTACATATAAAAGGACCTATTCGTCTCTTAAAACCCTACCTGCACATACCAATTACAGCCATTCAAACTTTTGGTCAACTTATTAGAGACTAATTTATATTCAAAAGAAAAATATGATCCCAGTGAAACATACACAACGGTACCTGATAAAACATCCACAGAACTGGACTGCCCTTGGACACATCATTTAGGAAACACAAACAGATAACAGAGGTAAGTTTGATATTCAGAGTTTATAATGTGACGACAAAACAGCATCTGCAGATCCTGTTAAGGAGACCGTGTGGCCGTGATCGTATAGTGGTTAGTACTCTGCGTTGTGGCCGCAGCAACCCCGGTTCGAATCCGGGTCACGGCATGACCTGTTAAAGATCATTTAGTTATGTTGCTGCTCCAGTGAAACTGGACAATTCAGGCACATTTTCTGGAAAGAAGCCTTTTAATTGTCCAACTCAACCAGTCAAATGATCACGTTCTCAACACTCGACCAAATGAGGTGTTAGTGAACTATTCTGAGAGGAAAGCTGCCCCTTAAATCTGACCTCTGCCAGGCAAGTGGCGCAATGGATAACGCGTCTGACTACGGATCAGAAGATTCTATGTTCAACTCCTGACTAGCTCAATAAATCTTTAATTTACTCTGTTTTATGAGATTCTTGCCACCACTAATTGTCATTCAGTGTTCATAAAGTCCCGGTTTTTCTTTCTGTGTTATTTTGATTGAAAAGAAATATGTTGCAAAAAATACACAGTAGCAGACAAACCATCTGTGGCGCTTGACTGTCACACGCATCATTTGTGAAAGCCAAACAGATAAAAGTTGATAATGTGTGAAAACAACAGTGTCACCAGATGACATTCAGGAGAACATGTGGCCGTGATCGTGTCGTGGGTAGTACTCTGCGTTGTGGCCGCAGCAAACCCTGTTCGAATTGTGGTCACGGCATTACTGTTGAACATTTAGTTAAGTTGCTGCTCAAGTCTCTGCTTCATTTATCATGGATTAAACTGGGGAATTCAGGTATTTTCCTGAATGAGGCCTGTTATTGTCCAACTCCACCAGTTGGATAATGTCCTCATTACTTGTTGAACAGTTACAGTCCAAGAAACCTGTCACCAACATCTGGGTGGTATAGGGCTAGTGGCGCAATGGATAACGCGTCTGACTACGGATCAGAAGATTCTAGGTTCGACTCCTGGCTAGCTCGACAAATCTTTAACTTGCAACATTTCTACGAGATGTATATCCCAAGACAATTACATATAAAAGGACCTATTCATCTCTTAAAAACCTACCTGCACATACCATTTATAGCCACTCAAACTGTTGCTCACCCATTTGTGTTATTAGAGACTAATTTATACTTAAAAGAAAAATATTATCCCAGTGAAACATACACAACAGTATCTGATAAAACATCCACGGAACTGGACTGCCCTTGGACACATCATTTAGGAAACACAAACCGATAACAGAGGTAAGTTTGATATTCAGGGTCACAGCATAACCTGTTAAAGATCATTTATTACGTTGCTGCTCCAGTCTCTGAAACTGAGTGAAACTGGGCAATTCAGGAATATTTTCCTGAAAGAAGTCTATTATTGTCCAACTCAACTGGTCAATTGATCACATTGTCAACACTCGTTGGCCAATTACAATACCAGCTATCACAATGCATTGCTGTGAGAGCAAAGCTCCCCCTTAAACCTGTGGTTTACAGGGCTAGTGGCGCAATGGATAAAGCATCTGACTACGGATCAGAAGATTCTAGGTTCAACTCCTGGCTAGCTCGATGAACCTTTAACCAAACCCATCCTGTATATCTTCTCTAAGTACTGTGGATTCCAGGACAGTTAAATATAAAACAAGCTCCTCTTTCAACATGTCTCTGAACACTCACCACTCCCGTGGTAACAACTCATTACTGTCATGCAGAGTTGGTCGTGTACATTATCCTGCAGATTATTTATATTGGTCAGACTTTGATGTGAGGCATCCACTTCTGCTCTTCCATATTATGCCTGTCGGCCTGGTTAATGCCCTCATCCTTCAAACTCAACGTTTCCAACGTACCCTTTTTGTTAAAATTCAATCCATGTAACCCAAATCACATCACTTGAATGTTTTTTCTTTAACCCTGATAAACCTACTTCAGACTCATAGTAGACTTCATACAACTATTTCAAAGGCTGAGTTGTTCACGGCTAGTTATTTGAGGATGTCTTTCATTACTGAACAGTGAGGCAAGAAAATATATGGTTTTGATATCACAGTCAGTTCTGAGAGACCCAGTAAACTTCTGTCCAAACTTTCCACCCCCTCCCTCTGTCTCTCTCGCTCTCTGTTATCCCTTCATTAAGCAGAATAAAACAGCGGTAACATGACTCCGGGCGCTGAATGTGAAGAGCAGGCGTCGATCGGTGATGTTTTTGCCAGAACAACACATGTGCTGGTAGTTAGCTGCTACTTTCAATCTGGCCTGTGATCGTCCGTGTGTCGGTGACTTTTCTGACTCACCTTTAAGAGTGAGGAAAAGCAGTGTGTTCCCCCTCCAGCTCTCACACACCATAATATCCACGGTGTCCTTGACGTGACCCACACGCTGATGTCAGGCGGGGTTTCTGGAGTTCAGCATGGCCTCTGCTGAGTGCGTCTCAGGGGTATTCAAACAGGGGGTCTGCGTCATTGATGTAGTAATTAAATAAAAGAATAGCAGAGCTATTGGAAGTCTTTCCAGGACACCTGTGTTCCTTTAACGCCTCCCGTGGAAAGGCTTAAAGTTCAGTTTTGGCGAGCTGCAGCTCTTTGTTCTGCAGCAAACACGCTTGCACATTAGAGCTTACATTTGTATTCCCTGCGGTGTTTGTGTGCATTTGCTTGTGCATATGTGAGTTCAGCCCTAGAATAACACACAACATCTCACTTATGTGTTACAAACTGATACTTTTATGTGTGCGAGTCTCTTGTGTCCACCAGCATCTAAGATTTCTCCAGAACGTCCGGCAGCAGAACACACAGGCGCACTTTTACAATGAAGTTGGGGATTCTAATTTCTTCTCTTTTTTAGTATAAGTAATAAAGACTCCTAAATCTGTTATTCACCGTCCAAAATGTTAATGAAAGGGGGGGGGAAAGGAGTGTGAGGGTTGCCAAGATCAACCCACAGCTTCCTGATTTGCAAAAGGGAGTTGAAGCGGAGAAGAACAGTGTTCGGCTCCAAAACCCTGTCAGATACATAATGACTATCACATTTTCCATGTGTGGCTCAGTCTGCAGACAGATGGAATTCACTAAATTCATTTTCTGGCATCTTTCCACAATGCTTATCATGCATGCATGTTTAATTAATTCATTAAAAAAACACTAAATTATAGTACATTTCTGTTATTCCTCGTGCCGTTTCTGCAACTTGTTCCACTTTGAGGTAAAGCGTCTCTGAACGTGGAGATGTTGCTGTTCACAATTGTGTGTATTCAGTAACTCCATATGTTCAGTGATTCTAACTTTCCATATAAGGTCGCGCAGTTTAAGAATTTGCCCTAAAATGAGTAAGGGTTTACAGATGTCTGCTAACATGGTAGTTTAGACCAATTTTTTGACCAGCGAGCCCTCTAACACTTCTATGTATGCACATGGGCTAAATAAAAAGATTTATCGAGCTAGCCAGGAGTCAAACCTAGAATCTTCTGATCCGTAGTCAGACGTGTTATCCATTGCGCCACTAGCCCTGCAGACTGCACAGCAGTGCTTTGTTCTCACAACAATGCATCGTAATAGCAGGTATTGTAATTGGGCGACAAGTGTTAAGAATGTGATCAATTGACTGGTCCATTGTGACTGGTCAGTAAGAGGAAAATATGCCTGAATTATCCAGTTTTAATCCATGTAAACTGGCTGCAGTAACTCAAGTAAAAGGTGGTTAACAGCTTGTGCCGTGACCCGGATTCGAACCGGGGTTGCTGCGGCCACAACGCAGAGTACTAACCACTATACGATCACGGCCACATGTTCTCCTGAATGTAATCTGTTGTTTCGACACATTGTCAACTTTTATCTGTTTGGCTTTCATAAATGATGTGTGTGACAGACAGTTAAGTGCCACAGACAGTTTGCACATATTTTTTGCACAAATAACATATTTCTTTTCAATAAATATCCATTTTTACCTCTGTTATCTGTTTGGCTTTTATAAATGATAAGTCTAAGACAGTTCAGTTCCACGGATGATTTATCAGGTACTGTTGTGAATGTTTCACAGTCCTAATGTTTGTCTTTTAAATAAGAATTTCTGTCTCATAACACAAAGACTTTATGAACACTGTGAGTTACTGTAATTGGTAGTTGTGGGGATCTTTAAGGACATGTTGAGAGCACAGTAAGAGCTCACAGAGCATATTGTGGGATACACAGAATGTAGAAAAGGTGTACAGGACATGTTGGACATGGACTAAGTTAAAGGTTCATCGAGCTAGCCAGGAGTCGAACCTAGAATCTTCTGATCCGTAGTCAGACGCGTTATCCATTGCGCCACTAGCCCCATGGAAAACATCATCAGGTGGCAATAGCTTTTATTGTAACAGGCCAACAAGTGTTGCGAATGTGGTCAATTGACTGGTCAAGTTAAAAAAAATAATAGGCCTCATGCAGGAAAGATTTCTAAATTGCCCAGTTTCAATTAATGTAAAATGATGCAGAGACTGGAGCAGCAACATAACTAAATGAGGCTTGACGTGTTATGCTGTTGCCCAGATTTCAACTGGGGATGGTGTGGCCACAACGCAGAGCCTCAACAATGTTGTGTCAACACATTATGAACTCTGACTATCAAACTTACCTCTGTTACCCGTATGACTTTCATAAATGATGTCTGTCAAAAGACAAGTTCATTTCCACAAATACTTTATCAGGTACTATTGTGCATGTTTCACAGTCATAATGTTTGTCTTTTGAGTATAAATTACTGTCTAATGACACAAAGAGTTCATGAACAGTGTGAGTTATTGTAATTGGTAGTTGCAGGCATCTTAAAGGACATGTTGAGAGCACAGTAAGAGTTCCTTCTATATGTAATTATTGTGGGATACACAGTATGTAGAGAAGGTATACAGGACATGTAGGACATGGACTAAGTTAAAAATTCATTGAGCTAGCCAGGAGTCGAACCTAGAATCTTCTGATCCGTAGTCAGACGCGTTATCCATTGCGCCACTAGCCCCATGTAATGCACTATGTATATATACGTCATATATTAAAAAGATTCATATTACTGAACTTGTGATGAAATATATTATTTTGTTGAAGTAATGCAATAGATGAGACTGCGTTCACTTTCAAAGCATTTTGTTACCTTTTTCTGCGTAGCTCACGTTGGTGGAGCTTTAAGAATAGGTGACAAGGGCCAAGTAGTGTGAACAGTTTGTGGTAATCAGATTTTGATCGTTTGGTGTAATCAAACAATCACATTGGATCACCGATGATGCCCTGAGCATCACAGATTCAGTTCCTCTAACCTCCAGAGAGGAGTTTCCTCTGCAGCACTTCTTCTAAATCGCTCTAAACAAACAGTTTTGTCGAGTAATTTAAATTCATTGTCTGGTGTTAATTACTGCTTCCAGTCAGTGGTATCGCCTTCGTGTGATTCACAACCCAGATGTAAGACAGGCCCTGTCGACGCAGTCCTGACTGCGGGCTGCTCGGCGGTAGAAGAGCGTGCTCCCCTCATGTCTGGAGTGTGTCTGTCTAAACAGGGTTCAGCAGGAAAACTCCGCTCTTCTTCCTGACCAGGAGGGCATGCTGTCATTAAGACTGACATGCCGCACCCCCGCATCCGACCGCAGATGTGGTGGGCCACCCAGAAGACACTGCAACACCCATGATGCAGCATCAACACGAGGCATTCCCATTGTTTCCCATCAGTCTGTGGACCTGCTCCTCTTTCCATTTTCATCTTGTTGATTTTGGAGGTTTCTCAGCAGTTGGAGGAAACGTGTATAATTTTGTAATTGAACGATCTGCATTTTCTCTGAATTACCGTGGCGAGCAGTTCACACGTGTCCATTCAGAAGTTTCCACCCAGTGATGAATTCATATTTTGATCAAGTTTTCTTCTCCACAATCAACTATTACTTGTACACACTGTATAATATAATTATTCTACTTTACTAATGTGGAATTCTAAGACTATATATAAGACAGATATAACCACCATCTACATCCGCATCACAGTATTGCAAATTCGCATGAAAGTCAAATTGTATATCCGAATTAAAACTAAGCTCTTTTAAAGCTCGACAGTCGTATTCATGTTTTTTTTTTTTTAAATTTTCTTACAGCCCTTCATGTTCTCTCAAAGCCACTCTTAAATGATAGAGCTTCTTATTACACAAACCCTAAAATCACAGAGCGGCTTATTCCACGATGACCATAATGTCATACAGACTACGCCACAAGCAACACTGAAGGTAGCGTCGGAGAGGAAACATGTTCCTTCGCTGGCTGTCGGAGAACACAAGGCGTGTGTCGGTGAAGACCATGTCCTCTGGCACACGGCTGAGTCAGCGGTGGATGTGGTAAATGTGGTGATGAGTTTGGCTGATGTGGGCACGGTCTGTAACAGAGTTGTTCCACTGAGATTTTCACAACCAGTTTCCTGTCAAGTGTGCCAGATATCCACATGGCTCTTTTAACTCCTGGAAGGTTTGATCCTGCAGCACCTCAGCCAAACAGGAAGTGGAGTCGAGCACATTTACATGTCAAGACATTGTTTCAGGTGGACACGGAGCACTAAGAGAGAAAAATCTGAACAGTCGTCTTGTCTTTCTTTCTTTCTGGTCACTTTTGGTTGTTATTTATTGTGAGTTTTATTCGCTACCGGTTTTTGTTTTTTTACATTGCGATGTATTATGTTTCGTACAGATGACAGATTATGATTATGATTATGATTATCAGCGTCAAAATTGGACACAAAACATTGTCCTGATATATTCTGCACTGATTAAACTACATCCCAATGGGTCCTTATTGCAGGCGCAAGGAGCTCTTTTATGTACTGGTGAGTATTATTCTGCTATTGTGCCCCAGCCTGTGACTCTTTCTGAGTTTAGACGGGACATCGTGGTCACATGAATGGTATTGATTGTCACACTTCCTGTTGGGTGCCGCTGAAGAGGGATGAGCAGCCACAACGGAGTGTGATACTTTCTTCTTTGGCTTCTGTTAAGAAGAACCCATCTCAAAACATTTTGTGATTTCACTCCCGTCTGAGATGGAGCCTCTAGTAGACGTTAGAGGAGCTGCATCTTTAGGCAACTGCAGCTGTGGTGGTTGCAGCTTGATTTTACAATCACCTGTTGAGCTTTTTCTTTTTAGTGTCTCTCATCAAAAAGCAATGTGTGGTCTAAGGGAGTTATCTTCCTCATAAAATATTTGCAAAGCTTTTTTTTTTTTTTTTTTTTTGATCATTTGAAAACCTACATTGTTTATATCCATGTGTGCAGCTTGTTTCTTGTTGTGTTACTGCCCCTTGTAAATCAGTGTAAAACCACTGCTGGAAACATGCAGCGTCTCTGACAACATGCATGGGAACGAGCAAAATCCCCAAAAATGACTCTACAGTGTAACAACAGGCATTTTTTGCAGTGCAGTGTTGTTTTGAGGCATCTTGTATGCAGAATTGACTTCATCTAATTACATAAGTCGTAAGGTGTAACGGTATATATTAGGTTTATTAGCTGATAAATAAAGAGTTTGACAATGCAGACAAAAAAAATGCCCAAATAGTAAACGACAAGTGTCTTTTGTAAGATGCTTTCATTTCCCATGTGAATTTCTAAAAGTATCTACAAAAACCACCAGTCAGAAAAAAGGTTATGCCAAAAATACCATTTAGTGGTTTATTATCCCAGCTGCTTATCAGAGGGAGAACGTCACATTATTTATTTTATTTAAATTTTTTCCCATCTGGTGGCGCTCAGTTGTTTATATTTCTCTGAAGTGCTTGCCAGCTCTCCGTCGGCAGTCTTTGTAGTGGGTTTCACATTTTGACTGGCACCTGAAGCCGCCAGCAGGAGACCTGGTTTGAGGTGGATAACGTCGATCAGATCAGGTTTTAGAGGCAGAAATTCGGTTCCAGATTGTCTGTTTTTCTTGTGTCGCCAGGGGAGTACGAGGCAGTTCCAAACATTTTATGCTGATATTATTAACTGCTGCACTTTGTGATCATTTCTTGCAGCAAGACAAACAGCCTTTGAATTGTGTCTTTCAGTGGATGAAGTATTTCCCGTGTTTTTCTTGTCCTGCTTTCCTGTACTCTCACTTTGAACTCACTTTTCTTTCTGCTGATGGTGCTGTATTTCTTTCAAAGTTGAGCGTAGGCAGGCTATCAAATTCTGGATGCTAATGTGACGGTCATTAACCAGTGGGCCACACACACACACACACACACACACACACACACACACACACACACACACACACACACACACACACACACACACACACACACACTTACTAGAGAGCTGCAACGTTTGGAGTGCTTAAGCTCTGATGTTTTGCTTTGTAACTAAAACCCAAGTCACTCCGCGGGCCCCAAATCCCCGAGCTGAGTAAGGCCATTCCCGCTCCCCGCTCCATTGTTGATGAAATTTTCTGAAAAGACGACCGGTTTGTGTAACTGCAGCAAGCGCTGAGTCTGTGCAGGGCCGAGTGGGGCCCTCTGGGCTCGGCGGGGACGGGGGGGCAGTAGATACCGTGGACGCTGCCACAGCCTGAGCGCCTGTCTGACCGCAGCTCGTCTGAAAACATTTTAGAAGTGTTTATTTCTCTACGTTTACTATCAGTAGGAGACATCATTACGGTAGGATGAGGAGAGGGCAGTTTGGCCTTCTCGTTTTTCTTCGGAGGCCGGTGTCATTTTTATTGCAAGATGATCTCAGTAGAGTTAATGAGGTTCATTTTTGCACTGACGTTGCACTTATGGACTTTTTTTTGGATAACCGTTGAATCTTTGGGGGTCACATAATGACAAACTTCTGCTCCACTGACCTGTTTGGTGTCTTTAAGCTCACTGTTTTGGGTTTACAGTCCACACGCGTGCTCTCATCAACCCCACTTCCAGCTGCAGTAGGCAGCTGACTCAACTCTTCTTGCTTTTCTGTTTGTTTCCCATTGGGCGAAAGTCATGGACAGTACTATTTTTGGTATCACCTCCGTTGAGGTTCCAAGAAAGCTGAGCCGTTGCTAAAAGGAATCATGAATTCACTGCAGACCACTAATTGGTCAGAGAGAGTTGTCACAATGACACGGCATTGCTATAGCAATGACGCCCTTTGAAGGGGTACAATCTGCAGTGGGAAATGAAATCCAGAAAAGTAGTGAAAATGAGAAGATTCGAGTAGCCAGTGTACCGGCATTGAAAGCAATGACAATCCCACTGTAAAATATTTATCCAGCACCAAATAACAGCCAGACAAATTTATTTGCTCGTTTGGGAGCTAACGAGTCAGCTTTTCCCCTCAGGAGGTGGTGGAGCCCGAAACTGAGCTAAAAGGTGAATATGGGGTTTGGCTCTAAATGAATTGAGATGTCAATCCATGTCTTTGGATGTGTATGTTTTGCTAATGCTTCAGCATCACTACTTTGTAAAGGGATAATTACAGATGTTTGTTGTTGTAGCTGCCCCCCTAAAGTGGCCAAAAATATATATTATTTCAGCTGCGTGACCCGCGTCTATTTTCTGTGCTTTCTACAAGCTCGGGCATTAACCAAGTCACGCTACTGGAGACTCATTTCATTCAGTGACATTGAGGCAGACATTTTTCCCAAAATGAAAATCTTTGCCTTCCATAAACAGAAATTAAGTGGAGACTGGCCGTTATCAGTATTTATCCAGTCTGTCAGACGAAATGCAACTATGCATTAACAAAATGTTTCATGCCTATGTCCTCTTTAATATATGTCTTATATAACCATGGAAACCTGTCTTTAGATCAAAGCAGGCCTGACAGATGAATTAGATCTTTAAGTGCCAAAAAAAAAAAAGAAAAAAGTCCTGCCTCACTCCCCACAGCGAGGCGGCAGACAGCTGGAGCCTGCGAGCGCTGCTGGATGCTATAATCTCGGTTGCCTCACAATCCGACAATGCCTTTTGTTGGACGCGATGCAAAGCACAGTGAGACACATCCTGCCGGAGAGGCACCGCTTTTTTCCCCTCTTCCAGTTTTTACGTGGACAATCTGGCCCGCGTCACAATCCCTGAGAGGTTCTTGGCTCATGCTTTGTGAATGTGACAGGGGTTACTGGCTTTTACAGTTCATCCATCACCGCTTTCCCTCCACCTCTCAGATCTTTTAAATTGTTTCGCTTCCCCCGCTCTCTTACTCGCATCTTGTCTTGTCCTCATTGTCTTGACGCCTCATCTCATTTTTTTCCCTCACATAAAGACAGCCTTGAGCATTCTGCCCGCCTGTGTCTGTGATGGATATGGTTTCCATCACATGTAATGAAAGAGATGGAGCCTAAATCAGGCCACACATGAAGCCGGGATGGTGTCGGTTTCCTGGCGGGCCTCAGAGCCATCCCATGAACTCAGAACCCTTTGGCCCTAATTCTGCACTTCCTCTGATTGCATCATTGGCAGGTACGGCCTCGACGTGAGCGCGCTGTTGGACCGAATACATTCTCCATGCTTTTTAACAGTCAGTTATTAGGTGCAGGAGCGATGCAGCCAGGACCTCCAGTGTGAGACAGATTTGTGAATTGCCTGTTGACGGTGTAACAAATGGATTTACAGCTTTTGTTCCTTCAGGGAAAAGTCCACAGAAAAGTTATAAAAGCTGTTAGTGGTGATTTTTTGTTTTTGTTTTTGTTTTATTCGTCCAGACTTTTGTATAAAGACATCAAACTCACACTTTCGCTGCTCGGAAATATCTTTCACTCCCTCATTTCCAGCTACAAGTTGCACAACTAAAGGCAGTGTACACCTGATGCACTCCAGGGAAACTTTGCTGTAAAAAAATAAAATAAAAAATCACCAACTTAGCGAGTGGATACATCGAGGAGGGTAATTCAAAACATCGTAAACCAACTCCTGGAAGGCATCAAACATCCGACTGACGATAGAAGAGGGATTTTTCTTTCAAATCGAAGCTGCAGCTACAAGTACCTGAAAGTCATTGATTTATGTGCACAAACACTGAAAGTCATGGGCCAGTGGATTTGTTCTGACAGACACACACACACACACACACACACTGCAGCACATGATTCAGTGCAGGCCACCTCACCATGCCACTGAGAAAGCTGAGCCGCGTATGACTCATTCATCAGGCCATCATCTCCCTCCTGATTGTAAAACAACTTGGCTTAGATTACAGTGTATCAGAGATCCTGTAAAACATCTTATTTCTGTTTGCGTAATTAAGGACAGATGGCACAGAAGACGGCTGCTATTTAAATAGAAGCAATAAGAAACAAACACCTGGAGTGTTGGCATGCAATGAAAAAGATAGATTAATTTTACAATTTGATGATTCATCACTGGATCGGATCTGTAGGGAGGAGAACTCGTGTATTAAAGTCTGCCAGTGTTTTGTTTTGTTCTTTTCGATGCAACCACTGGGGGACACTAAAGTTGGACATTTTTAAGCTGCATATAATTGCATACATTTTTTGGAAGGTTATATCTTTTACTGTAAATTCAGATTTTACAAAACTAGAATCAAAACTAGACAAACAATGTTGCTACGGGGGAAAAAAATCTTGCTGGTTTGTGTATCACACCGAGATGTACAAAAAAGTTTCATTGCACCATTACGTCAACTCAACAGGAAGTCCACCATTTTGAATTTAGTTGCCATTTTTGTCGATTCACACGTTGTACTTTAACAAACTCCTCTTTCAGATTTTGTCGAACCGACTTGAAATTTAGTCTCTGCACTCATAAAATGTTTGGAATTAAAAGTTATCAAAATAATTTGTTTTTGTCAATCAGTGTGCCTGTGGCGTGGCAGCCAACAAATGACCCAAAAATGACTTTTAGGTCACTTCCTTTTTCATAATTTGAATGACATGCTACAGTAAAATTTTGTTTTGTTTAAGTCATGTCAAAGGGGAATTGAACAACCACCCTTCTTATTGAGGAGTAGCAGTGCTAACCACTGCACCACCAATCTTCCCAGTAGTTAGACAGCATTCATTCAAATGTGACCAAAACTGCTGCAGACATTCTTTGGATAATAGATATATGTGTTTTCAAGAGGGTCTACAGTGATAATAAACACAAAAAAAAGTCCAAAAGAGACTTTTTTTTTCATTGTGCACTGGTTAGAGCAGTTGCCTCCTCACAGTGAGAAGTAACTTGAACATGTCAGTTCAGAAAAAGGTCATATAGAGTATAGAGTATATAGTATAGAGTATAGAGCATAGAGTACATAGTATAGAGTACATAGTATAGAGTATATAGTATATAGTATATAGTATAGCCAGTGCGATGTGGCTAAGTTTGATGTTTTGGCGTGACACAGGAAGTTGATGTTTAACGATGCTCCAAACCTCATGAAACTTGCATCAGGCTCCAACTTTCATGAGTTTTTGAAGATGTTAAAGCCGCCAAAAAAAGTAATTTTTTTAAAGAACAATAAGGAACGAGATCGAGAATTTTTTTTAAACTGCAAGCGGGAATATGCGGACCATGGCGTGCTGCACGTCGGGGAGCCGGCGGCCCCGACCCGCTGGATCCCCGACGTGCAGCGTGCGAGGGCCCAAATATCACTGCTTGCAGTTTTCTTTTTCTTTCTTTCTTTCTTTCTTTCTTTCTTTCTTTCTTTCTTTCTTTCTTTCTTTCTTTCTTTCTTTCTTTCTTTCTTTCTTTCTTTCTTTCTTTCTTTCTTTCCGCAGAACTGTATCTCGGAGTATTATCTCCTTCTGAATACATTCTGCGAAGGCTTTGAGGGCTTCTTCCACTGCTGAAGTTTGTCTTGAACTCCTCTCTTTGTCCTCGGTGCCAGGTATAATTCATTGATTGCCCTCTTGGAGCAAATCTGTGCTCTGGTTCCTGGAAAGGGCTTCAGAGTGTGTTAGGCGAGGCAGGGATCCAAATCACAGTTTGTGTGACCTCAGCTCACAGCTTTGTGTTGTAGTCCGTTACTATAGCGTCCCTGCTGCTATTTACAGTAAATAAACATTGTCTTTTAATGAACAAGGCCCGTGTATCAGCTGCGTCCTTTTGGACATTATTTTGGCCCTTCGGGAGCCACGTTGTGATGAAAAGGATGCTGTTTGGTTAATCCTTTGTTTCAGGGCATGAGGCTGGGGAAAGATGCGGGTTTAGAGACACTTTATTATCACAAAGGTGGACACTGTCTGGACATCATTCCAACAAAGAGGTTTTGTAGAAACAATGGGTGACTTGTTGAACCAAAGCACACAATGACAAAGGGAATGTATTTACTTTAAAAAAAAAAAAAAAAAAGCCCACTGGTGTGTTGTTCTTGTTTTGGAAAGCCCCTTTGTGTCCGGAGCATCGTTTGTGTTTTGCTGGGAGCAGTAAAAGTGTTGTTGTCAGCCTGCGGTCTGAGCATCCTGAACGATGGTTGTTTTTGTGGTTGTGGTCGGTGTGATCCGACCGCGTCTCACTGTGCAGGCCAAAGGGAAAGATGACGAATCAGTGTCCACTTTAAAGACGAGCAGCCAAACTAAAGGAAACCGAGTCCGTGACGGTAAACTGTGAACAAGGAGCTCGGTGTCTGCGTATGTTTTTCCACCATCTTTTCTTCATGTCCTGAATACTGAGAAATTTGTCACTCCAGAAAGCGTTTTAACTTTTCAGCAGACCTATTACACACAACTCCCCATGTAGCCAAACTTCAGGCGCCACAAACCTCAGGATATTTTATCCACGTGTCAGGATTTATACATCTGGGCTTTGTTGGTGTGACAGACATTTGAGAATGTGTGAAAGCTGTTTGTCATGACAGTCTCATTTTCATCTGGTCATTTGTCAAACAATCAAAGGAGGAAAATGAAGGCATGTCATACCACAGGTGTGCAATACTTAAATATTCAGCTTCATAATTTTGTTTCATTCAGTCTAAACTTTTGATTCCCTTTTTGTATCTTTTAGCATTTATTTCTTCATCATTTGATCCTGTTCCTGCTAACAAAAACAGCCAACGAAAGAGGACACGAATGAGACAACACAGTCGAGAACGCCACATCCCATGTAAAAGCAGGTTTTGGTAATTTGCAGGTTAAAAGACATCTCGGCGTCGAAGGCAAAACTTTGGATGTAAAGCTTGTAATTAGAACCAGTAACTGGGACCTGCTTCACTTCGACATGTTGTTATTTAAATATAGCCGAAACAACAGTTATGTACAATTTAGCGACGTAACTTCTTGACATGTTTTGAGTGGGAAATCATCAGATTAATGCCTCCTGCAGTGTTTTTTTCGGGATTATTTTCTGGAACATCTTTTGTGTCTCCTCTTAGATGACTGACAGTAAGCCAAATCCTGCATAACTAGGATAAGTAATGGAAACTCAGCTGACATCACATGTTGTTCCAATTCACTGTCTTATGTGATCAAACTGTTTAAAACATATTAAAATTAAAGACTTCATTCACTAATGCAAAGTGTGCATATGACTGTTTGTGTTGAGGAAACATTTAAAGGAGCAGTGTGAAAGATCTATTGGCATCGTGTGTGAAAGAGAAACTAAAAACTTGCAGTAAATGCGAAGGACCCTCTGTAAAGCCTTAGTCAACAGCAAAATAGGAAGTTCACAAACGGTGGTTTCAGGCAAGTCGTAGGACATGTTGAGAGGAGAGTAACAGCTTCTTTCATGTCTTATAGTCCTTGGGCTAAAGATTTAGCGAGCTAGCCAGGAGTTGAACCTAGAATCTTCTGATCCGTAGTCAGACGCGTTATCCATTGCGCCACTAGCCCTATGATCCACATGTTTCAGAGGGAGCTTTGTTCTCACAGCAATGCATTGTGACAGCTGGTATTGTAATTGGCCAATGAGCTTTGAGAATGTGATCAATTAACTGGTTGAGATGGACAGTAAAAGGTCTAATGCAGGAAAAGATGCCTGAATTCCCCAGTTTTAATCCATGTAATAGAAAGCAGAGGCTGGTTTATGCCGTGACCCGGATTCGAACCAGGGTTTCTGCAGCCACAGAGTACGAACCACTATACGATCACAGGCTTCACGCCAGCCCTTATGACATGGACTAAGTTAAAGATTTATTGAGCTAGCCAGGAGTTGAACCTCGTATCTTCTGATCTGTAGTCAGACAATTTATCCATTGCACCACTAGCCCTATACTACACAGCTTTAGGTAACGGATTTGCTCTCACAGCATTGTACTGGAACAGTTCCATTGAAACAGAGCTGGAGCAGCAACACAACTAAATTATATTTTACAGATTCTGCCGTGACCTGGATTTGAACTGGGGTTGCTGCAGCCACAATGGAGAGTACTAACCACTATACGATCACGGCCACATGTTCCCTTGTACTTCATCTGCTGACACACTTCTGTCTTCACATTATAAACTTTATTACATTTTCTTCTGTTATCTGCATGTCTTTCATTCATAATGTGTCTCAACAGTCAAGTTCCATGGATGGTTTATTTGGTACTTTTGCACGTCTGACAGGGATAATATTTGTCTTTTGAAGGAAAAAAAGACAAAGGAAAATAGGAAGTTCATAAACACTGAGTGGATCACAAACGGTGGATTCAGGCAAGTCCTAGGACATGTTGAGAGGAGAGTAACAGCTTCTTTCATGTCTTATAGTCCTTGGATAGCATGTGGGCTAAAGATTTATTGAGGTGGCCAGGAGTTGAACGTAGGATTTTCTGAGCTGTAGTCAGATGCGTTATCCATTGCGCCACTAGCCCTATACTAAACATTGGTGGGGGGCCACTTTCATTGAAAACAGAACCATTAAAAAGAAAAGCACCAACATTGTCTTAAAGCCGCACTCAGCCGACCAGACCGGCATCTGTCTCTCCCCTTATTTGTTCTGCTGATCCAGGAAGTCACTCCAGTGGGAAATGAGCATCAAGCAGGTCACGACCCCGACAGAGCTGCACGACCCACAGGCGTGCCGACGCTCATGTTGAAAACAGCCCTTCCATGTGACGTCTGCTCTCTCCACGGCCACGTGTTTTGTTTTTTTGCCACGCCAGTCGTCCTCCATATTTGACAGCCAACTCTCCTCTTATCCACGCAGCATCTGAAGATCATCACCCCAGTGTGCACTGACACGGAAAAGACTTTCGCCCGTGCGATAGGTTAAACCCTTACAAAGTGTTTTGGTGTCATTTGAGCGCAGCAGATTTGTAAACACCGTCAGCGTGTTTGGATCGGAGCAGCGACTCCTTGATTGTTGTGAGCTGATGAACTGATACGGTTGATTTCCTGTGGACGCGTGCGTGAGCTGACACTTCAAGCACGTCAGCGGTTATGAACGATTACGAAACGCACTCGTTTATCGTGGCCGTTTTCCCAGAGGGCACTTCTCTGCTTACAGTTAAACCAGTGGCGAGGGAAGACTTTGGTAACTCCTGATGTCTCAAACACAGCTGCGGTAATCACTTTCTGCTGAGTAACTCGCTCCACACCCAGCGCTGCAGCTGTGTTTTTAAAAGGCAAATGTCTTTCAGGCATGGATACTTGTTAATACACTTTAAAGAGGCAATTGAGGCTCTTTACATGAATTGGGGCGTGATCACCTGCCATATATTGGAGATCTCAAAGCTGAGCTCACCCTCAGGTGTTCGGTATTCTGATACCACAAGAAAACAAATGTAGTAACGCTGCAGTTTTCCCTCATTTCTTTGTCTGAAATCGTTACTTTCCACCTCCTCTGTCTCCACATAACGCCCCGATGGTGTTAAAGATGTGAGTATCTCGGCAAGAAATCACCAAAAGGCACAAATAGTTGGATTTTCTTTACGATGTCGAGCTTTGAAACAGTTTGATGAGATTTATGGACTTCTACTTTGTCTTTTGCCCTAATCTGCATTGTTTCCAACATAAAAACAGTAGCAGTTAGTAACTAGCAGATGAGGACAAGTGAAGCAGGAAGATGCGAAGCGGCTGATGCGTCCTCGGGAGTTGGTGAAGACCAAAGAAACACTGGCTGCAAGGTTATAAATGTGAAAGTAATGGCAAGAAATACCCAAAAGTTGATTTTCTGCTGGGCGATAGGAGAAAGAAAAAGGAAGAAAATAATTGCTAAAGAAAATCTGAAATGGATCTATTAATTGAGTAATTTTCCCTGAAGGATGATGGACTTTTGAGGTCATTTCGATATTTGGAAGTCTAAAGGGGTCTAAACTAAATATCAACCAATGGGAAAAAATAAACTGTATTTTCATCTGGGATCATATTTATCTTTTGAATAAAAATATCTGTTGAGTAATTTTATTGACAGAGTTTTGTAATTAGGGTTAGGGTTAGGTAGGTTCAGGCATCTTTTAGAATGTGTTGAGTGGACAGTAGTAACTTGTTTCATATGTAGTTTTCCTGGGATACACAATATATGGAGAAGATATACTGGACTGTAGGACATGGACTAAGTTAAAAATTCACCGAGCTGGCCAGGAGTCAAACCTAGAATCTTCTGATCCGTAGTCAGACACTTTATCCATTGTGTCACTAGCCCTGCACAATGCATCTTTAGCTACAGTTTTGGTCTCACAATATTGTACTGTAACAGCTGGCAGAGTTGGTGATAGGCAAACGGGTGTGGAGAATGTGATCTATTGACTGGTCGAGTTGGATGACAAGACTCTTCATGCTGTTCAATCCATGTAAAATTAAACAGAGCTGGAGCAGCAACATAACTAAAGGATGATTTACAACTTGTGCCGTGAACTGGGTTCGAACCGGAGTTGCTGCGGCCACAACGCAGAGTACTAACCACTATACGATCACAGCCACATGTTCTCTTAAATGTCATCTGTTGAGACACTTGTGTCTTCACATTATAAACTGAATTTCAAATTGGTTTCTTTTATCTGCATGTCTTTCAATAATGATGTGTGTCTAAACAGTCAAGTTCCATGGCTGGTTTATTTGGTACTTTTGCATGTCTGACAGGGATAATATTTGAGAGGAGAGTAACAGCTTCTTTCATGCGTTATAGTCCTTGGATAGCACATGGGCTAAATATTTATCGAGCTAGCCAGGAGTTGAACCTAGAATCTTCTGATCCGTAGTCAGACGCGTTATCCATTGCGCCACTAGCCCTGTAGAGATCAGGCTTCAGGAGCAGCTTTCCTCTCACAACAGTTTACTAACACCTTTTATATTAGGTCGTGTTGCAAATGTGACCATTTGACTGGTTGAGTTGGACAATAAGAGACTTCTTTCAGGAAAATATTCCTGAATTGCCCAGTTTCACTCAGTTTCAGAGACTGGAGAAGCAACATAACAAACGATCTTTAACAGGTCATGCCGTGACCCGGATTCGAACCGGGGTTGCTGCGGCCACAACGCAGAGTACTAACCACTATACGATCACGGCCACACGGTCTCCTTAACAGGATCTGCAGATGCTGTTTTGTCGTCACATTATAAACTCTGAATATCAAACTTACCTCTGTTATCGGTTTGTGTTTCCTAAATGATGTGTCCAAGGGCAGTCCAGTTCCGTGGATGTTTTATCAGGTACCGTTGTGTATGTTTCACTAGGATCATATTTTTCTTTTGAATATAAATTAATCTCTAATAAGTTGACCAACAGTTTGAGTGGGTGTAATTGGTATGTGCAGGTAGGGTTTTAAGAGATTAATAGGTCATTTTATATGAAATTTTCTTGGGATATAAAGCTTGTAGAAATGTTGCACATGGAGTAAGTTAAAGTTTTGTCGAGCTAGCCAGGAGTCGAACCTAGAATCTTCTGATCCGTAGTCAGACACGTTATCCATTGCGCCACTAGCCCTGCTCAGTACAGCTTCAGGAGGCAGTTTTTTTTTTATTTCATAAATGATGTCTGCCAAAAGAAAGTCAAATTTTATGGCTGATTTATCAGGTACTATTGTGAATGTTTAGCAGGCATAATGTTTATCTTTCGAATATAAGAGTTGTGAACACTGTGAGTGACTGTAATTGGTAGGAGCAGCCATCCTTAAAGAGCTCCTTTCATACGTAATTGTTCTGGGATACAGATCATGTGTCGAGACGATATAATGGACATGTAGCACGTGGGCTAAATAAAAGACACAATGAGCTAGCCAGGAGTCGAACCTGGAATCTTCTGATCCGTAGTCAGACGCGTTATCCATTGCGCCACTAGCCCTCGGCAGTACAGATTTATGGGCCGCTTTTTTCTCACAATGCACTGTAACAGCTGGTATTGTAATTGGCCAACGGGTGTTCAGAATGTGATCAATTGACCGGTCGAGTTGGACAATAAGAGGACTCATGCAGTAAAATCTGCCTGAATTGGCCAGTTTCCATTCATGTAAAATGAAGCATAGAATTGAGCAGCAACATAACTAAATGATCTTTAACAGGTCATTGCTGTGACCCTGATTTGAACCAGGGTTGCTGCGGCCACAATGCAGAGTAATAATCACTATACAATCACCGCCGCTGATTTGGTATCTCTGTTACACAGATTATTTATCTCGTACTGCTGCACATGTTTCACATCTTTTGAATAAAAAAAAACAGAAAGAGAGGGAGTTTATGAATACTATGAATTACCATAATCTGTAGGTCCAGACATCCTTTAGAACATGTTGAGAGGACAGAAAGAGTTTCTTCTTCATGTAAGTGTCCTGGGATACGCAGTATGTAGAGAAGATGTATGTTTTGTAGCACAGAGAGAAAATTAAAGATTTGTCGAGCTAGCCAGGAGTCGAACCTAGAATCTTCTGATCCGTAGTCAGACGCGTTATCCATTGCGCCACTAGCCCTGCACAGGACAGGTTTAGGGGATTCGAACAGCTCTCTGGTTGGCCAAATATGTGAAGTAGACAGTGTCACCTCCATTGTTACTTTCTAGTCGACACTGTGCCCTCATATCTGCGATAAGCTTCTTGGTCGACCTCTACTGAGGACGTCATGCTTTCACAGTCCGGGTGTTGGGAAGACGCTGTGCAGCCCTAACCAAATGAAGTAAAGTAGGTCTGTCGTTTGTCCTGTGAGGCGGTGTTGTCGTCTGAGTCAGCAAATAATCGGAGACACGGAAGAACTACATTCAAAACCACTCGTCAGTTTTTTGCAGGACTTGCCCGCTCTTTACGGTAAATCTTGGTGTTCTCTCGGGCTGGCCGGGCGCCCCGCCTCCCTTCCAGCTGGACTCGGCGTTTAAACCGAGGTCTAACTCTCAGTGATCATAAACAACCCCTTCACACCCATAAGAATAAGTCAGTTTGTTAACTTTGGCATCTAAACTCCCAGTGGGGGACCGTGACGAGCCAATCAGTGCTGCATTTTTTTTTTTTTAAATGTATTACCTCATCATGTAAAACACACTTTAACTTGATCGTGTGGTGAAATCTGTGGTTTTAAATGGTTCGCAGGTTGACGTACGACCGAAACTGACTGACTCCGCTTAATGTGAACATGTCGTGTATTGTGTTGCCGTCGTGAATGACAACTTTTCCTTTATATTGAGGTATGTGAAGTGAGTTTCATTCCAGGTGCATGAAAAAACCAGAGACACACACACACACACACACACACACTCCCAACCTTTCCACAAGCAAAGACACACACTTCCTGGATTGAAAATGAAACGCAGCTGTGTTCCCGTCAGCGCTGTGGATCTCGCCACTCATCTGTCATGAAAAATATCCTCGGAAAAGAAATATTCCACAAGTGTCGCCGCAAGCGAAGGGCCCCGACTCGGCAGGAAGGTTAGGTTAGGTTAGGTAGTTACTTTATTAATCCCCGAGGGGAAATTTTTTTTTCGCTAGGCAAGGCAACGAGAAGAAGTGGATCCGCAGTACTTCACGTTGCACAAGAAACAACGCTCCGTGCGATTCACTCTCGGTGCGCCGGGAAGGAATCTTTTGTGCACGCAGCGGCTGAAAAAGAGACGGTTGGCTGAGTGAAGACTTGAGTTCAGGAAAATAAGCATGTCGCTGAGGGGTAAACAAGTTAGTGGGGGGAGAGGAGGTAAAGGGGGAGGGGGGTTGTTTTTGTGTCCCCTGCCCCTTCACCACCCGGGCCCCCTGAGGGAACAGGCTGGACTCTTTTAATGTGGCTCTCCGAGGCTGTTTGTCCAGATGTGGGACTCCTGGACGCAACGGAGTCCTCCGCCGGCACCAAGCTCCACCAGCATGTCCATTTTAGACATTTCTGCTTCGGAAAAATCGCACATTACGCATCAAAATGTACTGAATCATGTGGTATTCTTCATTGTTTCCACACAGGGATCCAGGAGGGCACCCAGTGCACCAAGTGTAAGAATGAATGGGTGCTGAAGACCTCCATAGCTCTGCTCTACGTGCTGTGTACCCTCCTCACCATCGCTGTTGCCATACTTGGATATAAAGGTACGACGAGGTCACCGCACTCTGCCATCACTGCGACCTGACGGGTACAATTAGATGACGTAAAATGATGCACTTTCTTTCCCAAACTGTTCAAATGAGTCACTTACGTTGTCCTGAAAGAGCCAGCGTCCAAACATATCATTAGGTTCCTCTTGGCGTTGCCAAGAAATAAGATCTCTTGGTCCCCCGAGTGGCCTTCAGCGTTGCCCAAGTATGACACGAATGTTCTTTGGCCGTTCTTCTTTTCATTGTTGTCAGGAAATGGATTGGTAATGGAAAGTATGACCGCAAGTCTGACACGCCTGCGAGAAACAAAACAAACAAACAGCAGTTTCAGCCTCATGCGTCACTCGTCGATACTAACGAAGGGTCAGCTTCATCCGTATCAGCTACGAGTTTAAAGTTTTCGGAAACATACCTGTTAATTTTCTCGCCGCGAGTCGGAGGAGAAGATAGATACCACGCTCGTGTTTAAGCATGGAGTTACCAACAATAATTCCGTGAGTCCTGCCTAGAGATTTCAAACCGAGGAAAAGCGCTGGCGTGGAAAGCAAAGCCACGCGTGTGTTCGCACGCTGAGGGTCTGTTCAAGCTGAAGATCTTTTATCTTTTCAGTTTTTTTGTTTAAAATTCTAATTAACATTATATTTTGCCAGTTTAATCATCAACAGTTGCCATGTAAATCTCACTGTTGTGAAGAGTCTCCAAGAAATAGTCCAGCACATAAAAGTAATTCAGTAAAATATGCTATTTATAAACTACGGATTTCCTTAACTTTGGATAAAACACTGTTTCCAGTCTTTAAGGCCTTAAGCTGAGCCGATCTGCTGCTGGAAGTTGCTTTTTATAAAGCGGACAGACATTAAAGTCTCTGCAAGAAAATGAAGTATATTTATATATATGGTATTAATTAATATTAATTATATTCCTTTAAGGCAAGGACATTTTTTTTGTTTTTTGTATTACTTTCCATACACCTCTTTCTTCAATGTTTCTATGAGATCTGTTTCTCCAGTAGAACATTAATCTAATTAAAACTGTTCACAGGAAATGGGGACATGTGATGTAATAGATATAATTCTATCCACCTCTCGTGTTGGGGGTACAGAGAGAAATCTCAAAACCTCTGCGCGTCACCCAAAACTATCCGCATGACTTCAAACCACCCGAGCTAAGTTTGTACACATGTTTCTCTGTGATTTAAGTGAACAGGCCCTTTAAAATTCAACTCCACCCGACTGTCTGTCTGTCCTCTCGCTCCCTCTCTCCCTCTTTCTCTCTCTGTGTCCAAGCCCCTCTGTCTCCAGCCCACAACCTTCTCTCAGTTTATTTTACCAACACTCCCAAAGCTCACACCTCCAGAGAACTTCTTCAGGCGTTGTGGAGCTGAACTTCCTGGTTGGCTTTCACTCATTTTTTCCAGTTTGGGAAACGGTCCCGCCGTCTTTCGGAGGATTGAACCCTTAATGTTCCTGCCATAATTGTGCTAAACATTCCCACATGTGACTGCGTTATTGCCCCCAACCCCCCTTCCTCCCCCCTCAACGTTTCTCCCCCCACCCCGCTTATCTTCAATTGGTGAAAATGGCATGAAGTTAACATGTTCGGGCGGGTTATCTGTGTGTCTTGAGTATGTGAACATTGATGTCCCCCCCCCCCCCCCCACCACCTTTTCACTCAGAGCTGAGCCGGTCCTTCTTCACGCTGCATGTTTTTCATGCGGGCCTAATTGATCCCAGATGAGCAGCGAGTGAACTCAGTGCAACTCCAGCAGAACCCACTGAAATTGGGTTTTTACTGGCGCTGAAGCGCTGCTCTGTCAAGGGAACCACAGCTCAGCCTAAACACACTCCCAGCTCCAGATGGTTATGTAGTGAGACCCGGACTGCTCTATGCACTTAACATGTGTGCCTCGCTCAGTCCTCCATCACTGACCCGCAAGGAACGTCCTCTGTGTCGGTCCTTTGTCTCGGCGCCGTTCGACCTCAGGAGCGAAGCCGGGATTCAGTGACCTCTGTCTTCTCTCCCGCAGCTTGTTTTCCTGAAATGACACGACCAAAAGCAATATGAGGTCATTCTCGGGGCTCGGAGGATTTCAGTCCCGTCACGTTTCCTGAAAGAGAGTCGGAAAAAGGCAGAAGGAGCCGCTTTCTTTTTACAGCGGCGCAAAACGCCGAAGAACCAGTTTGCTGCTGAAATGGAAATATTTCAGTTCAGTCTCTGTAACCCGTTCTAGTTAAAGTGATACTGTAACTTTTGAAATAAGAAAGTCACGAAGGCATGAGCAATAAAACGCGTTGCTGCTCAGTTCAGTACCTGCTGCTGTTAATACTCGATCTGGTCTGGTAGCTAAAAGGTTGCTAATGCAAGCTCACATCAGCTAACTGTGGCTACATTTGAGGGATTTTAGGACAAATGTGAGACAAGACAACACACCGTACCCGTTGGGACATGTTTGGTGTTTCCTGCTTTCCTGTCAGGCTGATTGAAATTCACCGTAGAGGACACCTGAACTCCTGATGCCACCTTCACACCAGCTAATGTTGTGTTGGCTTCTGTGTCGGGATATTGCCCCACGTAATCTTTTGTTGGTATTTCTGGAAAAAAAAAGAAGTTAAATAGCTTCTCAGGGTTCCCAATTCGTATTTTATGCTAAATGAGCATTGAGAAGTTGAAAACTTTTAGAATCAACAAAGTTAGCAAACAGTTAGTTTATGTGCTTACGTCATCATAAGCTTCCCTTTGGTTACCCGCTGTGCACCTTGTTGCCGAAGCTTGAATTGCAACTTTTCCTCCAGAATTATCCGCCACCGAATCAGGTTTAATATCTAAAGAGACGCGCGGGCGCATCTGCCTTTGGAGAACAGCCAATAGAAATGTCCTTTTGTTTTTGAAAAGACCTGTGATTGGCTGATTTTCTCAAGCCTGAATACAGAAGAAAGAGGAGGAGCAGAAGGTCTTGTTTTCTCTCTGACAGCCTGAACTACGTTGAACGATTTTTATGGTGTTTTTGACCATTAACGCACAAAACAACAGCCCTCCAGTTTGAGAAAGCAGAGCGACACAGAACTCAGTAGATAAAAGTTGACGTTTGTGATAAAACACTTGTTATTTTATTTTTTTTACAAAATCCAGTGAACTGTACCACATTGAGCCTCGAGATTCTTGGCCTGTGCCTCCCAGAAATGATCAAATAATCAAAGAATGGAGTTTACAGTTCACTCGCTTCATTAATACGTTGTGTAAGGAAGTTTGATTTTACAAGACAGCCTGGACAGAGTCAACACACAGTTTCAGGAACCACCCACACAAAATCTGGAAACAGTTCAAACTGGGTACAAAACAGCTCATTTCTTCAACATTTGGGCCTATAAGCCTCAGTCGTGCTTTCCTCTGCAGCCCTGCTGCAATTTCAACTTTCTGCATGTGTGTTTTATGGTTAATATGACCGCAGTGTGATGCAAGGATCCTCTCTGGAGGCCAGTACATGAGCAGAACATGTGGAAACGGCCCCAGAAGTTTCTGCTTTGGTTAGTTTCCGTTTCCAGGTTCGTGTAAGTGTTTGTGAATGAAACAATGTGCCATAGGTGTAGATTACAGTTGGTCTGTGGAGCTTAAGTTAAAGTGTGTTCTGTGCACTGCAGTGCTGCACCGTACATCCTGTGTCTGGAAAATGTGTCCCTTTGAGTTGTCCGTGTGGAACATTTCTTATCCAACTGACCATTTTTCCTCATAACTAAAAAATAATGTGGTAATCCGGGGATGTTTTTATAGTTTCTGGGCTTTTAATCTGTTTACTCTTTCCATGAGGCGGCTTTAAATGGGTTATAGTGGGTAAAGAAAGGAAACAGACATCTATTAAAAATTCATTTTGTGATTTTGAAGTTTTCCAAACATCTCAACGTCAATTTTCCAAAACAGAAAAATATTCTTCTTTTTGCAGTCTGTAGTGACAGAAGGATTTTTTTTTTTTTTTTCTGTTTTCTTGCAGTTTTATTATGAGGTCGATACCAGTCCCATATCTGACCCCTTGATATGAAGCTACAGTCAGGAGATGGTTGGCTTATTTTAACAGACTGGAAACAGGGAGAAGCAACTAGCCTTGACTCTGTCTGAACCACAAAGTCAGAGACGCTCCACCTATAGAAGGCTTTAATTAACATGTTGCATGTAGTAATTTAATCAGGACAAAACCAAAGAGTAAAACAGTTTTACGGGGTGCTACGTCTGGAATTATTGGCCGGGACTTCCTTTATGCTATGCTTAGATAATTAGGTGCTGGCTGTAGCTTCATAATATTCCTATGGCGATGACCTCATCAACGTCACAGCGAGAGAGCGAATAAGCTCGTTTAAAAACACGCGTAACTAAACAAAGATGCGCTTCAGGCCAACGTGAGCGCCGATGGGACCGGAAAATAAAGTGCTTTTACCTACGTCTTCCTTTCGGACAGTCGGATGGATTAACAACAGCTCATCCTATCTTTGTGGGGAGAAGTGAAAGCCTGGTGGACTTTACTGTTGTCTTAGCTGCTGGAGTAAACAGCTGGGATGCAGCTCCCCAGCAGAGGAGCCCATGCAGTTGGAGGATTTGTCCCCCTGGCGAAGCTGGTGGTAGAAGTGGGCTGCTTCCCTGGAATCCCAGACACATTCCAGAGGAAATGAACGCTGGTGTCGCCTGTGGGGGCGTGAAGAGCCTCGCTGCCACAGTGTCTGTCTCCATCGGGTCGTCTTTGATCCGCCTGTTTACCGAGGACCCCCCCCCCCCCGGTCGGGTCACTTCCTGTCCCCTAGGGCCCACACCAATGTCCTCCGGTGACCTCCAACCTCCATCTCTGTCATTGACCACCCATCACTGTCTCTTCCCCCCTCTTTCTCTTTCTTAATGTCTCTCACCTGAATATAATTACGCCACAACTCTAAATTCCATTTTTTCTTCACCCGAACCTCTCTCACAGACTAAATCTGACCTAACCCAAGAGATTACACTAATCAAGTCCACCTTTATTACATGCCTACAAGACACGCAGGCACATTTCTTATAGTATCTGTCGGAGACATTCATAGGTTCCCTCTCTGATCCCTTTCATATAGGATGTCTGTGGTTGCAGGCATTTCTGTCATCCCTGTTTGGTCTGTTAATAAAGGTCTGACCTGTGACACTAACCTTTGTCCCACCTGCTGTGTTTTCTTTACAGTGGTGCAAAGAGTCGACAGTGTGTCTGAAGGTATTGCAAACTATGGAGGAAAGATAATTGCCGTCGAGAGCGATTTGAAAAAGCTCGGTACGTACGTGGGTTTCGAATTCGAGTAAAAGCGACAGTGAGATGCGGAAACAGTGTTGTAATGTATCGCGCGAATCTCCCCCTTCAGATGATCAAACAGGGGAGAAGTCGGAGAATACCACCACGGAGATGCAGGCTTTTAAGAACAACATCTGGACTCTGCAGGGGCAGCTGTCTGCGGTGGAGGAACGCATCCACAGCGATCAAGTTAAGCTGAATCAGCTGCAGAACATTGGCTCAGACATCCAGGGCAGCCAGGGCTCCATCCAGGGGCTGCTGAACAGCAACACAGCCACCTTGCGCTACGTGAATGGCACCCTGCAGTCGTACGGCAGCATCATCGAGGGTCTGCAGGACGACACGGCCAGGCTGCAGAGAGAGCTCCAGCAGCAGGTGAAACTGCAGAACCAGGCGCTGCTCACCATCAGCAGCCTCAACCTCACTCAGGCCCAGCAGAGAGGCCTCATCGGCGCTCTGCAGCGCTCGGTGGACGACACCAGCCAGGCGATCCAGAAAATGCGCAACGACTTTCAGGGCCTGGAGCAGACGGCCCGACAGACGCGCTCTGACACCGAATGGCTTCGGGGTAAAGTTGAAAACCTGCAGATCATAGCCAGTAACACGTCAGCTCTCGCCAAGGCCAACAACGACAACCTGGAGGACGTGGGGTCACAGCTCGCGTTCATGACCGGCCAGCTGCAGAACACCAGCAGCCTGGCCGACGCTCACGACCAGACCCTGAGGGAGATCATGGACCGGCAGCGGGACTTTGGCAACCTCACGTCCACCAAGTTCGACCGGCTGGAGGTGCGGCTGGACGAGTCGGAGCAGAGCATGGACCGAGTCACCGGCAACATCAGCTTCACCACTCAGCTTCTGGGTGCCATCAACCTCAACCTGAACGACCTGCGCGCTTGTTCCGAGACGGTCGGCCGTCACTCGGACTTCCTGCTGAACCTCAACAACAGCGTGGCAGACGTGAGCACGGACGCGGCCGGTCTGAGGTCCCAGCAGGATGAGCTGGCAGCACGTCTGGACAAGGAGGTCACCAGCCTGTCTATCGTCATGGAGGAGATGAAGATGGTGGACACCAAGCACTCACAGCTCATAACCAACTTCACTATTTTACAGGGTGAGAGATGAAACTGATGAAATATCTGTTCTAAGCTGCAGGCAGGAAGACAATGAGCTTAGCTTAGCATCTTAGTTATCTGAGCGGAAACAGGTTAAAAAAAAAGTGTATAAAAGAATTTGAATTTCCCATAATATGGCAGTCGTTTTCGACGACTTTAAAGTTTGTTTCACGAGTTCACGGTTTGTTTTGTCTTGCAGGTCCCCCTGGTCCCAGAGGGCCCAGAGGGGACAAAGGACCTCTGGGACCAGCTGGTCAGACGGGCCAGAAGGGAGAGAAAGGAGAAAAGGGCTCTACAGGGCTACGAGGATCCAGAGGAGAGCAAGGTATTCCAGGACCACCAGGTCTTCCTGGATTGAAGGGCCTGCCCGGCGTACCTGGCAGCACCGGGTCCAAGGGCTCCCGAGGGTCAGGAGGCCGGGCTGGGCCTCCCGGAACCAAAGGAGAGCCGGGAACTGCCGGTCTTCCCGGCAGAGACGGACAGCTTGGTCCACAGGGGGCACAGGGCCCATCGGGTATCCGTGGTCCAATGGGACCAGCAGGGGAGCAAGGACCAAGGGGACTGCCAGGACCGGTTGGGCCTCCAGGACCGGTAGGACCGCCAGGACAACCAGGACACCCAATGCTGAGTCCAGTAAATCCGTTTGGCCCCGTGTCTCTGCAGGATGAGGCCGTGGCGCCGACACTGTGGGCCCCAGGTACGATCAGTCCAATCACCATTTCAGATTGTTTCTCATGTCTGCACTGGAATCAGATGCCGAGTCAGCTCGCATAGCTTTACAGTGGGTGGTACAGGTTTATTCAAATATCTCCACACACCCCAACGAGATCCTTTGCAAGAAATCAAATTGATAATCGATCATTGCCGGTAACAGTCCGGTGCCCTTTCAATCATCAAATTAAATCCTTTGTTGCAGGATGCCCCGTGGAGTGGCTGAACTACAGAGACAAGTGCTACTTCTTCTCCAAAGACTATCACAGTTTTGACGACGCAAAATCAACCTGCGAATCAAAGTCTGCTTCCCTACTGATCATCGGTGACATGGAGGAACAGGTGAATTCTGAATCTAGCAATCTGAAGTGCTCCGTTGCTCCGTTGCTTTAGTTGTGACTCCATACTTCCTGCATCCTCAGAAATGGGTGAAGAAGCAGACCTTCGGAAAGGGTTACTTCTGGATTGGTCTGACCGACAGGAAGATGGAGAACTTGTGGCGCTGGCTCGACGGGACTCAGCCTGTTTTCACGTCAGTATGAAATCAGAAAATACTGCCATCATCGGGAACTTTTTCTGTTCCTGGGATGGATGTTTTGTTCTGGAAAGACACAGCTTTCCAATGATAACACCGCCATTAATAACAACACCATCTGTAGGTTTTCAGTTCCAAGAAACATCACCAAATAAACGTTCAGATTCTTGTGAAAAGCTAAACTTTCCAATCATTTTTCTGATGGCACTGACTTGCCACGTACAACTCCTGCTGCCCATTCAAACAAAACAAATACTCTCGGATTCACTCGGCCTTTATTTACACAGTCAGTGGAAGCGGTTCCCTCCGTACTCTGTAAACTGTTGAGACACTGAGAGCAGCTCTAAATAAAAATTTCCACCCAGTAATATAAAGCGCTTGTTCACCTCAAAGACCTAACCATCGCAGACGAAGAAGAATTTAATGTGAAATTGATGCCGTGGTTTATTTGATTCTTTTTTTTTCTTTTTCCCCCGGACTCTTTTGATGACACGCTGTAAATCTAATGTGTGATCGCCCCCTGTTGTCCGCCTGCAGAAAGTGGAAGCCGGGTCAGCCTGACAACTGGGGCCACGGCCACGAAGAGGGAGAAGACTGTGCGGGTCTCATCCACGAAGGGCTGTGGAACGATTTCTTCTGTGAAGATCTCATAAGCTACATCTGTGAGAAGGAAATGGAGACCTGTACGTCTGCTTCCGTCTCTCATCTTGTCTTGACAGTTTTCTTCAGCTCAGCGAGTAATTTTATGGATATTTTATGTCTTTCTTTTTTTGTTTGTCCCCCCGCCACCCCCCACCCAGCAGCAAGATCGCCTGGATCATAGCGTCGTGGCAAAAGCGAGCGCACGGTGAGCAGCTAGACTTCACCCATGTGGTACTGGTCCACTGACGCAGCACGTGGACATGTCCGATACGGAGAGAGCAGAGGGACAATTTTGAAAGGAGCACCCGGGCTGCAGCAGCAAACGTCTCTCCGGTGCTGACGAGACGCCTTTCTCCTCCAGAGTGAAGCCAGTCCAACATTTACCAGCAAGTGCAATACAACAGGGCAACCAAAGACGGAGGACGATCTGTGTTTGTCATTTTTTTTTTTTTTTTTTAAACTACCGAATCACCAACTGATTTATATATAGATATTTTTTAACGGTTATTTGAAATACATTTTATAAAACTGTACTCCATGTGCAACTGAATATCTGAATGTATATTTCATTATGCAAGTTTTGTAGGGAAATATAAATTTTATGAAGCCCAATGGACTTACCGTACTGCTTTTGTTCATGTAATTGTCTTAAAAAAGAGAAAAGGTGCAAAATGATGCGCAAAAAACATAATGTCGCTGATATGCTATCTTCAAGGAAACTGTTATCTAACCTCATGAATGTCTTATGTAACATTTTCATTTACTCAAGTAGGAATAAATGAAGTATTTACACATAAACTTCAAAAAAATGTCACAATCAGCTTGAGTTTACAGTGTAATACTTTGTGTATGATTTGTTTTTTCACTATTACAGACATAAATATGTTTATGAATAAAATAAAAATAAAAATCTCTGGATCCTTCCTGCAAACAGAGAATGTGCCATTTTCTGCACTCAGGTAATTCCTGTTAAAAAACAACAACTCTGAATAAATGAAGGAAAAACCTCACAAATAAAGGCGTAAAAAACCCGTCAGGTGTTTGTATACGTTGGCCGATCTCTGCGTTTCCACGCAGACCCACACAAAATAGATCTAATATCTCGCGTGAAGTTAAAAAAAAAAAAAATCTCCTCAGTATTGTAGAATTTAATTTATTGGTTTTGCACAAAAAGGTATTTTCACATTTATTGTTGTTTCCTTGAAAAATAACTTTTCCATTGAAATATTTTGCTGTTTTTTTCCCCTCATCTCTAACCCAGATTATAACAAAAATGTTGAGTTTTCTTAGATAACCATGGGCTACGCAGTTCACGGACGAACATTTTCTCTCATTTCACATCCTGTTTTCCTGCTTCAGGTCAACTCCGTTCACAGTCACTCCTTCAGCTGCACAGAAGATTGAAATGATCTTACAATAGCACCTTTAGTGGGAGGGAGTCTAACTACCTTTCTATGTATGGAGAGTTTAAAACACAAAACAAAACAGAGACTGAAGACTGCGAGTGCTCACACAAATTTAAATTGTAGTCTGAACCTACAGCGGCCTACAGAAAAGTAAAACCCACTACTTCTGTGAAGACTCAAATTAGTTTAACATGCACTCTTGTAAATTAGTTTGACATAGTAAACATCAAAACGACATAAAAGAATGCAGGGGCTGAGCCAAGCAGACAACATGTTAAGTCTGAGCTGTGCTTGCTCGAAGTCATAACAGCATGTGAATAAATTATCGTTAAGAAATATGCTTTTTATTAACTGTTCATTTCACATTGCATCATTTACACATAAAACAAACATACACAAAAGAAGCAGCATATTGTCTAAATGTAGATTTATTGTTGAGGTATGATAGAACTATAAATATTTTCTTTTAAATCCTTTGTTTTGTACAGCCACGCTATTGTATATATAAAATCTGTTGTGGAAAGCACTTTAAAAAAAAAAAAAAAAATAGATCTGCCAAATTCGGTGGGCTGGGGGGGATGAAGTGGGGACAACTCAGGAGACACAACTTACAATCTTCCTCCTACGTTTGTTTTCTCATTTGCCTCTTTCTCCTTCGGGGTGTAGCGTTGTGGCTCGGTGCTCGTTTCTCTCAAAGCTCCTGGACGAAAAACTCAGGATCTCTCAGTGCTGAGGCACGACGCCAGGTTTCCCTCTCGAGCTCCAGCAGCACTGGGGCTGTAAACATGTTTCCAATATTACCATTCAGACAGGAACTAATCCCCACAAAGAAATACTCCAAATCAGTTGTCTTGACTCGGTACTGATGAGCTCCCGTGGCACCGCTGGCTGAGGCTCTCTTCAGCTGTGCGGCTCTTCAGGTCCCGTGCGATGAAGAATGTAACGGCCGATGGTGCTAAAAGGTGAGATGAAGCGGATTGAGGGATTGGGGGGGGGGGAGGTGGGTGGTGAGGTGAGGTGAGGTGGAGGCAGGCAGGCTGGCTCAAACGAAGGCATATGAATGAGGTGGTGCTTTGTCTAGTCGTCCTTCTCCACGATGACCTCCCCGTGAAGGACCTTCCTCCTCTGCCGCAGCATGTGGAAGTAGAGCTGAGGAAACACTGGGACAAAGACAAACAAGATCCACCCATGGAATAAATACGATTTCATTTACGTGTCTCATGCAGACGCAAACTGGACAGAAAAAGTCAACTAAAGGCTGATTAAGATTCATAATGCCAGCTGGGGTCTGTTCATTACACAATATCATTTAATCTTAAATTAAAAATAAAACTATCAACCTGCAGCCCATTACATGTTTTCAAAGCTGAATATTCAGTCTTTTAATTCCAAGAAATACTTCAATATAGGAAATGTAACACAACATCTTACAAACAGGCATTATCAGTGTCACAGGAGTCCTATTTACTGCATCCCGGTTGTATTTCATTGGATATTATACAGGTGTTAATTGGAGATTATATTCAATCCCCGGTGTATATTGATTCCTTTTGGCACACAAGTGCTATTTATGGCGTTTTAACGTGGCTGAAATGATGCCAAATACATTCTAATGTGAAACTAGATTTGAATTTTTTTTTGGGGGGGGGGGGGATCTGTTGATTTTTCTTTGTCGAAACGATGAGAAGGATCCTCAGATGGAGGATTCAGGCTCTTACTCTTGCTCATTAGGAGCGACTCCCTGCACCTGTGATGTCCCCCATCCTTTCCATTACATTAAACTTTTTTTTTTTCAGCAGGAGGAAACGAGGTTTGTAAATTACCCAATTTATGTTTTACCTCTAGCCAAGGACAGCTTTGTTAGCTCGCAAAATTAATTTGTACTTTGTCCTACTGTCGAGTTCGCACGGTCTTGTTTCCGGTTTTCATGTTAGATGCTTTTATTTTGAAAGGCGCTCGCTATAGTTCCTGTCGCGCGATACGCAGTTAAAAACTTTCGGTACGAGAAAACGGTAAAAAAAAAAAAAAAAAAACACGGCATAAAGTGAATTAGTACCCGCCAAAGAGGTACAAGGTTAGTATCTGTTGGGATACAGTAATGTTATGATATGGCATATGGTGTTTTTTTTTTTTAAAGGTAGTTATGAACTGTAATTTGTTTAACTGAATTACATCTAACTTAATGTTAGCTAGTGTTAAGATTGGTTTGGCTTTTTTAATAAAACTAAAAAAAAAAATTTAAAAAAAAAATCAGTTCCAGTACCGACCGCGGTTTTGTACGGCTGAATCTTCACAGTTTACAAAAGCGTCCTCCGGCCACTTCCGAGACAACGCGCGCCTCCCGACTTAAAATGCGCGCGGCGTTGGACCGAGGTTGCTCCTTACGTGGGATGTAGGACAGCATGACGACGATGAGGCAGTAGTAGTAGTCGAAGGACACGTTGTACGTGTTGGGGAGCCTCATGGAGTACATTCCCGATCTGCGTACGAACGGCAGCGCGGCGTAAATGGTGAGCAGCTCCCCGACGACTCCCAGCGGGTACAGGACGATGAAGAGGTTGTATCTGCCACGGGAAGAAGAGCGCAGCGTGTTCTCCGGAGCACCTTCACAGGTCGACCGCACTGCAACCACGCTGTCAGTGGGCGTTAACACACTCGCATGCTGGTCAAACACTGAAAATGCAAAGGGGGGGTTGGCGGCGCACACACGTTGCAACACATTTTACATGCTATATTATTTATATTTATGTGGGCTGTGCTGCTGTGTGACTACAATAACTCCCCTTCTGGCCAAATCCATCCTACATCAACACCGTTGCACTGCTTTTAATTCAATTATTATTTTTTTTTTATCGTATTCTATTATATTTGTATATGCTAAAAAAAAAAAAAGAAGATACTTATACTTTACTTTTTATTGCTTTTGCCGTCTCTTCCATGCTGCTGTAATGAAAAAATGTCCCCTTGCGCAATCAATAAAGTATCTATCTATCTATCTATCTATCTATCTATCTATCTATCTATCTATCTATCTATCTATCTATCTATCTATCTATCTATCTATCTATCTATCTATCTATCTACCTATCTACCTATCTATCTAATCTAATCGTTGGATATGGACACGGTACTCCGACATAACCTCATGCAACACTAGTTATGTTGCAAGTTCAATCATCTGTATGTCACATCTTTGAAGAGTATAAGGTGAAGTGAAGAACCAAAACAGTTTTAATTGATGCATCAGAAGCTGATTAGTGTTTCTCAAACTGTTTGACTATAGAGTGCTCTGATCTGTATTTATAAGAAAACAATACCCAGCTTACAAGACTGATGGAAGTTTTTTTTTTTTTTTTTTTTCTTACTTTCCAGTAGCAACACTATTTTACGTCAACGCATGTTTTTGCAGCCGAAAGCACATTTGGGTTTTGAGAAATTTTCCAAACTGGTGCGTTCATGGGAAGCTCTGACATCTGAGACCTGAAGGCTACCAAACAGTGATTTATATGCTGCTGCGTTAAAAACCGACAAAAACATCCCAGCGGCCCAGTAGCCATGTTTCCAACCGAATTGATCGCAAACATAAATTCCACCAGAAATCTCAAAGATACCGGAGCCAATTGCGGCGCGTTAGTCCCACATATGTGATCCTAGAAAAGTACCGCAACTTTGAGGGGAAGAATAAGAAAGAGGGGGGGTGGGGGGGAAACAAAGGAGGCTCGGTTTGAGTTTTTAAGGTGTGACTTCTGTCATTCAGGTCAGCAAACAACCAGCCGACTACTTTTCAGCAATTGTAACGCACCGTTTTGGAAAATGGTGCAGCGTCGTGACAGCTGGGGGAAATCGGGGAGAAGCTGCGGCGCCGATGACGGCTGGTGACTAAAACCTGGAGTCTGGGTTCCCCAGTTGGGTGGGGGGTGGGGATGGGGGGGCAAAAGATTTGAATTTGCACAACGTAAGCAGAGCTGCGGGATTAAATTGCGGCTGCAATTTAGGCCTCAAGACAATTTACAGCAACTGAATCGCCGCATTAAAAGGGTTGATTACTCCGCTGACAATGGAGGGACTTTGATTATTTAGCTCGCAGAAGCTGGCGAACCATTTGAGGAATGCCACATCAAAATTGGGTCACAGTTTAGTCATAACGAGAATCAAAAATTCAGAAAAAAAAGGCAATCGGGAAGGGGCGGGGGGGGAGGGGGTGGGGGGGGTTTGAGCGTCTCTTCGAAGATTTTACAAACTATTCCCGTCTGCAGAGCCACGTCGCGAGTGCGTGCGAGAGAGAGACAGCGCGGCTCCTTCTGGTGACAGCGGGCCTCTCCGTTGCGCTACAGCGCGCCGTGACTCAGGACCGCAGGGATCCTGTATTTAGTCGAGACCGCAGCGGAGGCTCGGAGGAGCGTCTCGGCGGATGCGAGAGAAACGTTGGGTGAACATTCCATGACCAAAACAGATGGTCTTAAAAAACAGGAGCAGCTGAACATGAGCCCCTCTCGGGGGGAGAGGGAGAGGGTGAGGGTGAGGGCGGGGAGGCCCGGCGTCTCCACCGTGCTTAAAGACGAGACTAAAGTCGGAGGGGGGGGGGGGGGGGCATTCTGGACCTATATTTTTTATATATTTAAGTGCTGATATTTAAGGATTTCGATTTCAAACTTTTTGATGACGAACATCAGACGCAGTTTGGAGAAAACCGATAACGCAGCCGCGCGGCGCTTTCTGTTCTGTATCGTCTGCATTGTCCGAGCACAACGTTAGCAGTTAGTGCACCCGCCGCTGGCTAATGAGGTGCTAATCAGTAAACACACACATGCTTCTCCCCACCCACCCCCTCCCGCGTGAGCCGGCCGATACTTAATGCACGCGCCGCTGAACTGCTTCCTGAGGTTGAAGCCGGTTTAGACCCCGGCGAGGGACGCATGCCAGAGGCGGACAGTCGCCGGATCGGACCGACCCGACATGCTCAGACACGACACTGACAAATAACTGGCATCTCCACCTGGCCCATTTGATGAAGTACGGCAGGTGGTTGAGCAGGTTGAATGTGTAGTAGGAATATCTGGTAATCTCTGTCACCGTCCACACAACCAGGAATAGGATTACGCTTTCTTCATTCTGGACCTTTTGTTTGCGGTCGGGGAAAGAAATGGCAGAGTTAAAAGTAAACCTCTTCAAAACCGGGCGGGTGGTGCTGTTACAGGGCGCTGACCCCGACCCTGACCTTGACCTTGACCCCGACCCTGACCGTGACCCTGACCTTGACCCTGACCTTAACCTCTGGTGTGTAAATGTTTAGGAGCAACAACGGGATTCGGTAAATATAAAACAAATTATATTAGACACCAACAGAAGCTTTACGTTCCAGAAAACCTTTTGAAAAAAAACAAGTTACATTGCTGGATGTTATTAAACTGTATGTGTGGAGGTAAAAATACCGGAGCGAAACCTGCGATTTAAAACGTTTATATTTCATTGTTAAGGCAAATGAAGTCGTAACAAAATTCTGCAGGTTTTTTTTTTTTTTTTTTTTTTTTTACTTAGCTGGTGTTAATTGTAATATTCACCTGTCTGATGCTGTTGGTGATGAACCAAACCATGTAAATCCGCGAACACACTTGAACCCCAGTTACGATCACAGAAGTCCTCACGATACCTGCAGCAGAATCAAAGAACAAAAGAAATCAACAGTCAACACCTGGATCGATGTTGGTTATGAAAATACGTAGTCATATATATATATATATATATTTTTTTACGTGAATAACCAAAATCCTCACATACCAATGGCGCAATGTCCCACCTGTCAGAAAAGAGGCAAAAGCAAATATATAGTTACTTTAATCGTCTCTTTCTCTTCACAAGAATCAAAGTGGAGTCAGATCCGCGGGATTATATTTTACCTCAACTAACGCAAAGGTCTGGAAAAACTTGAGTGTCCTTGCTATACTTCTATACAGACCCTTGTGTGTGCCTTTCTGGATGTAGAAGCGCATCATCGCCATGGCCAAAACCAGCCACCTGCAGCAAAACAAAACAGGACGGGGAACACCAAGGGACCGCTTAGTCAGCTAAAAGGCTGAAGAAGACTAAGGGGTTGTGAAGGACGGACGAAGAGGAAACAGTCGCTCTGCAGACTTATGCATATCATCATATCACCTCCAACACAACCTGAAAATCATCTTGTATAAAATGCCGATTCATTAAACAACACTGCTACCATCTCTCCACAGCTCCTACCGCCTGCCCTCTCGTCTAATTTTTGTTTTGTTTCTTTAGCTCTACAACTTGAAGAAGCGTCATCTATTATATGTCAGCTGTCGTTTGTTTGGACTAAAGAACGAAATATTCTGTTTTTCTTTTCAGATTTTGGGCGGTACGTGCAGAAGGACATCCAGCTGCTGCGGCACTTGTTGATAATGTAAGCCGGCAAAGAAAAGAGGGATGATTGACTTGATAAAACATGATGAGTGGGACGAATTACAAAGACTAAATTGTTTGTGAAGATTTAAAAACAAACAAACAAAAAAACCAACAACATTTGAAGCGTCGTTACACAGAAAATTGAAAGCGATGCTGCATTCACAGAAGGAACATAAACCAGACTGAATCACTGTTACTCAGTTCAAACGAAGTCCTAAAATCAGGTCCTCTTTAAAGTGACACTTGAACAATTTACATTTAAACAGTCGAACAGCCGCAGCTTGCAAATTATATTCATGTTAAAAAAAAAAAAAACTGTCAAATAAGCAAAATTGCACATTTCAGCCGTTTTAAGTTTCAAATTTGTTCTTGAATCGTCTCAACTTTCTCCTTTTCAACACCTCGTCATTTGAATTAATCAGCCTGATGTATCTTATGAAAACAAAACGTGCCCGCATCATCGTTTGGAGCCTGAAGCCTTATATTTTCCACTTATAAATAAACATACCGCTAAAATAAAAATCCAGGTGCGACATTGAAAAACCTTTTTGAAATGCACATCTCATGAATCTGCCTCCTCAGACCTGACTCAGCATATCGGAAAAGCAGCCATTAAAGATGACCTCGGGACAGTTTACGGAGTCACTGTTGGACTCACAGTTGGACTGGATATTTTTTACACAGAAGTTGTATTCTGCGTCTGCATGTTGTTAACTATTCAAGTTCGTCTGATATTTTCTCTGACGTCAGTTTGGGAGAAATCAGGCTTCAAAATGGTTCCGAATGACGAGTACACAAGAGACGTGTATTGTTTACTCGACATGTTTGCCTTCCTAGGGAGCTTTAAACAATACCGAGTGGGGATTTATGACTGCAATCGATCCCTGCATGTTCGGTTGATGTCTTGTTTACAATCTTGTTCGTGGGCTTTGAACACGTGAGAGGCCGTTTTTCCACAGGTTGACATCCGTGTCATAATGTCAAATACCCTCAAGGGGGGGGGGGGGAGGGAGAATGGTGTGTGTGTGTGTGTGTGTGTGTGTGGGGGGGGGGGTGATCAATACTGCGGGCGCGGTGCCAAACTGGACGCGCGTTAAGTCGTTATCGATCCGACGGCTCACTCCCGTATCGTGTGTTCGTCTCGTCTTCTCTCCTCACAAATGTAATGTTGTTATTAAAAAATAATAATAATAATAATAAAAAAGAAATGTGCCCATTGAGCAGTTCACTGCCGCAGACCTGAGCTCCAGTGTCAGCGCGCTCCGGCTATACTTATCACTGCAACTGTCGGACGCACCGCGGGCCTCGACGCCTGACACCGTGCCGTCAGCCCTATTTGGACACGAGCTGCGGCGCCAGACTGTCACTTCAACCAAAACGCCATTCATTCATTTTTTTTTTTTTTTTTTAACGTTCTCACAAACCCCCCCTTTCCCTCCTCCCCTGGTGTTTTTTTTTTTTTAAATTTTTATTATTATTATTATTATTTTTTATCTTCTTACTATTAAACCGATCGCTCAAATGTTTTTTTTTCTCCGACTCCGGCGCGACGACGAGCAGAACCCGGCGAGCTGAAGTGGCACTTTGAGCCTGACACGGAGACACACAGTCCTATAAACGGCAACACACGCTTACAAGTTTTTTTTTTTTTTTTTAGGGAGCGGCTAACTTTCTCTCTTATTAATAGGCGAACGGGGGGCGCAATCACGCACGTACCCGGCGGTCATGGCGATGTTGTAGAAAGTGAGCCATGCGGTAGCGAGGGCGCTTTTCGTTCTCTTCTTGTTGTTGTTTTCCTTCTCCTCGACCGTGCCGTCCTCCTCGCTGGACGCCATGGTACCGGGGGCAGGGTGGGGAAGTCAGGAAGGGAGCTGACAGCTGGGTCTGGGAGGGGAGGGGAGCAAAGCTGGGTCGTCCATCCATTTATCCGCCCACGGGTCGTCCCCCCCCCCTCTCTCTTTCTCTCGCGGGACTAGTGCAACGAGCGCCTTGCTGGTGGGCCACGGGACGAGTAAAATAATACGATCAAATATATTTGAACTGGAAGCACTGATTCTTCTCCGGTCCCCCTTTTGTTTAAGATATCAACACCAGTATTCAAATCTTGTCTAAAAAAAAAAATATATAGAAACATTCGTTTGGTTTCATTTTGTCCTAAATGGCTTAAATCTTTCACGTCTTTGTTGTGCAGCACTTTGGGGGAACGATCGGATTTAAACTGGTTCACGTAAATACAATTGACTTGACATAAAGAAAACCTCAGGTGTGCACTTGGGGTGTTCTTTCCTTATTTATCTAATTTGATTATTTATGCGTGACACCTTGAGAGCCATCTGGGCGACATGAAGGACCGACATCGGCGTCCTTTGGACCGTTAAGGTCACATAGGTCATATGCTTCATTTCAAATGGAGCTCGTGGTTACAACACGGGAAGTCGTGCTCACCGTATTCCCAGCGTTCAAGTGGTGAAGTCTTAAAAATGTTACACAGCAAGGTAACTAGTTCATTAATTTAATTCAAGTTAATTAGATATTCAGGCTCTTGTACCGTGACACAGTTTGTGAAAATACGATTTCGAAGCCTTCGAGGTCTGTGTTTTGGCCGTCGCCATCTAGTGGTCCTCGGTGATATTGCACTTTTAGGCACCCCTGCCCTGGCCTCACTTTTTCAGACTACGTCCATTTTTATTTAGTCTGTGGTAAATTTCAACGCTGTATTTATTCCAGAAATGATTTTCTGATTTCCCATGACCCCCCCCCCCCTTCCCCATACCTCTTAACTGATTCTTGGTCCCTCCCCTCCCCCTCTGTGCCACCACGTTTATAAAAGTCTCTCCATATTATGAGGACCAGAATCTGATTTGTACACGGGTATCAGTCTGTACTGGACTGAGTTAGGCTCTGATGGAGTTACTGCCTGAGAAACGGCATCAATGCAGAATCTAAAAAAAATAGCTCTCCTAATGACACCACGTAGAAATGTGTGTGTAAACTAAAAGACCGAACCAAATATAGTCCAGACCACCTAATCCTGAACCAGTTACTTGATCAGGTGTTCAGGTGTCTGAGGTCAGCAGCAGCCCGATGTCCAGCTGTTTTGGGTTGTGGGCTCTCGACTTAACAGGTCAGCAAAATTTTCACTCCATCCTCAGCTTGACTTTGCGTTGATGCACTGGATCGTGGAAAAGCAGATATTCTTTGAGGGAAGGAGAACATTTCATAAAACCAATTCCATCTTGCTTTTTGTTGGCTGCAGGCTTAAAGCGGGCTCTTTCACAGCCCTTATAGAGACACAAGAAGTCTTAATCATATATATATAATAGTGTAATATCTGTGATTTTAAAGCATTTAGTTTCCTCATATTTGTTACGTCACTGTGCAGATTCTGACATTTTACAGTTATCTCATTTCACCACTAGATGGCGACAGATAGATATGAGAAGACCCTGTATGTTTTCATTGGTATCTTGTTTCTCTGGTTACCGCCAACAGTCCCTGGATGTTGGTTTTACTGTGGGAGTCATCAACTCCCCGTACGAGTCCTGGATTTGGAGAAAGCCCCGTTTGAATAGAAGGTATACATGATCAAAGTTAAACAGTGTTTGCTGTGTTTTGATGGGAAAACACTGACTGAGACACAGTTTTGAACTCTAAATCGTCCCGGTTAGATGGCTGCAGCGCATGAATATCCTTCAGGGTGCCGATTTAGACAAAGTTTGTTTGTATCCTGCATAAAAAGAGAGTAACACCAAGGTACACAATGCCTAGTGCAGTGTAAGCAGTTGGGAGAGCAGAGAGCCGGGGCTGTGGTGTGTGGAAAATGCTAGTGGAGGCAGACAATGCAGCAGTCCGAGGCCTGACCAGCCCTCAGAGGGACAGGGGTCGCCTCACTGCGACAACAGCCCCCGTCTCCCTCCCTTCTTTTTCTTTTTTGTGGACGGCCACAGGATGGGCTCGGGGAGGACGCTCAAGTTCGCCCTGTGCGAGGTGCTGCAGTTTGCAGGCCTGTGCGTACCGCTCTTCATCGTCATGCAGAGGTTTGCCATCATCGTAGCAAAGGTCAAAACGTCGACGCGGCCCCCCGGCGACGGCAGCACGGCCTACTGGTTGATCGTGGCCTCGTCCATCGCCTACGTGACCTCCACCGCCCTGCTGGTCTGGGTACCCCTCAAGTATTTGGTCTTCATGAAGAAGAAGTTTGTCATTGGGAGGAAGAAGTGGTGAGTCTCTCCTTGCCTTTGATCTGATGACAGGAGCCTGCAGAGCCTTTTAATGGATGATCGGCACCGGTCCTACCCATGTATGGTCAGCAGCTGAGGTCCCGGTGCAGCACCGAACGAGCCCTGACCAGCTGGTTTCAGTCTGAACAGGTCAAGTCCTGCAACTGCCTCTATCTTCCTCCCTCACTTTTTGTTGTTGTTGTTGTTGTCCTTCCTCTCTTCTGTCTCTGCATCAGGAGGCCTGTGGCCCTCGTGTACGTGATCCTGTCCACATTACCCTGCTTTGCCTTTCTCATCGCCAGCTCTGAGGTACAACATGCTGCGGATTCTTTTGTCATCTGTTACATCAGTTTATCTGTGACCTGTGCGTTGCTATATTTGTAGCAACAGTCAGCCTGTAATTGTAGATCCTTTGTAGTTATTTTGGGCGATTTGTGTTTCTACTCCATAGATGTTGCTTGGAATTTAGAAAACGGCCTCTTCAGCTGTACAGTTACGGATCCAAATTATATTTAGTGGCTGAGTGGAGTCGCAGTGTGAGGCCTGCGTGAGTGGAACAAAGGTGATGATTTGTGAGAAAGTGTTTGGGTCTCAGGGGAGGAATATCAGCCTTATGAATAAGGAGCTACCGATAAGCAGCTTGGTTCCTCTTCCTGTCCACGCTGCTCTTGTCAAATCATCTGTCCATGAGGCACATTTTCACTTCCTCCCTGGCTGCAGCCCAGGCCTTATTTTCTGTTTTATGTGGCACTTTGTGAAGTCCGAGCTGACCCTCTGGCCCACTGCTTATCTGGTGTCTTTTGCATAAGAGCAGTAAATTCCGCAAAGACGACCAGCTTGTCTGCTTTGTTCCATGTCCTGAAGTCCTGACTCAGGGAAATACCAGAGCGGCAGGTGATTTAAGTTCATTGTTGCCTTGGTGAAGTGATGTGGTCTATATTGATTTAAAGGGAGTAAAAAAAAAAAATAATAATGACGGGATATACGCAGCTATTGATTTCATGTTTTTCTGTCCAGGTTCAGATAAATAACAACATGAAACACGATACGTTCACGGAGCTCCCCGTATCGCTCGTCCTCTTCTCGCTCATCTGTATCGACGTTGTGGAGAGGATGCGTCACTGCAGACTGACCGGCCACGGTGAGCACAGCTCTCTGAGCACTTTACACAGATCACTCCCCGACCGCTGGAGAGCCTGAACTTTCCTCTGTCAACATCTGCAGTGATACCAGCCTGGTTTTACACCGCAGGAGCTTCTACATGAAGTGAACTGTTCCATCTAAACCTTTAAAAAAAAAAAAAAAAAAAAAAAACGTCTCATCCAAAAGGATGAGAACTGAAGGAGCCTTTTGGATGAGAGGCAAAGCGTCTGCAAGAAAGAAAGAAAAAAATGTGGTTGCCCAGCTCACTTCTCAAAACACAGTGCTGACATGACAAACTCCAGCAAAATTTTTCTGAAGAATTACTATTAATGTGAATTTCAAAAAACACTGGGAATTGAAAGTTGGCTGTCTTACAAGTCAGTGGTGCCAAAAAAACAGCTGATTGTTTGCATTTTTTTTATGACCACTCTGCAGTTGTGTTTTGGTCATAGGCTTTTCTCACTTATCTCAGAACCTTTGGCCAAATATGGTTCAAAGTCTGGATTATGATTCTTGTCGTTGAGGCTTTTCAGCGGGGACGTTTGTATGGGGAAGTTTGTATCCGTGTCTGCTCGTCTTCCTCCTGCAGTCCAAAGACGTATTTTGGGGAAATGGATGATTCTAAATTGGTCTTTCGTACGAATTCACACGGTTGAGTGATTGTCTGCCTGTCTGTGTTGGCACGGTGATGAACTGGTCCACCGTGTTTAGGATAAAGCGGGTATACATGATGAATGATGAATGAATGATTCTTGTCATGGCTGCTTACTTAAAAGTTACTATATAAAAACCAACCCCACATTAGTAATTAGTCATTTCCAGCTGTCTCTGCTAGATTAAAATCCTGTTTGACTGGATGTCCGTCTTTCCTTTTCTCTCTCCAGCTAATGACATGGAAAGAGACGCTGACATCCCCTCAACTGTCCTCACACATGTGGAACAGGTAACAGCAGTAACTCCGATCACTCCAGCTGTGCCGGGGCAACCTGGGCAAGGTGTACCCGGGCCAGCTGTACCCGGGCAAGGTGTACCCGGGCCAGCTGTACCCGGACAAGGTGTACCCGGGCAAGGTGTACCCGGGCCAGCTGTACCCGGGCAAGCTGTACCCGGGCCAGCTGTACCCGGGCAAGCTGTACCCGGGCCAGCTGTACCCGGGCAAGGTGTACCCGCCGCGTTACCACCGGGAGCGAGCCAGCTCAATGACAGGAACCAGAACGGAGCAGGAGCTCGACCAGAGACCAACGGGATGGTCCCGGGGATCCCAGGTAACCCCGGCAGGCCGTTTAGTATCTCTGGATTGAGCTCTCGATCAGCGAGCACCACAGCGTACCGCATATCTCCCTACGCCTACACGGGGCCGCTGAGGTTCCTGTGTGCCAGCGACGCCCGCGCGGACGTGTTTGTGGACAGCTTCATCTTCTGGATGGACACGGTGGAGATGGTGAGAGTGGCGGGACATCCTCTGGTCTACTACTCGGGCTGGGTGTTCCCCATCTACATCTTCAGCTACCTGTCGTGCCTGCGTGTGGTGGTCATGCCCCACAGCCCCCTGCTGTCCTCTCTAGGAGTCGCCCTGCAGGACTTTCCCTTCTTCTTCGTGCGCGTTGGCCTCATCGCCTTCTTCGGCTTCGTCACGCCCATCCTCTATCTGATGAAGAACCTGTTGGTCTGTCTGGCCTTTGTCTATTTCAACTTTATGACCAAGCTGAGGGTGTTCAACACAGAGAGGATGTTCTTTTGAGGTCAACACTTCATGGACAAACGGGCATCGATAAAAGAGGTGGCCGGAGCAAAGGGTCGACGCAAACAGGAGGTGTAAGAGGCTAGGATCCAGAACGTGGTTGCACCAGCTCTTCTTAAATTTAATATCGGACTGGCGAGCTGGTGGTTACGACACAGGACGTTGTGCGCACGGTGTGCTTGGAGTTCAAGTCATGAGAACACTGTTGCTCGGCAACGGCAACACGGACGGCGTCTAGAAGACACAGAGGCTAACGATTCAGCAAGCTAGCAGTCGGGTAACAAAATGTAAGAAATGCAGAAGCTAATGTCAGAGGGGGCAAAAAAACTCGGGCTGGGAACAGCATTTTTCTCAGACGTATCATTAAAGTATGAAAAAAAACCTCTAAATAATATGACTTGTATTACAATAATAACGTAAAATTCTGAGATTTGACATCGTGAACAGTACGAGTCTTCTTTTGGCCGCGGTAAACATGACAGCATTTGAAGGCAGCATTAGCAAAGCAATAAGATCATGTTATCGTCCTAATATATAATGTTTAGAGTCAATCAAGTCTCCAAATCAAGCTTTTTTATATATATATAAAATTATAAAACGTTAAAGGAGCAGATAAGTAAATATACAAGCTAATTTGCCCCGAGACAACCGCGATATTTAAAAGTTGCTACAACTTGTGTTTCTACAGTGACTCCGTTTTAAAAAAAAAAAAATTATTGGACGATGCCACAGATGTTTAATGGCAAACCATTTATACACATCTAGTTTTTAAAATAACTGTATTCAAGAATAGCTATATGATTTTTAAGTAACGTAATCAATAAAAGTGAGAAAAAAAACTTTGCGCTGAAAACTTATTGAGGGATTTAAGAACAGCTGGTGCAACCCCAACCAAAGTATGAATTTTGGTTCACGACACAGACGAGATATCTCGCCACAATGCATGATGGTACTTTTCACAGGCCAAAAGGGAGCTCTTAGGCAATGGAAACTATTTGTCAGATGACTGTTGTGTTATGTATTATTACCTTTACGTGCAAAGATACTTTTTTTTTTTTTTTACCCCTCGAACCTCCCCTCACCCTCACCAAGCATGGCACTTTGGGAATGTACCTGTGATGTCCCTTGAGAGTTAATAGCAGATTTTTTTTTTTTCTACCATCATAAAGTGCAGTGAATGTGTAAAAGCATAAATCCATGTTGTTAATATTAGGTTTTTCTTTGCTAATTTATTTTTCACAAAAGAGAAACGGGTGTGAGTTTGTATCATTGATACATTTATTTTGGTAATTAATTAATAAAGAAACTCTTTTAAAATATAAGTTTCAACCTGCGCGCGAGTGATTTACGACGTGCGCAGAATTTCCCGACACTGACAGCGAGCACAGAGAGAGAGCGCGAGCGCGTGCGTGCGAATGTTTTTCATCTTTTACACTGGAATTCATCCCATTTCTTCCCAACTGCTCCCCAAGAGAAAAAGCTTCCTGTCATTCTTCTGAAAAACAGCCTCATCGCAGACGAGAGCAGGGACGACCGAGACGACACAATGTCACCGCACCTGCAAAATGTCCACGCGACCCACTGCCTCAGCGATTCATTGTGATTTTAGAGGGGACATACGATATATTAAAGTGCGTGTATACTGTTTGAAAATCACCAGATTAAAACTTTGCAGTGCTCGTGTGAATCTTTCACCCCTGCAGGTCCGCGTATCAAAGCTTTATCTTTTATAAAAAAAATATTTAAAAAAAAAAAAAAAAAAAAAAAAAATGCAACCAGCGACATGTTTAGCTGAAAAACATCCACTGAGGAAGTCCGCCTTGCACTAACATAATCAGAACGGATGTTGTGCTTCATTTCTGTTGTATCGATTCTGGTAGAGCTGCAGGTGAAAGGTTCAATAACGTCCGTGTTGCTGACTAGCTGTCGTAAAGCGGAGTCATGAATTTTTTTTGCCGCTGCTTTACCGTTTTGAATTAGGCTGAAATGAAGAAAACAAAAAGTCCATCTTTGCCTGATTTGAAAATCTCACGATAAGAAAAAGGAGATTTATTGTTTTAAAAATGATTGCTGTTCAAGTGTCCCTCATCCTGAGCTCATTTTGTTTCTGCACTCAGTGACTTTTCAGGTGAATCTTTCCAAAGAATTTGCACTTATATTAAATCATAAGTTCTTTTGGTATAATGGAGAAACACTTCACTGCCCTGATGACACCCTGCAACTCATCTACCAAGATAGAAAGACCGTTTTTTTTCCCCTTTGACAGTCATGTCGCTCTAGTCCCTACTTTTACAACACCTTCAATTCTAAGCGCATATAAATGAAGAAGTTGCTGCTCGTTGAACCCAGTTTCAATTATCATTTAATTCTGCAGCCGTCTTCGGTTTTTACTAACACTTTTATACGAGGTGCAATCAAAAAGTTCAGAGATGTGCGCAGAAGGAGCAGCGGGGAGGCTGGAACATTTCCGAGTAAGTATTTCCTAATTATGTCACTTGATCGATCAGCACCTGTGTTACGCACGTTTTTGTGACCACTGGTATAGTTTTGGTTTTCTGACCTGTTTTCCTCAACCCAGTTTGCAGCCGGTGTAGCAGGCAGCGAAAAAAAATCTCTCCCACACCGCCCGTATGTCACCTGCACAGCAGTTGGTGAATATCTGGTGAGCGTTTAGTGCCAGATATCTCTTTCAGGAAATCACTTCAACCACATCGAAACTAAAAGTGAATATTGGGCTGTTTTTGTTTTACAGATTGACCTGCTGCTCCCAAGTGCCCCCCCCCCCACTCCATGCAAGGCACAGGTATTTCACAGGTACGTGGCCGACTTGCCTGGATCTCGTCCGTCGGTCTGAGCAGCACTGCTGGGCATTCCTGCGGTGTGAGGCCAAAGTGGTCAGATCACCACTCATTTCCCCCAATAGGAAGCAGGATTTCCTTCTGTCCTCTCTGTCTACTGACTTGTATCATCACTGCACTCCTCACCCGAAGCCTCGCGGTCCTCTCGGGGGGAGAGGGAGAGAGAGGGAGGGGGGAGGGGGGGGGTCACTGTGCCACAAAAACCGTCACATCAGCAAAGTGCCGCAAACCTCGTTTAATTCTCATTCGCTCTGGATGCTCAATACGAAGCAAAATCTTCTGCCACCTGAAAGCTCTTTTAAAGTTGATCTTGCCGATTGACACCTGCTCTCTGGGTTCATCATCTGGGCACACACTGAAGGCCTGTTTCTAACAGATAAAAATATCTCAGATGAAGGCAACATATTGGACCTGAAAAAAGACGCTTTGATAAACCAGTCTCCAGACTTCACCATCTGCTTCTTCTTTTTTGCCTTTTGATTTGTCGTCATCCGTGACGCTGTACATTTCTTGCCTAATAGTCAGATCGGATGGTTTGCTCCCCACATCCTGCCTCCCACTCCTCTGCTGCAAAGTCTGTGTTTGAGGAGCAGTAACTGCCCATGTGACAGGATATCCATCGGTGTGATTAAGAGGGGAGGGCACCATGTCTCTGTGTCAGTGTCGCTCTATGTCGCACACCTTTGCACACACCGGATCTCTTCTCTCATGACCGCTAAACCCTCCTGCAGCTTCATCCACCGCTGAGTGCGAACCAGACCCCGAGGATCATGTTGCCCTGCTCAACCGTTGCGGTGGTCCTCTGCCTCCTGCGGGTCCTCTCCATCGCCGCTGAAATAGGTATGTAACCTGGACATCAGTTTAACTGTGATTCTTCAGATCGTTTGGTGTATGCCGCCATGTCGTTGAAGTTCTTCTGTTTTTATTTTGTTTTTGTTTTTTTTGCTCCAGACACCGGCATCTTCCTGATCTTCAACGAGAACCACAACAAGTGCATAAAGGTGGAGAGCGCCACCTCATTGACGGTGGCCCAGTGTGACCCTCATGCCAGAGAGCAGCAGTTTCGCTGGGCGTCCGAGTCGCGCCTCCTCAGTCTGTCCCTCAAACTGTGTCTGGGCGCCACCGAGATACAAGACTGGGTGAAGGTGCTCCTCTTCGAGTGTGACGAGAGCAACGTCCTCCAGCACTGGCAGTGCAAGAACGAGACCCTGTTCGGCCTCAAAGACCAGGACCTGCACTTAAACTGGGGCAACCGCAACGAGAGGAACATAATGATCTACAAAGGCTTAGGGCTCTGGAGTCGCTGGAGGATATTTGGTAGTCGGGGAGACCTTTGTTCAAAGGGGTACCAAGGTAGGAAATCTGAGTCGACAGTCAGCAAAGCCATAATATTGTCAACCGTAGCTTAACTGCAGTGTAAATCAGCTTCATGGGAAGTTTGGAGATAAGTTTCAGAGGCTGTTTAACAATGTCGTGGATAATGTCTTCATGTCTCAGAGACTGTTTTCAAGTATTTGTGTTTCCAAGTGCAAACAAATAGATAAATCCGAAGTGCTACAGTTGTTATGATATTGTAATATCTGCCGTGCGGACCAACTAACAGGTGGATTAAATGACATTTAAGAATGGTCAGTTCAAGAGATGCACTCACTAGCAACTCAACGACTTCTATTAATCTCTATTATACGGCACCACCCTGAAAATCCGTAACTGATCTGAGGCTTACATCGCGTGTTTATTCTGGATTTTCGAACCACATTTTGCTAAAAGCAGATTTTGGTCCTAAATTCATAACTAATTTCGTGCGATAAAATCTATCCTCGGTGAAACGAATGTTCGAATAAAATAAAACAAAGTCATTGCGAGAGGTGAAACATTTAAGGAAACTGTCCTTGAGCTTCAAGGCATGGTGGTTTTAAACTTTTCTTTTGGAAAACATACAGGTGAACAAACCTGTTCAGCAACTTTCAGAGAGCACAAGCAAATATCATGTCGACTGCTGAGATTTTGCTGCCTTAGATATCGAGTTCTGGTTGAGATGAAGGCACTCTTCACCACAGTCTTTACTTTTAGACTTGATTCCAGTCAGTTTTGTAAGTATAGGGTAATCTAATAAAGTGACCTCTCGCCAAAACATTTCAACCGTACATTATGAATGACACTTTATCACTGTGTCCATGTGCTTTTGTGTACTTTTGGTCTGTGGCTCTTTGTAGGGATTTATGTCAGCTCACTTCATTTTAATCAAACCAAAGCTTTGCAATTCATATTTTAAACAGTGTTTTGTGGCAGCAGTTTGGCAAAGGCCCTTTTTCAACATCGGAACAAAAGCACATAGTGAAGTCCATTAAGAAATTGTTTAGAGGCCGTTATAGTAGGAAATGAATGTGCATGTTCGCACACTGCTGTAATGACTACGTGTCCGCGTGCTTTTTTTTGGACTTTGTTTTTAACAGATTTCTTATTATCTTCAACTCCCTGATCTGTGTCTCCTCAGAGGTTTTCACACTGGGGGGCAATGCTTTCGGAGGCCCCTGTCAGTTCCCATTTAAGTTCCAGGAGAAGTGGTACGCTGGATGCACAAAGGACGGTCGGTCGGACGGACAGCTGTGGTGTGCAACAGAGAAAGATTACAACGAAGACCAGAAGTGGGGGTTCTGTCCGACCAGAGGTAAGCGTGAGTAACAGGTGGCTTCAGTCACCTTAACATCTGCGATCAGCCTTCCCGGAGAGTTTTTGAGGGACCGGTTGCAGCTCTTCACCGTGACTTTCATCAAACCCAGCAGAATGATCTTGTTTTATTTCACTGAGGAGGTCAGCGCATGCAGGTCTGGTCTCTGACCTCCTCTCCTGCCCCAGTAGAACAACACCACCACTTCCTCTCGTGGAGTTGTCAACACAGCACTGTCCTTGTTTTCCTCTTCTCACGGGCCTGTCTTTCCCCTGACGTTGCTCTAAAACTGGGGCAGGAAAGGAGCAGGAAAATAAAGGAATCCCACCAGTGTTTCAGTCCTAGATAAGGATGTAGAAGGTGTTTCTCAATCTGTTTCCAATTTTATTTTCCAGTTTTCAGACAGTTATTCACACTCACGTCCTCCGTTCAGGTCAACAGGTGTTACAGCACTTCGTGAGGTAAAACCTTTCCCGCGGTTTTCTAACTTGCGGTGCATTTCGTGTCTTTACCATCATGCAGCGTCCTCCGGCTGGGACACCGACCCGGTCACGGGGGCTCAGTATCAGAGGAACGCTCAGTCGGTTTTGACCTGGCACCAGGCCAGGAAGAGCTGCCTGCAGCAGGGAGCCGACCTCCTCAGCATCGTGGAGCTTCACGAGCAGTCGTTCATTTCAGGTGCGAAGCTATAACCTTCTGTCCGCCACCCAAACGACGCGGTGTTTCGGTCTCGGAGATGAACTGCTTTGTGATGCATGTGTTGACACAGGGTTGACCAATATCCTGGGATCAGCTTTGTGGATCGGGCTGAACAGCTTGGATTTTGAGAGTGGATGGCAGTGGAGCAACGGAAACCCCTTCAGATATTTAAACTGGGCTCCAGGTTAGTGAACACATGGCACTGTATGATGGGATTTTTATACGCTGTCATTTACTGTTAAATAATGCATTGATCTGCGTCTCCAACAGGTCATCCCTCATCAGAACCGGGTCTCACCTGTGCAACTCTCAATGCTGGAAAAGCCTCAAAATGGGAAAGCAGCGCCTGCACCAAGAAACTTGGTTACATTTGTCGTAAAGGGAACTTGACCGGTCTGCCCCCACCACCAAGTAAAACCTTCATCTGACACGATCAGAATCTGGTTGACAATTACAACCGGTCTTCATAGTACAAACCTGCAACTGAGTGTGTTGTTCTCCGCAGGTAAAGAGCCCAGTTTCTGCCCGAATCACTGGGTTCCTTATGCAGGGAACTGTTACTACCTGGAGAGGACTAAAAAGATGTGGAGGGACGCCTCGGCAGCGTGCCGCAAAGAGGGAGGAGATCTGGCCAGCGTGCACAACATCGAGGAGCAGAGCTTCATCATATCTCAGTCTGGCTACTGTAAGTGTAAAATGAATCGTGTTTCCAAAACAATAATGATCCAGGCTAGAAGGAGCAAGATGGCAAATACTTAGATACTTTGTTTACCAAGTAAAGGAATATTTTCAAATTTTTTTGAGAAATATGCTATTTCACATTCGCGTTAGATGAAAAGACTGAGACCACTCTCATCGTCTGTTCGGTAAATATCAAGCTTCAGCTAGCAGCTAATTAGCTTTGCATAGCACAAATGCTTAAAGCAGGGTAAACCATGAAACCTGGCTCTGTCCAAGAGTAATAAAAAATCCACCTTCCAGCACAGCTAACCGACTGCCGGCTGTAGTCTCATATTAACTACAGATATGAGACGAGCATATTGATCGTCTTTCCAACTCTCCACGAACGAGAACTAGCAAATCGTGCCGCGTCTCCGACCATCTGATGAATGCAAGTCCACATTTTTAACTGTCTTTTGGCTGTTTTTGGTCCCTACCATCTCCCGAGGGAAATATTTGGCCCTTCAGCTGCTGAATTTTCACGTCGTCTTCATTAAAAACACTGATTACAGCCACTTTAAAGAACACGAGACCAACCTGGGAGACCAAACTCGAGAAGATAAACGTCGTGACCATTTTGCGTCTGTCTTTGCGATCTCAAAACCTCAGTGCCGGCAGACGTGCTCTGGATCGGCTTGAACGATCAGAGGAACCAGATGCTGTTCGAGTGGTCCGACAACTCGCAGGTCACGTTCACCCAGTGGCAGAGCGGAGAGCCCTCTCACTTCGCCGGCTTCCAGGAGGACTGCGTCCTCGTCCGAGGAAAGGTAACGCCCACGGCTGTCCAAATGCGGTGAGAGAATCCACATTTCGTTGACGGTCCCGCGGCTCTAGTCGTCTGTGCGTTCCTCCCGCAGGATGCGAAGTGGGCGGACCACATGTGTGAGAAGACGTACGGGTATATCTGTAAGAAGAGAGCCTCCACTAAACAAGCTGAAGGCACCCAGGAGGAAACCAACCCGGGCTGCAAGCTCGTGAGCGACGTCCTTTCCTTTCAGACACGAGTGTCATCATAAAACACAGATATCGGACTTCGGAGTCACGGCGTTTTTGTTCTTCAGGGCTCCGTCAGATACGGTTCGCATTGTTACAACATCGGAGCCGAGACGAAAACTTTGGATGAGGCGACGCGGGCGTGCTCAGAGGCCGGCGCTCACCTGGTGGATGTGACTGACAGGTATATTTTCACATTTATGTCGTATGTATGTATGTATGTAGGAGTTTCCCAATAGTTCACTCATAAAAAAAAACACCAGAACATCCATTTCCATCATCCACATAACCAAAACAAGTTCAGAGCTTTTATTCGGGATGCCGCTCACCTTTTCTGCTTCTATATTTTGTCGTGCAGATATGAGAACGCTTTCCTGGTCAGTTTGGTGGGTTTGAGACCGGAGAAGTATTTCTGGACCGGTTTGTCCAACACAGCCGACAGAAACACTTTCAGGTGGACGACCAGGAGAAAGGTCACCTTCACCCATTTCAACATGGGCATGCCAGGTAGAGCACACTTTTACTTAGACTCTGTAAATCTTTTCAGACATAATTTGAATTCTACTCCGGCGAGCCGTATGTATCATATATATAAGTTTTACGTACTTCTTTATTTCGTTCAACCCCGTTAGCTTCCGCCACAGTGGCTGCGAGTCATCCTGGGGTCCAACTGGTCGGATTAAGATAAGAGATAAAGGAATTAGAAATATATATTATTAGTATTTTATAATATGTAAAAGTATGAAGAGTATTATGTTTGGTTCATTTAATAGTTATAATTTAGCTCGCACATTGCCTCCTCGAAGTTCGTCCCGAATGCGATGTCTCGACAACTATTAGCACCGACATTGTTGTCCCCCCTCTTCAGTGATATGTTAACACGGTATGTTTATACTTCCTCTCGCGTCATAAGGTCAAATTTGATTTGGTTTACGACAAAATTCCTGCAGAATTGAGATGCAGCTAGTGTTCAATGCTAATTAACAAGCGAAGTCGCTAAACTAAAATGGTAAACGTGGCAATTGCTATACCTGCTAAATGTTAGTGGCCGTACGGGCAAAATCTTTTCTTTCACCGACGCGCAAATTCATTATTTACCCGGCGACACACGTTCCTTGATATGCCGATCGATTGCGATCTTTTAGCCCAGTTTATCCAGATTTGTCCTCCCTGCCGGTGTGTTTAACAAAAGACAGACATCAAGGATGCGTCGCCATAACGACTGGGACTTTTGCTGGATTGTGGGACGTCGTCAGCTGCAGCAACAAGGAGAAGTACATTTGCAAGAAGCCAGCGGAGGGCGTTCACGTGACGACGGTTCCGCCCACCACGGTGCCCTTGAACTGCGCGTCCGGCTGGACGCGAGTCGCCAACCGGAACGTCTGCTTCAAAGTGAGCCGACAAACGGTACCGGCGTGTGAAATTTGTGCCGTTTCAAGAACATGAGACCAAACACACATTTGTCTTTTGTCACTCGTTAAAAAAAAAAAAAAAAAAAGGTTTACAAGAAAAAAAAGGACCTCAAGAAGACTTGGCAGGAATCGCAGGACTTCTGCCGGGCCATTGGCGGGGACCTGATGAGCATACACAGCATGCACGACCTGAACAGCGTTCAGTACGTTATCTTGCACTAGAAGCGAGCACGTGTTAGAATTTACGTCGGGCTAATTAATCATTTAGGTAATCAGTGCTTCTTGTCTCTGCTCTGGTGAAGGATTCAAAGCTCCAGCGCTGCCTGGATAGGCCTCAGCCTCCAGGGCGTCAACGAAGGTTTCGTCTGGAGTGACGGGTCGGCCGTATGTAGCAACCTCACCGCAATCGCAGACGACTTTACTTCACTGCCGTTCTCAACCCTGGCCTAATTATGTGTATTTCCATCCACTGTAACCTAGTTCAGCTTTGAGAACTGGGGCTACGGGGAACCAAACAACCACAACGACAACGAACACTGTGCAGAAGCTCAGTTCTACTACGGACGGCACTGGAACGACCGGCACTGCGAGGCCTATAATGACTGGATCTGCCAGATACGCAGAGGTAACTCGGAGCCGTCTCGTCACGGAGATCCGGTTCGCGTTGATCCGTTCACACAAAGCGGTTGAATTAAAAGTTTGTGATTCTCGTGGTTCCTATATTTTTCAGGGGACACTCCCAAACCTGAGCCGACTATAGTTGCACAAGGTACGTTTCCCTCCAGAACAGCTTCCATCTCTTTTGCTTTTCTTTTCCTGGAATTACTGAGTTACACAAAGCTGGTCAGTCGGTTGACGCGCCGTTCAGTCCCGACGGACATATTTCAACAATGACTCAGTGGATGGCCATGAAATTTTGTGCGAACATTTCTGGTGTCTGAAGGGTAACCCAAAATTTCTCTTGACATTTTTGGCTTTTAGAGGTTTCTCTTTGTGCACTGAAACAAATGACATTCCCACCGGTCTCGGCTGTACTTTTGTGTTAAATAGCGAGGTAGCAAGGGCATTGCTAACGTGCTAAATTAGGATAATAAACAGCAGCTCGTTGTGTGCATGCTGATGTTGGCGTGCTGCACCGCAGAGCTGCTAGTATTGCCGTTGTGTTCTCTTTGCAGTGTACAACACCACAGAAGATGGATGGCTCATATACAACGACACCCAGTACTTCTTTAACAGTAACAACTTGCCGATGGAGCATGCCAGAGCCTACTGCAAACAAAACTTTGGTGATCTAGTGGTCATCACAGGGGACAGTGAGAGGAAGTTCCTTTGGAAACAGGCAAGGAATCCAGATTTTAACACTAAACACAGAAGTTCAAAATGTTTTCCGAAAAATCCTAATCTGCTATTACAACAACAACAAAAAAAGCCCGAGTTACCCTTAATTTAATGTGTCTCTTATCTTTTTGTTCAAACAGATAGCAAAAGGCTCGGAAGGGCAGTACTACATCGGCATGCTAGTAAATTTGGATAAATCATTTAGGTAAATAAAACCACAACATTAAAGCTGGAGTGCGTGACTTTTACGAGTACAAATGAACGTCTGTTATGTGGCTGGATGAATTCAGACTGGGCACGCTCTGTGGGTGAGGGGGCACGTGAACCAGGAAGTTAAGCCAGCCGAGACGATTGACTTGAACCTGAACGAGGCCTAATTGAATGTGATTTTTCAGGGGGCTCCGACGCTCAAAACACTTCCCACCGTTTTTACACCTGCAACGCCACGGCAGAGCCCGTGACATTAGCACGTGTCCGACAGTGTTTTAGTAATCACTCCCTCCGACAGAAGGGGGAGACAAACGTTCCGCACTGCAGCTTTAAGAACAAACACTAATACCGGCTAATTTATCTTGGACTCGGACGCGCACGCACGCGCGTGTTGAGTTTTGCGATTGGCGACGTCACGTTCATTTTCCTTCTCTTCATTTTTAGCTGGCTGGACGGGACCCCCGTAACTTACGCCGCGTGGGATCACAACGAGCCCAACTTTGCGAACAACGATGAAAACTGTGTGACTATATATAAGGGCATGGGTGAGTCTCGTGCACTGCCCCAGTTTGGTAAATAACAGATTGTCGTTAAAGTCCTCCCGTCATTCGTTCAATTGTTTTCTCTAACTTCTGCTTATTCAGGGTACTGGAACGACATCAACTGTGGCATGGAGCTGCCGTCCATTTGCAAAAGAAGCAGCGCTTTCGTCAATACGACAATGATCCCAACCACAGTTCCTAAAGGAGGCTGTGCACCAGAGTGGCTATCTTTCCGGGGAAAGGTAACCACGTATAACTCTGTACCACACAGATGAGTCCAACACAACACCGACAGTCTTCGTCATAAGCGTGTCTTTTTTTGTTGTTGTTGTTGTTGTTTTTTTTCCCTTGCCTCCAGGATGGGATTTCTATTTTAAAATGTGTTCTCACATTCTGACCAAGCTCGAATGGACACTTGCTATCAACTTGTTATTCTAACGCGCATACAAACGCTGCAAATTCATCTTGTTTGCACAGTGCTACAAATTTGTCTCGGGCAGTGACAGCAAGAACTGGCAGGACGCCAGGGCGCACTGCATCTCCCAGGGAGGAAATCTGGTTTCTATCCCCAACGACAGAGAGCAAGGTGAGCGGCGGCGGCGGCGGCAGCAGCAGCAGCAGCATGGTGCTCCTGCTCACAGCCGTCTGTAAAGGTCAAACTTCATGTGGGAATAAATGACAGTTTTAGAGAGTTGCTTTCCTGTTTCCTAGCGTTCCTAACAACTCAGATGCTCCACTACAACACCGATTTGTGGATCGGCATGAATGACATCAACTGGGAGATGCACTTCGTGTGGACGGACGGCAAAGGCATTCTCTACACCAACTGGGCCAAAGGGCACCCGACGTCGGCGCCTGACGGGCGCTTTTTCTTTGATGAGGTTGTTTCAACTTTAATTTCTCTCTCTGACCTTTTTCTGTCGACCTCTGCGCGTCTCACTTGTTCTAATTCAACACGCAGATTAAAGAATTATTGTGCTTTTTGTCCCATTTACATTTGTTTTTAAAAAGCTTGACTTACTAATTACATTTCAGACTAAGATTTACCTTTTTTAAAAATGTGTTGAGTTTATGAAATATAACCCATGGTTACAATTTAAACTACTCAGCAATTTCAAAATTAGTTGCACATCAACCGGCTTAATCTGTATCCTGCTTACATATTAATGCATCAATAATGAACCAATGATTGATTAGAGTAACTACAGCAGCGTTGGAAAGGCCAAATTCTTCACGACAGTTTCATTGAAAGTTTACTTGAGTAAAACTTTGAATACAGGAGACTTTTTACAGTGTATTGTTACTACTTCCAGTGTCCCCTACTGCAGGATTGATTTATCCTTCTGCTTAAATGCATATACAGATTGTGCATATGTCATATTTTCTCATATGTCTGTGATATTATTCATCTGAACAATTCACTTATTCAAAATTTATTCAAGATTTGCATGAAAATGTCTGCATATTGTCATGAGAAAAGAAAGCAACTGCGAGGATCTGAAAATGGTACAAACCCAGGGGGAACTAACGTACTTTTTTTTAAATTTTTTTGTTTCTGCCTCGTAGATGTTTGACTGTGTGGTCATGGTGGGCAGCACCCCCAAGCAAACGGGACAATGGAAAGTTGAAGACTGTCACTCAAAACAGGGCTTCATCTGTAAAAGAAACATTGGTGAGCGGCGTACTAGAAGGGCCACGTGATCCTAAAGCGCACTGATAGAACGAACTATCGAGCCTTCAGGGGTCAATAGTACTTTTTTTTTTTTAAATGTTGTGTTTCAGATTCCCAGATTGTGGTCCACCCCACCACCGTGTCACCGAAGGCCTTCTACAAGCTCGGCAACGACTCCTACAAACTGGTGGGCCAGAAGATGAAATGGGACGAGGCGAGGAGACAGTGCCAGGCAGATGATGCGGATCTGGCCAGCATCCTGAACCCCGTGACCCAGGCGTTCATCACCCTGCAGATTTCCAAGCACAACGAGTCCGTGTGGATCGGCCTCAACAGCAACGTGGTAACCGCTCGGGCCCGCCGCTGAAACGGGAATTCAAAATTGACACCTCCCTTTCTCGCTCTGCATAAACTTCCACCATCTTTTATTTATTTTTTTAACAGACTGGCGGTCGCTTCAAGTGGGTTGATGACTGGATGCTGTCTTACACCAAATGGGGCAGATCTGAGCCTAAAAACTATGGCTGTGTGTATATAGACGTGGACAAAACATGGAAGACAGCACCGTGTTCCGACACCCACTATTCCCTTTGCAAAAAGTCACCAGGTCAGACAATCTCTCTGTTACTGCTCTTTCTTTGCGCTTCATACACAAGCACTGAAAGCGTGATTAGTCAGCAGTTTTTAAGACTGAGATTCAACCCCGTGCTGCCTTCACAGACGTACCTCCCACTGAGCCCCCGCAGCTTCCTGGCAACTGTCCAGAATCGAAGAGGCAAAAAACCTGGATCCCTTTCAGAGGCCATTGTTACGCCTTCCTCGGCTCCATGGTCGACAACTGGGCCCACGCCTCGGTCGCATGTCTTAAAATGGGTACGTTGTGAAGAATGCACGCCGATAACGTTTTCGCATTCCGAGTGTGTGAACCGTAACGTTGTGCTGTGCCGGTCAGGTGCTTCCCTCCTGAGTATCCAGGACCCCACCGAGGCTCGCTTCATACAACACAACCTGGAGCTGCTGCAGGACGGTGCCAAAACCTTCTGGATCGGTCTGTACAAGTCTCATGACGGTGAGCACACTGGAGCTAAATTCAGCCTTCGCGTCTTTAAAAGAACCCCCACCCCCCTCCTCCTCCTCAAAAAAAAAAAAAATCATCCTGTGAAACTCTTTTGTGAACAATAAAGGTGAAATGTTCATGATAACGTGAGTACAGGTGACCAACAGTGCGCAGGAATCTTTTTTGTTTCTTTCACAGCCAGAGTTTACGGTCCAATGCACCCGTTGATACAAAACTTGAACGTCTCCATTCGTTGCTGCTTATTTTCATGCTTTTATGTTCAGTAGTCTCCTTTTAAAAGTGACAAATGTACTCGAAGCTTTTCATATCCACACTGGACACTTTGATTTTTGTCCGTGCTGTTGATATACAACGCAATGCATAAAGAAAGGAAGAAAACAAGCAAAACAAATTTTAGTGGATAGTTAAACTTCTGATTAAGACTCAACAAAGACTCTTATAAACACCTGGATGACAAAATAATCAGCCTTCTGCACTTTTAGGAAACACTTTTACTCCTCTCAAGATGCCACTGTGTAAATCATAGTTTCTTTGGCTCTTTGCTTAAGACCCCAAGAAAACTAATACAAATTATATATATATATATATATTTATAAATAACAATACAGAAGTGTGTGCTGCTTTGGTTACTAAAGTAACTCGATTCTCTGTCTCAGATGAGTGGATGTGGATCGATAACAGCGTTGTGGACTACACCAACTGGAAAGCGGGGGTGCCAAATTCAGAGTCATGCGTGGACATTAATTCTGACAGCGGACAGTGGACGACAAACAGCTGCAGCAGATATCGGCCTTACATCTGCAAAACAGAAAAAGGTAACTCCAGTGAGCTGTTGTTTAACGTGTTGACGGACCCGACAGTCACTCTTGACGGATTGTTCACTCTCTTCTTTCCAGTTATCCCACCGACAGAGAAGCCAGCATCCATCGGTAAGTTCATGAAATTCATCGGCGTCATACTGTGCGTTGCATGAGATGCTTCTGTCACGGATAACACTTCTGTACGTCTTGTCTCTTCAGCCCATGTCGTTCAAGAGGCTTCGCACGGCTCTGCAGGCATCACGGTGGCTGTCGTACTAATTGTGATCGCCATAGTTGGACTCGGTGCCTTCCTCCTCTTCCGTAAACGGATAAGCACCCCGGTCCTGGGAGATTGCACCTTCGACAACAAGCTGTACTTCAACAACCCGATCCGAGCCGCCGTCGACACCAAAGGCCTGGTGGACAACATCGAGCAGAACGAGCAAGCGTGAGAGGTCGGAGGTCGGAGGTCAACAGCACGATGAAAACGACGTGATCGGAGATCTTCAACTTTATTTTGGATCACGTCACCGGGAACTGGATCTCAAACAAACCCTGTAGTGATTTTTTTTTGTTTTTTTTCAGCTTTGGAAAGGACTGATCAAACCCTTACAGAAAAAACACGTGAATTTGACATGTGCAAAAACTCGTGACCACACACACACGTGTGATCGTGCACACGGGAAACGTGGTTTTGGGAACGTGTTCATGGTGTGTTGTGTGAAGCCCGTGCAGATTCCCATGTGAAAGGTTTTCCACATATTTTCCCCGTGTTGTCATATGCTGCAACACGTGAATAACATGTCATACATGTGATAACATGTGTCCCATGTGGAAAACATGGGAAACTCCTGTGTTTTTTCTGCAAGTGAAGATACTGATTATCATAATTATGCTATAATAATTCATGCAAGCACTGGCACTGCTCTAAGTGAATTAAGATAATATAAATAAACAATCAAAAACAAATTGAACATGATAATGATTTGTGAAATGTGTACAGATTTTTTTAATTTTTTTTTTTTTACTTTAACCAATCAATTTAACCAAGAACATTCACATGTTAAATTCAAGAAAATGTGAAAACGTTTTCTTAATGCGGGTTGTTTGTTGTTATGACTGTTCATCGCCCTGATTCTGGATTAGGATATTGTAAATAGATGCCCAATAAATGAAAATAAATACAACTGAATTGTCTTTTTTCTACTTTCTGCTGCTGATATAAAGTAGACGTGCACCAACAGCACAATTTTAAAGTGTTATTGATTGCTGTTGTTGATGAGAGGCATATGACTAAATTAAATGTCAAATTTTTAAATTATTAAAAATTATAAATACATTTTGTAGATAAAAGCAAGATAATCAGGTTTGACTTGAACAGAAGAGCAAAGCAGTGTGTGTTTGATGTAAATCTGTTTTCCTGACTGATATCGGTGTCGAAGTTTTACCTGCCACGCAATCACCTCTACCGGAGGGCTGCCCCCCCCCCCTCCTCCACCCCCCCCCCCCCTCCATCAATCATCACCTCCTCATTCTTGTAAATGAGGCAGCGGTCTCCGTGGCAACCACAGCCCTGAAGGCATTCGCGGCTAATCCTCAGGCGCTTTACTCAACTCTTACTTCTCGTAAGAGGGTTTTCACCAACAACACCGATGCCCAAGAACACCCCCCCCCCCACACACACACACACACACACACACAAAAATAAGCTTTGGATCCGCTGTTTGTGCTGCGAGGAAGACGAACCTGGTTACAAGCAGGCTGAGAGTCGAAGAAGGGGAGAAACGAAAGACCTGGCTCATCCGGTAAGCTTTGTTCATCTTATTCAGTCTCGGGTTACTGCAGCTTTCAGGATTTATTTATTTATTTTTTTAACAATAATTTTGGTCCTCTGGTTGCTGGGTTGGTTCGACCTGCAGGGTCTCCGGTGTGGGAGGATGCTGGGAAGCTTGTTTTGCTCTGCATGTTTGATCCCCGATGATTCAGAGATCATGAATAATAAGAAAAGCTTAGATTTGAGCATCGCTGGTGCTTCGTGCATGGGGGGGGGGGCTCGCAGCCATCACCTCACACGCGCGCGCGCACACGCACGCACGCACGCACACACACACACACACACACACACACACACACACACACACACACACACACACACACTCCTGTCCTCCTCCTGAACGTTTCACGCTGCTGCATAACCGAAACTGCTTCAATCCACACACAGTTATGAGTTTTAAACACACTCCAGGAATTTGTCCAATTTGAGATCCGAACTGAAGAAGCAGTAAAAAAACACTTGCCCATCGCTTCAGACGTGGATCCCTTGAGTGTCTGAAGGTCTTTACCTTAGCTTCTCTCTAGTTTCCCTCAGTACTAATTATTTTCTCTCCAATCTCCCCCTTCCTCCTGCCCCTGTGCTCGCTCTCTCTCACTTCCCTGCACTAATCCTTTTGTTGTGGACTGAGGGGCCCAGGCTTTTGGCATGAGTGTTCGGCACTGTAAGGGCTGCCTCAGCTGAAGGGTTGCCCAGCGAGCCCTCCTGTCCTCCCATCAGATCAGTCGGGCCGGTCATTAACGCCTCCCTCAGCAAGAACACATCTCTGCTCTCCTCTTTTAAAAAGCTTCCCGCTCCCTCGTCACCTTGACTCAGATTTGTCTTTCTCGTCTGTGTTTCTTATCTATCGCCACCTTGTTGTCTCCAATCTCTTAGCCGGTCCTGGGAGCTTGAGGGAGTTTGGACGGTCCCGGTAGGAACATGCACTTCAGGAGCAGCGCTCCATGCCTCTTCCTGCTGCTGCTGCTGCTGCATTTTTGTCTGCTGGTGAGAGTGCTTGAGGTGAAAGGGCAGGACCGGGGTTACCTGCCGGGGGCTCTCCGGGCCCTTAATCTGCCCCTGGGGACGGACGAGCAGCCTCAGCTCCATCGGGACAGGACCGGCGTCCTGATCGGCACGCTGCTGCGGGCGGTGCACTGTGCAGAGCGGACTGGCATCTCTCAGGACATGTGTGAGAAGGTAAGGCCTCCACTCGTCTCATGCAAACGTCACAAAATGATAAACTGAGCCGGAACAATAACTTTTACGTCCCGTATTGAGTCCCATATTCCGGGAAACGTGCTTGTTACGGCTGGAATGTGAGTGAATGTGGAGGCTTAAGTCCTTGACCTCTATGGAGCATTCATGCTGAGTGGCTTTAGACATCCCTCAGTTTGACATAATAAACTCTGTAGAGTGGATTTAGAGGTGCTACACATGTTTGTGCAGGTGGCCTGACAATGGGACTGTGTGTGTGTGTGTGTGTGTGTGTGTGTGTGTGTGTGTGTGTGTGTGTGTGTGTGTGTGTGTGTGTGTGTGTGTGTGTGCGTGTGCGTGCGCGTGTGCGTCGAGCTTTGAACGTAAGATTTAGAAATGAAGAGAGCAGGTTCTTTCTAACAAGGATCAGTGCTTCACCCACTCTCCTGTCCTTCTACCATTTGTGCGTGGGTCTAATTGGGCTTGTATTCAGCTCACCACAACGCAAACAGCAACAACAAACTCTTACTTTTTCGAGAGGCACGGTACAAAGTGTTCTGGGACAAAACGGGCCTTTTATTGAGCACCACATGTGAATCTAAGATCAGTCAAGTCACTCGTATGACCTGATGTTCTGCAACCTCCTTCAAATCCGCCCAATATTGTTCTCCTCCTCCCCGTTCTCGGTCCGGGCTCTCGTTCCAGTGCCTGACAGCAGACGTGGCCCTCTCCGTCCTCGAGGACGATGGGAGGCCTTACCTCACTGAGGAGGACTACCGGCGCGTCTCGACTCTTCTGCTCTACTACATAATCAACCTGCAAGACCTGTGCGTGTCGAACGCAGCCTCCCGTTCCTCCTCGTCCTACTCCTCCTCTGGGAACTTTCAGTTCTACCTTCTGGCCCTCGCCAGCCTCCATCCGGCCGAGGACGGCCGCTTCCTGTCGCCCGGTGAGACAGAAAGTATCCTGCAGCTCATCAACCAGCACTACGACCCCTCCAGCCAAGAGACCTCCTCTGACCTGCAAGTAAGAGAGTGTTTTCGGACAGATGTGACGCCCCGAACAGATGTACGCCAGCTTATGTTTCACCTTTGGCTCCGCAGTGTATCGATGCCGCTCGTCTCCATGAGGAGGCTGACGTTAAAGGAGATCCGGGTGCCGGGGAGTCCGCTGTGCCCCGACTGGCCGCAGCCCTCATCAGCCATATCCTGCAGGGCCACTGTTTCAGACGGAGGAACCTCCCATCACCTGCCTTCTTCACAGACTACATCTTTCGATCTCTAAATTGCACGAGTAACCTGCAGATTATAGGCAAGTTCAAAAGAACATGTAGAAGTGTTATGTACTTTGAAAAAAGACATCATAGAGACTGCTGATATTACAGATTCCTCAAAGACCTTGAGGACAGATACTCAAATATTGCGTCAGAAGCTCTTCCACACTTCTATGAATTTAAAAAAAAAAGTTATCTTGTGAATGAAAAAGGTGAAATTAATTATTAGATATTGGTTAAAAAAAAAAGTGTATTATCTGCAGTTTCAATGACAAAATGATTGCATTGCATATCAAAACTAATAGCTCGTCCCCTTCTTTCTCGTTAGTCTTTTATGACTCCATAAATGAACAAACTGATTTGAAACGCTGATTAACTTTGATTTTAATCTGACCTCTTATTTCTCTGCTTAGACTTGGAGGAGCTGCTTCGTCAGTTGGGAGTAGGGCGGGAAGGAGTGACGCACTCTCACAACAGGAAGAGGCGGAGCAACACAGGAAGTGCAAAGGAAGTGGCTGTGCGTTCGGTGGACAGCTGCAACCAAACTGCAGGACTGAGCAGAGATTGGGCCCAGGTGAGACTGAGACCCGTTTCATTAGGTTTGTAGAAGATACAATGAACGGTGAACCACATTAAACAAAGTAAACTACAGCTACGTACTCTGAGACTTGATTTGAAACGCCTCCTATCCTCATCACACGTCACTACAACTTGTCTCTTCTTTTGACTCCAATCAGGTGTGTCTTTCAGCCAATCAGCTGGTGGATATTTTTGCACTGGATCCTCATTTGCCAATTTCCAAGGAGCATTTCAGACAAATTTGCCCAGCCATCATTCAGCAGTTGCTAGGCAATGCCTGTGAGTCTGCAGAGCAAAAAAGAAGAGGATCTCAGCCCACTGCTCTGGAGAGTAAGACATTTTACCTCATTGCTTCTCTCTACAAACCACAGCCATCAATAAATACAATATAAAGTATTGGATTTGTGACTTTGTTTACGAGGTTTTCCATTCTAGGTCGTCAGTTGAGATATTAAATATAAGAAATGGGTAAAACTGGATCGCTCTGGGAAAGAGAGTCACATACTGATGCAGAAAAACATCCAGGTTATTGGTCACGTTGTACATCTGGTTTTATTGCTTGTACAAATAACAAAACAAAAAAAAACCATACACAAATTAACTTGGAAATCAGGCAGGCAACCTCAGTGTCCTCTTTTAAATACTTATTTTTTTAAACTAGATATTATTTTCTATTCCATTAAATTTCGATTTTCATTATTTGTGTTTATTCTATTGTGTGAATGCACTTTGTATTTTCTGATTTTATGTCTACGAAGCACTGTAACCTGCGCTACATAAATAAAGGGTATTGTTACTATTATTATCATTATTATTCAGTAAAGTGGGATTATGCACAGATATGGATGTTTTTGCTTGAATTTGAATACCATGAATTTATTTTTGATTCTATCTTTTTTTTTAAAACGGACTCTCAGAAAGGAGTTTCCTTATTTTTGTTTTGACTGAGGGTTTGTCACAATTGACGACACAGTTCTGCATTATTCACACGTGGAAAAAGTGTGTTCAAACTCAAGCTTCTCTCTCCCTTCCTGCAGAGTACGGCTACAGCACCGCGGCGGTTCTGCTCATCACGGTGGGCTCCATGTTCGGCGTCTGCCTCATCTTCTTCAACTCCTGCCAGGAGACCTACACTCTCATCCTGCAGCTGTTTGTGGGCCTGGCGGTGGGAACCCTCTCCGGGGACGCTCTCCTGCACCTCGTACCGCAGGTAGGAGGCCGTCGCGCAGATCCCCGTGCAGCCAGCCTCACCCGTGTCCGCGGTGTGGAGTAAAGTGCTTCCGTCTCCTCGGCAGATCCTCGGCCTCCATGGCGACGCTCACGGCCACGATGACGAGCACCGTCCCGAAGAAAAGGAGCATCTGTGGAAGATTCTGGGCGTGGTCGCCGGGATTTACGGCTTTTTCCTCATTGAGAGAATATTCTCCTTTTTACTTCCCTCCCATGGCCACGTAAGAGGTTTTTTTTTTTCTTTTTTTCTAGCCTTTATCTGTTTAATGACACTAAACTGACACTGAGAAAAATAATGAAAACGTAGCGTATCATCGGAGAGGAGTTCAAGCATGGGCTGATCTTTATCTGGTCACCTTTTGTCATGACTGTGCATGTTGAGCAACGGTGTTCTCGTGACTTTCTTTTGTCTGCAGTGTCACTCCGGTGAACTTTCCCTTGAGCTGAACTGCAACGGTCAGTCACAGAGGGGCAAGTCCATCTCCACCATACAGCTGGTGAGTCTCTTGGCAGAAAAATCCTGATTCCTGTCATCGTCCCTGTTATTTACTCAGCGATAGAGGGGAACGTAGGACCCATGACAAGGCAGATCTTTTTGGGAAATTAAAGCAGCAGATCCCCAAAACACTGACACACACAAATTTCAGGTGCCGAGAAGAGAGAGAACAGGATACGAAAACAGAAACATATTTTGGTCTCGTGTGCCTCCGCAGTCAAAGTACCACTTTATCCTGAACGCACCATGCTCTAAATGTGTTCATGAGAATTTATTGTAAACATCATTAATTAAGGTTGATATCATCAATTACTTATTTTCAATTATTCATGACTAGTCCTAGAATTATTCCTGGAAATGCTAACGATAAGTCTCAGTCTCTGCTACTTTCCAGGTGTTTTGACTGACTCAGGTTGGTTTTGAGGGGCGTCGTGCGTAGTTGAATTATTATTATTACTGGTAATTCGCCGGCAGCTGCAACATTAAATGTGCCAAATTCAGCATCAGATCATGTTTATTTTCCTCCAACATGAAAACAAAAACCTTCATTCCTCCTTGTTCTAAAAACCAACAACAGCTGTGGTTGTGGTTATGTCAACACATCGATGTAATAACCTGTTACACTGTGAGCCCATTCGAAGTGTAAACAGTTTCTTTCACCTCAGTGACCCTTCACTCCTTCTCTGCTTCTCCAGTGTTGTGCTAGAGGGCGCTGTTCATAAGTTTTGGAGAGGTTACAGCACACTGGCACAACTCTGACCTCATCCTTGTCTCCTCATCCTTGTCTATCAAAAATCTTTCATCACACACACACACACACACACACACACACACACACACACACACACACACACACACACACACACACACACACACACACACACACACTACAGTACTAATCCATCAAATCCCAGTTAATTTTTTTTTATTGAAATTCACTTGAAATCCTTCTTGCTCTGCTCTTACATAACAGGGGATGAGGAGTGGTGTGGGAGGGAGTAAAGACACAAAGCACGTAGGATGTTGGAGAATGAGAGGTGTTGAATCATTCAGAAAGCACTTCATGCTTGTGTTGAATTGTAAACATACATTTGAATGCACACTTCAAAACTAGAACATTACAGAAACGGAGACGGGTCCCGAAGAGGAGGAAGCTCACGTGGAAAGATTGATTTGTAATGGATGTCTGTTGGTGAATCCCTTCATTCAACTCTGACATCGAATTATCTGTACCCTGCAGGGACCAGTGGACGACTTGGAGTGCACAGAAATATCGCCCGAACATACAGACACGAGGACGCCCTCACATCAGCGTAAGCTAAACTGCTCCTTCAAAAAAAACACAAAAAAACACAAAAAACCCCCGAACCACACAATCACACACATGACGATGAACAAGTTGCACTTTGTAATTAGTCGCCGGCACGACACAGCAGCCGTCACGGTCTGGGGATGAGCTTTGGACAGACACAGCCTCTCTTTGTGTTCCCAGGACAAGGGGTTCCTCTTTTGGCTGTGATGGTAATTGTCGGAGACAGTCTTCATAACTTTGCCGACGGCCTGGTTGTCGGGGCGGCTTTCTCTTCCTCGGCCGAGAATGGCATGGCGACCACCGTGGCCATCCTGTGCCACGAGATCCCTCACGAGATGGGTGAGAGGCCGCTGCGATTCCTTTTTCGAAGCGCCTTTGTTGCTTTCGATGAGGTCAAAAAACAACCGACTGACGTGTCTTCTTTACCTTTTTTGTCTCCAAGGGGACTTCGCAGTGTTGCTCAGCTCTGGACTCTCGGTGAAGACGGCCATGCTGATGAACTTTCTCAGCGCTCTGACGGCCTTCATGGGGCTCTACATCGGACTCTTTGTCTCCTCGGAGACAGATGTGCAGCAGTGGATCTTCTCCGTCACTGCTGGGATTTTTCTCTACTTGTCGCTGGTAGAAATGGTAAGGCAGCCCTCTAAAAGGATAAACCTGGTGGCAGTCCTTTTTTTAATTATTTCTTATTTTATACAAGTCCCGTTAAAAGCCCAAAACCATGTTGCACCATGCTGGTGTAATCTATTTCTTGGCGCCATAGACCTCTGGGTGACGTTTTTCTGCGGCTGTAAAAACTCACCAGAGGCCCAAATGTGTGTCAATGAACATCTGAAAATAGTCCCCAACAGATGCACTGTCAACTCATAAACATTTGCTCAAAATTAAAGTGACCAGAATTTGTAGGAAAGTAACCTATGCACTGGACTCCACTGACCCTGATATAAGATGATATATTTGAGGTTTGGACAAGAACGTGTTCGCAGCATCAGATGTTGTTTTTGAATGGAAAAAGAACCGGTGTAACGCCTACGGGGAGTGTTGCATTATGGGTTGTTTTTAGCCTTTGTGTTGCTACAGGCTAGCCGGTGTTCCCAGTGAACCGTTCAGAGTCAGCGTTTGGTTTGTTCCTTTTGACCCGCAGCAGTCTCCGAAGGCTCATGTACAGCATCGACGAGCAAAAGCGAGATCATGAAGTCCCCCAAACAGTAGAAACCAACCCGGGAGAAAATCTGCCAAAACAGCCAGGAATTAACGATACAGATGATAACGACGAGCTCAACGACGAGCTCAACAACGAAACATCAATGTGCACATTTTGCTCAGCAACAGCAGCTTCTGCGGCCACGCAGGGTAGTTGCAGGATTGTGGTGCTTTGAATTCTGCTTGGAGACCTGTCAGCTGAGGAAGGATGACCGAGCTCTGGTGCTCCATCCACTTTTTTCATCTCCTGTCTTTTTCTCCGGTGTCACGTCGCTTTGTGTTTTTGTGTTAAATGTATTAACGACGTACCACTGTGATCCCGCCAGGATGAACCGCCGAGCCACAGCCAGCGACCGTTAGATGGGCTCGATGCAATCGTTGAATTTGGTGTTTCCGTGGGCTCACTCGGCAATAAGAAAAAAAAAAACTATCGACTAACGCCAGCCTCGTCTCACGTTTCTGTCCAACTGCCGAAGGTTTCGTTTTTCCTCCTCTCTTCTTTCTTTCCTCAGCTCCCGGAGATGAGTCGAGTGAAGACCAGCAGACCGTGTCTCATGTTCCTCATGCAGAACCTCGGCCTCCTCATGGGTTGGTCGTGTCTTTTGCTGCTCGCGCTGTTTGAACACGAACTTAAGTTCTAACCGACCGCGCGCATCTCCTCTCGAAGAGTCGAGCTGAAACAAACGTTCACTTGTGTGTTTTTTTTTTTTTGTTTGTTTTTTTAAATTGTCATTGACTTGTTAATTATCACCTCCTGCTCCTTAAACATGCAAGTGTTAGTGTGTGCAACCGGGATGTTTTAACAAGTCGTTACGGCTCGACGAGCAAGTGTCTCATGATGTTTCAGCACTGGATCACACATATACAGCATGTTACTTGTAGCATTATGAAGCCTTTCTTTTTTTTTTTTTATACTTGATGATTTATTTTTGTATGTTAGGTGTAATAGTATCTGGATGCTAAGTGTCTAGTTTATTTGGCAGCAGCAGGTGCAACTGTGCATTTCTGTCGTTCGGTGAAATATTCATGTTGCCTCGGACAATCAAAATTTTGAAATGATTTCTCACCCACAAAATATATAAAGTATTCTAAATCTAATTATTTTCCTTTCCTTTAAAAAAAAAAAATCTATTTTCTTGTCGGAGCCTTTACGCTGACAGAAAATGAAACTTGTTTTGTTGATTATGTAAATGGTCTTGTCCTGTATATTCATTTGAGTGACACATTATTTTACATGCTTGTAATTTCCCCCACGATTTCCAAATATTTCACCTTCAAATAACAGCAAACTTTGGAACTCAAAGCAACTGTTCAATTACTGCACTTTGATTAAATTAATTTCAATTAAAAGGAACACTCAATAAAACTGGACTCATAAAATAAAATACATCTTTAAAAATATAAATCCAGATTTTGTGCCCTTGTTTAATCTGAATTTAATTAGCTCCTTTCAAAATGCCAAAAGTCAAAGACTGCGTTTCTTTCAGAAAATCTTCCAAACTACATACAGTAGGTCTTTCCAGGAAACTTATAAAACAATTCCAGAAATTATTAAAACATTACGGACCCATGAAATTGAGATTGACCTACATCTGGCCTACTTATGAATAAATAAAGCCTGATTGGCTTAATGAAAAACTCTAATTTTGGGCACAAAGAACGGACTTAAACCTTTGCGAGGCTTAAGCTGCTCTCAAACAGTTATTTTTGAAGGCCTGTTTTTGAAAAGCGTTGCTCTCGCTCAGCTTCTCATCTCGGAGGCATTGTTCTTTGTTTTTGAGGCCTCTCTGTGATCCAATATGAGGGCACTTCCACCCACCTGAGCCACTTGTTCTCCTCATCCACCAACCTGGATGACTAATGCTCGCTGCCGTGCAAGACAGAAACTGTGCGGCGATCCGACCCACACAAGAGCACACGCTCTTCACCGGGCAGAGTGGGCCTGCAGGAGGAGGTGGAGGACGGAGGGAATACATCAGCACAATGAGAGAAATGAAACACAGAAAATCAACTTATTTGTACATTAAATTGGATTTGTGATACGGAGGACAGAGAGTGGGTTTAAGAGAGGATTTTTTTTTTTTTTTTTTTTTAAATCAGCTTGCTTGTGATTAAATTCTGCCGCTCTCCGCATCAGAACATGTTTCTGTAAAATTTGAGCGAACAGCTGTCAACGTATTTACTTTATTTGTGCCGGGGATTAGTTTAATTGCGTGGTGATTGTTGTTAATTTGCCATTCTGGGCCTATTGTCAAACTGCAAAATCAGTTCCAGTGACAGTGTCATGAGATTATTGGACTATCATGTCAGAAAAAGCTGACAACCCTTTATTGTGACTTCCCAAGCAATGTTCACACAATTGGAGGAAGTCCGGTGCACTTTCTCTTATTCTTGCAATTTTGCTGTTATTTTAGAAATGCCAACCCCTTTGGCATTTCCAGGAAAGCTTTAGGCCGACTCGTTTGTGTGTAAACCTGCTCTTTTGCACCAAGGAGGCATTTTTTGGCATGTGTGCGTCTTTTCAAGGCAACTGCTGCCAGGAGGGAGGAAGGAAGGGCTTTTTATCTGGGCCATGTTGGTGTGGACACCGAGTGTCCTCACTCGCTCAGCAGAGACCTGCCAGATGAGGAGTTCAGCTCTTGGGTCATCGGGGCAGAGAAAAGCCGAGAGAGGCACACAGGACAGGAAATAGAAAAATGTTTTCCCTTTGATTCAAAAGGATCTGAGCGAAAATGATCCTCTGCACCTGTTTTTGCTGTCGCACAAATCCCTGCAGGATCCATGTGTATATATCTGCTGGTAGTGAGACTATTTACTTTTATAGAGTCATTTTACTGTTTGTTTACCTTTTCTGTCTTTATTTCAATACAGTGTGTAACATGGTCTCAATCTCTCCATCTGTTCCTGAGCTATGGTGTTGAATAATGGCCAGAAAAGAAGAACATTTTAATGTCACAGGGAGGTTGACCTCTGACCTTTTGGATAGATTAAAAAAAAAAAAAAAAAAAAAATTATCACTTCATCAATTTATTCTATTAAACATTTATATGTAATTTTGTATGTGATATTAGCAAATGAATTATTGTGTTATGACTAGTCATGAAATTTATGAGTTCACAGTTACCTTTGACCTACAAAATCTAATCCGAGGACGGATGGACTGACAACCCAAAAACAAATGCCTTTTTGTCGAAGCAGTGACAAATGTTCTGTATTAAATCTCAAAATATTACAAAAGATCAGGTCGACGTTAAATAAGATACTGTTTAGCAATTCAACAAGAAGAGTACAAAACCATAATTTAGGGCAGCAGAGTCCGACATATCCTGACTTTTAGTCCCTATTGGGGATCCAGGGACACTGGATTCCAAGTTTCCAATAATGCAACTCAAAAGCAGCCTCTGTTTGTGTCTGGTTAATGCCCACAACAGCTCCTTAGCAGCCACAGACTTCACTGTACAACTGTCATCACAGGCTGAGTGGTGCTTAACCATGACTAGGATAGATTTAACGGTGACCCTTTAAAATGCAAATGCACATGAAACCACTAGAGGGCAATGATGATTAATAATAAAAATAAATAAATAAAGGAGGGATTGTTCAGAAGCATGTTCATTGCAGCTCAGCACATATAAAGATGCGTTAAATGTATGTTTCCTCACCTACAAACAATTAGCTACACAAACATATACTCTGTATTAGCAAATGTCTCCTATATGTCTCCTATATATATATATATATATATATATATATATATATATATATATATACAACCAAAACAATTAGTCCATGCAATCTCCCAATTTGGTGTCAACTGATTTAATGGGAAATGTTTATCCCACTTGTTTATTTTTTTTGTGTCAGTCTAAAGTGCTGTGGATGCGTGCTTTCTAATCATATTCATGCCGGGATGCTGGTTATTCACTCCCATCCCTTTGTGTTGTGAGGAGGCAGAGGTGTTGGCGTTGGATGAGGGCGCAGGGAGCAGGAGAGCTCTCAGCCAGTGTGGGTAGGAAGTCCACTGATGAGGCTGTGATGCCGAAGGCTATAATATCAGAGAATTCACATCATCACCATTATCTGAACTTGGGGAGGGAAAAAAAAAAAAAACTGCAACCCTCTTCCTCGCAAGCTCCTCCTTTAACTCTCAAACTTGAAGATTGGCGGTGCCAGCGAAGCAGCAGCAGCAGCAGCAGCAGCTGCTCCTCGTTTCATGCCACCGTTCAAACTCCCTGACAGAACTGCGTAAAAAAAAAAAAAAAAAAAAAAAAAAAATGCGCTTTAGCTTTTTCCCCGGACCCAGCCGGGACGTCTGTCCGGGCCGACGGGTCGTGTTGAATATTTGGTTTTATCAAACGGTGTAATGGTCGTCAGTAATATTCCAAAGACAAGAGCAGCAACATCTCCAGACAAGCGCATGGACTCTCTGGACCACCCGATGTTACAAGTAAGTTGATTATATTTAAATGGCACCGATATTTTCACTTTTTTTTTTTTTTTTAATTATTATTATTTTTTATTTTATTTGAATTAATTAATTTATTTTCCATTTTAATGACCGGTTCTCTCGCTAGTTCTCGAGAGTTTAAGGAAGCTAAAAGACGTGAAACGACACACCTGTCCAGCTTCCTCTTCCTATTGGTGGCCGAGACGAGCTTGAATTAAGCTCTTGAGTCGCGATGAGTGCCGAGATTTGAATTTGTAACGGTCGATTTTGATCCAAAATGTCGTCTCGACGTATACTGTCAGGTTGGAGAGCCAATGTTTACTGTTTTTATTAGTGTTTATTCAAATGTCAGAAAAAGTTTCAACTTTAATTTAAGTGCTCAGTCAAATATGAGACAGGTTTTTAACACGAGGTAGCATAGTTACTAGTGAAATTAGTCATTTACATTTAGAGGAAAAAAAACAACAACCTGTAAATCCATTTTTTTTTTTTTTTTTTTTTTTACCACTGGTTGTAAAGTGTTTGCGTCCTTTACTTCACTTTTCAAATATAATTTTGAAGTATTATTTGAAATGATGAACATGTAAAGCAACGTTTTAATTTTGTAGCTATGACATTTTTTATTTTTTTTAATTTTTTTTTTAAAGATTATAGCTTCGTTTCAACTATAGCAGTATGTCATATTTCAATAACTTATCATATGTTTTGCCAAATAGTTATATTTGGTAGCATTCGTAAATGGTCGTCTAACCGCTCTTTTAGACCATGAAAATATCTTCTGAAGGATTGCAGGTACAAAATATTAAACATGATCCCTCCTCCATGCGGTAAAGCACATTTCTTTTTACATGTATGATGTTATTTCTATTTGGTTGTCCAGACTCTCTGTTGGCAGCTCAAACTGGCTTTCATGGCCGTCTCTCTCTGCTCTCTTTATATTCGTGATTAACGTGTCCCGAGGGAGCGGCGCTGGAATAAAAGGCAGACTTGAAAATGAATTTCTGGTTTTCCGTTGCCACTGGCAACGTATGCTGTATGAGCGCTTGTACATTACTTTTCTAAGCCCTCATCATATCAGCTCGCATAGCAGACCACCCACATAATTACCATCATCTTGAAACCAGTCATAATATTACACTTGCAATAAAACACTGAAAGCTGCACCGAGTTAACTAACGGTGAAGCTCTGCATGTTTATGTTAAACTTGCTGTGAAACCAAAACTCTACATGTTGATATAAATTCCTGAAACGGTTAAGATCCCTCTGCAGCGCGATTTCGATTTATTAGATGAGAGACCCAACGCAATTGCATTTTAAAGTTCATCTGAAGCTCGAATGAAATCCAGCAGTCTTGAGTTAGACAAATCAAGTTACAGTCTTCGTTGTATAAACATCCCACAAAGGCTTGAAAGTTGAGTAGAAGCAGTCGGTCAAATAAGTAGTTATTTTGAGTAAATTAAAATCATCTGATTCCAAAGCCTCTCCAAATTGTTCACATCATTTTTCAAGCAAAAAAAAACGTTTTACATTCACTGGTTGCATTTTTGTAGTTGTTGCTTTTCTCTGTTTTATTTCACTGTAAATAATGAATATGTTTGGGTTATGAAATACCGTGATGGGACCTATTTTTTTTTTTTTTTTGTGCTATTGTCTGATATTTGATAGAAGAAATGATGCAATCAATAATGAAATACAGCCCGGGTTAAACTCGATTTTTGCAACTATTGAAGCATTTGATTTGAGGAAGAGATTTTCTAAGCTTGAAAAGAACTTTAACGTCTTTAACATTTTCCCTCTTGTCCTTTTTGGCCCTGAAGTCTCAAAGCAAAGGAGCTCGAAGAAAAGGCCGGTTTAAAGGCTCGGATGGCAGCACCTCCTCCGACACCACAACCAACAGCCTCGTTCGCCAGGTAAGGATGACGGTCCGGTTCTGGTTTAATTCGAGCTTTTGGGTTCCCTCTTGTGCCTCTGTTGCATTGCCTTCCCTCTTTCCCTTATTTCGTATCAGCTCTCTCCCATCAGTTGTCGATTTGAATTAAGAAAAACAAAACATGTGCTTGGGTAAAGACAGCAGGTGCGTACAGCTCTGGGATAAAGTTGTGCTGTTTTAGCAGGGACAAGGAAGGCGCATCTGTTCACCGAACAAAAATATCACGAAGTGTGATCAATTATCTGACAAAAGTTCCTTCACTTTGGAATGTAACACTTGTGTGTGTCTTTGAGTTGTTTTTTTGTTTTTTTAAATACCTGAAAGTAAATGCAAACTGGCATACGACCTCAGTCATCATCATCCATCAGGGATAAGATGTGCATTGCAGTGAAAGCTCTCTGTAAACACTGCTGGGTACAGTATCTTAAGTGGAAGCTTCTCGTCTGAGCTGCGTCCTCGGTGCTCTTGAGTGCAGCAGCGACACAGCGGCCTGTTATAAAGCAGACCCGGCGAGGTGCACGCTCAGCGAGTCTGGTCTTTGTTGAGCAGACCTGCGAAGGGGACAGGACGGGCCGGGTTAAGGATGCGCAGTCCTGCCTAAATGTTTCTGCCTTTTTTGGAGGAGGCACAGATCGCCTTGTCTTTGGCACGGCAGCGACCGAGCGACGGGAAGCTGGAGGGGATCGGAGCAGAGTGTCACTTCTTAAACTGCTATCTGCTTCGTCTCAAGGCCACAAAAAAAAAAAAAAAACTTCTGAATGAAGAAAGTCCTACAGCTCAGCTTGAGCTGCTTAGTGAGAAATTGTCAGATTTTTTTTAATTTTTTTTTTTTTTTACCGCCACTCTTGGGAGCTCGTGCCCATTCCCACAGTCCCGTACCCAAATGAGGAGTTCCCCTCCGGTACGAGTCATCACTTGGTTGAGCTGAGAGTGACCGTCAAGTCTGCGTCGTGACACCACATCCTACAGAAACGAGAGTCCATTCAAGTAAGAGAGAGCAGAGGGATGTGAAGAGTGGAGGAGTGATGTGTTTCAGGGTCAGAGAGGGCCTTGCATGCCGAGCAGAAATATCCTCTTGTGGACGTTTACTGCAAGAGGGCCCCAGAAATAGAAGACCTTCCAGTAACTTTTACCCTGTTTGAATAATAATGTAAATACTGTGTTATTTGATTGTGCTCCAGTAACACAGTAGTTTTGATTTGACCTAATTCTCCTCTCGTTTCCGCTCCATCACACTAATAGTGATTGTTAGGATACAAACACCGTCCTAGGAAAGTATGAAACTAACTGACTGCTAACTCACCGCCCATTCATCAGTCTGTCATTTGGCCCCCCCGTCTGCAATGTAAACTGTTAAAGTTGTGCGACTGGCTTGAAGATTTTGAAATGATCTGTAGTGTATTTACTTTTGCTCACCCTGCTGTCTGACCTGTTGTCTTCGTGCCTCGCGGTCCTTTCATTCTTGTAGGCGTCTCACGAACATCTCGTCGGGGTCGCCGCGCGGGTCCGTCCGACGCAGCTCCTGGCATCGAGACAGTCTTCCGAATAAACAGCTCCTAGAAGACAGAATTACTCATGCTCCTGCAGATAGAGAGGGCAGAGGGCAGACAGAGAGTAGGTTGCGAGAGAAAGGATGAGAGACGCTCCCTGTGGTCATGGCCTGATGCCCGTGGGGAGTGTGGAGGAGGCTGGGAAGGATGGAGGTCCAGGCCAGACCACACCGCTCAGTCGTGGGAGTAGCGAGGTCACTGTTTTACTGGGGCCTCAGCGCGCCATCGAAAAGCAAGAAAGGGCAGAGCTGTCATGGGTTTGTTGTCAAACGTCGACATCGTCAGGTGGATGGTTTCTTTTTTTTTATTGATGTGGAGGTGGTCTAGCTCTGCGGTGTAAGCAAACACGTCGTCTCGCTAATGGCAGGTTGCGTGGTTTGTCTGCGGCGTCCATCTGTTCTTGCTTATGTCGAGCGGTTATAAATTCTAATAAATAGAGATTGGGATCGTGTACTCTACATCACTGCTCGAGCTCCCTACATGGATTTCCTTTTACAGTCCGCACATAAATGTCAAGCCTGTTTCTCGTGAGGTAGAACAACAGATAGGTCAGCCTCAAGTTTATGAAAGCTGAGACAACCTCGCGCTTTACGTTAGCTCTCTTGTTGGGATTGATTTAAAATACGGGTACCACTGTCATGGAGGTGAAGTGAAATAGTTGCATTAGCTTGTTAGCTTAGCATAAAAACAGAAAAGTGTAAAAACAACAAGTTTTCTCTTACCTTCTAAGCATTTTCAGACAACTATCCAGCACTCCTGACCAATGGACATTGATTATTGTCTTTATTGTGTTTTTCCTTTTTATGTCTCTATATATCGAGCCTCGATTTCTGTATTTTCTGGTCGTGTTCGAAACTCAAAACGTCTGATATGAGTCCGTGCATTGCCTGGAACTGTCTTTAGTGTGTCTGCTTTTGCCTATTGCATCCTGGGAAATGATCCAGTCCCCCATGACTCCGAATAATAATAAACTTTCTTTATATAGCGCTTCTCTAAAACCAGAGCTAACAAAGTATTTTACAGAGAGCGAGGAAAAAAAAAAAAAAAAGAAGCACAGAACAAACAGCATGATTAAACACAAGTAGATGGATTGCTGAAAAGCACGTCTATTAAAGTTTGTCCTTCATACTGAATTAAAAAAAGACGCGGAAAATGTCTTCTGTCGGGTTATTTCAAAATGTCAAAACTCTGTAATGATGAAGATCTAATAACTTTTTCTTTCGCTGAGGAACTGTCAGTTGAGCTGCAGATGAGGATGTGAGGCTGCCCTTTAGCTCTTGGATTGGAGTATTGGCACCAGGTGTAGATGGGTTTTAGAAGTGTTTGCCAAAGTCTTTAAATTATCAGGATAACGTGAGGACAGCCATAAACTTGAAACTTTATAGATGAGGCCTGCAATATTCTATTGTCTTACTATTGTCAACAAAAGCCCATCATCATGAACAGAGTTGACGCGTTTTGGACAACAACAGCTGTGTTGCCCAGCAGAATAAAATATGCTGTCAATTTATGGTATTTGTGGACAATAAGGGGTGGAGCTAATTAAAAACAGACGAGAGAAATGTTGATGAAAAGCACCTGCTAAAAGGATCATTTCAGTGTGCCGTGTGCTGAACTGTCAGCAACATACAGTCCAAAATTTGGATTTCAGACTCGTGCGTAAACTTGCATTACTCAGAGCATTATATCATAATTAACCTCCTTCTGCTTCTCACACTCACCATGTTTATGGAAATGGTTGCACCAAGCTTCCCACTTTCCCTCCGTGTTACCCGCCTCCTTCTGGGCTCTTTCACCTCCATCTCAACACGACATAGTGTGCCACGATGTGTCCCACCGCAGCAACTTTTCCACGGTACAGTTTGACACTCTCTGTCTGTACATTCAGGCTGGAGAAGTGGATTTTTGGTGATGAAAGGCTGCCTGAGAGCGTGCGGTGAGGACAGAAAAGCCCGTCTCATTCTCCCGCTGATTGCGAGCATTTTTCCCTCTCATCAGTCCCTTGATTATTTCTTTTCTACTTAACGGAGTAAAGGGATGACGCAAGAGAGCTTGTTATGGCTCCGATGCTTATCAAATCTGGCAGCCCTTGTGTTTTTATGCAATGGATACGTTACATACACTCTGGTGGTGGTATGGAGCGGCTGCCACTGTAAATCTTGGGAGGTTGAAGTGTAACATCAACCCTGCAGACCTTTGCTGAACTCTGGGCAACCAATGTCGAGATTTTTCCAGTAGTAAATATTTCTGGCGGGCCATATGTAATCTCTGGCATCAAACTGCAGTAATGATGCCCGGGGTATAATGATGTACTTATGTGAAAATGTGGAATCCAGACGGGCATCTGTAAAGGCTGCTGCTTTCGTCGATCATTACAGTGGCACCAGACTGACATCTAGTGGCAAAATGTATTATTGTGGGTATTTAAACCAAATCTGTATTTAGTTTAACAGTATCATTTATTTTTTTATTTTTTTATTTTTTTGTGTAGTCATGGTGAAGGATCTGTAACTTCCAGCATGTGTCCCCGTCATGTTAAACTAAAGCCTCAAAAAGGGAATTTATTGTTTAACTTTGGGTTTTTAGTAAACAAGCAAATTAAAAGAAGAGTAAAAGCACATACTGCACACAGACGACCTTAAAGGTTTTATTTAAAGACACTAAAGAAGAGCATATCTTGCCTTGACAATTGACCTTAATCCAAGTTCCTCAGCCTCCACGCTGAGCCGACCGCCTGCAACCAGCTAAGGCTGACTACATTTTGCAGTGTGTTGATGCACTACCCCCCTAGTGGACAAGGTCACTGCTTCCTGCTATTACAAATGATCAAGTCAGTCTTCCCTTTAGATAATGTCTATCAAAAATGCGGTATCAGGCATTGCACTAGATTATAAGGACGGGTGCAGCATGTTGGTTGAAAATGATGCTGATAATTCACACTTTGTGAATTTATAGTGATTGTCGTCATGTTTTTCTAGTGACTGGAGTTTAGTGTGGTTGCCTCATTTGTTTTGTTTATAAATAGGGCCATTAGAGATAATTATTTTCACGATCAATTACTCTGTCAGCTGTTCTCTTAGTTAATATGTTAATTGTTAGGCGTATAAAATGTCTGAATTTTGTATAAATGGACAGTTTCAAATTTGTTGTTTTGGATGAGAAATAGTCCAAAACCCCAAAATATACACCTTACTATTACATAAAGCTAAGATAAGCAAGAAAGAAAAGCTTACAGAAGAGATGTAACAGGCAAGTATATATCTCTTTTTGTTTTAATCATAAGATGGAATAATTTAATTCACTCCTCCTCCTCCTCCTCTCTTAAAAGCTCTTTCTTGCTGCCCTTTTGATTGATTGAGACTGTCCTCTGGGTCGTGATGGAGACGAAGGGAGAGAATAGACACGTCTTTCCCCGGTAGATGTTCACAGTGTTTTTTTTTTTACCTACATGTGTGTAGTGGTATGGTATTAATTTGTATAAAAGCAGGAAGTGGAAGTGGAGCTCCTTGAGTAAAGTGGAGCTTCGAAGGTGCATCCAGAAAGCCCACAATGAAGCTAAACAGTGTTTTACTGTGCAGACATGTTCCCCTGCAGTATCATTCACGGCATCAGCAGCTGAGTGATGATCACTTCTCAAAAGGGGAGGGGGAGGGGGGCAGCCTCTGACAGATTAACTGATAGATAGTATTGCTCTCTCCCTGTAAGATGCCCAGCTCTGTTTATAATGATGCCTTTCCATCACAGCAGACACATGTCGGCATGCGAAGTATTGGCAGTAAACTAAAGAAGCTTCACCCTTGATGAAAGACGATGCCAGGTTTATGTTGGGTTGAGTGTTTGTCAGACCTGAGGAGATATATATATATATATATATATATATAGGTACTGATACTATCACTGATGAGCACAAGTCTGTACAGGGTTGTTGTGTCCAGGTTCGCTCTGTGTATTCACCGAAACGGCGCCGTTCTTTTTAAGTTCTTTGTCGGCTATGCCAACCCTTAGAATAAGACTGTAAATAGAACGATATGTCTCGTCTGGCTTTGCCCCCCAAAAAAACAACGCTAACCTTGCAGCACCTCCGGAGCTCATTAATTAGCATACATTGTGTATATTTCAAGTGTAAAAAAAACAAGGGGCTGGTAGGTGGATTTTTGTTACCGTTGCACACCCGTGTCTTAACGCCAAACCAGGCTAACTGAACGCTGGCTATGGCTTTATATTTATAGGTAGAAATGTGTTATGTAAATACAGTCCCTGTAACATTTATGAGCTAAGATAAATCATCACCACTCGCACAGGAAGTGACTCAAAATGCTCACGGCACATGACACACGGGATCCAGGATTATCCAGCAGTCCGTGCCCGTATCTTGCAATGTTAATGTAAGTCGAGACTAATTCATGGATCTGCTCCATGATTCAGATCTGCTCCAAAACTCGGTGAGTCTTTGGCCCACGCGACACCCTTTAAACCAAGCTGCATGAAAATCTGGCTGGTAGTTTTTCTGCAATCCTGTTGATATGAGGACAAACGAACAAACATTTGTTTGTTCGGCAGCCTAACCTTTTTAGTGGACATAATGATTTGCACATGTCTCTTGAATGAAAAAAAAAAAAAAATCGATGAAAGACTGATGAAGAATCGTCACATTTGACTCTGGGTGTAATCAATTCTAATTGAATTCAACTGTAGTAACGTGAAAACTGTTTCTAATTGTGGCTAAGTTGAAGCACCTCCAGTTGGTCTCTTACAAGCTCAGTCAGAGCCTCTGGATAAAGGAATGATACACGGTATGTATAATAGGTACAGGTATTTTATTTTCCTTAGCAGTTGCTGCTCGGGGAAACCTATCTCTTCTGATTTGTGAAGACAAATAAAATAATTTGTGTTTATCTTGACGCGGCCCTTATCTGACAGCCGGAATCGAGTTGTTATTCTACTGATAAATTATAATCTGTGCCGCCTCAGTCAGGGAGACTGATGATGTCTTCAACATCACAATCAGCTCCGCACAATATTCGGACGGAGCACGCTGTAGGCTGCACGAAGATAAAGGAGGGGGCATAAAGGGAAGAAAGAGACCAGAAACCTGTTCCTTTAAAAACAATGGCCAATGCCATTTTATAGCAATAACATGTCTATCTCTTTACGGCAGCTTTTGTGAGCTAAATGTTATTCCTGCAGCAATTACAACTAACATCCAACCATAAAGACTAAATACATACGGAAATATCACCAACTGTATAAAGAAATGACATTGCAAGTGTTGCTGAATTCAATTTTGGCTTCATGTTTATATGTAAACCAACTGAACTGATGTAAAGCCATGATGGCTTCTCTATTAACCTCCGTTTATAATGCCTTTCATTTCAAGAAAAGTTTGCCAAAAATGCTCTTCAACATCTTAAACATGTTCTGATATTCCTACATCAATTCCAAATTAGATTACATTGATTACACAACTGAAATTGTAGCCGTGCTAAATCTTACAAAAATGCCTCAGTCCCTCATGCTGTGCACTCACCTGCCCTTGTTGCCAAATGAGATGCACGTCCACGTCCACAGTCATGCTGTGTATATGAATATTACCTCCGTGTCCCCATCAAAAGTGTCTTTCGTTGAACACAAAGACATTCGGAGACTATGTGCATTTCTAGCTGACGCAGCAGTTATCAACCCAGCTGTGAGGCAGCTTGTCATTTGGGACTTCATCACCTGAAAGGCAGTGGGGAAGGGCGGGGGGGGGGGGGGTGATGAGAAGGTGAGGTGGGGGGTGGGAGGGAAACAATCACGACAGCCCTGCGGTGACACTCGGCAGTGTGGCGCGACTGAACAGTGTGAGTGACTTCCCTCTGCACCACCGGCAGAGTTGTGTCTCTGCACGAGGCACACGCACACACACACACACACACACACACACACACACACACACACACACACACACACACACACACACACACACACACACACACACACACACACACACACACACACACACACACACACACACACACACACACACACACACACACACACACACACTGTTTCTATAACATAAAAGCAGTGCAGTCTCTTTCGTAACCAGTAACTGTCTCAGCGCCCGTCTTAACCACTCGCACGGAGAAAGCATGAAGCGTAATGCAATGTGAATGAGGCCTGAGTCATGACTCCAGAATAAATAAATAAAATGAGTGAGGAAGCAATAATTAAAAGCTGATTTAAAAAAAAGGGAAGGCATAAAGTCAAAAAGCCAGTGTGTGCGTGTGTGTGTGTGTGTGTGTGTGTGTGTCAAGCTTTTTAAAGCGGACTGAACCCTGGATGAAAGGAAGGAGGAGAGGCGGGGAATAGAGAGGCGTTGTCCTCCATTAGGAAGCAAGGGACAGCGGTCAATAAAGGACACTCAGAACTCCACCTCCTCCCCGTGATGAGAAGGAACTTGTGTGTGATGATGAGTGTGTCTAAATCCACTTGCAGCTGAACCAGCGTGCCAGCCCTCCAACTGTACGTCTCTGCCACAGCACAGCAGTGCTGCAGAGGATTTGGCAGCACTGAGGATCTGCTGGAGCGTGTACAGACTTCGGGGTGGGGTAAACAGTGAGTTGAGACGTGCACCTCTGCTGCAACAGTCCCGGAGATGGGCAGAAGATGAGGAGGAGGGGGGACTCTCAGAATCGGACTTTTTGAATCCACGGCGTTTCGGAGTCAGGGGGGAGAAAGGTGCACACGTGGGGAGGGGGTGGACAGGAGCAGGGGGCTGGTGTGGATCTGCTCACTCCTCCATCAGGGAATCTCTGCTGCCCTCATCGCCTCCTCCTGCGTCTTTCGGTGGTCCGCAACCCTGCGGGCCGAGTCTGCCGGCATGGACCGAGGCTGAGTAAATGCTGCTGCCTGACAGGGAGTCTGTGAGACGGCCGTCCGTTCCTCCCCTCCCTGGTCCCCTTCATGCCGTGCTGTGGGCTGGGCCATCGCCGGAGAGCAGAGCTTCCATATGTGAGTGTGCTGATTTATCGCGGGGGTTAGAGGACAGACTGTGTGTGAGTGAGAGATTAAGAAGCTGATGAAGCCAACAGTTGCCAGCATTTGGAGACTAATGTGTTTTATTATAATTGTTTCGTGATGGCTGGTGAATAATTCAAAGATTATGTTTCCATACATGCACAACTTCAGTGAAAATATCAGGGCTGCTTCAAAGCACCAATCTGAACAGTCAGTGGACGGCTGCCAGCTTTCTCCTTCGATGTTGATCAGTGTTCCCTGCTTCTGTTGATCTCTATCCTGAAACGGTCCTGAATGCTGCAGGATTCAGCTGAAATGTTTCAGTTGCACCGACCTGACGGCGTTCTGCAGAGCTCTGTCCTGACTGTGCATGCCGCCAGACATGATAAATCTTTTATTTCATATTTATTCCAGGGTTTGGACAGAGAGCTGCGGTCGTAATGTTTTTGAGTACTGTGGGTTCACGCTGCAGGCACATGCTCGGGTTGACAGTTTGACTTTATTGGGCTCTACTGGTTTATTTCATGCGTCTTTAGTGTACTGGTGTCTGGGATCAGAAGCTGTGTATCATTAGAATAAGTCACGCTGTGACTGTGAAGCTTAATGAAATGCAGTGAGAGGAGAATGTGTGTTTGTCTGCGAGCAGGTATGGCTCTGTGACGGGAAAATTTGATGATACATGCATTTTTCCATACTGTCCTTTGCGTACTTGATTCTGTCATTCAGCTGTGGGTGGTTTGAATAAACTCCTTTGTATTGCACAAAGGCATATTTTCTGTCTGCAGTCTCCATTACACTGTTCATCAACAGAGCGATGCAAAAAAACATAAGGGTGTTTTTTTTTCTTTTTCTTTTTTTTCCTCCTCTTTCTCTTCCACACAATCCTCCAGTACTGCAGACAAAAATGATCCTCTTTAATTTAGTTTCACCACTAGATGGCCACGTTACACTTTGACTCTTGCACACACACAAGCGTTCACACCGACTGTAAGTGCATATACACACCAGTTCCATACACAGAGAAAATCCCTTAATACCGTCAAGGCTCAAAGATAAAGTTTTCACAAGCGTGGTAGAAATTTTTTTTTATTCCATTTTCTAAAATAGGTTATGGAGTCATCCTCAGATACAAGGTAGTAGCTCATTTGAGACATAATATCTCAGATGGACTAAAACTGCGATATCTAAGCACAGAAAAGTATTTCTAACAGAGTGAGGGCATCCTTATCTTATGTGACATCAGTTCACATGAGTTCAGTTCAGTTGTTTCGGGGATAATTTGTATGTAGTGCAGATAAAGGTGTTCACCTGTTCAGTCTGCAAAAGATAAAGCAGCAACTATGGTCAATGTTATTTTTCATCAAAAATGGTAATCAATGCAGATTTCGTCTTTTCAATTTTGACTCTAAGTACTGTATCAGGTTTTGTCATGTTGGGCAGACAAAACAAGACATTTCTAAAAATCCTGATTTGGCTTTTGGAGATTATTATGGTCTTTTTTTTTTTTTTTTTACTAATTTCTTACGTTTTCTAGATAATAAGCAATTGATAATTTTTTTTTTTTTTTAAATCAGTAGATCACCAACAAATATTTTCAGCGTTGATCTACATCGTAGTATAAGCCGTTTTATCCCTATTCAAAATAAATTTGGATCTTCCAAAACACAGACTACAAAGAAAAAAGAGAGAAGCTATGTTCGCCCAAGTACACATCGTGTAACCCGAGGCTGCGGGTAAAACCTCCCAAAATATGACCTCACACAAACCAAAACTAATGATGCTTCAAAAGTAAATTAGTAAATTCAATCATTTCCAAATTCATCACCATCACCGAGTTGATGAGGATCACTCTAATGCTCCGAGGAACAATTGATGGGTGCACAAGTCAGTGTGTGCGACTGTGAGCAGCAAGCGATACACCAGTTGCAACCAATGAAGTCGGCCAAAAGAAAGTTGCTTTTCTCCGTCGGACTTGGAGGATCCTTTTGAAAAGAGACCGAGACACGTGGGCCCATTATGACGTATTCTGTCTGGAAATGTGAACTTCGAAAGGTCCAGGCTTTGAACTGGAACAAAAACTGTATTCCAGATATTGTATATACGGAAGAATGCTAACGGTCCTGTGCAGACTGCTGTAGTTGGGTTACACAATCGTGGGTTTTGTGTGACACGCGCCGCAGTAGGCTGGATCAACATTTACTGTACAACCGAGTAAGCTTTAATTTAACTGATGAGTGGATTAGTGTAGGACCAGCTGTTGAAACACCACACCGGAGCGTCTGAGCCCCATGTGTAAGGTGTTTGCCTGAAAACAAACCATTCGCTGTGGTTGAGTATCACTGGCAACATGTGTTTGTGTTTAACGACTGTAAGCGTGTTTAAATTAATACAATGAGTCCAGCTAAAGCCGGGGTTTTTGGCAGAGGGCGGTCCAGTGCTGAACTTGAGAGGACCTCCGCTGTCGTGACACACCGCTCTCTCAATGACACTCCTCTCACATGTTTCCAATACGGAGCACCAAACCGCCGTTTTACGTCTGAAATGGGGCGGAACACAATTCTGCTCTGCATGGAATGTGGAGCAACGGAGACCCGGCCGGATGGGACTACGTCTGACAGACTGAGTAGCCAGTCCCAGACACTCCTCACGGAAACTCGGCTAATTGAAGACAGCAGGGCCTACTCCAATTCCCCCTTTTGTTTTCTAGGCTTTCCTGCTTGCCATGATGCAGCAGCAGTAGCCAGTATTATCCGAGTCATTAAGCGGCACAGAGAGCCGAAGAAAAGCAACTTGAGTTTAATTTCGGTCGTGTGAAAGTTGGTAAACTCTTCATATATATGTGTGGCGAAGAGGGGAGTACAGTGCTTCTGTTTTTTTTTATAGTCAGTAATGTCTGCTTTATGGCTTATGAATATGCGGTTTCATAATCATCCAATTATTGACATTTAAAGCCCTTTGTATTCTGTAAAAGAAGATAGCAGCATATAGCTACATTAGTCCATACTCGTGCACAGTAGGGCTTTGAGCTCCCGACTTAAATAAAATAATGCTAATATGCTAATGTTTAGTTCTCCATCTGAGTTTAGCATATTGGCATGTTAATACAAACATTTGCTAAGCAGCTCTAAACACATTACAACTGAGGCTGATTTGAAAACATCCTTTTTAAAGCTGTTTGCAGATCAACAACAAATTAAAACGTTGATCTGAAGATAGCGCAAAGTAAAAAGTGATGACATCAATGCTGAAAGGGAGACGGATACCATTTCACAGCCATTCATCTTGTAATTCTCGAGACATTTACCTCAAAGAACAGATGTGGACCTCATGGTGGGACTAGTGAGGGATCAATAAATTCAGGCGCATTCCTCCTTTTGTCCAACATCTTGTGCCGATTCATTCAGTAGTTGATGGCAGATACTTCGACCTGCTGGGAGGTGTTTAGGTAACCACATAAAGAATGAGAAAAATCAAACACTGGAGTATTACGCAGACGGGTGTAATTGTTCCCAGAAACGATTTGAGTTTGTGTGTTAGCGGTCAGCTAAGCTCCCATGACAAAAGAGTGACCTGGAATTCCCAGTTTTCCAGGCACTGGGACGGATGCCCAGGGAGGAGTGTCGAGCCAGCGCAGAGCAGACCGGAGCAGGGTTTCCTTGGCAGCAGTTGGACGTTCTTTCACTTTTCCAGAGAATATGGAAATGTCCGGAAACTGAGCAGTTAATTAGCCTCGGAGGCCCTCAGGAATGTCTCGGATTTAGGTGGATTTTTATTTTACTGCTTTTACATAATCTATCACATCACCACTGGCCTGGAAAGTGTGATAAATATATATATATATATATAGATATATGGATCTATATATATATATATATCTGTGGAGGCCTGTGTAGAGTATAGCACTACTGCCGCCTGGAAACACTGACGTCAGTGACACTCCTCGCACCGACCCTAACTCGGTCTGAGTTTTAAAACTCCCGATGGTCTGGAAACAGTGAAGTCATGGGCGGAAAAGATGCAGCTCACTACCTACAAAATGTGACGGTGATGGATGAGGGTGTTCCATCTTGTAATGTCTGCTGCTGCGATACGTCGCTGCAGACTGACTTCCTGTTTGTCTTTACCCCGGGCGCGACGCGCGTCAGGAAGTCGAGACAAACGGTGCACGAGTAACACCGGGCTAAGTGGGTCTGTGGGGCTGCGCTGTCCTTTTGAGTTAGCTGAGACTGAAGCTGAAGGGAACCAGGAAAACAAATGTCTGTACCGAATTTCACGGCTGTCCTTCCAATAGGTGCTGAGACCTTTCACTGAGACCCACACATGGTGGCGCTAGAGGAGAAAGTCAGGGCATCACCGAGGCCGTTGCGATCCATCGTCCGAAGACCGTGAATGTCCGCAGAAGTGTGTAAGTGACGTTGGCTCACATCCAACCGTTCTACTGGCTACTACTGACAAAGACTACTGCATGCAAAAAAAAAAAAAATGTCCATGCAAGAACAGGGACAATCTTTTGAGCATTTAGTCAAACTAATCAACAATATTTAGTCTCCAGACTACGCCACTGTATTATCTCAATAAACCTGCACGCTTTCCCATTCTCTACTCTTTGTTCTTACAAAATGCTCTGCTTCTGTGCAGCAAATGCCGGCAACTGGGGATTTCTAACCTGCTGCATGAGATACAATGTGAAGTAATTTGCTCTCTCTGGTTAATTCAGTCACGTCTCGCTCTCTCTAACGTGCCATGATGGCCGGTTTGCTGCTATCAGTGGAAAGCAGCTGCTTTGAGGGGCTGGAGTGCCATCGCAATTTAGTTGTGAGGCTTGCAATTTCTGGCAGTCTGTTCAGTAATTCCATTTATTGGTGTTGTTATGTTCTACTACAGCACACACCTTCACAAAGGCAACTGTCTCTAATGTCTGCAGCTGTTGGTGGAGCTGTGGTATTTATTTGTCACACACAAACGCAAGGTTAGATTTAAGGCACATTTTTTTTTTTTTTCACTTTGATATAATTCCAGATACACACCTTCACCTATCCTCTAATATACCTCGTTGCTCGCTGTGCTCTCTGTCGTTTCCTTCCAGTAACGACCTACACGTATCGTGGTATCCGCCGAAGAAATTGACAAACGTGCTCACCATTAGAGCGATGACAGAGTGTCGTGTTCTCGGCTAACACCCGTTAAATTGGCACCTCAGTCAGGCGGGGCGGCCGGGCCAAACTGAGCAGCACTTAAAACAGGAGCAGATGTTCTTTGAGGCCAATTAACAGCAGAGAGATGCAGACAACCTCGTGCACCGGAGGAGGGCTGCTGGTCCATATGGATACAAGAGACAATTAATTAGAGCGATGGATGTTAAAAATGGATCAAGAGCTGTGTAAAGTTTTTTGCTCTGATGTGAGAGTTTGATTACATGTTTGTTATTTAAGGATTGGCCGTTGAAATAAGCCGGCACTCACTGGCAGAATTGCAGCCATATGCTGTCACTACAAATGAAAAGGGAGCTTCAGAAATCATTACGTGAAGGGTTAAAGTCTACTCCGCTGCAATGGTTATTCGATTAATGGGGTCAGTCGACCAAACTAAATTAATTAGCTTCATCATTTCAGTGTGTTTATTCTTGTGAAAATGGCAAACATCGTTTGCCTCCAGCTCCACAAATACAACTATTTGTAGTTTTTGTTGTTGTTGCCATATATAACAGGAAATTAAACATATTTATGTTTTAGACGAGACTTGCCAGGAAAAACAAGCAAAACTGTGAAGGCAAAATTTTCACTTTTACAGACTGTTACGTAAATAACAGAATCAATCCTTAACTGCAGTCCCATGTTATTTGCGTGATATTTGGGCATTGACTTGTTATCAACTCCTTAATGTTGTTTTTTGGTTAACTTCAAGTAAAGTCGTAGACTAAACACCCTTTTTTTTTCCCCTATAAAAGCCGCGAGCTGTTGGTTTGAGATGTTGTCACCTTTCTCCTTCCAGTTCAAGCACTTGTTGATCTGATCGTCGATGTTCAGTCTGTCCTCTTCTCCGCTGCCGATCCAGAGATCCGCAGCTGCTCTGTGGCTCAATTTCACCTAAGTGCAGCCACTCAAATCAGCATTTTATGGCCTCAAAACTCTTCACTGATCTTTTACGAGTAATCCGGATCAGCTCGAACAAACAGCCCGCGAGAAGCTCGGAGCCGAGTGAGAGGAGGTGTTGGTCTAAGAGAGAGAGAGAGAGAGAGAGAGAGAGGAAGCTGAGACAAAAGTGAGTTAGTTCTGCAGAGGCGAGAAAGGTCAGCGCAACATTTAGAGGCTAAATTGATGCTCGCGAGAGTCAATTTAATTCTGGGTCATAGAGCAGTGCAACCGCTGACTGAGAAGAGATCAAAGATAAAGAGAGAGAGAGAGAGAGAGCGAGAGAGTCACTGAGCCTTTTCTTACTGTATTAGTCTCTTGGCAAAGAGATGCCATGACAACAGGTACCAGCTGGGCGAGAAGACGCACCCCGGAGAGGAAGGAGAGATGGAGGGATGGAGGGAGGAAGGGAAGGAGGGAGGGAAGTGTAGAGGAAGGAAAGTGACACCACGTAGGTGGAGAGGAAGAGAACGGAGATTAAAAAAAAAAAAAAAACAGAAAAGAGGGGAGGGTAATGAGTGGATGAGGCACCTAGTGAAGATGAAGACGAGGTCAATTACTTTAAGTTTTGCTCTGCCGCGTCCCCGTTTTATTTACTCTCCGACATGCGGAGGTGTCGGTGACCTGCCTGTCGGCGGAGAGCTCAGCGCTCTCCCTCAGAGACTCACCATGTTCGTCCTGATACTTCTATAAGCTGTCCCTCGGGAGCTGACCACAAAGATCTGCTCCGCGATTGGGCGCGCGCTGTGGCTCAGCAGGGCGGGGTTAAACCTGCTGGGATGTTTCATATTCATACTCGGCTTGAATACATAATCAGTCCATCAGGCCACTGTGTGCCGTCAGGAGGACGAGCCTCCTATGAGTTTGCTGGATATTTCGAATGACTTTCCACCCCGTGAAGGAAGCTGAAAACTTTCCTCGTCCGCGCGTGGTCTGGCGTGAGCATCCTGACAGATGCTGGATTCGGTGAGAGCCGGCGTTTTGGGCTCGCAGGTTCGCATGGCAGATGACGACCTAATGGCTGAGCGCGACGTGCCCTCGGCCATCACCCCTGATCCCGCGCAGACCTGCCCATGCAACAGGCTGTGGGGCTGAACTCTGCCGAGGAGGGGGCTCCTCTCGCCGCGTTACTGACCTGCTCTCGTTGCCATGATCAAACAAACCAAGAATAAAAATGTCTCGTGGGTAAGTGAGGTGTGTTGGTGTACAGCTGGGGGTTTCCTCCTCTCCTCTTGAACTACTCTTTCATGTGTGTCTGTAGTTTCAAACCATGTAGTTTCTCCAAAACAACCTTAAAGCTATGTGACGTTTTGCGTCACTATTAATAAGATTTTCTGGTTTAACAGATTATGTAGAGGCTATTACAGTGTATTTTCATTGATTTCTTTTTTTTTTTTTTTTTTTTTTTTTTTATGCTCCTGTGGCTATTATAAAGAGAGGCTTAGAGATTTCGGTATTATATAACTACAAGCTACTACATGCCCACTTTATGAAATCTGGTTATCAGTCTGCCAACTCTGCCTGTTTTAAAAGAACTACGACAGATGTTGATGGTTTGGAAACGATAGATGAAGGCAACTCGGGGCTGAATCTCCCAAGAAAATGCAGACCTTTTTTTTAAAAAAAATTTTTTTTAGATCAAATCAGTTACAGTGACAGTAGGTAAAGCGGTATTTTCTGTCATGATGTCCCGGGTTTTTGGACGCGTGTGAGTTTGATATTTGATTCTTCGCCAGTGCAGACGGATCAGGGGAGATTAGCGGGAGAGTGGCTTTGCGAGGATGAAATCAGCTACTTGGGAAAAGGGGGGGTTGGGGCCGGGAAGAGGGAGTATGGGACGGAGTTACAGTTTACTACCGAATCCACTTTCTGTCTGTGGGCATTTTCTCCTTCTGATTCTGCAGTTGCACGACTTCCAGCCACAATCGTGGTACGATGAGCGGGGAGGGGGGGGGGTAAATTCTCCTCCGGTTCGACAGCGTGAATACTTAGTCATTTTTTTTCTCGTCCTGTGTATTGTACACGTGCACGTGTGCGTAAACAGAGATGTACTTATGTGTTTTCCTCCGGAGGGAAACACTGCTCCACTTTCCCCTCAACCCACCCATATGGCGCATATGTCATGCTGCTGCTTTCTGCAGCCCGGCTCGCTGTCCTCACACTGAACCTGACCGTTCCTGCACAGACGGCTCTGGAAAGCTGAGAACCTTAAAGTACTTTAAAGCCTGGTGAAATAATGTCACAGTGCTGCCTCCCAGAATTACAGGAATCAGATGAGAATATTTTGCCAGTTTTGCCAGTTGTTACTTATATCAGATTTTTTTTTTTTTTTTGTGAGAGATATTATTTACTACAGAACAAGGTGAATATGCCAGCTGTAGAGGATGGAATATTAAATCTAGAGTCAGTTTTTTTTATTTGATTCTCCCGTCTTGGTAATAAAGGAGAAAGGGGACACTCATTGAGACATATTTGGCCATACTATTGGCCACATATGACATAATATTCCATAGACACATTTTATATAATTTGAAAATATCTATTTGATGTGGTGCAGTATCAGAGGAAAGACCGCAGGTCAATTAAAGTGACCTGTTTTAGTTAAAACCTTGAGGACGACCCTCTGAGAAGTATAAATATTTATGGTATTATCACATGGAATTTCAGCCATTAGTTTTCAACCCATAACGTTTTCATGGATCAAATGTCAGGATACATTTTTACCTGGTGGCATATTTTTGTTTTTCCCCACACTGAAAGATATGCAGCCTTTTTAATATGATCTCATTACGAATATGTTTGTCCAGTTTACCTGTAGGACTCAAGTCATGATTTTTAAAGACTGTCGTCTTGCCTCGGCGCTCGGCATTAATGCATTCCTGCAGGCAGAAGGTGGCGCTTATGCATCTAAAATCTGTTTTCAAGCTGTTAAACAAGAAAAGGAGGAGAAGAAGAACATGCTACCACCAGATGCCGGTAAAGCATGGTTGCTGTTGTGAGATTGGATGCCAGAATGCAAACAAGAGAAACATGCAAAGGCAAGCGTCGAAAGGTTGTGTTTGCAAAAAGAGAAAGCTCGCATATCATAAATCTACCACAACTATGCACAGTCATTTAAAAGCGAAGCACCGAGCAGAAGGCCGATCCGCAGACCAAAAAATAAGTTTTGGACGTTCAGAGCAAACAACAGCCCTCATCTCAAAAGTAATAGCTAAAGACACGCTTTAATCAGCTTTGTCACAGGCAAAGGTCTTCTATCCCGAGCCTGAGTTAACAAAAGTGATCGATGGGCCGACAGACGAAAGGGCCCCGCGACAAGAAGGACAGCAAACACCAGCTTAACCTTCTTTGTTTCCTTCCTTGCCGACTCCATCGCTTCAATTTGCTATTTCTTCTGCAGAAACTGTCGAATTTTGTGAGGCAGTCGCCTCTGCAGTGCTCTGATCTCAGGTATCTTACTTGTCAATCCAATAAGCCTAATGACTTTGCGGGCCACATTCATAATCACATGGGTGGGCAGTGCCAGGCGGATTAGGGCTCCAGATGGGGCTGTTACTGCCTGACTGTCTGTCTGGCAACGACTGTACAGCTGCAGGAGGTCACGTGTTTTACTACAGCGGTCAGCTCTGCCTCTGCAGCTCAGCTGCTCAGCATCACAGACTCCTCAGTGACACTGAGGCTGACTAGCACTGCTAGCTGTTGATAGAGTGTTGCTGGAGGATTAAGGTGTGTGTGTGTGTGTGTGTGTGTGTGTGTGTGTGTGTGTGTGTGTGTGTGTGTGTGTGTGTGTGTGTGTGTGTGTGTGTGTGTGTGTGTGTGTGTGTGTGTGTGTGTTTCTGTCTGTCTGCCTCGTATGTGGCTTCCTCTAGTTGAGTGGACCCTGCAACATATGTCACACTGTCAAATTAAAGCGTAATGCCTGGCCAGCTAAAGAAAAACACAGCTAACCATGACACAACAGAGCTTCAACACTTGACTATGTGTGTGTGTGTGTGTGTGTGTGTGTGTGTGTGTGTGTGTGTGTGTGTGTGTGTGTGTGTGTGTGTGTGTGTGTGTGTGTGTGTGTGTGTGTGTGTGTGTTATCTGCCTCAGAGACACTCTTCAGCCGGCTTCCCTCCACATGAGGTGTGACACTCGCTGCTGGAAGAGCTCTCGAGGATGACCACATCTCACTTCCTCCCTAGATATCACCTGGGCAGCGACACCGGCTGCATTTAAGAGCAACTCGCCAGGCGCAGCAGCAGTCAGTGTTATCCCTTTCGACTGAGGCAGAGAGGTTTGCTTTTTTTTATGCCAGGCGTCAGCTGCTTGCACCCTTGGGTCATGGTACTCTGAACAAAAACCAGGGGATTTGCATAATTCATTACAGTCGCTGTGGAGCGGAGAGGCGACACAGGTGTCTCGGGCATTGTGGGAGAACGAGCATGTCTAAGAAGCCAAAGGTAAAAAAAAAATATATATATATATATATATATATAACAATAACACTCGACCTGTCCTTGTTTTTCTGTGTAAATCAGCAGCTTACTTCTCTATCCAGAGCTTGTACTATTAGTTGTAGCGCTGGCTTGTTGTTGTTTTTTTGACAGCTTCTGCATCGCTCAAAGCGCTTTCTCTGTCTTTGTGGAGACTTGGCTGCGGGTAGTTTTGTTTGTGATGACATCAAGAGCGTCACGTAGCCTGTCTCCGAGTTCTGTTAACGTAGGCCTATACTGCGTTTATTGTAAGTGCAGCTTAGTTTTTAATCACGGATTGTTGCGGGACTGTGTCGTTGCCTTTTAGCGCTATAGACGGGCATCGATGCTCACCGGGCTTTTCTGTAGGTGAAAGGCAATCTGCGGGGTCATCTTTCTCTTTCCGTGTGCAGATAACCCGAACAGGTCCAGTCAAAGAGTCTGTTCATGCAGCTAAATCCTCTGTTTGAAAACTGATTCAGACAATGTAGGGCATTCGAGTTATTTCATCTCCGAGTTATTCAATGTTTGTCATTTTACTCTGTGTAATGCTGCTTTTGTTTTTTTGCATTGCCTGTTCATTTTTTTGAGAAGCAGAATAGGAAGTGGTACTATTTAGATAATCTACTAATCCTTTTGAGTATTTTTTTTTTAATGCTAAAATCATATCAGATTTTCAGATTCTTTTCCTCCGTTTTATTTCTTTGATCGATTATGAAAACAATCATTATTTGCAGCCTTCTTTTGCTATAATAGCTATTAATCCTCCTTAATGCCTTTATTGGTGCATTTGTTGGGAAGTTACTGCCAGCTGAGAAGCAGCGAGACAAGTTGGCAGTAGTATGTGTCGCAATGCTCATGTGCAGACGCATGTGTGTCCTCATATGAGATTGTGACATGGACCGAATGGGAATCCACTCATAAAAAAGAATTGCTCCACACAGATCACAAACTACACTGTAAAACATAATACAGGAATTCACTGGGATCAAGTAGTTATTCTTTTTTTTTTTTTTTATTAACCAAAATTTTCTTTACAACACGGCAAGACAAACTTTACAAGCGCACCATACTATTTTAAAGTGATGTGTTTAAATGGACGATAAATCACAGTTCAAGGAACTACCAAATTTAAAACAAATAAATAAGACAAAGGTTTACGCAACAGACCATTTTGATTAAAATGAAATTGTTTTGCAAATGCAAGCAAAGTCCGAAGGTCAGATTATCCAGTAGTTCAATAGAAAGAAGATTGGACGAAAGTCTGCAAAAACATAAATAAGGAGGAAATCCGTGTTTCTTCTTACCTACCCCGATAATCATCTTTGGACGTGTTCGATTTACGTGGTAGGGTCCCGACCCCCAGCTCGAGAACCACTGCTCTAGTGTACAGTCTTTCCCGTCTGCATTTACTTCAAGCTACCAGATCTCCCACGGTAAGAAGAAAAGCTTTTCGCGGCTCCTAACCGGGTTTCACGTCAGTCATTTCTTCTGTTCCAAATCCTGGATTGGTTGAAAGGCTGAAGCAGATTTTAAATCTCCTTACTGGTAGAAGCAATCATTACAAAGTGAGTTAGGGGATCAAGTGGGACGCAAGCAATCACCCCCGCGGGTGTTATTGTGTGCAGCGTGGATTGTGCTCTCTCACTGCTGTAAAGATGCACAGCACACAGAGGAACATTTAACGACGCAGCGGATGATCGTCTCGCACTCAACTGCTCAATCAGTTTGACTGTGTTCAAATCAGATGACTCTCGGCAACGTCACATGCGCGAACCAAAGTGGCTAATGTTTGCATGAATGGATGAGACCACGCTGCATGTTTCTGTTGTGTAAGAGAACAGACTGGATCATGTTGTGTTCAGACGCATTGGTTTAAAAAAAAAAGAAAAAAAAGAAAAAGGGAACTCTTGTGGAATTACTCAACTGCAAGTGTCTTTATTTTTGTCTGCACCGCAACAGCGGGGGTAAAACCATTGGTCAGCCGCACGCCGTGTCACTAACATTTGAAATGAAAAGCTCTCGTTTCAAATGAAAACCCTCATATAAGATTAGAAGGCCTTATGTCAAGTTAAAAGCCCTCCAGCGTTTCCCACGAGGTCCGACCGTACTATTTTTACATAGTTTTGTTGGAATTTATAAACCGTGATCATTTTATAAACGGAAATCAGCATTAAGAAGAATTCTGTGGAAATTGTTGAACATTGCTATTATTATGTCATTTTTAAATTTGGTGGGACTCTTGTGTATCATCAGCAGCTAATTTTTTACAAGTAAAGGCAGTTGTCAGTTTGTTTATTGTAAGCTGTGGTAATGACAATCAAAGCAAGCATTTTATTTAGTGTGCCGTGTTGAGGGTTAAAGCTGCTACAAGCAATGTTTTTGATCAAATGACTTCATTGTGTGACTTGTCGTAACAAACCCTCATATAATCACCAACTCAGCAGTTCCCCTCAGCCTTTGGAGCTTTTTAGTGTCTTCCTGCTCATGTTTTTTTTTTTCAGCCTGCAATAACACTTTTTATTCAGTTTCTCTGCTCTCATCAGTGTTCTCCTTGTCTTGAGTGGAAAAAAAAAAAAGAACAACGTTAGTGACCAGCTGGTGAACACAGTGGCGCATTTAGCAGCTAAAGAGAGAGCTATGTCCCTCAGGTGTTGGTAGAGACTCAAAACTGAGCTAAAACAGAGTAAATATTGATTTTTATACTAGGTGGACAGAAACAGGACTTCAAATAAATCAAATGAATCCATAAATACCTATTTGCAAACAAGTCCAACCATAACAACTGGAACGGTGATGACATGTCTGGATTGCGTTTACAGCTGGTTTCTGTGGCCCCCTACTGGCCAGAAACGACAACTAAGGCAGTTTTGTAGTCGGGATAGGTGAGGAAATGAATGTAAGTTCATGCAAAGTCATCTTAAGTGACCACAAATACATTTTGTGTGCGCACCAAATGTTCATATGTAACCTTAAACACCATTTAATTATTATTATTATTATTTTTTTTAAATTACTAGCTTTTAGGCCACGCATTTAACTCATTAAAAAAAAAAAAAAAAAAAAAAAAAAAAAAAATTGGGCCCCATCTCTATTCTCAAAACCGTTGAAGTGATGCGAGCGTTTCCGTCTCTTTGTCCATCGTGTGTGCGTGTGGAGTTGCTGTATCTCGTCCCGGCGAGAGTGTGTTTACACACTCGCACGCAGAGCGATGTGTCACCCTCCGCCTGTGTGCTCCCGACCCGCGCGTGACACAACGGTCGCAAATTGCTGTCTGACGAGTTTTCCCATGACTCCATGTGGAACAGCCGATGTGTTAATGTGTTCAGTGAGCGTGAAGTGACTCGGTTAACGCCGCGCGCCGCAGCCGCCCCAAAACGTTGCGCGCGGTCGTACACGTCGGCGCTTCAGAAGTCACAAAGTGTTTGCTCAACTTGGCCGTCCAGAAACTCCCAAGCTCATGATCTTCATCCCCTTGAGCATGCTCGACAGGCTTCCTCTGTCTCCGCGGACTAAACGCATCTTAGAAAGGGTAAGTGTGACTGGACTTTTGAAGTTCAGCCATTGGGATTGTTTTCCTCCAGCTGGAAATGTCTTGTTCTGTTTTCCGACTGATGGGATTGTGTTTGAGATAAGAAGTGTATTTTATTATTATTATTTCTTTTGTTTAGGAACAGAGGAGAAGCGTTAGCCTCGTTTGTATGATGCGTGTGCAGGTTCAGCGTTATTCTCAGGGTTTGGTGCACATGCTAGCGGGGTGCCCTTTGGTGGGGTAGAGGAAGCAACTCTCGACTTGCTCCGAGAGGCAACAGGAAACCGAGCAGCTGTGGCTTATCTCTCTCTCTCTCTCTCTCTCTCTCTCGCTCATCCTCTACCTCCATCTCTCGTTCTCTTTTTCTCCCGGTGTCTCCGCCTCTTTTCTGCCTCCTTTCCTTTCTCTCGTCGTCTGTAATTAGAGATGGTCCCGGGGCTCGAGCGGCCTGGCATGTGCTGTAGCTAGGTAACCTCGGTCAGTTGCTGGCTGCCGGCCCCGGAGGTTTCATCAGCTGTGAACACGGTCACATCGGGCCCAGCATGGGTTCTGCAGCCCGATCTGGATAACGTGCGTCCGGATTAGTACAATCCCACTTCAGATTCATGCTGTATTGCTCAATTCTTTATTTTCTTTACTGGTGTGAAGCAGTATTTCCTCAGCGTCTTGCACTTTTAGGAATATGAAAGAAAAAATATTCTACAAACCTTTTTACATTTAAAAAAAAAAAAAAATGTGTCAAATGTATTGATCTTAAAGGAATAGATTCATATTCTGGGAAATATGTTTATTTACTTTTTTTTGCAAAGTGTCATAAAAGAAGATTGAAACAACTCTTGTATCAGTACAATAGATATAAAGCTACAGCCAGTAGCAGTTAGCTTAGTACAAAGAATAGACATAAAATAAATCTTATCTTAAGATAAGGAAATCAGCACTTTAGTTTGATTAAAAAAAAAAAAAAAAAGAAGCTATTTCTGGTCAAGAAACACTTGTTAATGATCGTGTAGTATTCTACTACGTTTGAATTGAAGCTGTGAGATTAGATGATTCTGATCATAAGGATTATTGGATTATCTAAATACAGGGCTGTACTTACTAAATAAGTTCTTGTAAAAGTAGGGTAAGAAAATAACTACGTGCAATGGCAGACTTTTGGGAGGATTTTTTTTTTTTACCTGTCAAAGTGAAAGATTTATCCAGCGGCACTTGAAGGCCTCTTGGAAAGTTCAATTCATATAATAGCATTGTTGGCAAGGAAAAACCACTTTGGAGGGCCCTTCTGATAATTCCTTAGTGATCTAATTGAAATGTGTCTTAGGCCTTCAGTGGTCTTTTAAAGTTTACTAAATGTCTATAACACAGGTCTGTTATAATAGCACAATTGACAGGAAAAAAAACAAAAACCTGTTGATGTTGTTGGATATCGTCTCTGTCACTGGCGCTATTTCCTTTTCAAAATCAATCAGTTGTCGTCAGTATCTGCTGTTGTTTTGTCTTCTGTTACGATGTCTTCAGTGTTATGATGTTGTATTGATGTAATGCAGGTTAACTCTAACTCATGATCCTGAGTGCTTCATTGCCGGCAAGTGTTGAGAGGTTTTGTTTTGGGCGGTTTAATTTACCGTTGAGCGGTGGCCGCTGTGGAGTCACTGCACCATGAAAATACTTGCCTTGACACCTGTGTCCACTCCTGGTCTGGCGGTAGGACGGCCCGGTGCCCCGAGAGACCGTCCCGTTGCTTAGAGTACACAGCTGTGATCCCTGCAATGCTGTCTCAAGCAGGACGAAGTGCAAAAGCTGGCCGATATGGACAGAGTCTTAATATGACGATATTTTTGACCGGATACCTCGACGATGTTGTGCAATGCTCGCCGCTTTCACAAAATATTAACATATTGAGATACGTGGATGAAGTAACATTAATAGAAGAGCTAACACTTTAAGTTTAGAACATGACATCACTTTACCTGCTTTTAGAGGCTGAATTACAGTAAAGACAACACTTGTGCCACATTATAATATTACGACATCCAATATCCAAGACGATATCTCTCATATCACATAATATAATATTGACATATTGCCCAGCCCTACACTGAGCTGCTCACTGACTATAAAGGTGTCTTTACTTTAGGGTCGGCTTGTGGTTACACTCTTACCTTCAGCTGGAGGACTGGATTTCACATCTCTCCTGGTGCACATGGGGAGCAAAACTGAACCTCCATCAGCTCCAAGGTCCTTAATCTCAATCTGACTCAGCACGCTTCTCCTAAAGATGCTTGGAGTGAAGAGAGGAATCATCATCAAAAAAAAAAAAAAAAGAAAGTTAAATGCAAAGACCCCACTTAATAATAAATTATGTACAGTTGCTGAATTAAATTTCATAATAGCAAATGAAAAACATGTATGTCTGATCATGTTCTTTGTGGTTCTTAATCTCTTATATCCTGGGCAAATTTTTTTTTAAATTTCCACCTCAATTAAACAACTAAATTCCACCATTAACAGCTCTAAACGAGGCCAGAGGGAGATTACAAAAACTACAGCAGAAACCGACATTTTTACTTGTGCCTAAGTAAATTCGAAAGTAAATGGTAGCCCCATGACAATGAGTCAGGGACACTGATGTTAATCAACCTGTGTAACCTGTACAAATTCTCAACTGCAACGTCACCAAAATGAAGCACCACAAATGCTACAACCATTTTAATCATAGTATGACTGTGGCACATGCAGTGAAGATGAATGTGCCACGCTCAGCAACTTTGTTATGCTTTAATAACATCCCAGTAGATGGACTTTTTTTTAGGATGGAGAGGGTTAAATGATTGCTAAAAGAGGGCTTTAATATAACTGTGCTAAGTGACAGGATCTTCATTTATATGTAAATGAACTATGCTTTAAATACCTGGAACGTATATTGTTAAAGCAGGCAGCTTCGGTAAAACACGCGAGTCCCTTCGTACCGTACAAAGTGACCTCTTTAGTAATGTATGCAATGACGGAAAATAACTGTTGGAAGTGTGTTTTTTTATTTTTTTTTTATTTTCCGAAGCGAAACATTGGGATGTTATATTGACTCTCCCTTGTGGTCCAATTACTTTATGCTGGTTTTGTAAGCTATCCTTGTTGGCCTCCGTGTGCTCGTCAGTGTGAATGCCCGCTGACGTCAGTGTGTGTGCATGTGTACTGATCAATAAGCCAAAGGCAATGTCGGCACTCATTTCCCTGCTCGGGCAGAACTGGAAGACATCGATCTGTCGAATCCCGTTCAGAGAGCACATTCGGAGAGAGCTGATAGTTGCTGTTGGCAGTGAGGAATGTTATTGTAGGATGTTGTATTATAGGTAGAGACGGGTCTAGAATTTCTAATAGTCGTTTTTATCTCCAAAATCGATTAGCGCGTGCGACTTTCATTCTTCCTTATTTCCCCTGTTTTCTTTCGAATAGTAGTTTTGCTTGAAATACCATCCCTAGTATTGTGTTTATACTATAGTACAATAGAGCAACTACTTTACACATGTTAAACAAAGTAAACTTCTCCATGAATGGCCTCAGAGAGCTACAAAGGAATGATAAAGATCCTGTCATTTTTACACAATTTGAATCTTCAAATCACAGTTCACTTTGATCCTGATATTTATCATCGTCTCACTGGATTTTTGTTTGATTTTTTTTCATCCCTCAGATTTTCTGTCAACGTGTGGCACACTTCACATACAAAAGTCATTTTTAGTGGACAGTCAGAGACACCAGATCACACTTCCTGACCAAATGTCATCACGCTCAGCATGTTGAGGTTTTGGCCTCCAGGGCTGAGTTTAATTAGATTCTGCTTTTCACCTTCATTTACCTTGAACTTCATGCTTCCTCTACGGAGCTCGGATTGGACTACAAACCGTGACACAATAGTACTCTGCAAAAGTTTGAGGTACTTTAGAGGATTCTGTTCTGACCCTGCAGTGCCCACAGATAAGACCCAGTTTCATTCTGCAGCATGACGGCAAGACCGTGCACAAGGAGAACTGGTTTTAAAGGCAAGGAGTGGTCACGCAAACAAATATTGATATGATTTGGGTTTTCCTCTTCTATTTACTGCAGTTTTTGTTCAGTGTGAAGAGAGCCGGGCTAGCTGTGAGAGTTTTTATTGCTCACTTAGATTTTCACTTTTAATTCTCTTGTATAGTCATAATGATAAACAAAATTCACCCTACATAGCAACTTCATACAAAATGACTCGACACAATTAATAAACAGTTCTGCTCCAATACAAATGCACCCGGATTTGAAACCATTGTCGTGGTGAAATGAGGATAACTATCTGACAGTTAAGTCACGTGCCGAGCACACACACCCGGGATGGTAATCCTCAGAAAGGGGTTAACCCTGATCAAACACAATATAATCTAGGATTTAAACTGGGCTGCCCAGAAAACGTTTTCTCCCCACTGACAAAAAAAAACAACATCCCACAAATCTGGGCTTTACCAGGATGTCGAATAAAGCTCAGAGCTTGTATGATCTTACAGGTTGGACGTGAAATCGCTCAACTCTTTACTCGGTTCTCATCTGTGCCGTTCACTTTGTGTGTTATTCCAGCGACTTAGCAGCAATCCTCTGCTGTTGCTTCTGTTTTATAACGGGACAATTTAGATTAGTTATGGTTTCATGATGTGAACTATTACATGGCATTTTTTATTTTTTAGCCTACATAAGCTTTGATGTAAAAGCAGTGTGATTACAAAGCAAACATCACAGCTTCAGTGTGTCTGATGTCAGATCATAAAGACATGGATCTGCTGTCAGTTTCTTTCAAGTAACCGCTAGTTTTTAAACGCATACCAGCTGCAATCTGTCACTTGATTACTTAACCAACTTTTATATGGCTATAATTTTATAGATGTAAGAGTCTGTAATGGGTGTTGTTGTTTTTTTTGGTTTTTTTTTTATTTTTTTACTCTTCTTCTGTCTGTCTTACTTTTGGATGTAATGTTAAGCGCCAGCCTGATTACACTAAGCGACATCAAATGACCAAACGGAAAGTTTCAGTGGCTTTCGTCCCGTTGATGATGAAAGCAAATATGGCATTTTGTCGATGTAGTGAAGATAATTACTTCCTGACGTCTTGGTCTCAGCAACATGTGTTGAGACTATAGAGTGAGTTCAGATCCTTTAGCCTCCCTCTCCGCCGAGCGTAACCTCTTGAAGGCAAAGTGGAACACATGTAAACTCCCCAGATCACACACTCTCACACAGACATGAAAAGCTTCTGCAGCTGCTTTTGGTGCTTTCTGGAATTTTCAGGCCGGCCTCGTTGGCCGGAGATCTTACTTCCTAACTAGCTGTGTGTGTGACGGAGAGAGAGAGAGTGTGTGTGTGTGTGTGTGTGTGTATGTGTGGGAGGGGAGAAGGGCAGGGGGCAGGGGAGGCTTGTTTTTGGGGGCTGGAGGACGGTCGTGGTGCTCTGAAGGAGTGCTTTCCCAGCGTGGGAAAGACGGTTGTCTTTTCTCTGCCTCTCGGGGACTAAAGAAGGGCTGAGAGGAGCTAACGTTCTCCTCCGGCTCCAATTTTCTCCGCCCGGGCTACGGAGACAAAGCTGTTCCCTTTTCGGAGCTGGGACGAGGGGATTTGTAGGAGCGAAGCGGTTCGGGGTTGGTAGGAGTTCCTGTGGAAGATGGACAGCAGCTGAGGAGATTTTCTCCCGGCCCGGCTGAACTGCGGAGTTGATCGGGCAGAAATGTATCACTCTGGCAGTGAGGAGTCAGATCTGGTAAGTTTGTGTAAACATGCTTTCTGCAGCTCTGACTGCATCGTCTGAAACTTTTCTCTGCCTAACTCCTCTCTACTCTTTGAACAAAGAGGGAGGGCTTGGACTGCAGGAGAATGGGGGTTATTAGTGCAGGATTTAAAGGGGCATATTCATACAATTCCTATCATTCCCCCCCCCTCCCACCCCACCTTCTGGAAACTTTGTAAAAGAGTGTTTCTCAAGATGCAGTAACCTTCTTGCAGTTTGCCGTTTTGAGACAAAGGGACTCATATAAGCTCTTGGTATGAATTTGCGAACACCGCTGCACGGCCACTACGAGCTTAAAGTGGGGGGGCCGAGACAGTGGTTAACAAATAGAGAGAGGGAAAGAAAGTTCACAGCCAGAATGAGTTTGGTTTTTAGGTACACAGACCGGAAGAGAGAACAAAAGCTGGCTTTCAGCCACGACGTATAGCAGCTTTGTAGTTTTTACTTGCTTTCTGTATAAGTTAAATGCAGAATGAGGGGAAGTCATGTCCACGGAGGTTTCTAGTTTGTATTTTGAATTTGTCCTGTTCTGCTTTTGGGCTTGTCTGTGTGTAAATGACATGGTGGTGAAAACCCTTTTGTCCAAATACTTTTTAGTGACAGTAATATGTGATTTTCATCAGCTGCCTCATACTAATAATGACTAATCAGTCTTAAAGAGCAAGTTTGAAAACACTCTAACATGCATGGATCAAACCCACAGAATATTATTTTAAATACTCATGCGGATGCAAAACTTTTCAAAAAATAACAAATATATTAGGTTGAAATTTAGGACATTCACAATATTCCTAAAAGTTCAGCTGTAAAAAGTAGGATATGTTCAGTTTGAATATGAGGCCCAATGTAAACATCACATTGTGCATCCGTCTGTCGTGTGCACGTTGTGTCTTTGTAGCCGATTATCTGTATTTGTGGCGACGCGAGAAACTACGTTACTCGATCGCCAGCTGGTCGCTCTTCACGCAGGTCGTGGCAAACCAGTTATTCACGCACACACAGAAGCACTTGTTTGATTACATACGTGGTGTGTTAAAGGGTCGTACTTTTAAGGGGTTCACGTGACCGAGCGAACCGACCGGTCTCTGCAGCTGCATCGACTCGGCTTGGCTCGATTCGTCAGGCAGCCTCAGCTGCCGCATCTCTGCAGACCGCGTGTTAAAGTGTCACCGCGTGAGTGTCTGTCTGTCACTCGAGAGCTGGGGATAGGTGAGGTGACACGGCCGATGATGAAGTGGCGCTTGGAGAATAAAACGCCGGCCTGAGGAGCGAGTTGTGAGAATATGGCAAAGTACAACAGTGTTTACCGTCAACGGTGCGTTTCATGTACACACACACACACACAGCGCCGTTCTCTGTGGCGCTGTTTGGGAGTTTCCTTTTAATTCGTTTTTAAGAATCTTAACATCGATTCCAGGTTTAAGCGGACTAATTTAGACCTTTAGCTTTCCACTACAAAACTATACATGTATCCTGTGATAATATACTGTATCGTTGACAGTGGATTGGGCCCAAATTCAGCAGAGAAACACAAACCCTGAAGCAATGTAATGTTGTAAAATATCTACAGTTTTGCTCCAGAAGTTACAAGAAGTTCAATGAATGTTTTAACAGGTAGTTTATTTTTTTATTTATTTATTTATTTTTTACAAAATCTTCAATTTTTCAGGTGACCTTAACGATGAAATGTTTCTCTGTTTGTCAGGATAATACCTCTACTCCTTTAGCTGAATAAACCATTTTAAAAGATACATGGATTATCTGAGTTGCCACTCGGACAACCATGAAAATATTGTAATATATTATATGTGTAAATATATGTATTTTTAGGAATTGTATTGTGTTACGTTTTAATTTTCCAACATCCTCCCGCATCCTTGTCAGATATACTGATGAAAAAGCAAACATTAAGGCCATTCATTCATTAGCATCAACATGTTTTGATGGAGGGTAAGTCTGGACTTTAACAGTCAACACACATTTCTGTAATTTGCTTTCTTTCCCCATATTTAATTAGAATACACTTCACTGTAGCCTGACAATATTTGAGGGAGGCTCTTGCTTTATTTATCACTGAAATACTGGGGAAATCTTTTGGCAACAAGATCCGTCTTTCATAAACTGCAATTTTTTTTTTTGCCAGAAATCGGTCCAGAGTATACAATTTATCAGCGTATAAATTAAAACAAATGAGGCTGAAATCCTTTCACTTATGCACATTCTCGGTTGTAAGATTGTTTGTTTTGCCTCACTGACGATGGTTAGCAGCTCGTTCTGCTCTCCGAGCCAGCTCTCATCAGTCATCCGCCGCCTGCTTCATACACCAGGAAACTGACAGAATATTGATGACGCAAGCACAAAATAGCAGCGCAGAGGAGCCCTCGGTCCTTCTTACTCCATCATCCTATTATGGCGCTGTGTTTTCACAGAGGAACCTGCGAGGGAAGGAACGGTTAGATAAACTAGGTCTTCGCTGTTGATGGGAGCGTGGCCTCTCAAGGGACTTTTGCAGCTGGTTGCAGGTAATATTTACTGGAGTAAAAGAATAAAGCACATAACCTGCAGTTGTAGGGGACCCGTCACCATGTAATGTCTCAGGAGTTTTTTTTTTTTTAAAGTTTTTTTAATGACTCTCCTCGAGGTCAAGCAACAACGAAGGAACTATCCAGACTGCACGTGTTCATTTGTAGTCAGAGCAGCTGAGCAAAGAATATCGTCTAAACAGGATTAGTCAGCGTAGGTTTATAGTATAGGAGCTGTTGTACAATACGTTTATAATCAATCAATGTGATGGCAAGCTCTGGTGATGGCAGAGTCTGGTTTTTGTTCTACCACTTTGGTCCAGACGGAAATATCTGAACAACTAACGGATGTATATCCGTTAAATCCTTTACACACATTAATGGTCCTCTCAGGATGAATTCTCAGTACCTTGTTACCACCAGACTTTCTGTCTAACACCACCGTTTTTGTTTTTTAGTAGGATGTCGCGACATGTTGGTTCTGAGATTCTTCATGGCCATTCGAGGTTGATGGCTTTGGGGATTTTCTGACTTTTTATTCAGCGTCGTCAGCCGGTAAAAATGTTAGTATATGTCCTAAAATGAAACATATATTTGCTCCCTTTTTTTTTTTTATATATATTCAATTTTCAATAATGACTTATATTCTGGTTTTGTTGTAAAGTTATAGACAAAGACTTGTAAGGCTTCATAGTTTCCATTTTCAGTGTAGAGAATTTGGGACTTACTTTCTGTGAGCAATATTAGAGGTGTGGCTTATAAACAAAGGCATGCTGAAAGGTCCTCTTGCCATGTGGACTGTTATTAAGTTTCTAGTTAGCCTTTAACCGTGGTGCACTCTGGGATCCTGTCATGTGATTGACAGCCAGCGGGTCCATCACCTCGATGGGACGGTGCACTTATCTAATGCACTGGCACATGGAATGCTGGGTAAACACTTTTTTCATAGGGCTGTCAGTGTCACCTTGACGTCCATGCAGGCGATCCCTCTCCTGCCACCCCAGAGACCATTACTCCCACCTCTCCCCCACCCCTCCCTTACCCCCTTCCCGTCTCTCCCCTCATCTCTCTCACACACATTTTTCTTTTCTTTCACAGATGCACTGACAATCTGTTTCTCTTGCACTCTCTTGTCCACTTGGATTCATTCCTCTGTTCTGTGTTGAATGTTAGCAACCATTCCTTGTTGCAGTCACACATCTCTCACAGTTGGCTGTCACGTCTGCTCCCATTGTCTCTGCCTGACGAAGGAGGCGCTGTTTGTGGAACGATGATTTAATTGACTTTGTGTTACGCTGAATGAAGTGGCAGTGATGGACAGATGGCCCGGGAAAAGAGGCTTCGGTTCCAGCCAAGAATGAATCATGCCAAGCTCGAAACTGCGAGCACACTGGCTCAGCCCATTGTCAGCCCGCTGCAGTCAAATACAGTCCGTCAGCCAGAACTCTAGACGGCTTGGCACGGGCAGTAATCTTCATTCTTCTATCATGATGCGGGATGTGAGGTAGACTGTGGAGTCTGATCACGTTGCCTCATTAATTTCACTTCTGATGCTCGTCAGAATTTTCTTTGTTAGTCCTAAATGTCAAGAAGATCCTTCACTGCACCTTTGAGTTTAGGTTTGCATTGTTTGTGGCTTCATTTATCAGAATGTACAATGAACTGTTGGTTATTAATGACATATTAACCCTTTGAATGTCTTTGCTCAGTTTTTATTTCCTTTTCTGCGGGCTGTCAATGCCATTAAGTCAATAGCTGTGGGCTGCCCGAGTCCCCGTATTTTCTCCGATATATTGTGTAATGATTGGTGAATCCAGACAGTAGAAAATCACAAGCTTCCATCAGTTACTGTTTGTGCTGTAACCACGGATGAGCAGACAACAACCAAGTAAATTCATTTTATTGTAGGGGAAAATGAAACTGCTATTACTGGAGATACTAAAATTACACGGACTCCTCTCAATTCATTCTGGCGTGACTGACTTAATGGATGAACTGAGGTAAGGTGTGATTTTCAGACGTATAATACATCAGTCGCTAAATGCGTGTCAACATCCTCCACACCCTAAGCAAAAATACACTTTCAAGAAAGCCAGAAGCTGTGGAAACCCTCAGAGATGAGAGATAAAAGAAGCAGAGTAGGAGGTCAGGGTGGAATGGAAAGAATGGGAAAACGTGAAATTCAGTGCAAACAGGGAAAAAAGGGATCGAGAGAACATTTGGGGAACCACGAGGAACATCAGTGTGGACACGAGTGAAGTGCCTCGAGTTAAGTCACAGAGAAAGAATCGAAAGAGAGTATGGTATGTTAAAATGAATGTAAAACCCACTAAACTAAGGACCACGAGAGCACTTTATAGCTCAGAAACAAAGCCTTAATTTTCCGCATGACTGCAGCTCTCCATTTTGATAGTGGACACGTATAGAGAAGCGGTACTAGTGGCTAAAAATGAAATTGAAAGCTTTCAGATCGTGAGGAGATTCCCTGGTGTAACGGCTCGATCCACTATAAGTGATTCTGTCATATACAGGAGGCAACGTCAACTGATTCACAGCCTCTTCCTTCACTGTGGCTATCGCCACTGTATGTTCTAGTGTAATGACCACCGTGCAAGCGCTGCGTGTACATGTCATCGGTGGCCTTTCAGCAGGAACCTCCTGTCTAAAAGAAATCAATAAGGGCGGCATGGAGACCACAGGACCGTTGCCCTTTTAATTCCCCCCTTTCATCTGTCTTTCTCTGTCCACTGCATGAAAAGAGCTTCTGCTCACACACGAGTCTGCTTCCCTATTGTGACTCCAAAGTGCGCCAGTAGAAGTGGGATTAATATTGGACAGTTCTGCAGGACACGACTGAGACCCAGTGCCAACTTGCAGCCCCAGTGTAAGAAGCAGGGCGCTGTTAACGTGGCGAAGGCAAAGGGTCAGATCGGTTACCAAACCTCATCTTAAATCAAAATCAGAAGATCCCCAAATTAGAAATCATCATGTTGGAAACAAAAATCTCTGCCCTGAATTTCATGGCAAACCATTCAAAAGTTGCCAAAACCTTTAACTCAAGGCCACAAATCAACCTCCTGTTGATACCGGATTAAATGTCCGGAAGGTCCATCGGGTACCTCTTCTGGAAACCATAATTTGTTCCAACCCATCCGGTAGTTGTTGAAATACTTCACAGCATTTGTGACAACATTGACCCGTTGGTTGCTTCAGACGAAGGACCAGTACTGTCATTCCTGGAGCAACACGGCCAGCTCTGAGCCGTCCGATATCAAAGCTGTTTGACAAACGTGATGTGATTTGTGGCTCTTTACAGATCAAGTGAAAAAAGTTGCCTGTAGTATCATACCAACAGAAGATGTCCCGGGTTTGGTCTTTTAGCACGGCACTGAATTCCGGCTACTTTTGAGCAGAGCGGAGTGATTCAAAGTCAGCTGGCTGAGCCCGAACAACAAAAGCCGAGCCGGAGTAGCTCTGCTCGCGGATCAGAGCGGCATCATACCGCTGTCGGATTATTATTAGTGGCCTGTGTGCGTGGTGACACGGTGCTGTCAGTATCAGCGCGGCGGCGGGTCTGGAGGTCGGCCGTGTCAGGCGGCCGGAGGCTCGTTCTGTCGTTGCGAGTTTCTGTCAGCGTTGCCGTCGGAGTGCAGCCCTCACAGCTCCGCCCGGCCTCCTCTGCGGGCTCCGCGGCTCCACGTTCAGAGCATCTGTGCCCTACTCTGGGAGCTCTGGAGGCTGGTGTCGACACGCACCGCATCCAAACATATGTGACCCCTGCACTCCTTCACAATGCTACGGATTTGGATCCGCGCGCTTCTTTTCTTCTCTGAGCCGCTGTTGTTGACGTTGGCGATTAGAGAATTTGATTAAAGGCTACGGCTGTACCCACAGAAAGCGGTCTGTTTCGCCCCACTTCTCTCTATCCTGTGGCCTCAACCGATAATTAGACCATATTCGAATATTTTCTTGTCCATCCATACCCATCAATCTGTGTTCAAAATGTAATCAACCTCAGGTAATCGCTTTCCTCGTTAGGCTAATTGTTCTTAATGAGCTAAAATCACATTATTCTTTCCTTTCATGTAAGACGTGTCACTAAGCGCACTTTTTTTTTTTTTTGAAAGACCGTGAGCTCTGTCGCTGATCCGTTACGATAAACACCACTGATTAGCATGTCATCCTCTGATCTACAAGTTTAGCGCTCCTCTGGGAGTCACTGCTACTCACGAGCCCATTTCAACCGCTGACTCCTGACCTCAAGTGACCTCCGTGACAGGTCGGACGCACGAGCACCGTGCGGCGGCGCTGCAGAAAGAAAACGACAACAAACAAAAAAACAAAAAAACAAGGAGCATTGTGAATAATCCTTTTTGCAGGGTTTAACTTTAGCTGGGCCTTCTGGAAGACGGGGAAGTTTTAATTAACGCTGTAATTATTCTCGTTTGTCCTGTGCGGCTTTGTGACGCTTCGCTCACATGTAATGAACGAGCGCCGATCTGACAGGCGAGGAATTAGAGCAGCTTTCTCCTCCGGATCCCTGTTGCCGAGCCCACAGTGACTACAGGATTTTACAGTATATTCAAGTTATTTTAGACTTCCGACGTCTCTCGCATGCAAATATATGCATTCAATTCTATGTTGATGATTCTACTGATTATTTTCTTGCTTTTTTTTTTTTTTTTTTTTTTACTTTGATGCAGTTTTAACGTGAAATTTTGTCACGTTATGTAGAACTGAGACAATAATTTGGATAATCAAATTGCCGACAGACAGAGAATCAAATTGCTCGTTCGAGTTCGTAATTGAACATAAATATGAAACACTGCGGATTCCGGTTATGTCGCTTTTCTCAGCTCATTGGGGATCGTTGGTTCTTATAGTTTATCACGTTGCCACGCTAGCCGTTGGGACACCGCAGTCAAATCCAGAAAGAAGAAAGCCAATTTTAAATTTACGTTCACTGTCAATATGGCAGGAAAGCCTCGTGTGTCGGTGTCTGTTTGAGCAGCCGCGTTTGAAATGTTTGCATTTGCATAAGTGACCATTTAGAAAATCATGATCGTGATAAATATTGTTTTAATAGATTTCAGCTTTGATTGTCTTGTTGCTTTAGTCTCCCAACGGTTGGAAACTAAAATTAAACTAAATTAAAACAGAAGGCATGTTACTTTGGTTTCCGAAAGAGGGAATGAAAGGCACCGTTTGAGAACCAATGAAATAACAGACATGAGAATAATGATAATTGCAGGCTTATTTATGAACGATAAGAGTGTATTGATTTCGATTTCTATTTTCTTTTTTCCAGCGAGGAGAAACGTTGCGGTGACGCAGATTTTTCAGCTGCTATAAACGGCTCGTATCACAGGGTGAATGTTGTGTCTCCAAAAAAACGGTATGACATATAAACAGCATCCATATATAGCAGATGCGCTGCCCGGCACTGATCACTGCAGAGACACGACGAGCAGATGGTTTGACTGCGAGGGGTAACTGAAGAAAAAAAAAAAGAAGAAGAAGAAGAAGAAGGGAGTGACGGAGGAGGAGGAGGAGAAGGAGGAGGAAAAGGAGGAAGGGGTGGGTAGAGACAGAGATAGAGAGGCAGAATCACTAAAGTAGCACAGGAGAGCTTGTGACCGGGAGTGATCAGGACACTTGACAGGCTCAGACACGGAGAGTGAGAAAGAGAACGCTTCATTAGCATCGAGGAGGAGAGTCGGTCACATGCAGCCACACCGGGACTCTCGCAGATAAACCACCGTCGCCTGTGGAGCAGCGCGGGGAGCCGGCAGAGGAGGAGGAGGACGGCGAGGCTGGAGCCAGAGCTTGAAGGATGAAGATGAGGAGCATCACTACCACCTGACTCATCCCGCGAGTCAGCCCCAGCACCTGCAGCGGCCATCTGAGCACTCCGGCTATCGAGGAGACTGGGGCAGACGGGGGGTGGGTGGGGTGGGGTGGGGTGGGGAGCGCTGCTGAGATTATGCGCGGGGCAGAGAGCTCCTGTGGATTCCCCATCTTTGGCAGCAGCAGCAGCAGCAGCAGGGGGAACGGGAGCTGGGGCTCTACAGGCAGCAGCGGAGCTAGCTGGAGCTGCAGCAAAACAAGGAGCTCCGACTCCACGGCTATTCATTCACCCGGAGATGAAGGTCGCATTCCCAGCCCAGGTGTGACGGCGACCAGCGGACGTGGCAGCCACAGTGTTGAATGTACCTGTAGCAAGAGCAGTGAAGTCAGCTGCAGCGCTGGTGCAAAGGTGCCCACGGCGGTGCAGTTAGGTGTCGTAGTAGTAGTAGCAGGGGGGGGCAGTGGCTCAGGACACTGAATGACCAGTGTGGCTGATGAAGGCCACCTGGATCCGCTTGCTGAAACGAGCCAAAGGAGGTCGCGTCAAGAGCTCCGATGCCTGCGTAAGGACATTTTTTTGTTTTTTGTTTTTTTTTGAGTCCGTTCAAACCGTGCAAGTTGTGCGTCTGTGTGTGCAAGTCTGTGTTTCTCTCGTGCATCCATCTGTCCATGTGCTCGGGGTCGCTGTGTGGGACGGTCGTGTATTTGCCAGCTGATGATGAGAACTTGGGTGTTGTTATCTGTTATGGCTGTCAGATTCTGGGCAGAGCTCCATGTCGCCTCCCTCTGACCCACTGGGACGGCGCGCTCGATCACGCCCCCATCTTCAACCGCGACCTGATGGAATAATCACAGCAGGCCAGGTGTGTTCACCTGCACTTCCGAGGCCACACGCAGCTCCTGAGACGGAGGCCGCCGGGCGGTAAATGGCCAATTTATGACATTTACGTCCTCGTGTGGAAGTGCTGCATGTTAAGCTTGAGCAGCGGTCCAAAGAATCCCAAAGACACGACGCCCAGTTTCGATGCTTGTTGATGTTTTGAATGCAATCATGAAAGCGATGACAACAGAAGCAGCGCACGGATAGCTAATGAGCTTCATGTCAAAAGAGTTATTCATCTCGGGGTACAAAGTGGGAAGGATGAGAGACGCCGAGGCGACTGATGAGCAGCAGAGCATTGTGTAAGACGGGAGGACATAAATATGAATAACCTTGTATTATCTACGGCAACGACGCTCCCGTCGTCTCTGTACACGTGTCAGGTGGAGAGAGGGGAGAGGTATGATCCTCCTTTGTATGTATGTGATGGCTGGGTAATTCTAATCAGGCACAGAGTGAGGGAGGCTATTTTTAACTCAGACAGCAGTGTAATGGTGCAGTGAGATGAATGAAAGACCTTGTGTGGGCGGCATAGTAGCGAGCAGGTAAGGATAAGGCTCACACAGCCTCCACTTAGTTTAAAAAAAAAAAAAAAAAATGTTTTCATTTTTACATCCTGGTTATTTCCTGAAACTGATTGGAATTTGTGCCAAAGGGGAATTATTCTGTCGATGTGCAAATGTTGATATTCATTGCAACATCCAGATATGACATCATACTGTTTTTCTCGTATTTTTGCACTTTTGTTTGTTTTGGGGTGTTTGTTTAAGCCGCAAAGCCAAAATTCGATGACGAGTCACATAATGAGTCAAAATCAGATACTTAATTTGATTATTTATTTCATAAATGAAGCCATAGATGGGTGTCATTTCAAAGAAAACATTGAAAACCAAACTGGTAATTGTTTTCTGTCCTTGAAATATATCAATTCTGATTGGGCACCTTTCGAGGGGGGGGGGGGGATCATGATTTGTCAGATGCAAGTGTCCATAGATATTGAAATTTTAAGCCAAAGTGTAACAGGATGACAAATGATGGTGTTTATTTGGCACCCAGAGGAATGAAAAAGTCAATTATCTGTCACCTCTCTCTTTCCTCATGTCTGAAACCTCTTATTAGATAACGCTGTTATCGTCTTCATTTTATTTCTGGAAATTAAATGTCAAATGCATTATTTTAGACACAAGTGACAACTTTATTAGCCTACTTAAATGATTAGTCTCAATATCAAGCAAAGATTAGTATATATTAAAAATGGATTAAAGTACAAATGTAAGGCTTTTAGAAGGACGCTGTAATGTCTCTGGTTTATAATGCTTGATCCGGGTTCAATGTTGTGATCTGCGTGGAAAAACCGCGAGGCTACGGTGGTCCACAAATGGCGGCCGTCTCGGAGGGACACGTGATGCACCAATTTAACGTGAAACAGTTCCCTACCATTTTTAAGCCCATCGCCCGTGTCGGGGTTTGATTGTGAAGCTTCACTTCCAGGTGTCCCGTTTTGTGTTTTCAACCGCTGCCGTCACCACGCGCACCGATCCCGACCGGAAGCAAAGCAGTTAACGCGGCCGCTAATTAAACCGAAACGCCGGCGCTCAAATAAGTGGGCTGCTGAGGTTGTGAGCTGGTTTAGGTTTCATTACAAACACGCATTCGTTTTGTCTCGCGAATAACGGCGATTCATCGCGTACCTTTACCTGGCGGGTGCCTCGTTGTCGCCACAGTTGAGTGCCGCGTGTAACGCGAACGCGCTGAGGCGCCGGCGGGAACACGCCTCGAGCATAAACCGTCGAAAGGTACATCGGCAGGGGGAAAAAAACAAAACAATGATCTTGATGTCAAGGTCATTCTTACTGTATGTTACAAATGTTGGATATAATAGAGCTTGCCGAGCACATATTTCCTAAAATTTTTTTTTCCTCTCATGCATATTGCTTTCCCAGATGGCAGTGTGCAGCTTTTTGCTCATATCTACGGACTATGTGAATGAATTTCTGTCGCTGTCGTCAAAGATACGTCCTCTGCATCTGCTATAACAGTTTACCCAGTCAGCCTGAAAACATTGCTGTTAAATTCAACTTAAGCTTACACACATTATCTATAAATAGCAGCAGAGTGAAAGCGCTGCTTTTTCTCTGGTGGCCAATTGTGTGCGATATGTCTTCATGCAGCGCGTAACAACGTTTGTGATGTGAGTTTCTATGTGGTGGTGTGCGCTGTCAGTAATGTCATGCGTGAGTCGGCATGTTAAAGAGTAAATCTGTCGCAGTCACATATCACATGGAGAAGATGCAGGACCCGGCGTTCGTCAACATCCTCCCCCCTCCTTCCCCCCCCCCAGTGTGTTTGTCACAGACGGATCACAACAAATTTGCAGGCGAGCAGCTGGGAGAGAGCTAAGGATAGATAAAGAGCTGCTGGGGATGTGATTGTATGAAAGACAGTTTGTGTCCTTTGGCATCCTTTCTCAGAAAAAGAGGTAATTGTCCACGATTCGCTATAGATTCAGTCAGCACTTGTGATTTCCTCAAGTGTTTGCAGCACTGTCGTCGAGAGCAGAACAGCCGAAGTGTTAATTGTTTCAGGAAATTAACCGAGATTCCTTTAATGGTCGTAAGTTTAACACTTCAGTCTGTGTGGGGGTGTTTACACATTTGTAAGTTGCACAACCTCTAAAGTTGCTTCTTCTAAGAGCAATAAGTTTGCTCCAATGTCTCCGAGACGCTGTGAAGCCCGCCGCTTCTCTGTCGATACCACCTGTCATTTTTAAAGTGTGAATCCAAACGGATTCGGTTGAGTTGCAGCGTTGTGTGTCGCTGAGGTGTTGCTGTTTGTGTCTCCGCAGGGTTCGGCCGACTCCTACACCAGCCGTCCATCAGACTCCGATGTGTCCTTGGAGGAGGATAAGGAGGCAGTGCGCAGAGAGGCAGAGCGACAGGCTCAGGCACAGCTTGACAAGGCCAAGGTGGGTATACCGCGGTCACGTCGTCCAGTTTGCCCCTACTTCCCTCTTTGGGCTGTAACAGGTGTGTGTCAGGAGCAAAAGTGAGGACTTTTAAATGTGTCCACCTGGCTGTTTGAACTTTAAAGGCATCCTGTGGAGTTGTTGACTACTGGTAGTGCTATGGAGTAATGTTTAAATGAGTGGGTCCCCATTTCTTTTTTACCAGAGATACCAATGCACATTCTTGCTGCTGGTCTCTATTCCACTGATTGACACTGAATGCACCATCAAAGGTAGTGAAGAGAAAGAGCGAAAGCTAACAAACATCGAGGGAAACACTACCCACTTTACAGTTTTTTTTTTTATTTTATTTTTTTTAATGACTTTGCAACTGTTTTATGAAGGAAAGGGGACCTTTAAGACTTCGTTTTGGGCATGAAGGTCGAATTTGTTTGGGGTTGAGGTTAAGTTTTGCACATAATTGTGGTGGTTAAGGTTATGAGTTATCCCCAGAAGTACTGAAGTACAACTTTGTGTTGTGCTGAGAAAAGCTGGTTTATTATGCTTGAAATGATGGCAGGCATCATTCAAATTGTAACATAAACTTTACACTGGTCTGTTTGTTGTTGAAAAGCTGAGTCTGCTTCCTTTTCAGTTTCTTTTCTTAGGCCACCACATTTTTTCTGCTTACATAATAACAAGCAAGTTTTCTTGGGTGTATTAGGGGGTCAGCAGTTAGATTTCAGTGGGGGGGGGACAAAGCCACGAGGGATGTAGTTTTCATATTTTAGCCCCGACAAGACCAGTTTAGTCAACCTGTGTCTTGATGTAACTGGACTTAAACAAAAGATGTATTACTTTTGTCCTCCCCAGGTCACCTCTCCAACTCTTGGAAGTTAAAGTAATAACATCTAAGTTATAGTAACTTGTGGCGTTTTAGTAATCGTAGGTTAGGTTAGCAGACGATGCTGCTTAGGCTGACCAGAAGACTCTGAGCGAAGCACAATTTTAGAGCTGATTTCAGCTGGTTTCTCACATGAAGAGGGGGCTGTTAGGGGCCGCTGATGTGAGAGGTTAGGGGCCTCGGAGGGCTCAGCGTCACTGTTTATCAGAGCCAGCCCTCGCCTGCTCTGCTCCGCTCTGAGCCACAATTAGCAGCATATAAACAAACACACACACGCACGCACGCACGCACACGCACACACACACGCGCACACACACACACACGCACGCACACACGACAGAGCAGGCTTGCCTTTGCGCGACAGGAATTGCAATCAGAGCTCGCTTCCACAGAATCGCTCAAATCGCTGGCACTGTAAAGATTTATGCCTTTGATCTGTGAAATAATTCTGCTATCTTCAGTGCACATTCTGTTCCCTTCCTGCTTTACAGCTCATTGGGTAGCTCATGGTGTTCTTCTTTGTTATTTTTTTGCATATTAATTCAAGCAAGTGTCTGAGAAATGGGTTTACTGTCTCTCATTGGGTGTTTGGTGTCTATAACAGCTAGTTTGCTCATTAGCTGTGAGCCGTGAGCTTTTGGCTATCCATCCGTTTGAGCAGACATTTTCCTCCTGCGCTGTGTCTCCGGGTAGCTCTTAGCTGGCAAAGACAGATCATCCCAGCAGATCTATGTTGTTATTTTCCAGAGTCACTCTCTCTGGCTCTCTAATTAAAAAAGATAAGTTGACTTTATAGATAACCTAGCGTTGATAAATCTCCCCCCCCTTCCCCCCGCTGGCATTTTACATGACAGATGACCAGTAAAAAAAATATTAAAAAAATAGCCTCTCAGCGGTCTGGCCACCAGAGAGAGAGAGAGCCGGCCGGGGTCAGAGGAAGTGCACAATCTTGAATGTGAGCCTTTATGGGGAGCAATTCACAATCGCTTCCTTTACGTACCACTGGTAGTTGTGAGCAGTGAGGACAGGGCTGATGCCCGTCACGATAATTCTACATAATTTACTTTCTCGTATGTATTTACATGGACACACATATTAAGCACCATCTGTCTGCCTCTAATTGGCCCTGAAATGAGCACTTGACTTGAGTTTACACATCAAAATCTGTTAAACGAAGCACTGAAAGAATCTACTGCCAGTCTAGCCTCGATAAACACAAAATAATGTGACGGGTCATCTTGACTTGAACTTGGAGCCTGGCGATGTGTCAAGTGTAGCTGCCAGGGTTTTTGGGGCTTCACCCATATTAAAGACAAAAAGTTGGGATATCTGAGCCGCTGCTTTGATTTTGACAGTTGTTTTTTCTTATGCAAACCTCCCAACTTTGTCTATTATCATAATTTAACATGAAATTAATTAATTAGCGTTGTGAGGAAGAGTTGCTCTCCGTTCACAGTAGCGGTAGCTGTACAGGTTGCTCTGATACTTTCAGGACCAGTGACCATTCAAGTTAAAGGTTACCTAAGGACCTAATGAGTGTTTCTCCTACTTTTTGTTGTATATGATTAAGGATAAGGTGATGGGTGTAATGTCTACATTGTCAGGCCCTCAGTAACCTGAGTTTTACCTCAGTAAAAAAGAAGTAGCTGCTCTATCGTTGATGAAGCCAGTTTTCTCTCGCTCTCTTAAACATTACTTTGTCCCTTTAACACACCAGCAGCCATGGATGCAATATAAAGTTCAACTTTTTGAATCAGTGAACACATTAAAAGGCATTTAATTAATGTAGATGGGACTTGGTGTTTGACAAAAAAAAATAAATAAATAAATAAAAAATAAATTCACTCCTACTCCCCTTCAAGCAAATAGAAACTGGTCGCAGCAATGGTTTAGTCAATTTAAAAGGACATTATACTCAAGCAACCTTGGCTAATTATAGAAATATATTCTCACACTAAATTAATAAAGGTTAAGGTTCCCTTCATTCCATGCAATAATGCTTTTTGCATGCTCTCAGTACAGCCTGAAGCCGGTGCACAGCGCAAAGGAGAATTCATTCAAGGTGAACCAACGTGGGAATCTTGATTTATGGCAGGAGATCCTGAGGGCGCCGTTAATGGAAAGGCCGTGGCATGTTACATGGCAAATCAGCAGCAGCAGCAAGGGCAGGTGTTCACTCAGTCAGTGGAAGCACAGGGACGACGGAGAGGTATTATCGAATGAAATATGCATCATGTGATGCGATATTGTGTCGAGCGTGGTGGGTTGTTGATTGACTGTGGTCCACAGTGCTGCTTCACAGGGTTTCCACTTACAGACGGGGCTTCTCTGGAGTTTTGGTTATGTTGTGTCTTATTCTTAGTCTGCCTCCTTCTCTCACTTTCTGTCGTCTCTTTTTTTTTTTTTTTTTTTTAACATGTCTTCCTCCTCTCCTTTCCTGTCCTCTGTCCTCTTGTCCATCTCTTTTCCCCCTTTTCCTTTACCCCTCCTCCCTTGCTTGTTACCAAGCCTCTAAAACCTCCGCCTCCGTCCTCCTCCCTCACTCACTGCAGTCAATATGGCATCCATGATGAAGGCCCGTGTTACGCAAGAAGCAACCGAGCAGTATGGGCTCGGTCAGGAGATGTAGGGACACGACACAGCGGTGTACAGGTGCCATTATGTACGGATCCGGCAGTCACCTGTGATACAAGGTGGCATGTCAGGACATGTATGTGCGCGCGATTGCCTATAGGTCTGTAAAATGTCATTAGGGTTATAGAAAGCTTCACGTGACAGCCGGCCATGATCGATGGAGGCGAGAAGAGCAGCTGGGAGGGAGGAAAGAGGCAGCAGTCCTCGATAACACAGAGTGAGCACACATTTGTACATGTGTACTAATGGACCTCGTACCTTCATGCAGCCATGTGACTCAGTGCATGCAAACGCCAAGGACTCTCTGTCCTCTGCGGGTCCTGGCACTGCACACACTGGATTGGATGAGCTCCTCAATGGAGATGTCTCACACACACACACACACACACACACACACACACACACACACACACACACACACACACACACACACACACACACACACACACATACAGAGGCTTACAACCATCACCCCATTGAATATTTACCTTGCTGTCTGCATGAGGAAACGATTCCCGGAGGATTTCACCCATGTATTATTTCCATAATCCCTCATAGCTCCTTGTCGTCGTTTCACACCTGTTGGATTTCAATGACTCATTAGAAGACGGTAGAAACCATGATGAAGAACGCTGTCATCTGCAGAGCCTCTTCCAGAGCCTGCTGATTAATTACTTCCATTGTACCGAGCTTCACTGAGCGTTGTTGTGCGTTTGAAAGATGGCAGACAGAATGGGAAAGTGCTGCTGGAAAAATGCTCATCTTATAAAGTCATTTCAATAGATATTGATTATTTAACCAGGCAATGACTTTTTTGGCCATTTGGGGGCGGATAAAACAAATTATTAACTGGGGATGGAGATTTTAAACCAAAATACTTGTCAGTATTTGCTGGTAACGACTTCAAAAAACACTCGCCTTCGACCGAGGTGATGAGAAGCATATCTTTGGCTGTTATCTTTGAGACGAGGGCTGTTTTTTACCCCGCATGTCCAACATCCAACCTACTTTGTCTGGTGACATTGATCGTAGTTCTGTGGATGAACAGTTGGCTGCGGTACACTTATGATAAGCCAGTTTAGCAGGTAAAGCAACTTTAAGAATATAGCGTAGTTTCCACTTGATTCTGTTATAAATCAGTTTTCTTTGACTAAATTATACTAAACGTGATACCAATATGGAAATTCACTTTGTTTACACAGAACTGAAAGTCTTGTGGACATTACGTCAGTCTCTCGGTACATTTTTGTTTTTGGATTGCTCCGAGTAAATCAGATTGTGGGACTATTTCGATAAAACCAGTTGGAGCCGGCCAGATTTGAGTGCACTTTGAAAGCATTTTTCTGAATCTGTATAAAGTCCAACGCGGTTATAGCATCAACGCTCTGATCATTTAGGCTTCCAGCTGAACGTTACAAAAACCCTTTTCTCTCGTCGTGCCCTCTTTCATCTGCAGGTACATATTTAGCGGTCGAGTCTACGCTGGGAGATTACGCTAAGCTACATCCCTGTGCATTCATTTTGGCTTTTCACTTGACTTCTGTCGTGCTTGTCACTCCGTCAAAGGCAGAGCAAATGTAATCTGGTTAAGGGCATGACCGTGTTGCCAACTGTTGCTGCCAGTGCCGCCAGGCTGGCTCCTAGATTATGCCCAAAAGCATTTTATGTAATTCTTAAAGGGATGTGTGACTTAAGTGGATATTCTAGCCTTGCAACACTTATCCAAAAACTAGTGTAGTGTTTGTCTGCGGGCACACTGTTGTCCCATTACAGTTTTTTCAAAATGTGATTCTTATTTATTTTTGTAGAAATCAAGACCATCTGGGCAGAGAGGATTTGCTCATGCTTTGTGCTGAAATATCTGCGTCTAAAAAGATTTTTTTTTTTTTTTAAATTTTAAAGTTGCTGTATGTTGACGGTCAGCAGTCTAAGCTGGTTATGTCACAGCCTGCGGAGGCACAGGAAATAGTTCATTGTTATCTCAAGGATTGATTGCTTGTCCCAAAGAGGAAGGGCAGCAGCGATCAGATAGGAGGGCTAGTATTGATTCCACTATTGTAAAGATGGTCGGATTGATTTGTGAACTATTTACACAAGTTCTGTTTGTGCTGCTCGTGTGTAAGTGCAAGACAAGACTCTTGTTTAACTAATGGTGTTGAAGCAGTGTTCGCTGAAGACGTTAACATGTCGCATCATTCTGAGTTTAACAGGTAAGTGCTTCAGCGTGTAACGGAGACGGTGTAGCAGCAGCCAGATCATTTATGGAGACAAGACTAAACTATGTCTGGATGAGTCAGAGTCTACTTGTATCGCTCACCCGCAGTTATTTTTACACCTCGCACATAGACAAGAATCACAGCTCACCACGAGCAGAAGTATTTCAACAAAAAAAAAATTTAAATTCCAACTTTTAGGAGCTGTTCTCCACACTCATGTGGGTATTCTGAAATCATGCCACTGTATTTCTTCCTTTTTAGCGTACAGTTGCACGATCTGACATTTTCATTTATCTTCCTCCTTTCCTCCTCCCGGTAGACCAAACCAGTTGCATTTGCTGTCCGCACAAATGTCAACTACAGCCCGAGCCACGATGACGATGTCCCTGTGCCAGGCATGGCCATCTCCTTTGAGGCTAAAGACTTCCTCCATGTCAAAGAGGTGAGCGACCGGGTTGCCAGTTAGAGAGGAGATTGACAACCGTGATACTGGGGGAGATGTATATGATGCCATCCATCCATCCGTTACCTATACCCGCCATATCCTGAATAGGGTCACGGGGCTGCATGTGATGATTTGCAGAATAATGAGGATGCTGAAGATGAATGTCTTGAATTATTTTTGCGTAGAAATTCAACAATGACTGGTGGATAGGACGCCTGGTGAAAGAAGGCTGTGAAATCGGTTTCATCCCCAGTCCAGTGAAGCTTGAAAACACTCGTATCCTCCAGGAGCAGAGAGCCAAACAGGGAAAGTTCCACTCCAGGTAAAAAAGTCTCGTCTGCACCACAGTCCTTTACTTTGGCTTAGAGTTCATTTGAAATTAATTTGGGCTTCTTTGGTTTGTTAAAAAAAAAATCTAAATCGTTCTTGTTTCAGTAAATTGGGAGCAAACTCATCGTCTAGTTTAGGTGAAGTTGTTCCTAACTCACGGAAATCTACTCCTCCTTCGTCGGGTAAGTAGCTTCATTGGCAAATTTTTGAAGGCCAGCTATGTGCTTAATAGATTCTTTGGTCTCTTAAACATTTAACCAGCAAAACCCAGTTGACGGTAAGATGCAGTAGGTTGTTTTCATAGTTTCTACCCTCAGTAAGGGAGACATTCTTCATGCCATGACTGTACTTTTACATGTCTCATTTACTCTGTGTTGTATCTATATTCTGTGCTACTGTTGATGTGAAGCGGAGACCGTCACCTGTGACTTCCTGTGTTCATCACTGTGATGATGCTGTTGTCTGTCTGTGTGGGTAGCCATTGACATAGACGCCACAGGCTTAGACCCCGAGGACAATGAGCTTCCCGTCAACCTGCGCTCCCCTAAAGCCAGTCCAAACACTGTCATGTCACCCCAAGCTAAAGAGAAACGAATGCCCTTCTTTAAGAAGGTAAACTCTGGAGTACGCCACCGTCCGTTCCTCTCTTGTCCGTCCGCACGGCTCCGACTAAAACGCCCGCGGCTGCTCAGCCTCACTCAGCCTGTCCTGTTTGTCTACACCGTCGCCCTTGTCCCAAGCCGCTATTAGCACGCATGCCTGTTTCTTAACCTCTTTCTCTCTCCTCTTCCGTCCCACAACAGCTAAGCAGAAGCAGAAGTCGGTAAGTCTTGGGGATGACCTCTGTGGTCTCAACTGTACGAGCTCGCCATACATTTCCCCGAGCAGAGATTCACCTCTGTACTGACCTCTCATCCCGCTCACTGCGTCTGCAAACCTCTGTGTTGTGTCTGTGATTGTTTGTTGAACTTGTGATCCCGATTCAGCGAGACCTCAGTGTGACCAGCTTTTTTGTCAGGATAGGTGAGAGCCGATATACAACGCTGAGAGTCAGGTGAGGAGATAAATGCCGCTGTTGTATTTTCCAATAATGTGAAGCTGGAGCAAGCTTAGCATAAGAGCTGAAAACAAGGAAACCGCCCAACTCATTCTGTCCAAAGGTAACAAAATCTGCCTAGCAGCAAGGAAATTGTCTGGCATATTACCCCTCATTAATTGTTTATATGGATTAATCATGAAAGGTGTAAGGTGTTATTTAAAGCGCGTTAGAGATGCAGGAAGGCAGATTTTGTTTCCTACGGCGGGCCAGACTGGCTTTTAAAATGTTTTCCAAGCTTTTTGCTAAACTAAGGTCGAGCTGACAGAAATGAAGATTTGTATTAATCTTCCCATCTTACCCTCAGCAAGAACACAAAGTGTAAATCCAAATTTGTCTTGTCAAACTATTCCTTTAAGCCTAAATATACAGTATAACTATAAACCAATTTTTTTTTTTTTTTTTTTTATCAGTGACAGCAGAAATAAATACAGTTTGTTACAGTTTTTAAAAAAAAAATTTATCAGTCTTTACTCCATAAAGAGGAATATTTTTTTTCATGATAAAAAATATTTGCCAATTCATCCAGTTCAGGCAGACAAAGTTTGATCGTTCCCCCCCCCCCCCCCGTGATTACACTCGTCATGTAATTCAGGGTTAACTACGACTATTGAAAGTATTTGAGCAGCACGGCACAGTCCATTAATACCGTCATGTTAGTCGGCAGCAGCATCACTGCATCAGTTCCCACAATGTCCCAGGGGAAGCTCAGTGACGGCAGCAGATGTTAGACCGAAAGCAAACGTCTAGAAGTGGAGAGATGAGTATGAATATGAGTAAGACAGACTGCGACAAAAAAAGATCTAAGTGGATCTACTGAAACATTTATCGTAAAGATAACACGGACTGAGAGGGCAGCGTACGCATCGTGACCAATCAGTCGATGAGAAGGCGACTACGTGATAATCAACAGTCCTTCTTCGTCGCTGGAGAAGGAAAAAAACGAACCCACTTTCTGCTTCCCGGCTCAGCGCTTCAACTTGCCGTAGATCCTGCAGTATGTTTTCATTTTCCTCCTGACATGTATTCCGCACATCCTTCAAACACGCTGCTCTGCCGGACGCCCGAGACACACGGCAGCATCGGGTTCACTGCCTCGCTGTCGGATGCAGGCAGACGGGCATTTCCTCATGGGATGAACATACAGGCGGTCTACAGACAGTTTTTAAGGAGAAAGAAAAATATTTTCTGTCTAAAGTTACACAGAAATGTAACTTTTAGTCTGTGAATTCAAAGACAGCGCTAAAAAGAACAACCAGATACACTTCAACGCCACTAAAAAGATGTTTACGATGACGTTTGAATATCTATTTAATTGCTTGTGTTTCAATTGGTGCTGCAACTAATCAAATAGTGTGCAAAATGTCTGAAATCACAATTTCACAAAGGCTCAGTTGTCATTTGTAAATACTGTGCGAAATATGTGACGCCATTACATATAAAAAATATATATATATATACTCTGCTTCCAGAAATAATTGGTTTCTAACTCTGCACATTTATCATTCTGCAAATCCTCTTCCATTTTGCGTTAAAAAAATAATAATTCTATATTCTGTGCAACAGTCAAATCATAAACAGTACTAATCCACTTGATAAGGTCAGTAGCTGCACTGATACCAATCTGGCAATATATCTAAATGGAGATTAAAAACTGAGGCTGTTTCACAAACTGAGCTCTCACTGTGTCGCGACACCAGCGAGCAACTTCTTCTAACCGTTTTCTAACTCTCCACGTCTTTAAGTTGACCTCCTGTTGCCCCTTTCCCGTCTTGCGACTAACCTTTCCTGGAATTTGGTTTCCTTTTTTTTTTATTCGGTGACATCTGAACCATAACACGAGAGACGCTCGGATCTGTGATGAAATATTGTCGTTTACCGTCGCCTCATTTGAAATTTCGACAGCTTGATGCCAAATCTGCTATAAATCGAAGCTCGCTTGTGTTTTTTGTCGGGCCAGCCGAGACGTCCCGTTTCATGGTTCACGATGTTCCAGAGCTTTTAACTTGTCGAGTTCATTGTTGTTCTAACCCCTCAAGTGATTTACGATGCCGAGTGTTTACTCTGTCTCCATAAATGTGTAACTGTTTTTCTTCATCATCATCATCATCATCTCCTTCTTCCCCCTGAAGGCGGAACACATTCCTCCGTACGATGTTGTGCCTTCCATGCGGCCCGTGGTTCTGGTTGGACCGTCACTGAAGGGCTACGAGGTGCGTCGAAGCTGCGACATTTCAAACACCACGCCGACCGCGTTTGTCATTATCAGAAAGCTCTATTCTGTGACGGTTTTCCTCTCCTGAATTGTTTTTCTGTCCGCAGGTGACAGACATGATGCAAAAAGCACTGTTTGACTTTTTGAAACACAGATTCGAGGGAAGGTAAGTTCGCTGTGACCTTTTTCAAAAACGCAAGCTGCTTCCTTCCTCATTCCTCCTCCCTCTCTCTCTCCAAGACTATAGGCTGGTATTTATCTGTCCCCCGAGGTTAGCCGAGGGAGTGTGTAACAAGTTTGTTTGGCCTGGAGATGTGTGCTGCTGCTTTAAATAGGCCCTCTCCATGTCCTTAATAGGCCATAGTGGGCCAAGAGCAGAGCAGGGTTCTCCTCACTCAGGGTTGAGTCGTTCCTCCCGTCCAGAACAGAGAGGCCATGAAGTTGCACACGATCCATTCAGACCACCAGCAGCTGCAGAGAATACTTTAAAATGCTTGATTTTCAAACAAATTTATGGCTGAAAATAATTCTCCGTCTCTGCTCTTTGTTTGTTTTGATTCTAATGACCGTTAAGATTCTTAAAGCACTGTGTGCAGTTCTCAAGTACACAGTTTACTTTCTCACAGTGTAGCTAATTACGTTTACACAATCCGTATGCACAATTACAAAATGTCTTCAGGTGATGCATTGAATTGGCCTCCTCGCTCATCATGGATGACATTGCTTCTCTGATGAAGTTCGTGAGACGTGTTTGACATCAACGCAGTCGTTTTGTCATTTTCTCAGTGCTGATGAGCAAAGTGTTGAGCGAAGAAATGTTTCCTTAATCTCAGTATTGGGGTCGCGTCAAACAAGAACTGATAACGGCTGAATTAGTAACATGTCCAAAATCAAGTTTTCACAAATAGAGATGTAAGAGGGCATTTTTGCCTTTATTTAAGTTGCGAGGTAGAGACGGACAGGAAATGTGACGACAGCAAACCGCCGGCTGGCCAGGAGTCAAACTGTGGACTCGGCTGTGACGGGCATTGAAGCCCATGTGGGTTGTAACTAAACAGTTTGGAAAAGTTACAGAAATTGTTGCACACAGACCTCCCAAAAATGTGTATTTTCTTGCTGTATGTTCTTTTCTAATTGTAAAGTGTTTCGTCACCATTTTAATGTGGATTCTACACTTTAAATTGATTTGAATTAAATTGAAATTATGTTTACATTTGTGTGACAGCAGATTTGATTAACACCATTCATGTAAAGGATTTATAGGCTATTTGACTTAAACCTTTGAGGGTTTTTTTTTATTTTTTTTTATTTAAGTCTCAATGAGAAAAGACTTTACTTTAAACAATGATCAAGGTAAATCTCATTTAACTGCACTGGTTGGATGCATTGATTTGCTCCTGACATATAGGTTAAATGTTTTCACTGCAGGCCTGCACTGTAAAATAATGTGGTGATTGCACTTGATGCACTTCAGCTATGCTTTAGAAAACAGAAGAAAACTGCACCATACAGTTAGAATGCACGATTGACTTTACAGCTTCCATGAAGTCAACTATTTACTTCTCTCGTCCCTTGTGTCAGAATATCAATCACTCGCGTCACGGCGGACATCTCTCTTGCCAAACGCTCAGTCCTGAACAATCCCAGCAAGCACGCCATCATCGAACGCTCCAACACACGCTCCAACTTGGGTAAGTTTGCTCGAAACCGCCACAGCGGCTGGGAACATCTGGTGTTTTGATTCATAATGTTTTCAAGGAGACCAGCGTACGTGGAAAAGGAAGGAAACGTTTAAAGAAACTCTTGACAATGGTGACGATAACTCCGGACGGCCCTGAGTGGCCTTGGCTGGTGTCTTTTGTCAGGAATGAAAGATAGAGCATAAACGCACGATAACAAGTTCAAGAACGGCTCTGATTCCGCTGAGGTTGATTGGGGTTTAGATGTGATCAGAATGAAACAGATTCCTCAGTCAAACAGAGATGACAAGGCTAATCTCTGCTATGTATCAACACCGGCATCAGTCAGCAGCCACGGCAGAGGAGGAAGTCCCCGGAAAATTGTATAATGGAAGAAAAACATGTATTATGTCATATTTTATGATCACAGAGAGCCACCACATAATAACTTTGGCCTCGTTTTTTTTTTCGAGAGCCGCTGCCTCATGAAAATCACCACCCATGCTGTCCTCTTCCATGAAACATTTAAAACTGAGACACATTTAGAGCGGAAATTCATATCCACTCCATGTTTTTTCTTTTAAGTGAGAGCCACATGGGGTCTGTTAGTCATTCGACTGCCAAAAATATCAAGTGTCCTGTTTTGTTCTGTCGTATCTTCACTTTCCTGCCAAAAGAGCAAGAGTTTCCGATGTACATCGGAATTTTTAATTGAATATTTTTTTGGGATCAAAAGTGACATTAACTTGAAGCTGAGTTAATTTAAGTTATATTAAAAGATTTCAGGAAATATGTTATTTTGGAAACAAGCGAAATCATCCCGCCCCTCTGGCATATTTTAGCAGGAAAATAAGAATGAGCTGTTTGGCTGGAATGTTTTCATGTTATCAGTTTACCTCAGACTGTGATGAGTGGAAGTTGTGAAGCCTGGCTGGGATTTCTCTCAGACTGGGACTTTGGCCTCGCTGTGATATTTATACAATTGTTTTTGCAGTCACGTTGTCATCTGTTGGAGTCGCGACTGTGTGATGTAACAGTCGGTAGTTGTTGGCCACTCCTCTTACAGCTATTAGTCTCTGAGCTCTGTCCCTAAAGTCATGAAGTCTTTTGAATAATTAAGTCTCTATGAAGAAGAAAGACGTGAGCCTATGTACCAAATCAGTGATGCAAAGCAGATTTTTTTTTTTTTTTTAAAGACATAACTGAACTCCAGTTTGCCTGAAGGAACAACCTGGAGGTGGTTGTGCCTCAGGGCAGTGTGTGATTGACAAGAAGTAATAAGAGAACATGTTTTTTAAGTTTAATCATAGACGGATAAAAGAAAATCAATTAATATCAAAGTATGTTAGTACGATTTTTAACCATGCTGGCATCACGGTGGAATATATCAACTTTTGGATGGATTGCCATTTAAATTTGTGCAGACATTCATGTCTCCTTCAAGGTATATTCAAATCACTTTGGTGATCTGTTAACTTTTCATCTAGCGCCATCCTCAGGTCAAAGTATGATTATAAAAATGTGTATAGTACTTTGATTTATAACCACATACCTGTAAAACTAAAGATACTTCATCAGCCTCAGCTTTCCTGTGTGTTTGTTAGCATGTTAAAACACCAAACTAAGATGGTGAAGCTGGTTGTTTATTATTCAGAGTCCATCAGTGGTTTATCTATATTCAATATATAACAATTTTATTATTATTTGTGGTCATAAAGTATTTATTGGATTGAAATAACTACCAGAACCTTTGAAATAACTGTGAAATAATAATGGTGTTTTTTTTGTTTGTTTATTAAATCTCAAACGAATCAACCGAATTGAAGAATCACTGCGAGTTCTCTGTTGTTTGTAAACTTCCCCTATAAAGGTGACAGATTTGAAGATGACACGAAGTAACGGCATGTTGGCTTTCAATCTACTGCGGCGTTTCTTCTACAACTAGAAGACTTAGGCGCAGCACTCGAGCGGTTTCCTCATTCCAATGAATGGTCGGGGTGTTGATTATACATGATCTACGTTTTACAAATTTGGGGAAGATTTTAACGCAGATATGGTAATAATAAGCAAAAGATTATGTGAAATTGCATATTTTTGATTTCAAAATGTCAAATGTTCTTGGCTGGACCTCCAACGCCTCCACGAACTTAGTGAAACTGCTGATACTGTTTATCACTGCATGACAAATATATACAAAAGCACATCTGAAATAATCAGCTACGCTGCAGTGAACTCTGTTACATCGGCTTACACGCGTGCCCCAAATGCAACACAAAAACTTCACAGCGTATTATCAGGATCAAAACTCCTCTGGAAGACGATAACTGATAACCAAACACGTCCGGCCCTAACGAGGATCGATCCTCTGCTTCTCACTTTCAGCCGAAGTCCAGAGCGAGATCGAGCGGATTTTCGAACTGGCCCGGACGTTACAGCTGGTGGTTCTGGACGCCGACACCATCAACCACCCGTCACAGCTGGGGAAGACGTCCCTCGCGCCCATCATCGTCTACGTCAAGATCACCTCCCCCAAGGTGAGAACAATGAAGCCCGTTCGATTCCTCAGACGAAAGCGAGAGACAAATGAAAAATGTCTCTTGCGTGCGTACGTCGCGATGAAAAATGAGGACGAGGCGACGAGTGAAAACGGCTGAGGCGACGTTCCCCGGCTGTGGTTTCAACACCAGCGTGTCAGACGTGGCTGCTACTTTGAGAGCGGGGAGAATTCGAGAGGACTGATTCATCGCTCCGGCTTTCTGCAAGTGTAAAGATACAAAAAACAACAACAACAACAAAAAAAAAAGGTTCATGATTCAGTGATCAATAAAAAAAAAAGAGACATTTGGGTAACGGAGAGAATGAGGGGAAGCAAAGATGCATGAGATGCAGGCTTTAAATCAAAGTGACAGCAGAGTGAATCACACTCAGTGTGGTGAAATAAATAGCTCCGTATCACCTGTCCTCTCAATTACAACCCGCAGGCAACCTTAACAGGAGCGTGGCAGTATTTGTATAAGCTTTATTATAACTGTGTATGCAGTGGCGGTAGAAGTACACAGCTCATTTAATTAGCCAAAATGAAAGTACCAAACTGCATTTAAAAGTGTACAGAGTTCCCACCGGTCATGTCATTTCTGCAATATCAGGGAATTATAAAGTCTATTCCAGTCATGGAAAGTCAGGTTTTTTTTAAATCATTTTCTGGATTATTTTTTTTTTAATATATTTTAATTTTAGTCAACATTTATCAAAATGTAATATTTTCTATGAAGTATTTTTCCATATATTGTTATTTAACGTGTTTCCTTCAACAATCATTTCAGTTGAGATGGACTTTTTCCTGTTGCTGTGAATGAAAGCAAACATGCCAGGAAAAAGAAATTGTCTATGACCGAAAAGTTTGTAAAACTACTATTTATCTATTAAACACGGGAGAAGGAGCCGTTCACCGCCACGCTAACAGTACAGGCAGGGGCAGCCCGAGGAAATTCATTCATTTTATTCTCGTGTATTAAATAAAGCTCACAAGTTGCTGGGAGTAAAAATAATGTAGCTGAATTTTGTCTGAACAGCACAAAAGCGAACCATTTTTTTTTTTCATTCATTATAGGTCATGAAAATTTTTAGTCTGTGAAAGTCAGGGAATTTTTCATTTCACTAAAGAGTGGGATCCCTGGAAGTATGATCAGTTAATGCACTTAAGAGTATCAAAAGTAAAAGTACGAATATTTCCCACACGGAGCCTTAATTTAGTTTTTGTCCTCATTTGCCTTCAGGTGCTGCAGCGGCTCATCAAGTCCAGAGGCAAGTCTCAGGCCAAACACCTCAATGTCCAGATGGTGGCCGCCGACAAGCTGGCTCAGTGCCCTCCTGTAAGTCTCCACAGTGGACCCAAATTATGGCTGATCTGAAGCCAACGTTTAAATAACCTGCAGTTTTTGGCTCCGGGTTTAGATTTTGTGCACGTCTGAAGTCTTTTTTTTTTTTTTTTTTTGAAAGCTTTTTAATTCCTTCCAGTTCTATTTCTGTTCTTCTGTAATCTGCTTAGTTATTATTTTAGAAAATGAAGGAAGCACCCCGGGCTTGTGAAAGTGCCGGCTTAATTTAAACTCAAATAGCAGCCAAACATCTTTCGGGAATTAACGATTAAGATTTCTCTGAATTAATGCCTTGATGCTGTTTTCTACATGAGGCAGTGGGTTGTTTCTAACGTAGTTCTAACATTTTATATCTATAAAGATCAGTTATGATTTCTTTACAGACAATTTGTTTCCCTAAGCAGCCCTCCTTGTCTCCGTTTCATTTCCTTTAACTCGGACTGCACCCCTTTCGCCTTCCTCAGGAGATGTTTGACATCATCCTGGATGAGAACCAGCTGGAGGATGCATGTGAGCACATGGCCGATTACCTGGAGGCCTACTGGAAAAGCACTCACCCCACCAGCTGCAGCCCCCCGAACTCACTGCTAACGAAGCTGCCCGCAGCCCCCCTGCCCTGCGGCCCGGCCCCGGTCTCCGGTGTGCAGGTACGAGGGCCGAGCAGGACAGGAAGTGATTCATCATTCCTTTGACTTGAATTTCACTTCAGAATCCGATTTTTTGATCACATGCACAATCTGAACAGGAACATCTGGGTCAATCGTGTAAAAGAACATTTTACTCACGGGTTTGTTTTCCGAACGAATAACAATTTCAGGGGTTCAAGAACTTAATTTTATCCTTCATATATCTACTTTCGAGTGTAAATTAACGACAGTCTTTTAAAGTGATTTATGACTCATGAATATATACAAAAACGGATAGAAAATAATAGCTGAAATCAAAATGAGCAGGGAGCAAATTCTGCTGCTGATGGAAGAAATAGTTTAGATAAATCATACAATATATATCGAGTCACAACAGAAGCATGGGAGATGACCGCAAACAAAATATATGGCAGATTTAATTCTTGTTGTTAATTGGCTGCTCGTATAAATGCAAATATAAGGGGAAAAAAAAAAAAAAGGTGTAACAGACGATCATTCATGACATTCAGCAAATGTATTTGTCTCACTACTGTACGTACTCCCGTTTTAAAGATGTCACCGTCTTATGTGTGATGAATTGTAATTTTTCTCGATTTAGAAAGTGATTTTTCAAAACAACAAGACACCTTTATGGGTCGCTTGGTTAGTTTGTAAATGCTGTGTAATCCCTTACCTCTACCCTCTCTCCATCCACTGCCATCACAATGTAAGACTGAGAATGAGGGAAACGCTGATATTGATGAGGAGCAGGAGTGAGCTTGACATGTATTATCTTGCGTGGGTAAGTGCGGCGAGGCCGTGTGACGAAGGCTGAAACTGAGGAGTGCACTTTTCTCCTCAAATCTTCACCCCGGGACCAAAGTCAGTCGCCAAGCAAGTGTGTGTGTGTGTGTGTGTGTGCGTGTGCGTGTTCGTTCGTTCGACTGTGACACGCTTTGTGGTTTGGTGTGAATTGAAGTGATTGTGTACGATATGCAGCAGAAGCAACGAGGGCGGCGTGGAAATCCGTCGGTGTGCGTTTGCAGTGAGGTGTCGTGGTTTTCTGGTTTGTCTTTGTGATGCTGACTTGACGTGTGTCGCTGATCTCAGGGCAACAGTACAGAGCAGAGAGGAGATAAAGCGTTGGTGGAGATGAAGGGCTCCAGAGAGGATTACCAGCACCATCACCACCACCACCACCACCACCACCAGAGCCCGGACCAGGCCGACGCCGACGCCGAGGCCGAGGCGGAGGGGGAGGGGGAGGGCAACGAGGAGGAGAGGCCCCTTAGGACAGACCCCACCAGGAAAGCCCAGCACATCCACCACCGGTCCTCCTCCACCAGGACTGAGCACCACAACCACCATCACCACCACCACCACCAACCCACGAGAGCCAGGGGTCTCTCCCGACAGGAGACTTTGGACTCCGAGACCCCCGAGAGCCGAGAGAGCAAGGACTCTGCTTATATCGAGCCACACACTCAGCTCCTCCACCAGGAAGAAGAGGAGGAGGAGGAGGAGGAGGAGGAGGAAGAAGAGGAGGAGGAGGAGGAGGAGGATGAGGAGGAGGAGGAGGAGGAGGAAGATCTAGGGGAGGGGCACCCCCAGCAGCAGCAGCGCTACGAGCCGCTGCCCCACCGGGACCACAACCACCATCACCACCACCACCACCACCACCGCAGCGCGGCGGAGGAGGCCGGCCACAGCGCCGGACACCATCGCTCCAAGGAGCGCGAACAGGACCATAACGAGCGGAACAAGCAGCGCTCGCACCACCACCACCGGCCGCCGCGCGACCACCACCATCACTACTACGACCGGGACAGAGAGCGGGACCGGGAGGGGGAGGTGGCTCCCAAAAAGCGAGGTGAGGCGGGGGAGTGGGCCAGAGACTCGTACATCCACCAGTGACAGACCGAACCCGCTCCGTCTGGACTCCCCTCTTAACGACCGTTCTGTTCCCCCATCGTGCTGCTATACCCCGAAACCACAGCATCCTATTTATGTACACTTCTTTGTAAATGCTGTTGCATCTTTTTCAATGGCAGGATTTTGATTACGTAGATACAAATATAAATATATAATTATATGTATGTGTATCTATGCATAGACGTCGTTTATGTGTGGATATGCATGAATATTCTCAAATATGCATATTTTAAACCCGTGTTTGATAAAGCATGACACAAAAGCAGAATTTTGTTCTGTGCCGAGCTGTGCTTTCTGTGATTAGCATTATTATTTTTATTGTTTCTATTATGGATTTGTATTGCTTGCTGCCACTTGAATAATTTGTTCCTTCGGACTACTGCAGGGGTCGACCAGCCAACATAGTTTGATGCTGTATTTGCAGGATGGATTCGGCAGTTTGGGAAATGCGCGCCATCGCTTGCTTCGACTTCCGACGCTCATTTGCCAGTTTATTAGGTACACCGAGCGAAAACTAGTGCAATCGAAGGCAACAGTCCTGCAGTGAATCCTCCCTTTGCGAAGGTTGTAATGATCCGTTTTACAGGTCTTTATTCAACTTTCTTGATCACGTTGCAGGTTGTGGTCTGCGATGCTGTCGAATCGTGCTGAATTAATACAGTCTCTATTGTTTTGTCCGCCCTATTTATAATGATGAGGGTGAGCCAAGTAACATCAGCAATAGTTTAGGGGAATAAATTATAGTTCAACAGCGTCACAAACTGCAGCCTTGAAAATAACCATAAAGCTGAATCGGTAAAACAGTTTTAAAACATTTGTTGCTCGACTCTTGTGCTATACTGCCTTCATTTGAAGCGAGGTGTGCCTAATAAAGTGAGCGCAGGCAACAAGACCAACACCGCTCTCGTACTGCACATGAAGTGAACGGCTAGCAGCATGTTAGATGAGCACAGCACGAGGTTAAAAACATCTACCAACGCCTCTCTGTATGCTCATTCATGACCATATCCCGTTTGTCCAATCTCTACGGCGACCACAAACAAAAACAACAAGCTCACTTTTAGCTATCTGGCTGCTCGCTGTAGCTTCATGTGTCACACATTACTTTGCATGAGAGAGGTTTTGATTTTAACCCCCCCAGCAAGAAAGTTTGTTTGCGTATTTCCCAAATTAACCGACGACTCCTTTTGATGTTCTGTTCATTATTTACCGCTCGGTTCCTTTTTTTTTTTTTTTTTTTTTTTTTAATTCTGCGTCCACAGTTTTAAACATTTGGTTCCGACATATTTATGCCTCCTTCGAGGCGCACCTTAGTCTTGCCTTACAAGACAAACGAGTTCGACAATAACTTCCTCTCATAGATGCAGTACTGTTCTTTGTAATGGGTCCAGAAACATTTTATAACATTGGTACACCCTTTATTCTGCACTTTTACTGATTCACGTTGGTTTCAGGTGAAAGCGATTTGATATGACATTACAACTTACTGTAGGTCTGTTTCCAAAGCTCCGACATGGTTTTATTAAGTCTGACCCCCTTTTTCTAATGAATGTTGTTTAAGTCCCACTTCGTAGTTCACCGAATGTTAATTTTTAGGATTTTTTTTGTTGTTGTTGTTTTTTGTTCCACGCGAAAGAAAAAAAAAATTAAAATATGCGTTGTTGTTTTTTTCTCAAAACAAACTCAAATAATTCTACGGTTACCAGATAAACGTAAGTTGTTTTCTTTATCTTACTGCCATCCGTTCACCTCCCTCCGGACGAACACACGGGATCTATTTGAAGCGTAGCGGTGGAGTTTCCAGCTCCGTCACGTCACGTGTGAAGTCGTGATACTCATCTAAATGAGAGTTAAGTTGATCTTCGGTTTGAGTCCACGCGCTCTGCCCCTTCTGTTTACACACCATCCCCTCACGTTCTTTGTTTTTTTTTTTTTTTTTTTTTGCCTGACAATTGTAATTATAAAAAAAAAAAAAAAAAAAAAAACAACCTCCATTTCTATGCTACATTGGTAGCACTACAGATTTTATAACAGTGTACATGTGTATGTACATAATGCATAAATATGAAGAATAAAGTTGGCAACAAAGGACTGACATGACGGGAGAAGATTTTGATGTGTGCTTTGTCGGAGGGACCCAGACAGAGGAGGGAAGCGGTGTCTATAAATAGTCATCTGAAACTCTTAAAAAAAAAAAAAAAAAAAAATTTGAGGTAGACTCACCGGCCTGAGTCGTCATGGCAACCCCTACGTGAACGACGATGCTGAGGGGATGCATCGGAAATGGGAAGCCGCTTCTCCGCACGCGGCTGCTTTCAAAACAGACGAGCAGGCCGATTTGATCTCCGCATTTTAAAATCTTCCAAGTGCTACAGCGAGTCGAGCAGCCATTTTAATCAGCTCTCTGCCCCGACATACAGTAACAAAAAAAAAGAAAAAGAAAAATGCACGGATGCAGACAGATGCGTGCGTTGGACCAACAACAGCCTGGTGGTATTCCCAGGGAGAGAGGGAGAGATTGAGCCGAGGTCACGGTGAAGGTCCTCGAAACGCTGCGTGACAGGAGAACGGGCCAGATGTTTGTGCACTGCAGAGACCGTCTATGAATTATGCTCCGTGTGCAGATCCGGTGAACACGCAGTTCAATTTGCACCGAATAAATCAGTGGTGACACTTTGATTCAAGTCCCCACATTTATCGTTCCTAAGCAGCACATGATCATGCAATTAATGCATGATAAAAATGTGATGTAGCCGTACTGTGAGCAGAAATAACGGTTTAATTACATCTCCTGGGACTGTTTACACTAATCGTTTGGTTTATGAAAACATCCGAAGGCTTTAAACGTCTTTGTTTTGTCCCACCGGTTGTCCAAACCCTAAAATACTTAAAAAAATAATGTCGCATAAGACCTGAAATGCTCCAACTTCAAAATGGTTTCAGATTGATTATTTTGATCAATTGATAATTCGCTTAATCGTTGCAGCTCTTTGTGTAAACAGATAATAAATCAGATGACAAAATATCGTAAAACACAGTTAAAATGATAAAATACTTCATCTTAGAATCAGTTATAATTGTTGACAAATCCTTTGCAATAATAACTTCATTCAGAAACGTTCCCATATCTGCTTATAAAAGCGTTATGGTGTGTTATAAAGTATTAAATATTTATAAAGCGTTTATAAATGCTAAAGAAAAAGGACTTGAACTGAAAGGAATTTGTATACAGTCAACAATGTGCAGTTGATTCATATCTGACAGACGCGATCAAAAGCTTCCTTTAGATGGACTCTTATTTTGAAAAACTCTTTGACTTCCTCCTGGCGCGAGCACCGATTCAGACAGAGACCAGCTTGCAGGCAGCAGAAGTACTAATTAGACGTCCCAGTCGTCTCCTACTGAAGACACTAAATTGTTAATACCTCCCATGACCTCTTTCTGCACGCTGCTTCCTGATCTACGCTCCCAGATCCAGCGAATCCACTGTCTCCATGGCAGCTGTGTCGTCACTGTTGTTATGGCGACACTTGCACTGCTGCATTTGCCAGTGCTCATTCAGTCTCCATCCCCACATGTCCCCCCCCCTCCCCTCCCCTCCCCTCCCCTTCAGCCTCTCCTGCCCTCCGTGTTTGTAAAGCTTCTCCGTATATGGGCCGCAGTTTCGGAGAGCAGCTGTTAAGAGGCAGATGCTGTAAACAGCGCAGCGAGCTCTCTGTCAACACCGGCCCCCGTCAAAGCACACAGAGTGTCGGGAATATAAACACCATTGTTCCCAGCCTTGCGGGTCTCATTCGAGGTCCGTGTGAGGAAAACATGCCCTCCGGTCAGGTTTTCAGGAACTTGGCAATAAAAAAGCCGATGGTGTCGCCGTCGGCCCTGCAGGAGAGGGGCGCCGTGGTTTCCGTCTGCTCCCAGCTCAGCTCGGGACTGAACCTCTGGAGGAGGCGCAGCCGCTCGGGCGACAGGCCGGCTCCCGGCATGCCTTCTGCGCCGATGTGAGGCTCCTGAGGACGAGAGAAGAGGAGAGCGTGAGTATGTTATGTGACGTGTGTGTTGTTGTTGTTTGGTTTTTTTTTTTTTGGGGGGGGGGGGAGTCTGTCCACGTGGCTGAAGTGCTTTACCTGCGGCTGAAGCGCGAGGCGGGGGAAGGTGTCGAGGGCCCAGGCCACCTGCTCCTCGTTCTCGGCGAGAGTCACTGTGCAGGTGCTGTACACCAAAACGCCGCCTTTCTTCAACAACCGCACAGCCTGCGGCAACACGGATGAATGCAGTTGCAAGTTTTTATTAAAGCAGCAGTACCGTATAATTTAAGCAACGTTAAGTACGGTGACACTACGTGACTGTGTTAAAGAGGCTGTTTGTGGTGATGCTTTTCCTCTACTTTAGAAAACTTTACAGTGACTTTCAGCTCTTTTTGGGTTGTTTTTTTTTTTTTTGCTTATTGGCCGAGATCTAGAAAACCCACCGTTCAGGATCGACATTTATAAAAAATAAAAAAAGCAGCTGGCAGAAAAATGTTGTTTGTAAACTCTTTAGATGAAATGTAAATTTCACGTGTGCCACGTGTAGATTTTTAGTGTGGAATTGGGCTCATTGTTGCCTCTTGTGGCCATTGTGGGAAAAACACCCCATATTAGTGTTTCCCCCTCTGGCCCCGCCCACACGGCCAGGCTCCGCCCATAGACTTTACATCGGTATAATGTTGTGAAAATAAAACGCACTTTTCTAGGCGGTTTTTTTTCCCCCACAAAAATTAAACATCTATGGATTAAAAATTCAGGAAAGAAAAAGTACAAACCGACTTTGTTTGCAGTGTCAACATGATTCAGACTTTTTCATTGCACACAGGGAAAATTTTGCATTAAGCCCGTGTGGAGGCGACATATTATCTTTCTGAATACATCCATCGAGGCAACGCACAACTACAGAGCGCAATCAAAGTTAGCGACTAACGTGAACGTTTAGCAGCCAAGTAGTCAGATAGCGCCCCCTGGAGACCAAAACCAGAGCTTGAAGAGAGTGAATATTGGACTTAAATTCATCAGCTGACCAGAACCTCCTCTATAAATAACTGATCGCGTTGCTCCTTCACTGCTGAATATGTACCAAAAAAAAATCAACTGTCTTTTAAGAAGTTTGTCATATAAAACATGACGTGTCAGTGTTATCAAAGCTTTCACTCTCACTTGTCACATAGTTCAAAAGTCTGTCAACATTTACTTATACGAGCACTTGAACGTATATCTTCCAAAAAGCCGTCTTTCTTCAGCCGGCATGCTGAGTAACCTTGAGGAGACGCTGGTGGACACTGATGGACCGCTACATGTCACAGAAAATTGATGTCCTCTGCATTGGACTCTTATCAGCCATACATAAAGCAAAAAGCAAAAATCCACCCTAAAAACATTTCATTTTGCGAGAAAAATTTGAGAAACCATGACTGCAAATGTCCTGCAGATATATTTCCCAGAGCAGCTTCTCTCACTGTGAAACTCTAAAACAGTCGCAATAAGACATTTTTTCTGTTTACACTTTTGTTTTGAGAGCTGCAAATCGTATCTGTGCTACGTCATTGAAAACGTTCAGGTCTCATCATGTCAATCAGTAAAATTTAAATTAAGAGTTTCTTTCAGTCGCAGTTACGAGGCGACATGTCGTTAAATATGAGAGGAATAACTTCTGTAAAATTCATTTTGAGGTGGATTTTCCCTTTAAGACGGGAACCGCGTCCCACTGCAGTCTAATAGCGATGCAATGCTGCCACCTACAGGCCAAAATGAGATACTGTCAATGTGATGGGACAAACCATGGAACCTGGTGGCAGCAGAAGAAACACAGAGAAAGTGAAAGGTTGTTTGCGTGCGAAATAAAACCTACAGCTTGAAATAACTTGCGCTGCAGCGGCTGGTAGGAGCAGATCTCCTTGAGGCTCCAGGTGGTGCCCATGTTGGGTCTCTGTCCGAGGCCGCTGCAGGGGGCGTCCAGCAGGACCCGGTCGAAGCTCTCGGGCGGGAAGGGAGGTCCTGGGGGATGTGCAGGAGCAGAGCTGTTTACCGTGTCACGGACAGGAGTCAAAAAGCTGCAGTAACTCTGCACTGTACCTTCAGTTTCCTCCGCGGGGTCGCTGCTCACAGCCTGAGTGCTGTTGAAGCAAAAAGCTTTGATACTGTTCAAATGCAACATTTGTGCATTTTGACGAATGCGGTCGATCTTGTTTCTGATCCGGTCCAAGGCCACAACCTCTCCCTGTGAGAGAGACACAGGAAGACACATTAACGAGAAGCATCAGGAGGAGAAATATTCAAAGCATCCATGTGAATAAAAGCACTAATATAACAATGTAAAAATAATCTAGAACAAGTCCTGCATTTGAGATCTTACTCATGTAGAAGTACAGAGCGATTATCCCCAAAGTGTACGTTTGAATACTTTCACGTTTTAATTTAAATCAACTTGTGTAAAAAAAAAAAAAAAAAGAGAGAAAGAATATCAGCGTCGCAGCACTAAAATGCAGATTTAAAAAAAAAAAAATAGTATTTTTTAATTTTTTATTTTGCAGCAAAAACCATTGAAATTTTTTTAACTACTTTGGCAAATTTATTTCCCTTAAAAAGCAGAAAAATAAATAGAAAAGTAGAAAATAGGCCCTGAACGACAAACTGGCGGATGGACCTTATCTTATGATTTATATTATGATATTTCAATCAGGAGAGACTCGACTTGAGTGAATAGATAGAAAATTTCATAGACAAGCTCAGGAACAGAAAGAAACTTGAGGGATGCGAATTATGATTTGAATTATGATTTTTCCACTGAACACCTTTTATAAATTTGTAAAAAAAATAAAATAAAAAATAATCGGTGAAATCTGCAGACTTAAGTGGTAAACGTGTGTATTTTGTAGCCCGGATTCTCAGATGACGGCGACTTGGAGAAGCGAAGCGGTACCTGATCCCGCATGAGCGCAGCGATGTGGCAGGTCTTCCCTCCGGGTGCGGCGCACATGTCCAGGATTCGTTCTCCAGGACGAGGCCCGAGCACGTGACCCACAACCACCGAGGGGAGGTTCTGCACGACAGTGACGTGTGGAGATTACGTACAGGTAATAAGAGACTGAAGGTCCATTTCATAAAAGTTTTATCAGGTCATCAGTTCATCTCTGACAGACTGTAACTGAAAATACCTGCAGGAACGCCAGGCTGGGCAGAACGCCATCGAAGCAAGGACTCCGGTAGAGCGGCTCCACCATCCGAACTCCTACGCCTCTGAAACCACAAGGGCCACAAGTCACTGTTTTGAGCCTGAGGAAGACTGCGGCGTGACGTGAACACTTTGAATAACCTTTCAGGGTGCCTTGACTTTATTTGTGCGCATTGATCCCCCACGAGAGCGTCAGGAGTACGCATTTTGTGTCACAGATCGAAGATCTTGATTAGCTTTTTAATGGTTTTCCTTACGATAACATCCTTCTCGTATTACAGTGAAACCAACCGGGACTATTAGACTCTGCAGAGTCATACATTTGTTTAAAAAGAACCAAATAATTGCCATTCGCGATTCAATTGCCCTTTTTTTTCATTCATTTTAAGCCACTTTTAACATATAAGCCGAATCACAGTTCAATAATACAATTTATGATGAAGAAAAACTTTTTTTTTTCTTTTTGCATTGAACATTGAATTATATGAGTAAAAAAACAATCTCTTTGTTTCAGGCTTCGTAAACAAATGGCAGATATGACATAAATAACAACGTTATTATAGAAAGCCTTACTGGAGTACGCAAAGAAATTACTGACGATGACACGAACCAATAAACAATTTTCCACTCGTGGAAATAGTGACAAAAATGTGGCACCTCTAATAGTTTCAAACCAATCGCTCTTATACGGGTCGACGAAAAACTATTTTAACGATTATGCAAAAAATAATCGCAGCCATCTCGAATACCGGCGATCAAGAAATCGTGCAATAGTGGTGACGGGCCGAGTCCGACCCACCTGGCAGGTTTATCGGCGCAGAAGAGGCTGGAGCGATCCATTTCAGCGACTCCGTTTCCCACAAACACCTTCTTGCCCCGGAAGCTCGTGGCTCCGCGGGTGCACCTGCCCTCCAGGTCGGAGAAGACGGACACCGCGTCGCCCGCCTTCATGCCTGAGAACCAGAACCAGAACCAGAGCGCTCTTTTAACGTCCGGCGCTCGGGCCCGTTTCTCAGCGCTGCGCGTCGTGGAGTCTTACACTTGGGGCTGGCGACGATCCCCGGGGCGAAGACGTGAGCGCCTCTCAGGACAGCGCTGCCGCACTGAGCTCCCACCAGCACCTCCGAACTGAGCTGCTTCACAGGTCTGGAAACAAAACACAGGAGGGAGGAAGTTGAACGCCTCCTTCGCGCTGTGATGGCACAATTACTCACGACTCCTTTTTTTTTTTTTAAATCATGTCCTCGTGGCGGGTATATATGGAGTGTTGTGTTTCTGCATTTAAATACTGAAAACAGAACTAAAAAAAAAACAACAAAAAAACCCAGACGGACATAAACAGACATATAAAACATAAAACGACATATATACAGCATAGAAATGAATATATACATATATACACCTAAATAGTAAAAACAACCCAGTGCGCTTTGAAACAGGCACAAATGTACGGTCCACGAACTGTAATATTCAGAGGTCTGTAGTCATTCCTTTCAGCTCCACGTGGCGTTTGGCCCCCCGAGGAAAACACGAGCCGAGCGGTCGGACGTACCTCGGGCCGTCGACAGGAAGAAGCAACACATCTGGGATTCGCGGGTGTGGGAGAATCCGAACGGAGCCCTCCTCTGCTGACGAGCTGCACATCTGCTGCTACGGCAACAACAACAACAACAACAACAACAACAACAACAACAACACTGAGTGAGAGTGGAACAGTAAAAATAGTTCCCGCCGCAGGACAAAGACTCACCTTGGTCAGCTCGTCTCTCAGCTGGAGTCTGATCTCCTCCAGCGGCGCGAGGTGAGCGCTGGCTCGTACGCAGGTGTACGACGGCGGGTGAGACAGACACGCGAGCAGCTTCTGGAAGCGACTCTCCGCCTCCTGATGACCCACAGCTGCTAACACCTGAACGCATCACGGGCAGGAAAGGTGTCAGTGGTTAAGGACGCTTTAGTGCCACCAGGACTGTAAGGAAGGATGTCGGTGGATGTTTTTGTCCAGACTGCTAATAAAATGCTCCGTAATAAAGGGAAAAAAAAAAAAAGTAGACGTGAAAAGAGCGATAAACTTTTAGAAATCTTACTTAAAAAAATTTTTTAAAAAAAGGGCTTTGTTAATATATTTAGTCGGTAAAAGTGCTGAGGACCTTTTTGGAAATATTCGTATTTTAACTTCGTGAAGGGGAGTTTACTTTCTTTAATTACACATAAACTATGTTTTTTTTTTGGATCATTCTTAGACATCTCAGATGTTGGCTTGTCAAATGTGTCAGTTTCATGGCTCTGAACAGGTTTTCAGACTCTTCCGTGGGGCGATAACATCTTCAGAAAATGTCATTTAAAAAGATTAAAGAACATGGTTTTAATATTTTTGGTGGAAAGTCACATATTATTCAGCGGGACTGTGATTCTTCATGAGAGAGCTTCCAGGAGCCACAAATATGTTCTTACCTCCTTGTTCAAGAAGATGCTCTTTAGATGTTGGGTCACTTCAGGCTTCAGAGAAATCCTTGGAAAAATGGACATTTCTTCTGTTTTCTCAGTCTGAGGCCTTTCAAAATACTCCATTCATCTATATAAAAACAACTGAATGAAACGAACAGAAATATCACTTTAAAAAAAAAAAATCTAATTTATTTAACTATAAGAGTGGCATAAAATGAACAACAACAAAACCCCAATAAAGTCATTATTATCGATCATTTCCGTGACAATTAATCGCCGATTTGATACGCGTTATAATTCAATTTTACAAATCATGAATGGTGATACAGAATAGTCTTCCGCTGCTTCAGTACATTTTAATAAGTGGGCCGTCAAGTCAATCCTCCGTTTTAGGAGTGATTTCAATGTAAAAAAAAAAATAATCCTTGAAGTTCTCTTCGGATACTCACGCGGTTTGTTACAGGCATGAATCCGGGCTGCTCGCAGCGCTCTCACTTCCGTATACGTCACTAGCTTAATCACGTGATACGAGTTGACTTTATTTATTTATTTATTTTTTTTATTTTTTCCTCTTTTAGGCTATAATTTGCGTTGGGCGCAAACAATAGCGTCGAGTTGGCACTGTTTGCAGTTCTCCCTTCAGTCTGTGAAGAAAGATTTAAATCTACGGCAGAAAAATAAACGTAAAAAAAAAAAAAAAAAAATAGTATTCTGATTAAGCGGATTGTTTTATATGTGAAATCATTATTTGTTAAATGTAGATTTTGCTGATAATTGCTGAGCATCTTTAACAGCACATTTACCGTGTTTCTAAAGACGCTTGAAAAACTGGACGGTGAATAAAAGGTTTAATCGCCAAGTTTTGTCTGGACTTCTATTACTTTCTCACTCAGTCGCACTCAAACTACACGACATTTCTAAAGTATTCTTTGAGATCTGGTTTTAAGGAACAATACGAACTATTTTTGCTGCATTTTTTTAAATTTAATTTAATTTTTTTTTTATCAACATTTAATAAATGCAACATTTAATTTTTTTTTTTTTTTTTTATAATTTTTTTTTTTAATTCAAACATCTTTTAGGATTTCTCTGAAAAACGTAAAAAAACAAAATGCTGTGTCCAAACCCCCTCCCCCCAAAAAACAACAACAACAACAACAACAAAACACCACCGAACTGCCACGACGTCATTACGTAACCGGAAGTTAAGTTAACAGTCGAGGTTACGTTTTTTTTTTTTTTCTCTCTCTCACCGAAGCACAACAGCGAACGGGCAAGAGGAGGCGACGCCGTTCAAACCAGCAGAGTCGACGCGGTGCCGCTCTCCAACTCACCGCGGTCCTCCGAGGACACCGCGGACAGTCGGGGTATCGAGTCCGTCGCCGTTATCCGGGTTTTGTCCGCCTCGTTTTGGACGTTACGCTTATGGAGTCGTCGCCGAGGTGTCCCGCGGACGAGACACCATCCAGCTAAGTGTTTGCTCGCCGCAGCCAGTCCGCGGAGGAGGAGACGGAGGAGGAGGAGGAGGAGGAGCTCGGTGGCCGCGCGCTTACCCGACCGACCGACGAGAGAGGGACGGACACGGACGGACATTTGGTGTTATTAACCGAAACGATGGGCCTCATATTCGCCAAGCTGTGGAGCTTCTTTTGTAACCAAGGTGGGTGTTACGGCTCGCGCCGCCTCGCGCTGTTAGCCCCGTCAGCGCACACAACAAAACAAAAACAACAACAACAACAAAAAGAAAGAAAGTGAGAACGATCTCTTGAGACTTTCAGCACTGAACTGAACTGAAGCCACGAAAACCATTTAAAAAAAAAAAAAAAGAGGAAAAAAAAAAAGTGCACTTTTAAACGACTGCACGCGGTAATCTGTTTATCAACTCACGTGATTACCTTAAGTCGCCGTGATCCGGCACGAGCGCGTTTCGTCCAGTTGTCCCATCATCTTTAGCTCACTTTGCAGGACAACACGTCGCGTTACGTAAGTTCTCCCGGACCCCTCTGGAAAGTTTGTTTACTGTAAACACTCTCACGCTGATGCATTTCTCCGTGGAGACGATAAAAAAATTAAAAAAAAAAAAAAAACCACACCCGTCAGCTGTTGCTACAGATCTTTTTATTTTATTTTTTTTTTTTAATCTGCTGCAAAGTTTGGGAAGTATAGTCTTTTAATATGCAGTTTTAATCCACTTAAGGCTTTAAAGAATATAAGTACATTGATGGGAGAAATATATAAACACGAGTATTACAAATGATTATAGTATAACGAATATCTATCATACTCTATAATCAGTGTTTTCCATCATAACACTTTTGTTATTTTCATAGCAGCCGGTGTATTTTCAGATAAATACAGTAAAGATAATAGTTCAAAAATGATGGGAAAATGTTTTTTAGTCCGGTAATTGCCCACCACTTGCAGAACCTAAACCCTCCAGAAAGCTGGGAAAACCCTGGTAAATATAATAGATAATCAGTACAATATGCTAATAAAATATGCAAATTTAACGACTTTGTACAAGATATTGTAAATGCAAGAAAAGTAGAGTAGGAGTTTAAAGATGGGTTAAAGTGATGTGAAAGTATTAATTAAGTATCCACCTACATTTGGTTGTTTTCTTACTATATGTGCATGTTTTGTTTTTGAAAGACATGAAAGAGGTTTCTGAAAGTGATAAAAATAGCTTGCATTTTCTGTTCTCCTCCAGTGGTCATTATTGTTTTTCTCAGTCATTTTTTTTTTCTTTCTTTCTTTCCGTCTCGACTCCTTCGGTCCTGCGGGTCACAGAGAACCGACTCCCAGTCCCTAATTCGGGATTACAGTGTTCCCGGTGTCTAGTTTCACCCACTAAAGACCATCACAGCGTGGGCTGAGTGAGACGGTTGGATACAGAGCAGCTGCTAAATCCATGTAATCAACACGGTGTAATTATATTACTAGAAAAAGAACTAACCAAGCAAGAAGTGTTGATTCTTACAGTTTTAAAATTCTCCTTTAAATGTTCCTTAGTGTCTTTTTTTTTTATGCTGCAGTTTGTTGTAAAAAAAAAAAAGTAAGTCCTGTCTTGTAAAACTACTTTTTAAACACTTAAGAGGCTCAGAGTTTGAATCTTGTGTATTTCTCCCCTGCTGGAAGTTCGTAGTTTGCTTTTTTTCTTCTACTGATTATTCTAAAGTTACATTTTATGCACCCAGTAGATGATTGATTTAAAAAAAAAAAAAATGTCAGTAGTTTACGTGTTAGCTTTGCTTACCTTTTAATTTGAGCGAAGCCGTAGCAGCAAGAAAACAGCAAAACTAAACTGATGAACTGAGTCGCATACAGATGATTTATTTTGGCTGAACCTCGTAACAAACAGCTGACTTGACATTTCACTGTCTCCATCCCCATTTAACATCTGTTTACTCTCCAGAGGAGAAACGTTTGAGCTCGTCTCCAGCGGCGGAAAGAAACGCCAAAGTTAACTTGTTATAAATAAAAAAATATGTATATATATTTTGCCAAGGTTTTCAGCCATCACTGGTTTTCACGCTAATTTCAGTGCACAAGACTTCTTTGATAAACATTAAAGCTGCTATTTTTTTGACATTCTGCGGATAATTTTAGTTTTTGAATGTCTCGCACATAAAAGTCGTACGTTACTGCACCTTTTAATATCAAGGAGTCGGTGTCGGAAATAGTGCATGCGGCTAATTTACAGGAAATATTTTCAGTGTATTGGTGATTTAAAAAAAAAAATGAAGAAACACATTTCTCTTTTTGGAAAAGCAAAGAACATTTATGTGTTTTATTAGAGATTTTAAAGTGTGGATTTGATGGCTGTGGTTCGTAGGCCAATTGTGCTGTCGGGATCATCGCAGGGGAGCTCCTCTTTTAAAGGAAGCGATACACGTGCAACATCCCTTTAAAGGCCAGAACAGCTCATCGAACGCGACGGATCTGCGAGTCCTCTGACCAGACTTGCTTCCTTCCTCCCCGGCGGCCGACAAGTCAAAACACCATCTTGGGATGTTTTCGCACGTCCGTGTCACCTCTGATTCGACCTCAACGCCTTCAGTGTTTCTCGCTGGTTTTTATGAATGGCGAGAAGTTACTGCGGTCGTGGCCGCGTTTGAGGGGGGGGGAAATGAGGTCAGGCGCAGTTGAGGAAGGAAGGAAGTTGAGCCTTTTATGATTTTTAAACGAGCTGACATTGAATGCTTTGTATGGACTCGTTGGAGTGGGTTTTTGGTTGTTTTTTTTTTTACAGCGGCTGAATGAAGAGAATTCCTTCACGCGTGTTTTTCTGCCTCTTGAGTGTTTTTCTGCAGATCATAAAAGTCCCACAGTTAACGGACCGTGTTTGTTTTGCAGAGCACAAAGTGATCATTGTGGGTCTAGACAACGCAGGGAAAACCACTATCCTCTACCAGTTGTAAGTCCTTTTTATTGAACCTTCTTAGACGTCTTCTTTTTTCTTTTTTTCCTCGACTTTCAAACACTCACTCCACGATTCTGTTGTCATTCAGTCTGATGAACGAGGTGGTCCACACGTCTCCCACCATCGGGAGCAACGTGGAGGAAATAGTGGTGAAGAACACCCACTTCCTGATGTGGGACATCGGAGGACAGGAGTCCCTCCGGTCCTCCTGGAACACCTACTACTCCAACACGGAGGTGAGAAACTCGCTTTCTGCTCTCTCGGGGTCTGCCGGGGTCATCCAGCAAGCAGCTGGCGTGTTTGACCGGGTCGGAGGTCGGAGGTCGGGCCCGTTCACAAAGGGCTCCGTCTGAAGAGCCAAGCTGGGGTCAGCGGAGGCAGATGTGTTGGGAGATCTGTAATGGATGCTCACTCCAGAAGCACACGAACGTAACCGAAGCGCTGCGCGTGACACGAGACCCTCGGCGGAGGTTTAACGTTTAACGTTTGTCCAGTCGGACCACAAACACTGAAGCCGATCGATCGCCTCTCGTTCCCCCGCACGTCTCTGCTCCAGCTGACACGCTTCGCTGATTGATTTGTTGTTTCTGTCATTTTGGCGTGAAAAATACCAAGTGTTTACTAGTTCCAGCTTCTTAGTTGTGATTATTTTCCGCATTTCTACGTCTAATTATCTTTTGTTTTTGTTTTTTTGACTGATGATCAGACAGAACTAGAAATTTCAGAATGTCTTTTTGGGCCTCTGGGAATTATAAGACATTTTTCCATCTCTGGAGTTATCTTAATGGAACATTTTTGACATTATATAAAGCTAACATAGCTGACAGGAAAATTAATCTGCAACAAGTTTATTTAATTAAAGTGGTTATTTTTCAAGGAAAAACGTCCAACCTGCCTTTGTTCAGCTTCTCGGATGTCGGGGTTTGATGCTTTCTTTCTTTGTTGAATATGTTATTAACTCGGTGTCTTTGGGTTCGGCGAGTTCGTCGAGTAACAAAAGTAATTGAAACGGATCACTTCTCCGGAGCCATTAATTGTAATTTGTCAGTGTCGAGTAGATATGTCATATATTTTACGTGGTCCGCCTTCTCAAATGTTGGGACTTTCTGCATTTTTTTGTTTGTATTTTTTTATTGTAATAAATCTAATATCTTCAGATTTTCCACTGTCGGAACAAAACAAAAAAAAACAGCTGGAATCTTTTACTATTTACTTTTTAAAGAACAAATAATCAATCTTTTAACCCAGAAAACATCAACAGAGAAGGTAAATCTGACCTTCAGCCCTCTGGAATTGATTAGTTGACTCACTTTGTGAGATTAGTCAAACAATATTGTTGCAGCCGTGTTGCGGTGACGTGGCAGATGGAGGCTTTTTTTTTTTTGGGGGGGGGGGCTTCGTTATTCACGGGTTTAAACTATCATAACGTTAAAGCATCTTTGCATTAAACAATTGTGAAGTTGACGGCCAATGGACCGCCGTAGATTTACCGCCGGCGGTCCTGGAGTTGCAGCCGGGCAACTCGCTGGTTGTAAACTGGCTCATCTTGGAAGAACTCGCGGCGACGTGTTCAATCCTTCTTCTTCCTCTCGGCTCGTCGCTCTGGTTTAAATGGCGCCTGTCACGTCTGTAAAACGTTAACGGGCTTTTTTTGGGTCTTTTGTCATCCGGGGCCACTCTTTCTCATTCAACGGGGTCCCATTGTGAGGCCCTCCGTCCGGATGGGCCCGCCGGCTGTGTCGCCTTTTCATTGCCGCAAATGCGTTTTTGAAAAGAGGTCGCTCAGTGTGGATTATTTATTTTATTTATTTATTTTTTTGCCTCCTGCTCCGCAGTTCATCATTCTGGTGGTGGACAGCACAGACAGAGAGAGGCTGGCCATCTCTAAAGAGGAGCTCTACAGGATGCTGGCTCACGAGGTAAAACTCTTGGTGTCGTGGCCGTGGGGACACAAACCCAGTCTGCGCTCGTAGCAGACGCGGATGATTGGCCCTTTCTGACCCCCGTCCCCATTGTTCAGAGGCTGTGGCTCAAAAGGCGACGCGGAGCCGGGCGGCGCTTTTATTGTTCTCTCCCTCCCGTCTCCCTCAGGACCTGCGGAAAGCAGCTGTGTTGATATTTGCCAATAAGCAGGATATGAAGGACTGCATGTCTGCAGCAGAGATCTCCAAATACCTCAGCCTGAGCTCCATCAAAGACCACCCCTGGCACATCCAGTCCTGCTGCGCTCTCACAGGCGAGGGGTAAGTCGTGTCTGCAGCACATACATGGTGACGAAGAGCAGAAACGTAATTATTTAAGGATTAGGCCCCACCTCGGTCCCAGCTGCGAAACACACCCGCAGCCGGTATACAGATGTTTCTAATTGATCTTTTCAAGTTTCTCAGGCTAGAAAAGAGTAGCGATGAAAGAAAAACAATTCGTACTGTTTTCTGAAAGAAAAGAAAAAAAAAAAAGCTGCTGTTTTCTTCCAGCTTGAACTGTTTTCCGATATATTGTAGTATTAAGTACAGCTCGGCGCCTCGACTTTTTTTCCTCCCCCACCGCTGTTTCATTTGTGTGTCAAGCGAAGAGTTCTGCGTGACTGATGAAGCGTCAGGTGCTCGAGTTTGCAGCCGCTGTGTTTTAGTGTTTCCATACTGTCCATACATAATGTTTGCGGTATACGACATAGTTTGTATCGGCAAAAACAATTTTCAGTCGTCAACAGTCTGAACCCCGATTGTTTTTAACATAATCGGAACTGTGCAAACACTTTATTTTTGGAAAAATTGATTTCTATGAAATATATCGTACCTTTTTCATTTTTTTTTCGTTTTTTTTTGTTTTGTTTTCTTTTTAAACCATATTGAGCAATATTATCAGCATTTACAACAGCGCATCTGAGAATTATAGATTAAACGGTGATACACAGCCCTCGCACGCTGCACGTCGGGGAGCCAGCTGGCGGAGCATAGGTCAAAAAAATAAGTCATTCTGTAGTATGTCGTCCAAAATCTGGAAAAATAAAATAAAAATCGTACTATAGCATGTCGTCCAAAAAGTGATACTATATAGTATGATGGGGTTTTTTTTTTTGGTAAAATTTTTTTTAAAATACTTAAGACTACAGTATGTTGTCTAAAATATGAAGAAAAAGTCATACCATAGTATGTCGTCCCAAACGTCAAACTATATTATGAGTTTTTCTTCATCCAAAAAAAAATCACAAAAAAGTCATACTATATAGTATGATGATTTTTTTCAGCCAAATTTTTTTTAAATACTTAAGACCACTACAGTATGTCGTCTTAAATATAAAGGAAAAGTCAGACTACAGCTTGAATATTTTTCATCCAAAATATTTCAAAAACAGTGACACTGTGGCCTGTCGTTAGATAAAACAGGAAAAAAAAAAACTAGAATATACTAACACAGGCACATTGGTAGTGGTAAACGCTGCTGCCTCGCAGTCGGAAGGTCGTGGGTTCGAGTCCAACTGGAACCAACGTATGTATTTGGCCTAAAAGTTATACTATAGTGTGATGGTTTTTTTTTCGGCCAAACATATTTAAAATACTTAAGACTACAGTATGTTGTCTAAAATATGAAGAAAAAGTCATACCATAGTATGTCGTCCCAAACGTCCTACTGTAGTATGACTTTTTTGTGATTTTTTTTTTTTTGGATGAAGAAAAAGTCAAACTTTAGAAGGACATTTAGACATACTTTAGTCTTAGCACGTCGTCCAAAAAGTGGTAAAAAAAAAAAAAAAAAGTCATACTGTAGCAAAATATACCAATTGAGGTCATGATTTCAAGAGACTTTTTTTTTGTACATCTCGGTGTGATAAACATGTCCAACAAATTTAGTGTGTGTAGGTGAAACTAGGTGTTGGGGCTGCAGTTTAGGGGGCGCTAGTGAGCCGTTTGGTCACGCTCACTCACCAAACCACTACAATATTTTCGCCGGGTTCCAAGTTTCACGAGTTTTTGGGTATTTTAATGCCGCCAAAAAGACGATGAAGCTTAAGGAAGAAGAATAGGACTTTGGCCTTAATTAAAAAAAAAAAAAAAAAAATAGGTGTTCTTCTTTTGAACACATTTGAGATTAAAACTTGGTGTAGAAACTCGCCCGGAGGAGCTGCAGTGACTTCTGTAAACCACCAGATGTCACTGCTCCTGCTGAGTTTAAGTAGTTCACCGTTGTCTGAACAATATAAAACCAGTTTATATTTCCTGCAGTGGAAGGCACTGAAACGCATTTGAATATTTTGTGGTAAGCAGTGACATGTTACCAAATCTGCCCGGTGACGTTGGACGCAGGTAAACCCGACGTGTTTGCGAGCGCAGGAGGCCCGATTTCCCCGTCATGCTTTTATACTCCACGTGGTAAGGATTGTGAAACGGCACTCTTCCGTGTTGCTGGAAGGTCTTCGCCGAAGCGCACGTGTCCACCCCTGACCTTGACCTTCCGTGTTCTCCAGTCTGTGCCAAGGCCTCGAGTGGATGACCTCCAGAGCCGGACTCAGATAACGGCCTCCCTCTGCCACCTAACGCCCGGGCGGCGCAACGAGCGTCTCCTCATTGGCTTATCGTTACCTTTCATTCCTGTAAACGACGAGAACTCTTGACGCACGGGAGCGCCCGACGCCCTCCCGCGGAAGGAGCTGCTCCCGCGGAGCCGGCGCTTCTCCCGATCAGACCAGAAATCATGAAGAGGCCCGACGATGGAGCGAAGCCGGAGAAGGACACGATTTCAGAGGTGGACTCATCCTTGACATTACATACATATATCGTTAATCATATCAAGAGGTTGCCATAAACGCCGCGTGGATGCCCAAATACGGTGCAGCTGTTTTGTTTTTTAATTTTTTTAATTTTTTATTATTTGTTCAGGTAAACTTTTTGATGGGGGGGGGAGGGGGGAGGGAAGGGGATTACGAGCAGTATTGTAAATTTAAGTTGTTACACACTGCACATTAATGCTCCACTATAATGTTCTGATTCTCAGCACAGCTATTGATATCTGTTACGTATATTTTCAGTTTCATAAGCTACACTCTCGGTGGTATTTCTCACACTCAAAAACTCGCTGGTGCCGTATTAATTCAAAACGTGGTAAAGTACAAAATCCTGTTGTTTTTTTTTAATACTCGCGAGCCGGAACTTTTATCTTGTCGAGCCAAACGGTGACGATTCAGAGCGCCGGTGCGCTAAATTGACCTTCTTTTAACCTCTTGGGGAAAAACAACCCTGCAGCGTTGTTTTCAAATGCAAGTACAAAGCGGTTTTATTAACAGTATTTTAAATGTAAACACTATGATTTTTTTATTTTTTTTTTATTTAATTTTACTCTCGCTTTATAGGCTTGTTTTTCAGTGTACATCAGAAAAACCCGTTTTATATTAACAGACGGCCACCGAGTCGCTGCATCCTCATGTAAACATTTAACCATATTCCTCACTAAGCGTTTTGTACTTTTTACACAAAGGGATCAGAAGAAGCTTCCCTCGAACAGGTGCCACACATCTATGGAAAGTTGTTACTCTTCAACCACTTAGACTTCGGGGGTTTCGTAGCGGTAAAATGATTTTAATTCCCGTTTTGGCCGTCGTATAGTTACAATACTTGATCCTCAGCCTTAACCGAGCTGTTCCGGGCGTCTGGAGGACCGCATGTGGTAAAATCTTGACGGCCTGCCTGTGATTTGTGTCCTCTTCAACCTGGTGTAACAATTTCCTTGAACTTGCAAACAGATCTATGCACGTGTCACTTTGAAACTTTTACAAGTTCTTTAGTGGCCAAAAAAAAAAAAAGAGGAGGAGGAGGACGAGGTGCGCGAGTTTCATCGAGTCTGAACGAAAGTGGTGATTAAAAACCTGGCGTCCATCTTAGTCCGGGGGTGCCTCTGGGTATTGTTCGTCGTCGTGGCGGCGAATTCTTTTTACTTACACACTTTTATATATATATATATATATATATATACACACACACCAGGAAGACTCTTTCAGCATTAAGGTTTACAGCTTTTACCTTGAGCTCACAAAGCAAGGGAACCGATCGATTCTGTGTTGGTGACGTGTAGTCTTGGGTCATGTACTGTATTTCAGTTTTGTTTTCAATAAAGGTTTGTTTTGAACTTTGAAGTTCCCTTTCATCCTTTTCAGTCCATTTGCAATAGACTGAAAATACACTTTCAACCTCGCGGCCAAACTTCCCCAAATCGTCTTCTACTAGATTTTAGCGATTATTTTACGACAAGAACGAAGCCGCTCTGATCAGAACACCAGTTTATTCACATCTGCAATATAATCGGCTGATCAAACAAAGCACAGAGCAGTCAATAAAAGACACAGAAGTCCTACTCACTCGTAAGGAACGTCAAGAGGAGCTTCTCAATTTCTAAAAAGGATTCTCGGTCACGTGTTTTCCTCTAAACTACTATACATTCACTTTTCAATGAAGCTTTTTGCACTGAGGTAATGAGCAAAGAAGAAAAACACTGTTAGGAATGAGGGGAGCGGCTGAACTGGGATCGATGGAAAAAAACCAAAAAACAAACACTGGATTCAGACGACACACAATGAAACTAGAATGGTGAACGTCTGATATGTTTTCTAAGCTGGAGCACTTTCCTTTGGCCGCGTTCGCGGCAACGAGTCGATGACGAGCTTCAGTGACAAAACGCAGCGCTTTTAGATTTAAAAAAAAAAAAAAAAAAAAAAAAGTTCTCGGTAACGAACGTCACCGTCGCACGTGGAAAGGCGACGCAAAAAGTAGCGAACGATGGGCGAACAGATGAGCTCTCGGGCTGGTCGGTCGGTCAGTCCGGTCGCTGTGATCGGATCCAGCCCGTCCCGGGCGGAGGGTTGGGAACTTATCCGTCTTCATCGATGCTGGTGTTATCTGAACTCCTCACGCTGACATCATCATGGAGAAAGAAACCAAACTGCAGTCTTTTCTTTCTCGTCCACGACAAAAGACCGTCCTCCTTCTCGAGCGTCCGTGAAGTGGTCTCTTTGGAAACGTGGCAGGTGTGGGGGAAGCCTGTGTGTGTGTGTGTGTGTGTGTGTGTGTGTGTGTGTGTGTGTGTGTGCGTGCGTGCGCGTGCGCGAGAGCTGCTCGGGCTTCGGGCTCGGGGTCGAAAATCAAACCGGAGAATGAGTGAAGGCGCTTGATGTTACCGTGAAGAGGTCCTCACAAAACGTCCGCCGCCTCGCGGCACGCAGTTCACCGCGACATGCATTAAGTCGTAACGGGCGAAGATGGCTTCGGGCGAGACGGCGCGACGCCACAAATGAACAAAAAGAGGGAGAGATGGAGCGAAGGAGGGGAGGAAGAAAAGCCGGGATGTTCTTTGGCCGAGGCGCGTCCGACATCTACACACACAGAGCTCTGGGGAACCTGGGGGAGCGAGAAAACGGATGTGAGTGGCGAAAGTCCTCGCGGGATTACAAACCAGCGGCATTTTTAACACGGTAAAGAAAAGTCGCACCTGTCCTCGGTGAAGCCGTCCAGCTCCTCTTCATCGTCCAGCTCCATGTCCAACTCGTTGTCGAGACAATCTCGGCCGTAGCCACTCAAGACGCTGCAGGTAAGAACGTTTAAAGTGATCGGACCTCTTTCTGTCGTCATTTGGAAACTTATCGGCGGGTGTACTACCAATATCTGTACACGTTTATGATAAGCTGAGCTTATTTAAGGATAGGAGATGACCTGTGAGTTAATAAATGATATTTCTCTATTTAAATAATGCATATTCATCACATGCCCAACAGTCTGTACTGTTGCTGCTGCTGCTGCTGACCTGACGGAGCGACAGGTGAAGAATACAATCCTCTTCAGTTTCTTGTTGTAGAAGAAGTAGTTGAAGGACCACAGGCTCCCTTCTTCACCAAAAGGGTCCGAGTCCAGATCGGGGTTGTAGCTGAGAACGGAAACGAAAGCTTAATGTGGCGTTCATTATTTTTGGTTCGTCACCAGCTTTCAAATCCCAATTAAAAACATGTATTTTCAGATCAGGCCCAGTTTAAAACTGTAATAATATTATTTGGGGGTTTTATTTACTGCTCATGTAGATCCTTCGGTGTCGTTTTGTCTTAACATTGTTTTAATTCAGTGTTATTAATTATTTTGTCTTTAAAAAGGCCCAAATCTCAAGTCTGATTGCTTTGACTCCATTTTTTGGGGTCAACTTTTATTCTATTTAAATTTGCTATATCAGCAAACTTGACTCGACGCCTACCTGTAAATGTCGCAGCCCTGCAGGTTGATCTCCTGGTCGATGGCGTTCCACAGCTCGGGCCCCAGAGAGTTGAACTCTTCTCCGACTGCAGAGAACAAGCTGCTGTTTACTGCGTTCGCCACCTGGAGAGAAACCGCAGCCACATGATCAATAAAAAAAAAAAAAGAGAGAGAAAAAAAAAAGTCTTATCAAGAGTTCAAACTCGGCTGCGGAACGGCACACTGACCCAGTTGAGGCTGGGCTCTCGGCTGAACTCGTGGGCTCGCGCCGCGCTGAAGTCGTAGTCCGGCCTGAAGGACTCGTTGAGCGTGGTGATGAGGTAGAAAAGAGTCTTCCTGCAACACTTGTCACTCAGAGGGTTTTCCCCGTCCTCGCTGCTCTTCCCCAGCCTGCACAGACCAACACGGAGGTCAAAATAAAATTACAAAAAAAAAAAAAAAAAAAAATCTGTCTGGTATTGCCCATCCTTTACTCCCACTGGGCTGCAGTACTCACTGTGAAGGGCTGGTGGCGCTGGTGGACTGAGGAGGAGAGAGGGCTTCCAGGATGTGTGGCTCCCCCTCCTGGCAGAACTGCTTGAACATGTGTTTGTCGTCTCCTGCCATCTTGCAGGAGTAGCTCTCGATCCTGCAGGGCAGACGGAGGCAACAGCTGGAGTGAGGCGCTCCACGGAACGCGTCGAAACGCGACAGTGAAGTAAAAACGGTGGCTGAATCACTTCAAATCCATTTAACGGTCCGTCGGGCTTAAACGTACCCTTGCGTAACGCGAGACGGCCACTTCAGGGTGTTTTAAAAATGGATTTAAAGCATCGCAGCCCTTCCCCTCCTTTGAAAAAAAAAAAAACAAAAAACAAAAAAAACACGCTATCCGACTCAAACAAACGTATCACGGCTGCAACCAACAATCAAACTGTTTGTCCTGTAAAATAAAACCATGGATTTGTTTTTTTTTTTAATTTTAAATGCAAAAATGAGAAGTTGAAGTCAAAAACTCTGGCACTTAACATTTGTGAAATTGTAAATCAAAAGGTCACCGTGCATAAAACTCGAACTTGCAGAACGCCTACAAGCCGTCACCGTTTGACGGGAGCTCTCGCGTCTCGTCTTCCCGCCGGAGGTCGCAGGCATCTGCACAGCCGCCCGACGAGCCCCTGCTGGGAGTTTCCGGCGTGCTCGTTCACGTTTGTGGGTCAGACGCTGCCGATGCAGATATGCGAGTGGAGCGGGCTGGTGTGCGGTTGTTTATTTTGCCCCCCCCCCGGGCAACACGGGTGGGGGAGGGGAGGTGGGGGGGTTACGCAAGAGCTCAAAAAGGTTGCGATACTCGAGACGAGACACCCCCCACCCCCCCGACGGTCTTCACGGGGACGCCAGAGGACGCCCGCGGCGTAAAATAACTGCGCCGGCATTTCAGACGCAACGCCGCTGACCTGCCGGCGAAACACGATGACAAACACTATTTCTACATCTAAACAACTCCACCTGCAGCGTGCCTCCATACCAGTGTTTTATTGCGTTTAGTTTATATCGGACCAGCTATTTATAGACTTGTTTATTTACTACCCAACTCTAGTTTTGTTTTTTTAAGCACCAAACAAATGCCCTTTACACAGAACACCAGTTAGATGGGGTCTTCCACCTGAACAAGCGCTTCACCACGTTCCGTAGATGAAGTTCAAATAAATAAATAAATAAATATGAACCGTTTCACGTCAGTTTATTTCGACACGTCGGCAGAAAAAAAAAACCAGAAACCTCCTGGAGGCGCGGTGGGAACGTTCGCAGCTCCGTCCTGCTGCACTAATCCACTAAGCAGCCTAAACACGAGCAGCCTTGGCAGCTCCGGCAGCGTGTGCGCGCGTGTGTGTGTGTGTGTGTGTGTGTGTGTGTGTGTGTGTGTGTGTGTGCAAATAACACACTTTCACAACAGTCTCCAAAATAGGCAGCGAGTGGTGTGAGAGGACACTGTGGTCTCTGTAGGTCACGAGCAGCGCAGAAGTTCGGTTTCGGCCACCCACACTACGAACCCCTGCACTCCGGACCGGGCCGGGCCGGGCCGGGCCACTCCAGCAGGCCTTTACGTCAGCACGGTCACCGTATCCACGAGCCCTCGCGTAACCCCAAACGCACTAATTTCTTACGGTAAACCGTTATCATCATGTTGCATAACGCGCAGGAGGAGGAGGAGGAGGAGGAGGTGGTTTGCTCTACTGCCCCCCCCCCCCTCGTGATCTCTGAACGGGCCGCACCTCTCGTGCCCTCTTGTCCTCGTCTCCTCCTGATGGCTTCAAACTACTGCGGCGGTTTTACTACTGCGCGAGAGACTCCCGAGTTGAAAGCGATGTTCCTGTTGAGCCTGAACTTCTGCTCTGCTGCAACACGGGCAGTAAAAGCTGTTTGCCAAACACGTCTGGAGAGGCCACCTTGGAGCGCATCCCCTCCGTGGGGGGTTGTTCAAAGACGTCTGCGCAAAAGTAAAGGAGCCCTGTAGCTTGTTGTAGAAAGGAGCAAAAGCAAAAGCACAGAAGAGCCCTTCACCACCCTCACAGGTGCGCTTCATTCGTGTCCTTCCTGTCCGGGCGGTAAAAGGGCTCTTTTGAGCTTTTTTTTCTTTAAATGAAGCGCACCTGGACATTTCATTCAACACCTGGTTATTTTAGCAAGCTGTGCGGCCTATCGCCCCAACTGATTCGCATTTTTTTTTTTTTTTAAAGTAGAATTGTGATTATTTGACCCAGGAAATAAAAACAAATTCTGATAAAACAACCATCGTGGGAATATCAAGAACCCAAACAAAACGAATAACTAAAATCACCCGAAAGCATCTCGTCCGGATTAAATTCTGTGAAAAGTTTTAATATCGTCACCTATTGGCCAATACACACCTTTTAATAATAATAATAATAATAATAATATATCCGTGATTGGCCAATATCGGCCTTTCGAATCAACCGACTGATAAATCAGGTTGTTTCTACAGAAGCTGAACGTGTTCTCGTAAACAAGTAAACAGTGAATATTAAGAGCATCATCAGTCGTTACCTGCCGAGGATGCGAGACTCTCCCGTTTCCACACACACCCGGGAGCTGAGGGCTTCAAAACTGGAGTTTTCCAACAGTTTCATCGCTGTCTGTAATAAAAATATATATATATATATATATATATATTTTTTAAAAGCACAAACATACAGATATCGTTAGTTAAACTGCCACATTTGGGCCATAAAGGAGGTAAAACGGTTTTGTAAAACGCACTACGGTCGCGTTTACTTGTCATTTAAACGCGTGTACTCGTCATTTAAACACGTTTACTTGTCATTTAAACACGTTTACTTGTCATTTAAACGCGTGTACTCGTCATTTAAGCGCGTGTCATTTAAACGCGTTTACTTGTCATTTAAACGCGTGTACTCGTCATTTAAACGCGTGTCATTTAAACGCGTGTACTCGTCATTTAAACGCGTTTACTTGTCATTTAAACGCGTTTACTTGTCATTTAAGCGCGTGTACTCGTCATTTAAGCGCGTGTCATTTAAACGCGTGTACTCGTCACTTAAACGCGTGTCATTTAAACGCGTGTACTCGTCATTTAAACGCGTGTACTCGTCACTTAAGCGCGTGTCATTTAAACGCGTGTACTCGTCACTTAAACGCGTGTCATTTAAACGCGTGTACTCGTCACTTAAACGCGTGTACTCGTCACTTAAGCGCGTATCATTTAAACGCGTGTACTCGTCACTTAAACGCGTGTCATTTAAACGCGTGTACTCGTCACTTAAACGCGTGTCATTTAAACGCGTGTACTCGTCATTTAAACGCGTGTACTCGTCATTTAGACGCGTTTACTCGTCATTTAAACGCGTTTCACTCCGTCGAGGTGTGATTAAAAAAAAAAGCTTCTGGTACACGAGTGATAACGGGCATATAAACACACGTGACCACCGGGTGCCTGCAGCGCCCCCTTCAGGACGGTCTTCAGATCGAAACACAATTTCCTCCTCCAACCACCGCCCCTCCCCCACTCCGCTCAAACCAAGTTGACAAATCGTCTTCCTGGTTCAGTACGTAGTTACAAATAAAATAAATAAATAAATAAATAAAAAGTCACTTACCGAGTATTAATTTTTCCGCGCAGGCGGCAAACAGCGGGTCCAGAGGCGGAGCGTCCGTCGGTACCGTTAAGACTTCTCTCGGACCGGCTGGTTAACGGGAGATTAACGAGCCGCGCTTTGTTGTTGACCAGCGAAACGTTAGCCGAGTTAGCGCTTAGCTTCGCTGTCAATTGACCGTCCTTCGCTTCACAGCCGAGCTATTAATTCGCACTCGAGCTTAAGCATCGTTCAAAAGCACTCGGTCGAGAATGAGTTATTCTGAGGCCTATTAAATTTATAGAAAAACTGCTCTTCCCGATTAAATGCGACGAGATTAAATCCAAAGACTGTTGGCGTCCGTCGGAGTCTGTCTGCAGCGGCATCCCTTTCGACCTGGTTTCACAACGCGATCTGCACGTAGCTGGATCAAGTCGCCTTGCTCTAAGCGACTCGATCGGGAAAGCAACAGCGAGCTGCTGAGCCTGACAATATGTTCAAAATGGGTTCAAAGTGGCTGCGAATCGTCGATTTCCTCAACAACGCATCTATTCTCGTCAAAACAACGGAATCAACTGTACGATGAAGCCAAGCCCCTTTTCATGTATATACGTCCGCTGAAGTACACGCCCACTTTTGTGTATGTTCTCTCGCGATTGGCCGTCTGAGCCTGTCACTACATGTCGCAACTGTGATTGGTTAAAATTTGCCCAGTCCCCAAGCAACAGCTGTGAAATCAGAAACCACAAACAAAAACAGCAAATTCGGGGTTTTTTGTTGTTGTTTGTTTGTTGTATTTGAGATGCTAATGTTCACTGATCACCACCGCAGGCCCCGGACCTCGAGACATTCACTCAACACTTTTAAAATATCTAACATAAACACATATTTGTCTGGCTTTTGCACGCAAACAGTCACTTTGTCTTGTTCCATATCTACTTTCTTTAACAGCCTACGTGGTCTATTTTTTTTTTGTTTACTTCACGGTCCTCTGCATTTTATTGGTTGTGTTTTTGCTAAAGAATTTAACAAGATACCTAAAAGCTAAAGTGGATGACTAATATTATTCAGGACCTAGCACCCCATCAAGCTCAGGAAACTCTTAGTTTTGCCAGTTCACTACAATAAGGGCCCAGTGGCCTAATGGATAAGGCATCAGCCTCCGGAGCTGGGGATTATGGGTTCAAGTCCCATCTGGGTCGTAAAACAACACTATTGACATAACAGACCTTAATCCGAGCAGAGATTAATCGTTATTAGTGCCGCTTGCAACATATAATAATGCTGGTTCAAGACTGACTTGGAAGCACAACCCAAATCCAACATTTCAAAACAAAATTTTATTAACATAAAATACAAACCGCACATAGCAATCATTCACAAAAGTGGCTGGAGTTTATTGGTCAGGTCTGAGTGATGTAAGATGAAACATCGTCCAGGCCTGTGCGCTCATTGTCCAGGTACTCCAGGATAACATTACCCCCATTGTACAGGGGGGTTTCTGCGTGAGCCAGCAGCGAGAGCAGAGTATCATCCATCCGGAGAGCCTCTCCTGTCTGAGGATGACATAACCGCAGCTTCTGCAAACAGAGAGGAGGCGTGTACACTGTTAAAAAATATACACCAAGATAAACCGTTTTATTACATACACTAAAATTGGTATTTTTCCGCATCAGTCAGCACACGCGGATGAGGACAACGTGAATTAAGTTGAAGAGATTTCACACTTTATAGTCCATAAAATACAAGCAGAGAAAACTGTGAAGGTAAACGGGAAACATACCGTGTAACAATATTTTCTTCTCATGCTCGAGTTACTACTGTAAATCCATGTTACAGAAATATCAACATGCAAAACACTGGTTAACCCAGTTTCCTGTCGCTGCTGTCACATGCTGTGGGCAGGAAAGTCTTCACATCTAACATCAGCATTTCATGTGCGCGAACAGAGTTAATCTATATTCAGTGATGGAAGAAACTCTTCTAACATAAAGGGGTGAGCTTTAACGTTGAGAGAAGAGAGGTGCAGACAGCAGAACAACTGCAGGCTTTTCCAACACTCAACACTTAAGTGCAGCAACCAAATGTTTTTTCACCGCACGTAAGCTTCACTATAAACTTTATTTTATCAATGTTTAGTGAGTTATTTTTTCATTATTATTATTATAAACAAATATCGTCGTGATGATAGTCCAAAATTATGTGAAAGTTGATCGTTTATTTGCCTACCCACCAGAGCCCTCCAGAAACAGACAACTGTTGAGTCATGAATGCGTCATAGAATTTACTGTTGTTATCAGTAACTATCTACCTGCTTTATTACCTTCGCTGTCAGTACATTATTGTTGTTCTCGAGGCTGGCAAGAGAGGCTGAATAGTCGACCACCTTCCCCACGCTCCATTTGGAGCAGAAGAACATTGGCTGGCTGGAGTCTTTAGATTCTTTGGGAAGATACACCTGAAAATAGGTTCTCTCCGTCTGGAAAACCAAAAAAAAACCAACAAACAGTTGGACACAATGATGACGGGAGAACGGCAGGTGATGTGGAAGAGGCAAGAATGACAGTAGAGTTAAAAAAAAATTTTTTTTAAACCAATCAGCTCAGATGTTACCTGTGGCAGCCCTTTGTCTCCTGCTGCATGCAGTTTCAGTTTCATGAGCGCTACCTTTGCTGCTGTTGCACTGTTTTTTGCTCCTCTGCGCCCTTTACTTTTAGATCGGTCCTTTGACTCTGAGCAATCACAAGAGAGTAATATAAACGTAAATCAAATGTAAGCAGGTTAAAGGAAGGAATGACAGACAGAAGAACTTCCGTGTTGCAGCCTGTAAAAATACCAAACTACTTTTACTAACCAACGATCTTCTGCACCAGCTCTTTGGTGGCTGCCATTCGAGGCTTTTGGACCTCCAACTTTTCACACTTGTGATCATCTTGATGACGATGGCTGCGAGGGAAAAGTAACAAAATTTAGTTCAGCCCTTTTCTTTGAATCCCTTTGTCCTTACGACAGGACACGCAGTTCAGCTCACGACATGTTGTTTTCTTTGCAACAAAAACAAAAATTTTCATAAAATAAATAGGAAAACCTACGCCAAACAGAAGTGTTTTTCACACTGCGGACATATTACTGGTAACACTTCTTTTCCTTTGCAATCTTCAAAAGAACACGGATAACTTGTGCTGCCGCCCGCAGTCCTGGATTCCCTTTTTACAGGCTCCTGAAAAAAATAAAAAATTAAGGAGATGATTAACTAAAAAAAACAATGCCAGTATCCAGTTAAAATGATGGGAAAGTGTGTCAGTGGTTGTTCTAATCTTATTAAAGATTATGACATTATGTCTTCATCGTTACGGCCGACCTCTGAACATGAGTGGGCCTCTCTGCTTCTGTGCTCGTGACTGGAAGAGACAAAAAGAAAACGTGTTTCACTAAAAAAAAAGACGTAACGAACATACCTGACATGATCTAAATTTTATATTTTTACAGTTTTACTGCTATTTTATTGCTTTCTATTATTCCATTATTATCTATTGCTTCCTGTATGCTGCTGTAGTGAAAAAAATGTCCCCTCGGGGATTAATAAAGTAACTACCTAACCTAACCTAACCTAACCTAGATTAAAAAGTAACCAATCACATTTACATTAAACCGCTGCACCTTCGTTCCTGCACTATTACAGTACGAGGTGTTTGTCTCGAGTATTTCTGATTTCTGCAACTTCATATTTTATCTCCGCTGCGTTTCACAACAAAGGTGTTGACAATCTGACAATTAGATTTTCCAACTCCTTGTTTAGTTTATAAAAACGTTGTTACTTTCAGACTGAGAAAACTCAATGATCCTTAAAAAAAAAAAAAGTAAAACATAAACTAGGCACTTTTTTTTGGCACTTTTTGCTAGAAATAAATTACATTAAACAACTAAAATATTCTATGTTGTAAATGGTAATGCTCTGCAAATATAGAGAGAGTCTCAAAGCATGTTTTGTCTTCCATTTTCACACAGATGGTGTTCAGTATCTTGTATATATATATATATATATATATATATATATAATGATGCATATAACTTAATTATTCTTTTCATTTCTTCTAACTCTTACCAGAAAACACCGCTGCAGGAATCACAGACACACGGGAGAAAATCTGAGAAGAGCAAATTAAATCCGGTTACTGTCACAAAAAACCTCGAAGTTCAACGAAGTCTGCAGAAGATGTTTGTTAAGATTCACAACAATGCTTGAAGGTTAGCGGTTAGCACGCTAACGTAGCGAGCTAGTCGCAGCTGCCGGTCTAAATAGGCTAACAAACGGGAAGCTAAGCCGACGAGCTAACAGCGCGCTAAAGAGACGCTCGGCATCGCTTCATATTAAAAGAAAAACCGGCTGCATAAGGTCCCGCTTCAACAACTGTACGTATCGTCATTCAAGTGAGGCTGGAGCGGACCTTTCTGATTGCAGGAATCGAGCTGACAATGTTTCCCAATGTCCAATTCAGCCATTTAGCTCGACGTGAGACCGCGGGAGGATGTCAACACGAACTTTGACCCCCCCCAAAACAGGAAACCACGTGACCAAAGAGTTTTTTTTTTTAATTTTTTTATTTTTCTTTATTTAAAGAAAAGTTTTTCATCGTTTTTTTTTTATGTATATGGCAGGATTTACTTTGCACGCTGAAATAAAGATGTTTGCGTGTCATAAATAGTTTTTTTTAAAGTTTTTTTATTCACTGCAAGTTTATGTTTTCATCATATACTGGTTTTAACTTCATCAACACAAATATTTGCGAAATAATTTTTTTTTTTTTTAAACAACGCCATTATTCATCACACGATTCTAAAAAGTTGTATTAGTTTACTGACCTATTTGAAACGTAAGGGAGCGCGTCAGGTATCGTGACGTCACCCCGCAGGTATCCGGTAAAGGTGCGGTGGGAAGGTCGGACCCTGGCTGGTTGGAATTGAAAGCACAAAGCCCGTCGAGCTGGAAAATCTGCTCGGCACACCCACACACACACCCGCCTGCAGAGACGCTGAAGTAGCACGGCTGCGCTCGCTTCTTTTCTGTTGTTGTTGTTGTTGTTGGACAGATTGTGTGACTGCTTTTATTTTCCAACGCAGTTTTCTCCAAAAAGCTACCAAAAAAAACAAAAACAAAAAATGAGCAAATTCTCGCAATTATTCAAGGGGAGCTCCAGCTCGAGTTCATCCGGCTCCTCGAGGTCCAAACACCACCGGTCACGGGGAGGACCTTCGCCCCAGGAGGCCATCCACAAACTCCGCGAAACGGAAGAAATGCTGTCGAAGAAGCAGGAGTACCTGGAGAACAGAATAGAGCAAGAACTAACGATAGCCAAGAAGCACGGCACGAAAAACAAGAGGGGTATGTTGTTGTTGTTTTTTTATACTGGTCTGTCCCAGGAGAAGTGCAGCGACACAGTAGGCCTTCAATCTTGTGCACTGCATCTTAAAAAAAATAATATATATAAAAAAAAAAAAAAAAAATGCGTATTTCTTTTCACATTTGCATGCGAATTTCAAAGTAAAACTCCTTGCGGATATTAAAAGATGCTCAACCCCTTTCAGACGTCGTTGTTTTGCTATTTCCTGATTTTCCTCTGTTTGTTGTTTGATTAAGTTGTCACGTAAAGCGACACAAAACAGGCGCTGGTGGCTTTAATTGAATAGGACACGTGCGCCGTTCGATTTATAAATATTCAAGCGGATGAATTTATGGCATTAAAACACAATCAATCCGACCTGCTAAAAATACGATGGTTAACTCTTGAAACTCAACACTGTTGTGCTAGAAGTAACAACACTGCAAAAGGGGAGTAGCGTTTAGTGAAACCTGAAAGGTTCCTTCGCTGTACAAAAGAACCTACTCGGTGCGAAGTGTTTTCTTAGACCGGGATGAAATGACGAAGAGAGAGGGTTGTTTATGTTTGACCTGTTCCAGCCGCCCTGCAGGCTTTGAAGAGGAAGAAGCGCTTGGAGCAGCAGCTCGGCCAGATCGACGGCACGCTGTCCACCATCGAGTTTCAGAGAGAAGCTCTGGAGAACTCGCACACCAACACGGAGGTCCTGAAGAACATGGGCTTCGCTGCCAAGGCCATGAAGAAGGTCCACGAGAACATGTAAGGAAAAGCTGGTGATGCAAAACGTGGAGGCAGATTGAAGTTTAATCACATTAGGGATTGAGATTCCCCCCCCCCCCCCCCCCCGTTGAACACTGATTCATTTAAATTTGGACCGAAGACCAAACAGTGTGCAACAGAGATTCATTTCAAAGACGATTGGTGTTACCATTTTAAATAGGCAAGACATATTTAACAACCATATATTTAAACAAAAGGATTAATAGATTATGGTAAATAATGTTTAGCTGCAGCTGTAACCCTGATGGATGTTATATGTGACAATTCCATAGGAGGAATCCCAAAATATCTTTTCCAACAAAAGCCATGTTCGTGTGTTGACAATCTCTCCATTGCCTCTGATGCTGTTTGTGGTTCTTATCTACCCACAATTGCACTGAATTAATGCATATGCACACGGTATCTTTTTTACTGTGATAATTTGACACTATTTATAGTTATTTGTTTAGAATTTAAAAAAAAAAAAAACAAGTAAGGGTGTTGTTTTATGTGAGGAAAGATTTCATACTTGAGTTTTCAGTGATGTTAAAATCTGTTTTTATCTCTCTTCTCTCGCTCTCAGGGACGTTAACAAGATAGATGATCTGATGCAGGATATCACCGAGCAGCAGGAGGTGGCCCATGAGATCAGTGACGCCATCTCCAGGCCTTTCGGCGAGACATTTGATGAGGTTGGTACTTTTTTTTTTTTTTTTTTTTTTTAGTGTCTCCGTCGTTTTTTGCGAAGTTGTTTTCTTTCTTGTTTCTTTGGCACAGATTTTGAAATATGCTCGTCACTTCCTGTGTGTCGCCTGTTAATCTTGTGCTTTGTTAGGACGAGCTGCTGGCGGAGCTGGAAGAGCTCGAGCAGGAGGATCTCGAGGAAAGCATGAAGAGTATGGGAGGACTGCCCAGCGCTCACAGCTCCAGACTGCCTTCATCACGACCCAGTCAACGCGCAAGTAAGTCTTTAACGCTGGATGGACTATTAAAGGGCAGATTACTTTTTTCAACCAGAACTGTTCATCTTTCAACATTTACAAGACACTTTAACTACTTTACCTGCAGAATACAAGTATGATTTAAAAAAAAAATTTTAGAATTGTGAAAAAGTGGTTGGTGCTACCAAAATTACACAATCATTTATTTTAAAAGCGCACATTTTTTTTAAAACATGTTTGTACTTATTTTATGTTTATTTTATAAATTTTTCATATTCTTAGTTTGAACATTTTTAAATCACAGACAGTGATGTAAACACTTTTACCAACATATACTTGGATATACATGCATTTAGAGTAAACACACGCTTGTTGCAGGAGCGGGAGGAAGCTAGAAGTTTTTACAAAGAGTTCTTGGCGAGATCAACATGATTACATTAATAAGGACAAAAGATACCATGGTTCATGCAAACACAACATAAGATTAATAATCTGTTTTTGAGTGTGGGGGAAAAGTGTTTCTTGCATCAATAACAGAATAGAGTAATAGACTTAATAATTAGCTGCAACTTTGATAAAGGTTCCATAATAATTTGACAGCAATGATCGTTAACGGTTTCCTACCTCTTTTTCTTTTTTCTTTTTTTTACAGCGACCAAGAAAAGGGTTGAAGAAGATGATGACATGCGTATGCTGGCCTCCTGGGCTAATTAACTACATTAAGACAGCCTCCCACTTAGAGAAAGCAACACAAAAACTCTTTATATATATATATATATATATATATATATATATATATATATATATTATTGTTGAAGGTTTTTAGGGAAAATGAAGATCATTATTTTAATTTTTTTATTTACTTACTATCGAACTAGTTTGTAATGTCACTTTACTAATTATATTTATCAAGAAAGTAAAAATTATAAATGAAGGAATTAAGAAACTATTTTAGATTTATGTTCCATGTGTCTTTTGTTTTCGTACAGTAATCCTTCTTAATTATAAAGAGCACTCCTTTTCATTTTATCACAGAGGGTAGAACTGTATTTCACGCAGCTGTAAATAATTTCTGATTTTGCAATAGTGTTGTAAATATATTGTTTCGGCAATAAAACCGTCTCCCATAAGTCATCTCAAAGTATTTTCTTAATTTCTATTTTTATGTGCTGTTCTTCTATATTATTATAATGTGACAATTTGTCCTTTTTGGGGCGAGTGAAAATGGTTTTATTTTTCTGGTTAAATTTGTTCAAGTAGTAAATACCGTGGGTTTTAAATAGGGTTTCCGTTTCCACAGCGTTTCCTCTCTTTTCTTTGTATTTACGTCCCAACATTCGTGCGGCATTTTTGCATCCGGTTTCCACACGTCTCACTTTTATTTTGAAGGATGCCACCGGAAGTAGCGTCTTCACATTCCGATTCCGGTTATCCGGTAACTTCCCGGTGAACTAGCCGCTCTAAACAAGACACACACAAAAAAAACACGAGCCGGATTAAGAGTATGGAAGTGAATAAACCACTGCAGACGGCAGGTGAGGAGGTCCTTTTTATCATCTACTTAAAAGAAAAGATCGTTTTTGAGTTGTTAAACCAACACGGGGCGTTTCCGGAGCTATTCAATTTAGCATAAAGTTAGCTTCACTGTTTACAGTCCAAACATCTGAACCGGATTTCGACACGTTTCACACGTAGCTGCTATAAACTAGAAGCAAGTGGCAATTAACGTTTCGTCTGAGTTTAGATTACACTTTTGTTCAACTTTTAAGACCTTTGCTTTAACTAGAGGTTGTGGATAATTAATTAAGGAAGCGAAATTAATCCGCTTCAGTGAGTTACATTATTTAATCAGACGGACAAAAGTTACACATTTGAAAAGTTTTCTTGAAAACTTCTCTATTACACAAATAACTTCCTATTTCAAATAATTTCCAAATAACTTCCTATTTCAAATAACTTCCAAATAACTTCCTATTTCAAATAACTTCCAAATAACTTCCTATTTCAAATAACTTCCAGATTACTTCTTAATCTGGGAAAGTACAGATAGTATGAGTAGTATTTTATTTAATATCCTCTCCTTTTAGAATAGATTTTTTTTATTTTTTTTAATAAACTTTTAGATAACAGCTTCCGCACATGATGATTGACAGTTTCTAATTGATTCATCTTTCTTAATGAATCAATTTGCTGTTTGGGCCTAAAAAAAAAAAAAAAAAAAAGGTCAGAAAATGGTGAGAAATGTTGACCACGGTGTCTTAAAGCCCGATCAAGAGTTCACGACCAAATATATATTTCCTGTATTATCGCGGAGGATTCAAGGAACCCGAAAATATTCACATCCAAGAAGCTGAATTCAAATAATTTGACCTCTTTTACACACACAAAAAAAAAAAAATGAACCAAAATATTGATTTGATTAATTAACAAATCAGTTAATCCACTAATTGTTGCTCTATTGGCCACATGGCATCTTTGTTTTTAAAAATTTTTTTTTTTTTTACATTAAAATATGTATAAACTCATTGACGCTGTACTTCATGGATTTACTGACTGTAGCCGTGGATGCTCCTGGACCAGAAGAGGAGACCAGGAAGGCGGCAGCCGCAGCCCCGGTACCTCACCGCCTGCCTGAAGTTCGCCTGGTGGTGGTGGGCTGGAGGTGGCCGGGGAAGAGCCTGACGGGAAACACCATCATAGGCAGAGAGGAGTTTCGCTTGGAGCGAGCGGCCGAGTTCTGTGTCAAGAGGGAGACGGAGGTGGACGGACGCCAGGTGACCGTGGTGGACACCCCGGGCTGGTTCTCCGCCCAGGATACACCGCCTTCCTACAAAGAGGAGCTGGTCCGGGGGGCTTCTCTCTGCCCTCCGGGCCCACACGCCTTCCTGCTGGCCATCCCCGTCGGCATGTTCACAGAGGTGGACCGTGCTCGCATCGAGGAGCACGTGAGCCTCTTCGGGGAGCACGTGTGGAAACACACGATCGTGGTGTTCACCTGGGCGGAGATACTGCGGACCATTTCCATCGAGAGGTACATTCGCAGGGAGGGCAAAGAGCTGCAGCGGGTGCTGGAGAAATGCAAGCGACGGTACTTTGTTATCAACAACTGTATATTTGGGGAGCACCCACAGGTCGGGCGCTTAATGGAGAAGGTGGAGAAGATGGTGGCGGAGGAGGGGGGGCACTACGATCCAGAAGGGGGGGAGAAGGAGAAGGAGAAGGAGAAGAAACCCGCGGATGAGAACCGGAATCCAACCAGAGACGCGGAGGAGCTCGGGGCCCAGCCCAAACAGAACTCTGGACCGGGATTGTTAAAAGCCGCGGAGGTGGAGCCGCTTTCTAGTGAGTGACGACTTTGTCCCCATCAGTCTCAAAAGAACCTGTGAAATGAATTCACATCAAAGCAAATAATCAATAGTTTTATGATCACTTGTGACCTTATTCTGCAAGTTCTCCTCAGCTCTGCCAGGCTTCACAGCGACTTTCGGCTCGTTGTTTTGATTTTCAGTTTTGGTTCATTCTCGTTGTCCTCACCCCCTCCCCACTCCTCCACCCGTTGTTTTCCGATGCTGTAAGCAGCTGTTTGGGCACCTAAAGCTAAAAAAAAAAAACCAACAACCTGCAGACAGAGAAAGTTAGCGACCACCCTGTGAATTTGTTGGAGCATTTAGAAGCTAAAGAGTCGGACATTTCCTTCAAAACTGGGTAGAGACCAAAAACAGAGCAAAAAGAGAGAAAATGTCAGACTTGCATTCACCAGCTGGCCTGAGATATGACTCCAAGTAACTTCTAAAACCAAACAAGGAACTAAAAGATGCAAAAACACATCTCAGAGGTGAGTCCACCTGCAGAGTCAGTGTGATAATCACTGCGTCGTCATTTAATCCGGTTTCATATTGACGAAAGCTGCTTTAAGGAAGTAAAGTTGTTACATCACGGGACCAATAAGGAAGATGGACCTGTTGGCCTTGGTTTATCTTATCGCTGCTCTGTGGCGTGCTTGTGCTTTAGATTGCAGCAGTGATTGTGCACCATGCATCTCAGCACCTTTCCTTCCTCGCCCCGTCTCCGTAGCAACTAAAGGACAGCAAACCATCATTCCTTCCTCTCTGACGTCACCATAGTAACAGTATCAGCATAAGTAGCCGTTTATAAGGCTGCATCGGTATTCAACTCGTTTTATATGTAAACTGGAGTTCTGATGTGAATTAATAATGTTTTGCACGAGTTAAACACAGAAAATGACGTTACATTAATGAATAATGCACGTTTGGTTTTAGATTAACAAGGCGCTGCTCCCGGCGGTCGGACCCTCAAGCTGACGACGAGCGGAGCCTCCACCCGGCTGCTGTGACGAGAAAGAAAAGGGGTAAATAACTGAAACGTTACAGAACGTACAAGCCAGTGATTCATTTAACTTATTTTTTTTATTTTTTAATCAGACCCGTTACTGTGTGTTTTAGTTGCGTGCACTCTTCCTCACTGTGACACAGGCGGCCTTTTCCACACAGCTGCCTTTTTTTTTTTTTTTTTTTTAATTATTATCGCTGTCCAAAGTTTTATTTTCCCCTTTTAAGGTGTAAAAGATATTTGGATGTTTTGTAATTTTGTCTTGAGGGTCGTGGCTATAAATCGAAAGACGCTGTTACACACAGACGGTCGCCGTCATCGCTGGTCAACGTACACGACTCGGCGGATACCGGTGTTAGAACTGCACTTAGTAAACTGTCACTATGACACTCTGTCTGACTGACGAGGGAGTTGCTCTTCAAAAGATTCCCGTTCGTTGTGACCAAACTGTAAATGCTTTTCTCCTGCTGCGAAGTTTATTCCACACTTACGTGTGTTCATCTGTAAAGCACTTGTTGTTGTTGATTTATGTCTGTTGTGTGATTTTGTTTCATTTAAACAGATGTTTCAGATGTTTGTGTTACTGTGTGGCAGAAAGGAAAAACTGAAATTAAGGACAGGATGTGCAGAACTTCCGAGTAGTCTACGAATATGTTAGTCAATAGTTAAATGAGTTTGATCATATCATTTTCCAATTTATTCACTGATTCAAACAATTATCAAATGTTAATTTTTCTCTGCTTTTTCTTTTTGTGTTGGTATTCTGATTTTAAATTAAACATCTTTGCGTTTCAGACAAAACAAGCGACTTCAGACGTCATGTTTGCCCGATTGGTATTGATTGACATTTCAGAATAAGAACAAGAATAATCTATAACCTCTATGATGAAAGTGTTTGGTAGCCATCTTCGCAGGACATGACAGGTTTGTAGGGGAACATTTGTAGGGAAATCGGACATTTCTGTCCAGGAAAATGGAAAAAGGCAGCACACGTCTTCCTGTACAACCCAAACTTTAAAAACAAAACGCTGAAGTGACTTTCTTTCTGTCGTATATTGTGTTTATGTTAAAGCCCCTTTGTGCCGACTTTGTATTTGATTATCACATTTTTTAAATTACCCAGAATAATTAAAGGCACTCTGTGGATGATTGTGACCACTAGTAGTGCTACAGAGCAGGGATGAGGGATATTACATATTTCAGTGTATTTTTGCAATAATTGCATTTTTGACATTATGAGCAAATACAAAAAAATATATATATTTTTATTTTTTATTAAAGAACAATCAATAGCAACTAAATAGCTACTCTAGTTTTTTTTAATGTCACCATAAACTCCTCAATTTACCCGAAATGTATTCAGTAAAAACTAACATTTTACAGTGGTTTGTTGTTCAGCTGAACTTATTTGCAACCAAACCGTTTCCACACATACGATGTGGCCCACCCCTACGACAGAGCAACATTTGCACGGATTCCTGCTTTGTTTATTTCATACCAGCGGATTTACAATAATCCACAGGACAAAACAGGATATAAAGTGTTTTAAAATTCATCTCTCCACCTGTTTTATGAGGCAGGACTTGTTTCAGACCTGAGGGATATAAACTGTGTTTTGTTGAGAAGCCAAAGACCGTAAACTTCGCGTTTGTTCGTTTACAGGAAAACTCCACATTTGTTTTGTTTGTTTGTTTGTTTGTAGTAACAGAAGTTTGGTGAAAACTCCAGCAGGCTATGTTTGCTCTGATTGTACAGTGAGGCTCATACATGTATACAGCCACATTTAGGCCTCTTGTGTCGGCAGCCAGCTTGGACTCATTTATCACCTTTCAAAGGTGATGGAGGCTCCTTCTCTCAGGGAGGAGTCAGCTGCTCTGGACAGACACTCGATTCTTCCATGAGGAGGCGTATCGCTGGATTTGCTTTTTTATTGGCCCTTCAAGGCCCCCTCCTCTTTTCTGAGCTACGCTGACCTCCACGTGAATCCGGTAGTGGAAGTGTAGACTAACAATAGTTACACACTGGTTTGTCCCGGTTGTCTGACCCAGCCGGATCACTGCAGTACTCGCCGGGACGCTGCTAGATTTAGTCTGAGTAAACCTGGGTGTGAGTCAGGTGATAGTGGAGCAGCTGCGAGCTCAAGATTGATTTCTTCGCCTCGGTCTTTGTAAATGTCGCGGTTCAGTCGTCACTCTTGGCCCTCAGCAGCTGCTGGTTTTCACTCTCGCCATCAGATCTGGACCTTTTTCCTTTTCTTTTTTTTTTTTTTTTTTTTTAAACTGGGATGTCTGGTGATCAAAATGGCTCCAACGGAGACCCAGCAGACCCCGAGAGCCAAAATATTAAGCAACTGAATTAAAACCACTTATCGTAGGAATTTTTGTACACCGTTGGTCTGTTCTTAAAGAGCTGTTCACAAACACTGGTACAGATGTGGGTCACACCGGGTTAAATATCACGCATGTCAATTAAACTCTTTATAAAACCACAGCGACACTATGAAAACATTAAAAAAGTGACATGGCTGATGGATAAATATATCGGACACTGACAGAAACTGCTGCTCGGCATGCAACCTAATATGCCTTTGTAGCACGCGTTGTCGTGCGTTGACCCTGTTTTGTTTTGTTCCCGTGATGCATTTCTCACTGCGGCATGCGATTCAAGTTTCACTTAATACATTTGTGAACAAAGAAGAGTCGCCTCTGTGGGCTTTTGCTGCTGCGCTCTTTGTTCTCCTGCAGCTTACAGTCACGTTGGGCAGAACTAGTTCGCTTGGCTTTGGATTAAAATGGAACGGCTTTATTTTGAACGAGAGCTGCACTGTCAAAATAAATGTTTTGATCTGCTGTAAGTCTGCATCCTGTCCCTTAGATATGTAACAAATAAAGACACTCAAGAGTTTCGTTGGTCCGATTTACTTCTTTTATTTATTGAATTATGTGTTTGGGGTGATTTTAGATCCTTGGGCCACATGTGCTGCAAAAAACGTATTATCTTATTGGTTTAAATAGGAGCGACAGCTTTAAAGCTTAAATTATATTATATTATATTATATTATATCAATTCAACTTTCCCCTGCTTTTTACATAGTAAAGGGAGTGTGGGTGTCATATTAGAGTCATCCGAAATGTCGTAAAAATGTCATACTGTAGTATGTTGTCCAAAATGTGACAAAAAAATGTCATGGTATGTGGTCGAGCATATCAAAAAAATATACGATAGTATATCATCCAATATAAGTGTTACATGTCTTTATTAAAATGTATTAATTTAGAGGGAGAGTTTTCATGAAATATGGCTGCTTCAGACCTAAATACGAAGAGCAGCTGTATTCTCTAGTTTGGCCACCAGGTGGCGGTAAAACATCAGCTCGCAGCAGCAGCTTGATTCACAGCTATGACCTTACTTACAGTAGAGATATTAAGTCGATTTGGGGAATATAACTGCTGGCTGTTAAGTTATTAACACCCACGTATTGGTTATAGGTAAAACATGCAGAGCTCGTATTAATTAATTCCTTACTCTCTGAGTCAAAGCATCAGTTCTGGTGCCACAACCATCCCATTTTAATTCTCTTTTGCACAACTAGTCTTTACTCCGTTGACACACGACTCAAGTCTGACAGCTCGCTCGATAATCCTCTCCTCCGTCCTCAAATCTCCTTCATGCCTTTTTTTCCCCTTCGCAGCCCGCTGAGCTCGGCTCCATCACTTCCCCTCTTCCGTCTTGTTTACTCAGCTTTCTCTCCATGCTGCTGTGTGGAGCTCCATCTCTTCAATCTGCACAGAAGCATTTCGTCCATCTACCTGATTCAAGGATTTCACATAAACCGGGCACACAGCAGTTTTCACTGTCACGCTCACTTTCAGGGGCCCGAAGAGAACGATTTTGGTTATAAAACAGATGTGTGACAAAGATCCTTGCCCCCCCCCCCCCAAAAAAAAAAAGATCATATTCTCATTTGTTTTGGTTTGCATGTTCAATCTTTTAATTTATAGGCATATCACTTTTTATTACAGCTGTTCGGTTTCTCTGCAAATAAAAATAATAATTTTGTGTCGAGGCACCAGGCACACACAAACGCACGAGTGGCTGTTTTTTAAACAACATTGTTTATTATTTCAAATGTAATCAAAACAACAGTAGTTACAGAAATTACAGACAGCTATGATACTGAGTGATTTTGAGTCTTACTGTGTGCTATGAAGTGTCATGATAAGATAAAATCAGGTCACAGCTGGAAGAAAACTCCAATTTCTTTACACGAGTGTCGCTGAATCTGCGACTTTCTCATCTTTTAATCCAACTCGTAAGAGAATAAAGCAGCTGACTATAGCTCAACAACACCGCTATGCTGCTCTTCATCATCTAAAATAACACATTAATAAGAGTGGGAGTGAAAGCCATCAGTCACGTCCTTTCTGCAGGTGACTTCCTGTTTCTACCATCAAACTGTTTGAGCCACTCTCTCTGACTGCATTTACACAGTGGATATAAAAATTTAAAAAAAAAAAAACACTTGCAGTTTCAGGTGGCAGCGTGCAACAAGCATTTCTCCAGAGGGATCAGTCGAACAATATTTTTTCAAAGTTTATCTGTCGGTATGGAGAAACCATCGCTCTATTAATTGATCTGGTCGACGCCAATTAGACCATAATGGTTTATTTCTGAATGGCAGTATGTGTCATGATTAAAACAGCCCGAGAGTCTTTCATTTAGTGTCTACACATGATTCGTATAAGCATCTTTGGGTGTGTAGTGATTTGACAAGTTACGACACGAAACAAATGAAAGCGGCACATCTGGATATTTTACCCCTGTGTCATGGCTCCGCCCCTTAATTGGGTGAAAACGGCTTCTAGAAATTTGACTGCTGCTAAATATAAAGTCTGAGATCTAATGCCAGTTTAATAGCAGAAAATAAGAATACAGGATTGTGTTTTATCTACTAGAAGCCAAAATCCTGTTGCCAGGCAGGCAAATAATTATGTTATTGCGGATCACAAATCAGCGTTGTTGATGAATGTCCTTGCAGTCCGCCTCCATCATTGTGGAAGAATGACCTCATCCATTGGTTTGAGGTGTCATATCCAGACATCTGCAACTACCTTATTGAATCTCCAGGTAATGTATATCAAACATTCGTCACTTTTTCTGATGTTAAGACACTTTATTTTGAATTCTGTCCAGCGCAACGTTCCTATAAACTGAATACATCGCTAACATTAACATGCTTTCATCAATAAAACACAGCAGCTTATCGCCACGGCGTCATTCGTTTTTCCAATTTGGCACCGGCCCTTTTACGGCGTTTGTTTTCACCCAGAAGAAGGTGTGCTCGTTCTGACGACAGCTAAGTGATGTTTGCCTGCTCTCATGAAGCAGGAAAAGCAGCGGTGAAACATTTCTTCAACGACGGCTCAATTATATCAAGTGTCCCGGTCAGCCGAAACAACAAGCGAGCACGTTCAATAGTCTCGGCTTCATGGAATAGTCATTTTTAATGTTATCATTCACACCTGAACAAACTAACTAAGACCCAAGGGGTCGTTTAAAAACACAGATGTTCTAGTGGTATTTTAAGGAAACTCCAGAGATTCCTCCAAAGATTTGGATGAAAAATATTCCGTCTGCTGCACAAATTCAACCCATTTCTGGCCTTTTGAAGCCTTGAAGCCTAATATATAAATAATTATGGAATTATTTTTTAGAAGAACACTAATCATAAGTAAGGAATTGAGCTAATGACACCGTAATGACTTGTGGGAGAAATGTACTGACTTTGCATTTCATGAGAGAAGTTGACACTTTTTGAATGGCAATCTATTGGGGCCAGCGGTTTTTTTTGGAGCCAGACCCTGGTGGTCATCAGTGGTATTACGCTTAAAGACACTTTCGCATTGGCCTCACTTTTCACACCAAGTGTCTATTTCCATTTATGGTTGCGACTATTTGGGTACTAGCCAGCTGCCATCCTGCCTGGTTACGGTTTCTAAGCTATGATTGGACAGTTGCTGTTAGGGGGAGGGGCTTAGCGAATGGTTCATGGTTACGTCTGTGATAGTTTTACACGACATTAAAAATGGTTGCTAAACACCAATAAAACATCTACAGTTACCACGACGGGCTGACGGCAGCTGATTGGTGAGGCGTGGGGGAGACTGAGGTAAATATATCTCACTCAAACGCTGATTAGTCTTTGGTCTCAATGTGATGGAGACGAGGTGTACAAAATTTAAATCCAGATGATGTTATTTTAATGCGTGGAACTGAACGGATGTAATATTGCACGTATTGTTTTTCAGTAGAATTCCAGGATGTTGAGCTTTAGTGTCTCTAAAAATGAGTCTACAATCATTGGTGTAAAAACATGGTTTAACAGTAGAGATGAGCGTTTGATTTGGGTATTGATCCGTGACAGCAACGATGGGAACAGTATTCACATTTAAGTAAAAAAGTAGAGAAAAAAAGGCCACTCATAAAAAAGGAAAACAGTTTCTCAGTACCTTCGCTGCTATTCTACAAATGTTTGCCATGAGTTACCTGAATCTGCAAATGTTTTGGCCTCAGTATGTACACTATTATGTTGACACAGAAGAGCCAATCATAACTATTAATCATGAACTGGTTATGGAAAAAGAAACCACATTGCGAAAATCAATAAAAACTCCAATCAGACCAGTGTGTTTTCTGGCTCACAAACTGTATCCAGATAGCTCTGATTCAGATCAATAAGAATCAACGGTGCAGAGCCAGCTCGAATATATGCACCCATAAAGCAGGTGGATATCCAATTACTACTGTAAACGGCTCTCCTGTAGTCACACACACATGAATCACTTACACTTCAGAAAATATATTCACACTCACAAGCGCCTGTCTTGTAATTTTGCATTAGTACCACATGTCAAAGGAAAAAAAAAAAAAAGTGCAAACTCTAGTCAGGGACAAAATGGCACGGCCGTAACGAAACCAATGCAAAAGTAAAAAATAAAAAAAAGAGAATAGTGTGCCCATCACCCATTAAAAAAAAAATAAAAATAAACCATTGAGATAATCTCAGTGAACAAAAACCATCTGACAAACCAACTAAACATCGATCCAACAGCGGTGCCGAATGTTCAGAGCGTTACTCCCAGCTGCGATTGATCGCAGTGACATCAGTTCAGCTCACGTCATGTCATGTCGCACAGCCGCCGCCTCTCTGTGCACAGCGCGCTGTGGAAAAGTCAATTAAGCCTGCTATGGTATTGAAAAGCAATACCGACGGTCTATACAGATAATTGTGCCAAACCCAACATACTGAAAGAAAAAGAAGTAAAAACCTGATGGATATACAAAGGCCTATACTGTATAACCCCACCGACAATAAAGTGGAAATCTCTGTTCACATATTCTGTATTGTTTCTGAAAATATATATTGTATAGTTCACCCTGCTCCCCCTCAGACACACCAGCATCCAGTCCAGGCAGTCAGGCTGTACAATCCCTCCATGGCAACATGACAGCAGCCGCGCCGACTCCTAACCAATGCCGACTGAGTCGATGACGTCGATGTTGTTTCCTCCGTCTGTCCCCCGGCGGGTCAGTTCCTAGCCAACAGGAGCTGAACAGTGTGTTTGTCTGGGATCAGTTTTGAGGGCTCTCTCGCTTCCTCATGCCGCTGGCTGCTGTATCCAGTCTCATCTGGCACTCGATGGGCCGATTCCACAGTCTTAACGAGTCATTGTGTACACTGGGCTCCTCCGGCGACGAGCAGATCCTGGAGGCTCCCGATGAGAAGTCCCAATGGAGCAGGAGGGAGAAGGGGCGTGGGTGGGTGCGTGGGGAGGGAGGGAAGGGGGAGGCGGTAGGGGCGGAGGGGGGTGGGATGGGGCGGGCAGCGGTGAATGCGGACGCCGCCTCCTCCCTCAGCACTGCTCGGACTCGATGAAGCCCTCCTTCTCCTGCCCCACAGGCTCCACCTCCGCGTAGGCTGGGTGACCCGAGCCCCGGCGAAACTTCATGGCCGGCCACCTGCTCGGGCGTCTCTGTAGGGGTGGGCGGGAGTTTGGGAGGGAGATAAGGAGGCATCAAGGTCAAAGGTTAAGGTTAGAGATGAGGAGCGCCAGACTGTCCAATATCCCTTCCCATTTACCTTCTGCCCTTGATTAGAGCGTCTGACTTTCTGAGTGGGATTATTAGGCTTTATACGGTGCCGAGAAATTCACACATTTTGTAGGTGAAAAATTGACTCGACATGCTGCGGTGATAAAGCAAAAAGACATGATGATTGGGAACTGTCCAAAATCTCATGTTTTTTTTGGACACTATAGGGGAAATTGAGTGTGTATACATGTGACCTGTTAGGATGACGTCATCGTCATTCACACAAAGATGACCACGTTAGTTATTTCAGTCTGACACGCACCATCGTGTTGCCATAAAACACTCCAGGGAGCCGTGATTCCTCGCCTTTGTTGCTTATGACTTCTTACCAGAAACCACAATCTATTTTTGTCACAGGATATACATCTGATAAGTGAGCAGTTCAATCAACAAGTGAATTTTTTTTTTTTTTAATGCCTGAGAGATAGAACAGAATAAAGTAAAAAAAAAAATATATATATATATATATAATTAATTTTTTTCCTAAAGAAACTTCCTGAGACTCTCTTCAAGGGATTTTTGAATATTGAAAATATTCCCTAACACATGTGCTATTTACTCCTGTTTCTGCAAAGTTTACAAAATGCTGATGTTTCTGCTATTTTAGACATTTTTTTTTTTTTTTAGCACAACAGTAAATGTCAAATGTTTTGGGTTTGCTGCACATTGTGCTGAGACTTCATTTTAGCGTGAACAAGATCCCCATCATCAAGTCCCTGTGCGTGAAAATGACCTGGTGATATTGAAAACAAGAACAACCTGGAACTTGAGAAGTTGTCATTTGTTTTTATATGATGTTTGAACATCGCTCGGTGCACTACGCTCTCATCAGCAACTTCTCATCCTCAGGGAATTCACATTCATTAATGAACAGACTGTGTGCACTAAGTTTCATCATCTCCGTCTGAAAATTTTGATGCATATTTATGAGCCAGGAACAGAGGAATAAAGTGCACTGAGCTGAGTGTTTTGTTTTTTTAATAAATATTTTCTTACTATTACACCAGAATGTCCGAAGGTCTAAAAAAAAAAAAAATTCCTTAAAATAAATGGTTTGTACACATTCCTAATTTAATGATCACATGCTGGTAAACAACATATGTCTGCGTTTTTGAGAAATTAGTTTGGTTTATGAGAACACTAACATTGTGAATGTTGTTCTCCAGCAAAAGAAGATAAGGGAAAATATGCTATAAATTATTTATCATTGTATATACGCATACATATCCTCATCCCACGGGAACATAAACAAATATTTTTCTGTTTTCCTTTCTTTGTTTCTTTAATAGGTAAACTAATTTGTTGGGTATACTCAGAACTTCTGGCTGATGTTGGCTTAAATGGCAAAAGTCTGAAACAGAAACTGCGGACCTTGAAAACAGCTGTCAAATAAAGAACTTTAAATTGTTAGATCTGAACCGACCTTATGACAACACACTTTACTGAACTTATTTTGTTTCCACGTCGACGATCATCTTTCCTTCTCAGTTAATTTTTATTCTGGAGTCAGTCAGTCGAGCCCGCAGCGTCGGGCCGGGCGGTTGGTGTCGCTGCTCACCTCGATGAAGAAGATGCTGGCCGCAGACGTCGGGTGATGGTAGATGTAGACGGTGATCAGCACACCGGCGATCATGATGAGCATCACCAGCAGGATGCCCAGGATCAGACCGGTGTGCAGAGGATGTGAGCCGGGAACCCTGTCCACAGCGCTGTCAGCTGGCATCACTGGAAAAAAACCAAACCAAACAATCTGTCAGAACCCTTTTAAACTGAGATACTTAAAAATAATAATCATAATAATAAAAAAATAAAGATTTTAGAGTGCAGGGATTAGTGGTTTAATTATTACTCTGCTTCAAATGCTGTGATATTCTGGATACAAGCGTTCACCAAATGTTTTTTTGTTTGTTTTTCTACTTTTATTGCAGTTTTGAAGTCGACCAGCAGGGGACACTCATCATTCATCAATACACTCCTTTCAAACACGAACCAATATGACTAAAAGTTCAGATTTTGTTAGATGTCAGCACTTAAAAAAATAAATAAAAAAAAATAATGCTTTTACAGTGAAACTTCTGCTGCCGCTCTCTTGTAGCTGCGTATGTTTGAAAATAGTTTTCAGTGAATTTAATCGGGATTATTATGTCCAAGAAAAGATGATTAAAGGGACATTTCTCATTGTTTGACAGCACACTCAAAGTTCAGGGTTAAACTGGGTCTTCAGCACTCTGCAGCGCGATTGTTCTGGACGTCCGTTTAGGTATTCACGAGCCGCTCTCCTCTCCCACAAGTAGGAGGAAGAGTTCATCCCGCGTCAAGGTCAGCGGTGTAGGGTCCTGACAGGAGGAGGAAGCAGGTCCACAGATAGAGAGAGAGAGTCCTATTGAAGCCTGCGGTTGTGGCACTGCAAACTGAAGAGGCTGTATGTAGTGACTACATAATAAGTCCGTCCTTCAGCGAGAGCCTTGGAAGTCGTGCGTAAAAGCACTCCATCGGATCCATGTTCGAACCTCAAAGTCGACCCGGCAGGTGTTCTCAAAGAGTTCTTTTGGGTAGGTAGGTAGGTAGGTAGGTATATACTTTATTAATCCCCAAGGGGAATTAAAAAAAAAAAAAAGTGAAGACGGTAACAGCATCCTGTCAACCTACTGGGAATCTTTGTGTTCATCTTCGTGTGCGCAATTTCGTGAAACACGCACGCACACGAAAACTTTGAAAAAGAATTTCACCTGCAATTTGTCTCGCATAGCTGTGGATTTCTTCTCCGGTGCCCCTGTGACAGACCTCCCCCCCCCCCCTCCCCCGGGCTCCTCCCTCGCTTTAATTAGCAGCTGTAAGCGAGAGGCTGGTTCCCCCTGGCTCCCTGCCTCATTGATTTCCAGCCCACACAATAAACCGGGGTTGGTAATCAAACCTGTCCAATGAGTGTGGGCAGTCACTGTGAATGTGCAGCTCTGTAAAAAAAAAAAAAAAAAAAAGCCAGTGAAGCCATTATGTGCAGACCATTACCGGAAATGGAAAAAAAAAGAAGAAGAAGAAGAAAAAAAAAAGGATAAATTGTGCTGAAACAAAACAACTGATGAGCTACAATGCCAAACAATTTTCACCGTGCAATTTGGTTTTAAATAAAGTGTCAGTCAATTTAAACATAGGATGTCAGGAGTCCTATAATTTAGAGACAAAAACAACCTGGGAGAGAAAACGACATTATGACATTCTCGCTCTCTCTAATAAACACAGTCTGTTTCTCTGTGGGTTTTTTTCCCCCTCAGAAAACCATTTTCCCTCTGTGCTTATTGGTCGTAGCTGCACAGTCCAAGAGACATCTCCTGGTTCAGCTGGAAGCCCAAACAGGCTGTTAGTCCAGGAGGGGGAGGTGGGAGGGGGGTGCTTTGAGCTAAATGCTAACATCAGCATGCGAACATTTTAATTGATCACCAGCATGTGTATTATTTTGATTAATTATTAGCATGTATACCGTTTTGATTGATCATGATGTGCATGTAAATTGTTGTTTTTCACTATATAAGTTCAGCATCCTGGCTTGCCAGCAGTAGCATTTGCTTATTAGCACAACAAAGAAAATCTATAAATAATAAATAATAATAATGACTAATAAAGCTACAATTTGATGACAGATTATATAAACCTCGACCTGTTGGTGGTTATAGATATGTGAAAGCTCAAATCAGTGAATCAGATCATCCTTGGGTATAGAGTCCTTTCAAGTTATTGAGACATTTCTCTTAAAATCTCAAATGTCAACCTCAAGGTGGCGCTAGAGGACAAGTCAGTGAGTCCCCAAAGGAGAGGATTTATCCTCTGTGGAACAGATACTTTCATCGTTGTCTCCAAAAATCTGCATTTCTATTTTTCCAAATATTTTTCTTGTCTAAAATTACAGAGCAAATTTTAAAAAGTCAAAAGGAAAAGCCTTGAAATTGCTTGTTTTGTCCAGACATTTAATTTATTATTTCATAATTAGAAAAAAACAGCAGATTTTTTTTTTTTTTTTAAATGCTGGAATTTGTGATTTTTTTTGGGGGGCGGCATTTTTACCACAGAAATAACACTGAGGCAGCTTTAGCTGTTCAGTCTGGACCAAAACGACAGACTGATGGCTAAAAATAGTATCAACTATGTCACCACGGTCATTTCTGGGAATATTTGTCATTTTAGCTCAATGCATTCAGAATGGGACACAGATAAATGCCTTTAGCAGATTGAATCTACTCCTCAGATTTGTCCCTACGCCTGCGAGAGAGCCTGAACAGGCTGAGGGAACGCTATTGGACATCAGAGCTCTTAGACGGCAAATAAAACGCATTCGAGATTTTAAGGGAGGACAAATGAGACCGGCGGAAACCCAGCCGGGCTGTTCGTTTTCAGCTCCACATCAGTGCCACAGCGGTAACAAGAGCAGCACAACGGAGCACTTGGCTAATGGGTTTCAGGAAACTGACAATACAAACCGAGCAGACCTATAATTCAGGCTCTTTGTTAATAGGAGCTGAGGAGCAGTGTTGTTGAGCAGCAGCCTTCTGAGAAAGGGCACTTCGCTCCGGCTGTTGGTTATCAGAGCACTGGAGCTGTAATCACTTCAGCATTTCCCGCCTCAGTCAAGGTCAGATGACACCTTGGTATGACTGGCTGATATGAGATATGAACACGCTGGATCATCTAGAGACGGACTGACATGAGTTAGACTGAAACCAAAGTCTGATTAAATACACTTTTAGAAATACCCGGTATATATATTAATAACATCAATATTTTGACTTGAACAAAGACAAAGCCAGGATAATTTCATGCTTTATGTGTCACGGAGCCTTCCTCACAACTCCTTTTCGCCTTGAATAACATTATAGCCAGGTATGTGGTGATAAAGGGTTGGACGCATGGAAATTTTTTTTTTTTAAAATGCAGAGAAATATCATCACGGCGCCAGCTCGGGGGTGTTGGAGTGGTGGGAGACATGCAGCGTTTGTGTAATGAAAGTACGATCGAAGCCGCGGATTTCCAATTCCTCTCAAGCAGGAAATGAAACATTTGAGAGGCTATCTCCGAAAACTGATGGAGTTCAAAACGTTTCAGGAGTTGGGATGTTTTGGGACACATTAGCAACTAAAGCAGACTGAGAGAAATATTGAATTCTGGAGGTGCCGTATCAATTTTCAAACAGCTGGCACTGTCAAAGTAGTTCTGATACTCTGATACAATCGCTGTGAAAAAGACTGAAACCTCAGTCTCACACTGTGGTGTCATTAATGTTAACCGTTTCCTGCAAATACCATGAAGTTCCCTCACTAAAAGGAGCTTTTTGGTTTTCACTTCAATGTCTTTTGTTGACGGGACGAATGTTTGTTCCTTCAAAAATGTTAATTTCAAGTTAATTTTAAACTGAAAGGCCACAACCACATGCTTTTACTTTGTAGAAATCTGTAAAAGCAGCTAATTTCTTTTCACTGTTCTAAAATTTGGTCTTATTCTAAAAATAAATGAATGAATACATGTGATTATAATACACTCCTGGTCAATTCATTGATTAATTGAATAGATTTTAAGCTTTTCTCCGTCTCATCGAATTTAAACTGATTTCATTTTGATTTTGTGGATTTTTGTCAGATAAAATAATGAACTGAATGATGACAGCTCTAAAAAGGTCAAATTTGTCTTTATTTGCTTAATTTAATTGTATGGACAAAGAATTTAATTGATAATTGAAATATTCAGTAGCACAATCAAACATTTCAATAATCCCTTCGGGCAGCCAACTTGCTCCACGAATAATCTTTAAGAACATTCACCAATAGGAGGATTGATATTCTAAACTTTTGGCAGTACAAAGTGCACTGACTAGCGCTTCTGGAGCTCCTCCTCAGCAGAACGATTTCTTAGCACTCGTCAAGGCGTTCCTTCCACCTGACCGCTTTACGGCTCTCTTTAACTCTATGACTCAATTTAAGCACCAACTCCACGACAGCTGGGCAACACTATATGCCAAAGAAGTTCATGTGATATGGTCAAAAGCTCCAGAACACTGGGCCTTTACCACGTTGTTTGCAAGGTCAAAAAAATGAACCCTGAAACATTCTAACTTAATTCACGATGAATAACAACTGAGTAGAAGAAAGTGCTGCCTACCTGAGAACCAGTTTACAATCCCAGAGGTTTAAAGTTTTTCGATTTTTGCTCAACTCGTGAGAAGACCACAATCTTACGTAATGAAACTCTGTGCATGCGAACGTTAAAAACAAGCCACTTTAAGCTCAAATTTAAGAGGCAATTTTCATTCCAGTTTCTTGGGTTACTTTTCAGAGCCATGGCATTTTAGCCACATTAAACCAAACAAATATTATATACATGGTATATTGTGTTTTGAATAGAAACTACAATTAAATACAGCTCTAACTTTTGGCCATGCAGCCTTCCCTCACACCAGTCCAGACACTGTAATTGATCGCAGCAGCCCTCGGAGGACAGTAAAGCGTTGTGGCCGGCTGCTGGATAAAGTTTGTCAGTTAACTAAATCATAAGTCCCCACAAAAACAAACAAACAAACAAAAAAAAGTAATCAGGGACCAATATCTCAGTGCCAACATCAAACCAGCAGCCGGACAGGGAAACAAACAGAGCCATAAAAACAAAAGAGAGCAGCAACAATAGCAGTGAAAGACAGGGACCTACCCTGGTTGTCTCGGAGATGCAGAGCGATCTTGGTATCATCTGTGAGGAGACAAATAGAGAAAGAACATCAGACATAATAATCAATATTTCTCTTTGTAGTTTGTTTTTGAAGCTCTGACAATGTAAACAACTCCCCGAAGGTCCCAAATGAGATTAAGCTTCTTTCATTAGCGAACCATCTTCCTTTAAAATCCTATTAAAAATGAATGCTTTGACTATAATGGCTCAGCATCCATAATTCAGCACATAAAAGCCGTCTGGGGTTAACTATACATGTGAAATATGGAAATGTAGCGTGACCCACTTCTCGAACGGTAGCAGGCATTTACACACACACACACCATAGGATTCACATTATGCAAATTCAGCACATACACTGGCAGATATATTTCACTGGACGCTTCAATTCAAAAGGATTTTCTATTTTCAATTTTCAAAAATCGGGCAAATGCAGCAGCCTTTTAGTGTTCTGAAATGAATCATTAAAAGAGATATTATTCGGTAAGTGACTGCAAAAAATTGTGTCCAAGTCAATCCCACACCAGAGTGCGGGTCATGAATTTGGATCATTATCTCCGCTCGAGGAATAGAAGCCACGAAGGGTGCAACGCAGAGCGACTATTTGATTTTATATCTCAAAAATATCCATTTAGAGGATGGAATATATACTAGAAGTTACCAGAAATCATGTGAAATGCTTCATGTTTTGTCATTTACTTCCTTACGTATATGCGTGAATGTAAGTTTAGTTGGTCTCAAAATATAAAAATATTTGAACCATTTCCTTGAATTAATCAAATAATAAAGTAATCTGAATTCTGAAGAATTGACAAAAAAACAGCCCAGGTTTTTTTTTTTTTTTTTTTTTAAGTGGAGTTTGTCCATTCAGTAAAGAAGTTTAGAGATAAAAAAAAAAACAACAACAAAAAAAAAACTGTTTTGTGTCGCAAAATAGATAAGATATTGATTTCGTCTCCACTTAAGCGATGGCTCTTTTCTTCAGCTCGTACCTTTGTAACAATGGGAGAAGGGCCAGAGTGTCAAGTTGCTTTCAAGTGTTTAAGATTAAAAAAAAAAAAGAGAGAAAAATATTGACAAGTAACCTGCCTTAGTAGGTCATTAAGCCATTTAGCAAAACTGTAACATTGTTAGAGATTGTACATGCAATGGAAGGAGGAAAATATGTGGGAGAAAACGAGAGTCTAAATGAAAGTGGTGGACTGACAATGGCTGCGTCTCAATTCACATACGTCTGTTGGTATAAGCTAACGACCTGAAACTCTGCAACAGCTGCAGCTTCCTCAGATGACGCCATTTAAAATACTTAATGTCGGTGGTCCCTCTCTTTTTTACTACGTAGCCGTGATTGGCAACCATGGGTGAAAAGTGTCCCGTGTTTTATACTCGATTTTGGGACCATTTCGAGTGCATCATCCGGGTACTCACAGCGCACTACATTTCTACAGCACTTTTCGGTCAGTGTGAACGCACTTAAACACTCAATACAGCAAGTGTGAGTATGTTAATTGTGGCACTGTCGTCCCTGGTGCCATCAACTTTTTTTTTTTTTACAAATTTTAATGCAAAAGTTCTTGGGCATAAGTTAGTAGCAATGCTGTTACCTGGAAAGGTATACAAGAGATAAGTCACCCCTGAGCTTGTCTTTATGTGACACAGCTCCTCTGATGGGGGCTCATGAAGTATGTTTCACACCCAAACAAAACCTCCACCCATACAGACACTTTCTCCTCTCCTTGTCTGTCTCTCTTCCCCTCCCTCCCTCCCTCCCTCCCTCTGTCTCGTCCAGCTGCAGGTCGCCAACACGAGCACCAGCCACCCAGCCTGCACTCTAACTTGACCTCTGACCGCCCCCCACCCCCCGCAGCTGAAGAGACAGGTCATAGCCGGGGAAACTGATCCGCTGTACGTGTCGAACAGTCAGCTATAACAAATGCAAATACCGCAGCGCAACCTGTTGACCTCCTGGATACTGACACACACACACACACACACACACACATTTTAGGTCGCCTGTTAGTCTTCTCACCACGCCCAGGTTTGATCTGTAGGACTACTTGTAGTGTTTTGCCACACAGCCGGACAGTTTTCACACTCCTCCCTGAACCCACTGCATCCATCCTCATCGCGGCAGCCTCTCGAGCACCCCTACCGCGATGGCCTGTCCATTTAGACTCAGCCCCCCGCAAGATGATTAATGGGGGGTACGATGGAGAAAAAGGTCGGCCTCTGCCTGACTTAGCGATGAAAGTAACTGTCTTTTTATGAAAAATGAAATAATGGATGACCCAGACCTGAATCTAGAAATCCTTAAAAAAAAAAAGAAAATCTAAAAAATAGAGGGGAAAAATAACATCTATAAAATATCAGAGGAGTGAAAAAGCACTGTGGATGCTGCACTCCATCTCAGGTTACACTAAAGACATAAAATGTTCAGGGACATTTTTAAGGCTTCAGTTGGGGAAACATTTTAAAGCTAAATAAAAATGGAGCCCTAAATTAAAAAAGTAAAGCTTTCCAGGGGAACAAAATAAAAGAGATGAAAAGGATAAAAAAAAAATAAAAAAAAACGTGGACGTAAGGTTGCACAAAATATAAAGTAATGACTGCAGGAAATTGCTGCAGGAAACTAACTCGTTCTAATATACTTTAGAGTCCAACTGTCAGGGAACAATAACCTAGAAGAGCGTGATTGCCTTTCATTTTCAATATCCAAGGTCAAGACCAAAAGTCCTTGCTGAGGAACCTTCAGGAAAATCTCTGAAAATCCTTCATTCAAACTCAACGTTTATTGATCAAAGATCCAAAGTACCATCGTACCATCGTCTTACATTTATATCATGTCATTGAGCTCCATTGTGGTATAAAAACGATTAAAAACACAAATGAACGCTGCTGAAAATAGTCCCCAAAAATGCACTTTTTACATCTGTTTGAGCGTCTGCTAAAAACGACCCTCCCCATCTGTTTTAGGAAATTACGGAGACAGACTTTATATTTATAGCCCGTTTTTCAAAATCAAGATTTATGTTTTAAGACAAGGGTTTAAGTACCAGGAGCCATAGACAGGATGAGGAGGTCAGAGTATCATGTAACACCAGGGTTTTCTTTTAACATGAGGTCATAAGCAACTGAAAACACGCTACCTTACACCTTCAAACATCTTGCTACTTCTTTACGAGCTTTTTTTGGGCCATTTTCTAATTCAGTTTTTAATTTATGTGTAATGCATGTTTTCTTTTTTTTTTTAAACCAACTAAAAAAAAAAAAAACACATTTCTCCACCAAAGTTCCCATCAGACATCTTCGATCTTTCGTCTCACCAACCGGTCTAGGCAGAAGACTGCGTGGTTCTGTTGGAGGTTTTCCTCCTGTTTAAAGGAGAGTTTTTCCTTCATACCGTAGGAGGTCTTCCTCCTGTTTAAAGGAGAGTTTTTCCTTCATACTGTAGGAGGTTTTCCTCCTCCTTTAAAATAGAGGGTTTTTTTTCCTTCCAGCTGTCGCGCATGTGGGATTTGTTGGGTTCCTGTCTTAAGTGCCCTGAGATGTCGAATGTTTTCGAGTGTTTTGGTGCTACAGAAATGGGTTTATTTTAAATCCGCACACTCCACTCCACCACCTACGGTGTCTCAGCTCTGGGGGGGGGGTCCTCTCCTATCTCCTACGTCCATCTGGGACATCGCTCGACGAAGCGGCCCCTCATCGTCGGAGTCTAACCGCCAAAAATGTACAAGTCAAACTATCATTACTTAAATAAATAATTTCCCACTCCCAATAACCTCTTCTCATTGAAATTCTGTCAGATAGACGAAGAAACACAGCTAAAGCTGTATTATGTCCTTCAGAGGCTCCCCTCCTCCATACATGGGGCCTCATGCTCTTAAAAGGATGCAGTTGATTCATTCATCATCACATGGATAAGAGTGGATTTCTGAAATGACTGGTTGTCCATTAGCTCATGGTGCATCACATGAGCTACACAACACAAAAGCCAGGGGGGAAAAAAAAAACATACATAAAGTGAAGCACGTGTGCTTTCAGTATTGATTACATACACAATGTTTCATATGATGATATTCATGGTGACATAACGTGGCCTCCAACGTATGATTTGAGTACGCGAGCGGGCGCTTCCTTTCATTTTGATTCAATCCAACCACATCTGCAGCTGATTAAGATAAAGCACCTGTTTACTCAAATAAATTGCTCAATGGCAATAAAAAGGGAAATGAGCTGAAAATTGGCAAAATAAATTCAGCCAACTCGTAACTCTGGCATCTTGAGGGACTAAAAAAAAAATGGAAGTAAACAAACTTCAGAGGACACCTTGGCCGTTTTCCTGTCATCAGCAAAAGAATCGTGTCTGCTGCTTTCAAAGAGGATTTGCATGATATAACTCTGAGACTGTGCTGCAGGATGGTTTGGGTTAGTCTCCTGCTGGGGTGCAGTGAATCATGTGCACAATACTTTACAGTGTAATATCAAAAGGAACACAATTTCTTTCACCTTTGCTGTTTTCATAAAACTTGAAAAAGAAAAAAGACATGATGACATTAAATATTTTATTACTTTGATTGTCATACTTAAAAAAAAGAATCACTAATGCTTTCTATTATTTGGCATTTTGCCCATATTTATAATAACTATATTTATACAAAGAAATAACCACTACATATAAACACTGAATGTGAAAACATGTAACATGCATCTTTTCTTCCTAAGCTTTGCTTTGTTTGATTCATGTACACCAGTTGGCACTTTTATAGTAAAGGCTGATGTTATTCAATATTTCTGTATTGAAAAAAGCTGATGTGGTATTTTGCCTATACAATTTGAATATATTATTGTTTTTTGATTTAAAACATTGAGTAGCTGTTAACTATTTGTATTTTACGCTATTAATACTATTAATGTTATACTTCATATGGCCAGCTACCATTGGTATTTAAATGTAAATCTAAATTATTACTTCAAGCTCAATATCATCATTGAAACAACAAGTTTTAGTATTTTTCTCATTATGGGACCTTTGAAAATTATATTCATATTCATTACCACAACAAAGGAATATACAGCATTTATGTCTAACAGAACATGTAGGCCAATTATTATGAAGAAGTTTGAGGAGCCGTATGGGAAACCTTCAGCATAACTTGAGAAAGTTTCTTTAAAATATAATTTCATTACGACCGTTCTCCACAAGCCACAGTCAGAGGACCCGACTAGAAAGCCCTCTGATATAACATGAGACCTTGAAAGAACGTAAGAGAGAAAGTACAGGTAATAAAGAGGAACGGCCTTCAGAGAGCCTTGGTATCTGAATCAGATTGAGCCAATTTCACTAAACTCTATAATGATTGTACAGTCACTTTCCACTTTCTGTGACAAAAGCCAGATCTGTGCCTAATTTCATATTTAGCGGTGAACCTTGAAAAATGAAAATTGGCCTTCACAGTCAGATAGGAAAAGTTAATGCCTCATAAATAACCTGAAAAATGATTAAAGATGGGATTGGATGAGAATACTTTTAAGCCATCAATGGCGCCGTGATCAGAAATGAAGTTTTTACAAATAAAAAACTGATAAGGAGCCAGCAGATCTATTTTAGACTGGTGAGATTTGTCCTAATTCAATCTGCATTGTTTAAAGCTGGTACAAACGCAGCTGCTGCGACTCGCTCCACTGCCTGCCATCGGAATTAATTTTTATCAGCTTAAGTGCAAACCTAGAGCACATTTTTATGCATTTTCTAAATGAGAAAAGTGTCTTGTGCATGTTGTAAAAGAGAAAGCACATCAATACCAATAAAGAATAGTTCCAGCAAATGCACTCAATTTAACATCTTGCCAGAACAGAGCATCCATCACGACTTGAAAGAAAGCTCTGGGCTCCGACACAATATCCTCGCCTTGATCCAGCTCTGATTTCCACTTTACCTTCAGTGGGGACGCTGGTGGGAGGGTGGGAGGTGGAGGGCGCGTCTTTGTCTGCGGTGGCCCCTTTGCTCTTGGATGTTGTTTTGGCGACAATCGTGGTGGTGAAGGGGTAAAGGTACGTAGTGTCTACGATGTCACACATCTTGTCCTTCGTCTGAAAGATGAGAAATTATTGTAAGGCTCGTGTGTGCAGTCTCAGAGGGAAAAACAGGTGCGCGTGAGGATTTAGGAGGGTTTTCCCTGCTTACTGCAGCAAAGAGCATTTATCATGCCGACGGCTACGCACACACAATCGCAAGCCGAACCATTTACAACACTTCTGATCATGATCAAATCACAACTGCTTAACACGGTTTGAATGCTCACCTCATCTGGGCAACTGTTGTCCACCCAGTCCTGGCGATGGCGGTCAAATCCGCTGGAACATCTGGGAGGAAACAACAGTCAAAACTGCGGTTAGTTTAATGGAGTTCAAGATTGCACTTCCAGAAAAAAATGTGGGAAACAGAATAAAGTCGTGCTGCCATACCGAGTGATCTGTGAAGGTGAAAAAAAAAAATTACGGGATCTCTTAAGTTCACCCTGAGACAAACAGGAATATCTACACCCAATGTAATGACAATCCATCCGTCAAGAGATGTCAAAAGATTTCACTTTATCCCCCAAAAATCAACCTCATGGTGAAGCTAGAGGGACAGTCGGAGGATTATCAAGGTCCCTGCAATTGCATCATGAATATCTGTACAAAATGTTATGTCAGTGCATCCGACAGTTGGTGATAAGGCTGCAGCAAATGATTCAGATCGAGTTCATCAGTCAAGTATATTTTTTCATTATTTGTTTAGTCTAATGTCTTGTTTTGTCTGGACAAGAGTAAAACCAAAATAAATCGAGTAATTAATTGATTCAACTAGTTGTTGCTGCTCTAGCTGTTGAAATACTGTAGTCTGGACCGTTAATGGTTTATAAAGCCAAAACATCTTGATCGTCATACCAAAGCAAACTGATAACTTTGGTTTTATGTCGTTTTATGCCATAAAAAGTGTTGTTGTCGTTATAAACAAATGTCCTCTGCTGGAATCAAACGGAGGGTGCCCTAAAATGTACCTTGTCAAATCCAATCAGAGATTCTCTTAAACTTTCTAAAGCTTGTCCAGAGCCAGAAAGGACCTTAAACGACGAAGCAGAGAAGCTCTCCTCGTGGTGCAGAGTGCACTAACGTTGATTTGTAAACATTGTTGAAGTACCGCTTTAATACATTTACAGTGTCATTTCAACTGCGCGCCGTAACACTTCATGTTTTTCTACTCTGAATCAAGCAGGGGAGCAGACATCTGCACCTCCCATTCTGCCACCCTCCGAGGTCTGGACTCAAAGAGCTTAAGGAGGGAACGGCTTTGTACAGCATGAAGATCTGCGAGGGGGAAGTTCAGCGGGTCATGGGGCCTCGTTGATGAGGCTGCCGCTGAGTCAACTTTTCTAGTACGGCCCGAGACTTCTAATAACTTCAAAAGGCAAGACGGCGATCGAGGCGGCAGCGACTAATCCTCCCTGCTGATAAAAAAAAAATGATAAAACTCGCCCACTGGTGAACTCATCGTCATTCAGTCTGTCGGTGTACACAAACAGTTTCCTGTCTGGAGGGTAAAGTTAGTATGCAAAGCAGTAAACCCACTCACATTGTGCTCTGTTTAAAAAAAAAAAAAAAAAAAAAGTGACTGAGATAGAGGAAAATAAATAAAAACAAGCTATGAGCGGCTCAATGCAGGAAGGCAGCAGTTTTAAATCGTGGTAGCAGTGATATCTGTGTGCTGCAAGGACAGTATGAGTCCAGTCGACGTCCCAGCAGGTCCCATTTATCTCGTGAATATATTGTTATGGTAATGGCTTTACCTGAAGGAGTCAATTTTCACTGTTCTACCTCTCTAATCACCCCATTTCTTTTTATTCACCCCCCCCCCCGCCTCCAAAAAAAAAAAAAAAAAAAAATTCTGTCCATCTGTTCAATCAAGCGAGACAGATTCCTCCGCTTAATCCCCCACTTTTCCCCCGACTGCTTTCCCCCCTGAGAGGGCAGCGCAGGAAGCAGAATGAGACACAGTAATACCAAGCAGGTCTGGTTCAACCTGTCCCCACAGGGAGCTTGTGTTTTTGTTTCTTCTCAATGGCATCCATTTCAGCGAGCTGCCTTCCAAAGCAGCGAGCCACAGTGTTTTTAATTGGAAATGGGCCGAGGTGCTTCATTTGAATATAAATGAACCCATGAGGGAGAATATTTCTGTTCAGGTTTTTAACAGTCACAAAAAAAAAAAATTAAAAAAAAAATGGAGATTTCCTGTTATTGGGTTTCATTTCCACTCATTCATGGAAGATATGGAGTCATTCTTGTATGGCAGAATAAAAGTCTACTAGCTAAAGTCTAAAAATCTACTATTTTTACTGAAATACTGTCATAGCCATGAAACAAAATCATTTTTCATTCTATTTAACATGAGTGTATTTATGTTCTGTAATAACCTCTTTATATTTACAATGCATTCAGATTCACAAGAATTCACGTGTTTCAGCCAGAGGAATTTTATCTTATTGATCGGCCTCTTTGTTTATTGTTCTCTCTCCTACAGCCATATCAGACACGTATGAAGTTACTGCTGCTGCTTCACATTAAAGAGTGTTTAATAGGCTTCAACCTTTGCTGTGGCCTGCTGTTGTGTGGAAATTCACGAAAACAATGTGAGTTTGTTTGGCTGCACTATGAACAGATACACCAGTATCTCTGATGAAGTAGCCTGCTGAATGAAATAAACTTCCTGCTGCCATCAGGTGTCACCGAATCAACCAGATCTCCCTGATTAAGTCTCTTCAGGATGTAACTGAATCCTTGAGGTTTTATTTCTATTTGTAGGTGAAAATGATTTGATAGTGTAGTGGAAATATTGGAACCAGTTTATACTGCAAACAGACTTGTTTTGCGAATTTTGCTGAATGAACATTTGCATTCTATTGTAGTCACAACCTGCTTTGTTCAGTCTTGTTTCAGCATACAAAGACTAATTTCTAGAGTATTTCTTAATTACTGTAAGCAGAACTAAAACATGTTGAACTGTTTTTATTTCTGTACAAAATAAGGCTTTTCCTAGACATTTTGGTCCCCTTGATGGGATTTTCCGTGTGTCTCCCTTCATAATTTTATAACAAAACTACTATTTCAATTTGAACTTTAATCAGTTTCACTCATGTCTGTTCTTTATCATATCAACAAATGATCTGTCAGTACGTATCTTTGCATGTTCACCAGTTCCTATTATCTATTATCCTTTTTTTTTTTATTCCGTTTATCATATGCTATAGAATAAAACCTGACATTGCACAGGTTATTGTTCATCTGTGTGGGAATATCTCTGATACCTCCACATTACAAACAAAGTCTGTCATTACGCGAGGGGTGGGGGCAGCTGTTATTGATATTCATTTATGGCTGTCCTCATCAAATTTTATGATCCATTATCTATTTTCATTCTTTTATTGTTTATCTTTCATTACACAATTGACTGTGCACACTTCTGGCAGAATTAGCAGAGAATTGTATATATAATGCTTGTTTAACGCAGTATTTTATTTTTTTTATGTCCACAGAGCAGATGTCGGTGGGAACCTTCTGTGGCTGGATTTAGCGAGAGCATTCACAAAATACTCACGTTTTCAAAATGAGGTTCACTGCTGAAACCCAACTCACCACTGTTTTTGGTATATATTTTGTGGCTCAGCAGGTCATTTGCTCACAAAGCCTTCAGTATTTTTTAAAGGAGCACAATGGGGCGATTCTGACAGCCGGGAACAAACATCTGGATTTATAGCCTGCCTGGATTTTCCTTCCTGCTGGCCATCAATTATTTAATATTCAGGATGCACATCGTTGTTTATAATTTCATTCTTTAACCAACTGACTCATTGACTGCATTGCTCGAGTTGAGGACACAGTGTCATCATGGGGGTGGATCATATTATAGTGTTTGCATGGAACATAAGTAATCTGGTCCGTCATATTGATTCTTACACAGCAGGTTGAGCAAATGAACCGCGAGGGCTTTGTAACAGCCAGCAGATTAGATGACGGCGATAATGAGCTGCCAGAAGAGTGCCCCTCGACAGTGTGTCCGCGGTCTCATCTCAGTGCGAGATGTTTGGTGCAGAGCAAGCAGTACTATAATAAAGGGGACCTGTTGGCCAGTAGTGACAGATTCTTCCTGATTTTTGGGGCCCCTCCAGCTGGTGGCGCCCTCGGTGACCACAGAGCTCTGCCCTGGTTTTTAAGACTCGCGCAAAGAAAGACAAGTTTTCGTAGGACTGAGGTTGTGAAGAATTAACTGCCTTAAACTCCACTTTGACCAACTACAAGAAATACACCAGTGATAATAAACCGATATTACTCCGTTTAGTAATACTTTTTCTTTTGTTACTGCAGTACATTTCGATAGTAATACATATACGCTTTTACTTGAGACAGGATTTAGACTGGTCAGCTTGTGCCACATCATTTTTCTATCAGACCATTAAAATTCATAATTCGTCCTCTTAACAGCCATTTGTGATGCGCCCCAGCTGTGTTTTTTTTTTTAGGTAAACAAATCCCTTCACTTCCTCCAAACACATCAATATTCAGATGCTCCGGCACTCATGGCCCGCTGCGAGTCCACTGTCATGCTTTATTAATCTGCCTCAGTAGCGTCTGCACACATCAGCCACAACAACCTGATTCAGCTTGTAAGTTAGCATGAAGGAGGCGCTGTGCTCTCACCTTCCCAGCGCTGCACTGTGAGAGAGGTTCATTAGAGCTGTTCTCTTAAAATGTCAACGCCTTTCATTAACCCTGGAGCCAGCCGGGCCGCCGTGGTTTTTAATTAGTGCGTGTTTAAAGCATGTTTGCCTCTTTCAAAGGAAGTGGCTGAAGGATACAAAGGGCAGAGGGAGGCTGAACACTCAGATATTAACACAGTCAGAGCGCTAATTATAATGCAGCTTAATGAGATCACTGCCATGGGCGTACAGTATCTCTCCACAGTGTCCATGAATTGCTGAGTGGAAAAACAGTTTTTCATGTGGCTTAACAGTAAATTGGTTTGTCTCTATCAGAAGCAGGAACATTTAGGATGCAAAGAAGACGGAGAATCAAATCCAAAACCCCTTGAAAGTCCTAAATAACAAATCTCAGCGGACAAAGCACCGGTGTTCCAAATTTTTTCAGTCAAACACAGTGCAGAATAAATAATGAGTCCGAAATAAAAGTGGCAGATTAATATTTGATGCACAAGGAATTTAAAATGCAGCAGCATACTAGAGAGAAGTAATGGTGGCACCACGGGTAAGGCTGAATCAACCCTGACAACAACCTCCAAAATAACATTTTCAGACATTATAACCGTAAACATCTATTGACATGCAGGTTGGAACTTTCTTAACTTATAGGGATGATAAACTCGACGGTCTCTCCGTGATTTATATCTCCTCTCTGTCGTTTTAACTCTGTATCTCTCTATCCAACAAAACAAAACCCAACGCAGCTCACATTTCAGCTGTCAGGAAATTCTGTGGAGGAACGCTAAGGCTTCTGTAGCAGCTCAAATATTTACTTTGGTTTGAAGTGCAGGGAGACAGGAAGGATAAGAGGAAACGTGGAGCAGAGGTTGACAGAACAGGTGTGAGTTGAATGAATGTCAGAACGAGCTGCTGTCTCGTCTAAACACTACGACTACTTTCCCATTCGATGAACAATGAAGTCGACTTATTAAATTAAAACCTGACCCATTATCATTCCAAATACTGTATGCAGGAGATGTTTACACACCGTACTCCTGCTGTGTGATAATTTAATTGAAAGAATGCAAAACTTTAACGAGGTTACTGATGTGTTCTGATCATATTTCACAAACAAGCCTGCTGTCTAGACCAACACACAACCGTGTTAAATTATGAGGTGATGAATAGCATGTTAAATATATTTTTTTTTAGGCACAAAAACAACTTCAAGGTTTAGAGAAACACTGTGGTAGCACTTTTATAGACCAGATGTCACAAAGTGCTCCACGGTAAAAGATAAAGTAGCTGCCACATCCTGGACTATTTGTATGGATAAGTAAATAGGAGAATGACAATAGTTTAGAAAGGATGACAATAAAAGCATGAATAATCATCACAGTGTGTTCGCCTTGGTGAGTGCACCAAACAAAGTACAAATAGAAGTCAGCAAGTCTGAGAATATGCTGGAGGGTGTGGGGGAGGTGTAAATGAAAATCAAAGGTGACTTTTTTAGAGAGTAAATGTGTCGTGAAGTCCAACCTGTTGAGTCGATGGCACCAGCTGCAGTTGAAGTTGATCTGTGAGGAGATGCAGGCGCTACAGCTGGTGAACTGGAGACAGGCTGTGGAGGAGGAAGTTCAACAGAGGTCAAACAATTTACCCAATCGATAGCCTATTAGACACAGAGCCAAGGAGAAAGGTCTACATTGCCATAAAATGATAAAGAATCCATTCAGAAGCTCATACTGACTGAGCCAAAGGGGCTAAAATAAATTCCTCTTACTGGGTAAAGGCATAATTTCCACAGCTGTAGAATTGGTAATCTTTGTCTTCGTTAGCTCCACGCGGTGGTACTCGTAGATTGTCCTCCGCCTCACATCTGTATTTGGGAAATAGTAGGAGACAGAGTAAGAGAGCGGAGACACCATCACAAATCCTCTGAGCTGAGATAAAAACTGGGACAAGTGGTCCCCGAAGTCAGAGGGAAGAGCGCGAGAGGCAGAATCAGGTCATATGGGATTCAACCACAGCACTTTATTTCTTCCCTCTCTTTGGGTCCAAAGTGTCAGAGAATTACTTGGCAATGGACGGTGGCAATTTCCCCCGGGAGCTGATATCAATCTGACCCTGTTGAAATGCTGCCTGCCCAGTCATCTGTAACAGCAAGTCATCAGCCGGGGTCCGATAGAGCGATTGATTAGATACATCATTGACTCTCATTGCATTCTGGCCTTTATAACTCATATGGGGCAGTGTAGAATAGGCTGCTTGGTTTTGCTGCCCATGCATCTTCATGACCATAACTGAGACTGAAAAAATAAAAAAAATAAAAAACAGAATGAAATGCATCCTTTAGGAATAAGTCCAACTTTTTTCTCAATGTGTGATTTCTTTGGAGATCTGATAATAATGCCTTGCTGCTGTAAATACATTGATTATTTTAAACAGTAATTGGATTTTTATGTGACTTTCTGTGCAGGCGTTCCGGGAATGAAACAGTAAATCTGCAGGATAAATCACTGAGGTGCACTTCAGCATGCATAGTGACATTGCTCAATACGTGACATTTCGTATAGCACTTGTATTTGCTTGACCAATGAGCTGCAAAATTGAAAGTCAATACACCAGACTGTGGCTGTGTAATGTGTACAGCAAGCGATGAATTGATCATGTGATATTTCCAACTGCTAAAGCAATTTTAAATAGTTTGATATTTTGGGAACTGTATTTGATCAGTAAGAGGAGAAGATCAAAACCACTCTCATGTATGTCCGTTAAAAATGTTATCTTGTTTTAATCCGTACAAAAACTTAAGTGTAAAAAAACAAAACCAAGTTGTGGTTTTACAGGGATCATCTGCTGGACTTTTACTGAGCTACCTTAACCATGTAACTTTATGTTTGGTATACAAATATAAGAGTGTCACAGTAGATCCTCTTATCCAACTCTGTGTTTAAGTGTGCCTCCCAAAATGTTAAACTGACCCGGTGACCATATGGCTGGACCTATAACAAAAAAGGAGTTAAAGAGAGAGAAGAAACAGAACAAATAAATAAAAGGAACAATGATGCTTTTTACGGCAAAGAATGTCTCATTTTTTCCTCAGTTAGCATTGTGGGTAAGTAAATCCACTTCTAGTTTGGTATTAAATTGAAACATCAGAAACCCTCTAATCCTCTGTTCCCCTTTGGATTAATTTAGCTGCTGCCATAGCTCTATGAAGTTCTTAAACCTACACACATCACACATTTCCTTTTGAAAAACTGATCATTTCTGTGTACAAGGTTTCTTCTTTCACTCGGTTGATTGATTTTGGGTCTGGGAATTGTTGACTTCGCAGACTACAGTGTTCTCCTCATGTGATAGGACGTTGTTTCCCCGCAGACCTGCTTGGTTTGATTAAACGCAGGAAGACTGATCAAAGCAGCTAATGTGAGCCAGCTTGGCTCAACCTGAGAATAAGACCACCCTTCCTTTCCCTCCTCTGCTCCCCTGTTGACTGACTTCCTCTTGCCTCGAGCAAAGGGATTATCAGGTGCCTAATGATACGGCGGGGGTCAGAAAAAGGTCAGTTCCCCGGCCGGAGGCTGCTGATGTGCAGGTAGACTGTGCAGCCTCGTCGGCTTCTGGTTTGTGGTTGAAGGAGGCTGCATATCAGATGCGTTATGGCCTGGTTTAAGCCTCCACATAAACAATGCTTAGTGAGCATTCAGCTACCTTTACTGATGCTATCAGACAAAGGCAGAAAAGGGTGTCATCAATAATGTAGAAGCAGGTCAGTTAACCTATAATTAAACATCCAGATCTGACTCTCTTAAGCCATGAAATGTTCTAATCAATACAGTTGCATGCATATTTTCTTTGATAAAAACAGAATGAATGGCTGCTGATTATTGCTAATCATAGCAATAGCAGGTTTAAAATTATGTTTACGATAAACTCACAAGTTCTTATGAAAAAAGGTCCGTTCTGTGTTTCTGTTTTTTAATTCACATGACTGTACACATCAAATTTGACTACTTTTTCCACCAAAATATGAACATAACTATTATAATAGTGTCCTCACTGTTCTGGAGAAATAAAGTTATTTGTAATGTTTATTGACAAATCAGGCTCTTAGATAGATTTGTCATGTCAAGATATTGAGTCAAAAGACAGCATCCTCTCATCATACAACACTCTGGACAATTTTACACACAAAATATTACAGTGTTCAACTGACCTCTTTAACCTCCACAATTACACTCGATACAAACTAAAATGTTCCTCATTAGTTTTGGCCTTAGCCGCATTGGAAGAATTCCAGTAGCATTAATTAATTACAACTATATACTGAATATAATTAACAGCAGCAGTCTTGGCATCTTCCTGCTGTGAATCATAATTATTAATCATGGTACAGGCAACAATATATGAAAAGAATGGAGGTGGTTTCATTTTAAGAATAACTCACTGTGACTGATAATGCATAATCTGGCATTAGGGAAGTATATCAAAGCTTGGGTCTTCACATGTATTTGTACCTGACCTGTTAATTACACAACTTGGCCACAGGACGCCCACAAATCTTCTCATCTCTGCCTTTACTGGACGGGCTGTGACCTGATCTGCCTGGAGGCAGTGTAAAATGTTTTTATTTGAGCTTTAAAACTGAAGCAAAGCTACAGAGGGTTAAAAAAATGTCCCCCTGGTTGCCACGGTTGCGGTGCAGTAATTGGCTGCAGAGACACTTAGCGGAGTTGAAACACTTCTTCATGGTACAGCCTGTGGCGGTCATGGTTTTCCTGTCTATTTTCTTTTCCCCTGTTTGGATTATGTCTTAATGCACTTAATAGACCAATAATTAGAATGTATTTGTTAATCTGGCATGACAAGGTTGTGAAAAATCTGTCAAGATAATTTTCCTCCATCAAGATGACACCCTTCAAATGAGATCTGGAATAGATCAAGGCAGATACATGACAGGAATTTAAATTATCTTTCTTATTTTTTGTTAGATTTCTGCAAAATCCTGCAGCAGCATCTTTTCCAGCATACTGTATATGCAAGAACAAAGGTGGACTTCAGTTAACACATGAACAGCAACCATATGGGGAAATGAACTGCTACGGCATTCTACTTTTTCATAAAAACTGCTGATTCCTTATTTTTTTGTAAGGGTTAGCATTCGTCTATGAATGCTCCCCATTATAGGATCCTTCTCTACCATTTTCTCTATTGTTATGAAAAACCTCTAATCGTACATGCAGTATCCTTTGTTTCCTCCACAAATTTGTGCTGTACAGCTCATGGGGCATGCCCGGGCCTTTTTGACTGACAGGTGCAGGGAGCAAATACATGATAAATGGTCTGTTACTAACTGTACCTACTGTCTATAAGCTCCTTTTTTACCTTAGCTTTGCAGTTTCCCCAACTTGGAGGTCAGTGTTTTTGCCCAAGGACACTACGACATGTGCACATGAGAAACCAGGGATTCATGGGCAACTTGATGGTCAATTTGCATCTCGAGGTTTAGCTTCACCTGTTTGACATCTCTCTAAAAATCGTTTTTTAGGCTTATTTAGCACTGTGGTTTCTTGAGAAGCAGAGCAGTAATCATTTCAGATTGAGTATGAGAGCAGAAAAGGGTCTCTGTCATAAAGCCAAAAACACACTCTCCTCAGAGAAATCACAACACGATCTCAATATGCTTCCATTCAAGATTTCATCACTCCAACACCAAGCAGCTGCACCCACTGGTTTCATCATGCTGTGTCAGAGGCATCAAAGCCAGCTTGGTTTATGAAGTCTAGGAGGGCTGCACTAACAGGTTTGATATTCAAATCTCTGAGTGCCAACCACAGCCGTCTGGGAAGAGATGCTGTATAAAAGGCCTTCAGATAAGACTGAACTAAAAAAATACTCCTACCACTCCAAGGGTCTGGTGTTTTTGAGATCCTAACCAAACTTACAAAAGAATCGTACTGATGGAACAAAACGATGCCAAGTGAAGGACAAAAAAAGGTGAGATATTAACTTTGACAAATAAATGTCATCCAATTTTTTGCAGACGCAATCAAAAAAACAGTTTAAATTACTGAATAAATCATGTTTGACAACTCATTATTGTGGCAGACTTTGAATCAGAGCCCATGAGAGCGAGAGAGAGTCTGACTCTGGATTAAAAAAGGTTTGAAGTGTCTCCGCTTTGCTAGCATTTGCTTTAAATTTAATGGGCCTAAATTAACTCAAAAAAGCTTAAAGCAACTCAAAGGCAAATGGGAGAGGCAGATCTGGAGCTGTGCCCGCTGCCCTCTGAGAGAGGTGGCACGGTGTTGGAGAAGAGGTGGTGACATTTGGAGTGAAATCAAAACAGACGAGGCTGAACTGACACACGGGGTAGAGCTGGAAAAAAAAAAATGAAGAAGCCCTTTTTAAAATCGAATGATCCTTGGACATATTAGTACCATAAAAATCTGAATGGATTAACTGCAATTTCACTTTTGGCTAAACTCCACCCACCTTGGTTACTGTTGCTTTAGCTGTCAAGCCTCCCATTCTAGCCATGCCGTTTACCGTGACAACGGTGGCAAATTGCCAACCACAGTCAGTTTAATTGGTTAAAATGACAAGTGTCTGACTTCATTAGCCGATTATTGCTAACTCCAAGAGTCGGCCAACTCCAGCTGACTTTTTGCTTTTTCCAACCAACTGGGTTTAAAAGAAGAACCACGTAAGGGGGTCTTACTGCATACGATAGCTACAAACATGATATTGTGCTAAAAAAACTAAGGCTACAGCTGCATGCCCCAATTAGCATCCTCACCAGTGAATCATTTTGAACACATGAAAATAAGAGCGCAGCTTTGTGATTATACTGAAGTTTACAGATAGTTAGACAGCCATTGCATTATAGTGTAGATATGAGTGGGAGTATGTTGCCTTCCCTTCCCGAGCACAGTGGGCGGACATAGCATGGGATTTCTGGACAATTTGGAACTTGCCACTGTGTTTGCGCACCATCGATGGAAAGCATGTACAAATCAAAGCATCTCCAAGGGCCTAAGGGTCGAGGGAAAATAAAGGTGGAATATTCACCAGGAGTTTACTGCCGTCTGTGTGTCCTTGTACTCTTTTAATGATGAACTACAAAGTTTATCATTAGATTTCAGGGTGCACATGGATGCCCAGAGGGGTCTGTGGGGAATCTCGCAGGCTTTGGCAGATAATTAAATTCACGAGACACGGACCCCTGCAGACGTGGAAAGCATGAATCGTTCTGAAAGCCTGTTTAATCCATCTCTCACAATGCTGGTGAGTTTTTAGTTTTCAAAAGCCTGAAAACAAAAACACAAACCTCTACATGTGTATCATCAATGTGTCTCACAAAATCTTTGACTATAAGTTAATTTAGGCCAGAATTGCATGTCTGAGACTCACTGGGTATCTGCTGGATCTTGTGGACCACCACAAAGGCATCAGACAGGCCCACCTTCACCGGGTGATTGACAGAACTGATCTGTGACACCTCAACAGGGATCTGAAATAGAAAAATAGAAAATCAATTACCCGGAGCCCAAAGATATGTCTGCAAAATACAAATGGGCCACACCAGTCTGACAGTGCTGACAATCTCCCATTGAAATCTGCTGAGGCAATATGCAACTGCAATAAGCACAAGGCTATCTTTGGTGCATAGAAATAACAGAGATGGGACAGAAATGAGCAACAGATTTTAGAAGGTGTACTTATTTCTGAGAAAAACGAGGCCCTGATGGTTCCGATCTATTCAAGGTAAAACATCTTTAAATCTGCCATTTTGATTTTACACACCACTGCTGGGAAGGAGTTCAGCTCGACAAAAATGATGTGATTTTTCAAGGTCAGGTGATGCGAAGGTGAAGCTCAGCTATAATAGACAGACCTTGTAATCATCAAGTTTATGTAAAAACCTATATGTAACAGTCAGGTTGGTCTTTTTAGACTAATAATAGCAGCGTAATGGACCCAGGAGCTTTCAGATCAGCTCCTCGAACATTTGAAAATAACAAATGACATAAAGGGTCTCAGTCATAAAAGAAGCCGCCCCGCTGTTGTAACCACCGCAATTATCATAGATCATTACTTATTGTAATTTCACACTCCTGCAGCAGACTCTGTTGGATCATATTTTTCATTACCTTCTCATTCTCTCTATTCAATGAAGTTGTTTTTCAATACATTTTAGAATTTTGGAAATTAGAACACCTTTGGGGATCATATTTATATATATTTATATAATAAAATATGATCCTTTGGGGCATGCAGTGACCCAAAACCTGAGACGACATTCAGACATATTTTCTTAAGGAGCTGAAATGAAGCTCATTATTTTGTCCGTCATGTTGGTGTCACTCACTTGTATAAAGTCCACAGTAAAAAAAAAAAAAAAAGTGATCATTGGGAATTTTTCTCTCCTTACTTGGCAGCGCTAAGTGTTAGAAATGACTAAGACATTTGGAAAAAAAAAGAAAAAAAAAAAGCAGGGAAACAGATGGTGTGAGCTATGTGATGAGGGAGCGGTGTAAAGCGAGTCACATTCTCTTTTGTACTGTACAAACTGTGATGATGTAAAGTGTTGATTTTGAAATAATCCAGTACACAGATTATCAAAATTTGTAATAGCTGATGCAGTACGGATGAGTTTAAGTTATGTGTGTCTTAAAAGCCTGGAAGAGGCAGGATGGATAAACATGAAATCATGTTAATTCAGATTCCTCCAGTATTATACAGTATAGAAACACTTTTGGCATGTCGATGCATGACAATCAAGGTCTATAGCAATTTTTGTACATATATATATTTGCGTTTGTATAAGGCAATCTAAAGAGCTTTATAAAACATTAGGCATAACAGAAGAAACACAAGGAATTATAAAAAATAAAAAAAAGAAGTGGTGCAGACCAAAGTTTTGGTGGAATTTCTTCTAAATATATGTGGTACAAAAAGCTGATTGCAATTTTGGCATGTTGAGTTCTGACTCTGGAAACAGAAACCTCAACCATTCAGTACTATATAAACCAGCAGAAGAGTTTTAAAGTCAGTTCTTTGATGAACAGGAAGTCAGTGTAGCAGTTAAGATGTGTGGCAGAGCGGTAGGTGTGACAATGATTAAAAAAACATCATTCATTCATCCAGAATTATAAATGATGTACCGTATGTCTGGTAAAATCAGAGAGAGGAAAGGACAGAGACAAAAAAAAAAAAAAACTACAGAGTCTCTGCAGAGAAAATAAAAAAACAGGTTATGGAAAGTCGGTTGGATAAATGAGTCCCCACCTCTTTGTATGCGAAGACGATCCTGCCGGTGTTGTGCAACGTGGCCTGGAAGGTGAAACTTCCCAGGTTGTAGTTGTCCTGTAGGTGGACGTGGTCCCACTGCACCACCAGAGCAGTACCTAAAGGAGAAAGGACCACGACAAAAAGCCAGTTTATTACTTGCAGGACGACACAAACTCGACTACATTGAGGGAGAATACAGTCACCATGTTTTTGAAACACCATCTTTGCTGGCTCAGATCTACTGTGAAATGAGCTACTGACTGAGGGAAAGTCTGTGAATAATACGACATCAATGTAACAGTGATGTTTGTAAGTCGATCTGTTTGTGGAGGGATTATTTCCCGGCAGAGACTTCATTTTCCCCCTGTGGGTGTGAGGTGACTGACACCAAAGCAGCGTGAACGTTGATATGAAAACACTCCACTGGGGAAGGATGAAACGGCAATAAAGCTGAAGCTTTTGACAAAATCAAATCCAGGCGTGGCCGTTACTGTGATGGATTATCCAGCTCGGGCTATTTTCACTACAGTAAAAGTTTTTCATACGCTGGAAGAATGTGCCGAGTGACAGCGATTTCAATGGCTTTTTCTGGTGGGAGGGGCTGGAACTGGATGAGAGAAGTCCCCAACAGGGCTTTCACGGGATCTATGGAAAAATTAAATGCAAAAAAACTCGCCTTTATTTTGTTTTTCTTTCTGGCCATCAGAATAAGCTTATGCAGAAAAGGTGTGGAAATCATCCAGAGAAAAACCTGTTGCTTTTGAGCACAAATTAAATTGCATTCACTCCATTTTCTGGAGAAACAGCAAATGTTTCAGAGGTCTAAAAATCGGGGCACATAAAAATGATTCTACTGTATCCAGGGCTGAATTGACGAGTCAATTCATTAATTACTTGATTTTCATGCTTAATCGATTGCCCTGTCTTCCTCTATTTTGGAGCAAAAATACCAAACATTCTGCATTTCCAGCTACTGAACTGTGAAGATGTGGTGCTTTTGTTTCACCAAACAATCAATTAATTTAGAAAACAAGATGAATTGATAATGAAAGCAATCATTAGACAGCACAAACTCTATCTTCGTGTGAAGATACCACTGTAGCTACATGATAAAATCTCAAAAATCAGGAGTGTTGGACTGATCCTGGTACAGTTCTTCAGGTATAAAGGCTGCCAAGTATCATAAACCCTTTTGAGGCAGACTGAACGTAGAGTGTATAAATGAATGAATGAATCAAGGAATAAATAAGTAACTTACTATGACGCATGATCATACATGATTCTAAATACTGTAACTTCAAATCACACTTCATGAAAAGTCATCATGAGTTGTCTCCTTAATCTGGGGATGTAGTAAATTAGCAGCAGACTCACACGGCCTCCAGAAAGCAAGCCTCGCATTACTTTTAACACTGTTTTGATTTACTGTGGGCGTTGGAGAACCTATTGATTTGAAAGCCATTCCCCGCTCAGAGTTAGTCATTTGGCTGGCCGCCAGAGCAATAGAGGTTTGTTAAAACAACCAATCAATTTTCCGGTCACACAGCCAGAGAGCTCCCATCCAAAGGAAAGATGAGATTTAGCGTCCCTGCTGCCAGTTTGGAGGGCCGAGGCGACTATTTGAACAGGGAACCCCATAACAAATTATAGGTGGTGGACGTGGGGCCTCTAGCACTAGACATGGAGGTTTCATGTGTTAAAGGAGGTGGTTAAACAAGTCAGGGTCTGCTTTTATTGACATTAAATATCATGTGACTAATATTCTTATGACTTTATGACTGTAGGGTTAATGGCAGCAATACAAGGCACTGAGAAAAGAGTATTAAGGAATCAGGAGAAAAGCTAATATCAGCGGCCACAGCACTAAATTGCGATTAACTCGCGGCACAGCGGGCTTCCTCAGTCAGCACAAGTTAAGCCTAATATAAGTCTGCTTAAAATGCATTGAGTTCAGGAGGGGTGGCTGCCTGACTAAAAATGCAGAGTGGGTGAGAAGGCGTGGAGAGAGTACACACTGGCCTTGTTTCCATTTCCATTTACAAGCTTAACATGCTGCATGAACTCAAAATAAACAAAAATGAATCAGCCCTATTACACCAACACGCCCGCAGCCTGGCAAGGGAATTTTTCTGAAAAGTTTTAATGGTGTTCAAAAAGCATTTATTCTACACTTTGGTGTCTAAAATTTGACCATTTTTTTTCCAGTTCATGTGCAGTGATGGGGAAGCAGGTTTTAGTTTTACAGCCCAATATTGCCGGTCACAAACTTGTTGTTTGGTAAGTGCTGAAAATGCTTTATGAAGATTAACTTCTGTACTTAAGCATCTTGTTACATTGATAACAGCATCAACATTGATAGGAAGCAGTTTAGCTCGCCTGTGATCCACTGATGACAGCGAGCAGCTATCAATAAAGACGTCTTTCGGAGACATCACTCATTATCCAGATGTTGATCTTTTCAGCCACACAGATCATTCAGCAGATGAACTGATCTACATATGCGGTGCCTCATCTGTCCATCAGTGCATTGACAAAACAAGCCAAGAGGACCCAATGCAGCTGGAATCGGAAGAAGTAAAGAGTTGGCGAGACAAATGCATTTACACCTTTTCAACATGTCTAGAATCCCTCTTGAATGTATTTACACTTTGGATTGGATTCCTGTCTGATCCGCCTGGGATGCAAGAAGTGTAAATGGGGTCTGACAGTGAGTCATCGCACATAATACCAGGCGCATGAAACCGAAGCAGCTAAAAGCGACTCGGCTATTATCACTGTAACTTCATCATTTACACATTTCCAACTTTGACATGTCAGAGTGTCTTCTGTAAAAAAGGAATATTTCTATCATCATGAGTCATGCTTGATTCACTCTGTTCGTGGTGAGGACAAAATCTAGACATGTAACATCGTGCAACCCTGAATCTTGAAATTAATCAGGGAATAAAGGATAAATAAATGCTTTCTGTCACTATGAGAAATAATGAGCTCTCTAGTTGTGTCAAACAGCCTGTAAGTGGTATTTTTACCACACTGCTGTCACCATGGTCAAGTTCACAGTCTGTCAGGTGTTGAAACACTTCACTCTTCTGTAACTGTGTGCCATCAAACCACAGGAGAGTTTCAGGACAGGAGGCAGTCTTAACCAATCACGCGCAGTCTTTATTTAGCAGATCGTAATTAACAAAAACGAAAGAAACTTCTGCTCTTGTGAGAACTGAATATCTGACAACAAAGTTTCACACAGTCACTGTGAAGTTTCACACAACCCCTGCAGGCTTGTTTGTGTAGAACAAACAATACTTCTCTGCTGTGAACGCCTCTTCAAACTTGTTACAAACTTGCAGCAGAGACAGACAGGAAACAAGGTAGAAAGAAACACGCAGTGGTTGTACGTCCGAACCGCTCCCCTACCCGCCGCCCCCTCTTTTAATAGAGGCACCGACGTCTCCACAGCACAAACAAGCGGACAGTTCTCATGCCGTATTGGCAGGACATTGACTAATGGACAGTGAGTTGAGGAGCAGGCGGGCTGAGAATCGATCAGCTGCCAGTTTGGTTAAACTCTGATGAGCTCCACTGCAGAAGGTCACGCAGTTGGTCAGTCACTCTGCTGCCGAGGGATTAGACAGCAACGACGGACATGATGGATAAGGAAAGGTACGGACACCGAGGAAGGGCAACAATTCAGTTTAAAGTTAGGAAGTGGAATTTAGGGGGGGTTGTTTCAGAGGGCATGGAGGGTTTCATTAAAAATAAAGAAAGATTAACGACATGAAGAAAAGAAACTCTGAAGATTGCTCATGCAGGGTTAGTCATAAATGATCTTCCTCAGTTTTGATGATAACTTTGCGTTATATCGTAACCATTCTGTGTGAACTCAACATTTTCTACTGCAGTATTTATGTATGTTTTACATTAGTTTCCCACTGGCACTGGTGTGTATGTGGTTCGAGCATCCTCCGTCGGGACCCTGCAGACCTGCACCCCAAACTCTGTCACCAGACTCTCATACATATCCTGTCCCTTAATCACAGATTGATCACGGATGAACTCCTTTAAAATATTTCTGATTCATTGTTGCTGATAAAAGTAGATTTTGTGCTGACAATTATCACAGCAAAAGCTTTTTTTTGCAGTGTTAACTCGCCGTGTTATCGGTGACTTAACTAGCCTCACTGGATTCACACCTAATAAAGATCAATCCTCACTGTAGTTTATGTAGCAGAGTATAGCTTAACTGTTTCTCTTTTGTTTTGGTGGTTTTTGGAGCTTTTTACCTCAAAGTCGGCTGCAGGAGACTTAAATCAAATCTGCTGTTTGAACAGATGTGCTGTCTCAGTTGTCACGCAGTGCAAGAGAGAGGACATAACTGCAACACAGTCCTGCAGGATTAAGATATTAGTGGAGTTACCGTTGTCAAAGTAAATGACAGTTGAGTTTCTGGAGACACTCGGGTCAAAGTTGGCCATGAGAGGAGCGATGTACTGTGTAGCTGTTAGCATCCGGTGGACCACGTCACCGGTGTAGATGAACCCTGAAGGAGAGAAGAGAACACACACATATTACTTTATGTTGCTTGGAAATTGCTTAGACACTCTTCTGTTCTTCAGAATCCCGATTATGTGTATCAGACGGATTTAACTTTAAACAACAATCTCTTCCTTGTCCTTCTATGTCCTTAAGAAGACAACAGGTCTTTCCTCCGATCCAAATTTAAAAGCTCCTCATTCAGACAGCTTCAACAAGCAATAGCGATTAATTGGCACGATTATCTTTAATCAAACACAGAAGGGCAAATTAGAGGGTCTTTAAAGGAAGTTATGCTGAGTCAGCGGCTATAATTAGGACAGGGTTATGAGCCGAACTGTTCCACTACCGGTGCACCTTACCCTCTCTTTTCCTCATCAGTCTCGGACCTTAATGAAAAGCCCATGACAACAAAATGGGGTTATGTTAACTCTTCTGATTTATGCGCCTCTGAAACAAGACACAAATACATCGCTCCACAGAGAGGGATGTGCTCAGGCAGCACAAACTAAAGCTGCATCTTTTAGCAGCCTGTAAACATGTTTATTAATGGTCTCTGGGAAAAGGGGGGAGGGAAATGCCCACTATTCATCACACGGGAACCGTCTTTGCATAAAGAATTTGCACTGATGACAACAGAATCAAACAGTGTCTTAATTTCCCTGCTGACAACAAAGTTTAGCAATGTCAGCTGCTATTTCAAGATTCATTCAAGGTAAAAGCTTTTGTTCTCTCTCTGACTTTGCCTGGATTGCAAAAATATGTAAAAAAAAACAACAAACAAAACTTTAACATGCAACCTTAAGATCATGTTTTATCGAGAACAAAGGGAAAACCTGGCATTTGGGTGAAACAATCTTGTGTATCCAAAGTAATTTACCTTTGAAAAGCAGTTTGAAGAATGAACAACACACGAGCAGTGACAGTATCCTGATTTAAGGACACATTTTTAACAGCTTCATCTTGTTCCTACATGATTTTCACAACAGACAAGGACATTAGTTATTTGAAAAAAGTTTTTGTCCTGTGAAAGTTGACAGACTGATGTTTTTTTTTATATATATTATTGGAAATCCATGCTTCAATTTTCTGCCACTTATCTGGAGCCAGGTTGTGCTTGCAGCAGGCAAAACAAAAAAGTAGTCCAGACATCCCTCTCGCCAGCAACGTTTTCTCAAGCTAGATTAGATGTATACTGTAATCTATCCAGCGTGTTCTGGCTCGACCTTGAGATGTCATTCCAGTTGGACGTGTACAGAAAACCTCCAAAGGAAGGAGCCCTGGGCACATTACTGTTTATTTTATTTTATCATTCTATTCATGTACACGAGAAACCAGCTATGAAGAAGTCTGTGACCTCACGTTTATCAATTATGAGCTGAATCACAATGAAATAATCAAACAAGCCGGAATAAGAAATTACTTTCTTGTGAAGGAATCTCTCTTTGTCTGCAGTTAAAGCAAAAATATGGTGTATAAAGAATCTGCCTGATGCATATAGGGGAAAAAAAAACAAAAAACTGCTGAGTAGGAAAAGAGGATTTTTGGGAACAGTCTTATTGAGGCCAGGCCTATAAACCCCTGTTTCATGTCACCATATGTCTTCTCATACGGTGGGCGGGCTATAAAAACACATCTATCACCACAGGCAGAGCATACCATGAGGGGAATGAATCTTTCCCCCGAAGACCTCCCCGCTCAGAATTACCTCTATATCGAGTGCTGTCACCACTGAGAGCAGGAGGAGAGAGGAAAGATCTGACTTTATTTAGCCGTGTGAAGAGTAGAAAACTTCACCTGAGAGAGCAGTGAAGGAGGGAAAAGATATAGTCCTGCAGGGATCAATAGGACGAGTTGTCATGGTTACAGTTAGCTTTATCAAAATAGTTCAGACATTTGACGAATTAATCCCAACTTAAAGGCCAGGTACTGGCTTTTCCAGAGATATTTATTGGTTTTGGCAAAGAGTGGATCAAATTTTACCGACATTTAAAAAGAAAAGTTGTGATCTTAACATGTGGCTATCACTCACAATTCCCTTTTTTAAATGGTTGATGATTAATAAATATTAATTTGTTATTCTATAAAACAAAATCATTATGTAAATGTAAGTTTCTGGAGTCAAATGTGATGTCGTCAAAACGTCTTGTGATATGTAATTAATTACAAAATTAAACAAAGAAAAGCAGCAAATCCTCCAAATTTAAGATCAGAAGCCGCACATTTTATGTATATGTCGAGTTGTTTAATTCATTGCAATGCATTATGGTTTATAGCACTTCATATATTTTCTATGCCAATATCTTTAATTTTGTAAAGTAACTAAAGCTGTCAAAAAAATGCAGTGCAGTAAAAAGTAAGATATTAGTATTTGGCATGAAAATAAAATACTCAAGTAAAGTAAGAGTCCCTCAAAATTGTACTTCTGTACAGCGCTCAGTTTCTTGTTTCCCTCTGAGCCAAGTCTTTATGCTAAGCTAAGGGAGATTGATTTGCTCATCTAACTCTCAAATATAATTTGTCAAAATGCTGAACTATTCCGTTAAATATGTTAGTAGGCTAGTAAACTTCACATTCACAAACATTAAAGAGCTGCTGCTTTTTGTTCTCCAGCAGCAGGTGGAAGAATTCAGCTCATGTTGTATCACGGTATATGAACGTGAAGAGGATAGAAAATAAAAAGGCAGGATTGTTAAGTCTACCCGTCTATATTAAGGGGAAAAAAACGTAACGAAACGAGCGGCAGCACACTTTTTGTTGGGACTTTCACGTCTCTTATCTGACTTTCTCCAAATCAGCCACAATGCATTCCATCTCATCTTGTATTTACCCAACATTCAACTCGAGCGTGTTCTCAGGTCTTCCCGTCTTTCTCCTGGCTTCACTTTCAACCTCTAAAAAGCTCAGAAATCCCCCAACCAAACACACGCCCGTCTGGAGACATAAAGCCGGGAGTTGAAGGTTTTTTTAGTTCTGCTGCTGCCTCTTGCTTTCCACCAGCAAGCCCCTGAAAACAAAATCCGACTTATTTGACAGTGTAAAGAAAATCAGACAGCCTCTCAATACACTAAAGAGGTGAGAGCTGCACGACGCTCAATAGAGAGGCAACTCATTCATTATGGCCGTCACTGACGGCATAATGACAGAGGAGGAGGAGGATACCAGGGGGAGCAACCGATAGAGGAGAAAGAAAAGGGAAGTAATGAAGGGGAGTTTGAGGTAGAAAGAGAGAGGAAGGTGGAGATCGAGTGGGATATTTCTTTCTTTAACAAGCGATGTTTATGTGTGCTGTCTTCCAAAAGTGCAGGACTGTGTACGTCCAAGACAAACATGAGGAGGAATTAGCAGTCCCACCAGACTAAAGCTTCACTTTATTGGACGCTGTGTTTAGACAAGGCCTTTGTTTCTGCTCACTGAGCTGTGTTTAATTTACAAGATATTTTCTGTTTATCACAGCTGTTTGGAGCCGAGGGCAGAATCTGCACGCACACCCACATTTTATTCGGTCGGTTAAATATGACGTTTTTGATCTAAATGACACGTCTGCTATTTTTGTTTTTCATTGCTGATTGATGCAAAATAATAGAGTCAGCACATAACCAGTCCTTTATGTCCTACATCAGTGAACATAAAACATTTTCTGTTTCACAGAAGAGATCTGAGCAGCTCTTTGTGTGTCGATCTTGGTGACCCCTTCGACCACTTTTGATGACTCTCATAAGCATATGAAGCTGCCGATTGTGGTAAGCTCTGCTGCTATATGCAAAACAGCATGCTAGTGTATGAGGCAGAGAAACTGTGTAAAACCAATAGACTGTATGTAAAAATGGATGTAGTCCGAAACGGTCTGAAAAGTGAAACCAATGTGGAAGCGCATTAAAGGGAAATACCACTGAGAACCACTAGGGGCTGGCTCCAAAAAAAAAAAATCCTCTGGCTCCAATTGGCTCCCATTTAAAATCTCCCAACTTCCAATCCTATGTTCTGCTGCCTTTAGACATTTCTGTGTCAGGATTATCTCTAAATTTGTATATGCAGTGTGCCCTAAAAGTATGCTAACCGGAGAGTATTAATATTTGTACGACTGAAAGGCTTTAGCTCATATTTCACACTGTTATACACCAATCAGCCACAACATTTAAATCACTGACAGATGAATTAAATAACATTGTTTATCGCTTCACGATGGCAGTGGTACATGGTGGGATATATGAGGCAGCAAGTGAACAGTTTTTTCTTAAAGGTGATGTGTTGGAAGCAGGAAAACTGGGCAAATGTAAAGATCTGAACAACTTTGACGACGGTCAAATTGTGATGGCTGAATGACCGGGTAAGAGATGTTTTGGTGGCACGAGGAGAACCAACACAATATGTATGGAGACTGCACATAAAACAAAGTAAAAGGGTAAATTATAGGCCATTTAAAAAGTACTCAAACTGTATGTATTTGGTACACTAAATATAAACACATGATCACAAAACATCTGAAAAACATTTAAGATATTTGAGATTGTGAAGTGTTTTCTGGAAGCCTGTGTTTATATTCTGCCTGTAAAGAGTGACAGCTGGCCAAGTAACCAGCATGCCACAGCTGGATGTCCATCGCCACAGCTGGTAGTGGTCAGATCCTATATCTTCACCGATATTCAAGCTGCACACACACTCTATAACAAGAACCAGAGCCTCTCTGTTCTGCCTGTCAGGTCACTGCAATAACTGTAATCGCAGCAATTTAAATGTCCTGTAAATCAGTCCTGTCCCGGCTGTGTGAACCTTTCTTATTGACATTTTTACATCTAGTTTAAAGAAATTTCAAGGAATCGTTTTACGACTTCTGACTTTTTTTTTCTTTTTTTTGGTCATTTAACCGTAGTTTTTAACGTTTGCGTGGGTTTAAACAAAAGCATGTCAGTATCAAAGGGGCGTTCAAGGGCCTTAGCAGCGAGCACTGATGTCAGCCACAAAGTCATTTCTGAGACTACCACCGGAGCAGGGCTGCAATCATCCATTTATTCTTCACACTAATTATGAAACAATGAGACGATTTCAAAGTTAAAAAACAGATAAAAGCTGTAAATTTAGAGTCTAAATTTAATAATTAAATTCCTATTAAAGGAGACGAGATAGATTCCTTGTGTAATACAAATGAACTTTTCGTTTTTGAAATTTGTGCAGTAATTTGCATTATTTTATCATATTGAGATATTTTGATGAATTTCTGGAAAATTCGTACAGAAAGTTGACTTGTCGCACCGACGGGCATCTGTTTTCACTCAAACAAAGTAAAACCTTTCGGTCTCACAATGAAGACTAATTGCAGTGTAAATCTGCAACAACTATAAAAGTGGACTTGGACCTCAGGTGTTTGACGAGGCTGCACGCCAACCCAAACTTGTTGCCCAGATCATTAATGTGGTTCAGGATTGGCTGCTGTTCTGTTTAGAAAGTAAGTAACTCCGAAAATAAAAGGGCAAATGCAACAGTAGCTCTGCTGCTGTTTCGTCACATCCCATTTACAAATTATCTTTCCCTGCAGAGTTTCGGCGTGGGAAACAAAAAGACAAATATTTGCTGAAATAAAAACAGCAACTTGCTGACAGAGAGGAAAGCGGGGAGAAGAGATGGTACAGTGGTGAGAGGAGGACGAGCTGACTGATAGGCCCTGAAATGGGGGGATATGGGGAAGGCGTCTTGGAGACAAAGCCCCTGAGGCCTGCGAGAGGCAGATTACTGCCTCCTCTTCCTCAGGCTCGTCCCTCCATCTCCGTCTGGAGGAATGCAAATTCTTGTTATCTCCTCTATGCTAGTAGAGACTGCGCCCGTCCGTTCCTCCTCACCATCATCCAGAACGTCTCTGAAGCCGAGTCAGCTTTCCAAGCGATCGAGGATCAAGAGGGGGAAATGAGACGGTGATGATAATGATGATAAGAGACACAACAGATTATTTCTTTATTATTCCAGAGGCAGTTAAACGCTGCCTAACATCTCTGGAATAGTTGGGTAGAAGCAGCGCTTTAGTCTTTGATGTGATAATAGCTGGTTGGCGTGTTGTGGTTTTGCCGTCAAGACTCAAGTGGAAAATTGCTTTGCACACTCTGGCAAACACGTCTGCTGCGTCACGTGTCTCTCTCACACACACACACACACACACACACACACACACACACACACACACACACACACACACACACACACACACACACACACACACACACACACACACACACACACACACTCGCGCACACGTCTTGTGATACCCCCGCCTCCTTATCCGCATCTATCAGGATGTGCTGGGCCACTTGGCACATCGAGTCCTGTTTCCAGTCCAAACCCACTGGTCTGGTTTCTCCACCAGTGAAGTCTGGTGTGCTGAGTGCTGGGAGTGGTTTGTTTTTTTCCCCCCGGTCTAACAGGCTATCCCGCAGAGGTGAGGGCTGTAAATGCTCTTGTATCAGGCTGACTGCTTGGCTAGCAGAGTGTTGTCGGTGGTTTTGTTCTGTGGTTTGTGCCAGACGAGGTTTTTCAACCCTGAATCTTCTCATTTAATTTCCCAGAAGCAACATCTGAAGAAGTGACTCATTGTTTGGTTATTTTCAGTATTTTTGGGTGAGATCTCTTTCCAGTATATTAGCCACACCTCACTCACAGGTAGACTAAATACCAGACACACACACACACACACACACACACACACACACACACACACACACACACACACACACACACACACACACACACACACACACACACACACGCACACACACACACGTTGCACACGCACGCACACACACGTAAATGCACGCACGCACACACACACTCATTTTATATTTTGTAAATCTCACCACACTCATTTTATAAATCTCACCACATTCCTTACTAAAACCCCCACAGCAATAAAAACTGTCTGTGTACAGTCTAATATGTCAAGCACATGCAGTATGTCCAATAATAACCCTAATAACTACTATTGAGAGAGAAGCGTCCAAGAGCAGTGTTCACTTACCACCAGTCGCCACGGTGATTTCACGCAGGAAATGTCCGTAAAAAGGGAAATCGAAGGACAGATTAACTCTCTGTGAGGGAAAAACAGACAAATGACCCCAGTCAGGAAGATAAAGGTACAAGGAAGCATCCGAGAAGAGACTGTTCTCATCTCAAAAACAACCAGAGGATTTAGATGTGAGGGAAAAATGTGGAGAAAACATTGAGGTGTGTTACATCTGCTCTACTTTGTGGGTGAATCGGTGGTCATTTCTAAGTAGAAACAGAATATAAATCTAAAGAAACTAGAAACAAATTATGGACTTTGTCAAGTATTTGTCGAAAAGGAAAGAAGTGTTGATGCCCACCTAAATATACAACAATATGTTTATTAAAGAGGATTCAAACTGTATTTGCTCTTCTTTAGGCATTAATGGGTAAATATCCGTATAGTTAATCTATAGATCTCTATTTAATAGAATATTAGGAATATTTCAAATTCTCTGCCTAAGTGTATAATAAATTAGATTTATAACAAGTATTTTTGTTTTAGTCATACTAGCTTTTAACTCTGGTCAATTATCACATACTTTGTTTTAAGGTCAAATACCTGCCATACTAAACGGTAGCAAGAGTTAAATTAACAGGCTAAACTGAGACAAACATGGTGAACGTTACATCAGCTAAACATCAACATTTTAGTATTGTGAATATGTTAGAATGCAAATGTTAGTATTTAGCTCAAAGCACTGCTGAGCCTGATTACTGCCTCAAAGAGCTGCGAGCTTGACTGATGACTCTTAGTCTGCCAAAATGCTTGTTCAGAAACGCTTGTTGGGTGGTCAGATAGTTTTGGAAAAAGGGCAAATATGTGTCTCCCTGTCTCCATGAGAGACAGCTTTTGATTTTTCTATTTTCCGTGGTCAAACAACGTGCTGTAGACTAGTTTTAAATTACCATAAACTTAAAAATTGAAATTTGGGTTGTCTCATAAGAACAGAATTTTGACATATTCTTCAAATCTTAACAAAAAATGTCCAGGTTTTGTCTCAGTATCTCATAATTTTTTCTGACCATAAGTGTCAGACATCGGTTTTTCTGGTCCTGGCAGAAATGGGCTCATATACTTTTTCCAAATATTTTTACGTGAACTAACACATAGCAAAAATTCTTCAAGAAACTATTGTGTTCTAAATTAACTTACGAGCCAAACATTTACATTAAGCTACCACAATCTATGGTTTTCATATTCATTATTTTTGACTCTGGACTGAATATGATGCAATGACTGCAAGAAAATGTTATGGAGATCGACAGTCCGCAGTAAACATGCAGCTTTATACACGGTCTTGGATTATGCCGGGGGGAGTAATCCTGTGGCGAACCAAGATGAATTTTACAGACCGTACAGTCAATCCAGAGCTTAACTTCTCTGCAATCATCTGATGAATTTGACCTCTGCGACTGTGTTTTGCTTTACGAACTTCTTAGCTAATTTCTTTCATTGTCTGGGCCAAAGCACTGGCAGGCAGCAGAGCTCAGAGTGAGCAAGTTCTCTCCGAGTTGTATTCAGTTTCTCAGGCTTTTAACTGCCACATTATAAACTCTATTTGTTTAAGACGTTAGTGTGCTGACGCTGTGCCACGGATCTCCTCAGCACAAATGGTTTTCAATTCTTCTTGTGCTACAATCTCAAAATCAAATTATTCAGCCAAGATTTCCAGGCCTACCTTAAACTCCGAATCGCTCGGCTGACCGTTGAATTGGGAATTTTACTTATTGATTTTCTCAGAAGAAGCCAAAGTCAGAGAAACCTCCCACATCCCTGCTCTGCTGTTTGGAAGACAAGTGTCGCCTCTCAGCCAGGACAGTCTGAAGAAGCTTAAATGAACAGCCAGCCTCAAATTGCATGGTTCAATCCATCATTACATGACCGAAGGTAGAGTAGCAGAATGTAAAATGTGGGACTCTATTCTATCTCCTCGCCAGCTATTGTTCACCCTGGGTACTTTCTCTCTCTTTTTTTTTTTTGTGCTGCCATGCTGCTCTGTTTCTCCAGTCAGTCTACTGCTGCCTTGTGTGACTTCATCAGTATGCAGCTCACACGAGTCACCTGCCTGCACCGAGGTGGAGGGAGAAAAGCTTTCTAAGTTTACTGCAGAGACGCTTTTAAACGGTTTAAATGCATAAAGAATACTTTGCTGTTTTTAACCTCACGTTCACATTTTTATGATAATGGTAAAAGAAATGAGAGTACCGTGGCCCCTTCACTCACGTCTGTGTGGTAAGGATGTGTTGTATCATATTTTTCACGACATCAGTATCCATTTTAATATATGAAAAATGAATAACGTCATAATGTCAGCATTCTGATATTCTGTCAGTATTACGTAGCGTTACGATACAAAGTACATTTCATGTGCAAGGGGAACACATATTGCGTCTGAAAGCAGCTCCTCTGTGGAGAATTTAGTTCCAAAAAGTGCAGCACCTTCAGTAATTTAAGTAGTTTAGTAACACAAGATCAGATTTACAAAAAGCCTCAGTAATATGTAGGTTTTTACTGATATATTTGAAGGCAAACTTCATGCTGACGTACAGTACAAAACTACATTGTTGCATTTGTATGTTTATGAAATCAATAATAAGGTTATTTTCAGTGTTTTGTGAAGAATATTGTCATCGCTAAATACCCTGAAGCATTATTTTATATATGACTATATCAGCCACTCTTAATGTGTGCTGACAAAAAACACAATAGTTTCTGTTCTGTAACTTCTGTTACTGTCAACCTAAAAGTTGTGGATAATGTTTGTGCCTGAACATATAGCTGAACACATTCATAAATCACATATCTCTTTGTTACAGAGAAAACACATCTGGTTTTATCTTTGTTTATTTTGCCATTTTGAAAACACCACCAAAACTAAGTGGCTGGTGAGTATCAGCAACTGATGCCTGATATGAGCGGTGTCATAGCGAGTGTGCATGTGTCTGTGTTTGTGAGGTCACAGGACCTCGACCTGCAGGCTGTGTGTCCAGATCACCTGCTAAAAAAGTCAACTCGAACGTTCATTATGAAGTAAGTCTCTCGTGCCGTTCGACTTACCGCCGCTTGTCTGTGTGTGTTGGACAGAATCCCGTGGATCTTCACTTTGTCCTTGTCCATCTGGTCAACGTTTACCCACAAGTCCCTGCTCATCAGATCTGACGGGTTGTATGTCTTCGATGTGTAGTAGTTGTGATCTGTGTCCTCCTAAAGAACGACAAAACAATGTGCGTCCTGTGAGTTTACAGACTGGACTCAGTGGAAATACTGCGAAGAGGCTCAGTACAACACATGTTATCTAGAGGAGTGTAATACTACTGCTGTGCCGCTCTGTGAGTTACACTGATGTAGTCTTATATACAGAAATATGAGCACAGATTCATAAAGAGACATCCTGCGGCTCTGTTTCTATAAGCTGCCTCATGCACTCATAGCTCTAAATAAAGAAACAAATGGAAAGTCAATATCATGGGGTATTTTTTAATTTTGCTGCAGAACAAATTACCAGCTAAATGAAATTAGAAGACAATACCAATCGTTTAAATTATACAGTGAGTGCATACTTTGTTCATTCAACCCTCCACATTAAAGCACAATCAGTGCATGCATTGCTTTTAATGCCTCCTAATCAAATTAAATAACCAATCAACTACTTCCACTCTTAAAAAGCCTGAAACAAACTGCAAAGTCAGGGCTGCTTTTTTCTTTTCTTTTTTTTTTTCTCAGAGAAACATTCATGGACTTGTATAAGCCATGTGGGAGAGGCCTGTCTGCTTTTATTGTTTCCTGTGCAGAATTAGTAGGAATGCTTGTGTCGTCTCTTTCCCTCTGGGTCTAATGAGATGTCTTAGAACTGCGTCTTTACAACTATTCATGTTTTGCTGGATGGGGAAGTGTACACTGCTTCTGACTGTGATCTGGCAAACTCACACAGCTCCACGGATACTTTGATATACGGGCGGTATAATTCAGAGCTACTGCGCTTTTGGTTGTCAGAAGGCCACGAGACAAACATTAATTAAAGCACAATCCTCCCGTGTTCAGTTTGTTTTGCTTCAAAGATTCATATTTTCCTCGGAGAGTTATAATCTAATAGCTCTACTAAATATTCAGCCTGGAATATAAGACGAAGAGGAGATCATGTTTCAGGCTTAGCGACGCCTCTGAGGGATTGATAAATATCACAATTCCAAATGGAGTTTAGTCGTGTAGGTGGTGTTACTTTTGATTCATTTGTAGATTTAAACAAACATTGCCAGAAGCCTTTCACTGCAACTTAAAGTGCAGACAAACCATGTCAGGGAAAAAAGGCCTCTCCAGGAAGCCTTATTCAGCACATTACTTCCAGAAGAGAAAACGAGGCCACTTGTGAAAGAGAGCAGGCGCAGACGCAGGGCCGTAAAGCTCCCTGCTCATCAGCAGAAGATGATTTTGGTCTCGTGGAGAAGTATTGCGAGAGATACAGGCTGCTCGGAGATGAGAGGGGGCCGGCTGGCAGTGCTTCACCCTCAGGCGGGGGGGTTCAAGTGTACAACACACAAAGTCCAGGGAGCATGACCGGAGAACTCGCACACAAAAATACACAAATATAGAGGGAGGTTCGGAGGGAGGGCGTGGGAGGAAGGTTCTGTTTCTTTAAATCAGCCGCAAAATGCTCAAGCAAGTGAAGCGTAGTACTTGATATCTATGTGTGAAAATACAAACATGGTGTGACATTTTTCCCGCACTGGCACCTTTTCAGCAGTGCGACGGGAGCATGTAGGCCCCAAGCCAAAGAACAGTCACCATCTCTACTCAATTACATCTCAGAAATATGGATTTTTTTTTTTAAAGTGCTTCTAAAGACTTAGTCTAATAAGCTCTTCAAGAACACAAACAGACATATTAATGCAAATGTTGAGTTATTTTTCAGTATCATTCGAATACAAATCAAAACAAAAACTTCATCACGAAAGCGGCCCGTGTTGTGCTAAATCATGGGTGACACTTTGACAAGTGTAAGCCTCAAGAATCCCTCTTTACTCTGCAGAGTCACCTTAATATGCACGCTCACATTGTGAAACACACCGGGACGAACAGACAGCTGATGCCTTTCATGAAGCTAAATCCAGAGCGGTTGTTAAGACGAACTGAGAGAAAAAAAATGGCGCGGAAAAAAAAATCACAGCTGACATTTTATAAATGTAAAACGTTTTGTGCACAAACCAGCAGCAGTGAAGAGTACTTTGAAGATATAGTATTTATTAGAAGCTAAATGGAAGATATATCTCTGTTTTCTCAGCAGACTGTGAGCCAAACCTCTCTACTGTACATTCACAGTCTGATGTGGTTGGTATACTGTAAGTCTGTATCACACACTGAATATGCACAACCATTTGAGGCAAATATAATATCCTGGGGCCATTTTAGGGCTTTTATTTTGAAATCTTGAAAGAGGAACAGTATGACTAAACTGTCATTGAGTGTATTTTAAATTCATTTGAAACCTGCAGTGCTTTTTATGCAATTTTAAATATGTTTGAACAAGAAAAACAACAGAATTACTCGTTTAAGTACATTTGTGAGGTGCATTTGAACCAAGCTGCGACCAACAGTGTCGTCACCCACTTGTATTTTAGCCGTCGCCATCTTGGTATTCTGGAGCCAGTAGTGACCATATTTTATCCCCTGAAGATGCAGCTTTTTGAGTACTAATATCTAAATAATGACAGGATTATTTTTAGATGGACAGCTAGAAAACTAAAAGGAAGAAGTGACTTTAGTGAATGACACCATAATGACTAGAAACAAATTATTGACTTTGGATTTCATGAGAGAAGTTGAATGGGAGTCTATGGAGTCAGAGCCTTTTTGGAGCCAAACCCTAGTGGCTCTCGGTGGAATTGCACTTCTGCATTGACTTCATTTTTCAGACCTGGAAGTTACATCAGTCTATATTTTGAACAGATCTGTAGTCATTATTACATTTTTGATTTAAAAAAAAGATAAAACAGCCTTTCTAAAAAACTGCATTATGGATAAATCCCTAAAATTATGTCAGATGTGTTTTTATTCAGAGATGTACACAAGTCTGTGGCGCTGAATTCCAACTGACCCTCACAGATGCTTCAGAAGTGGAGAAGTGGCTCAGAGAAAGCTAAACGGAAAAGGAGTGCGAGGAGAGGGGCGAGTAATAACAGCAGTTCATCTGTCCTTCATCCTGCAGCTCGATGGAGAAAACAGAAATCGCTGTTGATAATAGACCTTTTTGTGGTTCGAGCGCTCAAAAACAAACTGCAGAAAAGATTCGTTCAAAGTGCAAAAAGCCATCCCGGATTGACTCCCATCTCTGTCCGAGGCTTTTACTCGAGCTGCCCACGACATCAATATTGCATTATACCGAGACCTGAATATCTTGTGCCAACATGTTTTCACTTCTGAATGGCTTCTGAAGAGACCCTGAATAAAAGAATTTAGCTCTTTGCCTTTATGAGATTATTCTAAGTGTTTCACTGAAATAAAATGAGATGCTTGAAATGTTTCTTAAAACTCTGGAGACGGAGTCGTTGCTGCAACGAATTTTACAGAAAATAAAGCAAAAGTGCACTAAAAACTGTAATCCCCTCAACTGTGATCATGTCTCCACTCAAGAGGGCTTTAAGCTTTGAATAAATGTTTCAGTGTGTTGGGATTAAGATGCTTGTCGGCCAGCCTTCTTCTTCCTACTAATACCATTCTGAACATAAACAGACTCACGTACACATGCACACACACACCGGCAGTTAAATAACACTGAAGCCTGTTTGAAAAAGTATTGAAAGGACACCATCGCTCATGTGTGCAGCTCTTCTTCAGCTGATAATGCCTGTCATCCATTATTCGGTGCTACGCTCCGTCTCCTGCAGGAGAATGGTGGCGAAGCATCAAAATACTCGTCTGTGCTTGCGCCAAGTGATTTCAGAAACAGTAGAATGACACCACAGGATACACCACATTCAGATCATACTAGCTGGGGCTAACAATCAATGAATTAATTTACTATTGTCCTGATTAATCAATTCGTTATTTTTTTTTTTTTTACATATAATGTCAAAACATTTTCAGAGTCAATGGTGGTCTTGTTTTGTCCAACCAACAGTCCAAAAGGAACTCGAGAATATAACCTATTTGGTTGTGTTTCCTAACTTTTTTCTGCTTTTTCTAAATGCTAAAAGTGTGCTGGCAAATTTGTGAAGACATTTTCCTGCTTTACTTGAGTTTGGGCAACAAAAATGCTCAGAAATAGTGTCACTCTTTACATTTTTAACAAATATGATGAAACTGATTTTTAGTTTGGATGAAAATCAGGTGCTTTACTTTAAAAGCCATGAAAACATGGGAGAATAAACTCAGCAGGCTCTCTGAGGTGTATCCAGGCATCTAATGTATAATTTATGTGCACTCTGATCTGTGGTTGAACAGCAGATCTCATGAATTCGATTTGCAAACTGTCAAATGTTGCTGCACTTTAAAGAAACACACAGAGCGGACTACACAGTGAATACACAAGCTCGCGGCCTCGGCTGTCTTTGTTCATCTGAAGAAACGACTACAAACCGACATGCTGGCTGACTGACCCACTGAGAGAAGTCTACAACCTTACTGCTGGAGGACAACGCTTGGTTCGAGAGCCAAAACTGGAGCCGAGCGGCCTGAAATCTAAACAACTGAGTTCATCTGAAGAGCACTTCCAGAAGTTGCAGCAGCTGCCTGAAATGGTGCAGCATTACCGAGTTCAAACGCTGAGCAACATAGAGGCGGTAAACATCTCCCTCCAAACACATTATCCTCTGGGACTCTTTAACAAACATGACAAACTTAAAGACACAAAAACAGACACGTTTAGTGCAGGTTTTGATGACGGAGTGCGGCGAGGGTAAAAGCAGCACTGGGAATCAAGTGAACAGCTTGCTGCCTCGCCGTGTGAATTCTCTCCCTTAAGAAACACAAATAAACAGCGAAGGCAGTGAAGCACGTATCCCCGAAAAAGAGGCTTCTGAGCTGTAAAGTCCCAGACATCCAATAACAACTCTCCGCCGTAAACCACACCCTTATTACGACACATCAAAGCGAGCTAAACAAACAGCAGCAGGATGGATGGACCCCCCAAACACTGATGTACTGTGAGCTTTTACTGGGAACCTGACACGTCTGACATTTGTAAAGTTATCAGGACAGATGTAGTTCGGTGTAGATATAAATGTACACATTGGTTTCACAGGGAACACGAGGAGTTACTGTATATGTTTGTCTTGGCTTCACTTGTGCTGTTGCAATGTGATAGGGGATTTGAAAAAGTCTGCACAATTTATCATCTGCCACAAGTCCTCTGTATTTGTGCTTGTGTTACTCATAAAGATAAGACTTGAAATGTTGCCACCTGACAGCTGCACCACAGCAGAGATCCTCAAACTTCATGTGTTTACATGATGTTGTCATCTTGGTTGTTTATGCTGTAAATCTGCAGCATTCTGGAAGAGGGATTTTTCTGAAGTTTCAGAAAGTATTTCAAACGAGGGTGAGAGGACAGAAAGTGTTTCATGCTGCACAGATTGTAAAGCCCTGATGAGGCAGACTTGTGTTATTGAGTTGCAAAAATAAAACTGGCTTCGACGTGAGGTCCAGGTTCAGACAGGTGATTTCTCAGGCTGAGCGAGAGTTGAAAGCGGCGAGGAGTACAGAAGGTTAGAAGGTGTAACGCTTTTAATCTCAACGAACAATGAACATAAATACTGTGTTGCAGAGTAATGTGCACTTGTATATATTTGACTAACAAAGGAAGAACTGCCTTAAATTCAGTGACACTGACTCGTTCCCACAGTTTGTTCCAGCCTCATGGTGACCTGCAGAGAAGCTGTTTAATCTGGGTTAACGACCCGGACCCAATTAAATGCTTTAAATTATCTTTAAAAACAAAATACTATCAATAATAATAGAATATTTAGGTTTTACACTTTGAGGGTGTTTTTTTGTGAAGTATAAAGGATAACAGTTGAAATGACCATTTTATTTTAAAACTGTAAAGGAGTAATGTGTTTGTTATGTCAACAAATAATGCATCTTTAATCGGAACTTCTTCCCTCCATGCTTTCAGTTAACCATAACTAAGCTTTAAATACAGTACACAATAACCTAAAAGCTGGAGTTGAGGGAAACCTAAAAATAGGGCCATTATCCAAGAAAAATGTAGAGAAAACAAACAACAAAAACACAACAGCTAAATGCCACAAACAGTAACAGTGTGACGGCTCTCCTACTATCTTGGAGGCAGTCCTGGTCTACAATAAGGGGTAACTGGCTGACATGGCAGAGTTGTCAGTTACTGCAGCTCACCTGGGCCTTCCAAGATATAAAAGCTGAGTTTGGTTTTTCTTTGTTTCGTGTTTGCACCGCCGACATCTCCACAGCACATTTGTCAAACAGCCATTCACTGCTCACCTTGCAGACAGTACTGACTTCCACACTCCAATCTTAGCTTGTATTAGTTTATCTTTAATCAATTTAAATTGATTTCAGTGAATCTCTTACGTGGACTCTCTACTTGCCAGTTTGTGACAACAGCATGTCAGGACCAGCAGACTGAACAGAAACGTGGACGAGACCTGACTTAAATTTGGTGAAACTGAATCGTTCCCACAGTTTGTTTCAGCCTCACAGTGACTTGCAGACACCTGTAGCAGAGAAGCTATTTAACTGGTTAATCTGGGTTAACGATCCAGGGAGCTGCCGCAGTGACTAACAGTCATTCAGGGCAACAGACAGTCTGTTGTTAAAGCCACTGTTTTAAACCGACATGTCGAGGTGAGGTGAAGCTCTTGTTGGAAACTTGTGTCACGGCACCATTTAACCCAAACTGAGACCGACTGACCTCAGAGCAAAGACGAAGACAGAGACAGACAAGCTTTTCTTCACATCTATGAAGAAGACACTTGATTTATGGGTGTAAAAACCAACAGCAGTGAATCAATGGAGATGCATTCAATACACAAAAAAATAGAATTACTGCCTTGCGATTGTACGCCTCCGCCAACCACATAGTTTACGTGCATATCTGTTCAAACCCATATTGATGTTGCTGCAAAGAAGCTATAATTTCTAAAACGTGGATGCTTCACACACAACTTCCCTCCTGACAGCACAGATGATCTATCATCTATCACCATCATTTCTGTATGGACACCCTGGGGATAATGTCACCATTTTAGTATCTGTCATAAATGTGAAATACAGTCACCATCTCCCCTTCCACTTCTCAGTTATGGTGGTAAGTTATTATTCTTTTTTTCTGTTTTTATCCTATTAGATATCTGAGTGAAATGTTTTCCTAACTAACGTATGAATTGAATGAAGGCCACAAACATGTTTTGCGAGGTAACAGTTACTTTTGACCACCAAAATCTACTCAATTCATCCTGGAGTCCAAGTGAGTATTTCTCCCAAATTTTAAATGGGTCCCCCAAGGCATTCCTGAGATATCGCTTTCACAAGAATGGGACAAACAAATAGGATGGACGTGAGGTCATATTGCCCTTGACCTCTGACCTTTGATTACCAAAATCTATCCCCTTTATAATGAGTCCAAGTGAATTGTTGTGCCAACTTTGAAAAAGGTTCCTTAAGGTGTTCCTGAGATATCAAATCTACAAGAATGGAAAAGATGTGAGGTCACAGTGGCCGTGACCTCTGACCTTTGACCACTAAAATCAAATCACTTAACACTCAAGGCCAAGTGAATGGATGTGCCATATTTGAGGAAGGTCCGTGAAGGCTTTCCTGGGATATCACGTTCACAAAAATGGGAAAGAGGTCATGTCACAGTGACAGTGACCTCCGACGCCCAAAACACAATAACTTCATTGTTGAGGTCAAGTGAACATTTGTGCGAAATAACTTAAAAAATAATAATTTGATATAGGGCTGGGTGACGTCACCGAAAATCAATATTATAATTAATTCCAGACCAAATCAGGAAGTAAACGAAAGCGAGCAAATCTCATCTGAAATGCTCCCGGTGGGAAATGAAGCCACACGCTGTGACGGGCGCTCGCCGGAATTCACATGTAAGTGCTTCTTTTGAGACTCACTGTTTGGCATCAACAGACAACAGTCCCACAGGGAGAAACTGATGATACGACAGGAAGTCATTTCACCAGACTGGAGCGTAATACAGCTGAATGACCTTTTTAAGTGTACTTAAGGCTTAGATTCACATTTTTCTTTACAGGAAATTTGGTCGTAAATCACTGACTCGAACAGACAAAGCACGCTGATGGCAAGCAGGTGCGTCAAATAGAAATTATGACACAAAATAACTCCTGGAATGTGTTTTGCATCACAGGATGATGATATACAGCCTTGTGAAAGTGTAAAAGAGCAGATTTTTCCTTGAGGAGGACACAGCTCTTCCTCTATCCTCTTCTTTCCTCAGTTAAAGCTCTTTCAGTGTGGCGAAGACAGTTTCTGAAATCCAATCAGCTCTCTTCTGGGTGGAAGATTTCAGCTCAGCGTCTACCATTCCTGCCCTCTGCATATGAAGGCTTTTATTGTGTCAACAAAGTGCCGGTGGCAGGTGAGGGACTGTGTGTGTGTGTGTGTGTGTGTGTGTGTGTGTGTGTGTGTGTGTGTGTGTGTGTGTGTGTGTGTGTGTGTGTGTGTGTGTGTGTGTGTGTGTGTGTGTGTGTGTGTGTTGGGTACCGACAGGAGGAATGACAGGGTGTTTGTGCTGTGGACTGTATTTCCATTCTGCAACAACAAATGAGGCAGAGAGAGCGAAAACAATGACGAGGGCATGTTTGTGTCAGTGGGATGGCATGCAGGCATGTATGTGAGCATACGTGCGTGTGCGTGCGTGTGTGTGTGTGTGTGTGTGTGTGTGTGTGTGTGTGTGTGTGTGTGTGTGTGTGTGTGTGTGTGTGTGTGTGTGTGTGTGTGTGTGTGTGTGTGTGTGTGTGTGTGTGTGGATGTGACATTTACAGTTGTGTGATGCATTAGTGTGTGTGTGTGTGTGTGTGTGTGTGTGTGTGTGTGTGTGTGTGTGTGTGTGTGTGTGTGTGTGAAGTTTAAAGTGGTGTGTGTGACTACACACAAGTGTGTGCTTGAATGTTTACAGCTGACGATCAAAGCCCTCCTCCATCCTCGCTCAGAGACGCGACGCTGTGAACACAAGATGATTAGAAGCCGCGGAAAAACTTAACAAGCTGTCTAAACCCGGGCGGCCGCCATCATTATGACTTCGATGCTGCGCGACAGCCAGGGCGCCATAACAAGAGACATGGGTGATGCCTTTCATTCGCATAGAAACAAACACAGCCATTGTGTGCTATTCATCTCCAGTAGGTCCACCGACCCGTTCCCGCTGCGGGAAGCCCAGGTAATTTCCTGTTCTGATCTTTCTGAGTTTGAATTTAAGATGATCCAGTCCCACACAGAAGGTAGATGAACACCTGAGGGCTGAGCTTAATTTGATATAGAACATTAATCCTCCAAAGCTCCTCCTCATCTACTTTTTCATTACTAAACATCCATTCTTTTAAGGAGATCTGTAATTGCTCCAGGTTGACGACCAAAGAGTATTTTTAGGAACGGCTCAAAAGAGGACTTCATTGATTCGTTCTCTTTATACGAGTTGGATTTTTTTTTTCACGAGACAGGAAGGTTTATTCAAACCGAGTGTGCCATGACAACACTGGTCTGAAATAATGCTGCAGAATAAAAACGTTGAAATGATCAATCTCAATTATTTACCTCAGTTTGAGAAAATTCATTTCCATGTTGCATCAACATTTAACATAAAATGTTCACGTACCTCTATCTGGGAGCTGTTGTCTGTTTCTTCTGTTGACAGCAGGCCCGGGAAGCCGTCGGGCTCCTCCGGTTCAGGATCCTGGTCCTGCTCCTGACTGGCCCTGTTACTGTCCATGTTACGCGGTTTTGGGGGAAGCCATCTCCTCCACCGGTGGCTGTACAGCTTCACATCCACCGCTGCGTCCTCATCTCCTGCCTGCCCCTGCACGTATGAGTAAGAAACCCCTGGGGAAAACAGGAAAGGAAAGTGTGAACAACAAAACAAACTTTGTAAAAGATCAAATAAAACATCAGATGAGAGCCAAATCACCTTAAAGTAATAATTTCATGTCAATAAATGTACAGTAGGTGTATTTTTGCTGTAAATGGTGCAATACTACAACATGCTAATTAAATTAATGAATCCCGTGCTTGTCATACTGAAAAGGAAATCTGTCATATCTGTAGGTAGTACAGATGAAATAATTACACGTTACAATAATATTTTTTACTTTCACACATGCAATAGTCAAGTCAGAGGCGGGAACTGTTCCATTCATTAATCTTGTACCGCTTCCTCACAACTCGCTGTCTCTCCGTGGACCTGTTTCATTGCTTTGGGGAGAAATCTCTCTCCGCCTGACAGAGATGCACATTAACAACGACGCTGCAGCCATCACACAGACCAGTAGGCCACAGTCAGAGCCAGTCATCCCTATCCCTGAGTCTGAAATGAGACGCTGGTGACAGGTGAGAAATGGTGTTGTTTTAATGTAAATAGTGACTTGATTAACCGAGCCGGAGACAGATTGCTGGATCGGAGCTGAAATGTGCTGCGTTGTTACAAGAAAAGGACTTCCACAAGTGAAATGGGTCAGAATTTCTCCTGTTCTGTCCTCATGATCTTTGGTTAGGTAGGTGGTGGGTGGTTAGGGTGCATGCTCCCTGAGCAACGACTGCCCAGTTCGATTGCCAGCCAGTCGGACCTTTGCTGCACAGCTTTCCTGTCTATCTCCACTGTGACTATCTAATAAAGGCAGACACGGTGATGACCAATAACATTTTCCCTGCCACCCTGTGAGTGTGCAGGTCCTTTCCCTATAAACGGGTTCATCCACTCCTGCCTTTCAGGATCAGGCCAATAACAATTTTATAAGGTCAACAGCTCTTCCTGTTTCAGTTAATGTACAATTGCCCCTTTGAATTTAACAGTTCATGTAGTACACTTTTACCAAACGTACTGTAAATCATGGCCGACCTGGCGACACATCAAATTCTTTCTTCCTTAGTGGTCCTACGAGTGCGATATACACATGTTCTCCATTTGCTTACACCTGTTTCTCCACATCATACAGACGGCAGAGAAGGTCTGTTTATCTGTTAGTCCTGTGATGGACTAAAGGCTTGTTTCCCTGCTTTCAGGCTGACGCTCAGCATGGCTGGATAAGCTCCCGCCCCTCGTGACCTTAATAGGATTAAGCGGTGAGAGACAATTAGCAATAAACTTCATTTTCATAGCACTCATCCGGACGCAACATTTATAAAAGTGCTTGCGTGCTGTTGCAGCAATGCAAATTGCTTTGGCTTTAGGAGAGAGAGAGAGAACTTCTGATTCCTCTGCTGTTGTTATATGTTGCTTCTCTTTCACAAGAGGTCACTGGGTTTAACTAGCAGAGTCCGTTTTTCTCTCTTCACTCTGTGTCTTTTTCTCTCACGCTCACATCTCGTCCTCCTCGTCCCCCCCCCCCCGCCCCCCACCCCGGGCCCCCGACCAGTGGTTCCCTCAGAGCAAGTGGAGAGGCTTAAGATGCTAATTTAGCCAAAGAGGAGGCTGACAGATTCACTTTATAATGAGCGTCGGCAAAACAAGAAGCAGAGAGAAAAATCTGCTCACACAGGTTGGTGTTGATGTACACTGGAAGAATTCAACAGAGCAGAGTATGACACCGGTCTCGGATGACCGCAACTGTTTCTGGAGAACAATTAAAAGTCACCTTCAGACATTTCTGTCACACAACACAAACTGAAGCCAGAAATCTTGGTGCCGTTATGGGACTCGGACCAAAATTTGAACATCCATATTAAGACAATTTGGGAACTTGAAGCAACAAATTAAATACAGGAACTGTTTTCTGCTTTCAATGTCTAAAATTAGTTACAAAATTTAAAAAAAAATTATGTTAAAGCAAAAACTCATCACTTGTAAGGACAAATTTTACAGGGCTTTTTATCACTGAGCTGTAATATGACAAGAAAGACATTTCAGAGTCAGGAAATGAACTGAAATGGCTATTGGTTTTGTCAGTCTTCCCATCATATCTGTACAGTATAATATAATTTCAGATGAAAAGTAACAGCCCTAAAAGCCATCAGTGGTCCCAAACTACCAATGTTACAATTCGGATATAGATGAATAGGGCAGTCTTTGGAGAATCTCTCCAACAGCTATTTAGACCAACTCTTTACTCACTTTCTCACTCTCAGCATACCTCTAATACTTCCCGACACTTACTCAATCCTTAATGGTCATTAGTCACATCCATGCGGACAAAGTAGCCCAGAGTACTTCCTGTCAACACCAGTGATATACTCTAATCCAAGAGGCACCTACACATACTGTTCCACTAACGCATAAACATCTATTCTCATCTTTTAAAGGTTCCTTGTCAGCTCTTCAATATACGGTGGAAAGCTGGCAAACAGCGGATACTTAAAAATACACCATGACCACAACATAGGGGCCTTGAACAAATGGCTGCTCTTTTCCCAGCATGCCCGTCTTTGAATGGCCATGATGAGTCACTCTTTAAAGGAGCACATACACCTGCATTTCTCTTGTGAACACCACCTCTGTGACGGCAGAATATCTTATTATCCAGGGGGGGAGGCTGGGTCTTTTGTCAAACATTTGGGAAGGCACTAAGGACCGACCCCTGAGGGACACCTAAAATAAACCCCCAGCAGGACAAGGCTTCTCCCCGGGGTGAGACTGTTTCTCGGCTTTTGTGTGAAAGAAAATCTTTCCCGTCTGCGTTTCTTTCAGTGCTTCTGAAAGCCCCTGCATACCTTCACCCTGACTCTGTCGAGCAGCCTTGTTGGCCAGACTCACGCCTGTCATCACCTCTGATTCACAAACACCAGAGGGACTGTAATTTGGTTCCACCTAAAGCCTCTCAAGGACTTTGAGGCGGTCATAAAACCGCAGAATAAAGGTGCTGTCTGCACCCCCTTTCTTTCACTCAGTTACTGCTTGTTTCCCCCCTCTTTACTCTTGGTTCCCACCTGACTCAGTGTTGCTGACAGGAGATCGTCACACATGACTGGCAAGTTGACGACGTGGAATGCTTCATTGCGTTTTCGCATGCTATTGGTCTGCATAATTTCAGAAGAGACAGATACATTAAAAAAAAAAAAAAAAAGAAGTTACATCCCTCAACAATTTCTTAGGCTTCCTATCTCTGGCTGTTGGCGTGCTTAATTTAGTGCCTGCTGAAATCTGCTTTATCAGACTCTGCCAAGCGCTGTGGAAGACCTTCTCTCGCCGCGGTTGTAACACTGCTGACTCTGTGCATCGACTCACCAGGGTCAACGTGGGTTAAGTTCATGTAACTATTGCAGAAAACTTGGACTTTCTGGTTCTGTGCATGTTTGCTTTAAAATAAAGAAGAAAAATGCACCAGCAGCTCAGATAATTTGGGTAATTAAAGGATCTATTGTTGGAAGTGCACAGAACAAATTCTCCCATAACGAGCAGACAATGTGATGAACAGTATCGCTTCACGTCACCCGACAGAACAATTAAATGTTTTTCTCCATTCAGCTTCTTGTTCTCGTCATTAGCAATGATTCATTGTGAACATTTGTCAGAAGAAGCGCTCACACACACTTCAGAAGAACTTGGTAATGCCAGCAAACAATGAAGCGTTCAGAAAAAACAATAAGGACATAAAAAGTACTGTTTCTTTAAAGGGTTAATTCACACAAATGCCAAAAGACATGTTTTTGTAAACTGAGTCCGGCCCGAGTTTTAAGATGTCAAGTTTTCACTGAACACTTCAAATATTTCTAATAATTTGTATTGGATCACACGCCTGTTAGAAATCTCCTGGAAAAAAAACACAGTCTGAGCCAAAGAGAAGAGGTCAAAGAGAATGAGCAATTTCATTGAGCTGGGTGTATGCAGGAAATGTTTATTGCATTTGTAACAATGGAAATATGTCCATCAAAATTTCACAGAGACCAATATGATGCCTCTGAATGGCTCAGTTTGTCTGCTAAAAGGAACAAAACCCCAAAATATTAACATTGAGAATGATACAAAACAGAGAAAAACAAATTGTTATATTTTGAAAAGCTGGAGGGAATCTTTGCTTGATAATTATGTGATAAACAGTTGATTTTTTTAATCAAAATCATAAATTCCCTGCTATGAAATGCTTTAAACTTTGTTTATTAGCATAATGTATGAAGTTTCAGCAGATTGAATCAATTTATTAATCAACCAAAGTCTAAAAGAATTTTAATATCTAATGTTAACATATGAGCAAGTTTGTGCTTGAGGTTGTATTACACTTTGGACTGCCAACGAGCAGACAGGTCAGAGTTTATGACCCCTCACAAGATCATCTCAGAGCAAGACCAAGGGCACTCTGTTAAAACCATGAAAAACCCTAAAGTGAAGAGGAAGAGACAGATAAGACGATACACTAGATTTGACTGATGACTTAATAAAGTGGGTTAAAAAGGAGGTGGCTGCTGGTTTGATCTTGTTACGAACAAAATGTGAATTCTTCCAGAGCCGGTTAACCATGCCTCGGCATCTCTGATAATAGATCATGAATCACATGCTGCAAATTAACTTTCTCCTTTACTGAATTATGTAAATGCACATAATGTGAGGAACCAAGTAATCTGACCGCAGACCTTTCAAATCTGTCGCCCAAGAACATACTGCTGTCTCAAGACAAACTCCAGACATACAACTGTCTGAAATTATTATGCAGAGCACAAGTGGGCTTTTCTGACTTGCCGTGTCTTGCATTTTACACATTCTCTCTTGAAAACGCAACATGTCATTAAGCAAACACATAAAAGTGAAAAGCTGACTGCAGGAGAAAGTTGAACACAGGCAGACAGAGAGGCAGCACCTGCAAACCAGATCCCGTTTAAGACAGAGCTCGTAAAGCATTGAGCATATATCTAAATACGTCTAAATCTGAGATAATCAGAGCTGGAGACGAGTTAAGACATGAAATTACATAGTGCAGCAGTGCACAGAAGAACAAATGAACAAAACAGAATTCCTCTCACAGAAAAGCCTCTAAAATTAATTCATTTCCACGTTTTCCACAAAGATGCATTATCAGTTTCCCTCCAGAGAGAAGCATCGAGTGAGCTTCCTGCCTGTCAGGAACACTTCGTTTCACTACAGATTTGTGTTGCCAACAATTAGTCACATCTTTCTAAGTCAAAGCACTGCAACACAAACATCCCCCGGGGCGACCGCTGCCTTTTTCTGAGACATAATAACCTGCTGGCTAAAGATATCACATTGTCGATATTATTCTGCAATTCTGATGTCTCACTTCAGTAAAGACCCACGACTGGATTCAGGGTTCCTTTTTAATAGAATCAAAGCACTTGTTTCACAATTTGAATGAAAACGCTATGGGACAAACCTCGTGTGATGAAAACAGTGACTTGTAATCACTTTTGTTGATATGCTTGTTGAGCCTCACAGAATAAACTTTATCAGAATGGCTCCTGGCAACACCAGAATCAGCAAACAAACAAAAAGACTGGAGAGCAAATGAGAAAAGAGGCAGGGAGCTATAAATAAAAGCTAATTTTCTAACTTTGAAAGTGTTGTAATTATAAGCTGCAGAGAAGGAAGGTGGAGGGAAGCCATTAATAAGAGACTAATGCATTTACAGGGAAACATGGCGTCCGTGAAGGAGACAGGTGTAAGGACTGCATGTTAGAGGAAGGAAGGTGGCCAGAGGCAAAGAGATGGAGGCGGAATTAGGAGGTAGTCCTGCTTAAGGTCCAGTGATTTTTAATCGAGGATTTAACTTGGAGGAACATAACTGTTTTTTATAGGGGGCTTTGTAGAGAATTGCTAATTCCCCCCATCCGAGTGTCTGCTCAAAACAACTAAATGCACTGGACACAAAATCCGAGCAGGCGAAGCCACAAAGATCCCAGAAACATACCCGAGTGCACAGTGTCAAACCCCAAAACACAGGGTTTAAAGTGCTGGAGTCAACCATCATGGAGTCTGCTGTCACCGCCGTGGCTTTCTTTCTGTAATTGGTGGTTGTCTTGGCTCTGGCATTGGTCAGTGCAGGAAATGCATACAAAAATACTTTGGCAAAGAGACAAAGAGACAAACAGACAAGCAGGGAGGGCTGCCGGCAGCGGGATCACAAAGCGAAGAGTGCTTCCTGAGTGACACAGGAGTTTAGAAATTCTGGATTCCAGTCAGGCGCAGTGTCTGTCTCATATTTTAGGAGGTTGAGTGATAGACTGCAGGACGATGAAGCGCTGCTGTTGGCTCTCATTCCACTTTTCAACTGATTCAACGGCTCAGGAGCCCCCGAGGCCTTGAATCACTCCACCATGAGAGGTCCCGGGCCTGGCAGGCAATGTATCAACGGACACTGGACCTCCTGCAACAGATTATTTCTCCTCCCTCCAGTGCAGACCATTACCCGTGGTGGTAATATTACTGTATTCTTACAGGTCACAGGCAAAAATCCCTGCTGAGAAAAAAAACTCAGCATCCCTCACTCGGCCTAAATCTCGCCATGAAAACACGAAATCAGTTCCTTTCACTGTTCCCACAGTCCTCTAAGTGCCTGCTTAACAGACCTTAAAATTGGAAATGGTCACATCTGTAGCAGTGAATAGGGAGGGATAGGCAGGACAAAAACCTGCACTTTCATTCTGATACGCCACATCACAAACAATAGCCTTGCCTTTATCCTGCAGGTTCACACACTCCTCAGCTGAGTTTCTGTGGAAGGAACCCGCCTACACGTCCAACATCTGAGACGTATTCGACACAATAATCTCTCTTTTTGTCCACTTACCCTCAAAAAACACTTGCCTCTCCAAGAATTTTTCCAAGACCTGATCTCTCCATCTCTTTAGCCTCGGAGGGATTTGAGGGCATGAACCCACTGACTCAGTTGTGTCTTCTATATTTCTGGCCAGCTACACATCTGCTACCACAGTTAGGAAGAACAATATTTTCTAAATATTTCTAACTGCAAAGATGGGTTTGGGTTCAACTCCAATAAAGTTTCTTCAGTCATATAAAACAACAAAAACTGACCAGAGTCTGTTTCCTACAGTATTTAAAAAAACCCATCTTGACCGCTCCCACAGAACCACAAGATTAAACGCTGCCACAAAGGTGATAGAGCCAGTTATTAAAACCACTGACTCAGCTACTTATCTTTAGCACAAATAGATACCATTCCTCATGGCATTTTTCACAGCAGGCATTTTGACTTGTCATGTTCGGAAAAACACATTCACAATGGCTCTGTTCAAGTGTCCCAGTAACTGTGAACCTGTTGAGATTCAGAGGCACGAAGGACCCTATTGCACAAAACAGGAACAGGTTTTCATAAAACAAAAGGCTTTAATAACTAGAGGCAGGGAATCCAAAAACAAAGTGTGTCTACTGAGGATGGATCCTAAAAAGAACTGAAGCGGCAAAATAAAATATAAAAAACATACTCAAACTAACTAGGACACATAGTAAATAAACTAAGGCTAAACAGTCACAATGAACTAAAAAAGACGTAAATTTCAAAAAGACCACCGAAGAGTTCAAACACTAGGGAGAGGAGGACAACAAGGGACAGATGAAACTAATCAGGGCGGGGAAAACAATCGCACAGGGGGAGGAAGTGAAGTAGACCAAGACACAGGAGTTTGTGTTTTCTCACATTACACACTTCATAAAAAAAAACACACCACGGGTCATTTTAGACTTATTGATTAAGATGGGTGCTTCAAGCTAAATGATCATGTCTACTTCTGTCGCTCTAAAAGTAATCAATCCAACAGGTGATTCAGAGACAAACAATGTTCATGTGAGAGAAATATCACGCCCGGTAGTAGACAGCGGCGCTTTAACTGAAGATTGATTACCTGTCATGTGGAGAGGGCTTGTTCTAAGTGTGTGTAGATTTAGATGTGCATGTGTGTGTGTGTGTGTGTGTGTGTGTGTGTGTGTGTGTGTGTGTGTGTGTGTGTGTGTGTGTGTGTGTGTGTGTGTGTGTGTGTGTGTGTGTGTGTGACTCGTCCTGAAGGTGGAGAGTGATTGAGTGCCAGTGTGAGTGTATTAACCATGTTTCTTCCACTTTCCCTCTGGGCCGAGGACTCCAAGCGAGGCCAGACGGGGCCCTTTGGGCTTGTCCTCATCCTTCCTGCTAATCCATCAGCATCACCAAGCCTCCCACCTCTCCACCCTGCCAAACCCTCTCCACACTCCAATGTTCTCTCGCTGAGCGCCGTGTAAACACATGCAAACGGGTCCAACTTGGAGCCCGATGGACCTGCCATTTCCCACAGTCAAATAATAAAAAAAAAGAGCACAGCTGTCTGAGGAGGAGTGTGATGTGGCCAATTGGGGCAATCGTTATTTAAAACATTATTGTTGATTATTTCAAATATAGCGTCATTTAAGATGACATGTCTTGACATGTTTTTGAGTAAATCAAGTCTGGCTACAACGATTATTTTCTTTTTTTCTCAATAAATCTGTCAATTATTTAGTCAAAAGTTTAGTTTATAAAATATCAGAACATAATAAATTTTTGTGAACAAAATGCTGAGAGAAAATGTCAAGCTCGTAAAAGTTAACTTCAACTGATTAGTCCTCGCATGTTAACCATTAGCTGGCTAACTAAAAAGGTTCACCAAAACTAGCTGTAAATGTTGGATAAAAAATACATAAAGATTAACTTATTTAACAGATAATTTTAACCATAAACAATGAATATTACAAATGTATTGTGAGTTTACCAACACCACACACTCCTCTCAATATTTTATAGTTTATAATTATTATTATTTTTTTTTTTAAAGGTTATTAGCAGCAGCAGGATCTTAACTAAACTTTGATTTCTTTTGTTTTTGACTAAATCGTCCCACTCCTTACATGTTTTCGTCAAAACTTTTCAAAAACCTTATTTAAGGCATCACTTCCAAAAAGAGTAATTTCTGTTCTGATTTATTGCTAAAAACAAAAAAAAAAGGCTGTCGGCTATACTGTTACCAAATCTTGTACTGATATCAGCTTTAAAAGTGTGGTATCTTTGGGACTCTGCTTACTTTCTCTTCCATATAAGTGCCGATATGAATCTTCCCAAGTTAATTTTACCCTGAGTACAGTGTCTAATCCATCATGGTGATAAATTCAACCAACAACACGTACTGCGGTTGTTAGACTGCACAGTTGGTCAATTTTAAGTGCAGGCCTCATATTCACTTATGAAACTCCTTATAATCAGCTAATTTGCTCAAGCCATAAATACTTACCATATGAGTAATAGAAAAACTCTTAAATAAGATCTTGATGTTTTCCCAGTAAGCAGATGTAACCGGGACTTTTTTAATGTTCTTCAAAATTATGTTGAAAAACATATAACAAACCGCTTAAAACTTGCCAAATTCCATATCTTCCCACCTACAGCCTACAGGCAAAGCCAGCAAAAACAAAAAGACTGAATATACCAAAAATCCAGATCTCCAGCTTCCCACAGAAGCACACCAAGATGATATATATTTTAAGACTCCCTTCTGCTGCTGTACATACTGAGCAGAGAGAGAGAAACAGTGGACCATTCCCCATTTCTATCGCTGCCAAACCCCTATCGGCACATTTCATGTATCTGTTGACAAACTGCGAGCCACATCCAAGTCACACACAGTCTGTAATTGCTTCAACCTCCTGCCATTCAGCAGTGGAGACTTAAGCCACTCAAAGGAAATCAATATTAAATAATTGTTTACAGCACAACCTCCTTGCCTCGCCGGGAGTTTTGCTGCGTAGAAAATGAGACCTACAGCATGGCGTGTCGCAGAACAGACGGCCGAGTCTGTCCAATAAATGACATCATAAACGGGGATTTTGCATGTGCAACAGTGTATCTGGTGAAGACTCTCAAAACGTTCATTCAATTAGAAATACACAGGCAAACATTTGCATTGCTTTGCACTGATTTTGTCTTCACCTCCTGTTCAAATTTCTAATTATGCAGATTTACCAGAGACAATATTAATGTGAGCTTTGCGTCGTTATTTTTCACGACAAGGAAAACGCTTGAGGGTTTTTCTACTTGTTGAAGCTTAATTAAATCCATTAAATATATAATTCATCACTTTTCTCATTTAATTTACTTCCTGCACTCTTCCTGGTGATTGTAATGGAACCAAAATGACACTAGCGACTGCAAAAGATTATCAGGGGACTCGAACTATCTAATAAACACCTCAGCTTTTTAATTTCTCTGGAAATAGTTTGAAATAATTTCTTCAGGAATTACCCTTCTCAATGGAATTTTAATTGCTTTCTTGGAGATAAGAGTCTTAACTATTTCATCCAATTCAGCAGTTTTTCAGTATTATTGGCAAAGACAGACGAAGAGATGAAGAGAAAGGTGATCATGTTGGAAGATAGGAGGCGAGTTTATTGGTAAGGTCACTGTGGCTGAAATAAAAAGGGAAGGAGAGAGCAGGTCATTTCGGTTTATCACTCCCGGTTGCAAACATAAGACAGCTGTGTATGCAGCTGCAGGCTGTTAACATGTGTCTGGGTCAGAGCATCCACAAAATAGTAAACTCTTAAGTTAAATCCTTAAAACAAGACGGGGAACTCGTGAGCTCGTGGTTACGACATGGGACATTGTGCGCATGGTATGCTGGACGTTAAAGTGGTTAAGTCGTGAAAAAACTGCTGCGAGGAAACAGCAACACGGACGGTGTCTAGAAGCAACAGAGGCTAACAATTTTGCAAGCTGGCAGAAACAAAATGCAGGAAATGCAAAGGAATGCTAACAGAGAGAGAAAGAGGTCGGACTTTCCTCAGACGGATTTGCTTAATTACGAAGAAAAACTCCGCATGACTAAAATTCCCAAATATTAGCATTCACTCCAACACAAAACGAACTTCCACAGAGACCATGAACTGGCTTGGAATTCAGTTTCTCATAAGGTGACCTGAGACTTTCTGGAGGCTGCCTCGTCCCCTTCGGGGTCAAACACTGACAGGACAGCCGCTCACGTGGATCACATCAGCAGCCTTGTTGACGCTGTCCCGTCAGACGGCTGCGTGCGCTGATACGCATGTTGGTGGTAAAAGCCGTCCAGTGTTAATGGGGGGTGAAATTAGCCGACTAACGAGTTTCTGTTCCTGTCTGCGGTTTGCCCCATCGATTCCTCAAATGTCTGTATTGATTCAATCCAAACATATTTCTGACCCCTGTAGAGGACACAGGAGTAATTGTTCACTTCAGGACGGATGGCGCCGTTTGTCTTGTACAGCTGAGCCTGGCTGCACCAAGGCTTTAATAGAAACAGACAGTTCAGTGCCCTCTGATAAACAGCCTGAGAGACACTGGGTTTGAATGCAAATGGGACACACTTTGTTCTTAAATATCTTCCAACTTTCTCTCCTCCTGTTTGTCCCTTTCCAATTTCTTTCTAAAGCGATCAGTTTGGATGAGGGTCAGTTTGCGCCTCCTGAGGTGATGATGAGGAGGGGAGGAAGAGGAGGAGTGTCTGCGTTGTCATTTGGGTAGAGAGATTGATGCATCTTGGCAGTCGAAACCCACACTTACAAACCCTCAGGATTTTCCCAGGAGTTGAACTACGAACGATGCCTTTGTTTTGGCCCAGAGTCGACGGGAGCGTCTCCAAATCAGCCAGTGGGAGATTCATACTCACACCTATCTGAGCTCTGGGCTCTCTTGATTTAGAGGGAAAAGCTGCTTTATTTGTGAGGATGGATTGAAATCTTCAAGTCCAGGGAGGGAAAAACAATGTTTTTTGGCAGATGCTTCTACTTTTAATGCAAATTACAGAAAGTTAAATCCATATGTGATGTAGTAAATTGCTTTCTTTCTTCTTATTTGTATAGCTTTTAGTGGAAGAGATCTGAATTTTGATCTTTGTTTATTAATAAAAAAAAAAAAAAAAAAAAAAAAAAAAAAAAAAAAAAAAAAAAAAAAAAAAAAAAAAAAAAAAAAAAAAAAAAAAAAAAAAAAAAAAAAAAAAAAAAAAAAAAAAAAAAAGACATATTTCATAAAACATAGATTAGTTTTGGTCCAATGTATCTGCCAGTAAGACCTAAGGTGTGCAAGAACGTTGAAGAAATCTATATTTATTTATAAACCTCACAATAAAGTAGGCTGCACAGTAAGGGAGTTGCAGTTTGGTTGCAGAATCATGATATCTTATGGGAAAGCGGCGCTCAGAACCCACTCTGGCTTTGAAAATCTCTCTGTTTTGGGACTTTCAAGTGTGACAAGTATGCCTCAACCCCCCCACTCTCCATGCCATGCTTCTGGGCACGCTGCCATTAGCACTGGGCCCCATGTTCAGCCTCTCTGGCTTCATTGATCAAACTCAGGGGGCCCCAGGCACTGACACAGCCTTGGCTAACTTCTCCTCCTTCTCTAGTGGAAAAGATTTTCAGATCCTTTACCTAAGTAAAACTAACAATATATTAAAGTAAAAATACCCAAGCACAGGTAGAGATGCTGCATTTGTAGTTAAATAAAAGGGGTGTTAAATGCAAAATCAGCTTTAAGTATTACATTATGCATGGTCTGTTTGGAAAAGGCGGACTTGGGTCCAGATCAGGCGTAACTCGGCTGCACATCAGGTGTTGAAATTCAGGTGAATTTGGTAGAATTGCACTTGAGAATATTTAGAAGAGGTTCAATAACATGAGTGTCACTGACTCAGTTTTGAGGCTGTTACATACAATAACTGCAGTTTTGATTATCAAATGGTGCTCTGGCCTGGTGATAAAGAAGAACACTTACTGTATTTTAAATTTCGCCGAATCTTCTTCGATCCATGAAGCTCAAGGTTGTTTAATTTGGCTTTACACTTCTGTAGCTGATTTCCGATGAGGCTTTCGGGTTTTGAGGTGAAAATAGCCTGAAATAGCCTCAGGCTGACGTACAGCACTCCAATCCAAGCAACCCCATTATGACATTTTCACACCTATAGATGCATTTTTCAAGTTCGAATCGATTTAAGAAATTGTGAAGTTGAACATTTTTCCAACTGGTTTGGTGTCTTTTAACTCCCCCCCCAAAAAATCCAAGCAAACCAAAAGGCATCAAACGAGAGAATTTGCACTCTGCTCATTAGTCAAATGTGTCTGGAGCAGGAGCAAGAAAGTAATGAATCCTGTGTAATAGTTCCTGTGCTCTGGACGAGAGCATATTTCTGTGTGAGAAACATCACTGTGCAATCTAACATGGAGCAACAGCAGAGTTGGAATTTGCTCCTAACTGTGGTAATTATCTGGGCGATAAAACAGGCAAAACCATAGCGGCCGAATGCCGAATGCCCTTCGAGGAAAGGTCTTAAAAATCCCATACTGCGTCCCATTTTGCATAAAAGACGTGCTGCCTTCAGACCACAGAGCATAAAAGGGGAGATAATACGGAGCATGTGCAATAACATGCTAAGGTTTTGGAGCCATTTAACTCAAACTCGTGTCATCCACATGGTCGCTGGTTTGGATCCTGGTCAGATTACGTTCCCACCACAAACCGCTCCAGAGTTCGTTGAGGACCAGACAATGACCACCTCCTCTCAAGGGTCTCGGTGTGGTTGTTTTGGTCATCACCCAAGTGTTCACACCTGCCCAAACGAATCGCATCAGAGGGGAAAACGAACCCGAGTCTGATTTAACCGGACTGAAAAGCGAAGGCGTGAAAACACCCTTAGTTACTTCCAACTGCTGCCCGTCCCAAAACGTACAGCTGCTGTACAGAGGACATATTCAGAGGCAAATGCTTAGTGACTAACAACAAGAAGTGGCGATGCATGAATAAAACATTAATAAACCTCACGGCGGTGATAACCTAAAAACCCTCAGCCTTTTCCAAACACATCAGATGGAATACGTACGGCTCTGCTCAGAAACAGGTGGGAAACCAAACTCACATTGTGACTGAAGATTTTTGCAGATGATGTGTCAAGATAGGAAGAAAAGCAGGTCCCCCACATGACAACCTGAGAAGGAGGTTTTAAAAGCAGCCACAGTTGAATGTGGCTGTATGCTGGGTTATGATGAAGGAGGGAAGCAGCACGAAGGCGAGCTGTCAGAGCCACTGTGCAGGGATGGGAGAGGAGGCCCTGAGGGGGTTCAACGCTGGGCATTGTCACTCTGTTACTCTTGAGCTGCTGCAGGAGACGCAATCCTCCAACTTCACACTAGCTGTCTCTGAGGATTCAACCCCAGGAGAGAGACTGCCGGGGGCTTTACAGGCAGAAAACACAGGCTCTATTACTCTGAGACACACAGGGAGCCTCTGCAGTACTGTACCTGACAGAGAGGTAGTCTCCCGATGCCACTATTAATCTTTTCTTAAATAATTCGTCGCTCTAAGAAGTGAGCTGCCCAAACTGTCAAAAGCGAATGATTATTATGAGGTAATGATGGCCGTTTGGGCAGCGATTTGAGCAGCCCTTCATCTGTTTCTAAAATGTCTCAAGTGTAATTCTGTCCTTGGATACAGAAGACAAAGTTTGTTGTTTGACAAGGAAAATAATTGCAGCATTAGCATACCATTACTGGCTGGCAGGGATGCAATAGATCAACAAGACTTTGGTCCTGCTCCAAATGTAGCCATGATATTTGGCAGATAGTGAGATTATACCCGCTTTCTGTAAACGATTTCCCATCATTCTCCGACTGAAAAAATAATTTCAAGAATATTGATCAAAGTCTAGAAGACACAAAACAATTTCATTCATTTCTTTTGCCGGGGAGTATTCAGTCTGAAGGCAGCTTCTATCTATTACATCAGATTTCTTCAAACACAGAGGCAAAGAAAATCCCCCCCCCCCCCCCAAAAAAAAAAAAAAAAACCTGCAGAAGGATATGTCGCCACGCATAAGCAAGATTTGGTGATTTGTCTCGGATAACAGCACTTCTATAACCTATCCTCTGTGGGTCACGAGAAGTACAGACAATGAGGCCAGGTAGGTTCTGTACAGACCTGTCCCACAGCAGCACATGACCGTGTAAAACTGCATAATGATGCCTCTGACTCATTTACAGACTCTATAAAGACAGTAGAGTCGTGTGTTGGGCTGTTGCTCCCTTTAATCAATCTACTGTGCTGTGTTTATGATCCCGTCAGCTGGAGAACTGGTTCACCGCCCAGACGCAAACCTGCAGAAACACGCTGGAGAGAGACAGCTGCATCTCTTGATCTTGAAGATGACCTTGACTAACAAGATTGTCCACATGCTGAAATATATTCAGAGTCTCTGCTCTGTCTCTCCTCTCTTCTGTGTGATGGCTTACATTGAAGCAAGTCAGTTATTTCATGCCAGTTATCATCAATCTGTACCCAGTGTCGTGATGACGCACACCTGGATAAGAACTCACAATTTCACTCATTCATACATTTAATACAATGCAGATAAGCAAGCGAACATACATTCTCACCCCGACTGTCATGTTTTTATCCATCTACAACTTCAAGTTAATCAGCACATGGAGACCTTGGCCTTCAAATGATTTACTGTATAATCTGTCATCACATTCAAGCATGCAAGAGGCTTCAATCGACAAGACATTTAACAATATGGTCACATAACAACAGTGCTATTACCGGTTTCAAAATCCTAGCCTCCCCCTCTTTTGCAGTCTCTGATCTGAGTGCTGAATGGTCAGCAGCTTTTTTTGTGGTTACACAGAGTTGAAAAATGTTCAACTTGAGATAAAACCCTGCGGTCGTCATTTTCACTTTTTACCCAGTTGTCCAATCACAATGAAGGAGGGGCTGGGCATTTAAACACCAACACTGGTCGCTGATTGGTCCGCCCTTCTGGTTGATCCACTGCCTGAGCAAACGCTAACAATACGAGCAGCGGGACCAGAATATAATCTGAGTGAGGAAAACTGAAGCTCTGAGCAATAGTCAAACGGAGCAGAAATCCTACTTCTACAACCATGCAGAGGCATAATTAGTTAATTTTCTCCTAAGAGGAAAGAGCAGCAGTTTTAGACCTGAGGAGAGTTCAGAGTCTTGCTCAAGGGCACTCAAGCAGGGTCGCTACCAGACCTTTCTCTGTTCCTACCACCAGTTGTTATGCCATGCTGTTCTAAAACCCGAGTGAGAGCACTTTATTTATAATGAAACACCTACACTCTGCATGCTATTCAGGGAAAAATAAATGAACGTATTTCTGGCCAAAACAGCTGAAGCTATCCAGAACTCAGGAAAGGCTGTTTAGTGACTAACAAAAGCCTTCACATCTGCAGGAGAGGGAAAGGGGAGTAGTGGAAAAAAACAGGGCCAGACGAAAACAAGACATCTGTAGAAAATTCAGCTTTTTTGAAAGGGGGGCGGGGGGGGCCTCAGCTTTTCATGACAACAGTGGAGGCTGCAGAGCGTGGGCTCCGTTTGCCTACAACCATGTAGATGTGCGTGTCAACTATTACTGTTTTTTTCGCGTGAACGATGAAGCAAGGGATAAAGAAAAGCAAAACGAGCGTCAAAATCGAGGCAGAATATCGCTGACATGAGAAACAGTGACAGGGTTCGTCTACAGACAAGGATAGGAATCCTTGAAGTTAAACTTTGACCTCTCGTAGAGCTCCACTCTTTCTGTAATGTAACATTTAGAGTCTATTGGCTCACTTCAGATGACCTTGTTTTACAGCTGAATCGAGGTTATGAATCATGATGGCTGAGAGGAAACAAGCGTCGCTCCAGCTGTTCGACTCGATGAGCTCAGACTGTTCAGAAGTTCCTAAGCAGCTCGCCCTCACATTCCCTCACCAAACTCTCTCCATGTCCTTCTCTGTTTATTATCCTCATTACAAGGCCAGAGCTCGTATTTTTCCTCAACAGATGTCCTTCACTCTTTCCCTCCGAATGCCAACATTGTCACTGGAACAGCTGACGGAAGGCTTATCAACAAGAATATGCTGTTAAATGGACTTATTACGCTATCTGAGTACTCAATAAAATCATGGAAATCCTCCAAATTCAAGGACCAGTCGTAAACACACAGCATTTGACAGATTAAGTACGTCCACAATATGAGCAGATAACCTGTGACCACCGAGACAATCAGGTCATCGTAGTGATGTCACTCCATAAAAGAAAGTTGCCCTGACCGACAGGGTCAAATTATCACCGTCAATCCACTTCAGCAAACGGCACAGAGCGGGATAGCCGGGGTGTCAGGGAGACGGGGCCTTTCATTACCTTCCTGTCAACCTGATTGTAGCCTCATATCAAGCCGGATGTGTTGCCTGTCATGTCTCGGCATGGGCCTGTCACTGCAAATCTGCCACAGGACACAAACACCCCGGGGGTGAAGCACAGAAGTCTGCGTGTCACCCGGACCAGACTAGGTGATTTACCTGCTGCATGTATGCTACAGAGAAACGACCTGAGGGACCGCAGATAAGCACAGACAACACCAACGCATGAAAAGTGAACTTCAAAACCAAACTACCTATTGTAAAATGCATCTCAAGCGACAAATGGTTCAATAAGATTCAAAGAAACACGTCTGAGTTTTTCTGAGCATGACACATTTTGTTTTCAAAGGAATAATGGTCAAATTAAATCCCTGCACGACATTAAAAACACCTCTTAAAAAAAAACCTATAATCAACATTTTTAACTTAACGATTGATTTTATGTGTAACAATGTGTTGCTAGTAGTTACTGATGATATGCTACTACATGCAGTTTTAGCTTCTTTTAGCTCTGTTTCGGCTCGGTGACCTGCATCTTCACAGTTTTGGTGAACTCCCACAGCAGTTTTCATTTGCAGCACGAAACCAGTTTCAGATAAAAGGATCTTAAAACCCTCAGTAGTTGGTGGAGACCAAAAAACGGAGCAAAAAGAAGAGGCAATGTTGGACTGTAATTTATGACGCTACCAGAAACACAACTCCATCTGAATGCTAATATTGATCAACATTTGCAGAACATGTAAAACAGATAACTGCTGACAAGTTTGTCATGTCAACTGAAAAGGTGATATGTCAGAGTACGAGAGGCAAAAAAAAGATCCAGCAAAGCACCTGTCAGTCCATTTGGTGGGAAAAGTCAACACATGTATGACCAGAATCAAAAACTTAGGTCATGTGACAAGTACAAGTACAAAAGAGTGTCTGAGTTCAGCAAGAGGTGAAACCTAAGGCACTTTACTTTCCATGCCAATCCTGTTTAAATTTCGTCCACTTTTGCATTGAAAAACAAAATCACATCATGTACATTCAGTATTTCTTCTTATCAAATGACGCAAAAGTCTTTGGTTCTTGTGTTTTTAGCCTCAATGCCTTCCGGGTAGTCGGGTTGATATGTGACTGACAGAGTCCTACCTTTATAAGCATGTACACCTGACCTTGCAGTAACTTTTCATGATGCACTCAGAAAGGCCAGAGTGGAAAGTATTTACATATCAAGATTGTCAAATTTATCTCCTCTGCTGAAGCTGACCCATAAACTTTTACGCGTTATGTGTTGTCAGGAGCTAATTGTACGGCAGATTTACAGTGACATTCTCTGAGGCTGAAGAGTCCAAAAAAAGCGGGAACACAAAAAGAGAGAGCATTTTTCCTCTGAAGACTGACAAACTTTAAGAGGATCCACTGACCTAAACAATCCTAAAAGCGCCCCAAGGCCCCTCTCTGTCAGTGGTTGTCTGCTGTAAACAAAGATTTATCTCTGCATGTCCAGAATCTGTTCCCTGCAAGTGCCAAGATGAAAAAAATAGACAACAACAAACCAGCAGCCAGCGACCCTGCGGGTTTACAGCATTTCTTTCTACGCTGACACTCAACAGAGAAACACATGCAGCACGAATGTTAATCATTGGCTCTGATTGTCAGGTCTTTGATGAGAAAACCAAATAATTTGAAGCTTTTAAGCTGCCCCCATTAAATTTTCAGGCAGTGTAATTACACGGGACACATTTATACCACTGAAAGTCTCTTCTGAAAAGCTTTCCAACAAATCAGTTTTCTCTTTAAATCAATTAGTCTCCCGTGGGACAACTTTCACCGCCCTGAGTGAACAGCAGCTGTAAAAGGTTATGCGCCTATTCAATCCTGTATTTGCTTATTGATTAGAAACCTTTCTTGGTGTTGGTGCGCCCACGTTTCAATTTGCCTATGAGAAGGATATTTGTCCAGGTTCTGTCGGTGAGTGCTTTATTTGACCGATGGCCGCCACCACAGTGTAAATGTGTTTGCCTCCCTCTCACCCAGACACAGAGATGGATTTAGCCAACGGGCTGCTGAGTCGAGGAGTCAGATAGAGGTCTTTTCTTGCAGCGAATGAAAGGGCAAGGGTCACGACATGTAATCATACTGTCTGCCTGCTGTCTTCTTCTGTTCCTCCACTCTCTGACTCCTCTATATTTAAGCACTGTTTTGCTTCTCAGCAGTCACAACATGCTTATGGTGGATTTTTTTCCGGTAAAGGCCTGAACTGAACTCGTCCTGGGGCTGTTAAGTCCTCTAACTCTTAATGAAACAACATCCAGTCATATTATAGACATCAAACTGTGTGGCAGCAGTTTAAAGAAGGTCTTCTTCTGTTCGAGAGGATAGTGTCACATTAACAGAGCGCAGTCTGCCCTGGAGGAACTGAGCTCAACTTTAGCCATCACCTTTGGGATGAACGGGAACACAGACTGCAGGGACTTAAACCACATTCAAACTAATCCTGGGCTCCAAAAAACAAAACTGGCTCGGCTCGTGAACCAGATTTATAAAATCATGTAGGGGGTTTCTATAACGCTTACTTGCAGTAAGTTTTCGAAAATGACGATTCGATATTCCCACCAACCTCACGTTGTGATTGGGCAGCTGGGTGGAGGTGAGAGAGGATCGATTGTTTTACTCAACTTTTGTGTCTTGTCTAAAAATGTGAATAGTTATCCCTGTTTTTAAATGACATGACGTTTTTTTCCTATGTAGCTGCTCGGAGCGATTATAAATGCTTTTAATTATCGGACAGGATGTTACAAACTAGTTCTGAGAGACCATAACTCGGCCTTTACTGAGGTGTAACTCAGCGTGCTGCAGTTTTAAATGTTGCAGCAAGGAATTTTAAACCTCTGCAGAGTTTTGGCATCTGATAAACCTCCATATGGATTTTTTTATTTACTTGACCGTTGGTACCTGTGTAACACGCCCCCCTGCTAGTTTCCTTGTAAAGCTGCTTTCTGTTCCAACATCAGTGTACTGTAAGCACCAGCATGAGACATGATGTACATTAAACAGATATTTGTAACTTTAATTAAGTCAGGGGTCATACAGACAGGTCAGATCATCTTACTGGGCTCCAGCATCCTTTACACAGTGAGTTTAATTTGCTTCCTTCACGAGCGCTATCAGATCTGTGAGGTAATTTATTCAATCAGCGGTCTGCATATATCCAGCCAGTGTCCATCCTGTCAATGGCTGGATATGTGACAGAAAGGTATTTGTGTTTTTGGCTTCTTCTTGCAGCATTATATAGATTCAAGACATTTTGTATTAATCAATTTATTAATCTCTGTACTATTCTGTATTTATTATTATTGATTGTTGCCTGTAAGCCAAATTGCTCCTTAAGGATATTACATTTTTACTTAAACCGTGTTGCAGGAAGCTTGTAGAAAGCCTAAAGTTGCAGAAAAGAGGATATGATTCAAGTATCATCAAACTTGTCTTTCTATATACTTTTGGCCATATTTTGTTATCAACAAAATTCACCACCAGAAACAGTCTAGCGTCCTCAGAGACCTATTGTGCGAGTGACTCGGCGTGATTTTAGTATGATATCGATTCATATCCTCTTTCTTCAGTGTGTTACCACTGTTTTATTGATTTCCAGACACTTCATCAGCACGAGCTATCAGCGGGTGAAAGACGGGCGACACAACTAAACTCAGATGAAGGACGCCGCAGCTGAAGACGACAAAAACGGTACTTCTGCTCACACGTCTGAAAAACTGGGGCGGAATGACAAATGAGAATAAGGAACTGGGTGGGAGGCGAAATGAGAGACAGAGATTGTGAGACACAGATAGGACGGAACATCAGATAAGACATGCAGGATGTGTGAATGCTCATAACCCATTACGTGACCACCGGCTTATTAAAAACACATCCTCAGTCGGTCGCTCAGGGTCATTCTGCCTTGTGGCAGCACAGGCGGCAGCCAGGTGGTCATTAGAGCTCTATTGCTAATCACATGTGACACAGGAGTATTAACAGGATGCCAGGACATCGGCTGGAGGAGGTCCTGACTGCATCCAGGTAACGAGTCAAAGACTGTTATTCTGTCGTTCGACGGGTCTCTTTACGTCTCGCTGATCTAAGATTTAAGATTGGAGACATGCCATCGTCTGTGGTGCCCTATTGACTGATTCAATCCTTTTGGTTGGACTAAAATCTAAAATCAATCTAAAATATTTAAAACGGGATATTTATATCGGATATCAAAGATTCATCATTGTAAAAAAAATGTTTTATGCAGTGTAAAACAATTTTTTTTTTAAATTCTGTTGTGCATTTGTTTTTGCACTATTTTCACTCCATATAAGTCAGAATGGCTAAAGTGGAGAAAAAAAAAGCTAGTTAGCTAAATTTGCTATCGTTAACAGGATTGCTAAAATTCACGTATTTTTAACATCAGCTCTTGTGTGCTGTTGTGTTTGTCCCACGTTATACAAAGGAGGAGAGGCTAGCTAGTGTGCCGTCTTTATTTTGTGGTCCAAAAGGAGATGGATTTAAGGCTCGCAGGCACAAGAACAAATTACCAGTAACAATATTCATAGAACAAAGAATAAATTTTTTATAATATTAGGAAATTTCACACACAAATAACTTACTCCTAAGAATATCACCAGTGTTAAAGGTGCTAAATGAGCAGACCTGACCTTCATCTTTATCTTTGCATCAATGACATTCTGCAAAGAATTCTCCCAAACGAATTCATCCTTTCCATAAATTTACACAAAATATACAATCAATAGCTGGCAGTTGCGGATGGCTGGCTGTGAAGTGGCTGCTCAACACCATCAAACTGTAGAAGGGCTCACATTATACACAAATTTACACACAGACAAACGCATGCAGGCAGACAGAGGAAGCATGAACTGATTATGACAATAAAACCTCCAGTTCATCTTTTTCAGCCCCAGTTGCTTGCAGAGATGATGTGCTCACAGTAAAACACAGTATTTCCCACAGCTCGTGATCTGTTGATCCGATCGTCTCCTCTGATCAGAGCTGATCCTCCGAATCACTGAGGAAAACACTCCCACAAACTCTCCGCACGTGGCTCTACATCCGAGAAGACAAAAGAAGCCCTGAAGCAGCAATGTTCTTCACAGAAAACACATGAACTGGCTGTTTTACCACTTTTCCTCCACCATAACTTAGCTTTTTAAGCTCGGTAGATGATCAATTGTTCTTATTGAGCTCAAAAAAGGAATCCTCTGTTGAATGGCATCTTTTTTAAGTCATCTCCTGCTTTGGTTGGTGTCTAATCCGTGATAAATTCAATTAGGGGTCACATAGCACCAGTAGTTCTCACAAGGATATTTCATATAGCATTTGAAGAAAAGGTCTGCGCGACTTCAAGTGACATATTAAAAATCCTGTTATGTCACCAACACCAGTCCAATTGGCTTTGTAGCAGCAGGGAAATGATAGATTACTGAAGAGCTGCCTATCGGGTGGAGGCCTTCAAAAGAAAATCTGCATGTCTGCCAGCCATTTGGGGCAGGCTCGTGGCAAAGAAGGACATCAAATAACTCATTTATATTCATTTCACCACCTCTCATTTTCAATTTTGGCTCCTTGTCGATAGATGGGATTTTCAGGGCATATATCTCTAGTTTGGCAGCTCTCTGGAGAGAGGGCATTTCATATTTGACCCCCATGTGTGCTGGAAAGCAGGTCTTTCATTTGATCAAGTCAAAAACAAAGCAGATAGAATATTTATGGCATCACTGATGTCAAATTACATCTCCACACCTCTTTATTTATGACTTTAAATAAATGTGTTTCGATGAAGTTGGGTTGGCAGCGAGCAAGTCTAAGTTGCAATGATGCAAAGTGTGTTGGCACCTTGAATAATTTCCGTGTTGGCGAGACCAGAGGCCGTCAGGTGAATAGGGACCGGCCAGACATTTAATCAATAGCTGGACCTCCTCAAGCCAAGACACATAAATGCTTTTGGTGGCTGTAGGACACCAGTGCGATGATAAACCTCTCAACACTAGCGCTAGGTCAGACAGTAACACCAAAATAAGGCTGGATATGCAGAGAAAATACTTTTTTTTTTTTCTATTTTACCTTTCATACGGAGGCGCAGAGGTGCAAAGCCCAATGACAGTAACAAGACGCAATAAAAAATAAAAAAATAACAGAAAAAATGACGTAAAAAATTCTAAAATTCTGTTTTTTTGTTTCATTGCTTTGTTTTATAAAATGTTGCACTTTCTGAAATGTTTTGTATTTCATTTTGTTTTTTTCTAAAATGTGTTTTCTGAAATGTTGTTTTTATTGTTCCATTTCCCAAACTGTGGTTTTTATATCTATTGTTTTTGTTTTTTTGTAGCGTTTTGTCCAGTGCTGTTGTTTTTGCATCTCGGGGCCTCTATACTTTTATGACCCCATGGGTGAATGCTAATCTTTTACTGTCACTCATACTGATTGGAGGGTTTCACCCCCACCTGTTTGAGAGAAAGGCACATTTATTTCCTTTGTGCAGTGGTATGAATAACATATTCATAATTAAACTGCTCACACTAATTGACTTTCCATCTAATTAGTGAATTCAGGGGCACAGGAGACAAAGGGTTTTAAATGGGAGTCAATTACTGCTTTATGATGCGGTTCGTGCTTCTGTCTAAGAATCCCGCCATAACAAAGGTTGTATATCACTTTCTGTGGGCAGGACATTGCTAGCAGCCTAACATGAATATATTTTCTCATTTTAATAGACACATTGCTGCTGGAAATAGTAATGCATTTCTGGACGACATATTTTACTTTTAGGTTATTAGTTATGCAGGAACATGTAAATTCCACATAGAAAGTCCCAGGCGGGTATCGAACCACGGACCTTTAGACTGTGAGACGACACCACTGACAACTGCACTACTGTGTTGCCTAGTAATGCATTTCTAAAGCAGAGCAGCTTAACAGTCTTAGAGGGGTGACAGAGTACTTCAGCAGGACTGGCCCAGATCTGAAGTGCATTCGCTCTCAGTGACACTCAGTGAGCAAATACTGCACATTTAGAGACGAGACCAAAGACCTATCAGCTCAGAGGGGGGGAATTATTGAGAGCCGCCCTCCCACTTTCTCCTCCTGCAAAAGCACTGTCCTTTTTTCCCTCAAAGTAAAAAGGACAGGAAAAGAAAAAGCTAAGTATTCTGAGGCATATTCATACTCAGGTTTACGTAACAAATACCTGTGTTTAATAGAGCAGTCAGACTGAGGCTCACAGCCCAGTCAATTTAGTGCTTGCGAAGCCAAACCAAGGACTTTGATCTATCGTGGCCATTAAATTCATGTGTTGTTGCCTTCTGGGTCATACCGTGTACACTTCACCACACCCAGACCTCCACTGATACCAGGACGCTCGCTTCTTGCAAGACTGTACAAGAAAACACAATTAATTCCCACAGTCATTTCAGGACAGACGACTGGATTAAGACCAGAAAGTGTCTAGTTACCTGGGCAGAGCATGAGAAGTGTTACTCGTCTCTCCCAGTTTCTCCGACTCACAGTGCACACACACAAAGGCAGCTCTTCCACCTTGCACTTCATCACCACAAAGACTCAAAGCGAGCCTTTGTTCCTGGCTCGGGGCTGAGCTCTCAGAGCATTGGCGAGGAGACAGAAACCTGAACACCTGGCACAAACTAAACCTAATTTATCAGAAACACTTGCTTTTTTAAATTTATTTTTGTCCTTTTGGTTCGGCTCACGTTTTGCTTAATCGAGCTTGTATCGTCAAATGTGTTGGAACAAGTAAGAATAGAAAAAGTTGTAAACAGTGGTCAGATTTGTACATTTAAACTTATTTTCCAGAACATTTGGTGGTTTAAGTATGTTACTATTGTATGAGCTCAACAAATTGTGTGTATATTTGGTATAGGACCTCGTTGACCCTAATTTATATGTATATTGGGATGGACAGTTGATAATATGCATATTTGGAAAGGTAGGTGGGCGTCATCTGATGGGGATTTTGGGGGAAAATACAGTCTTCACATGCTTGGTGCTGCTTACGTGGTGCTATTTGTTTACAAGGTCTGAGGATGAAAATCTAAAAAGGACATGGATGGAAATCTGCAGTTACTCCCATTATAAAGGCCCGGCCAAGTGGCCTGCTGTTTACAGCTTCAGGATGAGCTCAGTGCAAAGTTAGGAGGTTGGACAGCTGGGAGACTCCGGAACAAGTCTAAGACTGTGTGCTCCAAAACAAAAATCACCCTGACCTCCAAAAACCTCTGCTGGCTTCCGGGAGGACTCCTTTATCCTCCCATTCCTGGCAGTTCTGATTCATGAAGGGTCAAGTGATGAACAGCCATCAGAAAAGCTTTACAGATGTGTTACAAAAGTGACTGTGTTGAATCTTCATGACTCACTCGAGGAGGGAATAACCAAAACAAGTCATAATGTTGACTTCAGTGTTGACACTTCTTTCCAGCATCTACGATGACAGATGACGATGTCCACTTTTAATTTCTGGAGGCTGCAGGGCCCATACATCTGAGTCAATGTGAATGTCTGTGGTGTTTTTTGTTTCAAGATATGAATTGATTGTTTTCCACCAGCCACAACATGCCGTCAAGTATATGGAACAGTGTGTTCACCAGAAAAGCACATGACAACAGGAAAAAAAAAAACAGTTTCCACATCCTGAACCAATCGTTCAGCCTATATATTACTGATGTGATGTGGCAAACGGAAAACAACTTTGATGCTGTCATCAAAGCCTTTGTCTTCTCGCACAGAAATACACTGGTGACTGTAAACCTTTTCATTTCACCCAAAAAGTCTCTGGCCCGTCGGAGTCTGTGTTGCACTATGAAAAGCAGTTGCTGCGGGGCATACTTGTTCCTTGTCAGGACGAGTTTGGTGGGGAAAGAGAAACTTCTGGACAGGGGACGTTAAGACACTTTCCGGGCAGAGTAACAAAGGCAACGCCATTGGACCTGCAACAGGGAAATGTCTGCGAGGAGTCGCTTGGCGCAGTTCAACACATCGTTTGAACATACTCAAGTGTGTACAGCGATAGCAGGCTAATCGTTGCAAAGGCTACATGCTACACCGGGCAGCTTTTAGAGGCGGGAGCAACCGACTGTATGTTATAAAACTGTAATTGATGGGTTTTGGATTGAGCATGCTATTAACATGATAAACAGACCAAGGAGCAGGTCAGTCTAAGCTTGGGTTTGACGTTGAGTTAAATTTGATTGCACACATGAATAACAATGAGAGTGTTTTGCATTTTGCCGACACAATCGACCTCAAAAAGGCACCGAAATCAATCACAAATTCTGACTTCAGGTTTGACCGTTAGCTAAACTTAGCCACCCTTAATGTTTCTACTGTTAATTGCTTATGTTAAAAGAGGCACATGCATTATTCAATCCTGTGCACTTTATTTTGTATCTGGTTTGTTTTGGTTTCAGAAAGAATCCTGGCTCTTTATATGCAGAGTATCACTCTGGAAGCTGTTTCATTATAATGACAGATCCAATTGACAAGCATGCCGTTCCCAGTTCGAGGTTTAGTGAAAATCTAAAAATTAAATAGGTCAACTGGTGCCAATACAAGACAGAATTTTTGGCACCAGAACCAAAGCAATTCTTACTCATAACGTGATTTCCAAGAGAAAAGAGTTTATTTTAACAAAAGAAGATAAACCTCTGAAATGTTTCCGCCAGTCCTTGAAACCTGAGTAAACAAGACAAAGAATCTGACCAAGCCCTCGTTACCAAATTTCAGTCTAGACCCAAAAAGTATTGCGGTTTGAAACCTAGCCCGAACAGCAACAAGCTGATCCTATCCTTGATGTACTTTACTAGCCCCTGTCTGCATTTTCAAAAATAAAGAATAAAAGAAAGCAGACAACGGTGGAAACTGCTGCACGGTGGCTGACAGAGGCAGACACATATACATCGTGTGAGAGGCAAAGGCATGTAGCAGCATGCCATAAAACCCGTGAGTGACACTTGGCTTTGTGGGACAACGCCAAGGCGGCGCTCCTGCTGGGTTTAGGATATGAAGCCTGCTGCAATGTGGGGTGACAGGCTCCTCCGGCGGGCAGACACTTTATCTTCTTTCAGCATGCCTGGACGGCCTGAAAACACCACGCTGTCTTCTCTCCTTCGCGATAGCAAAGCATGCAACACTTTGTTTCCCTTTGCAGACTCACTTCTTTCAACTTTCCTCAGTGAGCGCATCAAATCTTCTGATCCCTTCCATCATTTCGGTGCAGGCACCGCAGGAGAAAGTGGCAGGGACCATAGATAATTGTCACATGGGGGGAAGCTGGTTTGTGTTTTGATGCACAGCTACAGAACGGGCACCTGCTGGGGTCTATATGTGGAAAAGAATGACCCAGATGGAGGTTAAAAAAAAGAAGAAAAAGAAATCCACGTTTTCAATGTCATGAAAACTATTATATATCTATCTATTTCCTCATACCGTAACACCTGCAATGAATTTTTGTATGTCTTATTCCTATTAGACAAATAAAAGGACTAAATGCATCTCTAACGGGTCCACCAAGTATCAAGTATGAAATCACACATCTGGGTTTCACATCATTACTTCTTTCAGATGTTTTACCAGATATTAGCCAACAGGGAGTCATGTTACAGACTTCTAGTTGAATGACAGCCAGAAAGCCATTTTATCCTGTATAAAACCTGAAATTCAGCACTGTGAACCTGAAGTTACTGCCTTTAAAAAGGAGTCATTTACTGGTGTGTATCGGGCTTATTAGTGCCGGTATGTAACCCCTCTAAGACCTGCTGTGGTTTAATGAGTCACTCAAAAGATCCTGCATAAACATCAAGTCAGCCAAACTAAAAGAATATGTTCACCAATAACTCAACACTCCAGCGGTCCTCAGCATACAGCAGAAAAGTGGAAACATTGTGCATGTGAATGGTATTAACACAAGCCAGATTAACTTCAGAGGAAAAATGCTCACTAAAAAACTTCCACAATATAAAGGGATGGTCAGTGTTGCACTTTATGGTGTGTTGGTCTTATTCATATGGATATTTTCCATGTACACGGATCTTTTTCTTGTGCAGCTACAGTCTAATTCAGTTGGAGAAACAGAGGGCGCTTCCACATCAGCTACCATTAATCTGTACCTGCCTGAGTACAATGGTCCCCGGTCCCAGCACGGCCTTTCTATTGACTGTATATAAAAGTGGACGTAGCTTCCAGGTCTGAAAAATGAAGCCAATGACGAAGCACCATTAACTGGAATACCGCCGAGGACCACTAGGGGTGGTTAAAAAAAAAAAAGCCTACAGCTCCATAGACTCCCATTCAACTTCTCTCATAAAATACAAAGTCATTATCATATCATTAGCTAAAGTCATTCCTTCTTATTAGTTTTCTGGTGGCTCACTGAAAATGATCCCGTCATTAATTAGAAAATAGACTTCAAAAAGCTGTGTGTTTGGGGGCATGTCTGTTTGATTGACAGGCCTGTGGTGCAGTCAGGTTTCTACTATTGGTGGGTGGGATGTGATGTGGGATGTGATGTTGTCAGGTTTCCAATCAGATCGAATCAGATCCACTGCTGGCTCCTCCCAGCTCGACCAAATATGGTCACTTCTGGCTCCAAACTACTCCAAACAAGCAAGATGGCGACAGCCAAAATCCAAACTCATGACAGATGTTCACAAACCAGCGGGTGACATCACCGTTGGTAGCCGCTTTGGCCTGCCACAATAATTACATATTCACCTGATCCTGATTATTTTAGCCGACTACAATCATTTTGCATGATTTTTAGAATCTTTTTGATTCATTTGTATAAAACAAATACTAATAGATTAATTTAAAAAAAAAACACACACATTAAAAAGTGCTCTATAGAACAATTTCCCCACTATTTATTTTTCCTCACTTCACTTATTACACTGTAGAGTGTCGTATATTTGTTTATATTCTACTGTAATCGTCTCCTCTTACACTGTGAAGGTCAGCAAAGAGGAAAAGCTGCCGTGTTTTCTGAGACTCCTCCCTCTCTTCGTTATCCTCTCAAATTTTCCCCTCCACGCAGAAGAAAACAGCTCCTCCAACCAAAAATGAAAATGATTTTACTCGCTCCACTCCTCAGCTGATTATCTAGCATCTCCGCTATGGCAGCATCCCTCAGCAGCGTCAACGGGAGGAGCAGATAACAGCCTGACTGTGGTCTACTGGCAGATTTGGAATCGTCTGTGGAGGGGAGGGGATGTTTATCATGAATGGAAAATGCTCGTCATCCTTCACTGAACCACTGACATCCAGATCCTCATTGCCCTAACCATCACAGGTCTCCTGCTCCTGCCTCTGACCTTTTCAAACGGGCTTGACAGACATGGTTTTGGACATAAATGTGCTGCTCCGGTTTAACTAAACAAATCTCAACGGAGGAGAAGATGCCAGCGAGTGGTTACTGCTCCTCCAAGTCGTGATAACTCAAGCAGAGCGCTGCAACAATTGGAGGTGAAGGAGCTTTTGAACCACATGAAAGACAATAAGAGAAAGCCTAAAGAGGAGCTTAACTGCACTGGGCTTCATTAACTAGTGGCCTCCTTTGCTCTTTGTTTCTGAGCCTATTGAACTCGGTGTGCCGCTCCGGCCCTCTCAAGCCGACAGGCTGAGCTTCTTCCCGGACTAAAAGGGGGCGGGGAGCGGAGCGCCGAGGGCCAGGCGTGACTAATGCAGGAACCTGGTGCTGCTGTTGCATGCTGGTAAGGGGGGGACGATATGGCATGGCCTGCTGTTGCTGCATACAGGGCAGCACAATAAGCCGAGCCGCCACCCCTCCCTGTCTGTCACCCCCTCATACCACCCCACCCCCCGTCATCCATTCATGGCAGCTCCTTTCAGCAGGTCATTCAGAGGGCCAATAAAGAAGCTAGCTCATTCTGTCCGTTCTGAAATGTGCAATGTCAGAAAGAGGGAGAGATGGGGGAGGAACGGCGGGGGTGAGATTCCAAGAAGGCTTACATACAGTCTCCTCACTGTAGGAGACCGAGCTGGACCTCCCATTTTGTATGCTGAGAATCATCTACAGAGCATTAAAACCACAAGAGAGAAACGGGGCAGTGTTTGTCATGGAAACACAGGTTTCCATTCAATTATTGCACAAATGTAACCGAATTCCTGCAAACCAGTAAAAGAAAAAGAATTTGCATCTGCATCTAGTTGTGTTGTGAGACTATCAGGAGTTGGTAAACAGCTACTGGTGCCAATTGTCCAGTTCCACTCAGACATAGCAGGAGAAAAAGAGGGCGCACTAAGATGACTCCATTAAAAAAGCCCAAGTCAAAACTCAAACCAACAAATACGATGTGGAAAACGGGTCAGAAATATGGCACATATGTACACAGGTCTTAAAACGTTAAAGTTTCTACTTCATGTACTTCATGATTTACTCCACTGCATTTTGTTTCCCTCGATGCACCTCAGCCTTCTCATAGTAGTTCGCCTTTTCCACATATTTGTGGTGTTTCCCCTCATTCTAAATGCAAATTAAAAATGTGCATTAAACAGGTGGACGGTGAGGAACCCGATGATGCAGAGACAGCAAAAATTCATCCATGTCATCAGTGCAGAGACCTGTAGTGTCAAGAGAGAAAGAAACGAGACTCACTAGAGAGAGACCCGTTAAAAAAGGACAACAATAAGAGATCTGCCGGCTGTAGAGCTCGATGAATGCAGGTAGTTCACCAACATAAAAGTGAGTCCAACCCACCTATCACGAACTCTGTGAGAGACCGTCTCTGCATGTTTCTCTGCAGCTCACGTGCCCGTGTGCCTCCGGGTGTGTGTTTGCATGATTGCAGGGGCAGCTGCTGGCAGCATGATGGACGAGGACCAGCGCGTTGGAGCTGGAGACGTCCACATCGCTGCAGCCCAGCGAGCGGTTTAACCCTCTGTCGACCTCCCCGAGCCCGTAAAAAAGAAACTCCAAACTCCCAGCATCCACAACGAAATGAGATTCCACACACAACCGCAATCTTAGCACATTAACAGCCTTGAGCACGAGCTTTTAAATCAGACCACATCATTACATGAGGCAAGACTCTCTCTCTCTCTCACGCTCTCCCTTCTTATTCCACTATCAGACACACTCCAGACTCAAGTGGAACATCTCTATTTTTCCACTCTAAAGGAAAAAAGCTCCAACAGTGCAAATTAACCCCAAAATCAGACCCATTTTTGTGAGAGTGCCACTGCTGCGTGTGTCACGGGGTGAACTTCACAGAGCCACAGACTGAAAGCTTGAAAACAAAATTAGATAAATTAAAAAAAAAAAAAAAAAAAGAAATTGACGCACTAAGCCTACAGGATGTTGTGTAATTTCGCCCAGATGTGCTCCTCAGCTCAGCTAACTAATAAATCTAAGGAGGGAACGTGAATGCTCCAGTGCGTCCTCACATCTCGGGCTCGACTGCTGAGACACTTTCAGAGGATCTGAAATCTTTTCTGCTGGTGAAAGGCGCATTATATCTTCCCAGCGGACGGCCAGAGAGTGGAGGAGCTCACCTGCGCTCTATTAATACAGGCCTCTCTGAGGAATGACCGGGGCTGCTCCTTCCAGCAGCACAAGAGTTGAGGTCAGTCAACGACCGGGGAAGCACCTCACCCAAAATGTCTAAAAATACTGTCCTACATACAGACTGTGTCCGGCTCGAGCGGGAGATGGATTGATGAAGCACATTGAGGGGAAAGGGTCCTCTTTTCCTCTCTTCCTACTTTTTTTTTTTTTGCTGGTGTTGTGGAGATTTCCTTAATCTTGTAATCTCCCAAAACAGGCTTTAATCTGGTAGTTTTCCCAGGAGAAAAAAAAAATTAATTCCAGGTTGTATATCAGTTTTAAAACAAGCACTGATGCCAAATGAGCCGGAGCGCAGCACAGTCCCGGAGATTGATTGAATTCATGAATAAGGGCTAAGTGTGACTGTGTGAAAGTGTGAAAAGGATGTGTGTTTGTGCCTGTGTGCAAACGGTCACACACACATCTGACAGCATCTCTCTCTCTCTCTCTCCCAAATCAGAGCTATACATTCCTGTAACTGTGGTCTGCGCTCACACACATGCGAGTTCAATTTCCAGTCACTGTCAGCAGACAGACATTTCTCCAACCACTATCTGATACGTGATGAAAATTTGCTGCCAGCAATAAAAGCCCTGGGAAACAAGAGCCCGCCTGTGTGAAAAGAAACGATTCTGGCATGAACTGATTCTGCCGTCTGTCTGAGGGCGAGCTGATGTGGGATGGACGAGATTTGAGATTAAGGGTTGGGGTGAGGTGGGGGATTTTTAGGTGCTCTCGCTTTACAGTAGGTATATTGTTCATACTGGAGTCTTCATTTTCCCATTTGGACTGTATTTTACAGTCCAAGGACATCAAGAAGGACTGAACATGCAGCTATCCAGCAAAGAAAGCACCTGCACAGATGTTAAAGTTGCAGATGTGTGACACTGCCATCCAACAGCATGTTGCAGGTTACAGAAGGAAGAATAATAAGAGGAAAATCTGACTTTGCACCATGCTGAACTGGATCCTTGACTGCAAATTACTGTATACGTTAATAATCAGCTCAGCCTGAAGGCATTGCTTGAGCAAATATGAGAAAAAGCAAAGCAATCAAGTGAACCTTGTTGTTGTGAAAATATGATGATTAGAATGAAAACAAGTGTTTGATGTAGACAAAAGAGAGTAAATTAGTGTGTTATGGCAGCTTTCTTCAATCAGATTTCTTAAACTAAAAAAGAGAAACAGCCTCCGGGAGTGTGTCCACTCTTCTTCCTGCAGGCTCACATCCTCTGCTTCTATTCAAACCTGACAAATACAGGATTCCTGCAGCTGCAACAAACAATGCAATCTGAGCATAAAACACAGTCATCCTCATGCAGAATTCTGCACACCAGCACTCCACCTGTGTTTGCAGCGTTCAATCGTGCACGCTTTGCACACGGACTTCTGCACGAACTTGACTCGTTAAAACGCAGATCTTAACAGGTCCGCTTAATGCTGTAAGGTGCCATTTCCTTACCGTCACTGGCGGCGATCTCCTCGTCTCGCACATTCCCCACACACTGCAAAACTAAAACAACTCCAACGAGAAGGTCGAACGTCTTCGCGGTCGCCATATCCAAAGTTCAGTTGCTTGAATGCTCCTCAGTATCCCGGTGGCTTTCAAGAGTCCGTCTTTCTCCTGCACCGACACTGGTGGACTCCGTAACTCTCCTGCTGCTTTTAAAAGGGAAACCTGCCTGCGCTGCACTGAGCTGTGTTTTTTTTTGTTTGTTTGTTTGTTCCAGCGTGTGCCACACTGCGCGCTCCTGGGCAGCAAACGCGCTCTCCGCCTCTCCAAAATAAACCAAATTAAAACGAGAAAAAGAAAAAGTTCACCGCATGAAGGCGCATCTCAGCCTCGCACTGTGGTCTCATCCCACTGGACGGAGGTGCAGTGTGTGTGTGTGTGTGTGTGTGAGTGTGGGAGAGAGAGAGAGAGAGAGAGAGAGAGGCTGATGCGCTCCTGGAGAAGACAGTGCGCTCTCTCCCCGTCATCAACTCCTCGGAGCCAATGACTCCGCTTCTTCTGCTTGATGCTCCGTGTGAACCAGAGGAGGCAAACACACAAAGCTGTCGGTTTTCTGCATTGGGATATACATTGGGTACCTTGTCTGACATGCAACGTTTGAGTGATGTGGGAAGATGTTGGCAGCAGGGAGGCTTGTGGAGCCTCAGGAGCTGCTGTTGTGACTGTTTGCCAGCAGACAAAAGAGACGCTTTCACCAGCAGAGGGTTTTGTTTTTATAAGGGGTATATTATTAACTATACGAGAGGTTTAGGTTGTATCGGAGCTATTCAAGTTAATATCTCTCTTATTTTCCTGACTGTCTGAAAATAAAGATTTGTAGACTAAAGTTCTGTCCCGTCTCACCTATTCTGTAGTCAGGTGATTGAATTGTGAGAGCGCCCTCTTCAGGTGTGAGGTAGATCATGATATTTAACCGTTGTGTTGTCTTGACTTTGGCTCTACTTTGCTGTCCTGTGTGAAAAAGTCAAAAATAATTGCAGAACACAACTGTCTGAAGAAAAGAAAATTAATATTTAAATGGAAAAGTAAGTTGTTTGTAAAAAAAAAGACAAAGCTATGCATGAACACCTACTGTATATTGTGGAATGACACAGTGATGTCACTTAAATTTGGGGTCAGTTGGATCCTGAAGAGGTCAAAGTCCATGTTAAATCTCTGCATGAGGAAGCTGTTAAAACACCAAAAACAGAAATCTGCACAAACTCATTTGGGATTTGAGAAGGTAGTGATTTGTAAAAAAAAAAAAAAAAAAAAGTAGGCAACTATCAATATCAATAAGAGCTACAGAGCATTTCAGAATCCATGTTTCACAGTTGGACTCTTCTTTTTCTGTCAATAAGCAGCTCTTATTAAATCAGGGAAGATTAATGAAGTATTGAGCCATTAAAACCATGTTAATAATGTTTTCTGGGATGTTAAAGAAACTGCAGAATCTCAAACACCTAAAACAAAAGATTTGGATTAATGGATGGATATAAAGCAGGATATAGTCCCGTTCTAATGGTGACAAAATCCTGAACTTAAATCCAGACTTGAATGACCAGAAAATGTCTGATGATGTTCCCTCTCTTGATCGTGTGTTTTCACTTCTCTCAGAAGCAGTCAGACATTGAAGGGCAGGAACTTGGAAAGCTCTCATGTGAGGGAACATTTCCTTTCTTTTTTCCGAGGCAGCTCTCTCTCTCTCTCTCTCTCTCTCTCTATTTCTCGCTCTGCACTCGGGACAGCTCACCATATACTTTTTCTTTCTCGTTGCTTGGTTGGCGCTCATTTTGCTCAGGAAGGATAACTTGGGACCGCGTGCTTGTTCCAATTAAGACACTCACTGTGGGAATGTAGAAGCTGCACCACAGTCATGGAAAAGCTTAATATAGAGAAGAAACTCTTGCATAAAGGACTCCTTTTATAATTTACTTGGCAGCATTTTGAACATTTAAAGTAGTTTTCCTGTGCTGAATGGATATTAGTGGATAAAGAAAAATTTAAGTCATCACAGTCTGAAATCACAAGTATCCTTGAAGTGTCTCTCAGCGGAACAAGAAAAAAAAAAAATCAATAAATAACAATCACCTCCAAAGCTTTGGCAGTGATTAGTCATTACCTTGAATATCTTCACTGGTCACTCAGATTCATCCATCCCATTATCTTTACAGTGTTGACTGCCAACAAAGCGGGTGCAGCTGTTGTAGGATGGGAGTCTGTTTCGGCACGAAATACATGAAACTGCTGCTTTGTGCCAGGATCAGTAAAATGTATAGGGTGATGGTGAATGTTCAGTTTTCTCTTTCTTTCCAAACATGTTTTAGACACACATGTAAAACAAAGTCAACTGTTAAATGGTTTAAATAAGATGACTGGGGATGGGAACATTTAAAAACTGGTGGTGGTGCTGATCTGATGAATTCAATTTACATAGTGCCAGTTCGCAAATGAGACCGTAAGGTCCTTACATAGACATAGAGCTTACACATAATAGAGAAGAACCCAAGAATTTAACAATTCCTACATGAGCGACAGCTGGAAGGAAAAAAAAACCCTCTATTTTAATAGGAAGAATAACCGCCATCATTTGGAAGGAAAAACTCCCTTTTAACAGGAGAACACCTCGAGCAGAACCAGGCTCAAGGACAGGTGGCCATTTATCTCGAGCAGTTGGGTTGAGGGAACAGCAAAGAGAGAACAGAACAGCACAGGGAGACATGACAATAAACACCGGGTAGGTTGGTGATTTCAGCAACCGCAGATCTGGACATGATGAGAAGAGGATTGTGATGAGCTCGTCGTGGGCACTGTATGTAAGCAGCAGAGAGAAGAACAAATTTAAAATTTGACAGCAGTGGAATGATTGAATGATTGAGATGGGGCAAAATTTGATTGGCTTTTCCTAAAATGCCTACAGACGGGTGATAAGAAAAGACCAGACATTAAAAATAGCAAAGCCTTAGGAATCGAACATTTGTCAACTGGTTGCTGAAATCCAGAAAGATCCTGAAGGTTAAATCTGTTATTTGTCCTAGCACCAGAGTGCTGTGGATGAGGCGTTCAGAGATGTGTGAAAACTCATGAAATCCCACAATTTAGAAACAGAGGAAGTGAGTGTGCCACTGTGTTGACGTGTTTCTTTCGCTTCCCTCTGAAATAGCTCTGGCAGACATCGTTATGATCATAAGACTCGAATAAATATCTGCTGAGAAGCCCTGTCCGCGATCGTGACACGTTCACTTTCTCACATAAATCCCAATCACCCTCGGCATGATTCGATCAACACACACCTCTTCATCAGCCGCAGCGGCGTATATCAAGTGTCTGCAGAGCAAACACAGATAGAAATATACAACATGCTGCTTAGTGATCTATCACCTCATAAAAGGAGATTATTGCTGACACGTGCAGTGTGGCCGTTTAAACCGTAAAACATCTCTCTGAATCAGATGCAGTCGAGCATCACGATGCAATGTGATTCAGCTCCCGAGGCTCCACACGCTCTCTCACAGCTCAAACCTAGCCGTTCAATCCCCACAGCGGTCGAGACTCAGCGGCCGCAGCTCTCCGGGCAGTCTGCCCCTCTAATCACCTTGTTCCACGACTCCAGCAGAAAGAGGACAGGCGAGTCCTCAGATGACCACACTGAAAGCTTCCTCTTTCAGTATCTCACTAAACCTTTTCTGTCTCAAGTCTCCTTCTACTGTGACATAAATCCAGATCAATCACAGACGCCGTGAACTTTTGCTTGGCTGCCGACCACACCGCACTCGGCCTCCACGGGGCAACCTGAAAGAGCATCAAAACGTCTGTGACGAAATCATGAAATGACACTTCCAGGGACATCAAGGCCTCGAGAACTAAGGGTGGTGGCGAGTGGAAATGTTCCACCCACGCCTAGAGTTGGGTCCCACTTGTTCACTTGCCGGTCGCCGCAATATTTATGATACGTGGCCACTTCGTAAACAGAGAACAAAGAGGCCGTGTGGCAGTCAGAGAGCGAAAACTCAGAGGAGAACAATCTCCGCTCTGTTTGGATCTTTCCATTAGAGCATTGCCCATTATTACCTTTTCCGACTCGCTGCAATATGAACAGGGACCTGAAAGCACACAATCATTTAGCTTCGCTTGAAGTGGAAAATGGAAAAAGGTTTATGTTGCCCAATTTTATTCAGCAGTGGTGGACCTGCATAACAGGAAACTCACAATCACACAAATTATGACAGCTGCACCTGCAGCACGAAGCGGAAAATGAAACTATTTAAACTCGTGTTTGCCTTTCTTGTGTTTGTGCCTGCTGCTGGCTTCCCGGACCATAAAACCACCCGCACATCACTGAACTGTTTTCAATATTTGTTGAACATTTCCAATTAAACAGAACAGTGTGTGGTCAGTTCAAGCTCAAGTCTGAATATAGAGATAAATACAACAATTTAAATAGAAGGCAACAAGCCTACAGTAGCATTGAGAAAGTCCTCACCTGTATGAAAACTAGTTGGTTAGCCACCAGTGGTCATATATTGATTAAGTTCTCATGAGTAATTTATTGGACTTCTGGTCCATAGCTGAATACACCATCTGCAGAGGCTATTTTCCTCCACTCAATCACACTCTAAGACCTTGTTTGTGTATCTCATGAAGAAAACAATAAAAGAAGAAGTTAAAAAATCTCGTTAATTTTGCTACATTTGATGAAATTGCACTATTACACTATTGTTTAGTTAGTTTTAATTTAATTAATATGATTCTATTTTATTGTATATATTGTGCATTTAAAAAAATTTTTTTACTATCTATCTATCTATCTATCTATCTATCTATCTATCTATCTATCTATCTATCTATCTATCTATCTATCTATCTATCTATCTATCTATCTATCTATCTATCTATCTATCTATCTATCTATCTATCTATCTATCTATCTATCTATCTATCTATCTATCTATCTATCTATCTATCTATCTATCTATCAAATATCTAATCAAATATTGGCTTCCCAGTCTTGTATACAGAAACCTAATAAAGCATCAGTGTACAATGAGGGAACGCAGCAGAGCATGAGACAGGTCAAGACTTACGACACATCAGAATGGGTGTAACCAGTTGTACAAGATGCACAAAACACGCCTCACAATATCTTTCCAGTTCCAGTGAACCTTTACTCTACACCACAGGAGGCAGTTAAGATGTAGATAAAACAGGTTTGCAGCCCAAAACCAATCAGCCAATCAGAAAGCAGCCCAGCAGTGTCTTCTCTCCTCGGCCATCTGTAGAGGCAGAGATAAAGGGGCGGGAGGCATCTGGAAAATAAGTGACAAATAGTCCGAGGACTTCCTCCTGGGCTCATCGCCATCCACTCTCACTGAATATGGAGGATAAGAAGAAGATATTTTCCTCTGCGCTCAGCCAGAGAGGATGAGAGAACCAATTCCGAGCTATCACCACGAGGAAAAGGGGGCAAGGTTCACCTTGACCGAACTTGGCTGGTCGGGTAACCCCAAACCTCAGCTGCAGGGAGAGAGGAAATTGGGCCGACTGCTGTGATAGCAGGCTGACAGCTCAGGATGAGAGAGCTCGGAAACGGCTGAATAGTTATGCAAATGTCGCAAGAGTCAACTGTTATTTTGACAGAACGAGTCCTTCAAGGCCGTCATGGCTTGAACTCCGCAGGAGTGTTTATTATGACGGGGGGGGGGCCTCTCGGAGCAGAGAGGTACACAAATAAAACAGTGACCTTTAGATGGACTCCGCTCGGTGATTAGCAAAACTGTGACAACAATGGCTCCGGTGAGAAAAGCTGACTAACGTTGCTTCACCAACAGCACAAGGACAAAGGCTGGCGGGGTGGAGCAGCTCTCCTGTGCGCTATTCAACCGCACGAATAACGAAACTACCAGAGAGACGTTCGCCCAGGACACAAAACATTGATGGCTGCACATTCACAGTCAGCAGGCCCTCATGCGAGAGTGTGCAAGCTCGGCAAGGCGAGTGGAAGGTGGCATTGTTTGTGTGAGCATGTGCTTGCATGTTAGTGGGGAAGGGTTTTTGTGCACGGCATTGATTGTTGTTTTGTTAGGTCAAATGTCCGCGGGGCGAGACAAACAAACATTGACGTCGAGGCGGCGAAAAGGCCGAGCCGGCGTTTTCTGGGATTCGCGGTGATTCAGGACAGTTGGCCTCGCAGTTATTAATCATGTTTGTACTGCCGAATAACAAGGGACGTGAATAATACAAAGATTTACCATCTTTCTCAGTCTTTATACAGCAAATAAACTTGGAAACACAAACATTTCTACATAACTAATCAGAAGATTGCTTAATTGAACATTTACATTACAAACTGAATGGATTCAGGTTGTTCCTTTCTGAGCTACTCTGCTCCGCCAGTTGCTCGAGTTACAGTGACCTTCTGTTCATCATGAATACGTTTAGAAAAAGGCTAATTTAGAGGTTTAATTGAAATTTAAGTAGCTATATTGTTCAATTACAGTTTAAAGCTCGGGAAAAGTCATGAAGTCAATCTTTAGCCAAGTTCATCCCCGTTTGCTTCCACTTGATTTACCCGGCTTTCTGTCACAGAAATTATTCTTTTCTACGGCGTAATAATTTCTTTGTAAGTGTACTACTCATATTTACAATATATTGAAATCAATCATAATTTAGTTTACAACCAAACAACCAAGTCGTGCATGAATTCTACCAGTCAAAACTAGCGGTGAAGGCTAATCTGCTAAGCTGGTTACCTTCAGCAGGAATTTAGCAAATATTTATTTCCATTTCCTCCGCCATGATTGAATTTACTGCCTCATTAAGTTGATATGGAATAACAAAACAAATGACCCGTTAGTTCACTCAAGTAGATGTTTTGTTTCAATTACAGGAAAAATCCGCAAGTACATTGAGCTTGAGCTTCACAGAGCCATTTCTACTGCTTTAACGTTACCTGTGACAATATTAACTACTATTGAAATGAAAATTCAACATGTTTACGGCGAAGCGCTGTTTATTTTATCAACCTCATGGCACGAATTCAGAGTCCAGCATTGACTCAGTTTCAGACCAAATATGTAGTTGCTGCTTTTTTGTTCTTTTTTTTTTTTAGCTCTGAAGGGCAGAACAGTGTGCCAGAATAAAAAGGCAGCGAGGCAGCGCAGAAACAATAGAAGAGGGCAGCACAAAGGCTGAAATTGATCCCGTGACCCTTTGATAAATCTCTGATACAGAATCCACCTACAGACTCAGCAAAGACTCCGCAGTGATGGAGAACGAGACTAAACAATACTGACGCTGGAGATTGTGGTCATCTAAAGTCTAAAAATGTATTTCTTGGTTTCAGTTGTTGTTAATCACCGTGTTGTCGAATTTGGGACGAGTGTTTGCGATGACACACCTGAAAAGAGTCGTAACCGAACACTCGTGACATTTATAACAGACTTGTTTAACTGTATGTTTATGATCCACCTGCCCTGTGCTGGTTGATACGGAGACTTCGAGAGTCCATTTGAGACACCACACACAGAGCAGCTGCAAGACGCTGACTTGTAATGGATTTTAATTTGCAAATAAAACGGAGGCAAGCTATCTTATTTGCACTTGTGAGGATTAAAAATGATCACTAATGAAGTCAGGACTCTTTTTGGAGGCTCCTTGTGTTCGGCAAAGCCTTTCAATTCAGTGAACTGGATGTTTTCTGCTTTTGCCAGCACTAAAGAAAGCCTTTAATCACCAATGACAAGGCACCCACAATTTCTGAAAGTGAGAGTATTACAGCATTTCATTTATACACTGCCATATTGGATGAATTAAGTCTCCAAATTTAATTTCCTGGATTTTTTTTTTGACTTTGTAAAAAAAAAAAAAAAAACATGTTTCAGATTTAGGGGACAACACTTTCTAGCCAAGAATTAGGAGAGTAGCTCAATACCACACTCCTAACTGTGCTATAAATATGAAGCCATCAGCACGTTAGATTACAGATTCAGGGGATAACCCAAAAAAATAGTCCCACACATTACACCCATAAAACTGCAACTTGACATTTTTTGTTACCTTGGGACTGAGCCAGTCTGTTTCCAACCTTTATGCTGAGCTAAGTTAACCACCCTGAGCCTGCAGCCTTATATTTGCAAGACAAATATGTGAGTGGTATTGATCCTCTCATCTAAGTCTCAGCGAGAAGGCAGCGTATGTATAGAGGAGAGCTCCTGCAGATAAATCTAGATTAGTGTTCACCTCTTTAAGTGTTACTTAACCTAGGGTTATTGATATTGATATAATTCAACAGTCATGGGCTCTTCTGCAGCCCGGACGAGCAGCTTTTGGTTTCTACTTTAACATGAAAGTATCACATCAAGTCAATTAAAAAAATATTGCTATTAATCAGAACTGACATTTAAATGCCTCTTGCAAAATATCCCATCTTCAATCTTCACATTTCTCCCCACTTGGCACCTCATCAGGTCAAGACAGACTCATCAAGTGAGCACACACACAGTTTAAACCGGATCGACTGTATTAATGTTAATACATAAAGTCCATCAAGGAGACCATGCTGGCACCATTCAAAGTCACCAGTTGGAGTCCCGGCTGGTCACACTTGTGCTCTGCATCATCCCCCAGCTCTCTATCCCCATGTTGCCTGTCTATCTGTATCTCTCAGTCCGCTTTCGAAATGAACCCGTAAAAGTCCATCGTTTTTCTGCTTCAGAGCTCCTGTAGTCAGCACCATTAGCACCACGGGGCTATTTGTACAATGGGTTGGAGAAGGACAGCTTGGCATCTCTCCACTTCGAACCCTGCTTTGGACGAATACACACAAAGAGACATACATCACGTCACTGACTTCTATACAGATAATTAGAGTAAAGGCCAAAAGCCTGAGTACAGAGGCTTTACCTCCACCTCCCTCCTCCAGGGGTAGACGCTAATGGCAATCCCAGGACCATCACTCCTCCTGGGGTTAACGCCGGGACAACCACCTGGTCTTCCATCCGGGGAGGGGAGCTGAGCGGAAAGACAATCATGTACATGGGTTTTTAAATTAGATGAGCCTTAATGTGTGAGAGCGCATGAAATGCAGGTGCAATTAAAATCAAATTGACCCGTTGTGCATCCATAATTACACCTCTAACCTTCATAAAACATATCATCTACCAGTGTCGGACTAATCACCACAGCTCTTTAAAACAAGTGTTGAAGCGGAGGTGTCTGAGTCGTGGAGATACAAGTTCACACCTACACCTCCGTATTTATAGCTGCATCCTCGGGGACAGCCACATAAAAGCAAACATGCAGAGACATGCCAATACAGATATAGAACAGACTGAAATACATTTAAATGCCACGTGTGTGTGTGTGTGTGTGTGTGTGTGTGTGTGTGTGTGTGTGTGTGTGTGTGTGTGTGTGTGTGTGTGTGTGTGTGTGTGTGTGTGTGTGTGTGTGTGTGTGTGTGTGTGTGTGTGTGTGTGTGTGTGTGTGTGTGTGTGTTATATCACTGCGGCATAAGCTGTTTCCAACTATTAGCATTAATACATGCAGTAATTCTGTTATAATCTTTAATGAAAGATCATGAGTCTGCAATTCGTCAGTACAACACACTCACACACTCACACACACACACACACACACACACACACACACACACACACACACACACACACACACACACACACACACACACACACACACACACACACACACACGCACACACTAATCTCCATCATCAGAGTCATGGCAGTTGTGGCTCTCAACATCCCTCTCACTTGTATTTTTGATTACACGCTTATGCAGATAAAAATGTGTGCGTGTGTTTGTGCTTAGACATACATCTCACTCATTTTGTCATTTCCCCCCCCCCCCACACACACACACACACACACACACACACACACACACACACACACACACACACATCACACACACACACGCTCTCTCTCTCTCTCTCTCTCTCTCTCTCTCTCTCTCTCTCTCTCTCTCTCTCTCTCTCTCTCTCTCTCTCTCTCTCTCTCTCTCTCTCTCTCTCTCTCTCTCTCTGTGTGACAGCAGGAATAACAGTGGAGATTAAAAGTGCAGGAAACAAAGCCCACAGTGGGAGGACGATAACAGCAGCACCTGAGTGCTGTAATAAAGCCCAGAGTAGTGGAAGCCACCCAGTCTCACAGGTCTCTCATCATGTAGCCTTTCTGTTCAGACTGCATGAGAAAAACTGTTGATTAACCTGCTTATTTCATGCGCTGAAGTTCATGCTGCTGCATTTGATCAGATTACGTGGCTGCACAGAAGACTACAGTGTGTATATATGGAGAAAAACTAATTTACAGAGGCGCTCATGAACTGCAAAATCAATAATTCTAAATCAGAAATCTAATTTAGCGGAGAGGCTCGGCGATCACCTTCTGACCTCCTCTAATGTTAAATCCACTTATTGAATAAATGTGGGTTGAATGGAAGAAAAATGATTCCTGTCCTGCTGAGCAGCCTAATGTTACTCAAAATTAATTCGCCGATGATTGATAGGACATTTCTGTGCTCTGACCTCTGCTCTCCAGTCTGGGTTACGCATCACCCCGAAGTCCATCGGGCTGGGCTTTCTGTGGAGCCAGAAAACGCACTCATCATCACCTTCATCATGTATATCGGGATAAGCAGGATCAGTAGGGACATTATTATTGTTGTTCGAACTCACATTAAGAAGCATATTTTCTTGTACAAAGCCAGGAAACAGACAGCGAATCCGGCTACGAGCAGCAGCAACCCGATGCCGATGCCGACGTACACGGCATCTAAACAAGAGGGAGACATTTAATTCTCCCTTGAAGATTAACAAGGATACAGTAATTAAACCCAAGTGAGGCAGTTTAAAAGAGGCGAGCTCTCTTTACTACCCAGCTGTGTGTCCTCTGGTTTGGGTGACGAGGTGGAGAGGGACGGTTTCTCCCTCACATGGCAACGGTTTCCTGTCCAACCCGGGGAACACCTGCGATCAGACACAAAGACACGGAGCAAAGAAGTGAAGTGAATGCTGGGACCACAGATCAATCAAAACATGTTTGCACAGTGCCTTTCAAGTGCAAAATGGTTTACAAGGCGACGAACAAACTCTATTACAGTACACATCTGGTGATGTTCTGTTTTTCATTTTGTCAATGAATCCCAGAAACAAAACAAAACAATGAAGTAACAAGCAAATCTGGTCTTACTCCTGTGTGTCGTTTTGAGATCAACCGTTTTCCCAAAACGAACAACACACTCCAGTTTATTCTGAGTCAGTCTTACAGAGACGTCCTGTTTCCTGAAATACCCACAAGAGCAACAAATGTGTGTTAATCCACATCTGAAAATAGTCCCTGAAAAATGCACTATTTACTCCAGTTTGAGAAAGGCCTTCACAGCAGACATTTTTACCCAGCTGGTTAGGATATTACTGAGCCTTTGAACCACAACAATAAACTATATTTGTGACTCCATTATTTCAGGAAGAGGAAATTAACTACTCCCTTTAATGGGATTTGTTGAGAGAAATAAATAAATAAATAACATAAAAGTGAAACAAAATCGCAAAATAAAACAAAGAAAGTGGCCATTAGTGCACAATCTCTGTCAAACTTGTGCACATACCGAGATTATCTCGACACATGGTGCAAGATTTATCTGCTGGACATCGAGCATGGAAACAAAGACTAATTGCAAATAGTTTTGCCGGTCTGGTGAGCTGCGTCTCAGGGAAAGAAGCTAAGATCCTCTTCTTCCAAGCGGAGACTCTGCTCCAAGTCAACATCTGTTCAGTATCAGCTTGATTTCTGAACATTGACCTTCTAACGCAAAACACACAACTCTCAGCGATGCCAGACTGTGTCATTATCATTCAGAGGGGAGAGGAGGTCAGCGTGCATATTGTGTGACAGTCTAGCCGTGGCAGTGGGCTGTTCCTGGCCTGGTTCCCCGGTGGATCCCACTCAGCAGAGTGGAGGAACGTGATGCAAATACTGAGGCAGAGGTGTCCTCCCACTGCTGGCCTCTGGTCCTGCTGCAGCTGTTATCAATGCTGGGACGGCTACAGGAGCGCCATACCACACTGAGCAGTGAATTGGCGGTGCTAAAGTCCTGTTACATAATGAGAGGAAGCAGTGGTGGCGGCGCTGCATTGGGGAATGTTGGACACGGGGATGAATAGGAAGGGGAATCGAAACACGAGGAGGCTGACGGAGGGATTGAGAGGCTGCATTTCAGTGACAGCAACAGACCAAAGTAATTTCTTTTTACGTGTTTTCATAATCAAAAGAAGAAAAAAAAAAAGCCCTTGGGGAAATATAAGAAATGGTCTTCTTCCTCTCTGCTGGCTGGACGGCCATGTTGATGTCTGTGTTTGATTGACAGCAGCTGGCAGGCTGAGCTCTGGCAGGGAAACGAGAGACTAAGTAAACAAATGTGCAGTGCTGCCCACATGTCACGGGCACACAGCCTGTTGGTGGAACTGAAAATCTAAGACCACACCAGCATCTAACAAGTCTGAAAAAATACTATTTATGCAAGTACACATATTCTCAATGTGATATCCAGCATGCAAACTGACATCTGGCAGCTTGTTTGATAGGATAAAGCGAAGGAGAAAGACGTGTTCATGTTTGTAAGTTAAATAAGAAAAAGACTTTCTCAGTAAAGCTAATGTGGGTTGTTTTTCAAAGTCTGCAACTCTCGTGTTGTGTAACAGGATGACCATCTGCCTGTGATAGAAAGATGATGTTACATCTTCATGCTTAAAAGGTTTAAAATTAAGTGACTTGATCGGCTCTGTGGAAACAAGTTCGCCATCTATGTAGACAGAAAATGAATAAATATAATAATATGGTTTCTCGTTTTTATCGGAGAACACAGATCAAGGGATTTAGAGAAAAGATGCGTTTGATGTCGCCGAGAAAAAACAAACAAATTAATTTAAATTTGACATTAAAAGTATTGCATTATCAACAATGTGACGCTGATTGCATTGTTGGTGCATTGTGCAGTCACTTATGTGACTTTAGAGAACATCTATTTCACCTGCTGCACAATTCACATCCATTGTTTTGTGGTAGAATTGAACTTTCTGACACGAGAGCGGAGAAATGTGAATCTCTGAGCAGATTCATTGGTGACGTTAGCAGATCTAGTAGCAAGTCTCATAATTACATTCTTAGTTTTATAATGAAATATCTCCTTGCAGACATTCCAACCTGCCGATGCAGACAACTAGATTCATGAGATTAATAAAAAAAATAATTAAAAAAACACTCCAACAGAGTGAGCGTGGTGTCCGTCTCGGATGAGGACAGCGGGATGCCAGCAGGTTAGGCTGATGAGTTTTCTATGGTCTACTCACTATGGGCATTAATAGTGGAGACCATGTTTAAATATTGACCAGGAGAATCCATCTGAGATTCCCAGGAAACACTGTGCTGGTGGATAAATGAAGGCAGAACCACCACTGTTTAATCCGCGGGGGATAAGCAGATTCCCACACGCTTCACGGAGCGTGTCTTTTCCAAGGAAAGAAACAAGACTGATGGGATTTCCATGTTTTAAATCTCACAAAGACAGATAAAAGGATGGGAGGGGGAGTGAGAAGAACAGACATGATACTTATCTTTGTTTGTGCATGTGACTGTGTGTGTAGTTGCGTGCATTGGTCCGCTTGTGAATGTGTATTTGTGCATGTCTGGGTGAGATTCGACTTGCATGCAAACGGGGCCGTGTCTCTCCACACGGCATGGGCCGTGATCCAGGCAATACAGCGGAGGGCAATCTGCGAGTGAAGCAGAAGAAATGAACCATCACAACATATATAAAACATAGAAGAATAAACCTGTGAATTATGTTGCCGTGAGAGACGGTGCATTGTTGAGCTTCATCCATTAACCTCAACATGTGCAGTGCTGTGTGAGGGTTTTAGGCACTACAAGTAAAATGAGGATGCTTTGAAAATAATGGCATGCATTGTATTTAATTTTTCATTAATGTCATGCAAAGTGGAGTATTCTTTTGTCTTTACAGCAGCACCATTTCTCAGAGGTACACTTGTGTCTGTTTTTCAAGGTACGTGGCAGCTACATTGTTCCAAACATAGTGGAGAACGTGCCACAGTTCTTCTGTGGATTCAATCAGTCTCAGTGTCTCTTTATAAAGTCCCAGACTGACTCCAAGATGTTGAGATCTTCTTCCTGTCACTGGAGATAGCTTCTTTTTAGGACTCTCGCTGTATGTCGAGACTCGCTGTCGCTCACAGTACGACACGATGGATAAGGATGTATATATGTAAAATGCCGACCACCTTTTCACAGTACTGTACATTAAAGCCCCTTAGTAGGTATTTTTTCCTCCACCTAATACATGTGATGTATGCGTTCTTGCCTCCACAGGTTGGTGGAGGGTTATCAGGGTTCCCTGTTAAATAATCGTCATGCTTGAAACACCATTATGAATCCCCGAAGTCCCGCTAGGCCCTTGATAAAGTGACTTTGGCTTGGCTGGGAACTTGGCTAAATGGGGACGGGGGTTGGTTGATCTTATTTCTGAAAATGCAGGAAAAGCAGAGGTGTTAATGGATCGCGTTTTGGCAGCTCGCAGCAATCTTTAAGGTGTGCTGTGAAGAGTAAACAGCCAGACTTCAGAGTGCCCTGAGAGTCCCTGCTTAGGCTGGAAATGGGCAGATATGAGTGAAGGTTTGGCAGCACTTGAGTCAAAACCGGCTGGTGACTCATGAGAGTGATGTATAAAGAAAACAACAAAGATGTGTTCCATTCGATGTAAAATCTACATGTTTACAAAAACACATTTCTGTAAACAAACAGTTGAAAGAAAAACAGCGTGTCATTCAAACTGAAGGATTCGTTAACTGAGATGTGACATCACAATGATTGACATTAAACGCTTTCAAAAAAAAAAAAAACCTGACTGAAAACATGCAGTCAGAGACTTAATGAAGAAGGATATAAACAGATTGACTTGACAATAAAATGGCAGAGGAAGAAGTCAGTATAACTGACAAAAACAAAATCTGAAAATGGACTGTAGTTGTTGGCAGAGAGGGAAAGGCAGGTAGGTAGAAGCATGTTACCATGGCAGCTGGACTCATCTGAGTGGAAAGGCAGACAGTCAACAGAGCGGTCGCAGCGCTTCTGAAGCGGGATACAAGCAGGAAAACTTTCACACACCAGTTCTCCCAGGTCACACTGCAGCAGCGCTGGTGGAAAAAAAAAATGGGGACAGATTAAGAGGGTTGAATTCACACATAACAATGAGCTTTTATACTTTCATCCTAATCTGTAGGAGAATCTGTGTTCTTTAATTTCCTTCCTGCACATTACTCGGGTCATGCTTTTCAGGGAGACGTTGTGCTAGTTGTTGCATGAACATTCAAACAGTTACTTTCAGAAAAACGACTGCCTTTTTAGAAAAATCTTTCTTCTATCAGACATAAAATTGCTGCTTTTCACGACGGACACAGTAAGATCAATTTCACTTAAGCAGATTTTAAAACAACAAATGCTGACCAAAGTAAAAATGAATGTAACAAACAAAATAAAAGCAATTGAGGAGTCCAAATAACCACTGATATTTAAGAGCAGATGTAAAAAAAAAATAATAATAATAATAATTAAAAAAAAGGGCAAACAGTCGACAAGGACAGAAACAAAAGGTGAAACGTGGTTCTGGAGAAAATTTGGACCGGCTGGTTTACAATTCAAGGACACGGCTGGTTTACAATTCAAGGACACAGACCGGCAAGCTTCAAAGTCACTAATGCAGATACACTTTAAAGTCTGAGATTACTGCCTCCACCCCAATACAATAGGTGAATGAGATTTCATTTGTGGAGATCAAAAAAATATTAAAAAAAACTCTGTTTTAAAAAAAACCAAACAAAAGCAAGAACTCCTTCCAAGAACAGTTTCGCTGTTGTTGCTTTGGATAATCAACTTAACATGATGTCAACAGTTTTTATAGGGACTACTTCTTCAGTGGAAAATAGTTCCAGTAAAAGCAGTTCACAGAGAGGTCTGTGGATTATTCTAAAGTAACCATTATGTTTTTTGGAAAGAGATGATGGTGTTGAATTTTGAAAGTATTTAGCTCGGTCACCAGCATGCTTGAAGGGAATTTAGAAGAAGCTTCTCCAGACGACACTGCCTGTACTGTTTCTGATGGAGGATTACATACTTGTAAGTAAGTACTGTATTTTCTTTAAATAGGTTTATAAAGGGGAAAACCTTTAAAGTGTTTGTTCTTTTCCCAAAACACTTAACCAGTCAAATATCCTTAATGACAAAAACACAGTAACGTACGGCAGCTGTACTCATCCTCTCCAACGGGGCAGTCCGGGACTCCGTCGCAGCGCAGTATCGAGGGGAGGCAGCTGTTGTTCGAACACTGAAAGTACCCAGCAGGACAGCGGCCTTGAGGAGGAAAAGTTCCAGGTACCGAAGTGGGACATTGCTCTTCATCGGAGCGATCGGCACAGTCGAGGTCGTCGTCACACCTCCAGCTCTCTGGGATGCACTGAAAGGAGTAGGCGCACTGGAACTGGTCCACGCTACAGGTCAGAGGCTGAGGAGTTACTGGTCCTGAGAATAATACACATAATAATAACGCATAATTACACATGCACACAGAAAGCACAGCACACCTTAAATCCCCTTTCATTGATTTTGAGTTCACACACAGTAAACGTCCTCCACTGAGAAATCTCAGAGGATTGTCTGAAGACATTGTGCACGGAGAAAAAAAAATGGAGAAGCATGCTGATGGTCATTTGGCTGCAGTTGAAGGAGCAGTTCAGGGATGAAGTGAGAACGGAGGAGTCGGGGTGAGTGAAAGACACAATATAAACGTAGTTGCTTTTCCTCCCCATTGCCCTCTGTGCTGTCCCTCCGCGCTGACCCAGTCTCCACAGTGAATTTATATGGACCTACAGGGCAACAGGCTCCATTAAGTCACTACACTCTCCCCCAAGGGTCCAAACAATGTATATGGAAACTGAGCAGACGAGCGCGGACGTTAGAGGACGGAAAATGTTGGGGGGGGGGGAAGAGGAAACGGGAGAAGGTGAAAACGGGAGGAATCCAAATGAAAAATGATGACAGTGCTGGAAGGAGAGAAAATGAGGGAAAAACCAAAAAAAAACAAATGGAAATGCAACGTAGGGAGAAAAAAAACTTGAATGTCTTCACCTCCAACTGCACACTCCGCGGTGTAAGAGATGTCATCCAGGGCGATGTCTGTCCACATGTCTCCACCCACCTCCGCCTGGAAGGTCACTCTGAACGGTGCCGGCCTGGACAGGATGACAGTAGCGTATGTCCACTGGTTGCCGTGGTTTCCTGTAGTCGCCCACATCAACAGAGGGGCACCGCTGGGACTGACGGTATAGACCTGGTGAGTTTAGGTGACATGAAGTGACATTTCCATTTGATTTGATTCTAAATTAGTGTGAATAAGGTCTAAATTAGGTCATTGCTTGTTTTAGAATTTACACAACTTTCTCATTTAATATATTGTTCCTATTTTTAAACATTTTGGATGGTTTCAGGTAAAAGCTTAATATAAATTGTGCCTGAATTTTAGTTCCTTTAATTCATATTAAAGAGCTGTCATAATATAAAATAAAGTCTTTTCACAGTGCAGCAATTGGCATTTTTATTTTAGTTTATATCCCACTTCAGTTACATTACAGAAAGCCTCATCTATGTCTACATGTGGAGAACACTTCCTGTCTAATTAGGTTTTGTTTTTTTTAGCATTTGTTTATTGTTTGCTGTTTTGAAATTAACCCAGCTAACAAAGAGACCTAAAAAAGACATGAAAAGACAGATAAAATAATCACGTTTGTGAGGTGACATGCTTTGATGGATTATTTGCTGTCAGGGAGACTTTGATTCCTTCCTGTGGGTATCAGGTGATTGACAGTGAGCAGAGTGTAATGTAGTGATAGGCGGAGTAAAATGGGACGGAAATTTCTGACAAAACCAAACTAAGCCCTCAGGTTGACTGTGATGGATCATCTGACGGCAAACGACAGTTAAAAACATCTTATGAAGCTCGACGGCTGACGAAAGCCTGAAGAACAAAAAGACTTTGAATCACTTATGAAAATGTGTCTTAGCTCACCTTCAGTGTTCCCATCCTGTCAGAGCCGTGCATGAAGAACCAGAAGCGCAGGTGACACAGGCCGACACTGGCAGGAAATGAAGTCCTGGTTGTCACCTTGGCAACGTCGCCCTCCCTCCGAGTGGCAGAGTGTATGTACAGGAAGTTCCCTCCACCACCTTCGCAGATTAATGCAGAACAGAAGACTTCACATTTGTCGTGCATTTATGTAAGTTACGAGTAATATTTCAGTTCGATGAATGATGAAGCAATATAACAAAATACACAGCTAAGCCCCGCTCAACCGTCCAATTTCAGCTTCACTGCAGGGAAGAAATCCAATAACTTTCTTCTGTTGCTTCCAATGGACATGATATTTGGACAGCGGAAGGCTGTTGTGAAATGTTGTAGCCTGCAGCCAAAAGCTGCAGAGAGCTTCTTCGGCTTGGCTAGGCGTGGAGATGAGACGGCCTCTGTGTGCTGCCAGAACAAAGTGGGAGTTTTCCACATGAGTTAAGCAGGATTTGAGGCCATCACAATACACAGTGCACAGTAAACCCTTCTCCCACCCACCACACTGGATTCTTCCTCTTTGCCTCAAAACACACAAATCAAAACAGAGTCTGCTGCCCTCATTCAGATAAAGCTTGTTTACCGAGAGCAGCTGCGTGCACACATGTTGCTCCGTCAGTCTGATGTTAACATCATCTGATAAGTGATCTCTTTCGGAGTCGTGCTTTGTCCTCGCGTGGTACAGATAGTGAGCTTTATCGACCCGCTGTGTAGTGACATCATAAGTCCAACCGGCTCTTGATGTCCAGATTCGTCTCTCCGATCAATAAGCTCAACTGGCCAATCAGGAGTGGCTACGGACTCGGTAACCCACTGACAGATACGAGGAGGAGTTACAGCTGCGTCTCAGAGAGGGACTGTTGGTTCACCGGGTGCACTGGCACCCAGGAAAAAACACGGCTCTGTTCCCGAGTTTATGGTCAATCTCCCAAGTATGTGTGGAAGACGTGATGATGGAGACACAATGCAGTGTCTAGTAAAGAAAAAAAAAAAAAAAAAGGTCTGAAAACACCTTAAAATTAACTTCACAATCTCTCTGGGTCAAAGGTCATATACGTTGACATAAAGCGGAAAAAAAAAAATCCTCAAATTTCACAAACCAGAAAGCACCATGTCCTTGATAAATGATTAGGCAATTATTACAATTGTTGCCAATTAATTTCCTGGCAATAAAGTAATTGATTAATTAACTTATCGTTCTCACTAGAAACAGATTTGGCACCATCCCCTCAATGACTCCTGCTATACAAAACTGTAATTACATTTCTCGTTATTTTCCATGCCGCTCTGCTTTGCTTATCAAAGTCGTCTTCTCAATATTAACAACCAATTTTCAAGCAGCCTCAACAAACAGAAGAAATACTGGCAGCCGACGTAATACAGAGTAATTAATGAATGTGAATTACAGGCACATGAAAATGAAGATTTGCATTGACTTGTGTAGATGAGGGGAAAGTGTAACCTTTGGGTCGTTCATTTTCAGTTTAAGAGTAGGGAAAAAAAAAAGTTCTGCGGAGCAGCATTGCTGTACACAAGATAAACAACAAGTCCAACGCTGTTAAGCTCAGTTTGACTGGACTGCCATTGATCAGGATGTATTATTAACCCTGCCTTCACGTGCCTGTCGGAAGCTCCTATTTCCCAGCTGTCAGCTTGTAATTACAAAGGCACTGCACTGAGCTGCCTGAAGACACGGAGGGAGTCAGGAGGACGCAGAAGCTGTTTGTTCTTAATTTTGAGAAACAGTTTCTTTTGACAGCATTAATATTTCACAAATTTAAAAAAAAAAATACATTTAAAAAAAGAGAGCAAACACAAGCAGGGGAGTTGACAACATAAACAAAACACTTTACAGCTGTGTGTATCAGTTCATTCTGCTTGAAGAGGTCAGAGGTCAGTAAAATTTTTAAGCATCGTGACTGTCTCAAAGATTGTTGCATAGATTGTGTTCACTGGCAGTTTTTTTTCTTCCAGTAAGGGGAATGATATGATCAGACAGAAGTCAGACGCTAATGCTTCAAGTCACTGCATACTTTTCTATATTTACCCAAGACGACGGTGCTTCCTGTACATCAAGCAAGCGCTTTCAGTGCCTAATCATAATCATGAACAAGTTTAATGATGATGTCATTCCTACAAGTGGATACTGTATAGAAAACGGGATTGTTTTGCAGACACATTTAAAATAAATATTTTGCGATCTGGTCAATATGTTCAGTATAACTGTTTTCACATTACTTTGACAATTCTGTCAAAAAAATGTTTGTTGTTGCAAATGAGCAGCATGAAATGAATGAATTCATGTTTTAGTAAATGCCCAAAAACTATACAGTTTATGTTCCCATTCAAGTGGCAAGAAAGAAGAAGTTATGACTCGTGTCTGCTAGAAGCAACAGAGGAAATCGGAGGGCGTTATCGTAGTGAAACCGTCGATATAATGATAAAGTCGTAAAGAGCGGTTGGAGGGGTTAAGAAACAAAAACACAAAATAATCTGCTAATTTGAGGAATGTTCTAATTGCAAGAAAGAAAATATGCTAACAGGGTTTACCATTAAGGTCCAACCTCAGAGCTAGAAAACCAGTCTCAGGTTTAAGTCTGTGTAGACTCTCATCAGCAATGCACTATAAAATGTTAAAGTGAAAGATTCTTAAAATTAAATTATCTTGCATCAATCAAACTTGATTTTTGTACAACTAACTAAATATTTTCCAAAGAAAAATGAAGACCATTTACTTTTTAACGACCTAACAATTAGGCCCTTGACTAGATTATTTATTTTGACTATGAAAAGATACTATTTCATAATCCTGAGATTTTTGCAATGCAGTTTCAAACCAAGAGGCAGCATTTGAACTGCGACCACAATCACTCCAACAAGTAGTTCTTGTAACCATGGAGATGAAGGTACCCTAAAGTTAAAGAAAACCAATCATTGTAACCCAAACAATGAATGACAAATGATGCGTCCTGTTCGGAGGAGCGTCCGATCAGAAGATGCTGATATTGTCGATCAGGAGTTCAGTGACAAAAGATGCATTTTATAATTTAATCTGGAGGATTTGTTGTTTATAAACATATTTTCTAGAAGACAGTAAAGCAGACGCAGACCTGGACTGTGGTCCGTGTGAGGTCCAGCTCCTGGTGTCTCCGTCTTGCGACCGCTCCTCCAATCAAAGTCATCGTCAGTGTCTTGAGAAAGCTGGCAGCTCTTCTCCCACTGGTATTTATCCATGTTGAAATTACAAGCACCTGGCGAGGTAATTACGTGGTCTGCACAAGAGAGAGATGGAAGGGAAGAGTGAGAGGTCTGGATTGGAAGTTGTTTTTTCTGCTCTGCCTTTTTTCTCATTTCTGCTCACCGCAGTCCATCTCATCTGATTCATCAGCACAGTCGGCCTTGTTGTCGCACACCAGGTGGGACTCGATGCAGTGGCCGCTGTCGCACACAAAGTCTGTGACTGCAGGACAACCAACTGTCTCCACAGCTCCTAAAACAAAGACAAACAACTGTGAATCGTGTGTTTCTTCTTCATCAGATAATCTTATTTAGTTAGGAGTTTCGCACTCAGGCAGGACCCGTGTCCTCTTTTCCACTCAGATTATTCAAGCATTAGAGGAAATGCTACGCTGAAAAAGTGTGTCGAATTAAAACCCAGCCTCTGCTCCGAAGGACACCAGCAGCGGAGATGGCAGTAAACAAAAGCAGACAAAGGCCTGTCAGGGAAATCAAAGCCTCATTCCTTTCGTTCTCTGTGCTGCCTTACTTGAGACAGAACAGAAAGGAAGGAAAATATATCAGGTGGATCAGAGCCGGCGCACACATAACTACATTACGCTTGGATGCGTGTGCACTGTTCAACTTCAAAGGCCAAGACATTAAATGATGACTGAAATGAGGAAAGAGTTGAATTTCATTCCGGGAGGTCGGCGGGGTTAAAACCATCTGAGGATAAAGTGGAAATCCATTTTAGCATGTCTTCAAAGATGATGGGAGCTGTGTGTCTGTGTCATTCGGTTTTGGACAGACAGTTTGTCTGCTCGTCCGTCTTCGCTCCACACGCCTCCCAGTCTTGTTTTGATCCATGTCTCCACTTTTCTGTAGGTCAGTATCTATGTCTCACTGCGCATGTGTGTTTATATTTGTATGCTGGAGATGGAGAGGGCCTTTGGCAGAACCAGCAACCATCCCACATGGTGTCCAGCCTTGTGTCAGGTCCTGTTTAATGTGGAACATCTGTTTCGGACATGAACATCAAACGCCGTCTGTCAGCAAATGTCATCACACAGAAAATCCAACTCTCTCCTCCCTTTAAGACTTGTCTCTCCTTCCCATTCTCCGAGCGCGCCACAGATAGAATCAATTTCATACCTCAAACTATCAGTAGGAAAGATCTTAAAATAATTCCACAGCATAATTACGTCTTGGTTATGAAGATTACTTTGATAAAACCAGGGTGGAGGAAGGCAAGAGAGAAACACAATGTTACTTAATCCACATTATGTAACAGAGGCTCATCCTTTTTTTTCAGCATCTATTTTCTAGGCCACTGTTAATGCTGTAATTACGTCCTCTGTGCTTTAAGACACCTGGAAATGGTAAGAAATTACATCATTCATTTCTATACTTTAATCTTCCATGTACAAAGAGATGTCCGTGACTTCTAAGGCAATATGGGCTGGTACAAACAATACACAAGTTAAAAAGATATTTTTTCCTCACACTTTTAAAAGTTTAGTTAAATGAAAGCTGCTTTAAAAAAAAAGAAGAAGCAATAAGAAAGATTTGTGGGGCCACTGAGCAAAAAGCGACAATAATATATATGCAGAGGTTGGCTGAATACCAGCGACAGTGATTACTTTGCCAGGTGGTGAGATTTCTGCTTTTTAAAAACTTTCCACTGCAGAGCTCTATATTGGACAGTGAAGTTTCAAGACAAGATATATCTACTTTGCTCACCCGCAGTGCTTGTATTTTTTAATACCTCAACCATAGATAAAATTGTGCACAGATGTCACTTTTGTTGGGTGGTTCTTGTCTTCATGATTTGTTTCTATCGTGAATAAGAGTGTGGGATTGATTCTGTCTGCACAGTCTATAATGTTCACAACTATGGCAGTTACTTGCCTTGTTCCCCTAAGAACTGAGTGATGCTGTCCTCTCGAGCAAAAAAACATGGTAAAAATGTGTTTACATGGCCTTTGATATTATTAGATCAATTAAATGTTGAGGCGATGATGAGAATTCAGGAGATCATCCAAATTAAATTCCACTCATGGGAGACCAATATTCGTTTTGACATTTCCCTGAAAAAGTCAGAGGGTCACTGAAGTCAGTAGGATTCATCTCCGAGGGACTGTGCACCAAATTTCGTGGCACTTCATCCACTAATTCTTGATATCTTTGACGGGCCATTGTGGTACATATACTCTTGGACGTGGGGCGGGAAGAACACCAGTGAAGATATGAGAAGATTTGTCATTGTCACATCGGTACGTGTCACCTACTTGGGGAACAGTCTATGAACTCCAGGTCATCCAGGGCAGCTCCTCCGCTCACATCCCTCAAGAGGATGCCCTCAAAGATCACCTCAAAGTTCCTGAGCTTCCTCAGGGGGACCTCCGCTCGGTTCCACTGGTTCCCCTGGTGCCCTGTTTTATTCCACACCTCCACCAGGGCGTTCTCCGTCTGTGAGAAAAGAGCAGCGATGACAAGGGATGATCATGTGGTAGGATTTCACATGCTGCTCTGGTTAAAACACTGGAGCTAAAATCAACTGGAATATCATTTAAAGTGGATTCAAAGCCACAGCAGTGATTATTGTCAGATAAATATTCTTCAAACTTCGAGTATCACTGAGTCACATTATAAAAATTCAGAACCTTTAAGTCAAAACGAGCTGAAATTAACTTTTGGACAGACTGCTGCTATTAAGAAAGTGAATGCCATCTAAGGGGAGTCATTAAAGTCTCATTAGCATAATATCGAAGTAATAAATTCCCTTGCCTTGAGACCTGCTATTCAGACTGAAACCCTGCTCTCCCTGAGTTATGCTAATGCCAAATTTCTCTCATGCCACATATGGAACATATTAAATGTGTATTCCTGTGCAAGTCCATTCTGTCTTTTCCCATGGTACTAACCAGGCACTAAATCATGACCAATACAGCTTTGAAACAGTGAATGTGACTTTGAAAGGGGTTTTGGCTGGTGGATTACGAGCCAGCATCTCACCGACGGTTTTTAATGTCATGTGCAGAGCATCAATGAAACATTTACAAAAACACATCACACCATATTAAAAACACACTCATTCAGAGTATGTGGAACTAGCACAAACTCGATAGCGAATGCAGTAAAAATGGTCACTTATTAAGTTTTAACAGTAGTTGTGAGGAGATAAACAGTTTACAGCTACAGATTAAACCAAGAAAAGTTTAATGTCAGACAAAAGGGATCAGACGCACTGCAGAAAAAAACAAATAAGAATATGAATACAGCCAGACCTGAATAAGATTTAAAAAAAAGTTTCTGTAGTATTTTGTGTGTAATATTTGGAACTGTGTCTATTATCTGTTGATAATTGTTATTATCTGCAGATTATTTTTGACAGTATTTGATTGATTCAATGTTTTATAAAATGTAAAAAAATAAATAAAGGTAATTTCACTTTTCACTTGAGACAAACAAAAGATCAAATCCTCACAACGGAGAAGCTGGAAAGGAACGTTCACCATTTGTACTTAAAAGGATACCTCAAATGATTAATCGATTATAAAAACAAAAAAGTTGTTGTTTTAAGTTTCAACTGATTGACTAAACGATTAATTATTTCCTCCTCCGGTTTCTCTAGTTTAACTCACTGGTGGGCGACAGTCCCAGATGCTTCCTGGCTGAAAGAAGCAGTTGTTCTCTGCTCTTTATCAGCCGTGTGAAAATGAACCACGTGTGTATTTCCTAAATAAACTCCCTCCATGTCATTTATCATGTAAACTCAAAACATGAGTCGAATTAACGTTTTTTGTTATTTTGTTTTCTTGCTGTGTTTCTCGCTGTTTTATAACTGTAAAGTGTTTTTGGACCACGTCACGGTGATTACACTTGTAATAAAATTGAATATACTTTGCCTGGATTAAATGTGTGAACAGATCTGGTCACGCTCCACTGAGGACTGTATACAGTTGTTGCATTCTTTTGGGCGTAGACCTCGGGGTTAATTCTGAAGCTATTTGAGCAAGATTTAACTCATTGGCTTTGACATACATACCGTACGTTGTGCAGCGAAAGACCACCCAATGGAACAACTTCAACTTCTTCGCACTTAGCTGCCCTCACTAGTTGCTGATTGATCCGTCCCTCAGAGTGGTCGAGGGAACAGTAATGCCGACAGGGTTTCTAAACTATGATCACAGCAAAGACTCGGAGCAACACTCAGGCAGAACCAGGCTAGGTCTAACTGGCATTTCTTAACCCTCGTGTTGTCCTCGGGTCAAAATGACCCTCAGCTGTGTTCAACCAAGTTCTATTTTATTTCTATATTTTCATATTTTTTGGGATCATTGGTCAACATTCTTTAAAGAAACCCTCACAGCCTCCTTGTCACCAATGATCCCAAAAAAATGTGAAAATAAAATAGAACTTGGTTGAACACAGCTGCGGGTCATTTTGACCCGAGGACAACACGAGGGTTAATTGTAGTTGCAGATGTAGTTCTGACATCCACTCTCAGGGGGCAGTAACGAGGTCAAGAAGACCCCGCAACAGGAAAATGTTCTCGGACAAGCCACACAAAAGATACATTCAGAAATGTTTCCAAACAGTCTTTTGCAATTGAACTGAATAAATATTGTCAGAGATGAATTATAAGTGTTTGGTTTGGCAACTGCGTGTTTGGACAAGAACAAACAGCGCACAGCCTCCTACCTAAACTTTTCTATTAGAAGCATCTGGAACTGTGGCCGAAGTTGTCAATGCGGCAGACTGACGGAGCTTTATCTGCAAAAGTATTAAGGAAAGAATAAAAATGAAGTGCAAAGAAAGCCTCACACGTCAACATGTGGAGGCAACATGGATGGAGACGGCATTATTACATATATTCTAGGAACACACACACACACACACAGACACACGCAATCTTGTTTCTCACTTGTGGTGATTAGAGCGAAAGTTAAAAATCTATTTAAGCCTCAGGTCAATACAGAGAAGTCCTCCCTGGTTAAACCACTTAATAGGGGAACATATAGATTTAAAACTACCCTTCCTGCCGAATTTCACGAGTTTAATATTAAGACTGGTGTAACTCTGCAATAATTTATACCTGCCTCCTCATCCTCTGGTCTTTGTAAAGGTGACAGAATAACTGCAGGTCCATAACGTCACTTAATTAATTCCGTCTCAGGGGAGCGTCGCAAGGTGAGTCAATCGCAGCGGCGTGAAACTTTCTGGCCAGGTGAGAACGAGCTCACATCACACCAAGCTCTTACAAAGTAAGACGTCGCACTTGTTGTCATCGAAGTTGCAATATGTGACCAGAGGCTCGACTGCAGTGAAAAGAGACCCGGTCTAATGTACTCAAAACCAGAGGACGAGCAATGTCACATTTGACTCTGCAGTTTGAAAGCCTATTAAAATGCACCCTTGGGTGAGGCATGCACAGGCTGTCTCCTCTGCTTTACACCATTGAAGCCCTGGCTTGAAATAATCTTGTTACTGTGAGAGTAGAGCATAGATTAATAGGCAGCGTTACAGCAGGATTTATCCAGATTTATGTCATGGAGTAAAGGCTCAATCCATAAAAGCAGCCTTCAAGCAACGGATGAGTGTGTGATACCGGCATGCGTAGCTCACATTTGATTTCTGGGTGGCACATCAGTCGAGGCATTTATTCGATCAATTTGAAGCTTCATTTCTCGAGTCGCAGTGGAACCTTCAATTCAGTCTGCTCAGAGCGAAGAGGGGATGTACATGTGCATAATTTCATTTTATTATCCCCCCGGTGAAAGTCAAGAGGTCCAAAAAGAACAAAGAAAGCAAAGTTGTAATCAAAAGAAAATGCTTATTTTTTTGGAACTCCCCAGTGTTTTAACCCTATACGCAATGTTCCACTGAGCTGAAATCCAATTTGTATTCATGGATTTTTCATTTTATGGAACTGCTGGCAGCTGTTTTTCTGTTGACTAACCTTCAATTCTGAGTGAATCCATTTTTTTTTATTATTTTTCTCCTCCATCTCTGCTTAGTTCAAACATGTTAAATGTAATGGATATCAGCATTAGATGCTTCAAAATAAGAACAAGTCAAAAAAAATGGGCTTCCTCATTCTATTATGTTACTTGGGTAGATCTTCCTCTCTCTGGCTGACTGCCAGATGTTTGGCTGACTGCCAGATGTTTGGCTGACCACAATGTGAGGCCACATTTCAACCCACAGAACCATATACAACTATATAAATGAGCAAATAGCAGGGTGTGTGGTCATTTCTCTTGACCATGATAAAAAAGAAATAATTCAAAGTGCATCTGTCAGTGCAGCAAACGAAGAGCCTGCTTTCAAATCATATCATGAAATAAACATGATGTCTGAAAAGCAAAGTAACATATTCCTCGCATGAAAAGGGAATGAAAAAGATTATCTGAGACGAAAGCTTTGTACTGTTGAGACAGGCAGGAAGAAATGGAAGTACTTTGATATTAATTTCATTTTGAAGCGGAAAATGTATTTACACACTATTCTTTCTTCAAAAAGGATTCAAGTTCCCCAAGCAAAACCACAAAGTATGCTAAAGGAATAATTCAACATTTTGGAATATATATTTGTTTTCTTAGTGAGGGAAGACTGATACCACTGTCGTGTCTGTACAGCAAACATGAGTCTGAGGGTAGTAGTCAGTTAGCTTAGCTTAGCATTAAAAAAAACCAAAAAAACATTTAATATATTTAACACTCAAATCTAGTGAGTTTCTAAAGTGCTAGAAGGCAGGTTGTGTTATATTCAGATAAAGACAGGAACCCGCCCCTCTTGTTTTAGTCTTTGCCCTAAGTTATGCTAACCACCTGCTGGCTGCAGATAAACAGTATTTCTATCAACTTTTTTTTATACCGAGCCATCTTACCCCAATGTCTTTCTGCCCTGTTCAATGTCTTATGTCTGTTTCTAACAAAAGTTTTGCATGTACGAATTCAATCCCATCCGAAAACCTAAAATTAAGCCGCCAGCAGCTAGTCTAATGACAAATGCTTAAAAATGATACACCTACTTTGTGCTATCGTCCCACTAATGTTGTTGTGATGTTTATTCATTATATATATATATATATCTAAATCGGTACATGTACATTTGAGAGTTTATAATCAACATTTAAAAAAAAAAAAAACATCATCCAAATCTTTCTAACGGACGGGACCACGTCCGTTAGACGTGCATACATGCATACAGGACACATTTTTGGGGGTTTGGAAATTGGCAGCTAAAATGGTTCAAACTTGAACTCTGAGAACCCCCTTTTGTTCACTTCCACTCTACTGCTGAGGACCAACACTCACAACTGTGATGAATAATGACTCTTCGGAGCAGTTCACAGGCCCGGTGGTGATATAAATAGAAGGGTCTGTTGAGCCCTTGTGAACTTCACCGGAGGAACCACTTGCCAGGTAAATATAATCCCCTCTGTGCCTCCAGCATCATTATCATAACTCCCTTTGTTCTTCAATCAACCTTTAAAAGATGGCTCACGCTGTATTTACACTAGGATTCTTGCAAAGTGTGCGAGTGTGCGCATTTCTCGTCTTGCCTGTGCAAGTGCGCGTGCTTGTTTGTTTTTATGTAACCGCTTGAACTCAAGGCAACATTAAGGCAATGAAAATGATCTAATGTTGTAAACGATAGCACAAAGCAATAATATATAAGTGCTAATGGCTTCGAACCTTCAAGGTCATACATGCACTTAACCTCACTTATGTGTCATGGGAAGTTATAGCAACATAAAGCTGGACTCGGATATTGCTTTTCTCTGGCTCACTCTCTCTCACTCTCTCACACTCACACACACACACTTCATGTCTACAACCATACAGGTTGACCTCTGAACTCCCCACCGTCTTTCTCTGTGTCTCTGTGTAAACGATTCCACTGCCCGTTCAAATGTCAAGAGCTGACCTTCTATAAAAGGCCACATTTTACATTTTACATCCATATGTGAACAAGGTGGACATGTAAACTAGCCCACATGCATTCATCATCTCCTGCCTCTCGCAGAGTCACACAATCAATCAAATAGCCGGTCGGCTTGACTCGAAACTGGACAAATCCCATTATTTGAATCTCATGCAGCAGTAGCAGCCTGCGAGGGAGAATCAATAGCATGGAGTATTTGTCGAATAACAGAGTTAAAAATAGCATCAATAAATATGACAAATACATCCAGAAGTGCCAAGATAAGTATATGGGCAGTGTATGAGAAACACAGCAAGGAATATTTAATAAGTGTAAAGCCACAACCACTAAAAAAATAAGGTTGGTGATATTCTATATATTTGTTTTTGACCACAAATCACAAAACCAATTATGTTCACTTATCTACAATAGGTTTACCCCCACTACAAGCCGACAGGTTGATACGAATGAAAAATATTGAAGAAAAAAATAATAATCAATAAATCACGTTTTCATTGTTAAACAAAAAGGCTAAATAAATATAAAGTTGTTGTGCAGCAAATATTTACAACCACATGAGACTAAATAAACTCCAGTAGCTGTGTTGATAATAATGATAACACGTCAATCAGTTTAACAGTGTGACTCAGTGACAACAACGCAGCTCTGTGGCTCAGAGGAATCGGCTATGTCATGATCTAGCTGCATATACATGTTAGTAGGAGCACCATGAGATAATACCTTTTTTTTTTCCAAGAGTAATATGTACATTTTGCAAGGAAGGTCTTAAATTCACATGACAACTTGCAGACCTGTTCTGTAGATGACATAAAAACTGTTTCTGCAGCACACACACGCAGGAGCTAATAAACCTTCTACTCCACCTTCTACTCCAACATCCAGGAATGAATCTACTCATGCAAAACGCCTACACCTTCACCTTGAGGCAGATCTCACAAAGTTAAATGAAGTTGAGAGTACACAGACCACAGGATGGAGGCAGAGTAAATCACGGCAGAATTTAAATGGCAGAAAGCCACAAGCAGAACTCTTAATCCCTGACAGCCAATCATGCATACACAAACTAAATGGCTGAACACCTAACAAGCAAGAAAAGCTTGAGAGCTGGCAGGGATGGAGTGCACTCAGATGGTGGGTTTGGGCTGCTCTGGGCCAAAGAGTAACCATGACCCCCATCAGTCCGCTCCGCCCCCCGCAGACGCCCAGCAGATCAAACACTGGCAGAATGATTGGCAGCCTCACCTCTCTTTAACAAATTACTGAGGCTGCTCCACAGCAGTGTTGATATGATCACATTGAACATTAACATAATTTAACATAATCAGGCTTCATTTTCTCACTGAGCGTAACCATGGTAACCACGCCTGACAGAAGGCAAGTGGGTATTTTATTAAATATCGTAAACTGCCATCAATTCTCATTATGATTGTGTGCAAACAAAGTTAAACCCCTGCAGACGTTTTACCTTGATCAGCACCCGGATGGTTCCTGAGGCCTTGTGGGAAATGTAGTACCAGAAGGAGAGCTTGCAGAGGGCACTAGACTCTTTCCAAACTGCGCTCCTAATATGCGATTTATCACCTTTCAGTCCGACTGGTGTCGCTTCCAGATAGACAAAGTGACCTAAAGGGCGAGAAAGGGAAATAAACGATGGAGGAGAAGGGCACTGAGCAGACAGGAATTGATAACTATCTCTGTACGGGCAGCTCTGGCAGACACTGACAAATCACTCAAGGTCGTGAACAGTGTTGAGGAGGTGATGGCCAGGCGTCACGGAGTACTCTGTGACACATCTCCTAATGTCTCACTGCCTTTTGACACAGGCGACCACTCAAAGTTTTTCATTGAAGTAAAACTCACGAGGAGAGCAAAAAACCTGAAATAAAATAGCTGAATACAAATCCAAAAGGCAGTACATCCGTTCTGTTTGGAGTCCTTCCTTCTGCAAATATATGGAAGTTATACTTTAAATTAATCAATAATCATAACTTTTCTCATAGTCTGTTGCTTTTTATTGTAATAAATTTCAGGACAGAACATTATAAACAGTATAGTCCTTCAGATTTTCAGGAAATCAAACTGTTTACTTATTCATGGCCTGCATTGCTGAACGACAGTCGTGTTAACATTCAGTCCACCAGTTGCCTTTATATCAAAGGACGTAGCGTGTAATTTAGCTTTCCCACCGCTGTATCATGACTATTAATAATACACATTTCATGAAACATGGAGGCTTTCAGCAGTCACAGGCAACACAGTGTGTTTGTCACCACCGTCAGCAGTCGACAAATGCAACGGTCATTTTCAACATGTTTTTGTACATAACATTTTGTTTTTGCAAGAGAGTAATAGAAGAAGAAGCCACAGTGATTCCTTTTTCTTCTTGTAGGTAACTAACTCCTTCCTCTGTGTCCTGACAGCGTGTCTTTCACAGCATGACATCAGACCACAGTTGTAATGATTATGAACCGATTTCGTCAGTTGGTTTTCTGAAAAAGGAGGAACGTTTGCTGTAATATATGAACCCATCCTTGCTGTTGCCACAGCAACCAGAAGTGTCACTAAATCAAGCTGGGCTGAAATATTTAGGTTTCACTTTAGGACTGTCGATGGAGCACCTCCTTAGGAGCTCTTTGTGTGCAAATGTGCATATGTGTTTGTTTATTCATGTGCATCGCTTTCCACCATGCACGTGGCATAATGGAATCCCAGCCCTGCATCAATCACCTGGATTCTCACCTGCTGTACGTTCACATGCTGAGAAGCAGCGTATTGATTTTGTCTCTGAAGTGTGTGAAGCATGCATTAAACATAGAGGAGAGCTACCACAGCAGTTTGGCTTTAACAGGTAAAAATTGTAATCAGTGCAGTTTCATTTGGTCTGATTATACAAAACCTAGCAGTGAAGAGGCACTTAATCAATTGAACGATGGTAATTCAAAGAGGACTAGAGCAGTAAGGGACTCTCTTTTTTTAATGAGAGACCGAGTGTTAAAATACATTCAACAAGTTTAAGTTCGTATGGTGCACTAGGAAACATAGAACACATACCACTCTCAATCATCAACGTGTGATCGTACGCCGGCCGTATGCTTCTGACAGATCCCGTGCCCAGCGTCCAATCGAAATTATCGGCCGGGGAGCTCTTCCAGCCACAGCGACCGGTCTCAAAGGAGCAGGATGTCCCACAATCCTTTTCATCGGTGCCATCACCACAATCATCTGTGAAGTCACAGCTCTGCCCCGGAGGGAAACACCTGTCATTTTCACAAGGCAGGAAGCCTGAAGGACAGGACCCTGGAAATCAGACACACATAAAACATCACTCACCTGCCGTCTGACTTCAAGTAATGGGTTTGCCGTAAAAGACATTGTTCCTGAGTCTAATGACAAGTGTGCTGACACACAGTAACAGTGTTTTATGAAAGGGAATGAGACCTCGGGTTCAGAGATTGTACCATTAAAAGAATAGTTAGACACTTAAATACATTTCTTGCTGAGAATTAATTGAGAAGATTGGTACCACCGTCGTGTCTGTACGGTAAATTTGAAGCTACAGCAAGAAGTCGGTTAGCTGGTTCTGCTCTGCCTATAGATACCACAATCCCTCAATCAAACGCTTTAGAGCTCACTAAACAACATGTTGTATGTCTTGTCGAACAAAAACAAAAAAGTGTAAAAACAAGATTTCATGAAGTTGCTGCTCCCGACGAAGAAATAGCTTCACTGATACCCGCTTCATAAAAACTACAACTTGGTAGTTTCAAGCTATGGTTTTCAATTTAAACAAACAAGATATCAAATAATTATTTATGTCGTATGTGGATTTTGTAACTTTTTGGCACAGACACACAAGTTGTTTCCCAATTTTTCCAATTTTTGCATTCGCTTAACAGGCTGCTGGCTGTAACTTCAAATTTAAAGGAAAATAATGTGTATTTCCTAAAATGTGGAACTATTTCTTTTAGAACTCAACAGTGGAATCAAAAATGATGCATACTATTACTAGTTTTTCCAGTAAAGCATCTACTTTGTGCTTCACCAGATTAAACAGTACTACAAAAATGTGGTATTAACTTCAGAGCATGAGAAGTCAACTCAAGACTGGAGGGGGACCTTTTGCATGCAGCATATCAGGGTCCCTTTAAGAGGCTTAGGAGGACAAAGGAACATGGAGCTGTAAGACCAAATCACTGTATCGCTGGGCGGCGGTCCTAGCGGGGGCCAGAATCTGCCTCCTTTGGAGGCAGGCATTCCAGTAAGGTTAGCGCTTGGCTTTGGGGAGTGTTAGAAAGGGAGATGAGGGATGATGAAGAGGGGTGGTCCCTGTAATTAAAAGAGAGAAAGGGGTATAAGTCCTTCCTAATCCTTTGTTCCTCTTCAGATGCACAGGACCAGAAGCAATGTGGCCCAACAAAGGCACATAGGAAGCCAAGAAGCCACAGATCCCGACTGTGAAGCCGAGCTGCTTCGCTGCGTACTGAAGCTGTACGTGGATTCATTTTAAAGACAAGCTCTTTTTTGTTTTTAAGTGAATGCAGACTAATTCATTTGTCCTCATTGAGTCCAGTACATATCTTCTTACATTACTGGGATTACTGTGTGCAATGTGATCTCCTCACCAGCGACCCACTGTCCTCACACACAGGAAATCTGGGTGACACACTGCCCCCTGGTGCAAGACTATTGCTCCAGGTCATCGTTTAAAGCTAAATCACACTGAAGTACTTCTGGAATTAGAAATCTGATGGATAAAATGAAGCAAGTCACCCGATCATGGCAATAAAACGTGTCAGGTAATCCACCGTATTACTGTCCTTCTTCATCTGACATGTTATCTTACCGTTTTCATTTGCATATAATCAATTTATAAATCATTTACAAACACTTTTCAATATAATGTTACACAGTCTGACGCCAGCTTCAACTGTGATGTCATTGTTTGACACCTGACAGTGTCGCCCAAAACTGAACATGACGAGCTTTGTAAAAACAGATGTTAATGCACAGCTGTTTATTGCACTGCATTAGTTTGTGCAGGTGGCTGCTGAGTAGGCAACTTTTAAAGTGTATGTTCCTTACAGCGCGTACAGAATTACATTTAAAGAGGGAGCCACCCGAAAAGATACGAAGAAGATGAAGGTTTTGTTCTCACACGCTGCAATACGAACTTACTGAGCTGTTGAAACTTTAACGACCTTTATGAGGGTCTCTTCCCCAATTGTCTTACAGCAAATGCAATAAATGTTTTCAGCCGTTTCATGAAGGAGAGATTTCTGCAGCCGACTTTCAAAAGCTGGAGAAAACATGAAACTGCGAGAGTTGTGTAATGTTGATTTGCTCACATGCTGTTTGTGGGATGCATACAGTACATACAAACATGCATACACGCATATACAGTACGCCTACATACAGTACATAGATATCTCTCAATGTGCCAAGCATATGACGACAGTGTCATCACCATAGCATTAAAATTGTTTGCACGTATTTTTCCCCAGCTTCCTGCCAACACTGAGACAAATGCTCCTCCACAGCCATAAAAAGATGTGTGTGTATGTGTTGAGGGTAAATGCAGTCGGCTCTACTGCTCTATCATGTAAAGTGATGGTATGATATATATATATATATATATATTGAAACGTGAAAGAAGAAGCCCCTGAGAACCTGCAGTATATAATTACAGATCTAGCTGTGTGAGGTCTCATCACTGAACATCCTCTGCAGCCTGCAGCTGCTGAGACACAGAGAGAGAGCAGGTTTGTCCGTCATCCACAACTCCTCTCCCTCCTGGCTTTTTTTTTTTTTTTTTTTAAATGGCAGGATAAATTTCACTTCACTGGCAGGGCAGCGCTGTTACTCCCTGACCTGACCTTACCTTCAAGAAATCCCTCATATCCCTCCTAGCGTGAGAATCACTTCCTCCTCTATTTACATCCTGCTGTATTTGCTCCTCCTTTGCTTCTTCAGAAAATGATCAAACACATCCTCTGACCTTTTTACCCTCACTATATTTCTTTCTGTCTGGTATTCCTGAGCCTACTGTAGTAATTCTATACACTATACGCGTGTATATAGCCAGCTCCCATGTGGAAGCACTGATCTATAGCTTCTGCATAAATATGCACGATATACATCACATCAAGCTTTACATATTCATAAGCTTCATATTGTTGCAGGGGTTGAAGAGGTGTACACGAGCTGAATTAATAAAACCCAAAATGCATAAATAGTCAATCACATGAACATCAATAAAGGGTCACCTAGTTCAAATCACAGGGGACACTATATTTTCTCACTTTCCTCTCGCGGTCTGTAGCCATGCAGTTTTTGGTTTTATTTGTCCAGGTATTTAAAATATCAGCATTTGAGGTTTTTGCAGTGAGATTGTGTGACCAAACCCTTTAGGGAATGGACTTCTTTCAGCTGCTACCGAGGCCGTTACCATCTTGAAAGACAGAAATTATATTTGAGGATCCTTCTGAATCACAAGAGAGTCAGTACAGACACCAAGCAAAGCAAGAGAGTTGGATGATAACTTGTCGGTTAAGCGTGCAGCGTAATTAACAGCATTAAAGTGGAAGGCACAATTAGCATGCAAACCTCCGTTAGATCTTCGGTACACCACACTCCTTTTACAATAGAGACTGATTAATGCTCCCGCTCTGCAAGAGTAGAGCTCGTCACTGCAAGCGTTAACACAGACAAATGCAAACTGACAGTGAAGGAAAAACCTACAAATGACACTGCAGCTGAAGAGAAATCTTCTCCAGCTCCAAATGACAGCAACACAGTTTCATCCCTTTTTGCTCACAGATAATTCAGAAAGTGTCCTCTCTCCCCGAGGTCCAATACAAGAGAAAGGCAATACATTTAATGGGCCAATTATAGCCGCAGTGACAATGGCAATAAATCAGCTCTGGTTGTTTTCTCTCTGTCTTTTAAAGGGTTTCCTCACAAAAAAAATGTAAGGGATGTAGAGATGAACTTCTAATAGCTGAAAAGCTCCCAAGGCCGAAATACAGACAATAACGAGCTCCCTTTAGTCAACACTTAGACAGCATGTGTCAAGAAAATGTTTCAGAGCATTTTCCTTCAGCAGGTGACAGAAGATTCTTCATAATTTTCACTTCATGTCAAAAGAAAACAGGCTTTTTTTTTTTTTTTTTTTGTACCTTTCCTGCAGATGTAAACATAACTCTGGTTGAGACAGGTTGGAAAACGTAATTCAGTGTTCAGAGTATGTAATGAAGAATGTGTCCTTTTTGAAAAGTGATTTTTTTTTTTCTCAAAGGTTTAAATACCCAAATATTAAACAGTCTGTTGTATTAGTCCGATTTCACTCAGAGAAAACGCTCATAGGAGACACATGACCTCAGATTTCAGGAGATCTGATGCTTATCTGATGCCATGCCCTCTCGATTATTTGAGCTTTGGTTTCATTTTCATTCTAAATACCACATCAATTCCTGAAACTGCCAATTTTCATCCTCTAAATGCTTCACTATCCCAGCAGCCATTAATTCTCTGATTGCGCATATGAGCAAACTATCACGGTGAAAGTGATCAAACTGCAATTATCTACATCTTAGCAGTGTAATTTCTTTCCTAAACCTGGAAAAAAAAAAAAAAAAAAAAAAAAAAGGTTATTTGGCACCCGGGGCTCTGCAGCTACGTTTAGTCATTTTTAAGCGTTATGATAAAATTCTCATTTAAGAAAGCAGTCCTAAAGGGAGAGTTGTACAGCTATTTACTGAAAATAAGAAAATGACTACAATCTCAGCACTCTCTCTGCCTCAATGGAATTAAAAAGCCATTGTTAAATGGCCAGGTCTTAGAGATGTAAAAATAAAAACCAATATGTTTGAACTACACACCTCGGCCTTCATCTGAACATCCAGTCTTTTACAGCAATATATAAGCATTTCATTACAGCACCAGCGTGAACAAGCCAGGCTTTTTACTGTAATTCTTGTTTGGCAAGGACAGTGCCTTCTTGAATCTTTGTCTTACTGAACTCGCTGCTGTGAAATTCAACACTTGTTTATACTGTACTGAAGCTGTCAAAGCCGCCTTTATCTAGTAACAGTGCACACAGCCAGAGTATCACTGGACTTTATGGCCCCACATTAACAATAGACATTCGTCACAACAGACATGTTGACTTGTCACCATTGGAATTTATGAGGACAGTAAATCAGCAGGCACTAAAGCAGGGTCTGCACTAAGTGGAATGCAGCTATTGTTAAAACACCTGTGCTTTTCCTGTCATGTGTCAAAATGTCAGCTGTGAAGGAAGTCTATGAGCAGTACAAGTTCTCTTCAAAGTTAAGAAAAACAGTGTCAGGGGGAAAAACATGGAAGAAAACTTTGTAAGCGAGTCCAAATAAGATTCTTTTGACTCTTCTCCTTTGATGAATAAGCGGAACAAGTAAGTTGAATAAAGGCCGTTTTATAAGCAGAGTAAGTCTACAGACAGCTCTGTGGTGCTTTGAGCTGAATGTTATTGGTAAGACGGTATAATGTAAATGTCATTGTGCAGGTATTTCAACAAACTAAAGCAGGGGACAAATCAACACATTTCCACAAAAATGGTAATCAATGAAAAACTGAAAGACCAACATCTACATAAGAAAAATTCAACATAATCACACTGTGTACCTGCAGGAGGTGTAGGAGTGTTGTCTGTTGGTCTAGCTGAGGAAGCGAGAAGACACCCCGGAGAGAAGGTGATGTCATCCAGGCAGATGTCACTCTTTGGACTTCGGCCCACCTTCCCCTCGAACATGACCTGGAAGTCTGCGGAGGGGCTGAGCGGGATCTCCCTCATCTGCCAGTAGTTGCCCTGATCTCCCGTCAGGTTCAGCAGGAGATGAAGATGTCCTTCGCTTTTGCTGAACACGCTGAGGGTCCCGATACCGTCTCCAGACATGTGAACGTAGAAACGCATCTGGGCAAAGCAGGAAAAGGAAAAAGGTTTCAAAACTCTCACATACAGAGTGCAGAAATATTAAACACGATCATCTTACTACATTTACTATTAACTCTAATTTTGTAGCTGCATCGTTGAAGTAAAATTCTGCACTAAAATGAAATCCCTGGAAAATTCTGAGTGCCAGACACATATTGTTACGAACTACTTGCATTAACAATAATGAAGGAGTAATTCAATAATTCAATTCAAATTTCTAAACCATGTGTTTTGGATCTGCTGAGAAAGATTCAGTCTTTCTTTGCATATTGATGCCACTTTCTTTTTCATTATCTTTTTTTCTGTTTTCCTTTATCCTGAAGCGCCATTACTCATGCCAGAATATAGAAAGAAACAAAAAGTTTCAGTCATGAGATCAATGCACTCTCCCCTTTCGTCTACGTTTTTTATTAAGGCAGAGAAATTGTGTTTCTCCACCGCACAGCACTGAGGTAGTGGTATGTTTTATAGGCTTTCTCTCGTGAGGCATGTTCATGAGCTGCAGCAGCACATCTACTCCCTCTCTCTCAGGAGACCGAGCGCCCGTCCTTCTCATTTCCTCCTGCACAGCCCTCCCTGCAGTTTAATTGGTGCCTTTTTGCCGAATGCGTGATTGATTGACAGGTCAGGAGTGGGCTAAGACAGACACGACACACAGAGCAAACTGGGCAGTCAATCAAAAAAAATTATTCCCAGTGGAGCATTAGGCTGATGGCCAGGAGGACACGCACGCACGCACGCACGCACGCACGCACACACACAAAACCAAGTGCACAAGCACAGACACCTAATTTCTAATTGCTCGTTTAGTTACATCACATTTTCAGCTGAAAGTACAAGGTGATGTTTTTCAAATAAATTTCTTAAGACTGAACACTGAAAGCTATTAGGATTAATTTGACATTTTGAGAAATACACATGTGCTCGTTCTTGATTTATTAGGTAGTACTTATTTATTTCAAGTTACATCCTGTGTATAGAACCTCATGTAAAAGAGACCTTTGTTTCCAGGTAACTTTTTTGTTAGAATAAAAAGTCAGTAAACAAAACTGACCTCATTCAAAATGCTGTTATCAATAACTTTCCTTACTGGTTTGTTGAATTAAGTAAGTCGAACCTTGAGTTTTGTATGAAGCCCTGTCAAATAGTTAAACAGTACTTCATCTTTGACATTAATTTACCCTGGGTCTCACTGGTTTGATCAAACATTTGCTCCCTAATGAGTAATTCATAACCTGCCTGACCCCTGACCCCTGCCTCCTGCCCTCTGACCTCGACCTCACCTTGCACTGAGAGCTCCTGCTGCTCAGTAAGGGTCCTGTTACACGGGCAGTGTCGCCGGCTGCCTGAGGGAAGGAGCTCTCCAGGTACAGGAAGTGTCCGGAGGGGTCTCTCAGGGTGTGGTCACTTGATGGCCCAATTCCAACCGTCCGAGTGCTGCCTGCTTTGATCAACCAATCAAAGTCATCCTCTTGGCACTGGAGCCAGGAACAGAGGTCAAACTCAAAATTGCAGCGTCCGCTAAAGCCCTCTGAAAGATGGCAATAAAAAAAAGAAATAAATCAATCCAGGCTATCCAATTATCTGGAAATTCATCTTTCGCCAGGACTTATCAGTCAGACATTAAAAGAGGCCTCACTGCAGATGTAGTGATCCTCGTCTGAATCGTCCCCGCAGTGGTTGATGAAGTCGCACAGGTTGTCCTGAGGGATGCAGTGGCCGTTTGCACAGGCGTACTCCTCAGGTGTACATGGCCAGTTTGAAGGAAAAGGAGGGGAGCAATCCAGGAAGCTGACGTCATCTATTACCACATCACCCATGTAGCTGATCCCTTGCTTTGCCCTGAAAACCACCTGGCAAAGGACAACAAACCTCGGATCAACTGTCTGTCCTTACTGTCATATAATCCGACAGCCATTTTTATACACCAGGGTTGATGCTTAATATTAACAGACAAGCCACTGAAACAAAAGATCCAAAAGCTACTGTCCTAATGAGATCTGTTATGTAGTGTCTTGGGGCAGTGGGTAGATGAAGAGCTCTGCGAGAAGAGGAAAAGGACATTTCTAGTCTCAATGAGGCCTCTTGGAGGTTTAGCGTGAAGAGATCCTTCATCTTCTCATTGTACCATCAGCACTGATCTGATACTCTGCTCTGACAAAGGTTAATGCATATCAGAAAATGTGCAAAAGCCGTGGTATTTGGTCGAAGGGATGACGTGCAGTCAAGCCAACAGAGCAGATAGACACCAAGAAAAGCACCCATCAGCCATCTGACTGTCACACTGACATCTCAAGACACATTAGAGTGTATTAGAATCAGTCAGTTCATCATCGATCGTCAGGTAAGCATGTCTCGTTTAGCCTGGTGTAACTGGAATGAGCCCAGTAACACTGATGTGCAGTAATGTAAGAGGCTGTCCTTCAGTTCAAACTGAATGTAATTAATCAGAAGCACACGTGTGTCATTATAGGAGAGAACAACCACAGTGGAATATACATCATGTCAAAGGGGCTCTTTACTGTAAAATATAAAGGCCAAAAATATAACAAGTCAAATTAGACAAGAGAATTAAGCATTTTAATAGAAGAAAATGTTTATATTTGTAGTATTATTGATTATAGAAAATGTACAGATCACATTTCATTATATTTAATATATATAAAAAGATATTTAAAAAAAATGTAGATGTTGAAAATTACAGACCTGAAAGTTGCTTGCTAACCCCAAATACACTTCTCCTCGTCTCCATTTGTTGCCTTGGTTACCAGTCTGAGACCAAGCCTCAAGAGTGACATTACCGTGCTTCAGCAGCACCTGAGGATATTATGAAAAACAACACATATACGAATATTTCGGAGACAAAACAATACATATTTTCTGATGGGAAAGACCACGTATGCCAAAATGAGTCGTATTCGCCGACTTCTTACCTGTAGGGATCCCACGGTGAATCCGCTCATGTGGTACCAGAAGATCAGGGTGCAGTGTGGCCCAGTGGAGGAGATGACAGGTGTCTGGAGGTCAATGGTTTGACCGTAGTTGCCATTTGAACTGTCTGCATACATGTACCAACCCTCTGGGCTGTTGCTGAGGGGAACATTAAAATTACAGAATAATATCTCCAATTCGGCTGAATAAATGTGAGAGTTTGTGTAATTATGCCAATAGCTTGACTGACTTTTATATATGATAAGACCTTTTTTTTTTCTGAACATTATTTAGGCTCTTAGTGAAGCCTCTTGGCGCTGATTGCCTTGTGCAACCTTTTTCTACTTATAATACATAACTGTACATTAATACTGTGCAAAGATTGGAGTTGTTTTTTTGTTTTTCTAACTGATTAATTTGTATCTCTTGTAAATAAAAATGATCTTAGATTTCCAAATGTTATCAAATTGTAAGATATTTGTACACCTATAAAAAAAAAAAAAACTGTACATAATTAATCAATAGTAACAACAACATAATATGTAGATTGAACAAAAATGAATGCTTTCCTCTGTCATCTGTGTCGTCAGGATTGGGCTTATTATCTGCTCCAGCTTGCACTGTTTCACTTTATTTAATTTCAAGAAGAGGTGCGGTTCCACTTGGGTTAAATAAGGTTCGCTCAATTTCTTTCATTTCTTATTGAATCAGAGCCAGTCATGGCTGCTGTAGGTACGAGGAAGACTGTCAGACAGGTTATGAAAGAAGATAAGTACTTGCAATTCAGTCTGAGGGAAGAAATTGCCAAAATGTAGTGGTCAAAGTGCACAGCCATTGTCTGCTCTCACCACCCACTCAGTAAATCAGACATAAGGTAGGTTAGGTTAGGTAGTTAACATAAAAGGACACTCAAGTCACTGTCTATCTACTATGGATTGGCCATATGCCCACAGTTAGAGGAGAGGAAAATCTCATTAGAGCATTTAGCTTTAAGGACTGAAAGAAATTTGTTATTATACTTATTATCAGCTGAGGTAGCAAAGATATTTAGAACATAAATGATCCATTTTGAGCTAAATATTTTTGTCTGGTAATCATTTAATTCCACAGCTCAAAAGGGCATCATAAAATTGGAATAAAATATAAAAATATCAAAGATACTAGAATTTATTCCTCGTAATTTTAGATGCTGGAATCGGAGAATATTCCAAATTGTTGCTCAATCAGCCAATCAATAAATTGGCAATTTGTTTGAGGTCTAAATATATTACCGTTATACATAAACTTGTTGGTGCTTACAGGGTATGGTCATTAATAGGACGGTGGTACTGCTCTCCATCATGAATGCTCTCCCCCTGGTCAGGCGACCAGAGAAATGTGTGAATTGGGGCCGAAGAGGGGCTGACAATCTTCCAACCACAAGTGTCACCGCCTTCAAAATCACACGTTTCCTTCACTGGAGGAAGACGAAGGCCAATAAACAAGGAAGGGAGGGGAAAGAGAGAAGAAACACAGGAAAAATGTGAGGAAGATGAATGAGAAGCGCCACAAAAAAACAAAAAAACAAAAGATGGAAAAAATATTTTTTTGCCATAATAAAAGCCTTATTAAAGTGTTTTACCGCAGTTCATTTCATCTGATCCATCAGAACAATCATGCTTGAAGTTGCACACTTGACTCAGGGGAACACACTCCCCATGTGTCCCACACACAAACTCTCCTTCAGGGCAGCTGTGGGGCTGAACTGTGGGCGCTGGAGTGGTCGCTGCAGGTGTTGTGGTGTTCGCTTTGGGAAGCTCTCCTAGAACAAGACACAGTGGTAAAACTAGAGTTAACTAGAGCGGTCATACGCCTCTGCTAACCACTCAAGTTGTAGTTTACATGAATATCTGTCCAAACCCATATAGACTCTGAACTCACAGCGACTTTGACCTCCCCCCCCCCCCCCCAACAAATTGGGCTCACAGTTACCTTGACCTTTGCCCCCCAAAATCTAATCAATTTGTATCAATGGAATGTTTTTGCCAAGTTTGAAGAAATTCCCTTCGGGCATTATAGAGATCCCATTCACGAGAACAAGAAGGACAGACGGACAACCGGAAAACATAATGCATTAAAAACAACAACAACAACATTTAATAGTAAGAACATCATTGCACTAAAACGTTCATGATGGGTTTATACATTTACCTTCATATGGGTCACAGTCCAGAAAGGAAAGGTCATCAATGGCAATATCTCCATTAAAATCATCTCCAACTGTACCTTCAATTAAAATCTAGCAACAGGAAAAGTAAGAATGAAGACACAACATATTGAGCAGACAGAAATCTGAGATTTAGGTGCACCAACGACATAATTTATTTAGTAAATCCATCAAATATTTCCAAGTTTGTGTGTAAGTTCTTAGTAGTTATTTACTAAATCAATTAACTGTTTCCAAGTTAAGTTAAGACTTTGATGGTCAGTAAATTGGTTGTAAGTAAACTTCTGATTTGTTTTCAATCTAAAATTGATCACGTGTTCGCATGCTAACGATTTCTTTATCTGTTGGCTCAGTTAGAAGTTAGTGAGACGCAGCGGTTGAAGATGTAGAAATACTCTACAGACAGGTCTTTACCGTCGTTTCTACAGGTTTTAAAATAACACTACTCGGCAAAAGCCTCTTTTCTTCCAAACTGTTGAATCTAATAAATTTACTTTCATTTCACTGCTGTAAGTTGGCACTTTAGTAGCCTATCAAAAGAAACTTTTTATATGGTAAAACATATTTAAAGTAAATACTTGAAAGGTCAATGATAACCAGGATACCATGTACTCAATAGACCTTTAGACTAACACAGTGGTAAGTAGCCATATTAATGAAAGTTATTAATTACAATTAGACAGCTATTTTTTGCCATTTAAAACAAAGAAAATCAAAATGTTGGCCAAATTCTAAGGTATCTCTATGAGGTGGGTTTTTTTTTTTCTGTATTGCTGCTAAAGTTTTTTTCTGATTGCAAGTTACTAGGAACTCTTGTCAGTCGTATATGTCTCAAATGATAAAAGATTATTGCATCAGATGCCACCATTCCTGTCGCTTACAAGGAGTGAAATAAAATGTGGAAACATTGAACGTAGAAAGTCTCATCTTAGGTTTCAAATTAAAAAAAAACAGCTTGAGAAGAAGAAATGTTTTCTACTGGTTGTTATTGTGGTAATCAGGCTAGTGCACATGTGCATTGCAGAATGTGCCCCCCAAAAAACAAGCTTGCTAATTATTATTTGAAGCACTATCTGTAAGAGGCAGCATGTGAGTGTTTAGGGTTTTTACCATAATTCAAGCACTTGTATTTTGCGAACACATTTTGAAATATTTGTTTCCGATAATAGGCCATTTCCATTCGCTTTCCTATGCTAACAGCTTGTCGTGGAAACACGTTAGGTAACTGTAATGTTGATCTGTAATTTAACCCATCAGATTGTTGCATGGTTTTTGAAGTTCTGTAGTTGTTCTAAGCTGAATAAGTGTTGTTTTTACATAAAGGATGTATGTGTAATAATTGTTGTCACATTAATTTAAATGCTAATTCAAAGGGGGGGGGGTGTTGGTACAAATGGCTATCTTGATGTTTGATCATGAGATTTTGTCATTTCATGGCTGTATGCCCACTGTGCAAGCGAATGGATCACTCTTAGTCTAGATTTCATTCATCAGTGTCTTCCCCCCCCCTCTTTTCCCCTTTCTGCAGTCAATTAATTTGACAAACAGAGCTCCTGTTTTCAATGCCACAGTGGAAGAAAAGTCTTTAACGGCCTGTCAAGTTAAACTCACTCATGAGTGATGACAACAGAAAATCCATCTGGAGGGATCGATGTTGAAGCTATTAAATAGATCTTCATCATGCAATGCTGGAGCGCACTCTTAAATACAGACTCTGTGCTTCAGTAGCGATTCCTAGTTGTCTGCTGAGGAACTGTTTACCTGGAGCTCATGTCCTTATTTTCTTTTGAACCTTTTTTAACTAAAGAAATCTCATTATCTGGGAAAATATTATGCTTTATCTCAGACTACTTGGCAATATATAATTACATTAAAACCAGCTACCATTTAATAAACTATTCCATTAAAATGTTGCTAAATGTTAAAAGTTCAACAATAACAATCTACATAAGTCATTTACATGTTACATAATTCTCTGGAAAGAGCAACTCTGTATTATCAATACATTTGCTGCTATTCTGCTGCTATTTATGTAGTTCAAAATAGCCTGTATGCCTCTTTTAAAGAGTTTTTGAATTCACACTAAATGGACACTGGAATAATTTTTTGCACATGTAAACATCAGAAGAAAAATTAGAAACCTCCATAAGCTCTGCAATCAGACGTGCACTAGTGCACCTGATTGCATGTATACAGCCATATAAACTAGGATATGATGGTATTGTCTATGTAAATGTCATATCCCAGGATATGACTCAAAACCAGGTTACTAATGTGGAGGTTAATGTACGCACTCTGCCCTTTTTCTAATAAAGCTTTTCGTATTTGTGTTTTTAATAAAACAAAAATATTTCTTTCCATTGCATCAATTTCTGGAGGATTATATCCTTTTTGTTACCTGGAAAGGTCGAGCACTGCTGAGGTAGAGAGTCTTCCTGTGCCAGAGGTTTCCTTGGTCTCCATATCGTACCCACAGCATTTGACCCCGGCCGGTCGCAGTGATCCTCAGGTACACTGCCAGGCAGAACACATGAGACCCAAACATGTGGTAATGGAAGCGGAAGACACAGCGATGGCGGGACGTGGACGGGTCCTTGCCATGCTGGGTGGTGGGTTGGAAGACTCGGCTCAGCAGCACAGCCGTGTCCCTGAACACCTGAGGGACGGAGGACTCGATGTAGAGGTAGTGGCCGTAGCTGGAGCCCAATGTGTGGTCTTTCCAGGGGCCCGTATCAAAGGTAGGAGTCGGGCCTTGGATGCGGGTCCAGTTAAACACATCTCCTCCACTATGTTCCTGTTTCCAGCTGCACAGCCCGTGTTCAAAGTTACACTGCAGCTCTGGAGCTGTGAGACATGACACATGGAGTTTCAATGTAGCCAGAAAACAACATGAAGCTACACCTGATTGAGTTACAGTGACAATTATAGCTCAGAAATAGACACGACTCAGTAACATGTTGAAAAAGAATTGCAATGTACGTTTCCTAAACTTTTTCCTACAGTCTACTCTACAGTTATTTGACGACTATAATGACAAGTTACATTCCAGATTAAAATTCAAATAATTGATCAAAATCAATGTAGACGAACCAAAGAAGTTACGTCTTTAATTTCACTCTATCTCCTTGTCATCTGCTGGTGTCATATATTACCCATAATGCAACTCCACCACCAACAGGTGGCTTTAAGATTCTGTTGTGATAAGGTAGCAGCACCTTGTAGCCTCCAGCAAAGAATTGGAGGGTGCTACAGAGGAGTGTTAAACTCACTCCACACCCCCAGATCAGACGCTTTCCTTTCCAAACTTGTAGTTTTCAGTCCCAGCTGACATTAAGTCACATGACAACACTTGAGGCAATTTATAGTATTTCACGCAGCTCTGTGTGGAACTGCAAAGGGCTTTATACAACTTTTTTTTTTTTCTTTCACATTAGTAGTAATACTACTACTACTCAAGACCTGCAATCAAACCTTGTGTCAAATCATTGGAGACCCTTTTTATGAAAGGATCTGACTACTATCTCCACCAATGAATACTTTACAAAAGAAGTCTGAAAAATGAATAAAAAATTGTGTGGCAGAACTCTTGTTTTCATCTTTCGTAGCATTAGCCATTAATCATTTCACAACCCCTCAGATTTGACTTATCTTTGAAGTGGAGGAGGCCTGCACCCTAGGTTGTAAAATGTAATGAAGTAAAAAAAGAAATTGCAATATCTCAACCAGCTATAACAGGAAATGCTACATACACCATTTTGACTCCGTACTACAATAATAAACTGTAATATGTGATACATGAGCACTTTCACTTTGGATCCTCTGCGAGTATATTTCACAGATAATTTTATTCTTGTACTAGCATCTTTACTTAAAGCAGGGGTGTCAAACTCATTTTAGTTAAGGGGCCACATACTGCCCACTTTGATCTCAAGTAGTCCAGACCAGTAAAATCATAGCCAATCACACATACATAACGACAATATTTCTCTTTGTTTAAATCATTGGTGAAGGTTTTTGGATGATAAACCCTATTTTAAGGTCTTTCTACAATAAACTGGAAACATAAAGACCAAAAACTCAGACATCAGCCCACTGTTTATCTGCCCCGGCTCTCCTCTGCAGATTCCCTCGCTTTGTGACGCGTTTGACGTCAAACGCCACAAAGCGAGCAGCGAGCGCTGCTGCCTGTGGCACCGAGCGCTTCTTCCTCCGGAGCAGACGTCGCATTTACGCTGTTTTTGAAGCAATTACTGGATCGATTAAAAAAAAAAAAATAACAAAACGTTTGTACTCATAAACCTCCATATTCTCATAGAAATATAATTTATGTCTTTCTGTAATTTTCACACTTAGCAAAGTCATCCGGCGGGCCGAGCTGGACCCCCTGGTGGCCCGGATCCGGCCCGCAGGCCGTATGTTTGACACCCCTGACTTAAAGGATCCGAGTCCTGCTTTCAATACCGAACATTAAGCGACACTCACAACATCCCTTCTCATCGGATCCATCCCCACAGTCGTCCACAAGGTCACAGAGCAGCAGATGCGCCACACAGGCCTTCGTGTGCACGCAATGGAAATGTGTGTGCCGGGGGCACTCTGCCACCGCTGAGGGCATCGAACAGTTCTTGAAGGTAACGTCATCCAGAGCGGAGACGCCGTCGAACACGCCGAGGCTGATTTTAGCCAGAGCGATCTGGAAGGGCCGGGTGATGCGTCCCAGCTGCACGGTCACCTGGTGCCAGCGGGTTCCTTGGTTGTACAACGTTCTCCATATGACAGTGTTGTTGGGAACTCCATTGATTCGAAGGTACATGTCGGCAGCCCCCACTGATATGCCCGAGTTATAATGCCTGAAAGGGATAAAAGAAAGATGGATGCTAAAATTTGTACTGATTGTAATATTCCAGCAAAGCCAGCATGCACTCTGTGGTATTATACATCTGAAATGATTTCCTCCCTCTGTAACTCACAGATTCCTCACTGATTCCTCTTGTGATAAAGCGTGCTGGACATAATACATGAGGCTTCTTGCTCACACTGAAGAAAAAAACAATTTGACGTATAAACCTGTTCTGCCTGGAGAACTCCTCCAATCACCCACAAGAAAAATATATAATCTGTCATTTGACGTAAACTTTCAGGGGCCATAAAACTGTCAAAACATGACAGATTCAGATTTGTGTCTTTTCATTGTGTGCGGCTGTGAAATAAAGTGAAATGTTGGGTGGCGGAAAGAGAGAAAGATCAAGAAACACATACAGCAGATGTAGCGAGACAGCACCTGGAAAAGAACGATCTACGTAGGCAGATCTACAGATGGAATAATTGTGGTTATAATAAATGAATCATGCTGAGGAACTTTGTTCACTTGCAAAAGAAATGAAGTTTGGTAGAGGAGGGCAGGCGGTAGTGTGATCCTCACCAGAAGCTCATGGTGCAGTTGGAGGATGATTGCTGAAACCAGGGTCCTCGGAGAACAGCTCTGGGATGCAGACTGCTGCTGTTCTTCAGAATAAACATGAAATGACCTGCAGCAAGCGAGATGACAATTAATATTCAAACCATGTTCAGAGCATGCTTTATTTCATTTTTGCAAACAAACTTGTTCCACCAGACAGTGAACGAGACACCTCTAAAAACCGCTGAAGCTGTTAGTGAAGCAGACAGCGGAGGTTCATTTACTAAACGCCCTCCCACATTGTTGTTGTTGTTGGCAGACAGGTCATTTTTATCTACCTCTCTCTGGGGATATTTGTGCATTGCAATCGAGGGATACGCAAAACATTTATCCTGTCGACCGAAGTGGCCACGACAATGGTTTCTTGTTGAGGTCAAGGCACGTCTTGTTTGCCAACAGCCAGGTGGCAAACGTGCAAATAGCAGCTAAGTGCAACAGTGATGTGAAAAGGGCCCTTTCAGTTCACACAGATCAATTAAACCATGGTGGTCGAACATTGTGAAGACACGCCGCTTTATTAACAAAGCTGAGAAAAAAGGGGTTCATGTTTTCAGCTGGCAAATGTCATGCACAACACTTAAAAAAAAAAAAAGGTTGTTTAATTTTATGCTAGTTTAGGTTGATTTTTTTTTTTTGTCTTTCCTCTAAAAATATAAACTTAATTTTAATTACAGTTTATAGGTTATAGGGATCAAATGTAGCGCTAGCTTTGTTTTGCCAGTTGTTTGTCTCGTGTTAATATTTGTTGAAACCGTTAGAATAGAATTTCAAATGAACAAATTTGTGATTTAAAGGGAGTCTAATCACACCAAGTCATGTAAATTCAACTAAAGTCAAAAACTAAGATGACAGTTATTGTTGCTCATCTGAGCTATTTAGCCTTAGCAAGAATTGAGCAACCTATCCATTTATTCCTCATCGTTCCTGGAACTACTCACTCATGTAGTAATGTGGAATAACTGATTTATCAAGATGTTAGTTCGTCAAAAGTGATGTTTTTTTAGGGTAATAATAATAATAATAATAATAATAGCAAAATAAAAGTAATTTTAAATTTTAAAAGTAAAAATTTTGATTCCTGTCTTTACTTAATTTTGACCAAATTACAGGACAGGACGGGACGGGACGGAACAGGACGGGACAAGAGGTGACAGGATGAGAGAAGACAAGAAGGGACAAGACGAGAAAAAGACAGGACAAGGCGAGACAAGAAAAAGACGGGACAAAATGGAACAAGACATGAAAAGACAAAAGAAGAAAACGACAGGACAACATGGGACAGGACAAAAAAACAACATGGGACAAGACGAGACGAGAGAGACAAGAGACAGTTCTTGCGTTTTGGCTTCATGAGTGGGGGTTCTCATAAAAAACTATTTAAAAAAGTTGAAATGACACCTGGTCCACGGCAGGGTATGAGCAGCCGTGGGAGTTCTTTTCTTGGCTGATATCATTGAAGCGTCCATCTGCCAAATGAGCTCTTTTTGAACAGGACTACACACCTGCGCATTGCTGCAGATAGATAAGTCTTCGAATGGTCACAGTCATATTTTCTAAATCTTCAAACAGACATACGCAGCAGGATTTGTCATTTCACAAAGCTTCAGTTTAGTGTCTGCACACTCTCCAAAATCCAACCCTAACAGAGCATCTTTTCACAGTGTGTTCACACAACATACAAAACAACAGATGGCGCCGGCATGGAGTCAGTCTGGCACAATAGTCCTTGTTAAATCCATGCGTTGAAGAGTTAAGTCTGCTCTGGAGAATAGATGTGGTGAAAAAGTAACATGATGTAATGAGGCATGATATACAGCAACATGTCGTGGTACATAAACCTTAAGAGAGATTATTGTACGGTCTCGTTCATATCACTGAATGATGTTGATATTCAGAGTGGGTACAGCATATGTCGATTTCCTTTCTATTATTCAGATGGCTGAGAAAGAATTTCTCCATGTAGTGCTTATTTCTCAAAAAGCACAGACAAGGGATGTTCTTCCACAAAACCTCAATTTAATCTGAGTGGTATCTTTTTTTCAGCTATTTTTGAAAAGCCTATTTTCACTGATTGCATATGACACAATGTCACATTGCTACTGTGCATGTTGGGTGTGTTTCTTTGCCCTACCTTCGGTGCTGTTAGTCGAGTGGTCCGGTGGTGGTGGGTGACCATAGTAGTCTGGCGGCACCTCCACAGACGAACCCCTGACCCAGTCAAAGCCGTCCCCAAGCGTGAGTTCGTACCAGCCGCAAGAGCCATCTTCAAAGTCACACTCAGAGGCTGAATGAGGAGAGAGACGGGACATGATTTTAATTAAGGTGAGACTGAAAGTTCATTTGTGAGCTTGGAAACAGAATCTGAAGTTCTTTCTCAGAAGATAGGGCTTATCCACTGGTCACGGACGCTCCACTTTCCTAAGCACGGTTTACCTTTCCATGTGACACTCATCGAAAGCTCCAGAACAGCTACTAATGGGCCTCGTGGTGAGATTACTGTCAGCTTGTTTACAGACGACAGTAATTAATTTTCAATCTCAACTAAGTGTCAGTAAACAAGGAGGGTATCACGTAAAGAGAAAAGAAACACTCCAAACTGTACAACTCTTAAATATTAAAGTTACAGAAAGAGGGAGTGCAAATCCAAAAACACCATTTCCAAGGATTTGATTGAGATTCTTGAAGAAGTTGCACCTCTCATCAAAAAGGTTTCTTTAGTTGCGGACTGACTGGTGGGGAGTCCCATGCTTTTAACCTACAACCTAACACCACGACCCTCGACGACTGACAATCTTCACAGACGTCTCCCAGTCAAAACATACAAATAACGTGCGGATTACTTTTAGTCATAAGGTTCTTACGGCAGCTTGCTTCGTCCTCTCCATGGGGACAATGTGGGGTGAAGTCACACACTTTGCTCTCCTCGATACACTCCCCACCACCACAGGCAAACCACGAGGGAGGGCAGGCGGGAGGAGGGGGAACACTGCTCTCTGCCGCAGGAATAAAAAAAATAAAAAATTAATACAATCAAAATGATGATGGAACTGCAGTATTCACATCAAGAGGCACTTGGATACCCAGAAGCTATTAATTCAGATGTAGACTCACCACATACAAGGAGTTCCAGTTTATATCACTGACACCTGTCATGTGATTTTTATCATTAAAAAGATCTCCCGGGAGATCATGCTGGATTAATATAGATTAGTTCAGCTGCGTCCAGAGAGGAGTAAGTACATTAGCTGTGTTACGGAAGATTAGATTCAACTGTGAGGTAATGAATGAACTGCATATATTTTGATCGATAGTACATCCAAGACCCTATCTGTTAAAAGAACTCAATATAATTCTGCTTATGAAGAGAACTGGAAACATGTTAGAGACGTTATTTTTCAACGTTTTGTGGCTGGCTAATGACATGATGGCTTTAAAAAGGGTGATACTCATAGATTTTTTTTCTATTTTTCTTATAACCAACTTTTAAAAATTTTTAAAAGACAAAAGCAATAGACACAACTGTAGCATAACCCGACAATTATGTTTGTTACTACAACATAATTGGGAAATCAAATTAGCAACACAAAAGTGTCATCTCTATATAAAAGATAGCCGTAATAAATCGCATGCTGGTCGGCTTCCAAAACATGTACAGATTAGCAAACGCCCTGAAAGACACACGGGAGTTTGATTTATGGTAACATGGTGGAAAACCATCAAACTTCAGCTCCAAATACAATTTACAATAACATCCTTTTGTTTTATTTTCTCCCTCCATCCATTTAATAAGAGGCCTATTCAATATTTAACTGTTATATTGGCATTATTTGCGATAGTGCACTTGAACAAAATTCATTGATATTGTGAACCCATAATTCAGTGCAACAAATGTATTAGTTAGGATGAATGATAAAGAACGTGGGAGATAAAGAATCTTCTATAACTGTAAAGGCATATGGTTATCAATCTTAGAAGGGAGCTACATATTAAAGCAATGTTTTCATTTCCAAGGACAGGGCAGGCTGTACTGGCGAGGCAGAGATTTTACAGTGAACCATGTCTGTGTGGTTAAGTGTTATTGGTATTTTATTGTGAAACCCATCAGTTACTTTTCCAGTATGAGGGTTTTCACTGTAAAAAAAAATAGTGAGGGTGACTTCAGTTTGGACTTAGCTCGAACCAGCTCTGCATTGTGCGTTGTCGCTCAGCTTCAGGTTTCACGTTTTGCTATGTGATGCGCGAGGCTACAGAGACATCAAGCTTTCTGGTTTGAAGCATTTAACACGGTTGACAGCAGAAGACAGATGGAAGCAAAGGGACCATGTGCCAAGGTGACACTGACCTGTCTCATCCATTTAGACATACTAAACTAGACCTGGTGACGGTCCATCAAACTCTTTGGGTTTGACGCTGTGTCTTTATTTGACACTCTTTACCCAACTTAAACCAAGATGAAGGGATTTTTTTTTTTTTTTGCTACTTTGGAACAAAATTGACAACCTTGACATAGAAAACATGTCACAAAGGGTTGCCTATTCATATATCAGTCCAGTATTTACTCTTGATGAGGCTCCGCTCTGATCGTCCACCTCTCCTGAAGAGAATATGTCTTGTTAAAGTAGCTGCTACGTGCCGCTAGTTGCTGACTATATTTGCATCTTGGTGCTAGGTCGGGGCTACTGGGATTCTCAGAGCTTTTGAGAGATGATGAAAGTCGAGATAATGAAAAAACTGAGGGGAAACAAACAAAAAAAAACACAAAATGAGCGTATTTTCATTCTCTCTCTTAGTCTTTTTTTCCTGCTTCTAACTCATCACATCAGCCAATGACATTTTGCCATAAGCTCAGTCTGTGAGCCAATCACTGTCATCAGAACCAATGTCCATGAGTCCATTTACTGAGCTCATCAGTAGTCCTGCGTCAGATTCATGCTCTACCATCCCCAGTGTCGAGACTCCATCAGGGGAGCTTCCTGTACAGCTTATGGCATTTCTACCCATGTCATGATTAGGGTCTAAACTTTTCCTTATTGTGAATAACAAATAAATGATTTAATGACTCAGTTAACTTATAGCTCAGTCTATTCTCCCCTGGCTGAAATGTTTGCCGCCAGAAAAGTTACTTAACAGGCAGAAATGATGTATTTTGCTCATGTTGCGAAGGATGGGAATCTAAAGAGGCAGCTCATTGTGTGCCATAGGGGACCAACAGGATTAAATATTTACACTGAGAAATCTAGTGAAACAAAAAGAGTCTACAGCTCCACTGGCGGCTCTACAAAGCTGTATATTTACAGATTAGCGCTGTACACAGAGAAAAAGTGAGGCTCAAGGAAGTATCAGGTATCAAATCAAAGTCTTTGACAAGTAAAAAGTTCTCATGATGATGGCACTAGATGAAAAGTCAGGGAATCATCAAAGTTACCACAATTAATCCTGATCCCAATTTTATGGCTATCACTCAAATAGTTCTTTCACGCAGAGACACAAATGTAATCTTTGTGGTTCACTAAAAAGGAAACGGAGAGCTCTTTCTAAAAAATAAAATATCAAAGTTAAACAACATCTGACATCTAGCCAGTGACATCACCACCGTCTCCAGAGGAAGCTAAAGAGGCCAAAAAAAAAAGCCAAAGGCCACAGGTTGCAGTCTGAACAAGACGATCAATAAAAAAAAGGTTCAACTGCTGTTCATTTTATGGGCAGGGAGCAGAAACATCATCCTACATTGGATGAATAATGGCATGTGCAAGGATGTTAGAGTTTGTGCTTGCAGCTGTATAAAACAGTATATCAGCAAAGCAACAGGTTCAAATTCTGTCCAAAACGCCGGAGTGGACGGTGCTTCATCAAACGCTCCCCGCCAAGGTGTTGAACTGCTTCGTATTCATCACAGAGCTGTAGGCAGCACACTGTGGCACTCACAAATAAACCCATATATTGTGGCCCGGACTGCTCCATATTCAGCACAAGGAAATGTACAGTAAGCATTATTTTAATGATTCAGTTATTGTGTTATGAATCCTGTCCTGGGTGTTTTAGTGTCTGTGCCCCTCTTCATCAGTATTCTAAACAAGTTTGTGGTGGTCTGTTTATGTGTGGCGATATTTCAAAATGTCGGCGTCTGAACTCGCCCCGTCTGTGTAGTGTGATGTTATTAATGGCAGCAGTACCAGGTGCAGTCACGCAGCCAGGACTGAAGGATAAGTCATCGATGGCCAGGACCTCGGAGGCTCCACTGTCAGCTGAGAGCTCCCCTCGAACCACCACCTGGTAGATGCACAGGGAAAAAAAGAGAACAGATACCACCCAGTCACCACATTGTATTTACAATAGCAGTTTGTTTTAGTGTGTGGTGCATCGGTGCATAGGCATACAGTTTATCTGTGCATGTACCATGTTCCCATCGTGTATACACGCATAAGACAAATATTAACCCTCCTGGGAAAACTAGACGAAGAGCCTACAGCAGAGTGCTTCAGACAAAACGATCCATGACCTGGATTACCACCTGGCTTCAGTTGTATGGCGTCGCAAACCAGTCAAGTTACAGTTTACATCCATGTATAGTCACAATCTCCCCTTCTGTTCCCGAGTTATTGTGTTGACCAACGGCCAGAAATGGGATTTCACAACACATGTTGAGGTCACAGTATAAAGTTGACCTTTGACCTTTTGCATATAAAATCTCATCCCGTCAGCATTTCATCCTATTACATATTTAGGTGAATTGTTTTGATAATCAACAAATGACTTCTTGGGTGTTGTGAGGACGCAGTGACCTTTGATCACCAAATTCTAATCAGGTCATCCTTGAGTCACCGGCACAGAGGGTAAAATAACATCAGATAAAAATATAAATAAAAAAGGGTTTAAAACATGAAATGTCAGAGAAAAATTATAATCAGATAATTAAGATTAAGATAGTTTTAGAAAATGCTTAAAAAAAAAAGTTTACTATGTCAACCATCTAAATTCATTGTGTTAACAAACATTTGCTAATTAGCACTAACCCCGAAGCAGAACTGAAAGCTAATGTGAATATCATTAGCTTTACAGATGTGTAGTCATTGGAAAAATTTTAATTTGTATATTCTTTTAGTCAAAGTTTTAATAATTAACCCTGAAGAGAACACAAACGCAAATTCTAAAAAAAAGTGTATGGTTAGATATTTCACTGGATACTTGAAAACTTGTCAGGAAAACTCACAATATGAACAGTCATTCGGTTTCATGCTTTGGGCAACATTAATGTGTGTAATTTTCATGGCAATCCATCTAATAGTTGTTCAGGTTGTTCGCCATCCCCAGAGCCGAGGTGCTAAAAAAAAATACAATCTTCTCAGTCAGGGTGCTGTCTGAATAATATTGTAGCTGCACTGACCAAAGTCCACCAAACACCTTTATCTACACTAGTGTACTTTTACAGCCTCAGTCACTTATGACATTAAACAAATGGTGGATTGTGTTATCACAGCGGATGTGAAAATGTGCCAAAAAAATACAGAATTTCCATTACTCTTACTTGTCAGGTATTTTACTTTCAACACTTGACACTGAGGTCATGAAAGTAATAGTCTTTGGCAATGAGTGTGCAGAACTGCATATTAAGGACTTCACAGTCAAACCGGTGTGTTTATCTGATCCAGACAATGTACCCTCGCTTTCAGAAAATCTTGAGTATTTTTATTCACCGAGTTTTTTGTCAGTACAAGCGACTGAGCAAAATACTCCTTAATCATTTCATAGATTGTATTTTCCGTTTCCAGCTTTAAGACAAAGGTGTATATAATTTTACAAAAGCTAACCAAACAAGTCTGAACCTCACACCCTGAACCTGAAAGTGCAAACTCTTCTAGTAATCAAACTATAATGGAAATCATCCTATTCGTCATGGTGGTAAATAAAAACCCAATTAATTAAACTGCCTTCGAAACAGGAAGTGGATTAATGGAGGGGAATGTGAGTGTCAGCAGAGAGATGACCCATGTTTACCCCCGGCACCGGGCAGCCATGTCATGAAAAGGAGCCAGCTGTAGTCAGTGACAGATGGCGAGTGCAGAGACGAGGAGAAGGTGACACACTGACATTGTCTGAGGATATTGGAAGGACACAAACAGCGGGTTTCACTGAACTCCAGATGGCCTCTGAAGGGTCCGGTTGGGTCAGTACCCTCTCAATGCACACAAACGGCTCCTGAAGTGCAGCTCGTTTCTGCTGTGACGACTGTATTAGTTTCAAAGAACTTTGTATATCTGACATCGTGTACCTAAACATTCACCGCAAACACAAACAAATATGACGGCCTTTAAAGCACATCATCATACAGTACAATAAAACTAAGATGTAGGCTGCACTTCATTACACGCATTATTTATTTACACACGCAGCCATTACATAGCAACATTCATTCAGAGTCGTGTTTCTGATGGCCTTATACATTTAAGTTTGCTATTTGTTCTACTTTTAGCTCTGTTTTGGTCTCCACCATCTCCTGACAAGGCTGGATTACAAAGACCCTGAGGGGATCTGGAAGCCTTAGGTTCATCTGTCCCCACTGGTTTCAGCAATGTTTTTTTTTTTTGTTAAAAATGTCTTAAATTGTTTGCACCGCTGAAGCACACTATTAATTAAGGTGAGTTCTATTGTAATATTGTTTGTGTTCCTAAGGACACGTAAAGAAAGCTGTGTTTGATCAAACTGGGTCTGGCTGTGGGGCTTAATGGGAACTTGGTGAGATCCAGGTTCAGAAGGTGGTAGGTAGGAAGTTTTGGGGGCCCCTTAAGTCATTCCTGTTTTCTGTGAAAAAAAAAAAATTGTCGTTCTGTATCTGTCTGCCATATGGTTTACGTTTAAGAGCGTTTTCACTAAAATGGTTGCCTGCTGATGAGAGCAGCAACAGTGAGCCAAAACAGTAAAGCTGTGGCCAGAAAAAACAAAACAACACGCTGAAAGACTCTAAAATAAAAGCTGCATAGTGTTGCGCGAAACTGCAGTCTGGTGATTATTCTCTGCAGGTTTCATTTAACAAATAAGAAATCGTAATGAATCCTGAATATAAAAACATTCATAAAAGCTGTTTTAAGACATTTGTTTTCTTAAAGTAAACTAAACACTAATATGATCCATTCGTAAACCATATAAACTACCTGTATGTCTCACATTCTTATGACATCAAACAGAACTATAAAACTCTATTAGTAAATAGTTTGGATGTTACAGACCTGAAAACTGTGATTGCTGGAGAACTGAATCGCTGTCGGCAGCCATGTTTCCTTCTGTCGTTGAGTGGAGTATTTCCACGCCTCTGTGCTCCGACCCGCAGGATGAGTCTGAACCAGTACCTGAAGATCTCCATGTGTGGCCACAACATAATGGTAGAAACTCATCTGATGGATGAAAATGAAAGAAAGCTCATCAGTTGACAACATATATATATATATATATATATATATATATATATATATATATATATATACATATATATATATATATATATATATACATATATATATATATATATATATATATATATATATATATATATATATATACGTATTATATTGACTTAGTTTATGTTGACATTACACAATCGGAGGGTTCTGTTACCTGGCAACTTTTCCCCGGCATGAAGACAGGACTCTTCAGGTCGGCCGCGGTTCCGTTTCCTCCAACAGGCGAAAGGGACAGAAAGTGTGCTGAGGGAGAGAGGACGAACATATAAAGAAAACATTCGCAATATATGCAGTTCCCACGTGGAAAAGTCAGCTGCTCCAACCTGACGTGTTGTTTCTGCGGTCGTGTTTGAGTCCTGCGGCCTCAGTGGTTCTGGTCCACTCAGACAGCGTCTCTGAGCTTCGGATCAGGTCACAGAAACCTTCCTCAAAGTCACACGTCTTATAAGTGGAACCTGCGACAGAAAACAGTTGCACTTACACTTCTGCTCCTTCATGTTTCACCGTGAAATATATATTTCCCATCTGTCTCTATACTGGTTGTAACCTGTGGGTTATAATGCATTGGTGTTAATACTGCTTTTATAAGGTGAACACGATCAGCTATGATGCAATAACAGATTACACCCCGGATTTCTTGAATCTTTGAAAGACCAAGCTATTAACTGTACAGCTTCAAAAACAAGGCATAGGGAGGCGCAGTTTGCTTTCAGGCTTTTGTAAACTTCAAAAGAGACACTTATGTGTTGCTGGAGAGGCTCATTAGAGGATACAAAGTCATCAGCTCCAAATACAGACAGCTTGTTAAAATAGAGAGCTGCCAACAGATGTACCTTCAAAAGTAAAAAGTTATTTTCTACTACATAGTATATTCATAGTTTTATCCCTTTTGACAGGCGAGCACATTCTTTTAATTTCAGCTGTAAATAGGCTTGATGGGTTTCAATGAAATATTCTAATGACTCATTCTGGATGTGTTGCATGCCGGTTTATCCATTTTCTCTCAGCGCAGCGATTTACTCCCCATGATAGCTACAATCTCCTGAAACTAATCAATGAACTGCAGCCACCTGTAAATTATGCAGTAACTTTGCTAATTTACTCTCATCCTAATTGCTTTCAATACAGTCTATAATGAGTCTGCTTCTTTTCAATTCTCCTTTAAAAAAAAAAAAAAATCATAACTAGATCGTACATTTAAATATTTTACTTACAGTTTTTTTCATCGCCGCCATCTCCACAGTCAAACACGCAGCCCGCAGCCACACATAACCCCTGAGTGCAGGTGAACTCCTGGGCTGGACATGCGCCGACAGACACTGGGTTTAATACCACAGTGAAGGCCGACAGCAGCCACACGGAGCCCAGCAGCAACGCCATCACCAAGTTATTATTTGCCCTTCAACTAAATCCCCTTTTTGTCACCTCTAAGTTGAGCATGTTTGCTGTCCGGATGTAAGGAAGTATTCCAGTCGTGGTACAGCTTTCCCTCACTGTGTACAGTTTACTCAGCTCTTTGATTGATCCTGTAGGCTGCTCAGCCTGTTGTAAAGGGCAATAAATGGCTTTTATGGCTGTTACTCAATCAGGTCACTTCACTCGCTCATGTGTTCAAAATGAAGCTGTGTCATTTCCGGAAGAGAAGTAATAAAATTCTATAAAGTCAAGACATTTTGATGGCTCTATGTTAATAAAATAGGCTCAAGCCAAACATTAGATCTCAAATAGACGAGTATTGAAGAGAGTTAAAAGAAGAAGAAAAAATGTAAAACCACTCATGCGCGCATGGTGAATGTGAAGCTACGATGAGCACAGCTGAGCTCAGCATGAAGACTGGAAACAGTGGGAGCTTAATTTAGTAAAAGTGTGTGGATTTAGTAGATGTGTTTAATTTAGGCAAAAAAAAAAACTATTATTTGTTTGGCACTGAAAAGGTTTAAAGAAGCAACAGCTATATCCATTATTTGCTTAATAATCAAAGGGAAACAAGGCGAGCATGCCACTGCTAACACAACCATGCTAACATCCTCACAATGGCAATGCTCACGTTCATCACCTCAGTTAAAGATCCATACATTTTAATTTAAAAGTTAAGTAAAAAAAAAAAAAAAAAAAAGAAACTACTTGCCTTCATTGCTTTGGCTATGAAGGTGCTAGAATGGCTAGAAATGGTTATGGCCAATAGGAGCTCAGCACAGTGACGTGGACAGAGCAGGGAAAGCCATAACCTTCGATGAGTATTCCAAGTTCGGAGCTTGATCAGCATCGGTGTTTAAAGTTACAGGTGTTTTTGTGACCACAGATATTGTAGTTTCCTCCTGCTCCATGCACATCAGTGCTGCAGTCTGTTCACAACAGTAACAGTCCCAAAACGTTTTCATCGCCCCTCGTATAAGCACTTGTATAAGTGTGTGCGTGTGCGTGTGTGTACGATACTTTTACTGCATGCAGGTGTTTACATTCATATCCTATTGCATAAAAGGGCTCCCTAATAACCACTACTCGTACTATTTAACCGAAAAACCAAATATCCATCAGTCTTTCTGGACAGGTAGAAACAGAAAAGCCTGCAAAGAATTACCTATTTTTTTAATTGCACGCTGACAGACACATGAAGGAGAGAAGAGACGAGAGGGGGGTTATATATATATATATATATATATATATATATATATATATATATATATACTGCTGTAGGAGGATCATTAACAGCCTCCAACGGGGCTCAGCTCCACTTTACAATGAGGCATAATGTCATTTCACAGCAATCAATAAAGACAGGACTTTAAAGCAGACAAGCAGCAAGCTGCTACAAGAGCTGGTGTAGTTCAAATGAAATTAACCTTGAGAAAAAAGGCGAGCCTGATGGCTCCATGGGGAACGAGGGACCAATGGAACAAGGAAAAGATCACGTCTCGATTGACCCTTATTGGCAGTGAGACTATACATCGTACAAGATGCTGAAACAGCGCCACGTGTAGCATGGAGGGTTTTTAAATGTGTACCGTTCAGTCGTTTCTGATACCAAAGGCACTTTGAAGGACAGCGACACGATGGAGAAATACTTTGGGAGGGATGTTGTGGTCGGGATGATAAGAACCAACAGATAATCGTTGCATTCCAATTTTACAGGAACAACAGCACAGAATGGCAAAGTGGTCGATCAAGGTGACTCATAACCACAATTAGTTTATTTCAAAAAGGAAACGTCAATATCTGCCAGCAATGAGCACAAACAAAAGGCAGCAAAAAAGCTTCACTGCTCAATAATAAAAAAAACATTTAAAAAAAAAGCGGGAGTCCATTAAAAATAAATATTTTCTTTCAGGCACATAATATTCAGAGCTGCTGGATATGAAAAGGTGATAATTACAATGTTCACAGTCTTAGTTAGCGCATTAGCATGCGCACATTTGCTAAGAGGATAAAAGCGAGCTGCAAATTTGTAACCCCTTGACCATTGAACTGTTGTTTATCATTATCAAATGACCAAGTTTACAGCTCCCAGTAGCAGGTACTTTAGTGGGAGCTGATGTTTCTTAGAATATTGACAGTGACCCCAGGGAATCATTATTTTCTTCTGAAAATCTAATTGATGAAATATTGACCGATTGATGTTGCTAACTTAAAAGTCACTTATAAGGTATTACAATTTATTTATACAGCAAATTACTGCGAGGACCAAATGTCATGTCAAATTCATTGACACCTTTCACCTAAAACTCAGATTATCAAGCGAGTGGTGTTCCAAGAAAAACCTTCAGGGAATTATCAAAACCAGAATAATTTATCCTCTGGGGACCATAAATATCTGAATAATACTTCTTGGTTATCTTATTCAGTCATTTTCCAAAGTCACTAACATGACTGTGAATGGAGGTTTAATTTTTTTTTGGGGGGGGGCACATTTCCCCCAAAAAAATCTTGCCTCAGCTCACCTGTTAATTTGAGACCTTTCCTTCCTCTTACATTTTACAGGTTATGAATTTACAACTTCATTTAACAACCCTCGAGATACAGTTCGCCTTCAAAGGCATAACTGTAGGTCAAAGCAAAGCTCTGCTGTAGGTGACTAAAACCAGACAAATGTATCACTGAAGCTGCCAGGAGCTGGTGTGACCGGTGCAACCAAGATTTAAACTAATCTGTTTCACACACACACAGTCTTGTACATATTAAAACAAAGATATGATTAAATCCTGTTCCTACTGGTGAGCAGACTGATTGTCTTTGACCTCACACTCCTGCCCCTCTGTTGATGTTTCACTTGATTAATGGTGAGTGGGAGTTTACCATCAAACACTGGCAAAGGTCTGCAAGGGAAAAAATGTGGTTATAAAATCCATCATTTCACAAGTTTGAAAAGAAAACTGCAGAGCGGTTGTACTGAAGAGAGAGCCAGAATGTATACAGAAAAACTGAGCGGCAATTTGTTTATAAAGCCGAACTGGAACAAACAGCAAGGACACAGAAAAGGAGGAAAACAATCAAAGTGTAGGAGAATGTCAATGAGGTTTTCACATTCCCAGACATATTTCTAGTCAGCAGAAGTATTAAAGAGTCTGTGTGGCTTTGGTATTAAAGGCAGTCTGTTCCTCTACAAAAAAGAAAAAGAAACCAAAAGTTGTGTTTGATTATTCATCTTCATATTAAGTTTTTCCTACCCTGCCGCCTTTCGACACTTTGTTAATTGTCTTTGACAATTCGCTTGACAGCGAAGAACATTAGCATTGCATTTTGAAAGCAACCAATCTGCTCTCACAATCTTATTCGCGCTGCGGTGATGTGCAGCACCTGCTAATTTTCCTCCGACCTGAATCCAGTGATTCACTGCCGAGTGAAGTGATCATAACAGCTGGGGTTTAATCTTACACGCATCCCTGTAGGAGACACTTCACTCAGCACCTCCAATCAACGCAGCATGAGGAGGAACATCCTGCGTAGTTCTGTAACATGCAATTGTGAACAAAGCAGCCAGCAAAGTTTTGACAAATGAGCTTAAAAATAACAATACGATTCCCCCCCCCCCCAAAAAAAAGCAGACTGCATAAAACGGCGGAGTCTTTTGCATCCTATTTGCCGAATCCTTGTCGAAGCGCCATGCTGTCACCGCTCAGGATTTAAGAGATACAAAATACTCAAAGTATGTCTTACAAGGCAACTCTAAGGAAGCCTGCGAGATTTTTTTTTTTATTTCTGAAAGGTGTCATCAGTCATCGTATTCATCTGAAGTCATCCATCCCAAAAAAGAAATGCTGAGAGAGACATTACATTGAGTTTAAAAAGCTTGTAGAACAGAAACTTGGCCCGGATTTCAACTTAAATACAATCAGCATTTACATTCCAACACTACAATAAAACAAGATATCTGTCCTGACCTAACTGCTAATTTACATACTTGTGAAAGAGCAACTCCAAATGACACACTGTAAAGAACCCAAGATCTCATTTCTCTCTGTGGTCATTAACCCCCAAAGTAAATCATCTTAAAAATTACAGCTTGATTTATGACTAAATGACAGAAAGTTCATACAGGAGGTGATGTTTTATAACAAAAAAATTCAAAAACAATTTGACCTGAATTAAAAAGGCATTTCCCCCCACAATAAATGTTACCCCTAAACCGTCTTGAGAGAACATTAATCTGATATTAAACTGGTATTACAGTGTCACCATTTTACTCTGCTTTAGGGGGCAAAGGACAATTTTACAGATGAAAAATAAAAACAATACGACAGCTCAAACCTTTTTGATATTCAAGTGCTGCAACTAAAAAAATAAAAAGTATTCTTGTATGTTTGTGAAAAATGACGTGACATCAGGGCACGTATTCTGTAACTGAGGCTTCTACATGGATTCATTGGAGCGGAGAAGCTGAGAGTCTCTGCGGTTGTTCACATTAGTAGGTCAACACTCAGGAGGTTAAATGCTTCTCACCACAGGCCATTTGTTTCAATGACAACTGCTATGTATAATATACTATTCAACATAATACAGGTATGAAATAATAATCGCTGCCTTGATTGGACAAAATGTCACAGCGTATGGAGGCATGAGGGAAAGAAACAACTGATGTGGGTTCACTGCTTATCTTACCAATCTAGAAGCAGCATTAGACATCCTGCTTTATAAGATTTAATACATTTTCTATAAATTATCTTTCGGTCCGTCTTAGCCCTGAATACCAGTGTGGGCATAGATGATGTAAACGATTCAGAGGTGTCTGCGAATTTTCTCAGTTAATCAAAGTTTAATGCAAATGCAACTGGACTTCTTTCAGTGTCTTGAAGACGTTTTGGCTCTCATCCAAAAGGTTTCTTTAGTTCTGAAGAAGAATATACAGTTCTGACATATATACATAGTTCTAAAGAAGATGTGAAGAAGCCTTTTGAAAAAGTCAACATCTCAGGTCCATTAGACGTGCTTTGGCTCCACTGGTTGGATGACTTGGGGGTGCACTGAGAAGTCTGATGTGGATAGAGTCGAAAAGTTTCAGGGCGTTTGGAAAAACGTTCCCTGTTATGTGCGAAGTTCAGAGGACAGGTTCAAGGAGTTTCCGGGAGGTTCGGGTGTAAGCTTGTTTCCTCTCTGGGATACTCTCGCTGTGCCCGACCAGAAGAAGTTGCTTTTAACTTGTCAAAGTCAATATATCATCTTACTGGCTCATTTCAAGGGCACTGCTCACCAAGATTAAATGAATTGCTAGTTTTAACATGAGGTTGAAAGGTTGGACATTTTTATATGATATCATCTCTCGGGCAATAATTCGAATAAAAGTTAGAAAATAATTCTGAAGCTTAGAAACTAAACCCCATATTATTTTGGAGTCTCTGACAGTGGGTGGGTTGCCGACTGGGAGAAGCTGAAAGTGTCTGATATTTTACCTAAACTGCACCTGAGATATTAACCACAGACAGAATCTGAAAACAAAACAGCAAATAGATGAGTTTTTCCTGTAAAAAAAAAAAAAAAAAAAGTACACTTGGTGTGTTGCTGAATAATCAAATAACTATAACATTTCTACATAAACTATATTTGTAGATAAAACATTCAATATGGTCAGTTTTCAATGTTTTGTGTCTTAATTAGAGGTTTAAGGTAAAGATAACGCCAAGGAGAATCTGATACAAGCATCCTTTACTGGTCCTACATGTGATGGAAGTGTAGGGGGTCGGGAGGGGTCATGGTTCATCGATGAAGCATCCTGGTAAAATGCAAATTTAACTGCCAAACATATGAGCAGACAGGCTTGAACCGACACTTATGAGACAAGGGAGACAGCCCGAGAACTGTGAATGCATAACACATCGAGGAAATAGAATTTTTCTGTCAATTAATCAGCAGCCCTGCCGCTGTAATTATCTCGGAGCACAGACCAGTGGTCAAGCGATCGTCAGTTTTAATGGGAACGCATAGCTTTGAATCCTGACCGACTGGTGGGGGAATCAGAAAGATATTGGATTCCTGAGAGAAGACATTTATATCTGAGGATGTATAGACCGTAGGGGGAATTTCGTGTCAAATTAAATTACATGAGATTAGCAACAAAAGCTGCAAGGAAACAAAATGTGTTCAGTCAGCACCACAAGTGTCTGGGAATTAACTAAAATACTTAACTGAGGCGAGGCTATGGAGAGCAGAAAGCTTCTGACCTACAGCTGCATAATTACTGATAAAGCTGCAGGAGCGCTCATATGGCGCCGTATGGTTTATTTGATTTTCTCTCTACTTAAGAGGCTCCAGTCTCATGTACAGATTTATTGGAGGTGAATTTATATATAACCCATCGTTTAAATTGTACTAAGGTTTAAAGTTACGCAGGTGGGTAATGTCACAGTTAGTGAGCCGCCTGCGGGTTTCAGCTACCAGGCTTCATTTGGCCCACCTCAGCTCCACCCACGCACTACCTCTATGCCCAGCTTCGGATCAGCTGGGAGTTAGATGGGAGTCAGGCGCCGCCAAGATGGCCAAGATGGCGAGGGTCAGAGACATAGATTTAAGCTTCAAAACCGCTCTTAAACGAACCTGCGGGTGACATTACGGAAGCCACATCTTACATTCTACTTCTGCGTATCATTGAAATTGTTGTCCGATACCGTTTCTCATACAATTGCTTACAGGACCATTACGGAAGTGTGTTTAGCTACCATTGAAATACGAATATCGATCACCAGCCACACAGTACATAAGCACGCTTTATTTAATTTTGAGAGTTTGAAACATTTGGCAGACACGTGCCTCATCTGTAAGGTTACATGGACGTACCAAGCCACCCACGACTGTAAACGCCTACCTACAGAACTGAGAGAGTCCTGACTACCTGACCTTTCAATAACAAACTTAAAATGTGGCGTTCAGCAAACCAAACTCACCGATCATGTCTCGCCACTCTACCTTATCTCTGGCAATGGCTTTACGTTCTCTCATTGTTTTCTATATATCCACGGGTGGAGCAGCAGTGACCTGTGAATGAATTGCTGCAATTGATCGACAGCAATCATAGACAGCAGCCGGCTTTCCGTTTCCTTCGAAAGGCTCCACTTACATTGACTGCTGGACTTGAGAAAAGAGTCAGTCTTCTTCTGCATTTTCCTTTTGTGCGTTTCCTGGTATCTTGTGTAACAAAAAGAACAATGAAAATGTCAAACTCTTTGCATGTCACACACACACAAACTGTCACTAATCCATCTGATACATGCAGCAATATGACGCGCAGGATATTTACCCCTAAATAGGGACATTCACGCTTGTTACCTAGCTGTGAAATGCTGTCAAGTTCAATAATGCCAACTGCCATTAGCGTGCACAAACATTACTTACCGCATGGCTGCATTTGGATTGACTGAGGTAGGTAGGTAGCTGGCTAGTAACTTCACCGTGGATATGCTGGCTTTGGTGGGCTGGTCAAATGGCTGTGATTGGCTCAATGGTCGTTCAATCAATCTCACTTGACCAATAGGTTTTCATGTAGCCAGACCGGGGGCGGGTTGTATTTATGTTTTGTATTGCTTTGCGTTGTTTTATACTGCAATGCTTGCTAAGGTTTTGTATTGATTTTTGGCCACCAATTTGAAAAAAATTAACGAATTAGCTAACTCTGGCAAATTTCGTTGATGTGGAAGTTGAAATATTGACCAAGTGTTTTCTGTCCCTTGCATATAAAATTTAAAAGTACATTCAATTTAAATAAATTGAATGAAAAGCTCTTTGCTTTGAGTACACTTTGATTGAGGCATAAATTAAATGTCAGTCTGGATAGTTAATAGTTTACTTTTTTCTCTTAAAATAGGTAGGTATCCTACATACACCAGAGTCTGAGTTACAACAGCATCATCACAACAGTTCTTCACTTCTGTCCCTGTTTATTTTATAAGGTGCTATATTAGGCTATGATAAATGAAGTTGTATCAGCTGTTTTATATCAAAGGCAGGACTAATGGGATGGACATAGATCCCTGTGTTCATCTAAAAGGATTGCAGCAATAAATTAACTAATAGCATGTTTATTTGTGTTGTGTTTGTATGTTGACTTATGGGCGTATTAATAGCTGTGTGTACCTGTCGCCCTCTTTGAAGGAGTAGGTCCTCCGCCTTTCTAAATAAGGTGATTACTTTCACAAACAAAGCATCAATTGGGCTGCAGCAGGGGAATATGTTTAAAGTCTGAGTGAGCAGCATGAAATTTGAGCTCCTCGGATGCAAAGAATGACATAGTATTCATCATCATCCCAATCAGTCAGTGCCAAACAAAAACCCTGCCAAGGTTGGGTGTGATCAAGGATGAAATATGAACGTTTCACAGTTACATCTGAACCCGCAGCAGCTTGGCATATATAATTAACAACGGTATTTTAACACGAACAGCTAATGAAGCAAAGAGAGGCTACAGTCAAATCAAACTATACTGGGAGGAATATAAGTGGAAAGACAAACTAATCCAGTTGATAATTGAGTTAACCCCCACAATCCCACTTCTGATCAGCTTTCTGCCAGAAAGTAAGTCACCATCTCCATCGTACAATTGTGATCCTTCCCTCAAAATTGTATTTATAAAATATGTATACATTATTCCAATGCTATTTCTCGCTGTTTTACAAAGTGAGCAGTACTGAGTTTGCATGATCTTTTACCACCATCTAGTGGTTCATCCTTCTGTGCTTGTTCTAAATCAGTAAGCACCAAAAAAAAAAAATGTTTTAAAGGCACAAGGCCTGAAGAACCAAAGAAAAAATAGTTTTGTGGTGGTAAATAAAGAGGGAATACAAAGCAACAACAACAACAACAAAAAACAACATAAATATGAATAGGTGAGTGTACAAAGGGGAGGAACGTAATTTTCAAACAATGCCATGAAACTGTACTTTTGCTGTGTCGTTCCACTGTCTTCTGGGTTTTTAAAAAGAACTACATCTGAACTGATCGGATTAACATTCAAATCAGTTCCATATGGAATATGTATTACAAGACTGTGTTCCAAATGACCTACTTTCCTTAGTACACTCATATATATTAGCGCACTTCTTTTAAGGTAGATGAAGCCCTAAATATGACAGAGAAGCCGAGGAAACTCACCTGTACTGGAAACCCGACTGCACCTCAGGCATGTCAATCAAACCTAAGGCCTAATGTCTAATCAGTTGTGGAATCATTTTCTGATGGACCACAAGAGAAATGATCAGGCGTGAAGATATATACCGACACCACAATATTTTGTGGAAATAATGTGACGACTTTGTATGTAATGAAAGAAGTTGTTATTGGAGCCAGAGTTTTTGTTGTTGTTGTTGTTGTTGTTTTGGTGCCAGCCCCAATAGCAGCCTCGTAATTCTGAATCTAAATTTAAAAAAGGTAGTATTACCAAGTGTGATTTCCTTAAATAGATGTCTTCTCTGAGCTGTGCAGAACACCGTTTTCAGTACTGCGACACCCGCAAACTCAGAAGTGCAAACGAAGGTCCGATCTATTCTTCGATTTCTACCGTCGTGACGTCTCGCAATGTGCGCGTTAACGTCACTGGATGCGTCAAACTGTAAACACTCCTGCTCAGGCAGCAGCAGCAGCAGCAGCAGTAAGCCTCGGTGTTGGCGAACATGTCGTGCCAGCGTTTCATATTTCAGGCGCCAGGAGTTTCAGTCGTCGCTGCATAAGTTAATACTTATAGTCGCTATCAGATTATATGATAAAAAAAAAAAAAAAATCTTTTTCGGGGTTTTACAAGAAAGCGTCAGATTGCTGTCGTAAAGGGAGGGAGGGAGGGAGGGATGGGGGGAGCTAGTTCAGCTAGCTTATCTCCCAGACGCGAAGTAAAGTCTGCCGCGTTTAAATGCTCGAAGCTCGCCCTGCTCCGATGGTGCTGTCCTTGGTGAGCCTGTGCGCCCGGGAGGTGGTGAGCGACCACAGCTCGTCGCCCAACTGGCTCAGGTGGGTGCCCCGGGAGCTGTACAGACCGCTGCTGGAGGCCTCCTTCGCCGGCTGCAGACCGCTGACTGTGGGTGAACTGGTGCAGCGGTGGCCCGAGCGCACGCTGCGCGTCGGCGGACGCAGGAAACGGGGCCAGACCGCGCCGAACCGACTCTGCATCCAGGGTCTGCTGCTCGCGGTGGTCAGAGGGCTGTCGGACGCGAGGTGAGAAGTCGTTCGGATAAATGGACCCGTGTGGCGTCGGCGGTTGTTTTGCGTTAAGTACCGTTTAACACTTTCACGTCTAGATCTTCGCTGCACGTGCTGGACCTCGGTGGACTGCAAGGGGACGAGGGCGGGATGGGGGACCCGATGGGAGGCTGGTCCCTGACGGTAGCCCTCTGCACCATGGTGGTCCAGGCCAGAGCCGGAACACGGAGGGCGCAGAAGAAAGAAGGAGACCGCGAGAGGAAACGGTTCTCTGTCCTTGAAAGAGAGAGAGATCCGAAAAGAGAGAGGGGCCTGAGGAAGAGGGGAAAGGAGCTAAACGGTGACGAGGCGAGCGGTAACGGAGAGAGGACTGGACCTCCTGGGCCGCCGGGCGAAGAGGAGCTAAACACAGGGGTCAGAAGGAGGATGGAGATAGACCGGAAAAGAGAGACGGCGGTGACAGGTTTAGGAGGCAGTAAAAAGGAGGCGGAGGAAAAAGAGGTGGACAGCGACGTGCTGGTGCACGTGAGAGCGGATCTCTTTGTCAACGCCCGCTCTTGGGAGCGTGTGCGCACGGCCCTGAGCGCATCAGGACCCCTGAAGCTCCAGTGCAGGTATCTACGCGTGGAAGAGATTTCCGTGTCGAGCATCAGGACCCTGCTGGACCTGCTGCCCCGCACGGGTCTTCTGGGCATTGACGTTCGCTACAGCAGCCTCGGGGTGGCTGGCCTGGCTGAACTGCTGCCTCTCCTCTCCAACTTCCCTGCACTGAGCTCCCTTCGCCTGCACTACTGCAACTTGGACTTTCGCAGAGACCTCGCGGGCCAGGAAGAGGCACTGAGGAACCTGTCGCAGGGTCTGACGCACCTGCGAGAGCTGCGGCGGCTCAGCCTCACTGCGCTGCGCCTGCCGGGTCAGCTGCGTGTGTTGCTCAGGTACGGCCTATTTCATTAAATGAACGCTACTCTTCAACCTTGTACGTACCCCAGGAGTCCTAAGTGACTAACATAATGTCAAATTTGTCTCCGAAGCGCAATGTTACGAAGGTGTTCGTGTTTCTCGTAAAATAAGCTGAATCGAACCTTAGATTTAGGACAACAAATGAACTTTCAAGCAGAAATGTAATAAAACAACCTGTTTGAAGGAACCTCTTGGGCAGTTCTCAGCATTTCTTAACGTTTTATAAACTTAAAGGTTAATGAATTAATCAAGAAGATAATCGGCAGATGAATCCATAATGATGGTAATCATTCGCTCTATTTGTAATCTCCAACCATAGACTGTATAATATATATATATATATATATATATATATATAAATAATATATATATATATATATATATATATATATATATATATATATTGCTAATGAAATTGAAATAGCTATTTAAAAATATTGGAGCCCTTTTTTTTTTTAATCCTTAATTTAAAACAAATTCAAATTACGAGACTAAAGATAGACGCTGACACGAGTAATGAAATACTTTGCTTGTCCTTCTTTTGATACAGCTCGCTGCCTCAGCCCCTCGAGATACTGGAGCTGCCCTACTTGAGCCTGAGTCCAGCTGACCTCGCCTATCTGTCCTGCAGCCATCACGTTTCCACGCTGCAGCAGCTGGATCTGAGTGAAAACCGTCTCGACGAACACACCCTGCCCTCTGTCTGCCGCCTGCTCTCTCAGGCCTCCAGCAGCCTGCAGCATCTCTGTCTAAGTGGCTGCGGTCTGACTGACGGCCTGCTGGGACTCCTGCTGCCCTCGCTGGGGGGCTGCTTTGCCCTCAAGAGCTTGGCTCTGGCCCTGAACCCGCTTTCCATGGCCGGCCTCATGGACCTGATGAGGATGGCTGTGCGAATGCCCTCCCTGCGGCAGCTCCTGTACCCCACCCCCCTGGAGGACTACCAGCCGGGCCTCCCTGACCTGCCCTCCAGTGCTCAGCTCTTAGACTGGCCTCTGGATGAATCCACAGACATCAGCATGACCAGCTGCCAGCTCAACAGAGTGCTGAAAGACAGCGGACGCTCTGACCTCTTCCTGACCTGCGACCTGCTTAATTATGATAAAGATTTGGTGGAGTAGAGCAGAGGTCATTAGAAGAACGCCTGCTTTTTAGCTCACTCACCGACATACCAGAGCAATGTACATAAGCCTGACAATCTTTTTTTCCCAAAAAATGTTTTGCCTTTTCTCTGACGCCATATGTCTCGTGAAGGATTTGTAATGTATTTAAGCTTTTTTCAGTTGAATCCAATTCAATAAACGTAGCAAGACTTGAGTCAAAACAACACAGGTTTCCACCAGGGGCCAAAAATCTAAATTAACTGTTGTTTTCAGTCAAAACTAGCTGGGTTAGATGGCAATGAGGAAGGTCACATGGGCACCCAATTAACACGTTTATTGTTAGCAGCCCGAATGTGATGCATCAAAAGGTCAACACTTACAGATTACACTCAAACGTACAGATGGAGGTGATGATTTAACACCATGGGTGGAGACACCAATACGCCATTCAATCATAAACACTACTTTCATGAAATCACTTGTTTACTATATAAATGCAACATTTATTGAAAAGTGTCAAAATGATTAGTGCTTTGTGAATGACTTTGCCAGGATAGTTGGGGATTACTTTCTTTATACACACTGTTCTTTCAAATACAGTAATATGTGATCAGATATTATAAGTCCATACTACATGTCAACAACCAAAACTACAAGTTTGACAGTAATTTCCCTTAATAGAAAATGAATGTAACAGTAAAATATTTAGTTTGATTTTGTGCCAATGAATTGCCTTTTTTGCTCAGCAAGGTTCTTAGTTTGTGCTGCTTTATCTCGCATATCTGTGATATAATGATGTTTCTTGAACGTTTTAAAATGTTTATTATCAAGCTTTCTGTATTCATCCACCAGCATCAGAAAATAAGTGTACCAAATCAGTCTTATGTGTAACATAGAAATTCATTTGTGTACTGAAATACACAGAATAAATCAGTCATAAAGCAAAGATGTTTAATTTTTGCAATTCCTGTTCAAATCATGTTTTTTGCAGAGGTTTGTCAGGTGTTAGTGGGATTGTTACAGACGGTTTAAAAAGCAGAGAAGCGTCATCTGTAGTACTCTACATAAGACTGCTGTTGAATGAAGTAGTGCTGAGTCCAGGCCTTCAGCCAGTCCTCTTCGGAGGAGACGTAAAACGGGCTCAGAGTGACTCGAGGTAACGGCAGAGAGATGAAGTTGGGGAAGTGCATGAGGAAGGGACGATTTCTCAGGGGGGGCAGAATTATACCTGGATGACATGAGTGACATAATGTTTATTTTGTGCAAGGAACCCATCCTGTTTTAATAGAAAGTCTTTGCTCAGACACATCTTACCTGGTGGCCTGCGGATCCTGGCCATGGTATACGTCTCTCCTAGCCGCAGGATTGGTTGATAACTACTGCAAAAACAGAAAACGGTAAAAATAAATAAATAATTGTAGCAGTCTTTAGTTTACAAAGAAAACGCCTATACTTTACGTGCATGACTTTCACATACCAGTCATACAGAGGCAAGAGCACTGTGTTTTGGGGGCCAGCAGGTGCAACACATCTGGCCTTCATGTACTCCTCTTCTTGCACCGAGCAGAAATAATTGAGCACATCCACCGCGTTGACGGTTTGGGGATTCCACTTTGCTGTACCCCTGATGTACAGATATCTGTTGTGTTCCTGGTGGTCGTGGAAATGAAGGGATGGGGGGGGGGTGGTAATCACAGAGGCAATAAGTCAACAACACAGTGACAAGCTCTCATCTATTCCTATTTAGAGGAGTTAAGGTCACGGTAAAGGACACGAGAGACACAGGAGAGCCTTTCACTTTTCAAACACCTGTTCTGTCCTATTATCACACTCAAAAATACTTTAAAAGATTACAAAAATGTAACAGAGAGATGAGGATTTAAATAAAACATGTCTGTTACATTGAATTTGGAGGTCCATAACGTCAACCAACAATCTGCTTTGCTATAGAGGGTCTTCCAGACGTCAGACTGGTCCTGCAGCTCCGGGTCCCAGGTGTTCAACGTGGGCCACAGCCACTCCTTGGCCTCATCTACACCTAATGCTTCCAGCATGTGCATTACTGTTTCCCTATCAGTGAAAAACCAAAACATAAAACAAACCTTCAGTTCTTCTGAAGTCGAATTTGCTCCAAAAATGTGCTCCAAAACTGGAGAAGCTTTTTATTCAAGCAGTGGTGAACTCACCAGAGGCCGAGGCTTTTATAGGCTAGAAGAGTCAGAAACGTTTTTATCATCAGATCATCCTTTCTATTTCTCAGACTCTCCAAAAGATCCAATATTTTAGCAATCACAATCTTCTCCACAGGCGACTGAAACACACGTAAAAATCAATCACAACCCCATAATCCACTGCTTAAGATGCACAGAGACAACATGGATCTCACAGTACCATGTTGGGTCTCGCAAATTTGCACACGCAGTCGTTGAGGCCTATATAAAGCTCGTTTGTGTTCCGTAAGAGTGCAGCGCTGTGCAGCGTCTGTATTACAGCGAGGATCGTAATCCTGGATGGGATGCTGCAGATTTGCAGATATTTCAGCAGCATCAAGGAGAAGTCATCTGGAGACAGGGTGCTCGGGATTCTCTGCACACACACACACACACACACACACACACACACACACACACACACACACACACACACACACACACACACACACACACACACCTCAAGATCTAATCAACATTATCACTGTGCATTGCAGATTAACTTTGCGTTATCCTACCCTTTTATCAGGGTAAATGTCACTGAACCAATCCATCGCTATAAACTGTTTGAGGAACGTCGGCAGCTCGGGGGAGAATTCCCGCGGAGGACTTGGTGTCACGGTCCTGGGACGATGCCAGCGCGGAGAAGAAGTCTGGGGTTCGGGTTGCTCCACTGGATGGACCAGGATCTCTGCAGGCTACACAGACAAGTCACAGATAAATGAGAGCCAATAGTCTCACGTATCTCCTGTTGAAATAAGACAATACGTGCTCTTACCTCTTCAACCTTCTTCACGATGATGGGTATGATGGGTATGATGGGTACGATGGATGTGTTGGGTATGATGGGTGTGATGGGTATGATGGGTGTGACGGGTATGATGGGTGTCCCGAATTTCTCAACAGGCTGTGGTTCGACTACCATGAGGGTCCTTCGAGGCTTCTTCTCACGCACCTCCTGTGTGACCAAAAACATATCCATGGATAACAAACGACTGCATGTGCCAGTAAACAAACTCTCTTAACATTTAAATATCAAATGCACTCTATTGAAGCTGTAAATTCTTCTTTAAATTTCAAACTGCTTCTTTGAGCAACTTAATTAATTACCTTAAATCAAGCATCCAAAGTGCACGTAAGCAAGGTTTTGTTTATCGTGCTGATATTTCATACCTTCTTTCTGTTTAGTCTGGGTTCAAGGCGGACTTCCTCCACTTCTTCTAACTTGGGAAGGGTGTAGTGTCTCAAGTAGTTTGATTCAGGATTATATGTCCATGTATCTATATCTGAGGTCTCATCCAAATTAATCTGTAAAAAAAACAAAATATAAATATCTCTGCATAATGAAAATATGCAGAACGTTCAATAAAATGGACATTTCTTGAAAAATGCAGATGCTGTCTGTAAAGATTTCTAGACAAAGAAGCTTCTAGATTAATATTATTGAGATGAGTGTCCTACAATATCTTTGAACTGATGTACTTAGCATTTAGCTTCAGGCTGGTGCTACTTATTAAAGGAGAGATGATTATGAAGTTAATTTGCCAAATTCTGCATTTTATTGAAAGTAACGAAGATAAGTGAGCAAAATAATTTAGATTTAGGGGAGGAAAGAACCTTTATATTGAATGGCAGGCCATATACGATTTTCATGTAGCAATCAAACGCCTTTTCCCTGGTTTGCTTTGTACTGCGAGGCTTCCTCTTCTTGCATTTTACTGTGCCTTGCACGAGTGCAGCCAGGTCTATGTTCGAGATCACCAAGCTCTCCTGAAACAAGAAAAGTGAAAGAGATATTATGACTTATGAGGTATCTGAATAACATTAGTTTGCAACTGTCTTAAATTCTGCTATTTGACACACACCTTCCGTGGTTGCATGTCGGCAGTCAATAATCGATTGTCGGCAGCTGCTTGCAACTTATTTTCTTCATATTTAGATGGGCTAGAAGTCCTGTTTGCGCCAATATTGTTCATAGCTTAGTAGGTCGTTGTTTTGCATTATTTTTTTAATATGATATATGTATGAATCTTACTGTCTTTGGTTGTACGTTTCCTTTTCCTCAGGGATAGGCACGTCAGGAAAAGGTACATAAGCGTAAGGGAGCTGTAACAATCAAAAAGGAAATTAAAAAAAATGCGCAGATTATACCTCATGGCCACAGTCACACAGCCAGTCATCCAGCTGAATAACTTACTGTTTCTTTGTTGTTTAATGGCAGTAACTTTGCACAGTCCATCCTGTACAGGTCCCCTCTGATGCCCAGGAACAACTGCCCTGTAAGGCCACTGCGTGCCAGACACTCGGGCACTGCATTCAGGTGGAGCGTCCTGCAGGGGTCACAGACACAAACCTGCAGTATGTAGACATACACCAAACTGAAAAAAAAAAAACACCTTTTACATTTATAATGCAAAAGAGCAGTGAACTCCAACCTGATGAGGCGATTCTCCTCATTCCAGATACGCACGGTCCTATCGAGACTGCTGGAAACAAACACCTTCAGATCAGGAAACACACACAGTCCTGCAAGAAAAACCGAGCAATCAGTCACTCACAGACACACGCAGAAACAACAAGGCAATCCACAGTATATAATTCATTAGGGATTTAAATGATTTCCGTGACCTGTGAAGTGGTCTGAATGTGCTTCCCTGGGTTGGCAATCTGTCTGGCTCTGATCGATGAGGTTGAAAAGCTTCAGGCAGCAGGAGCTGCTGTTGGGCTCCTGAAATGTCAGGGCCAGCTGAGCCCCCAGTGCTCCCAGGTAGATTTGAGGCTGGTCGCAGTGCAGGCTCAGTTGTTGGGTGAGACAGTCCTCGATGAAGGGGTTTACGCTCCACACCACCACTGTCAAATCCTCACCTTGACGATTGGGATAAAGTCATCAAATTATCACTGACACGGACACAAAAGGGAATAAAGATATAGATTGAAAATACCTGTGGAGAGGAGGTAGCCGTTCTCAGAGTCCACCTGCACTCCGGTGACTCGCTGGCCATTGTGTGCCGGCATCCTGCACAAGACCTTTCCATTTTCTATTTTCAGAACGCTCACACAGCCTCCACTTTGGCCAAGAAAGATCAAAAACCTGTCAAAACACCACAAATACTGTCGCATTCACAGAAGCACAGTTCCTTTGGCACCAGTGAATATTAACTTTGAAATGAGAACTGACTTATTGCTGGCGTGAAGCAATGCTTTGATCCTGTGACAGGAACCCCTGCTCTCCTGTAACCTCTCCCACCCACAGAGAGCTCGCTGTGTATCTCCTACATAACTATAGAGCGCCATGCAGCAGGCTGGGCCGGGGGTCTGCAGATTCTCGGCATCATTTTCTGTCACATAGTCCGTCAGCTTCCAAAGTCCTTTGCCTCTGTCTTTCCATTTTTGCATCAAAGTGATTGGGTTAGTGAGTGTGTTGGCTTGGAGCACCGTACCTGCCTCAGTCAAGGCCAACAGAATCTCTTTGTGCAGGCAGTAGTCAGCACATAAAACCCTGTCCTTTGCATTGAAAGAAGTCAACACCGCTCCCGTTTCTGCAGCCACCAGAGAGATGGTACTGTCCCCACTGACACAGAGGAATCGTGCCGGGTAAGGAGGGGGGAGGGGAGTATAGACGATTTGTCTCAGTGGGGCGTTTTCATCACCACTGAGCTGACTGTGGAGGGTGTACAAAGCTCTCATGGTCCACAGGTCCACCCCCTGCTGTGAGAAAGAGAAGAAGATATCGCCTTTTCTTGTGCCTCCTATATACAGCGGAGGGTTTTTCTGGTTTGTGTGGACACACTCGACTGCGTCACACTCTTCCACATTCCAGCAACAGATTGTGCAGTCCGCTGAGCAGGACATCAGCATGCTTAATTCAGAACAGTAGAACAGGGAATTCACCACACCTAAATACAAGGGAACAAACAGAAAGCAGAAAAACTCAAGAGGATGTCCAATCATAAAGAGGCGGACGGAAAAAATGTGGAAGAGGCTCAGGGATAACTTTACCTTTATGTCCGGAAAAAGTCAGGCGAGGCTCCCAGTCTGGACCCCACACTCCAATGGACTGCTCTTGAGCAGCAATAATCAAACAGTCCAGTTGAAAGCAGAACACCATTGCAGTGATGTCGCTGTAAAACACAACAACACAACAATATTCATTCTCAAAAATTCACTTTCACAGCCTAAAAGATGTCCTCCTCTGCAGTGTATCCAATGCACCCATACACACCGTGACCAAAGATTCTTCTTCTGCTCCAAAACTCTCCCAAGGTCGAGGTCGACCACCGCCACGGCCTGCCCACACGCTACGAAGGCTCTGTGGGGCCTGCCGGGTCGCGGAGGGGCCAGTGCCATTTGTGTGAAAGTGCTGTGCTGCAGCCCCTTCTGGATCTTCACCTTACAACGCATGAGCATCACCGACCACACGCACACGTTCCCCATGCCCGCCGTCACAATCTCTGAGGAGCACTCCGCAGCCTGACACACACGTATGTCCAGGCTGTCGCGAGCAGTGTCCAGCGGGCGCAGCTCAGTGTCCAGAAGCGTGAAGACGGGCCCGGGGCCCCAGCCTACCACAAAGCCAGAGATCTTCGTCGCGGTCAAGCCCGTGAAAGGCAACGGCGCTAACACAGTCTGCTTGTGGCTGTCAGCTTTGTAAAGGTGGGCTGTGTTGTCTGAGTGGAGGCTGATGAATGCCGCGGTAGCCTCCGAATACATCACGAAACGCACGGGGCTGTCGCAGGAGAAATGCTGCAGGCGACAGAGACCGTGAGTGAACAACGGCTGCCTGTTTCTTACCTAGAGAAACAAACACAGAGAAGTTGTGTGTCTGTGTGTGTGTGTGTGTGTGTGTGTGTGAAAAACATCTGGAGGCTCACAGCAGGGCAGCGTCATGTTAGTCTACCTTCTCTACAGACTGCCCCACATCCTGTTTGAACAAAATCTGCGTTTCAGGCGGTCTCCCGTTTGACGTGTCAGAGTCTTCAGATTTCAGCCTCAGGATGGGACTGGGAAGGAGGACTGTGGTTGTTGTGCTCTTCTCTCCGGGGGCCACCATCTCCAACACTGTCTACGCAGGACTCAAAACAACAGCGTCTTATTCGGATGCTGACAGTCACATGTGCGTGGCACTGCGGAAAAAGGTACAAACAAAATGAAGTCTGGTGTGAATATTTGGTGTTGTTTAAATGTCTCTTTTTTAAAAAAAATTTTTACCTGCTTTAAAAACTATAAACTTAAATGATCTACTAGCTGTTAAACTATCTGTATTTACTGCTTTTATTCACAATGACCCTTATATTAAATTATTTAAAAGACTTTTTTGTAACTCTCACGTCTATAGACGTGGTTCTTGCCAGGTGAATCCCCTGTTTACTACCCATTTTCAGACATTTCCCATTTTGTTAGACAATACTACAACAATTAACAGTGCAGTAAAATGGTCTGGGGGAAACATGGGGATCATCTTTTTCCCTTTTTGTCTTTTGCCCATTCTGTTAAAACGGACCTGAAGCTTTGCATGTCACTTACTGTTCATCATCTGAGTCCAACACATACAGTTCAGAGAAACGCTATTTTGTAATACAGGCAGGTATAATAATTAAAAAAGTGGGGGAAAAAAGCAACCAAAAATCACTCACCTTTAGTTACTCCTTGGACTGAATATCTTTTCTCATAGTTTTTCTCGCAGGCTGGCGTCAGGTCTTCTAAAAAGTTGAAGATTTTGTTGTTGTTGTTGTTGTCGGTCAAGAAGCTAAAGGTTAACCGAGTTTACATGTTTATATTTAAGTACCTAATGTATCCCGGATACAGAAGTAGGTAATCAATATAATATTAATTAGTTAAGGCAGCATTAAAGTACTAAAAGTTTGCTCTGCGTCTGGGAGACCAGTGTCGGTTGCTAGGCGACGGGTTGCTCCGCTACGTCCAGGCGCGCAAGTCGCAAACTTCACGCTGCAAAAAGTTTCTCAGAAGAAGGTTGTTTTTTTTCATTCTTTCAAAAATAAAAGCACATTGTACAAACTTAGTTTTCTGGAAAACCAGGAGGTTAGACTCGACAGTACTGGGTATTTCTATAGCCTGGTTTCATATTTTGAGGGTCAAATAAATAACTTTTATTATAAATAAAATTATTATTATATTATAACTTTTTTTTTTTTTTTTTAAGAATAGCATTCTTTGCAACATGCAGAATTTATATCTGGTTAAACCCATGTTATAATGAATAGCTCTTTTACTTCATTTTCCCAAATTGTATCTGAAAAATGGCTGTTTTTCTGAGGACAGTTAATATTTTGGCATTTTACAGATCAAAGACACTCATCTTGAGAAATACAATAGAATTTAAAGATCAAATGTTAAATATTTTCAAATAAAATCAGACTTTTGGTGTCATTATATATTTTTGTATTGTGGGCTCAATATATTTTTTTTTAAATTCACAAAACTGATAATGGCATTCCCCATATGTAAAATTACAAAATATGAAATAACACAAGTACAGATGTATTTACTTTATTGTATAAAATGTTTAACTTGTTAACAGCATACAAATATTTAATGTAGTCAAAAAGTACAAATATTTACATCGACTAACATATACATATGTTTCAAATAATGTATTCATGATATTGAATGCATTGATCCCTGGAGAGGATTTTTGGTATTTAGCGACATTCTTCTTTCAGCTATGTTAATTTTCTATACATGCGTGATTAATTTAAAACAAACATAACATTTAAATCTAACTGTGAAAATATATCGATTTATAAATTGGTCTTTATGCTCTCCAGAAGTCTTAAAAAAAACAGTGAATCTTTCAGAGAACTCAAACAGGGATCACCATTAAATGCAGCTATACGGGATACAGCTTTTCAAAAGGCTTCAGTCATCATACTCTCCAACTTCTCCTCTTCTCCGGAGCAGGACGCAGTGAAATTTCTCTTGAAATACTGCATTTCTATTTTCCCTGACTCGTGTGCCAGGGCTATTCCTGAGTAAGTGTTTTGTTGTCCTGAGTCTCCAAACACAGCCATAGCTGTCACCCTGAAAACAGAGAACACACAAAAAACTGATATTGACACGTAACATAAACGAATATTTAAAACTATTACATTCATTAGTGATCTGTGTCTGCTGTTACCTATCAGCATTCATTCTCTCGGTGGCCACAGGCTGCGTGTCATTTTTCAACAGGTCCCATATGTGGAGGTTGGAGGCGGCATCGAGCACACAGAAGACCGTGGGCCTGGTCTGAGCCCACTGCAGAGAGACCACCGCTTCACCACCCGTGGCATCCCTCCACTCTGCTACGGGCTTCTCATGGCTGAATGCATGCAGCCTGATGCTGCCATTCCCACAGCCCACCTGGAGGACGGAGAAGCAGAAAAAAAGACTGAGTAAAGTACATATAGTGTACTTTTTCTGAGGTACTGTATGAATTACAGTCTCTGAAATTCATCCTGGTATCTATGATTTGATGCATTCAATCCTTGCATAGGATACCACAAAATCAAGATTCATATTCAACATTTGATTCGAAAACAGGCCTTTTATGTAGGCTTGAAGACTGCCTTTCTTCCTCCAACCGTACAACTATTGTGCAGTCAACCTTCATGTCTACCGTAACTATGGACACATTCTGCGTTGTCATGCTGTCCCATCAACACTTCAGCAGTTAAACCCTGCGTATCATTGTTGATTACACTTTCACTTTAGGTTCAACGCGCTTTCTAAGTGGAATAAACTACAAACTGCCCTCAAACTAGAGTCTTGAATTCCCCTTGGAGATTTTAAAGCTTTATTAATTAATGTTGTTTTTTTTCCTGATTCTTGTCACTTCTTCTTGCTCTAATTATTTTGTTATTGATCGTATAGTTGTGTTGTTTCTTTTGCGGATCTCTCTTGGAAAAAAAGATCTCAATGGAACTTCCTGATCACATAAGGATAAACAAATGAGATGATCATTACCTCTCATGCAGTGAATTGTTGTTTTCACACTTACGTTTTTGTATGAATTTGAAAATCAAGATTTAATATAATTTCAAAAAAGCCGCCCGCTCACCAAGAACAAGCGTTGTCTGAAAGGAGAAAAGTGGATTGAGTTGACGTCAACAGGTCGGACTCCAACCTCCTGAAAGCTGTAACACTTCGGTGGAGCCTTCAAACCGTGACTTGTTCCATGGTTGACCAGACCCTGGACAGAAATGACATAAGTCACAAACTCAAATGGGGGAATCATTTTCTTCATATTTTTGGGGAAATCATATGAATTACACTCACCATATTGGTGCCAATGAAGAAATGATTGGAGTCGGTTGGGAGGAATCTTAAAATCAGAGTCTGTAACGGCCTTGTTTTCACTGCATCTCGCGGTGACACCCTGAGAGTCGCACGGAGCGAGACGGGAGGAAGAAGGTCGAGGTCAGAGGTCGCAACATTCGCGGGCAAAAACAAACCGCGCCAACAGTGGAACATGACACCGCATCACATTCACACTGCACATATACAGTATGTTCCCATCAAATGTTGAGCTGAACAAATCAACAGCGTGCAACAAACAGGATCGTATGACCACAGCGGAGCAGCTGTGTTTCACTGGGCAAAGACATTGTGGGGTATTTTGAGCCCAGCGGCTAGCAGTGACGGATGATCATAACAAGCTATTTATCAATCTTACCTCTCAGCAGTGAGGAGGGAGGAGCTGTGAAGCAACTTAACTTTCCCCCCAGGTCGGAGCCCTGCGAGAGGGGAAAAAAAAGAGAGAGGCTGAAGAGGGTGCCGCACGTGAGAAAGATGAGTATGTTCATGGAAAAAAAAAAAAAAAAAAGACGGCGTGCTCCAACCTAGATCTGTCGGAGAGCCTGCCTCGTTGCCTTTTGGGAGTTCCACCACCACCTAAAGGACGGAGAGAGGAGATGATGCAAGTCTATCAACACCTCTGAAGTGGATAGAGAAGGAGGGTCATAGAAATGATTCTTTGTCTTACTTTTGTTCAGCTGTAATAATGCTGAAAGTTTTGCAACTACAGTTCTCATCATTGTAGGGTTGAAAACTGGAAAATAAGCAGGTCAGCTGTGGGCTGCACCTTGTTCACTGTTTATTCAGCCTGTTTGTTTACATGATGGCAAATTGGCACCATTAACAGTTTCTGTTTGCATGAAATGTAGAAAGAGATATCACTAGATTAGTTTGATATTAAAGTAAACGTAGAAGCGTCATAATTCCCTGGCAAGTTCAGGCATCATTTTCTATGATTTCTAAGCGTATTATTGGACGTATATAAGTGATGCACAGAGACAATGATACCCCTGGGTAGTGCAAGTCAAACTGAATCTAAAATTATGTTTGCCATTACTGTCTCTTCAGATTTTATTGAGTTATGATTCTGAGAAGGAGTGACATTTTTAATTCAGATTGCGTCGACAGGGTGCTAAAGCTTTAAAAGTACCTTAATTGCTTCAAAGGGCTTTATTCTTGCTCCATGTCTCTCTCTCTATGAGTCCCCCCCCCCCCCTTAAACCCGTCTTTCCAAACACACCTCACAGTTTGAAAAACCTCTGGTGTCGACATCTCCAACCTACCCAGAAATTTAAAACCCCGCTTTCATCCAGAGAAGCCAGCTGGAACGACAACCCGGACGACTCTGGATTAGGAAGCAGAATAACACTCACTTAAATATAAAAATCAACTGTGAATGGCAAAAAGACATATATCACATGATACACATGATGTACAATCGATGTGTTAACTATTCCGTACCTTCCTCAGATGCCAGAAGTGGGACCTCTGCCCTCAGCCCTCCAGCTACAGCGGACGGGACGACTTCCACAGACGTCACGGATGACAAATGGCCCGAGCCGGCCATCACTGCATCTGTGTTGACAAGGTGACAAAGCTCTCTTATCTAAGAAAGCAGCCTCTGAACTTTGAGTGAGAGAAAGGGCAGAGGGAGTCTTGGTTCGCTGTGTGTGGAGGATAAAGACGTTTACCCCTGTTTTCTTACTTGAATTTATTTTCTTGGGACTGAAGTGAAAAGAGTAGAATGTGTGAAACCGTGTGAAAGATCAGGGGTCTTTATATTCTCAAAATAAAAGCAGTAAACACGCGCTTGGTGTGAGCGGCAGGACCAGTGACATGATGTATTTTTGGGATGACTTTATACACTTGATAAAGGTATGCAGAAAGGCTCCGAAACAGCATAAGTGAAAGCAGAGTTTCTCCTGACGCACCAGTGGAGAAAGTAGGCTGTCTGAAGGTCCACTCATCCTCCCCTATCTTTAGACGGTGGTGGTCACTCGCAGGCTCCCTCAGGTCCCACAGAACCACCGAGCCCACCGATGTGCCTGCAAACACCAGTGTGGCCTTTCCAGGGCTGAAACAGCAACACTGGACCTGGAACAAAGAACAAGAATTACAAGCATTAAAGGTTAACGTTAATGTTAGAGATTCGCTCTGAGACCACAGATGATATCAGCGTTTGCTGCATTTAAGACGGTGGATTCGCATTCTTTAGTTCAACTGCAGCTAATATCAGAATGGAGCTGTGAGTTATTGCCTTTTCGAGTATAGTGTTGACACTTTTATTTTGAGCGGAAGGTTAGAAAAGGATGAACTAAAAAGACTGCAGTTTAGGGACTCTAACACACCCAGTTTATTTTTCTAATAGAGACTATTAAAGTAATATTGACTTTGGCTTGACATTGAATGCATTTTTGAAGAACAACAGGTAAAATTTCGCTGACATCTATGTGCAGTCAGCATGTGCAGGAGGAACAATAACGGCAAGCAAGGACCCTTTCAATGTACATGAGGGCTTGTGACCAATGTCAACCCTATCATTAAAAATGTGCTTTTATATACATGAACTGTAAGATATACAAGTTAGGTTGGGGTTTTTTTATTTTTAAAGACTGATCGCTTGCATCACATTTATCATAAATATTTTTTGCTTTAACTGATAATAAAAGCAGGAAACGTCACCTCGGATTCATAGACGAGGATCTTCTGAGGTCTGGACGGCTCCCAGATGTTCCAGATGCAGATCATGGTGCAGCTGTCAAGACGCACGGCGCTGGGCTCCGTGGTGGCCATGTGGACCGACATCATGGTGTGCCTCTGGACCCGAGAGAAGTGCACCAGGCTGACTTGACGACCTGCAAATGGCAATGAAAAAAGCGTCCGAGTGGTGTGATCACACGCAGTGCATGTACAATACAGTTAGCCTGCGAATGGTATAAGAACAAGGTGAACTTCTCCGTTTGTGCCGCGTACCGTAAAGAAAAGATAACTTCGTGTTGAGCTGTAAACTTCCATCGCTGAAAGACAGCGCGTCTGTTTGTGTCTCCAGCTTCCTCAGAGATTTCCTCTCAGCTTGATCCTCCTCCAGCAGGACGACCATGACCTTGATTCGGTCACAAATCGCAACAGGAGTTAATATTGACAGCAGTGACAGTATTTAAAAAAAAAAAAAAAAAAAATGGTGGTTGTAAAAGCTACATGACTCTTTAAATACCTGTGAGGCTGATCGCAGAAACGACGTCAGACGCTGCGAATCAAAGTTCAATTCGCTCATGGTTTTGTTCCGCGCTTCCTGAGGGAGGTTCGCATCTGCCAAAACCCGCAAAACACAATTAATAAACTCCACGTGGACATGCTAAATTAATTTAGAGAATCATCTTGATGTTTTTTTGTTTTTTTTCACCCCCGCAGGCTCCGTTGTGCTCTGGTGGATGTTGTGTCCACGTCTCACACGTCTCTATTTCCTCCGTCTGGATGTCTCGGTCTGCATTATCCTCATTCCACTGAACGTAAGCCTGACAAGGAAGGCGTTCTCGCATTGTTATTTGGATATTTTCAGATACTCTTTTATCATTTTGGTGGAGGTGGAAGGAGAACGAGAGACAACAGAAATGAAAACGGACCTGTTTGGTGTTTGCAGTTCCAAAGCTTCTGATGTACATGTCATATTCATTGACAGGCAGCAGATCCAGGTGGGAGAAAGTCATGGAGAAATCCAGGTCTATTAAACGAAGCAGCTCTGTACTTCGCTTCCTGTAGTCAGAAGAAATACACATTTAAGGTGCAATTACATAACAAATATACTGTCAGATTGCTCGAAAGGTCTGTTTCTCATGCACTTAAAAGTCTCAGTACGGTCATTGGTTTTGTACATGTTTTTTGCAAGTTAACCTACTGCTGTTTTGTGGCAACTTTCTTGCTGACTTCACGCTTCTTCGCGGCCACAAAGTCGATAAACTTTCCACGCTGGGAGGCTCGACTCTGGCTCTTTTCAGAGGCTGAAAAAAAAAAAAAAAAAAAAGCAGTGATGACATACTTATAATTCTGCACAAAAATAGTCTGCAGTTAACTGTGTCTTTTTAATAGACACAAAGAAACCAATCTGAGGACACTGTAGGAACACCAAACGCTTGATTTAATAAGCAAAGACTGTACCTTTGGACCACTTAAGCCCATCTTCTTCCTCTCTGCCCACACTTTCTCTGGACTGAGCTGTTCCAACAACTCGCTCATTCTCTTCATCCATGGCTCTCTGAATTGCTTCGATCTCTTTTCTCCGTTGCGGCGTGAGCTCCTGCCTCTCTTCACCCACCTCTGGCTCCTTCTCATCCTCACCTTCATTTGCGCTCTCATCCATCTCCTCAAAATCCTCCTCATAATCCTTTAAATAGATTAATCAATCACTTATCACTTACAAAATGTTTGACACAAAGTTAAAAAAAAAAGAAAGCAAGATGAGCACATAACAAAAAACTAAATTCAAGAAATTGGACACACTCATGAAAACTCAGACTCACCAGTTTCTTAAATGGATTAGAGGATGCAAAGTAACATGAAAACAAGTAAGCAAATGTTAAAAACAAAGATGTGAACATAGCGAGAAGCACAGAAAAACCACACCATGTTGCCTATTATGTAATAGAGGGCTGTAGAAATACCTCAAAATCATCTTCATATTCCTGGTCAGGCAAATGTTCATTGACAACCTGAAGTAGGAGAAACATTGAACACTTCAGTGACGTGTGCAGTGATACTTGATGATGATGATGATGATGCTACTCTTCATTGAAGCTGGAAGTAGAAGGAGTACAGTGTGCACAGTACCGTAAGCAATACAACAAACAGCATGAGATTCCCCAACTACAAAAAGCACCTCATGACCTGCTTTAATCAGCTGCAGCATGCTTTCATGCAGGCACAGAAAAGTCGAGCTGAGATACTAAACTCAATTGTGACTGCCAAGATATTATATTCTTTAAAAAAAAAAAAAAAACACACGCCAACCAACCAAACAAACAAACAAACAAACAAATGCCAGAGTGGATTATTTTCCTTGAAGACTACAAGATAGGTAACCAAACTGAGCTTCTTACAGGCTGCTCTTTGTCTCCTTCATCTTTCACATTAGCTTTGCAGCACTCAGAAACCACTTTAACTTCCTACATTATGAAAGTGACATGCGGGAGATGGATGGGCATAAAATCCATTCGAGAATTCAAAGTGATGGACCCGTGTTATGAAGGCTGTGAGGGGAATTTGTGTGTCTACCAACCTCTGTTTCTACTGTAGTCCTCTCAGGTCTTTGACTTTTGTCAGATGAAGATTTCTTGGGGTGGGTTCTGTCTTGGTGGTTTCTTACTATGTCCTCTTCCTCTTTGTGCCTTTGATCTCTGTGCTTCTTTTCCGCATCTTTTTCTTCTTCCCTGTGTCTTCTCTCCTTGTGTTTCCTTTCTCCCTCGTCTTCCTCTCTGTGCCTCCTCTCCTTGTGTTTCCTTTCTCCCTCGTCTTCCTCTCTGTGCCTCCTCTCCTTGTGTTTCCTTTCTCCCTCGTCTTCCTCTCTGTGCCTCCTCTCTTTGTCTGCTCGCTCTCTGTCACCACGATGACGCCTGACCTCTTCGCCGGGCTCTTTCGAGTCTCGACGCTCCCTGGATTCACTGTCATTCTTCCGTTTCTCGTCCTGAGGGCGAGGAAAATCCACACAGTGTAACCAACTACATTTCCTCATAATGGTCATACATTTATCCCAAACAGAGCAAATTTTGTTCATTATTATAAAATACAAATCAGTGAACGACCAGTAATGCTGGAGATACTTACATGATGTCCTCTCTCTTTGTGTCTCCTTTCTCTCTCCTCTTTGGATTTTCTGTGCTCTTCTTTGTACTCTGAAATCAGAACAAAAATATTGACACCACAATCCTGTAAACATGCTAATCTGAGCGTGCACACTGCTGTTCTTTACCTTTTTCTTCTCTCTGTTCTGAATGTTTTCTGTCTCCATGTCTCTCTTGGATTTCTTTGTCATTCCTCTCGTCTCCGCGGCTGTTTTTATGTCGCTCTCTCTCCGGATGCCGATCTCTCTTCTCTCTGTAGTACTTCTCCACCTTCTCTTCTCTTCCTTCCTCAATCACTTCATGTCTTCTTCTCTCCCTCTCACTCCTATGCTCTCTGTCCCGTTCCTCCCTCCTTCTTTCCCTGTCTCTGTCCTCCCTATCTCTGTGTCTCTCCTTGTCCCGCTCCCTTTCATGCTTTTCCTCTCTATCTCGTCTCCTGTCCCTGTTTTCTCTGTCGTCATCACCGTACTTGCTTTCATCTACCAATCTGTCCCTTTCTCTCTTCTTCTCCCTGTCCCTCTCATCTCTCCTGTCCTTCTCCTTGTCACCTCTCCTATCTTGTGAACCCTCTTTCTTTCGCTCTGTGTATCTGTCTTGTTTGTCTGCGTCTCTTCTCTCTCTTTCCCTGAGCTTCTCTCTCTCTCGCCTGGCCTCCTTCTCCTGATCTCTGTAACGTCTCTCTATAGATTCCCCACCACGCCTCCTAACATCAGTAGGTTCTTCTTCCTGAAAAAAAAAAAAAAAAAAAAAAAAAGATCAAATAAAACAATGTATACTGTTTGGATGTAATACTGTCTGTTGATATAAATCGACTTTCATAAACTCTTAGTAACTTGCCCTGATGTGTCTTCTCAGGTCAGCAGGTCTCCATGTGTCTTCCTTGGTTATTTTCTAAAGAAACACGTGTTTTACGTTCACTGGCAAACCATATGGACGTTCATTCAAAGACGACGTAAACATATTCTGACAATATCGAACCAAATCCATGCAAGTCAATACAACGGCGTTCGCTGCCAAATATAACGTCTGATAACCTACCACGTCGGACACATTTCCTCCCGAATAAACCTTTCCCAGCTGTGACTCAGGCGCGGTAAAGACAACGACAAAACCACTTACCTTGTCGCTATGCATGTTCCCCCCATGTAGTTATGCTTTTCAAGCTTTCCAATTGCCGAAAATTAGCTCATATTTTGGGAATGACGCCGCCATGATGGCAAGCGCCTCGTGCGCATGCGCAGTTTGTAGAAACCAAGGAGAACGCGTCATTTCGGCTTGACAACAGGCTTGTTAATCAGCACAAGAGCAATCGCTGGAATCAACAGCCAGTTGCCATGGCAGCGCGATGCGATCAGCAAAACATTATGGATAAAATAACAAAATATTTTAATTTTGGGGCATTTATTCAACTACAACCACAACAGGAACTTTATGGGTTTACTTTTTAAGCCAAATAAACTATTTAAAAACCCTGCACGGTGCACAATTAGGACTTTTCCGTTGTTTACTTTATGTAGTTTACATGCTGATATACTTATTAATTGACTAAGGTTTTGAAGGCAGGACTTTTACTTGCAGTTGAGTGTTTTCACGGTTTAGTATTCGTACTAAAGTGAGGACCTGAATACTTCTCAATTCGGCGTGTTAATTTTGTTTTATATATATATATTTATTTTATTTCACATGTACGTTGGTGTAAAATGGATAAGCTGTAGTTACCGGTAGTGAACACCAGATGGCGGTATTTATTTATTTATTTTTTAAAATTCTTACAGGCACCACTGGGAGAGCTCACAACTGGATCCCTGTGCGTATTTGGAAATGATCATTCCCACCGTGTGGAGCTACTGTGGGCAGAGCCGTGGACCGGTCTGACTCAAACAAGCCTGGATTGTGTCAACGTAATGCTTTCTCGACCTGTGGTTTTGTGAAAACTAAAATGGTAAATGCCGACGATTCCTCCGGGGGCGATGGGCCGGTGCGCAGGTGAGCCGACGTGAGAACAGCAGCCTCGGTCCTCTCGCACATGGCAACCGTGTCACTCGGCCTTATTTGTATTTTGACAGTTTGAAGACGGACTCTGGGGGCACAGAGACATGTCAAGAGACAGCATGACAGCCGTACGAGGAGCCCACCCGCACAATGCGAGCCCCGCTTCACCAAAGGAGAACGGACACACCGTGCCGAGCCCCGCCAACTTTCCCCATCCCTCAGCCGGGAACACACCCGAGGATACCCCGGTGTCCTCTACCGGCGAGCTGACCCAGACCTGGGTCCAGTTCGCTAAAACATTTGTGCTCATTTTCCCCGTGTACGCCTTGGGCTATTTTGAGTTCAGCTTCAGTTGGCTGCTGATTGGACTTGTTATCTTTTTCTGGTGGAGGAGAAACGCAGGAGGGAAGCACAGCCGGCTGAGCCGAGCGCTGGCTTTCTTTGAACAAGAGGAGCGAAGTGGCAAGCAGGGTCTTACGACCTCTGATTTACCACCCTGGGTGAGACGCACTTTGACATACAGTCGAACAGATCGTTATCTGTGTGCACGTTTATCCCGGCCGTGCTGTTCCTCTGGAGGGCGTGTGTGTGTGTGTGTGTGTGTGTGTGTGTGTGTGTGGTATATTTGTCAACAATATTTTTGAGTTTCCAGGAAAATCCTGTCAGCTGACACGATCAGGAGGAGTAGAGTTGAGCTGTAAAGCTGTGATGGGTTCAGCTGTCCCTCCCCCCCCCCAGCAGTGACATTAGCCTGAGCCCCGGTCTAAATACAGCAGGGTACAATGGTGAACCAGACACCACGCTGCGGAGGAAACATGCCCACATGGCGTTATTTTGGGATTCGGACTGGCTATCTTCTCCTGCAGTGATTCGGTCTATTTCTGCAACACTTTATCTTGGCAAAGTTTTGAGACAGTTCAGGGGTCCTTGACTCTGTCTTGTCAGGGTTAAAAGATTAATGTTTTGATTTGCCTCCTGAGACTTCCACAGAGACCCTCAGCAGCCCCAGCACGTAAGCAGTAAGGTGGCTGCATCTTATCAAGCTTTTACAAATCAGGAAAATGACACAATAATACATCATATTTCAGTGATACGTATGCATAGATTAACTGCAGGTGTATCCTTAAAATAAATGTAGGATGTGATGGAAGAGAGCTCATCATTTTTGTCACGTGTCCGAGTGTTATGTGACTTTTCTTGGTGCCTTTTAAAGAGGTTTGTGAATCACTTTGTAATCCATGTTGTTAACTGCTGTCTGAGGAAACAGATGAAAGATAATGGCTTGGTCAATGAATGCACTTTGTTTGCCTAAAGAAGGTTAAACTCTGGTATACTAGACAGAGATAAATGAGACTGTAAAGTGTCTTCTGCATACATTAGAGTAAAACAGTGGATTTCTTTTATTCAGGAGCTCAGAGGGTCTCACAGGTCCAATTTGGTAAAGTTACATAGACAGATTTGACTTAATTTAATCAAATATTAGCAAAGCAAAAAAATGCAGCTTAAATAAGGTGCAAATTAAAGACAGCCTCAAGTCTCAAACTGCCAAATTAAGACTTTCTGCATCAGACTCACAGCAGGTTTGTGATGTTAAATGCGGCCTCATTTAAAAGAGTGTTCTGCTGACACATGGCTGAGGATGCATTGAGGCTGTTAAATGGGGGTGGAGAAGCTGGATGGGATTGAGTGAAAGCATCCCACTTAATGGAAATACATTATTGAGTGACACCCCTCCACCCCTTGTTTTAAGGCTGTGGTTTATAAAAGAAAGAGCACATCAAGCACTACATGTAACTCTGGTCTTATAACTGCAGCAGCTTTGCATCATCATGGGAAATCACATCACAACTTCCAGGGATTTTACAGTGATTGATAAGGAGGCTCCAGATTGACAAACTGAGCACATCAGTGTATCAATAATGGGGATTTTCACCAGTTAAAGTGCTTAAATCTTGGCTATTGACAGTTTTTCGCCATTATTCAGAACTGGGTCTTGATAGAGATGGTATTACTAATCCAAACTGCAAGTGCTGATGTTTATATCCTCTCCATGGCTGGCTGGTGTTTCAGCGACTTGCACTGGGGGGAACATGGCACTTATTTCACATATATACAGAGACACTGGTTAAATTATTCAGTCAGAGGGCAGCGGACATGAATTCAGTCTATGAACGAGCACAAAGGCAACAAAGGCATTTTTTCTTCTTTTCAACCATCATATAAGAATTCAGCCCATTGCAAAGCGTGTAATACACCCGGTCCGCTAGGGAGTGATGTGTTGTTTTGACGGTTTGCGTTGCCTCAGCGTGAAAAGTAGGCACTCGTCACACATAGGATGTAAATAAAAGTGCTTCCAGGTCTGAAATGTGAGGCCAGTGTAGAAGTGCCTGGAACTGCTATACCACCGAAGGCCACTAGGGGTTGACTCCAAAAGCCTCTTGCTCCATTGACTCCAATTCAACTTCTCTCATGAAATTCAGAGTCATTAATTAGATGTTAGGCCTCAAAAAGCTGTGTGTTTGGGGGCGTTTGATTGACAGGCCTGTGGTGCAGTCAGGTTTCCGCCAGCGGTGAGCGGGCGTGGTGTCCTCGGAGGTTGAGTTAGATTCACTGCTTGCTCCTCCCCAGCTCGTCCAAACATGGTGACTTCTGGCTCAGAAATAGCAAATTGGCGACAGCCGAAATACCGAACTCGATGCTTCAGAACGCCAGTTTACAAACCAGTGGGTGACGTCACGGTTGGCTAGCGCTCGTGGTCACATAAGACAGGTCATGTGATTAAGTTGTGGTCTGTTATCTAGGAAGCCAGGGTTCGAGTCTAGGAGAAGGCAATGAAGATTTCACAAAAGTTTTGGTGCTTAGCTTTTTTTCCCCCCTAACCCTTACTAAGAGCTTTTTCAGGACGCCATGAGGCAAACACGTGACACTGACATGCTCCCTTCTAGTTGACTGGGAGGCGTATTACATGCTTTATGAGTCATATCAGTTTTAAAAATGGAATGGATTTTAAGAAATAAGAAATGGATAGAGAATGACCAATTAAAAGAGACATTATTTATCACTTTTATCATACATTGAATATCAAATTGTAGAATTAAATCCACTTTTATCACTCAAAGAACGGTACCAGCAGCAGATGTAGTTGTGGTTTCCTCCCTCTCACAGGTCACAATTCATCCAGCAGTTGCAAATGAAAGAGATCAATATGCTGCTTTCCAACCTCAGCTTTATTTCAGGTTTATGATCGGTGTGTAGTTCAGAGGACTCGGATCGTCTGCATCTTTTTAGACCTCGAGATGCACTTCTGTCAGCATGACTGATGCAAAGTACATTTTAGAGGTAAACATTATGTGTCTGAAACTGATTTGTTTGTCAGTTCAAAGACATTTTTACTGTACTCAGATATACGGGATTGTTTTTCAGGATATGAATAAGGTCCTTCATTAATATTTTAATATCCAATTAGCTGTATTTACTTTCAGGTCCGGAGCACCTCTCAGACTCAGGGAGCTGATGAGTTTAAACTCAGGGACAATAACCCTCTTTAAATCAAACCCCCAAGCAGACTGTTCATAACACTTTCAGGAGACAATGCTCAATGACTTCTCAGTGTCACACCGCCACAACAACGACGTCTTCGACTAAATAATTGAGATGCTTTGCGCTCAGTTTGCTCAGCCAGCACTTAAAAAAACATGTGTCTCATCGTGTGAATCACCGTTACCTCACCTACATTTTATAAATAAGGTCACTGTGTCAGGTGTATTAATGAATCCTTGGTGGTGCCTCTTGCAGAGGATTATATTATTTCCACCTCTTGCTTATTAGCCTGGATCTGTCATACCAGATGAAACTCTCTGCTCCCTGTCGTCCTGCTCTTGTCACTGGTTTATCCGCACTTTGACAGAAATGCTGGATAAGCACTTTTGTCGGCTCCACGATAAATAGTGCTGTCCCTTGGGGCCGTCGCATCACATGTCATATCTCAGCAGCGCTCCAGGCAGCTGGCATCTTTTCACCTTTCTGTTGAGATTAGGGAATAAACGCCTCAAATTCAGTGGCGGGAGAAGCAGCCTCACTCGTGTGTTATTTATTTAGGTGGCTTGTGCATCGCTGCACACCTTTACGCACTGTATTGACTTTATTTCAGGCATTTCCTTCACCTTATGTGAAATCAATGGCTGATTTACTTTGCTCGTTTAGGAAGTTTAGTTAAATTGAAGCCGAGACTCAAAGCAGTGTGGACGTCTAAGTGAGATTAGTGCAGGATGGAAAGACGAGCGGCTGATATTTGCTTTATCTGGATACTTTTTTGAGGATGTCGGTTATCTTTTCAGCACAAAACATATAGTGATAAAAGAAAGGTCAATGCACTCTTTTGGTGGAGATAAAAAAAAAAAAAAAAAAATAGGAAAAAGTACAATGATTTTTCAACAAAAAGCCTCTCCAGCCATATCAAAAAGCTCTTGCACTAAATGGTGTAATACATCAAAACACGACAGAAACACTTCCCTGTCAATATTTTTTTGTATTTGAACTAATTCATTGCTTTAAAATGCCAAATTTCTTTTAATATCTGGGATTGTCAAAAACAGAGTGTCATCTTCAGCCATCAATTTTCCTTTGAGGCAGAGTTACAGCCTAAAAGCTTTCAGAAAATAGAATCTGACATTATTCAAATGTGATAGAGGAGATTAAGTTTACAAATTAGCATTACATACAACAGGAAGTTTAAACAGCGTATCCAGGGACAGTATAAGTACACTTAGCTTCAAGTCCCCAGACCTTAATTAGTTAAAATTTTTCCCTCAGAATTTGGTTTTGAGTGTTTCAGCTTTGTTAAAACAGCAGCGTGGCTCGAGGGATGGTAATGTCTGTATGTCAGGCAGTCAGCCGAACCACTTTATTAATTGAAGTATCTCAACACCTATTGAATGCCATTAAACACATGTGATGGCTAATCGGGATGAATTGTAATATTTCTGGTGATTTCTTAACTTTTCATCTGGTGCCATTATGGGTCAGTTCTACAAATTGCTTTATGACCTAATCCTAATAAATAACCCTGACCATGCTAACATGCTAAACTACAATAATGAACATGGTAAGCACGATGCCTGTGACACATTAGCATGTTAGCATTGTCATTGTGAGCCTAGTTGTAACCCACGTCACAAATTGGTTTGTCTACTGGCGTTTTGAAGCCATCTCGGTTGTTTGGAGTGAGAAGTGACCATATTTGGACAAGCTGGGAGAAGTGAGGGGTGAATTTCACTGAGAACCCAGCGACCTCACTGCATCCCAGGCATGTCAATCAAACCAGACACAACCCACCAAACATAACTCTATTTCAGGTCTAATATATAATTACTAATATAATTATTTTCAGAAGGATCCCCAGAACACTAATCAGGAGGGAATTTATCTAATGACATCACAATTACTTCTGGGAAAAAAATGTATTGACTTTGTATTTCATGAGAGAAGTGTACTCTTTTTGTGTGGGAGTCTATTGGAGCCAGAAGATCCTTTTGAGTAAGTGGTATTGTACTTTTAGGCACTTCCACATTGGCTTCCACTTTACAGACCTGGAGGCTACGTCCATTTTTCTATGTATGAGTATAACTAATCAATGATCTATGTATGTATGTATGTGTGTGTGTATGTATATATATATATCCATCCATCCATCCATCCATCCATCCATCCATCATCCATCCATCCATCCATCCATCCATCCATCCATCCATCCATCCATCCATCCATCCATCCATCCATCTATGTGAGATGTGCCTGTATAATGTTTTGCCTACTGCGACACGGAGATCGTTAGCTCTGTTTTTTCTATTGTAGGTCCACTTCCCCGATGTCGAGCGAGTGGAGTGGCTAAACAAGGTAAAGAATTGAGCGGCTGTCTCTTGAATTTGTTTGCTTGAGTGAAGCCCCTTTTTTTCTTTTTTTTTTTTTTTTCGTTTTTTCGTTTTGTGAAAATGGGTGTAAATGGGATGTTTGTCGCCCTCCTGCTCTCTCTCCTCATCCCGCTGGGGCAGTGAATGTTGCCACACTGCAGCACATTTGACTTAACATGCAGCTCTGTTTCTGCTGCCGCCTGAAATGCATTAACCCTTATGAATTCCAATGGCAATGACCAGGATGTGAATTTTGAGCCACATACGAGTTTACATTTACATTATATAGATATGAATATAAACAAAATTATGTGTTTGCTGCTAGATGTCTGAGTCTGACAAGACTTTACTTAAATAGAACTATATTTTAAATGTTTTAAAATTCCATGTCATTCACAGTGTGATATATGTACCTGTATGAAGCAGTGAGAATTGCTTAAAGATGCAGTCGATGTAGTGACTGAATATCCCTTAAAGTCTTACAGCGCATACATTTACTGTCCATGTAATTTAGAATGTTTATATAATTAAAAAAACAGCACCAATTTCTACTCTGATTTTTCTTTCAAGTTCAGTTCTCTTCCTGTATCCCCTCAGACGGTGAAACAGATGTGGCCGTACATCTGCCAGTTTGTGGAAAAACTCTTCCGCGAGATGATCGAGCCGGCGGTGAAGGAGTCCAACGCCCACCTCAGCACCTTCTGCTTCAGCAAGATCGACATAGGAGACAAAGTGAGCATGTCGTAGTGCTGCTGCATGCTGACTGCAGACGCTCACACCCACTCATCTTGTGTTATTTCAGCGGTGACAAAACAGACCACTAGCAGCAGGTGTCATGGGACAACTGGTGAGGGTGTGCGGTAGCTTGAACGTGAACATACATGCACGTCGCTGACACATGTTCTTGCCCCATAAATAGTTTCCATGTGGGGTTGGGAGAGGGGCTGACCTTGCAGTATATACTTGGGTGTTGGCAATGGGGTGGATGGGTTGGTGTGTGTGTGTGTGTGTGTGTGTGTGTGTGTGTGGAGGGGGGGGGGTCGTGTTGAGTGGTTTGCTTGGAGTGGTTTACCGGTCGTAATGGCTCCCTCTGTTACGTTGTAGCCACTGAGGATCAACGGGGTCAAGGTTTACACAGAGAATGTGGACAAGAGACAGATCATCATGGACCTACAGATCAGGTGAGCCAACCAGATCTCCGTTTAAATCATCTTTATTTTACCTTTCTGATTCTTTAAGATTTCACCCCTGGCTATTAGGGTAACAGGTTGTGCAGTTTACAGCAAACACTTCTTGAACAGCTACTACTATTGTATGTCAGAAATCAACCTAGTATCACACCAATGCGAGTAACCCAACTGTGCAGTACTGTCTCCGTGTCAATTCTTGTTTGGCCTAGGAATTCAAAACCATGTGGTTCCGTTTAGCAAAAAAAAAAAAAAAAAAAAAAACGCAGTTAGATTTAGGTACAAAAACTACTCGGTTAAAAAGGATTTACGTTGGTATCTCGCAGACTCAATTCCTAGTCTCCTGGGTGAAAGTCCTGTATTTGTTCGATCCAAATACCCCAAACCTACGTCCCTAATTGGACTTGGGTGTACTACATGCTTTGGTATGATACTGGAGGGTAGAAATACAACACAAGACTAAATGGCCTCTTTCCATTCTACCATGAGAAATACTACAAACCGTAATAGGCAATTTGAATCCATTGTGGGAAACGCTGCTACAAACATTGAAAGCTGCTACATAGAGGGATGATGACTGAATTTAAATACATGAAATGGCCTCTGCTAAAACAAATGCTGACAACAAATATTATAAAAAAAAATATATGTTTGACTTTTTGAAAAGGATTGTAACTTTAAAAGTCTGAAAAATAACAGGTTCTTCAAAGACCTTTGTTTAGAAAAGTATTAAAAAGTGATGGTGCCTGTGATAAAAGGATTTTTACCAAACATACTTTTGTTTTTTTTTGTCTCTCAGCTTTGTTGGCAACACTGAGATTGATGTGGACATCAAACGCTATTACTGCAAAGCCGGCATCAAGAGCATCCAGGTGAGTCTGATTTGCTTCACATTCGCATAAAGGTTCTTTCCCTTGGCGTGACTTTTAGGCTTTCCAGCGGGTTGTCAGAGAAGGAACGGGAAGTGCTGAATATAAAGTGGCATTGTAACTTGAGTTCTTGTTCTGTATTGCCAACTCAAATTTTGGAGACATTTTCATTTCTGGGTGAACAAAAGCTTTTATTTTTGTTCCGCATATCATAACGGGATTCTGAAGGTATTTAGACTGCAGCTTTATTTTTTTGCTTCTACCGGAACATTTTATTTGTACACTGGCTTTTATTAAATGTCTAAATACAGAGAGCTTTCAGAGATGTAGTTTCATCATACTGTTATAAAGGCAGAAACAGAAGTCTGTATTCAGTGTTAAAGGGATGTGTTCATACATACTGATGAGGCTGAAGTTGTGGACTAATGAAGTACAAAGAATGAAGATGTAATGCATTCGTAAACAGAAGTGTTGAAATTCTCTAGAGCTCTGGTTGTCAACCCTTTTGGGCTTGAGGGTTCTAAGCTTGCATGAGTCTAAATGAATAAATAAATTAGATAAATAATGAATAAATCACTTCAATCAAGGGGCGTAACTGTCACTGGGTTGGAGGTAACCTGCACCCCCCCCCACACACACACAATTCAAACTCCTATAGAGTTTTTCTCATACCTGACACGTTAATGCAAGCAGGGAGGGTATCGGTATGATTGATAACTTTTGAACTAATTCCATTAAGGTCAGACAGTTCTGGTTCACTGTCACAGCCAGATTGATTTCCTCACTAAAAGCCCAATCCACAATCACCTAAATCACCTCAATTTTTAGTGTGAGGTAATAAGCTTAGTGAGCAGCAGCGTTGCTGGTTTTTGACCTGAGCTTTGTCTTGTAGGCTACATACAGCCTGCCTCTTTCCTGGGCTTCTGAAATTAAACCTATGACCCTGAATTCAACCACAGAGAAAATGTATTCTTTCATGGTAACTTGAATCACATTTAGACTCTTCAAGGGGTAAAAGTATTGAGTATTTCCTGAAATAAAGGACACCTACAAAGAAATCAGAAAAAAAAAGAGTTTTAGAAAAAAAGATTTTCCCTCTCCCCTTACGTTCTGCAATCTTATTTTTTCTGATATTGTACTTGACTCCTTGGTCGCATCTCAACTCTGATGTTAGGAACTATAACTTTGCAGAAAGACCATCAAATGTAAGTGACAGTCGAAAGAGAGACATTGAAAGAAAATCATAATACAAAAGTAATTATCGCAAAAATAGACACTCAAAAATAACATTATAGAAGACTATGCTGTTTATTGTAAGTTGTTGTTGTTTGATTTGATCACTTAGAATGACTACCTCCATTATTTTATTGTGTCAAAAAAACTAAACTAAAATGACATTCCCTTGAACTCCATGTGTGTTTTGTTGTTTTTGTTTGTCCTTGACCCTTTGTGTGCTGCTGTGGCACAAAGCAGCTGACAAAAACAACAACAACAACAACAACAACAACAAAGAACTGTGTTCCTCCTTGGGGGCTGAGTGCCGTTGTCCCTGGGAGACATTTGTTGCTCGCTGCCCCCGTTATGTAACTCAGGCATACCTACATAGCTCATGATTAAACACTCAATCATTAGTCGCTGTCTTTGCGCTGGTTTACGTTTCACAGAGCAGTTGCATTTGACTCCTTAATAACATTTAAATTAGTGATGGCTTTGTGAGGAGTGGGGGTTAAACGCGTGTAACTCATTTATTGTATATTTAATGAGCCTGTCGTGTGGTCTTCTTAACCACTGGCTCTATAAAAGTCTGTTAAACCTGAAAATAAATCACAGACTGGCATCAAACTGCGGTCGTTTTTCTTTCGTAAATGGACTCATTATTTATCTACTACATTATTTATCTATTTTGTTGTTTTCCTGCCAGTCAGTTGTTGGTGTAAGTCACCCTACCTTCAAGCTAGTATTATTCCTTAAGGCATTTTGTCAATACTACGATAAATACACAATATTGGAGCCAGAAACTACCCCGATTTAGCAGTATCAGTGGGTTGTGTATATATCTATATATACCTATATGCTCAAAGAGGAAACTCAAACTTTTGTGTGATTTTTGTATAATTCTTAGAGCCGAATGAGTTTTAAATTAGTGTGAATGCCGATTGAAGTTCGAGGTAATAAGCTTCCTTTTAGTGTACCACCTTATTGTCAGTGTAATTTTCAACGTAGATAATTTATTCTCGTGACAGATCGGTTTTACAGTGTTTACTTTCAGAAAATAATCTGTTAAATTGAACTTCCTCGGCCACAGAAAAAACGAGAAGTCTGAAAATGAAACTGATGCCATTTACTGTGAAGAGCTGCATGAAAACGCTGAAAGAAGTTTATTAGTATTGGTTTCAAGAGCGTGGTCTCTGGTATAATTGCTGTTTCCGACGCAGTTCTACTCTGATTTGAAGATTTTCTGTCCTCGAAATAGAAATATAGCCTCAAAACGAATATATTGGTGCTAGAATTCAAACATCCTTTGTTCCCTGCTGTGGATTAGAGCAGCTGTGTGTTGACCACATGACACATCTAAAGCACTTCCAATGCCATAATCCTCGTAATTATCATAATATGTTATGGAGAAGGTGGAGGATGACTTGGGGCAGGTGTGAAGTCAGGCAGCGATCGAGTTTCCAACCTGTCATGTGCTGCGGCCCCTTCAGCTCTACAGCTGAAGAATGTCGAGGGGCCAGCAAGGTGCGAGGTCCCTTCGGCTCTCTGTTTGGGTCTGTGTATATCAATGTTTTCCCTTTTGTGTTTCCATAGATCCACGGCGTGTTGAGAGTGGTGATGGAGCCATTGCTCGGTGATATGCCTCTTGTCGGAGCTCTCTCGCTGTTCTTCCTCAAGAAGCCTGTAAGTGCAGATGCCAATAATACAACACTAATGAGTTCAATTGAATGTATTCACTGGCACAGCAGTTGAAGTTATATTGTCTGAATGAATGCAATATTATTCAAGCAATTAAACTAGGATTTGGATGTTGAAATACAAAACCAGGTGTCGCCTAAATCTTTGCAGCACCTGAGGTGACACCACAGTGCAACATTTCACCAATTCAAGGTTGTACTCGGATTTAACTTGACCTTCAAAAAGAAAGGAAAAGTTCCGGATTTATGTGCTTTCTTCCTTTTTAGACCACCTACGTTTTGCCAAAGTTGCCACCATTATCTTGGCATCCTGAACATCTTGTATACATCATATATTTCTTACTAAACTATTTGATATTGCACCTCATACACCAGTTGCTTCTTGGTTTTCAGCTTCACTAATCTGTTAGAAGACGTAAATTGGACTTCAAAAAGATCATTTTATAATTCAAATAACATCTGATGTGTTTATTACATTTTACAGCCCTAATGTCCATTTTAATTTCCTTCCATTTGCCTTTGCTTTTATTGCTACAGACTATTTCCTGTGCTCCTACGGCGTGCGTAAAGAATCTCCATCCTTTTACATGACTTGTGATCACTTTGCCAATTGCTTACGAAACCAATATTTTCCAGTGCACATTTCACTAATCTCTTTGCTCAACCCCTCTGCACAGCCACTGCTGCACAGCTTAGAAATGTTTGACCGATTTATACCAAATGGGCGGACCCAGTGGAACTATAGCAGAGCTTTAAATAGCTGCAGATCAAGCCAGACCTACTTTGGCAGATTTCTGTACCCCAGGCACTCAGCTAAGGCTCAAGGTGGAGATATTACTGTAGGAGGCTGAAGGAAGAAGCAGCGGTAGTCAGTAAATCAACCCACATGTAAACACGCAGACACACACACACACACACACACACACACACACACACACACACACACACACACACACACACACACACACACACACACACACACACACACACACACACACACACACACACACACACACACACACACACACACACACGTCTCAATCGTCTTCCAGCTTCTCGATGAGGAGCATTACATTGGTTTACTGTAGGAGACAGAAAATGAATTGCTAACAATATTGTTTGCCCTGGATTTCATATAACTCGCCGTCCATCTTTCCGTGTGCCATACAAGGCCCGCTGCCGACTGCCAAATAAAACAGACACATTTCCAGACCATAAGAGGTCTTGGCCACGTCTGGACTGTGCGATCGCACGAATGTGACTCAGTGCAGCGTAAATAAAAGGATGCAACACATTGTGCAGTGTGACATCTAAAGAGATTTCACCGCTCAGCTCGGACGAACAAACACTTTTATGTTTTACGTCATGACTGATGAAGCAGAGTCCTGCAGTGAAGGAACTCTGTTTCGACTGCGAGCACAATTATTACACTATGAAATAATGTATGTGTGGATTTATTTAGATTAAATGTATTAGCAATTCTATTTTACAATCTATCAGTTAACTTCGAGGCCGTAAAAAGTCCAAAATAATAACAAAATATATGTCTTAAAGGAATAATCTCAGAAATGTTTCTATTGAAAAATGTAATTGATTTTCTTTTTTTTGGTGAGAATTGTTACATATTTATGACCTTGTAGGGTTGGTAAGAATTTTTTTTGAAGAAATTGTTTCAAACTTGGAGGCAGGAGACAGTTAGCTTAGTTTGGTATAAAGACTGGAAACAGGTGGAAACAGCTAGCTTGGCTGTTTCCAGAGGTCATGAAGATCCAGTGCAAGTTCCTTGTGGAGTCTTGTTGACTCCAGAAAGCATTCTTTTATTATTGAACAAACAAGGCACAATAAGTTGTTCTTTTTTTTCTAACAATCTAAAAAAAAAAAAAGTATTAAAATGACACAGTGAAACACAGAAAAGCAGGAACTCGTCACGTTTCAGAACCATTTTGTAAATCCAGTCGGTCATGAAAATGAATTCATTGAGTTCCCACTAGGATTCAGTTACCAAGAGGTTTACTGGTTGAAGACTGTGATATTTTTTCAGTGCTCTGAGCCTTTTGGCCACTCATAGACATAATATGCAGTCCAGGGTGTTTCCTTTCACACTCCCTCCCACATCATTCCCATCCCTGCAGTGCTCCCCTCTTCCCTGCAGCGCTCCGTGCATCTGCTGCAGTGTAAGCATGGCGAGCAGAGTGGGAAAGGCTCATTAAGAAAACCCAGCTCGTTCAGCTGGGAGACGTAGATCAAAGCTCGCTGAGAGACGGGATCCGCCTGCATCTCAGGTCTCAGCCGGTGCTTTTTTACACCACTCTTTGATTTTCTCCTTCCCGTCGTCCTTTATTCAGATCTGACCTGCCACTAGATTTTCTGCAAAAGTGAAAAATAACTTTCCTTAATGGTGAAGTAAGATGTCCCCGAGCTCATTATCCTGAAAACTAATGAGAGCCCAGATAGCTGCTGTTGCTTTTATAAATATTTCAGTAAGCAAGGGCTTTGTATTCTTTTTCTAATCCAAGGATCTGCAGTTCTTGAGGAAAAGAGGTGTTTTCTAAATGTCTAGTACAGAGAAATATAGTGGGTGAAGTCGGATTGTTTTTCAGAAACAGAAGCAACTCAGCCACAAAACTTTTGATTTATGTGCAGTAGTTTACTGCAATCTATGAGGGGCTCCCTCTGTCTCTGCTATTATTAATCAGAGAGGTTTGTTGGCCAGATAACGAGAAGCCAAGTAGTAAATGTAGTACGGGGGCAGGAAACAATGAAGTTAAGTGTTTGGATCCATTTGAAGTCAATCACGCTTTCCCTCCTTGTGGTCGGACCCATGGGTATGATTTTGTTTTTCTTCTTTTGTTTTAGCTTCTGGACATAAACTGGACCGGTCTCACCAACATACTGGACATTCCTGGGCTCAGGTAAGTCGATTCAAACTTGCTTTTCTTGCCTCGCGGAAAAACCTTTTTGTTTGTGCGAGAGAGAAACTGAAATGAAAGCTGATGTTTCAAAAGGATTCCAGGACATCAGGGCATTCCTTGAATTGCAGGAAGTCGGCAGAGTTGTTTTTAGGAAACTGGATACATGCCTGTTTACTGCTGTGCAACTGCAGGTATTTATGGGTTATTAGGAAAAATCATTTTAAGACAATTTATCTCTCAATTATGTTTGTTAAGCTCATAAGTAGCAGTTTACTTATTGATGTCTTTGGCTTTAAAGAAAAAAAATGATGAAATACCTCAGGTCATATAAAAACTCTTAAAGGTTACTTTGACTTGCGTTTAGAGGTGTATTTTCACAGGTTTTTGTATTGTCCCGCATCTGGGAAGATAAATTACACCAAATTAACTGAAAATATTTTCTGCTAAAGACTTATTTTTACATTGTTTCTGTACCTGCTGGGTGCCTCCAGTGTCCTTGACCTTGTTACAGTTTTGATAAAGGACTTTGCCAGACTGAGCTGATTTAGAAGAACCTGCCTTTTTTCTTCTTTTTTTTTCTCAGCATTTGCAAGCAAACAATAACATCACTTGTTTTTCTTTTTGACATTTGTGATATCCAGGATGTTTACATTCACACCATATCATGGATACAAAGGTTAACATAATAGTTGAATGATCCAACTGGGCCAAAACGGGTCAGATCAGGAAATGTACTGTTTCTAAACTGTTTCCTCATTCTTGCTCGAATTAAGTGCGTTTCCTCTCGGGGCGCCCTGTGGGCTGAGCAGAGAGTAAACGAGAGCCGATTAAGAGTTGCTAACCGCCCAGCACAATTACTTGGTACCATCTTGAGTGGCTCATGCATTATTTATGGCCTAAATGAAGTTGACACATTCATGAATACTGCTTGTCATTTTCTGGGATTACAGATGCTTGTCACATTCCCTGCTACTGTGGACAAACATGTTTACACAGGCAGAGCTCAGTGGACGCCCTCTTCCAGCCCTGCTGTTGAGTGCTCTGTGGGGGTGAAATGGATCCGTCGAGCTTGTGTGCTCGGATGTGGGGTGTGTTGTTGGTTTGGAGGTAGGGGGTAGGAGGGGGGGGGGTGCACTTGCAGAAAGATGGGGTTAGCTGGTGCTGGAGAGGTCCACGTGGTGAAATCGTAGCTGCAGCTACAGAGTTATCTAAGTACAAAGTTCGACAGACAGCATCAGCTGCCTCCTTGAAGGCTCGCCCAGTGTGCCTCTTAAACCCTGTTTTTATTATGTAACACATGTTTATTTACATGTTGTAATATGTAATTCTAAATCAAAACAAGAGTCAAAAGCCAGGCCAGCAGCTCTGTTAGGCTGTACTTAAGCACAGCAATTATATGATAAAAATGTCAAGGTTAGTATTTTAGCACAGTGACAATGCTAACATGCTGTGTTTACATGTTTATTGGGCATAGTGTTTATGATATTCATGATCTTTTTGGTGTGTTAGCAGATGTATGTATTGAAAAAAAAAACGTTTGACCTGACGGTGGTGTCGGATGAGTGTCAGCTGAAGTGATTGCAATTCATTCTGAACGTTGTCTGTGACAAATTTGATGGCAATTCATCCAGTTGTTGTTGAGACAGTACACTGTCATTAGTTTCCATGCACTCACACATACACCAGGTGCACGAGGGTGCCAGGGGAGCAGCAAAAATCCCACAATAAGTGCCGATGCAGCAGGAATCCTTTGACACCCTCAGCTGTAGAAAAGCTGCGGCTCTGATCTTTCCCCCCACCCGAGAGTCGTAATGCTTCTGCCCGCCGTTGCACCGGAAGATTAGATGAGGATTGATCAAATGAATGTTTCTCCTGGCTCCAGAAAAATCCCAGGCAGCTAAATTGAGTTTATTTCATGTGCAGTCTGTGCTGCTTCAGTACTGCGCCGGAAAGTTTCTGATTTAAAGGAATTTTAATTGGCAACGCAGGAAAGCCTCAGAAAGTGTCGTTTCTCCTCGGGATTTCTTGCACTCATAACAATTACAAAACCTCCAAGACAGTAATAAACACTAAGGTGGTAAGTAATTGCAAGTATTTACAAAATAAATAAACTGTGAATCGCATAGAATTGGAGCTGATTCATAACCTTGACTATATTACTGTATCTTGATCAACACCTACAAGGAATTCCACTGTTTGCTCTGAAATATCAAATAGCTGCTGGTGAATTATCATTTGCTCACATATCTGCATGGTTTGACATTTAGAGACTAATTCTCCTTACTTGTTAGTTGTCGTTTGCTTTTTCAATATGTATGCCTGGTAAAAATAAAAATAAATAAAAAGCATAATGAAGCTCAGTGTTGGCTGTGGACTTTGGTCTCTGCTGAGCGAGGTGCTTTGAGCCTGATGAATCAGTTGGCCTTTAGCCTGTGTTTGCTAATGTACTATAAATTGGGGTCAGATGTGCTGCGACTTCTCTGCCGTCGGGGCTTACTGTCAAGGGGAAATCTGTGGGTGTTGTAGAGTGGCTGTGAGCCTAATAATGATGGGAATAGAAATGCACAATGCCCGAGAGCGGAGTAAACAACAGAAACAGAGAGCGGGTCGAGGTTGGGGGCTATTTGCCAACTTTGTAACAAATATGCAAGTCGTAAAACCTTCATGTTATGCCCTGATGATTGATAAATATCACATACATTACATAAAGCGAATGCTGACACCATCTACCCAGTCAGAGGTGCCTAAACTTTGCATTTTACTTTTGTTTTCTAGCTCTTGCAAATTTTACATGCTGTTTTTTCTCATAGGTGAGACATCTCTATGATATTATAATTATGATAGAGTAAAACATAATTCAGACAGACAGATTGTGGTTTTAAAGTGAACTTTGACTAAATACTTGTATAGCTGTTTTGATGGAAGTTGATTTTTGTGACTAACGCAACATTTCTGGTAAACAAGAACATTTCGCAGAGGACAGTGAAAATATCTTGTACCTAATTCAACAAGATACCAACGATACCAGTTTACAAAATTTATAACACCAATTACACACAGGCTGTTAGCCAGCTACTGTAAATTTGTACACCAACTATAAAGCACAAGGGAACGGTACATCGGGTCCTGTGGAAGTAAATGTCCATTTTTTTTTCGACTGATTGTTGACTGACAATGCTGTTGTATCTCACACGGCAGCACTTAGGCGTTTCTTGTAGCCCCCTTTTGAAGATTTTGCCTGTGTGGGTTGGGATCACTCCAGAAATGATTTCAGGATCACTCTCAGTTGGTATCTGAGGCTATGTACGACAGCCCCTGATTAGGATAGCCCCATCATGATCTATGGGCCCCTCCATAATAACCGAGGGACAGGCTTAACAATAACCCAGTATGATGAATTTTCAGAGTAATCCTATTTTTTCTAGCATTGATTGCAATTTTCCAGATGTGCCGTGGCAGCTAAATGAATAAAGGAAAGCCTGGCGGTAATGTCATTGTGTACCCTCGCTGTCATTGTCGTTGTCATGCAGCGTTGAATCATCAGTGGATCAGATAGATATTCAGAGGTTTGTTGGCGAGCAGCAGCAACATGCTTGAACTGACTCCAATTTTCCTAATAACATCTCACATGTAGAGCAGAAATACTGTACTAAACTGAGCTTAAAGGAGAATATTTATAACCCAAGGGCACCCGTACTGTCTTTTAAATGATTCATTGCTTCGTTCTGTTTATCTACCTTTTCCTCCCTTGTCCCAACCCTCCCTCCTGTCCTTACAGTGGTTTTTCTGACAGCCTCATTCAAGACATTATCTACAGTTATTTGGTTCTACCCAACCGTATCACTATCCCACTGGTCGGAGACGTGGAGCTGGCCAAGCTACGCTTTCCAATGCCAAAGGTACTAATATAATTTTTAATACACCCGATTATAAACATATGCTGGTTTGATATGTCTCTTCTAAGTATTTAGTCAGTTCATGAGCGTCATCGGGGGAGCTCATGGTTAGTCGATCAAAGCCCTTGATCGTCTCACATCTCAAAGGGTGTCGTTATGACATTAAAGAGTTCTTTGACTCTTTCAGTAATAAAGAAGCTATCAGCGTTTTGAAGGTAACTCGCAGCAACCGACACAGAATGAAACAAAAAGAGCCACAGGAGCAAAAAATCATGTTCAAACTGTGTCACGAGGACTCGTATCCATGGCAACAAGATGAACATTTTACTGCAAGTAAAATCTTTGTTGTGGGTAGACTATTTCATTATTTTTCAGGGTTTTTTTTTTATCCTACAGTTATTCAATGAATTGAATTAACTCAGCATTTTTTGGTGTAACTTTTCCAATCTGACTTCAATGTGGAACCACATGTTAATCATCTATTCCATTCATCAAACAAACAACTTTCTCTCTTTCAAATGCGAGGTTTTGCTGCTTTGCCTTTTAGAAATGTCACCTGACTATTCGTGAAATTTTCTGAACAACCATTGCTGGAGTTGCTAAGTGGACACTTACATCTTCGCAAACAATCTTCCTTTTAAAGACGTTTATAGCCCAGAAAGCAAAAGTAAATTCCTAAAATGTTCTGCATTTCTCATTTGCATGCAAACAAGTACTGATGTCACCATCACTTTTTATTATGATGCAACATTCAGACTGATTTTTGCTTCTTGTGTTTTTCTACTTCCCTCAGTTATGGCGTTTAATTCAGTTTAAACTAGAAGTGCACGCAGACCTCCACCAAGGCCAATAGTCCACTCTTCTATGATATGCAAATTTGCTACTGCAGCCGCTTTATATGTCTGAACGCTGAATACATTTCAGAAACTAGGAGAATGATGTAAGAATATACTTGTGCCGAGCTGATGTACTGGTTCTGGTTCTCCCTTCAGAAACTACTCTCCCCAAGTGCTAAGTTTGAGCAAGTACATGTGTATCCCTGAGGATTAGTACCCGTTCAGTTTGGCTGTGATATGGAGTCAACTTTTTTCTAAACAAGCTTATGTTTTGTCACTTTAAACTTTATTTATATAGAACCAAATCCCAACCAAAATAATCTCAGGACACTTCATATAGGATGATAAAGATCGTACTATATTATAATGGAAAAATCCAACAATTCAGCAATTCCCACAAGAGCAGCATTTGGCGAAAGTGGGGAGGAAAACCTCCCTTTTAAACAGGCAGAAACCTCAGACAGAATCAGACTCAGAGGTGGGCGGCTGTTTGCCTCGACCCGTTACCACGGGCTTCTGTTTAGGGCTATGCTTCCTTTGTACTTTCACCCTGCCGGCTTGGCTTCCGTCTGCTCAGGATGGGTAATGTCATATCTTATCAACTCCCCCTTGACTTTCTGCTCTGCATGTCCCCACAGGGAGTCCTGAGGATTCACTTCCTGGAGGCTCAGGATCTGGAAGGGAAAGATAAATTTCTGGGGGGGCTAATCAAGGGCAAATCTGACCCCTACGGTGTCCTGCAGATCGGCAACCAGCTGTTCCAGAGCAAGACGATTAAGGAGAGCCTCCATCCCAAGTGGAACGAAGTTTACGAGGTAACAAGTTTGGGATGTCTCTCAAAGTAGATGATGGATGTTTACAACAGAGAATTCACAATCCTTTGTTGCCAGTGTGAAAATGGTCATTGATTTATTTCCTTCTATTACTTGCTTAAGTAGCTTACATGTTAAGTCTTGATTGTGCCCTCTCCTGGTTTGCATTAATAGGTATCTATTGACTAGTTTGACCGAGCATCCATATGTTCTTGTGCTCATCAGGCGCTGGTGTACGAGCACTCAGGTCAGCATCTTGAGATCGAGCTGTTTGATGAGGATCCGGACAAAGACGATTTCCTGGGAAGGCGAGTCTCTCTCATTTTATTCCCTGCTGTGATCTTATTGCACGCATTTCAAAAGAAACGAGGTCTGTTGCACCTCAGCAATGTAACCGACAGGCAAGAACGAGCTTTTCTCGTAATTAGGCTGTATGACAACAAGCTGAGGCTCTGGTAGATCCCAAACACAAAGCTAAAACCTGGGGGGAGGTGTGATGCACCTTCGTCTGCTACGAGACATCCGTCATAGTGAAGCAGAGGTGTTATCCCACAGTTACCAGCCCGAGAGCAGATTTTATTGATTTTGCCCCAAGTCTGTAACACTACACCCAGTGCTAGCAAGACCAAGAAGCCAATCGATATCTGGACCACCTCTGTTCAGATTAATTGGTGTAATTGTTCTGTTCACCGTGTGCTGTTATTTAAATTTCAGTCATTACTTGTCATTATTTGCAGCCTCATGATTGATATGACTGAGCTGCACAAAGAACAGAAGGTCGATGAGGTGAGACACATTAATCACAATCATTTAATTAGAACTGCTTTTGTGTTTATATGTCTTAAAATAAGAGTTAGACACTTTGGGAAATCTTTTTTTTTTCCGCTTCCTTGTCAGGAGTAAAACTCGGGCTTGTTAGTTTTCTCATATCTGCCCGCTCAATGTGAAGCTAAAGCCAGCAGCTGGTTAGCTTAGATTAGCACAAAGAATGGAAGCAAGGGGAAACAGTTAGCCTGGCTCTTCCCAAAGAGAATGACCCACCGCCAGCCTTAAAGCTCACTAATTAACACATTATATCTTCAGTCACCGTTTATTGCCTGGCAACTCAAGGATGTTTCTCTACCGGCACATCCACCCCTCCTCAAAAAAAACACAACAAGGTGTTTTCTTTCACTTAAGATTTTGTTAGAAATAAACAAAGAGATATCATGTGTTATTAAAACAGGCTTTACAGGTGCTGGTGTTGAGATTTTGTTACCCTTGGGTTTCAGGTGTTTGTGATACAGGTTAACCAGCTTCACACTTCCAATACTTATTTGAGAGAGGGGTCAGTCTTGTCATTTAACTGAAGTAACAAATAAGCAAACTATTGTCTTTTCACACAGCCCCTCAAGGTTTTGGAAATGCCCCTTCACTGACTTGATGTAAACACTTACCTGTGATGTTTGGCCACATTGTTGCAGTGGTTTGATCTAGAAGAAGCTCCTACGGGGAAGCTCCACTTAAAACTGGAGTGGCTGTCTCTGTTCAACACGACGGAGAAGTTGGACCAGGTACCACACTGAAAATAACTTTCTTATTTTAGCTGAGCATAGCTTGTCCGCCATTGTTTACATACCTGCTGCTGATAATGGAGGTTTGGATACATCACTGTCCGTCTTGTCCAATCAGGTGCTGCGAAGTGTGCGCGCAGACAGAAGCCTGGCCAATGACGGGCTGTCGTCAGCACTGCTGTTGGTCTATCTGGACTCAGCAAAGAACCTACCAGTAAGATACTGCAGTGCTCACTTTATTTTCATGCTGGTAATGCTACTGTTCTGATGCTATTTATTGTACTAAAATATAGCATAAGGCTTATGCAGGCTTCTTGGTGTCCACCTAAACCATACACACCACATTTACCAACAATGAACCAGGTTAGTAAGAAATGTGTTGTTTCAATGAAGATTGTTGTCCAGGGCAATGCTTCACATTCCGGTTTTTGTACAATCGTGTTTATTCTTTGTGACTTGAGTGACTTCATCACCTTGACTTCTATGTTCTTTCTGAAATTTAGTTTTCATTCACTTCAAGGGGAATGTAACAACTACAGGACAAACTGTTTGAATCGTGTCCTGATTATACTCCAAACTTCAGTCACTGTTTTTTAGCAAGTTAGATATGAAGTGATTTCAGCTCAGGGATTCTGTCTCGCATCAAACTTTTTGTCAGTGGTGTTAGATGAGAACTTTGAGCCTCTTAAACTTACACTTTTCAGGAGCCTTGAAAAAAAAAAAAAAAAAACGAGATTAGAAAAGTTTCTACTGCACCCAGAGAAGTAAAACGTACTGATGTTTCCTCTTCATTCTCTTTCCTCTTCATCCAAGAGCGTCTTCACAGGCAGCTTAGGCTGTGGAAACCTAAGTGAGAGGAGAGCATCGGGCTTAGTCTTTTGTGAGAGCAATACCTCTGAGTATAGAACCATATTTGTGAGTCCGGCAGTACTTTTGCATCCTCACAGTGTTAGCATTAGTGGTGTGCAATGATGTGGGTTGAAGAGTAACAGGAGTCCTTAAAACCATGTATCCTAAGGCATGTGGTGGCTGCACGGTTTTATTGTAATGTTGTGAAAATGTCCATTAACATGAAGCAGACACTTCAAAACAGAGGACTCTGCCTTGCAGGCAGCCGGGTCTGCTGGTTGTTCAGATGCATATTCTGACAAAGCAGGTGCTTAGCTCGAGGCTGAAGAAGAGAATACCTACAGTACAAAGAACTTGGGGGCAGAGCGCATAATAATCCGTCAGTGTCGGTGTGTGGCCGCACAGATACAGAAAGCCTTCAGCACACTGCGTCTTAAACTTGCTCCTCCAAGTCTTCCCCGGAGAGAAAACCCTCATTATTCTGACCAGTGTTTTTATTTGCATCTTCTTACAGTGTCAACAATATCAGCCGCAACACTACTGCTTATTATTTATTTATTTATTCATTAATTAGCCATCTTGTTTACGTTTCAGCACAAATTCCACCATTTCTTTTCTGGGTTTTTCCTCATGCCTCTTAAATCATACCGAATCATTCCCGTCCTACTAATTCTGGGTGTGATTTTCTCCCCCAAATCTCCTTGTGGCTTAAAGAGCAACTTGTCAGATTTCACCTATGACGGGTTGAAGCAAGTCTCAGTCTTTAAGGCTCTGAAGGTAATGTGGGAAAAATGGACTGCATGTACAGATCACACCCCGTGTCTCACCTGTGCTGGCCCTCAAGTGCACCATCCAACATCATGTGATTGTGATGATTACCAGACAAACACAGTGAATTTGTTGTTTCAAAACAATATATATATATATATATATATATATACATATGCATATGCATATGCATGAAGATGGGTGATTGCCTTGTCTGTTTTATACCTTGGTTGTGATATGCACTCCTTTCTCCTGAATGATGAGTCAGTTTCACATTCCCCAAGTTCTGATCTTGCATGCAGAAATCAAATATTGCAGTCAGATGTTTTTATTTTCATTTTATCAAATCAAATACAAATGAAAACAAACAAAAAAAAATACAGCTAATTTTGCATTCGATATTGTTCGAGTGATTGTCACTCTCCTGCCTGTCAGACGGACCCTGCATGTACCCGCTTGTATTACAATTGAATTGAGCAAAGCTGCAGAACAACCCAGTTTCGGGAGCAGCATGTGTGCCACTGTGTTTGCTAATCGAGGGCGCTGATCATGTCGGAACTTGTAATCAGAAAATCAGTAACTTCACGCTTGTCAGGCCAGTATTTCTACATTTCTTCTGCTGTGTAGGACAAACATACCTCACGTTTGCCTGAAAAATGTACAGATACCATAGACACTGAGTAATTAGGTTTAACTCTCGTGTTGTCCTCGGGTCAAAATGACCCTCAGCTGTGTTCAACCAAGTTCTATTTTATTTCTATATTTTTTATATTTTTTTGGGGATCATTGGTCAACATTCTTTAAAGAAACCCTCACAGCCTCCTTGTCACCAATGATCCCCCCAAAAAATATGAAAATAAAATAGAACTTGGTTGAACACAGCATTTTAACCCGAGGACAACACGAGGGTTAATCAAAGAAAATGATACATTAATTTTGATCGAAGGAGGCGTGTACAAGTAGAAACAGGCCTGTTAACCGGCCACTATAACAACCACGATTACTATAATCAGTAATAACAGGGCTGCTTGGTTTCAGTTAACGCAGAAATCTGCAGCTGCATACTTAGTTAGCAGGAGTCGTTTCTTACCTTTAACATTTACAGGAGGTTTCAAGTCTTCCACTCTCTCACGCGCACACACACACACACACACACACACACACACACACACACACACACACACACACACACACGGCGGTGCTTCCTCGGTCCAGCAGGCAGCGAAACTCACTGCAGCATTGTGTATCATTTTTATCTGGTGTTTACAGGTCAGCAAGCGCACGAATGCTTGAGGTTTGCCCACAGTGGTTCAGTGTTTGTCACCGTCACTGCAGCGCTGGCTGCCAGCAGCGTGGCAGACGGAGGCTCTACCTTTTATGTCCTCGTCAATGGATATAAAACTGCTGTGATGTTTTATTAAATGTGCCGCAGTCTTATATTTTCTTCCGTCAGTCCATATTAAGATGTTCATAAGTCTAAAATGAAATCTCATCCAAGTCAGAGTCGTTTTTTAAATTTTTTTATATCTTTGTCATCAGAATAGTCATTTAGATAGCATTATCACATTTTATGGATGGCTCTGAATTGACACACCTAGGCGCAGACCAGTGTGCGCTTTTAGGGATGGAAAAAAAATGATTCACTCTAGTATCGGGGGTCTTTATTTTCTTATTTTTAAACCGATTTGCTGATTCCCCAATTAATATTTAACTTATTATTTACACTGAGCTAGTGTACTGAAAGTTAGCAGCTAACAGCCTGGGAGCTGATCGGTAAAGGTACTGCCCTCTAGTTGCTATCAGCTAACTTCTTTTGTCAAAACCATCTGTTGACCGGAAGCTGTAACAACAATAACACTTCCGCCCTACGCCAGCACGGTTCTTCAAAATAAATGCATGAATGGTTCAGTTTTGATTAATTTCATTATAACTACTTTATTCAACTTTATTTTAACAGCATTTAATTTAATTCTATTATAACAGTAGTTTATTTTACTTTATTACAACAGTACATCTAACTGACCTATTGGCCCGTGGCCTACTGATCTTTTAGGTGGTGTTTCTATTTTGTTAGCGTGGCTTTAATACAGAGCCTCGGGGTTGGTAGCAATGATGCTGCTACAATGAAACTCAGAAAGATTGGCAGACATTGTTTTGAGATATGACTCATGACATACAAAGAGTCTAGAAAATTGAAGGTTTTCCTGTGGTTCATTGTTAAAAAAGTAAACAAAAAGGGTAAAATATAAAATCCTAATATTGAATCGCAAAACTCGTAGAATCGCCAATACTAACGGATCGGAATACATATCATATTAGCACCCAAATATTATGATGGTATCAAATCAGGACATAAGCGCATTGTGAGCTACAGTAGAAAATGTGGCTACTGCAGGATTGCTGAAAAACATGTGGGTACTGTATGTAGATACTATATGTTGCCACGCTGCAGTAGGTCACAAGTTCAATTTGAATGAACATGTTGCAGACCTGTCACCATAATGAATACAATACATGAACTGAACAGGAGGAAACAGCAAACACCAAAAACTTCTGCACACTTGCACCACTTTCATATTTGTGTGTGAAATAGACAAGTATATGTTACATCCAACAACACAGGAAACATTTTCACACCTAACATATTTAGTTACACCTTAGTGAGAGTTTAACAGGGTTCCTATCACCTCAACCACAGAAAGTTTTTCCCCACTTCTTACTGAAAAGACACAGCCAAACACTTCAATAATTTATCTATTATAGATAGAGATAAGGATAAAAAAAAAAAAATCAGCTATTTGTTTAATTGTGTGCTTGATTATTTGTGAGATAAACTCTTAGCTTTCAGTTAAAAACCACTGTGTGGCCTGATGACGTTCAAATGTCAAGTCAAAAAGTCAAAAAAGATTAAACATGGGAAAAAGGGGGGAAACCCGGAGAAGTGAAACCAGGAAGTGATTCCTTCCTTCTGTACAGACACGTGTGGAGACAGTATTTTATGCACAGTACATTTTATACGCAGTCTTGACAGATGTAGCACCTGTAGAATACAATATATGAATGTTTTACACAAATTAAGAACATGCATATTTTACTCATATTGGGAAACTTTATACATTTGAACCTTTTTTGTGCCTTTTAAGGTCAAGTAGTGGGACTGTGATAATCAGCCTGTATTTACAATGAGAAGCTTAATTCTAATGCTGGTGAGAAATAGGTGTCAAATTTAAGCGCCATCCTCGAGAGAAAGGACGGGATAAGGAGGTAGTTAAGACTTTTCCTCTGTTGTCATAGCCCCTGGCTTGGAGATATGTAGGGTATTATCATTCTGTAAGGAATACTGAATAATACTTAGCTGTCAAAACCCAGCATGCTATATTTAGCCCACAGAGGAGACAAAGCTCGACAGTCTCCTTGGTAGCCTCTCTGCCTGCAGCCCTGCTTGTCAAAACGTATGGTAATGTTTCTTCCCGTTTGAACTGCGGACTCTTTATCCATTGTGTGCTTGATTGAGTCTCATCAAGCTAATGTTTGAGATTTGGGTGTCAATGTGTTGTCCAGTTCTGAGTTGTGTTTTACAGCTTGTACAATCAGCTAACAGCCTTCTCTCTGATTCTCTATAATAGTCTGCCAAGAAAAGCAGCAGTGAACCCAGCCCTTATGTTCAATTCACAGTTGGACACAAAACACTTGAGAGTAAGGTGAGTCATGAGTCACGCATGAGTCTAATCACATGGACAGATTGTGTTCTGGCTTTGTAGTCCAGGGAATCTATTGATTTGTTCTTTTAAGTTGTGACGTATTCTGTATGAAAAGAGAAATGTAATTTCTGCTGGAGATTTTCCACTCTGAGTTGTAAAATGGATCCTTACAAGGAAACACTAGATGCTGCATTTATTTTACCAGAACGCTGTGCATCTCACATTCATTGTTGAAGTCTCTGTGGCACAGCACACATTTAAACTGTCTCTTTGAAGCTTCCTGTTACAGAATACTTCCCTCTGAATGCTGAACTAAGCGAGAGATGGACTGCAAATTGTTGTACAGAAATAAAGAACATTAAATGAGGAATTATTGCAACCAAAACATCATTAGGTGCAAACTAACAAGCTTCTGGGCTGACATGAAGTGTGCGCACCAGCTATTTCTCCTGAGAAATTTCTATCTGGCATTCAAAAGGGGAAAATGATAAGGAGGAAGAAGCCCATTAGTGGACCATGTTGATGTCAAAGCTGACAATTTACTGCAGGCATGAGATGCAGGAGGTTTCTGGCTGATTATACCTGCCCAGATTGGAGTTATGTTTGCATATGCTGCTAACCACATGACATCAACAAACTTTATATTCAGCTGCACAGTGGGACAAGCTGCTGGGTGAATTTTTTTTAATTTTCTCGCAATAATATCCTCAACATTACTGAACATATAACCGCAGGACGCTACCGAATACTGTCACGATCCTTTATAAACATACATGCATTCATGTTACAGCCAACATCTTTAGAAATCATGTGTTGTCTGCCATTAGCTTTAAGCCAGTAAACGGTAAAATTCAAAACAATTTTTTGTTGTTGTTGCAGCTGGGCAGAAAATATGGCACCATATTTATTAAACTCATCCAAAACTGGCCCACAATTCTTCCTCACTGAAATCTTTAGCTTCCATCTGCCATTATTGGCCTGTAAAACTGAATTTTAACTCTGTGATTCGATGTTTATTGTCAAAAATGAGTCACAATGAACCTCTCGCTCCACATTTTTACATACACACACTTTTACATCTGAGCACCAGAAGTGCTTGTCTTTGGAGAAAAATGAGTCAGATTTTATCTTCATCATTTTTGGAGCTTTTTGCCTTCAGTCCCATCTTTAAATGTTAATTTGGACAGATGTCAGATGACCGATTTGGAAACGTAGAGTGGTAAAGTTAAGGGTGTGGCCATAAAAAGATCTGCACTCTGTCTACAGTATGCTGGGTTTAAGATTGTTGTCCTGTTCTGTATAAATAGGTTTCTGGGTCTGATACAGAACCATTCACTCAATATGGATGTGGACCTCAAAAACCCCTAAAGCTCAAAAACTTTAATCTCACTGTCATTTCTTTTCAATTCAGTTAGTTAAAGAACAAAATCAAAACAATGAAAAAAAAAAAAAAAAAAAACATAACTTCCTGAATTCTCTCTAAATTGGAACAAATCTTGTGGGAAACTGGCTAATTATTATAAGTGTAGAAACATCAATAAAGATACTAAAGCATACACAACGATATTTGAATTACTATTATTTCCTGTTTTCAGGTCACACATATTCTTCTGCTATCCATCTATGTAGTTCCTCTTTATACAGTAGTACTGTTTAAAACCTCTGTTGACTTTCATAATCTGCAGTTTGATGTGTCAGTGCAACATGACCGACAGGTGCCATTAACCCACTTTTTCAAATGAAGTGTTTTTAATTAGCTGTACTCAAGTGCCTTTTTTTTTTCTTTTATTAACAACCAATAAATGAATCTGTCTGCCCGTTAAGATCCGGTACAAGACCAAGGAACCTCTGTGGGAAGACTGTTTCTCATTCCTCGTCCACAATCCCAAGAGGCAGGAGCTCGAGGTGGAGGTAACGCTGCATAATGACTTATTTAAAATGTTACTGATAACATCTCTTTTTAATAAGAACATGCACTGAAATGGTGGAAGTAGCTGACTTGTCTAAAAGCCAAAGATCTTTGGGTCTCTTTGCACAGATAAAAGATGACAAACACAAATGCACGCTGGGTAAACTGACGGTGCCTCTGAATGGCCTGCTGTTGGAGGAGGACATGACGCTGACTCAGTGCTTTCCTCTCAAGAACTCCGGACCGAGCTCCAACCTCAAACTGAAGATGGCCCTGAGGGTAAAAACGGATCGCCTCACTTCTCACTGGTCCTGGATGCATTAGTGACGGATGAGTTATTCATTTCGGGCTGAGGAAACGAGAACATGCATTCAAATCCTGCTGATTCATACGGAAAGACTTATGGGACATCTTAAAGTATTCAGCGATACAGTATGTCTGAATTAATGACATAGCACACCAAGTATTGTAGTGTCAACAATATGGAGCATTACTGATTGATTTCACGCTCGGCTCAATTCCAATTTCAGCCCTCGCTGATGGTTATTAAAACAGCCGATGCTAGAACACAGTTTAAAGGCTGATTTACCACTTAATGTTCTTTGTGATACCTAAAACAGCAAATCCTTGATTTTAGATGCAAGCAGAAAGCAGGAAAATTATAATTTTTATATCCCACAAGCATTGATTTTATTAGCTGAAAAGACAAATTTCATCAATTCTTGCTCGCTAGCTGGCTAATTAAGCCAACACCCTCATTAGCTGGTTGAAAGCACCGTCCCTGCTAACTCATCAAAACAAGTATCATGTAAAAGGGTTTTTAAATAAGCAACTGATGGGTACAAACATGATATTGGGAAACGTGCTACATAGTGCAAATGGAGTAACAGCTGAGGAAGCTGCTGCTGCAAAAAAAAGTGCTTATTTTTCACCAAGTACAACTATACTGCTGCGGCATAGAAGGCATCAGCGTGTTTATCTTGTAAGTTAAACACAGGGTAGGAAAAGATGTTCATTTCTGGATTAAAAAAAATTAACCAAACAAAGCTGCAGATATGTTGGCGGGTGATGCGTTCAAATGTCGCAGTCATTTCCGGTCAGCGCGGATCAGCAGCGTGCGGTTTGAGAAAACACCGCCGTGTTAAATTCAAGTACGACACAAGCCTTAACGAGTACTAACATGTAAGAGTACTACATGCGAGTGTACTCCGGGAGGCAACACAGCCTAAAAAATACACGTCCAAGGCCAAACGTGAGGCACACTCACCAGTCCTAGTATTTTACCTATATTATAGTGATAAAAGGAGACCAGACCAAACATCCTCTTCGGCTCTTAGGCTTACATACTTGTTCGTTTTTTTTTTAATACAGTATGTTTCGACTTTTTTTGATACGAGAGAAAAGCTTATAGGATGAGAACTACTGATGTTTTAATAATGCTGTCCTGGCCGGGGTCGCTGGAGTGTAAACTCCTCTAAATCCAATAAAGAGCAAAGCAGAGCGGCGGCACTGGCCTGCATGTCTGGCTGTCACTCAGTGGGGGAACACTGAACTGTGGCTGTGTTTGTCCTAAACTGGCTGTTTTTAACACAACAGGTAACTCAACAAACCAATGTAGTTTGTTACACTAGTAAACAATGTGTCCCTTGGCCTTAGAAACTTTAACTAAATGGTAAGCTGGACATGCTACTTGCACGTTATGTTAGAAAAGATGAAAACGCACTCGGTTTCAACTTTATTTCATGTGTGTTTAGGTTTGTAAAGGCTAAAAACATATATATATACTACCCTCCTAACCAGAGTAACCACTGTTATTTTTCATTCTTCTATCTCACGCTCACTATGTTATGATTGGACAGTTGCTGTTTGTGGGAGGGGTTTAGCAATCGTTTGGTTTCATTTTCATATATCACCCAGTTTAAACTTGAACTAACGGTGCTCTGCCATCACACAATCCCAATAGTAATATTTTTTATTTAATTTACTGCCTGGAAACATCAGATACTATAACAAGTAAATTACATTGACCTCCGTGACACTAAAACTAACTGCATTATCTTGTATCGAATCCTTACTGATCAAATAAAAATAAATGAATGCAGCTGCATCAAAATATTGACCTTCTCTGAAATAGCTTTTCTACACTGGAACAAAACCAACAAATCAAAATTCATAGCAGGTATTCCAAAAGGAAATGACTTTGCATGCCCAGAGCCATTTACCTAATGGTTTTACAAAGAAAAATGGCAACATAACGACAGATTTACTGTAAAAAAATATCCTCAAAAATACAACAGAAGTCTTAACACCACCGATTCAGAGCAATTAGTCACACTGGCTTAAACAAAGAGGATTGTTTGAGCCACTGTAATGCTGTGCGTAAAACCTCCTAACTCACCATATCCCTTTTTAAAAACTCTCTTTTTTTTAATTTCAGGAAGGCCTGCTTTCCTCGAGTCTTTCAACAGGAAATTACACAAGTAAAATTATTGCAGCACTTAGCTTTTCGTCTTATTGATCATTCCCAGTAATATCCTCCTGTCTCTCTGTAGATCCTGTCCCTGGAGAAGCACGTGTCCTCAGACCTGCCTTCGTCCGTCCAGGTCAGAAAGTCCAGTGTACCGCAGCCGCCAGCGACAGCTCCCGCCGTGAGGCTGTCGTCCTCAGACTCCCCGCTGCCTCCACCCACGCCCCCGCAGCCCATAAACGCCTCCACTCTCACCCTCCATCACCGGGACGGTGAGCCGTACTCAGCCAGCCCTCTCCGCAGTACCTCCAACCTCAGCACCTGCATGTCCATCTCCCAGAAGCACCTGCCTCACAAGGAGTCCACGCCCAGCCTGGCCTCGGATATCTCTCTGCCCTTCGCCACCTTGGAGCTCCAGCAAAGGCTTCGCCAGCTGCAGAAGTAAATATTGTTTTTTTTTTTACAAGTGTTCCTGTCTCTGCTGATTCGTCCCAACTCATTTCTTAATTTCTTTTCCAGCTCGCGCCTTGTGTCATTTCAGGGATGTTTTTTCAACTCACGTCATTTATATTCTGCGGGTGCTTCTGTGGAAATGTCCTCTTAGTTTCGACTCTTCATCCGCATGAATATCAGCCCACCCCGTCGAGCGATCCATCTATCCCTCCACATGTGTGCGTGTAAATTCAGCGTGTGGAAGTGAAGCTGACTGACGGACTTTGATGTGTTTATAGCGGCTCGGCCCCCAGCCAGTACCCCCTGGGTGAGGTCCAGCTGACTGTTCGACACAGCTCCCAGAGGAACAAACTTATCGTGGTGGCGCACGCCTGCCGGTGAGGCCCAACAACACCGAGTGGCAGTCTGCGTTTTGCACACACATTTGTCCTCACTGTCGTCGACTGTAATTTATGGAGGGGAGTGATTGCTTAGCATTCCGATCACTTTTACCTGCTGTGCAGCCGCTGACACTTAAGAATGAACAGACGCAATTAACCCCCACAACATGTGACTGGCAACGTGCGAGTGAAAACAAGTTTTGTCCTGTGTGTCCTCAGTAACTTGATATCCTTCACCAAAGACGGCTCCGACCCCTTCATACGCCTCTATCTGCTGCCTGACAAGAGTCGGACGGGGAGGAGGAAGACGAGCACAATGAAGAGGACTCTCAACCCGGTTTATGATCAAACGTGGGTTCAGACGCTGATTCGTGTCAACTGTGTGTAATATAAATGTGATTTTTAATTTTTTTTATTTTTATTTTTATCAGTTGTTGTTGGGTTTCACGTGCGTCCAGTCATCTCAAGTTTAGCTTTAGAGATACCTAATATCACATTTACATCATTTTTATAAACCTTATTTTAAGACGGCCAATTTAGTACCACAATGGTTCATGTTTAGACACTACTTGAAAGTATTTTCGCAGGGGAACTCTAAAGGTTGGTGAATATATGAGGAACACGTGGAAGTTTCCAATTAATTGTTGAAGTTAATTGGCAATTTTATTGAGAATTAAATGTGTGTGTGCTTGTGTGTGTGCAGGTTTGAGTTCAGTGTATCTATGGTGGAGCTCCACCGGAGAACTCTGGATGTAGCAGTAAAGAACGGCGGGAGCATCCTGTCCAAACACAAAGGGCTTTTAGGAAAGGTAGCTTTTTCTTCCTGGCTCTAATTGCGAGTTTGTTTGTTTTTTTTCTTCCATTATTACAGTCCAAAAACTTAATTTATTTTTCTTCTTGTGTCCACACCTGCAGGTGCTGGTAGATTTAAGTGGGGACGATATATCAAAAGGATGCACACAATGGTAAAACTTGTGTTTTATCTTTTCCCTTTCCAATGTTGAGTGATTTCTTGAGGTAAAAACTGCTCATTTCTAATTTTCTCTTGCAGGTATGATCTTAGTGAAGATGGTTTGGCATCTCAAGGCATACGAAGTATTCAAGATCCCCTCATCACATAGTGGAACCACCGCTCTGCTGTAAAATAGTGATCTTGTTCATCTAAGGGCACACCATTCTGTATGTTTGTCATGTAGTTTACAGGAACAATTTCAGCATGTGGGAAGTTTTTTTTAAAACATTTCTTGTTATCATTTCATGATTGGAAGATATTGTAACATATTGTAATGCATTGAAAGACACCAACTGCCTTGTCTCTGTTTTCAGTGTTTTCTGTAAATATCAAGTTGCTAATTTAAAAGTTACAAGAATTTGCAGGGGTTTTCATGGCATTATATTAAAATGTGTCAAAATTCGTATTCATTTCTGTCCATTTTGTTAAATTGTGATAAATTCTCTTTTATTGTTGTAGGAAAAAAAACTTTTACCAAAGGAACAGGTACAATCACAAAACTAGGCTTAAGTAGCAGTCTTGACTTTGATATTTATTTTGCCATGCTGTGTGTTTTGATTGTTTACCTCTTATTGTTATTTATGCTTGATTAAAAAACATGGAATGCAAATACAGTATGCAAAGATTAAAATGATTGCTCTGTATATTTTAGGAGATTTGTGCAATATTGGTTGTTCTACATTGTCTCAGATACTGAGGATCTGAGAGCATTTTAGGGCTACGAACAAGTGCTGTACATAAAGGATACTTGAATAAGGGTTTGATTGTTCTCAAACCGAATGTGAGTCGAGCGAACTGAGAAGCATGAACAGAGATGACGATGACAGCTTCTTTGTCATGCTTGTATATGTTTTGCAATGCGGTTATAACTGTTTGTTGGAGCTGTATTATCTATCCTGTGCCTTAAAAACCCACAATGTATTTTTTTTTCCTTCTTAATGGTATTATTTTGAATGATATGATGCCTTATGGCTTTTGATGAATAAATTGTTTCTCTTGTGAAAGTTTGTGAGCATGTTTTTTTTTTTTAAAAGACATTAATCTGTTTGTTTTTTTTTTTTTGATATATTATAATCAACGTTGCAGATTAATTCCCTTTGAGGTTTGGGGTCTCGTCAATAAAGGAGATTTTCTACAAAATAAATAAAGTCACAAGATCTTTGTTTTGTTTCTGGTAGAGACCAGAGACGCAATACATTTGTAGTAGTTTGTCGCCATCAAGTGGCAAAACAAGAAAACGACAGCAGGACGTCAGCGTCAAGGTTGACGTGCAACGTCATGACGTTGCATATCCAAATTTGCGCGGGATCACCATCAAAACAACCGACGAGGCATTCACGGTCTGACAAACCCAGAAGAAGGTAACAGACGGAGTTACATTTTCATGGTTTTAAGTCATATAACTTCCTTTACCAAATGACACGAACGGTCTCAAATAATATATATATATATATATATTTAATACTTTACAGCAAACCGTTTGTTATTTTTGGTCTTGTTACAGTAACGTTACTCCGCTCGGTTAAATGAATCGCTTCCACTTTGTCCTTTGCAGGTTTACTGCAAATATCCAGGTGGCTCGACGTCGCTCGGGGAGCCGACACCATGTCCAAGCGGGAGGCGTTTTTAGAAGCCGCCTGCAGAGAAAACGTGGAGGACTTCTTTCGCTTCATTCAGCTTCACGTAAGTTCGCGGTAACGATTACGCGAAACCGGGGGAAACGCGCAAAAACCCGTCAGAAAACGTACTCGGATGTAATTCGGGTTGATGTTTCACGTGGATGTGTCATCGCTGTCCCGTTGAGCGGAGGTTTCTGATTTGGTGTCTTCCTGCCCGCTGAGCAGAAGGATAAAGCCGAGCCCTACGATGTGGAGGAGGTGGTGCAGGAGATGCCCAGGGACCAGAGAGGCGCTCTGTGGGGAAGACTGTCGCTGCTCCTTCAGGACGTGTTGCTGGAGTTGCCTCCTGGGCGCTGGGAGGAGGCTGCAGACCCTGTGAGTTTACCGGTTTACGCATGACTGAGAAACTACTTAGTTTAGCTCTACCTGTTGTTGTTGTTGTTGTTGTTTTTTTGTGAACATGTACAACTTTTCCTTCAGAACCATGTCGTGGCTCTTGTGGACGGTGTGACACTGGTGGCTACGGTGTCTCTAAAGGTTTTACAGGATGGGGACACCTACAGCGCCCTTCTGGAAATCGCCCACAGGCTTCATGGTAAGTGTTTTTCACCTTTTTTTTTTTTTTTTTTATTGAAAGAGAATTAGGTACATTCGTAACTAGTACCACAAATAGGAATTTTTTTCTTACTTCTGAACACAAAATGTGAACGCTTGCATATATTTATAAGGTACAAGTCAACCTCATCCTGATGTAAACATTAGGTTCTCTAACAAAACATCAGAAACCTCGCATAATCACTCAGTGGTTCATCCCACAAGTTTGGTTGAGTTTGGTGAAGGTAAAACAAGTAGCCAATTCATATCAGATATTTAAGAGAAAAAGAACAAATTAGGCCCAATATTCATAATCATAATCTGAATATCTGAGTATAATCTGAGAATCCCAGACTGTAGGGCCAAAAAAAAAAAAAACATTCTTTTCAAGTAAGTTTTGTTAGTTTTGCTGCTGCTTCTATATTGAGCCTGATTCCTCTGTTGTTTCTTCCCTTTAGATGTTCTGGTGTCACTTCCCGCTTCAGAGGCGCCTCTGCAGCTCCACATCCGCACACTGTGTGAGGCCTGGTGGAAGAAGGGGCTGCAGGAGAAAGAGAAGTTTGGTCGCACTGCTTTCCTCTTCGCTCTGCAGACGAGCTTCATTTCGAAAAAACCGGTCAGTGCGGCCTCTCGGTTGCCTGTAAACTCAGTCAGTGTCGAGTCTGCCGGTTTGATATGTTTTCATGAGGAGGTGGATGTTTTCCGAGATGAAACAAAGCGATAGTGGAAACCAATATCCAGTGTGTCTCGCAGCCGTCTGTTGATAACGCATGACCTTTTGAAAACAGGGGATTGGGGACCTGATAGGATTTATCGATACACTTCTCATCTTGTGTCTGTCGTCAGGCTGCTGAGATCCAAAGAGTGTGGAGTCTCCGTGATGTGCTTTTGAGCCTGGACTACACATCAGAGGACAACTCGCAGATAATCGACTTGTTGCTTCAGTGCTTTCACCGTCCTGTTTACTTTAGAAATGACGATGTGAGTGGAGTGATCCTCAGCTGCTGTGTGTGTGTCTGATTCATTGCCTGCTTTATTGTCATCATTTTGGCTTTGTCCTTGAGCTGTCAGCCTGATGATGTGTATGTTGTCGCAGGGAAAGCGATTCCTGGTGTTTCTTTTCAGCTGCGACGTCAACTTCATCCCGGTTATTCATGGCACCATCAAAAACCATCTGGAGTTTTATAGCAAGTAAGACGAAGCCTATTTAACTGCCTCTGACACCGTTCAATTTTCCAGTTTTGTATTTATGTTTTGTACTAAACTGTTTTGTTCAGGAGCATGACTACTCAGATTACGGAGATCTACTTCAGAGCATGGAAGAAGGCCAGTGGAGAGTTCCTGGAGAAGATGGAGAGCTCGTGCATTCAGGATTTAATGCAGAATGCGATCCTCCTCCATCGAGCATCTCCTGTCCATACCAAAGTCCGACAGGTAGACTGTAATCCGTGGAACTTTAGCTGCTTTAAATATTTATATCTTCTTTGGATTTTTAGACTTCATATATCTTCAAAAAAAAAAAAAGTTTACTCTGTGTGTTTATTCTCTGATCTTGCTCTCGTGTGCAGATCCTGAGCTATTTCAAAACCAGGAAGGGCTGTCACAAGGTGGACAAGATGCTCTATAATCTCTACAGGCCGATTCTCTGGAAAGCTCTCACTGTACGCCTGCATACTTACTGCATTCATTCTAGTATTTTACTATTTTATTTTGGCCTGATGTGTTTCTGTTTTGATTTCTTTCTCTCTTTCTCTCTTCTTGTTTTTTTGGGTTTTTTTTCAGGCTCCAAACTTTGAGGTGCGTGCAAATGCCACTTTGCTTTTCACCGAGGCCTTCCCCGTCCATCACCCGGATCACAGCAACAAGAACATCGACGAGAACATTCAGAAGCAGCTGGACACAGCAATGGTGACAACATTTCAAACCATTCAGCTTGTTTCTGTTGTATGGTGAACTTTGTTATCCTTTAAAAAAAAAAAAAAAAAAGCATCTGTGTTGAGCTGAAAATCCCCTCAGTGCCAAAATTACAACAATCTGTGTGTCATCCTCAGAGCCTCCTCAATGATCCTCACCCCACCGTGCGCTCCAATGCCACCCTGGGCGTCTGTAAGATCCTGGTGAAGTGCTGGGAGCTGCTCCCTCCTACAGTCGTCACAGACTTCCTGAAGAAGCTGGTGATGGAGCTGGCGCAGGACAGCAGCTCTCCCGACGTCCGCTGCTCCGTCTTCAAGGTGGAAATGCCAGCTTCTCCGTTTTCCTGATGTGTATCGTCTTGAAGTTGAGAGCATGCTCAACTGGCAGCACTGCGTCTAGTTATGTGCGAGATAACAAAAGCAAAAGGTTTCGTTATGACTGTCGTTCACTGGTGGACCAGGTATGTAATGTCTTGCGGTTTGCTTCATCCCCCCCCCCCCCCACAGTGTCTGAATATCGTCCTGGACAACCCTCTCAGCCATCCGCTCCTGGAAAAACTGCTGCCTACTCTCAAGTACAGCCTTCACGACAACTCGGAGAAAGTCCGCACGGCTTTCCTTGACGTGCTCATCAAGGTCAAAGCTGTTCGTGCTGCCAAGGTACTGTACGTTTTCTTTTGGCTGAATAAGGTTCTGACTTTTTAAATGGGTTTTGAATTTGACGTTTACGGTCAAAATGACTGAAGTGGAATGGAGCAGTAGCAAAGAAAAGTAAGATGTTAGAGTTTATTATTTACAATAGAGATTCATATTTATATCTGATGCAAATGAGGTGTCACTTAACCAAATCAGGCACAACCTGTATGTATAAGATAGCTGTAAATACAGGTGAACAAAGTGGGTGCTTTTTCCTCCTCATTTTCCCTCCCGCACCTTCCCCGTCTCCAGTTCTGGGACGTGTGCAGCATGGACCACCTGCTGGCCCGCCTGGCTGTCGCCTCGCATTCGGTTTCCAAGCGTATCGTCGCCCTGCTCTTCAAGTCCTTCTTCCCCGTCGACGAGTCGGACTCGGAGTGGTGCCTCCGCTGCATCACCCTGATCCAGATGAACCCCATGGCTGCCAGGAAGTTCTACCAGTACGCCCACAAACATACGGCTCCCACTAACATAAGTAAGTGCATCGTGACCGGCTGATTGTTTTAGCATGTGGCGCCTTGTGGTGTTCTTAAGTTGCTTCAACGTGATGTGGCTGCGGACGCATCCGTCTTCTCTTCCAGTAAAGCTGATGTTGGCTATTCGCCGCACGCTGAACAGCTGCGTCCAGATTGACTGCGTCCAGATTGACTGCGACCAGACGGACATCGATGACGGCAACAAGGAGAACAGCATGGTAAGAGACGGACACTTACCGGTGATGGTTCACGGAAGAAGTTCGCACAATTTGTTGCCGTTTACAAACGATTGAGTGTGAAATGACTTCAAGTTCTCAAAATAAACTTTGAGAAATCCTCCTGAAACTACGGTGTGATTTTAAATGTTAATGAGTCAGTGGCCACTTTATTAGGGACACCAGTTAAAAATCAAATGCAATCCAGTAATACATAAATCAGCAATAAATCTAACATTTACAGAGGTGATAATATTTTTGATTGATGCTGTCAAGAGGTGATTAAGATTACGATATGTTACGCTATTTTTTTGTAGTGTGTCATAGTTAAACCTTTATTTATTTAGTTGCTGGTTTTTTGTTTTGTTTTTTTTTTACAATATGGCTGAATTGTTTTTTTCTTTTCTTATTAATATCATTATTTTAGTTGTTTTGGGTCATTTTTGATGCTTTTATTTTGGCGGTACGAGGCAGCTCAGACACAAGTAAATCTACATATATTGGAATGCAGGTACAGGACAGCCAGGTACCGGGAAGTGTTTTTGTTTTTTTTCTGTTAATAAACAATCTAATCATGTCAGATTCAATTTCATGTGTTTTATCATGCGGATCAAACGTGATTTAGTTCTGGGATTTTTTTAATTTAGCTGTCAATCCAAAATCCTCGCTGTATCTCAGCGTAATGAGAGAAGAGGTAAAATGATGCCGAGTTCAGATTGTGTATCCTCTGCGTCTGTTCATGGAGATCCAAATTGCGTTTTGATCGCAGCAGGCGGGACCTGTCATATTGGAGAAGGACATGGCCGTCGTGTTCAGTCTGCTGGAGGTCGTGGTGATCTTGTGGAGAAGTGTCGAGAAGCCGCTCAAACAAAATGAAGAGGCCCAGAAGTACATTGCGGCCAAGTTTGGGAGCGTCTTGCCCAAGTATTTCCAGGCCTTTGAGGTACATCAGCCGCAGTGGGGTTGTATTCGTTTGCATTTCTTCTTAATCAGCATAAATTGTAAAGCACCCTTGATTTGTTTTTCAGGATGAGCGATTTACTGTTCTTCTCATTCAACTGGCCTTATTTATGCCCCCAACTGCAGTTCCAACATTCAGGTGAGCAGTTGTGTGTCTCCTCGTCTCTCTTTGTCCTCGCCTTGTTCTGATTTTCTCTTCTTTTGTGGTCGTTTGACCTCCTCCTCCGGAACCCGTCTCCCTACCCTTGCTTTCTCGTCCCTAGCTGTGGCGTCTTGTCCAAACTGAGGAGGATGGACTCTGCAGCTGCTCCAGCACAGTACGGCCAGCTGTTGGAATGCATGTGTAGCTGGGGCAAGGCTGCTCACGTCCTCGAACTCATCACAGACTGGCTCACCGAGTCCCTGCCCAAGCAAGGGGTCAGTTCATGCAACGCGAAGCAGCTTTAATTTGGGTGTAAAGGGTTAAACACGTGTCCTATGGTTGAAAAAAAAAAAAAAATTATAATTTCGTCAAAGGTTGGCTACCCTTCATGAAAGTTTCCTTCTTTCAACTTCAGGACACGACCGTCAATCGAAAGGTGCGTGTCCTGGAGACAGTGGAGTCCAAACCCGACCTGGCCCTGGCTTACCTGGAGTACCTTTTCAGCCGCACTTCAACACAGGAGAAAGTCCTGGCTCTCGGTCAGACACCACTGAAGCAGCTCCACACAGTTCTGGGAAACTGGAAGGTGCTTTTGATAACTTTCAATATCCGATTTTTATGGAGACATTTATAATTTTTGTTTTATTGGGATCTTTTAATCCATACTTATATATTTATATATATATATATATATATATGTATATATATATATATATATCAACAGTCAGTGCTGTACACTCATCTCAGCTCCACCACAGAAGATCCTAAATGTCCGAGCGTGGAGACGGCACTGAAAGCCTTCGTGTTCTACGGCCGGCTCAGTGCACACCTGCAGCACAACGTGAGGCTCTACGTTCAGTTTGCATCACTCTTTTTTCTTTGTCTGTGTATTTATCCAGTGAGCATACTCACACATATATATATAGCAATAAGATATATTATATTTATATATATATATATATATATATATTGATATATATTTAGCAATAAGACTTTTAGTCAGACAAAACATTCAAAGAAGCCCTTTAAGTTGTGACGTGCACATTTAATAAGATAATCATGAGTCGCAGTCCTCCACTCAGGGAAAAAGATTGAACAATTTAACTTTCATATATTTTTCCAGATGACTCGAATTTGGCTCACTTTCCAGCCATGAGCCTTCTCCTTCCTTTTTTAATCTTCAAAAAGAAGTTACATTCAGAAAGAAAATGAAATCTTCCATCTCTATCATCTGTAGTTCTCAGAGGGCCGAGACTACCTGCTGTCCCTGCTGCATGTGGCAGAGTGGGTCGCTGATAAGGTGCTGCCCTTTCTGACAAAACCTACCAACGATGACAGCGAGGACTCGGAGCAGTCGCAGCCGCTGGCCGCGCAGATAACTGAGGTGAACGCTGCGCTTACTTTTGAAAACACAGACAACACGGAAAGCCGGTTTTCAGCTGGAGACTTTTAAAACAGGAAAACAAATCAGTAGTATTTATTCAAACTTTCCAGACTTGTACAATTAGTGAAGCTAAAATGAGGCTTATTATGATACACCAGCATTTAATTTGGGCAAATGCTTTCCATTAAGAGGAGATGGGACACTCTCTTCTATTGCAGCACAAATATGTGCTTCGTGCTCATAAAGGGGGCATTTTCAGAACAGAATGCGTTGCAGCTGTTCACGAATGTGTATTATTTTGCCGTCAAGTCTTTCCCCACATAATCAGACCAAAACGAGGCCGGGCACTTTAAATATAAAACCCATTAGCTCTCACTGTAAGACGTTTAGAAGCTCTCTGGTGACTGTTGATACCAAACATAATTGTGAAGCTGCGACGAGTCGAGATCCGAGGTCTGGGTTTTTTTTTTTTTTTTTTTTTAATTAAGGATGTTACGATCGGCTGGTCGTGTCGTGTCGGGGTTGCATTTGCGTCTCCCAAAAACATTTTTGCAGCGAGCTCACTTATGTGAATTGTAAAAGTCAATCCAAGCAACATGATTTCCCTGCCAGCAAATGAAATCACATCTCCTTGCTCGTGAATTGCCGCTTTCCATTTTTAAGCTTGCTCGTTTTCACCCCAACGCATAGCCCGCACCGAGGCTGTGGATGTGCTTATCCAGAACATTCGGTTTCGCGGAGCCTTTCTGCCTCCTGATTCGATAAATTTAGACTCCTCATAGATTGTTCTGCTCCAGTCCACACGCACGCACACACACGCGCACACGCACACACACACACACACACACACACACACACACACACACACACACACACACACACACACACACACACACACACACACACACACACACATGCCCCCCTCCCGCTCATGCTGCCATGCTGAAATGGGTATATTTCTCATTTGTGCCATTACTCTCAGTCTGTCACCGCACGGTTGCCGCTGTCAGACACCGAAAATAATCGCATGGTTTGGGGGATCGCGGGCAGGTTCTGCAGGCCACCCGCGACCAGTAGAAACTGGACGCAAACTCGGTATTTACTGTCGATTTTTGAGCGCGTGACGTTTTTTTCTTCACCGCATTTTACCAGAGCTTCCTGACAGTGTGTCGTGACGTTTTGCTCGTCGGTTTGGGCGACGAGGAGTTCAAGGGTCAAATCGTCCACCTGTGCTCGCTCATCCTCCTCTCAGGTGAGTGTTGCCAACGTGCTCCGCAAATTTAAGAGATAGAATGCAGCGTGAAATGTTAAAGAAGGGCTTTTTAACACGAGCTAAAGATTGTTTTACTCAACATAGTTCTGGTGCCTCAATGCTGCTTTACCTCAAATAAACTCAATACAAAAGATGTTTCCCTTCATATTTGCAGAGGCAGGCTACCTGTGTATCCCGGCAGTGCTGCCAATTTTGAAGGAGGTGGCAAGCGGCTACGTACCTGAGGACATCCAGGATCAGGAGAATCAGGAGGATGCAGCCACTGTCGTTTTGGGCATGGTGGCCAACGTTTTCCAGAAGATTATAGAGCTCCTGGCTCGCTGCCTTAGGAAGGAACCAGAGGAGGGAAAACGGGTATCTTGACGTTTTTCATCTGTACTTTTGTTATTTTATTTTACTTGACACTTCCCAGTTTCTTTTTCACAAAACTCTGTGGTGTTTCTCACCGGTTGAAAATTGACTTGTGGTGGTGGGGTGATGCATGTTCATACAGAGACTCGTTCACATTTGAGAGGGAGAGTGGAACACAGGATATTTTCTGTTGCTACAAATTGTAGATGTCCCCTAAACGCCTGGGCGCTACAATGCACAGACTATTGGTAGATGGTAGTTTGGCAGCTGATAACAGTGAAGCCTCTCTTTCCTCAGCTCATGTAGCTCAGGTATAGCCTGTGTGTGGGAAACACCGCTCTATTATTGGCCCTCATTTAAACTCTACCATGTTTGTTTTTTGGTGTAATTGAACCTATAACAGCCGTAAATTACAGACAAAGAGTCTTCAGCTTCTCTTACCAGTTCATCTCCATACAACTCTTGTTGTTTTGAGCGTCTCCCCTTTCCTTTTCCTTCCCGCGACTCAGCTCTGTCAGTCGGCCGTTCCTGGTCTGACAGACTTCCTCCAAGTGGCCCAGACGTGGGACAGAGCACCTCTCAGCGGGGTCTTCTCCACTGTGTTCGCTGTCATCGTCGTGGAGAAGAGACATCTGCTCCAGAAGGTGCCGGATTATTTTGGATTATTATTTGCGGATATCCTTTATGTCCTCACACGTCCGCACGACTTGACTGAGAATATTTTTAAGCTGTAATTATAGGAATGACCCAAGTGATAACCTAAACGAGAGGTGCAATTATTATATGCGGGTTTTTTTTTTTTATCAGCTGCTGTGCTTGTGTTTTTAAAGATTACCCATCCCGAGGAGGTGATCACCCCACAGTCGGTGGAGGACATGCCTCCTCTGTCCAGCGTCCTGCTGTCTGTCCTCCTTAAATCGCCCTCTATTACTAGGTGAATGCACAAAGTCCCTTTTTCCTTAACCATGACCAAAATAGAATAAAAAAAAAATATATATATATATATATATATGGAATACTTTGTTGTTGTGTTTCTATTCAGGTCGTTTTTAGCCGAGGTCAGCTCGTCTGTGAACTCTGAGGCCATCAGCAGTCTCAATGAACTGGCTGCTGTCCTGCACATCTTGGCGGTCATCAAACACGGTGAGTTTTCATGACCAGAGAATTCATTCCAATCCATGAAAACTTGAGGGTTGAGAGCAAATCGTTTGGTTTCCGATGATGAAGACGCGTCATGTTTGTTACTCATTAGAGGGACGGGCTAAAGCGGGGTTGAAGCACGCAGCTGTGTCTGTCCAGCAGCAGCTCCACAAATATGCAGTCACATCTGTGGACAGCAGAGATGTCCAGAGGTAAGCGGAGGGAAATCGGATGTTTTTGTCTCTAATCTGTGGATCGATGAATGTTTTTTGTTTTTTTTGTTCTACGAGCTAGACTGACTAATCTTCTGATCCTTTTCTGCCACAGGGATATTTATGAATCTTCTGTGACGACTTTGAACGAGATTCTGCATTTATAAGCTTCCCTTATGTTTGTTCTGATATGACGCAACTTCTGCCCTTTATGTATGAAGCAGATGAAAGTATAATGTCGGCTTTGCTGTGAGAGGACAAAAATGGCACAATAAATATTTCCGCTTCACTGGTTGTTAAATATATGTGGTGTGTATTCAAAATTAAAACAGAGTGCCTGTCGGTCTCCGTGTTTTCCAGATCGGCTCCACTCCTGTCTGTTTATTTATTTCTGGATGACACACATTACTTAAGTCTTGTCTCTCAGGGTTTGTACATTGATAACGTTAACAAACTGATTAAGTACTCCAGGCTGCAGCAGAAATGTGTTGTTTTTTTTTTACCCCCCTGATGAAATGGCTCTAAAGCTTTCACCCTCCACAGCTCTCACTTATGTTTTTTCATATAAAATCCATATATTTTTTCATACTTCAGTACCTGTCTTTATGCATCTGTTCGTCTGTCAGCTTGTAATTTGTAGTTTGCTTCTCATCAGAATAAAACAAACTATCAATCAGCTTTAACTTGCTGTTTATTTCCTCCTCAGATGTTTTCTTGCCTGTGCAGCGCTTCATAAAGTCAACACTACAAATGAGCGATAAATCATCCTCTCTTCATACTGCAAGGGAAATCGCTGCCATTTTTTAAATGTATTTATGTACTATTTCTTGGTGCACAGGATATAATGTACATCACGTTAATTCTTAAAAATCCTGGTCCCCCTTTTTTTAAAAGCACCTTTTCTCCGTTTTGTAGACAAATGTTCTTTTTACTTTATTATACAGTACGAAACATAATCAGTTGACTGTAATTTGCATTGTGACTTTATGTTTGACAGCAGTAACTACAAGTTTTTTGTTTTGTTTTTGGTAGATCAAGATTTTACCCAAACAACAGGATCAGCTTCTAAAAATACAGCAGAGATCAAACAATGCTTCAGTATTTTAAGTAGACGTTTCCTGCTGCAACAGTAATATGCTGCTCGTATCACTATTTACAATCCATCAATGTGATAATAGTCGTACAACACAAACTTTTTGCATGACAGGAACTTTCACGTCTGATACATCAAGTAAACAAAACGGGGGAGGCAAGTACTCATAAACACACACAAGAAAGTGTATTTTGTTTCATCCTTTTTTTTTTACAACACGCATCCCGTCTGACCTCGAGACATAAACCAAAAATAAATCCTTTATGCTTGCGGTACTTTGGCTTTCTGGTCAAATACATGTTTATGTGTACGATGGTAAGTATAAAATAAAAAAATAAAAATAAAAAGTGTGCTAGAGTAATTAATGAATGATGTAAACTGTGGGCCTTTACGCTTTTGGTGTCTTTGTGTCGTTTCGTGGCTGCACCTGTGCTCTTGAAAATAATTGAAAACTAAAATGGTTATGATAACGCTTGGCTTTATGGACACTCGTGCATTTTCATAATATTCCAGCAGTGTGGAGTTTTTGTTTATTAGTCATCTTAAGATGTATCAATCAGTGTCAAGTCCCTTTGATTTCTGAGCTCCTCCATCCATCCATCCATCCATCCATTCATCCATCCCTCCCTCCCGGCTCTGTTGCATGCTGCACGCATCATCCCTCCTCACCATGTGTGTGTGTGTTTGACGTCAGAAACTTAGGAGGGGCTCCTCCGTGAAGCTGGTTGCTGTTTGTGGTGCTGAAACAACGCCTGTATTGTGTTGCCTTTTTGGCGAATTCTGCTCCTGTTTTCCCCCCCCCCCCCTCCAAACCCCCACCCGTTTTTCCTTCCTCCGACATGCCTCTCTAATAGTCCGAGGTGTCGTCCGAGCAAGCCGCCACCTGAGTCCGCCGTGAAACATGCTCTTTTAGCGGAGGTGTGCGATGGATTAGTGTCTGGTCGAGGAGCGCTATGGATCCACGGCGGTGTCCCGTTCTCTTCGCTGCATTGGCGGTCAGCCTCTGCTCCTCACTTGCCCTCGTCGACAGAAAATTCGGTAAGCAAATGTGATCTACTTGGTTTTTATGATCATTTTCTAAAAATACATTTCTCCTTTTCAAGTGTGTTTTTATTTTTTTATTTATTTATTTATTTTTTGGCGCCTTGCAGGCTGACTGCGTCCTAAATCCTCCGGACTGTGTCGTTCTGTCTGGATCGCTGATTACAAACATTTGCTCTCTTTGCCAAAAGTTCAGAAAATCCCCGTTGAAATGCATATTGTTATATTTACATATCATCATCTTCTTGCGAAAACTTATGTCTGTGCTTTGGTGTCGCCTATTGGATGAAATCTAAAGCGCCAGCAGGAAAAGTTACATAACCTCTCAGGCCTAATGGACGTAACGCTTCCCGTGAGACTTTTAACTTGGATGTTATTTATCTCTGCTCCTAGAAAACACACAACTACAGCCATCCTTTGCATCCAGTATAATGAGGTTTAGACAACTCTAACAATGCATTTCATATGGCTTTAATAGTTCCATAAATAGTACTCACACGTACCCTTAAAGAGCATGCGATTTCAAAGGCAGTTCAATATTTGATAATATCCTATGCCTCCTTGGGAAGAGGCCATATTTTATATTCAGACTTGGCTGGCTTGCATTTTCATTACCCTTGATTTGTTCTTCCAGCTCTGCCTCAGACATTGTGAAAGAGAGTGGCAAATGTCCAAATATGATCTATATTCGAGCAGCCATTGTGATAATTGTGTCCTTTTGTTAAGACAGCAAGAGATTAAAGGATTCATCTTCCTGCTTAAGTGGTGTCTGAGTTTGAAAGAAGAATCTCCTCGGTTACCACCGCCAATTTTACACTTCTAATCACACCTACTGGTCCACGATCAGCTGCCAGAACACATGACAGCATAAACTTTATCATGAGCTGGAGACGAATATAAGTCTCCGGCTGGCACTAAAGCTCTGATGATTCATACAGACGCTGAGATGCATCATATTCTGTATATTTAGAACAGGAGGGTGTCTGCTCCTTTTAATTAAGGTACATTTTTCTTATTTTCTATTATACAGTGGGCAATTTTTTTTGGTTCTCGTAAGGCTATCAGGTTAACAAACATGCAGTTTTACATAGAAATCCTAGAAATTGCTGTTTTCTCAATGGGGTTTTTCTCCCGGCAAGTCGGCTGATTTATGCTTACAAATACTTATAAATGAGTCCATGCTTATTCCCCGAGTGCATTTCTCTCATTGAATCCTCAGTGTGTTTTTCTGTGTGTGTGTGTGTGTGTGTGTGTGTGTGTGTGTGTGTGTGTGTGTGTGTGTGTGTGTGTGTGTGTGTGTGTGTGTGTGTGTGTGTGTGTGTGTGTGTCTGTGGACGAGGTCTTCATTGTCAGAGTGTGGCTGAGAGTTGGGGATGGTTATTGTTTTTAATGAGTCCCACTGCAGATTACGCAGTGCCATTGGGAAGTTTTAGGATGAAAGTGTGCTGGCGTGATGTAGCTGCCTTGTTTTCATATCATAATAATAATCATAATCATAATCATAATCATAAACACAGTGCTTTTATGGGTGCAGCATACTGTTTGTGAAGGAGAGAGACAGAGAGAGTGTGATGTGTGTGTGTGTGTGTGTGTGTGTGTGTGTGTGCGTGTGCGTGTGCATGTGTGTGTGTGTGTGTGTGTGTCCCCCGCATGTCTTGCATGTCTGGGACCACAGATGAGGAAAACTAAGTCTGGAGCTGCACACTGTGATTATGCAATTAATTGCTGTAATGTTTAAACAGTGGTGTGAATTTGACCGCGTAAGACTTTTCGTAGCGCCTGAAAGGAGGTCAACTCTTAATGCCCTTCAACAAACGTCCAAACCTATTTAAAATTCACAGAATTTGACTCGTCAATGTTTGAGTAAGAGAAAAGCGGGCAGCAGAAATAAAGACGGACAAAAAGGACCGCACACATTCGAAGCAGTTCAAACTCTCTGCTATTCTGACCTATGAAGCCAAAACGCAGTAACTTAACTTACGTTTGCTCAAACTTGTTATTCGACCTAAAAAAAATAAATAAATAAAAAGGTAACAAAATCTGTCATTATGGAGAAAAACAAACAAACAACTAAAGTCCTGCTAATGCTAACTAGCAAAGCAGAACAGCAATAATGATCTTATCGTGTCACTCTTGTTATATCTACATGGCTTGTGTTTCTATGCTACCTGTAAAGCACAGATTTAAACCTATTCAGTTTTGAATTTGTTTATGATAAACTTTATTTCGATAGAATATTTCATTCAAAAGTTTCTCTTCTATTTTGGGGAAATTGTAAGGCAAAGAGGATCTGCATTTTAATTGATTTTGTTTTAAATAATTTATGTGTTGGCGGTAAAATGATCAGCTTCAAATGTATGAAGCAATTCAAGTAATGAAGCATTACAGTTGTTTTCATGCAGTTTGCCAGCCTGAAATATCTAAACATGTATGAATTCATGTTAGAGACAAAAAACTGAACTTGTGCAATTGTGTATGTATATTAGCTGTAACTGTCAACTCTGCTTTTGACCCCAGTGGAATTCAGGTTTGTAAACCTGATTTATGTATTAAATTGTAGATTAAGTTATAATGGAGTTTAAAATAGGCCTTGTTGGTATTGAAATTATGGCGATCGGTGTTTGCGAAACACTTCCATGTTCTCCTTGCAACTGTAAATTAAGATTCAGTTCATTTTCTTGAAACAAAATGATTTAGGTGGACAGAAACGTCAATTAACACATATTTATTGGGTCTTTCATAGGTGTTATGGTAGTTATGTTCTTTATCAGCCTAAATATAGATAATAAGTCCTATAGTTAGCTGCAAGTTGGCTGCTTGCTGCCTTTCATAGAGCACAGTAGTAGCCTGGAGGCCACATCTGACTTAAGTGGCTTACATTTACTTAAATGCTTTCAAGGATGACATAAACAGCAGCAAATTCTGTTTGGTCATCTTGATCCCACCTCGACGTCTAAGCGAGCCTCGAGTCCGGTGCCTTGAAGCACGACATAATTCGAAAGCATGCTTGCGAATTAGCCAAAGGCTTTTGACAGACTTGACAATGCTGTTTTACAAAAAGATGGAGTTTAATCGAGGATTGGCAACTATTCCTCCGAGCTGTTTTCCTGAAGTGCAGGAAGGTTAATGCCTTGTTTACGCTAAGTTAGAAAAAGCATAACTTTGATAATGAATCTATTGACAAGTGAAGAGAGTCTAGCCAATGAAAGATTTGCAGAAATTGATTTTGTTGCACATTAACACTCTAGTGCCTTTGCGATCGGTATTTTCTATCAGGATTGTTGTTAGGATTCTGCTCATCTGTGGTGTGTTTGCAGAGGTTTGGCGGTGCCCTGAATCCCAATAACAACTTCTAAAAAAAAAAAATTACAAAAAATCCCACAGACGGTTAACTAGACAGGCAGCCGTTCTCCAACCGCAAGGTCGTGTTTTATTGAGCAAGAAAAATTTACTTTCAGCAGCTGTTTTCAAAACAGGCTATATCAACTGATGACGAAAAATATCAATCTAATGAAAATAGCTTCTGAATAGCTTTTGGGATTTAATAGAAGGAAGACACATCAGTCTGACTTCCACCAAGGCGGTAGGACGATTGTCATGATGCACACACAAATCTAGCAGGAACACAGAGATCCGACCGAGCACAGAGTTTAACACCGAAATTCAGGCATTAATCACTGCGTATTGATTGTGCTGATCGGTACAAGCTTTAAGGGATTCTGTCTCAGCTCACCTAAACCCACTTTATAGAAACAGCTGTCTCTTACAGTGAAATTACAGAGCGTTAAAGGATGTATTGATGATTGAGATATGTGACACGGTTGCTTATCTCCAAAACGAACTTGTAGACATTGTGCTTTCATGTCGGGCTGCTGGCTGTTTTCATTACAGCTGGCTATCAGCAGCCATCGCCTAATATACCCAGACAAGTTAGATTTGATTCATAGGCTGCTGAGCTCTATCTATTTTGCCACGGGCCTCTGTCATCCAATAGATATCAGGACTGAGTGGTGATATCAAACATCTTATAGTAGTTATAAATCATCTGAGGGGATTGAAATGTGCAGCGGTATGAGGATAGATATTTTACAACTGTGTGAATTGTGAACATGGTATATATCCAGGTGATTTAGAGGTCTTGCCTCTCTGGAAGTGGTCTGTTTTCATCCTATATGGGTTGTGTTGACTTATTATTTCCAATGTTGCTAGGACGCTCTCCAGTTCTCCCATGGCACCAGTTATTGCAGTGTGGCTTACGATCAGAGAAAACGTACCATAGTTCACATATGAAAGCATTGCGCTGAGTGTTTTGGAGGTTTTTCGGTAAATTAAAACAGGTTGAAATTGGTGCGTGGGGATGGAATGAAATATAGGAGACAGCTAAAACTCTCTTTCACATCCAGGTTGTATGAATAAAGACAAATCAGTCTTGTTTTGATCAGTGACAAAATAAAAGCGCGAGCTATGGAGGAAAGGAGTTGAAATGGAGGCTGCACTCAGTAACAGTGATAACATGCTAATGTTTAGCAGGTATCATCAGCAGTACTAAACACAAAGCACACCGACACTGCTGGGAATGTCATTAGTTTTGTAGGAAGTTTGTCAAAAAACAAAGCGTGAGATGAATTTAAAGTTTGTCCTGAGGATGGCACCGAATACAAAGTCAAGGGATCAGCAAAGTTATTGCAGTTCCTCTTGAGGTAGAGATGAATGTCTCTATCAGATTTCACGGCAATCCATCCAATAGTTGGTGAGATATATCAGTCTGCACCAAAGCGGACGCAAAAGCTTTCAACAGCAACACAGGCAACACATTTCTCATAAAAGCCGAGACATTTCTGAATAATGAAAACTCCATTTCTAAATCTCTGCCCTTCTGCTACCGAGTCATAATTCAAGTAAAAACGGATTCAAGGATAAGATTTAATAGGACTGCCAAACTAATATAACCCTCCTGTGATGTCTCTCACACCCTCAGAAAAGGTCGCAGTGCATTTTTCTTCTCTCTCAGGACGTCTGAGTCATCTCGACGGATCTGGTGGAGGGTCAGCTTGAAGCAGCCAGCATCGGCCTTCAGCTCACACTTTATTGACACTTCGGATGAGGAGCCTTTCTCGAATTAACTAAAGGCTTTTGGCTCATCTAAGAAATGGCAAACTATTTATTGGATGAGATTTTATGGTGCGGTACATCCTGTCTTTGTGCACATGGCGGTGCAGGATGGTTGAATGAGCATTTGGTGTGTTAGTTGCAAAGCCTGTTTTTCAAAAATTAATCTCAACAGCTGCAGCATTCAATATAAGTGTAATTGATCTAACACGAAGATTTTCTATCATCTGTTGTTGAATGTAATACATGCCTATTGATTCTAACTAATAAGCAGCACACAGTGTTGTAAACGACCTCGTTTCAGCTGCTCTGAACTAATGTGCAGCAGCTGAAGTCGTGTTTTTAGTGGCTCGGGATGACATGAATGACAGACTGATAAACTATTGAAGTGTTGCTGTTTTTTTGGGTTGTTGTTGTTGTTTTTTTTTAGATTGGCTGGCAAAATTGTATTTTTGAGTTCATTTCAAAGTGCGAGGACTGATTTTTGTGCAGAAACAACACCGACCGGGCCGTATATATTCTTGGCTTCGGCGGCCGTGGCAGCAGGCGAAGTAGGGTGTTCCTTTGTGATTCAACAGACGCTCAGAGGAGTGTGATGGGAGCAAAGCGGCTGGTCTGTTTCCGTGTCTTTCGCAAGAAATGTCAGCGGCTCTTGAGTGGAACGATGTCAGAATTGTGTCGAAGAGACGAATCGAGGCGATCCGTCTCGTTAGGCTCTCGTGCGCCTTGGTTCGAGGTGGACCTGCAAGATATTCTGGGTCAAGGAGGAGGAGAGGCACCGGAGAGGCAAGGCAGGTTGTGTTACAATTTTTCAGAGGAAGACTGTTCTTTTACATGCAAAAAAAATAAATAAATAAATAAAAAAAAATTAATATTTCAATAGAGGCTCTTTACTCCCTGAAAACCCGTAAGGTGGAAGAATATAAAGCATTATCACTACTATATTATCAAAATAGTTCTCCCCTTGGCACATCTTGCACGCAACAGTGCAAAGAATGTGCTACTCATTGCGCTTTCTCGCCTCTGCACACACCTGAGCTTCACAGCCTCGAGACACGGAGGGTGTGAAAACATCCTCGGGCTTTAAAAGGAGACTCGGACGGCTCTGTTCTGCCTTCTCACGACCGCTTCAAGGTTCAAATGAAATGGTGTTGGGAAAGGGGTCAGTCTGAAGGTCACCTCGGTGTTCCAGAGACAATAACACCGTAATGAGAATTTGGAAAGCAGCGAGTTGAGCGCTAGAATTAATCTATACTATCACAGTCGTGATTAAAGCAGTAATGTGCCTGTTTGGTGTTCGGGTGATGCTGATTAATACTCCGGAGCATTTCTCAGTGCAGCGGGAAAAGAAAATAAGTGTCGGAGGGAGGCGCGGCAATGGAAAGATGCTGAAAATCTCTAACGGGGAAGGTATTGTCCTACTTTTGTGATGCATTGATTTGACCACTGTCGTCTGTAAAGTACACAACTGACATTTTTTTCTGCTTGATTTGGCTCAGATCCACCAACAAATATTTAGTTTGCAGCTCGTCATGCCGAGCTTTAATGAAACTATCAGAGCGGTGCTGACATCGTTGATGGAGCCTGCCTCATAATTCATCTTTTTCAGTTGTGGTATTGCGAGGAGGCTCGTAGTTGTTTTGTGCAATTTCCCAACATTAGCAGTCTGATGAACTGTTGACCAACGTCAAAAGCCCCACTTATTATTATTTGGTACAGAGCAGCTCTCAAGAGGTTTAGCTAGTGTCTTTCAGCTCATTTGTTTTGGTTTTAAGCGTCACATTTTGTTCGTTGCGGTTCGCTCTCGGCTCTCTTATCGGGATTGCTTTTAGCCACAAAAGGCAGCTGTTTGGAGGGGGAAAAAAAAAATACTCTGATAATCTCTGGCAAACCTACTGCATGCTACCGCACCGCAGACTAGTTATATTCATAGTACCCTACTTTTGAAATAAATGCTTTCCAGTTCATCTCAATATAGGTTGCACTAACTTTAGACAGTCTAATGCAGATAACCAGCTTACGACTGGATGATTGTGAAACGTAACGGAAGAGTTTCAGGTGACGCTCACAAAAAGTCAGCTGTCACATATACGCAAGGTAGAAAATAAAATGTGGACAGTCACGGGGCTAATTCAGTTGTTTTTTTTACATTGCATTCTGGTTATTTGATAGATGCTTTTATTCTGAAATAGTTTAGTTTGAAAGGAATTTGCCTGATTTTTGGAAAGATGTGTTTGTGTTCGTCTCCGCCAACTAAAGCCGTAGAAACCAACCATCCATCTGTGATGAAAAGTGGTCTGATCAGGTGGAAGTTTTGAGACAGTTTCTTGCCAAAGTGGTCCTAAAATGTCCTGTGCTCTCAACGGCCGCTGAAAGCACTTCATTGCACAGGTGGCACAGCTGAGCAGAGTCATCTGGCGCTTTGAAATGACCAAACAGGCACTAAAGTTTCCTGAGTGCAAGAAAAATGTCATTTCACCCGGATTTGCATGTCGACTGGCTTTCCATCTGCAGGAGCCCAAACACCGTAGCGCTGCGATGACCTGCAGTTTAATTGAGGTTCAACCGGCACTCTCGGGAGTTAAACCCTCATCCCCATCTGGAGGAGTGGAGATTTCCCTCTGGGCCAGGTTGTGTTGGTTCACTTTGAGCTCCTCAGCACATGAGAAAGAGGACACTTAGCTGTTTGACTTGTTCTGGTTCTGCACTTCAACATCCAATCACACCTCAGAAGAGCGGAGAAAATCAAATGTCTGAACGACTCAACGCAGGTCGGGAAAAGGTCAAACCGGCCTATTTCTGGGCCCGCTATTGCCGCAGGAACACTGCCATCTTTAATTCATGGCCGTTGTCTGGGCTGTCGCCTCTGGCTGGCAGCTGAGTGACTGAGAGTGACCCGCCTGACTGGGAATTCTGAGAGAACTGTGTTTGGTTACCACTCTTCTGGATGTCAGGTGGCTTCACGTCAGGTCCTCGCTTCAGTCAAGGTCACCTCCAAGCACCCCGACTCCCCGCCTCAAGCTCCTCATAATGATTTATTTTAAGCATCTTTAGATTTATTCTCTGACGCATTACATTTGCCCGAAAGGAAAAGCTCTTCTTTGCACTTATTTGCTTTCAATATTTTGTTGTTGTTATTATTTATTTCTCTTAACACGTTTAATCTTTCCTTAATTCTCTTTATTAATGTTGTGTTCGACCCTACCGAAATGCAATCAAAAATAATGATAACATTTTCTTAAATAAGATGCTACAAATATTAGCTGATTAGCTCGAATAAGAGCAAACAGCTAGCCCAGCTCCGCCCAAAAGGTAACAAAATCAACCTACCAGCACCAATAATTATCACATATTAGCAGGTTATATCTTTTTCATTTAATTTTAAAACAACAATCTTACATTTTACAGGAGGTTATGTTTTTTTAGTGTTTTTTTTTTAACCCTTGGATAGAACCAGGAGAACTTGCTGCCAGCTGTAGTTTCAAACAAACAAACATGAAATTGGTGTCAAACTTCTCTCCTATCTCTGCAAGAAAGAGAAATAATATTTCCAAATATATTCTAAAACGGAAGCCTCAACAGAGGTATTCTAACACTTTTTGTGTGGTGTGGAAGTGAATTTTTCAAAACGTCATTCACTGTAGAAAAACGGTTTTCTCGTGAAATATAAAATGTCTTATTTAAACAACTATTATAACAGAGTCCTGTCATGTTCAGACACAAATTGCGTGCCGGATGTATAAAAATGTCATCATGATGATAAGCCAAATGGAGCTCGGTTGCTGACGAGTGACTTGCAGCTTTGGACAAGAACAGACTTGCTGGAGCAGAGAAAAGCTCGGAGCCATCTTTAATTTTAGCAGGAGAGCGCCTTAATGACACAAGCTGTTTAAATCTGCGGACATGGTGTCAAGCTGACGCTAATTTGCTTGCAGGTGATGTTCCTTTTCTGCTGTCCCTGCTCCAGCCGCGCTCGCTTTTCAATTCACTTGCACTTTTATTGCCGCTGTCGCCCGCTGCACTGTCCTGAAATGGCTTTTTTGGCTGACAGTACAGGTGTGTGTGATTAAAAAAAAAAAAAAAAAGTAAGTCGGGCGTCCTTGCTCGCAGCTCGTGTTTATTATAAAAGATACGTCGGTGGCCCCCAGAGAGTGAATGAAATATGTCCTTAACGGCAGCAGGCTCTGGGTGTGGCTGTCCTCGCTGCCAGATTCCCAGCGTCCTCCTTGGCCCCTCAGACATCACAGATGGTATCCCGGCGTTGGCCAACCACCTGTGAGGGAAAGTGAACGATCAAGTCTCTGACTTCTTGTTCAGCCTTGGGTTTTTTGCCTCATCGGGACATATTTAATGTTCCGTGCAAGGTCAGCCAATCACGTTGGAGACGGTCTGAAGCAGATCCTTCAGACATAAATCTGCCCTGAGAAGAATAATGAACGGTTTGATTATGCACAGGTGGAGATTAACTGTCAGATTAATATGGTTGTATAATTTTTTATTAATAAGACACACTTAGTCAATCTCGTGTGACTGCTTCTCTTTAAATTACCTTAAGTGTGCTTTTGCCTCCTCTCTGATTTCACGGCCCCCGAGGCGGGAAACTGTTATGTCCCTGACACGGTGTGAGATTTCAGCTGAAGGTTAACAGTTTTTGGGTGTCACACATGTTGCTGCTCCTTGCTACTTATACAGTGGGTGTCCTTTCTGCCCTCAATACCAGTTAGATGTAATAAAGCAGGCGGGGGGTGGGGGTGGGGGTGGGGGCATCATGGGAAAGTGTTTCTGTGCTGTGTGTAGAGGCCCTGGAGAGATTTGGGCTGCAGGTAATTGATCCAGGATCCCATTTCTAGAAGTGTTTTCGGTCTCCACGGTATGTTTCATTTCATTTGCAAACACAGAGTGGGTTGCACTTCTGTCTAGCTCCTGTTTAACCATCTCCTGAGAACAGAGGCCAGTAACTACCATGATATCTTGTTAAAAAACAGTGAACTGACTCACCGCATCCTCTGACCTTCAGGATTGTCCCTGCATACCGAATTTGTAAATTAGGTCACAGCATCTATTTTGGGAGGGGAAGCTACTGCACATTTAGAGCACCTGTAGTTAGCGCTCATCTCCTGCTGCTGGTAACAATTACTTTCACTATCAATTAATCTGACGATCGCTTTTATCGTCTGTTCATTCTGAAGTGATACAATTTAGAGGTATTCGGTTTACAAAGATATAAACCAGGAATAAAAAGCAGTCTATCCTCCAATTTGGAAACAGGACATTTATATTTATGTCATTTTTACTGAATGAAAGACTGAAACAGCTAATTGCATATCTAAAACTACAGCAGTTAGCCAATAAATTAATTAGTCAGTTGACGTGAAAATAAGTAGCAACCGTTCTGATAATCATTTAAGTAATTTGTGAACAAAATTGGCTCCTTAAATCTGACTATTCGTTTTCAAATTTTCATGACTTCTGAGAACTTATGATTAAAATGTATTACTATTTCCTCATGTTTTATAGACCACTGATTACATGTCTGATTGAGAGAAAACTGAAGGGGAAAAAAATAATCAGAGTATGTTTAGTAACAACTACTAACAACTAATTATCATGATCAACTAATGGAATAAACAACTTACCATTTCAGCAGGCAGTGAAACAACAAATAAGAGACATTTGAAGAGCAATGTTCAAATTTGACCATTTTTACTGGATTGCTTCACGTTTGTTTACACAAGAAATAAATATTGGATTAAAAAGAAAAAGATTTCAGTTGGAAGAAAAGTCAAAAATCAACTATGAAGCACACAAATCATCTGTCAATCCTCTCAATCCCTTTGAAACTGTTGCCAGACTTGACTCGCCGTGTGTTTTCCCATTGATGAGCTCCTGTAATTGATCTGTGACAAGGTTGACATGGCAACAGAGCCTCAGCACTCAATAAAGAGTATTGAACTTTTTTTTTTTTTGAAAGGTCATTTTGTTTGTGAAATTATCTTGTACGCCTTGAATTAAATAAGACAATGTGGCTATTTTTTTCTCAGGATGCTTCATTAAGATTGAGCCTGGACACCTTTTCTTTTTTTCTTTTCTTTTTTTTTTAACAGCTTTCTTCTTCAGCCAGTTTTTTTTTTTTTTTTTTTGTGTCCCGCCTGAGGTAATCAGCAGCATCCACTGTGATTGCATTTTAATTAAAAGGCGCCATTTTAATCATCTCTGGCATGGTGTCGGAGAAAGGGGAAGCGCTGCGTTATCAATCCTACGTCCCTGCCCATCAAACACACACACACGCGCACTCACGCACACATGCGCACACACACATAATGTCGGACTAACTATGCTTGGCTGGATGCGTCATTAGTTGAAAGTCGTAATTAATATTGAGAGCTGACAAGGCCTCCCAGAGAACCCAATGAATTAAACAGGGAAGTGATGAGGAGGTAAAGTTGAATGGACTGACACTAATTGCACCAGCGCTGAGAAGATGCATGGTCAAGACGGATTACGTGACTCCTCAGACTGCTCTACATAAGTTTGGTCTTATATTTTTGTATTCTATAAAGTCTCGGCTAGTTAGAAGCAGTTATGTTATAATTAAGGCTGCGTATATCAACAAATAATCAGTTGATTGGGTGGTTGGTACGATTTTCAAATAATCTTGAAAAATTCAAAATTTTTTACAGTCTGATTTTCATAAAGCCCAAAGAGACACTACAAGATGCTTTGCTTTGGCCAACCCAGTTCAAAACACTAATATATTCAGTTTACTGACAGTAAATCACTATGTATGACTACTTCAGTTTTATAGAGAATAAACAAATCCTCACAATTTAGAAGCTCGGACCGGTTAATTTTGCCCGAAAAAGAGACTTGAATTAATCATCAATTAGCCAGAGTTTCTGATTAATTTTCTGTTGATTGACTAATCAAGTAACTGTCTAATTATTTCAACCCTAATTAAAATTTTTGTCACAGGAAAGTCAAATAACTAAGTCAGAAGTAGGGGCGGCTCAATCATCTTTCCTCCCAGTCCCCACCCACCTTCTTTTGTACCGAATATTTGCCTATAATGAGTTGTTATTATATTTTTGCTTGTTTTATCCCAGGTAATTCAGATGCGTACCGCGTACATACACCACAGTCCACTTTATAAATGTATTTTTTGGGCCATATTTTTGGGCACCACAACAAGGTGACATATTACTACCTCATGCATATTACTTTAGCCATGTATCTTACATGGCTAACGTTTTTGCAGACAGTTTTATATTTACACATTCATACGACACAAGGGATCATTCATTTGGAGTCCTTTTTCTGGCCACTTTTGTCGAACAATTTCTCATCTTTTAGCTCGGTTTTTGGTCTCCACTGGCTCCTGATGGAAATATCTGTCTCTTTATCTGCCAAATGCTCCGCTATGTTCACCAGCTGGTGTCTAACTGTGTCTGTCTGCTCTTTGGTGCTGGACAGGGAGCTGTCTTTTGTGGCTGGAAACAACACTGATGAGGGCAGTGAAATGGAGCCAAAAACAGTGAAGTTGCAAGCTGTAAAATCAAACATAAAAATATAGAGCTGAGGGGAACTACAGAGTTTAGGGCAGCTTTGTTGGCTTCAGAAAGTGCAGTTTGCAAGTGTTTTCTTTTAATGGTTCCCTGTAATAGAAATAAGCCGGGTTATTGTCGTTACTTGCAAATGTAACCCAAAAAAAGACACAACATAATATATTGGTGGATAGGTATGAGGTGCTTCAGCCCATAATCTGTATATTAAATTGATGGATATACTAGCAGACTAATGTTCAGGTACAATGAGTTTGAAAAGCCACTAATGGTCTTGGTTTTGGAGCAGTAAGTTGCTTCTCTTGAGTTCAGGACATTCTGCCTTTCATTTTCGTCCCAGAGAGCTGAGCGACCTTACAGCTGTGTGATGATGCCTCTCTCCACCTCATTAAATGGCCATTTTGCTGACATATTGACGCCATTACCTCTAAAAGGCGTAATTTCATGAAATGTGCTCTCAACGCCTAAACAAAAATGGCTGCACATCGTGTCTGCAGGATGAGGTTCCCACGCAGTTTGGCTTCGAGAGAGGAACAGAGCACGGTAATGATGTTAATGTCAAACCTGGGAAGAAGAAACTCAAGCAAACTTTGAACAAGTGATGCCTGAAAAAGTTCCTCTCTCATCCCGACCTGTCCTGATTATCTGTCCTTTCTGTGCCAATTGATTAGCAGACTTCCCGTGCCTATCTCTTCTCATTATCAAAGAAGGCCTCCCCTCCCACTCAGCCTGTTCTTCATTCACGGTCACGAGCTGCTCATCGCTGTCCATCGAGGCCACCGGGCCAAGAGGGTGCATCCAATTCCGTCACTCTGCCTGATGAGCAGAGAGGGCGAAATAACAAAGATAAAAGACTTCAGACTTGGCCTACTTGTTTGCAGATTTTCTCTGTTACCGACCCTGCAAACGGCATAAACTCAATAGTATGAGCTGAATCTCATTTTCTCGGCTGAAGGTCTGTATTATTGTTACAGCTCCCTTCAATGCTGAATGTGTGATCACATTCGGCCTACAAGACAGAAAAAAAACCAAAAAAACCTAGCACTTTAAGAGGAGTTTTTATTGTGCAGACTATTTTGTTCTCGAAGCCGTCTTTTCCTGGAAATGTGTAAATATGGAGGATCACCTGTGCGGATCGGCGAGCAGAAGAATCCGTCCTCCTCCGTTCGTTGCAACTCCCACGTGCGAGATGTGAACACGGGGAACAGCTACTCGTAATGCTCCCGCCATCTGTTCATTTATTAGTCTGGAACACCCATTCTTAGTCCAAGCGTTAAAGTTAATTAATATTCATACAACATTCATATATGGAAACGTTGCCCATGGAGTTGGGGTATTAGTGTCAGAGACAGGATAGGTCAGGTCACACTAATTGATGATTGATGGCTCTGCCATTAGCAGCGAGGCCCTCGGCCAGAGTTAATGTAGTACTAAGCTGTACTATTATAGAGCAGTCGCATATTTAGAAATTGCGACATTTGACTAATTTTGTGCCGCATTTTCTTCTTTTTCCCCCCCCACGCAGGTTGACCCCTTTGTTGAACTGTGTTTTACGTTTTTCCCCCCTCTCTGTTTCACCTTCTCTGACCTCCAGGTTGTCTGTTTGAAGACGAGCTCTGTGCATCATACGAGTTCTGCGTCAATGGTAAGTGCACCCGCACCCCCTCATTACACTCAGTGTTTTCTCAGTCCCATATCAAGTCTTAAAAGAAAATATTATTGGAATATGAATATTAAATTTTTTTAATATCCTTACAAATGAGTATCAAGACCTCAAATCTATTGTCTAAATGCCTTTAAAATGCTACCGCCGTTACATTTCTTGTGTTACATAATCAAAGAATACGAGGGGATGTGGCTGCAGAAAAGATCGCGCACGATGTTCTTTTTTTGGGAAAGAATTGATAGCAATACAATAAATGTCAAAACATAACGATGAACTAGATGTTCAAACGGTGAACAAGTATTGCCTCGTGAACAAGCAGGAAAACTTAGCTCAGAAAACATTAGCTATCATTTTTCAGAGCAAGTATGCCGATAGCTGTTTAGCTGTGGTAGAGAACATTACAAGGAATGTGGCCGACTAGTTATGACACATAAACCGTGTATACTGATGGACGCAGCAAAAATGTGTCTGTGACCCTCAGTTTGTACTGCATTTTCAGGTTCTTCCTCGTAGGCTTCGATTTCTTATTTTCCGGTTCATCATCATAAAATGATTTATGAACGTACTTTGTGTTAAACTCAGATCGGAATTCCTTTTTCTTCAAAAATTTTGTTTCAAATGATGGGATTAAATTTTGTAAATGCAACGTCTTAAAAAATAAAATAAATTAAAAAAAAATCTAAATTCAACATCCTTGAGCCTGCAGGTAAAATCCTATGTTATTTTCAATAATTCAGGGGATTTATATATATAGATACTGACTGATGGGTTTGCTCACCGCACATATGAGTCACGCTTAACAAAAAGCATTACAACAAATAACAGCCAGGCTGCAACGGTCTGAATTTACAACGCAAGCACACACAGTAGCTGTCGCTTCTCATTCATCTAACAACTAGGTTTTATTGTCAATACCAACAGGATGTTTTCCCCTTCATACGCCGAGGTTTCCCTCTAACCACGGCCTCATCTACAAGCCACCTTGTCATGGAAGATGGATGTGTCTGTCTCGGGGGTTGCCGTGACAACGTGTCACCTGATGAACAGGGGGGTTGTAAACGTCGGGCCTTTTCACAGTGTGTCATTCAGTTGAATCACACAGTGGGTTGTAACTTTGAAGGGGGGGGATTGATAGCGTGTCGATCTCCAGCATCATCTTCACGACAGAGCCGACGTGAAAGGTTAATGAATTCTTACATCGCGTGGCGGCAACGGCTCGGCATAAAGTCGTACGTGTGCAGAGAGGTTCTGCATCTGCATGTTAGTTTTTGCCCTCACGTCGATAGTGAGTTAATGCCTCGGCTTTGAGGTTGTTTGTTTGTTTGCCGACTTCATTTACTTGCGCATATTCATGTTCAAATCAGTTTCACAAAAATGAGAGCCAGCGAGGGGAAACTATTACACGCTGACAGACAACAGGATTACGTGCAAACCATAATGTGACCTATAGGAGACAGTGCAGAGGACAAGCACTGAAATATTATGTTCATAAGACGACGAGGATGAGAATGACCTAAAATAACATCAAATTTGGAGCTTTGTTTATAACTCTGTCTACCGGCCTTAAAGCTTTTTATGTGCAGACATTATGACATTTATTACTCTGTGACTGTAGAACATAATAACTAAAAAAAAAAAAAACTATACGTAGTACAAACTTCATACCTCACATTTAATCCTATTAGATTTTGGAGCACCTTCCTGCATAAAATTGCATATTATTGAGGGAACGCTGATTCCCCAGAAATTGCTTTAACTGTGAAACCCTTTAGGCTAAGAAGCTCAAAATGATACCAGATATTTAGCATGCAAAGCTAATTACTTGCTGATTAATGACTTAATATAATAATTAAGGAGGAAACTGATTCTTTCCAATGAACTCATACATAGCCTCGGCATTATACTTCCAACGTAACAACTATACACAATGTCTGGACAGTTTGATTAATGATGACAAACTACAAGTGTTGTGAGCATGCTGTCGGTGGTATTTTATCACAGAGATCATGGTGGGACATAAGTCCTTTTGTTTAAGATATCAGTTTTATTGTTTTAATACTGTAGTCATTCATCAAGACTGCAGATAATCCTTGTTTTCATTCATCAACGGATTATTTTCCTGGAAAAATCTGAAAATATACAACGTAAATGTCACTTACAATTACCCAGAACTTTTCCAAGCAAATGTGACCTTTACTAATTGCTGGTTACATCAAAACAACAGTCAAAACTAGTGTTGGATCAATTTTCTGTCCACCAACTCAATCAATTCATCGACCAGTGGTTTTACATACAGAGAGAGAAAAAAAAAGGAATGACTGAAGGCAGTAAAATCAATAATAATGGATGGAACAGCCATATTTCCAAGGAAAAGAGATGGGTCATGAAGGAATGGTTTAGCATTTTGGGAAATATAAAATTTCATCTATTTCTTGGCAAAAAAAAAAAAAACACTTAAACATGAATCAACTATATGAACTATAGCACTGAGATGCATTTTAAGGTGGTGGAATATATAATAGTGACGGGCAGTGGGTAGTCTTCAGATTTGCGGCATATTAGAGAAGCAAATTTGGAGACCTCCTCCCTTATTTCCATATTAACCCAGTTTCGGAGGAAACAGGGAGGAGAAGGCAGCGCAGAGAAGTATAAAACACGGACTTTAATCACACGGCCTGCTTTGGTACAGAGGGGAGCCTAATAGAAGGAAATTGCTGACACCTCAACAGAAAAATACCCAGAGGCAGACAACAGGGTCGTAATTGGTGTGGATACATTAGACTGTCACGCAAGGATATGACGGGAGATGATCATTTGTTCTGAGATTTGTCTCTTTTCCTCCCATCTTTTCTTCTTCAGCTTCTCTTTTTTTTTTTTTTTTGCCATGCCCACACCATCCCTCTTACGCTGTAAATGTAATTACAGGCTCACTAAAGGCAAATATATACAGTCTACTGTTAGATTAATGCTGTACCTAACATGCAAGCGATGAGATGTTATTTGGTTGCTTCATAACCCTCTGCGCACTCGCAGTCTCCGCTCTGTCACTCTCCATTGAACTCCTGATGATCAGCAGCCACTGCACAGACAGATGATGAGTGGGAGTAACTAGGTCTGCCACTTCGACTCTTCCGCAGGTCCCCGAAGGAGTAACCTGGTTTATTCTGGGCGGGACCAACCACTCTCGTTTTCACCCGGGCTGTTGCCATGCAGGGTGGCTGAGGGCAGGGAAGGCGCAGCTCCTCCCCTCCGTATCGGTTTTACACAGTGCGTTGTGTTCGACGACCATTCGCGAGATGCTTTGATGTTCACGAGTTGTTATTTAACAGCACTGAGTCAGATTGATTTAATGAGGCTTTTTAAAAAAAAAAAAAAAAGTATTATTATTTTTAAAACCACTGATCAACAGAAAAAGACACTCTCTATTCAAAGTGACCTGAATTAATTAATACACCGCACGCTCGCCAAAAGTTTTCATCGATTTTAATAGGAGGCGCATAAATCACGACGTGATCTCACAGAAATCTGTGAAATAACCACAGCATTGTTTTGCAAGAATAACTGTTGACCGGCCTTTATCTGCTATCTGCTAGAGGAAGCTAATGCTGACATTTCAACTGTGTGAGTTGGTTGAAATTTCCGTACACAATTCACATTTATATTTTACTTATGGAAAAGAAAAAAAAAAAAACGGCAAAAGAGTGACACATTTCAGCTGTATACACAAAATATAAGACTAAAGCTAGCATTAGCTTAGCATCGTCACTACCTAATGTAGAAAACATAGCCCTACTGTTGCAGCACGTCCAATGATTAAAATATATTTTGTTCTAACATAACCCTCAGATGATTCAAATGCGTTACAGTGATTATATTTAAAACTTTAGGGTGTTTTTTTGTTGTTGTTGTTGTTGTTTTTTTTAGTTTTTAAACAGCATGCTTTTACATTTATAAGAATAAAGGATTTGAGGTTGCGGAAAAAGTAGGCTACTGCATTTGGCAAACTTCCTTAAACCGAGTAAGGAACAGAAAAGCTGCTAATGTCACCTTGGATTCTTCAATCCTGAACAAATACAGTATAATTTCATAATCCCTCACAATGATATGTCGAGCTAATGACTTTCTTTTCTTTGGAAATCATGCTCACATTGTGGCTATCTGGACATGCAAATGATTGCAGCGGACATTAGAACAGACGGGTACATGTTTGTCAGTTTGGTCTTTTATTTTGGATTATTTAGGGCTTAACAAAACACCACCCTTAAACTCAGTAGATGGACAACGTTGCTATGTGGAAAAAAAAATCCAAGCTTCAGTTACTTGGTTTACTTGCTATAATTGAACAACCCCTTTTAGGGGAGAGGTAAGAGGACAAGATGGGAGATCATGTAGGATAAAAGCGCTGAGCGTATAACAGTTACTGGGATGAAATCTACTTTCATTTAATATTTGACGTTAAAGGAAGTGAATATTTCATAGGTTTAAACAGCAGCTGATTGCATAAGTAGTATATTTTGGGAAGAAGTACCTTCGATATATTCTAGATGTTATTGCGTCATTGATTAACAATTACTGTCCTCCTCCGTACGCTGTTCGAGCTTCTGGCGCTGGGTGTCATTTCTGATGCAACCTCTTCTAACCTTTACGCTCATCTTCAGGGGAAACACTTTTCTAAAGCTTCTTCTTAAAGGATACGTGATTACCTGGAAATGCATTTTAATTTGATGCAGCTCTCCAGTGTCTGTGGCTTATTGGTGTGATAAGCTGAGCTAAAGTACAGCGGATAAGTGCTACATGTTTCCCTCGGGGCACCGGTTGGCTCCTATTAAACACTTAACCGACAGTGTTGTATCGATTGGCGGTTATCCTGCCCCCACTTTGGCCAATATTGTCTGAATGGTCCGCGTGTATTTTAGATTTAAACGATTTCGGCGATGCTTCTATTGATCAGCGCTCGCAACGAGCGCAACTGCAGCATAAACACTTTAAGTAACCGCTGCCAAAAATCCAAATATCAAACGATCTCCATGGGCGGAGAAAGAGCGCCAACGCTGAAGATGCAAAACCATGAATAATCGAACAAGTGCTGAGTAAAGGACGGGTTAAGTATAAGGAATAAAAGATGCAACAAAGGGTTTTAATAAAAAAAAAAAGCCACATGCTCTTTAAGGGGAGGGAAAGGGATATGTAAAAATAAAAATGTAATAATAGCGCTGATTTATGCTCACAGCCACATTCAATAGGCAGCATGTTTTGATGTAGCTCCGAGAGTCTGCTTTATCTTTATTCATTTCTGTATTTACATGTGCTTTGCAGTGCATGCATAAATATAATTATCACTTCAAAGGCTGTCACATAAAAAGCCCAGAATAACCTGTAAAAACTTCATTCATCACATCCTGATCACTTTAGCTTTTGTTCCCATACCTTTTCTTTATTAGCGGCCTACATCTGGCCGGTCTCGGTGCATTGATTTGAGCCTATTCATTTTCATGACATGAGTTGCACAGCTAATACACCTGTTCCAATATGTCTTAATTTGTCTCCCGGGTCCGTCTGCCTCTCTTCCAACAGTCTTTTAGAAATGCTTTGCTGACTGTCAGCTTTAGTGTTTGCTCCTGTTATCCCGGAGCATTAGCTTTCACAGTTTAAATAGCTGTAGCGGCAGCCGGGTGTCGCTCTGTCTGTCACAGTGGGTGGGGAGACGGAGTCTGGATTTACAGCTCTTCACCTTTTTTTGGCTAATAATCTTCTTTATTCCTGTCAACATGCTGCTTATCCAGACATAGCTCCTTTTTTTTTTTTTTTTTTTTTTTGAGAATGTCACTGATTTACGTTGTTGTATGTTTAAGGATTGATTCATTGATTGACTCTGTGGCCTGTTTTATGCATTATGGATCACATTGATCAAGGTTTATTTGCATTGCAGTTGCCTCCTGCTCGTCACATTGCCACCATTTGGCACAAATTGATCTAATGTGAGCTTGATATTTCCCCAAGCCAGACAGGTGATCATTACAAAATCACTGTGTTCCTCTGTTAATAGACTTTGCTTCACTCCTAGATCAACCCTCGTGATTGAAAGCACTCATTGTAAGTCGCTTTGGATAAAAGCGTCAGCTAAATGAAATGTAATGTCATGTAGATCGCACTGATGCTGACATATTTAGGGACACTCTCTCTGCTATTTGATTTCCCTGCATTTCCGTGTGTTATTTATTTTTTTTAAAGCTTTGGACAACCCTCCATCCAGCCAACACATGCTGCTCTCCTCCAGGCCCGGAATTAAAATGTTGTTTTTTTAGATGTCAAAAATAGGGGAAAATAGTCTGTTTCCCCTGCAAGCTGTCAACTACAATGAACGACCGTTGCTTGTTTTGATCGTCTCGGTGTTGTGAATACACGCAATAAAGTGACAGAACAGCTTCGTGAATAATTGTGCGTGTGGCTCCGAATGGCTCAGCATCACCTCCATAAATCAGTCAACTGTTTCATTCGGCAAACAAGAATTTCTTTGTCGTGAAATAACTGACTTTTATATTTAATGCACTAAATCCCCGCTGTGTGTCTGAGTACCTGGGAATGTCCCTGACAACAAAGAAGGGAAGTAACATGTGCCGTTACCATGGGAACCAATGAGGTACGCAGCGCATCAAACATTTAACAGTGTCCCGTCACTTGTTATGTCACCAGCCTCCCATTATGTCTTACATAATGTGTTGTTAGTGTACAACTGGGGAAAAGACATCGCGCCAGAAGTCCAACTCACTTATTTCGTGAACACATCAAGCGTGTCAGCAGGGAAAATATCTTTAGAAACGAGGGATTGTTGGCGAAGAGGATCGAGACGGTTGACGTCTTTTGTCTGTGATGATCTGCGCGTCTGTAGGTGGGAAGTTTTCTTCTGCGCTGTTTGAGATCTCAAAATAACTCCCGAGCGTTGCACTGTGCTGTCTATGCTAATTCACCACCTCCCACAAGCTTATTCCTGTACAAAGCTGTCATTTAACACGTCACAGGCAGAAGAGGAAGTCAGTACAACCTCGTTTAGTCTAAAACTTCAATTTAGACTCGTCAGACATAATTTTATCATAGTAATTATCAGTCACTTAATTTGACAATGAATGTAATTCACTTTTTTGAGTTGAAGGTGACAAAGTAGGCTGAGAAATGCTTCACTTTCAGTGCAAAGATGCCACATCACGTGTATGATTGATGGATATGATTGATCATTAAATATTTTGATTTTTTTTTTTTTTTTTTTTTTTTTAAAAGCCCAGACAGAAACATTGCAGCGTGTGGTGGACATGAGGTTTTGTGTATTCTGTGGTTCCTGACGTGTCAGTGAGCCTCAGTCGTACCATTGATGTTTACTGTTATTGTCGGACAACTTGAATTAATTAATGGGAAGCTGCGGTGCACGACCAAGTGTTGATGCGCATCATTTGATCCCATCTAATGACAGTGGCATCGCTTACGCACGCGCACACACACACACACACACACACACACACACACACACACACACACACACACACACACACACACACACACACACACACACACACACACACACACAGAGGAAACAACGCAGATTGAATCTGCAGGATTTCTTTTTGTCTTTTTAGCCAATAAGATGCATGGATTTATCTCCACAGCTGAGAGAAGGTGACAACACAGGTCATTTATATTCCAGGCTTCGCATCTACACACTGCTGTCTGACCCGCAGAGCCTCCCCATCCTTCAGAGGTCTAGACCAGCCATTGAATTATGGGGTTGATAGGGACTCCGTGGCGTGGGTTGCCTAGCAACCTCTTATCGAGAGAGGCGGCAGGACCGTTGATAGGGAGATTAACGGGGTCCCTGATAAAGGCTTTCCTGCCCTGAACGGCTGCTTATCGTGGTGCTGTCACAGGAAAAATATCAGGTATTACCCCCCAAAACAGGAAATCAGAGGTACCAAACTCTGCAGGTGCCGCACACGTATGACAAAATATGCCCTCGTGTACCTGTCGTCACCAGTTTCCTTTCTTTTCCTGCCTGCAGATGGAGTGTTTGGAAGGTGCCAGGAGTTGGCCGGTGCAGACCTGTACACATACGATATTTCTTCCTCTGCTCTGCAGCGCCTCAGGATCCTCCTCCAGAAACTGGCTCACAGAGGTACAAACTGCCTGTCCGTCTCTGTCCGAGTTTACTTTCTTTTGTTCAGCATCAATCACGTACAGTACGGGCCTTACATCAAATGCTTGTCAACTGCCATTGTGTGAAGCAAGCCAAATAAGCCAAGCTGTCTCTTTGGCTAGCTGAGCGCACCACCACAGGGCCAGAACAGGTCACTGTGCTCATATCGGGCCATTGTTTTGCGTCTAACTCCAGCAGCCAGTCTAATAGACTTGTGGTGCTGGTTGGAATTTTAGAGCTAATTTTGTGGATGAGTAACTGTGAGGTGTGCAATCTAATCACATCAGACAGCCTCCCCTATTCAATCAATGTGCTTGTTAGAGCAGGTTACATCTTTCAGGCGGATTAAATATCTAAAAAAAATATTCTTATAAAATGTATTCATAACAGAAATAACTGTACAGCTCATGAAGAATAAAGTTGCAGGGGGAAATCAAGAGTTATTGTTTTCCCAACCTGGAGTCATGCTGGGTTTCCTTTGGCTCACACATATTTTAAGAGTCTCATCAGTGCGTCTCATCTGTTTTGAAATTTAAATACGGCAGATTTGATATTCATGTCTTGTACTTGTTGTGGAGAACAGTCTCCTCTTGCTGATGGTTGTTACAGTGTGAACAACAGCTAGAAATGACTGCAGCCTCCAGGCAGTCTGCTGCACACATGAAATGAGACGCCACCAAGTCAAGAAAAAAAATGACTTGAATTTTGTGTATGCTGGAAAAAAAAATTAATTTTATTTTTCCTGAGTATGTTTCCTGGAACCAAATATGTTATTTGGTACTAATTAAAGGTAAAAAAAAAAAAAATGTAGACAAACAGAGAATGTACATTTCTAACTAGTCACATCCAATTAATTGGTTGAAAAGCAAAAATATAAAACATGTACATACATCTATACACAGTTCATTATAGTTACCAATGAAATACAAATTGTGATTATCTTCTACATATTTTCTCCACACATTTATAAGGCTGCAAGTGCAGTTATGACCCACCAGGGGGCAGTAGACACCTTTAACACAGACCGTGACCACAAACATCCGCCCTCCGAACATAATTGGCTTTGCAGGCCACTCGGAGCTTAATATCTTTTAACAGGCGTGAACTAGTGTTGAAAATCATTAAGAGTAAACAGTCGGCCAGAGGAAACATGAAAAAAAAAAATAGAAAGAGGGGGGAAAAAAAAAAAATTCAGTGATGAATATTAAGCCAGGCGAGACCACACATTTATTCTAATTACTGCTCAGAAATAAACAAATGAGAGTGAGGAGGATGAGAAGATATCTGGTGTGTAATTTTTTTTTTTTCTGCTTCGTTTTAAGAGGTGTTTAATTCTTTAGGTGCTTTTCATTATGAGACTCGTTCCCTGACCTTGTGCTTTGAGACAGCCGCTCACAGACGCCACAAACATGACATCATCACTTTGAAACATTTTCCCCTCCTCTGTCTTGTAGAATCACATCCAGACACAGAGCATTATCTCCGGATGAGTCCACAATGCACCGTTAATGCTCGGTGGCACGTTATTCTTATCTGCTCAACAGCTATTGAAGTGTCATCTTTGAGACGTGGGGGACCTTCTTTCTTCTTTTTTTTCTGCCCAGACGGGGCTATAGAGACCATTGTACTGTAACCTAAATTGAAGAGATGAAGGAGAGAAATAAAACGGGGAGAAACATCAATGGAATCGATTTACAGTCCTCTTTATCTTGCATCAGAGCAGGTAGAAATCACACAATCTCTGCTCGCTGAACAACACCAATGTCATTCAGATCAATAGAAATTGACCCTTGTACAAAAGGGCTCGGGTTGTCTGGATGTGTCCCCATTGGCCGAGCTCGGTGTCTGGTATTACATTTTCAGCACAATATACCTTTTGAATGCAAGGCACTGTCATCCAACTGCAAATGACTTTTATATTACCCAGCCAAGCAACTTTATATTCACTGTGCGCAGCCACAGTGTGTCTACACATCTCATAGCCAGGCGGCTGTCATATTGAGTTGGAATCATTACGGCTCTGCTAAATATGTGAGTTTGTGCAGCCTGGGATTGTATGAATATATACACACACAGTAACTGCAGTGGTTTGAATTTGAAGTACAATATATTAAAATGATGGAGTATTTAATTGGACATTCTTTAAGCCTCTCCCCGAAAGCAGCAATTGTCCAATCATACCTTAGCAACTGTAACTAGGTGCAGGAAGTCTGTCAGTCTCTGGGTTCTCCCAACTCATAGTGACATCACCCATCAGTTTGTGAACTGAGGTTTTGACGTCTGGCATTTTGGACGTCAACATCTTGTTGTTTTTTTGCCGCCGGAAGGGAACATATTTGGAGGAGTGGACGGAGGACACTAAATATGTCAATCAAACCAGGCACGCCACCAAACATACCTCACATTTAAGCTAATATCTCATTTATGATTGTATTATTTTCAGGAGGAGCACCAGAACACTGATCAGAAGGAGTGAACTGAGCAAATGACAGCGTAACGATTAGTAGAAAAAGATCTGTTAGTTTGTATTTCATGAGAAGTTGTGGCTTTTTTTAATGGGAGTCTATCGGAGCCGGTGTGTTTTTTTTGGAGCGAGTCCCTAGTGGCCCTCAGTGCTATTGTACTTTAACACACTTCTGCATTGGCTCCACCGTTTGGACCCAGAGGCTACATTAATTTTTACATACAGTCTGTGGTTTTATCCTTGCTTAAGTGCTGTTCCTGGGTAGTAGATATGATATTCTGCATTTAAGGAGTTACGAGGAGGGTTACGCTTTTTACCCTCTACAAGAACTAAGAACAGAAATACAAAACCGGGAGGAATGAGTTTTAAAATATCTTTATCTCCGTTAATGTAAGTCTCAAATGTTAGCTTTCCTGGCCAGTTATGCAAAGGCTATGCATCTCCGCCCAGTTTAGTTCACCCTGTCTTATTTTTCCAGTGTTGCTTTTTTTCTTGATTCTGTTTTGTTTTACATCCTGGCATTGTGTTTTTCCCGCCCGTTTTTGCACTCACCTGCGTCTTGCTTCCTCGTCAGCACTAAATGTATTTAGTTCTCCCTCCTCCTCAGTTCTTTGTCAGTCTGTCGTGTCTGTTTCCATTCCCCGGCTGTCAACTTCTTGTTGTTGATCTTCATCAGTAGCTTGAATTTTCTGGAAGTAATTTTGTATTTCACCCACATCTGTTTGTTTGGGTTTATTTTGTTTAGTTTTTTTTTTTTGGTTCGATTTTAGAGAGTTCGGCTCGCTTTTTGTTGTTTCTGATCCTGTCAGAGTACCGGTTTTGTGGTAAATCAACCTTTACTTTTTTAAACCTCACTCCGTGTCTTGCGTCCTGCCCCTCTCCCCCCTCCCCCCGCCCAAAAAAGCGTAACATTTACAACACTGACAACACTTAATTATTCTGCGGTTTTTTTTTTTTTAAACTAGTTTGTCACAGCTTTCAGCTTCTGGTCAATACTTATGCTGTCAAGCTCCGTACGCTCAACATCAGAAGGAATCATGTCAGCGTGTAACTGCGGTAGAGTTGATGGACGATGTTAAACTACTGTAACCTGCAGTCGATTGACCTCTCGACCCTGCGCGGAGCAGCAGATACTCTCACAGTACAGGCAAGTCAAGTAAGATGATGAATTGTGACATTTGCATTAGCTCCATTGACAGGAGTCGTCAGTGAGGGAGAATCAGTGACCATAAACTGACATCATCTGCCTCCAGTGCTACCGAGACGACGTGTTACTCTTCGTTCTACTTTGCTTCCTGCGCAAATACGCTTTCTTTGACAGACAAGTAACAAAACCCATTGTTGTTTTTCCTCATGTGCTGCTCTGTCTGTTCCCTCACAACCTTGCTAAATAGCACTAGAGAGAACAGATCACACACCAACGTGCCGTGTGAGAACTTGAGCTGTTATGAGGAAAACAAGGGGGCTCTGTTGACTCATTCAGTGTGATGCCATGTCTGTGAGGACAGGCAGATTATTTCCTTCAAAAAATCTTGTATGTCTTTGTATATATGCAACCAGTTTTGGTTGTTTTTTTTTTAGAAATAAACACGTATGGGTGGGGTCAGTTATCATACACTCATGCTGTGAAGTCAAACCCTTCTTTTTTTTTTTTAAATAATTTTAGCAGACAACCTAAAGTTTCCAAAGATAACAAATATGTCAGCCAAAATTTGTTGATGCATGAAATGATAATGATTGGTATGACCTGGTAAAATAAGATATATATATTTTTTAATTCTCTACCTCTGAAATGTCAATATAAAACTGACAATAAATGAATTGCTTGTTACAAATGGCACTTATTAATGCATTTGTATTTCGTGACCTGACTCATCAATGCACTGTTGGTTAATTTATGTGTCAAATTCAGAGTGACACATTTCACTTTGACTAATTAGGTTGAACTTGCTGCTAAATTATTCACGCTCTTTTTCCATTACTGCCTTTAAAATCAGTCGGTGGACAGAAGTAAGGGAAAGGGGAAAATCTGCATTTCAAAACCACCAGATGAAACAACAAGACATGTAGACAGGATCCCATCTAATAGGCTTTGAATATTTAGGAGGCCCCTTCTCTCCCTCTCTCTCTCTCTCTCTCGCTGTCACACAGAAAACAGACAGGAGGCCAACAGAAATATCTTGCTTGTTTGAAAGCTGTTGCGCTAATGGCAAAGCGTTAATTAACTGAGGCATTTGCCTGAGTCGGGATGCTATCCTTAACAGGCAAAAAGCTGCAGCGCTTGATGAAGGAACCTGCTCTTTCTCTGGACTCGCAGATGAATTTGCGTGACATTTAGCTCCTCAGTGCCAGGATAATCAGCTGAGAGGTTGATTGAGAGGAATACAACCGTAAAGGCCCCACCACTTTTCCTCCTGACTTGTTCTTTTGCAAAACGGCTCATTTTGATTTTGTAATATGCGCCGGCATACCTTTTCCCTCAAGTGTGCCCATCACAGACACACAAAACATGGTATGTATGGAAATGATTGCATCCCCCAGGAGACAGAGAGGGATAGAGGTGTCACAGTCAATGAAGCCGGCCTCTTCCTGTTGTGGCGCCGTCGCACGTTTTACTCTGAACTCATTTAACCAGCTGCAGTAAACCGCAGGTACCATATGGATCCTTTAGGGATGAAGCCAGACCTGATTGTCCCATCGCCACTGATGATGGCATAAATGATCATCACCGCGGTAATATATAGCTAGTACACAGCACATCGGGTAAGCCACGGGTAGTTAAATGTCATTGTTGTACGGATGGATGGCTGAGCTGCGTTCCAGAACAGTGACAACATACGCTGGTTTGTGCTCCATTCACTGCTGCCAAGAATGACTGGAGGCATCTGTAGCTGTTCTGCATTGCTTAGATCCTCATCTGGTGCTTATGAATATCTATGAGAATATCCAGCGTCTATGGGTGAGAAACCAGGCTAATGAAGACATCGTGCACTGTTGGTACATTCATTTCTTCACACATTTCTACTCGGGCTGTTAGTGTATTGACATTAAGAATGTCCACAGCATCAGGAGCGGCATTGTTTCTTCGCATGAGTCCGGTAAAAGCTGAGGTATGCAGCACTTCGGAATCTGAGCACCACATCATAATCACTTGTTTCTCATTAAAAAAAAAAAAAAAAAAAAAAGGTTCTGCACGGGAATGGAAGTGTCATCAGTAAACATCTTGGCTCTTTAAAAAAAAAAAAAAAAAGTATAATATCTTTGGTATTTCTGTGCTCTTTGCCGATGGAATCCGGTGCCTCTTGGCTCATTGGGAATGGGGCCATGTTTTGGGTATCTTTTTTTTGCTTGGGTAGCTCCATCTGGTCCTGGCATCGCTGCGCTTTGCCCCTGCCCAGGAGTTCTGCATCCCAACTATGTGTTGGCAATTAGCAGAGATGTTGGCACGGCGTCAGGCCACAGTGTGACATTCTCCCCGGGCTTGTTGACTGGCTGTGTGTGTGTGTGTGTGTGTGTGTGTGTGTGTGTGTGTGTGTGTGTGTGTGTGTGTGTGTGTGTGTGTGTGTGTGTGTGTGTGTGTGTGTGTGTGTGTGTGTACTGCACAAGTCTGCACATACATGTGTCTCTACATGTGTGCATGCATTTGTGCGTGTGTCGTCGTGCCTTCCTGTGAGTTTCTGGTAATCTACTCTTTCAGATTCATCCTTGCTGTTTTGTTGATTACTGCTGTTTACTCTTTAATCACAAGAGGACTACACTACACCAATGCCCCTGGAGTCGAGTACAGTACAAGTGCTGTCCCAAATAAAACAAATTACTAATATTTCCAACCTAATAGATGAGAAATTGTTTGCAATTTCTTTTTTCCTCCTTTTTTTTAATGGTAATAGTAAATCAAAGTGTAGGATGAGAGAGACACCACAATACTTGTGCAGGAAGAAGATCTTTCTCTGACATTGTACATTATATGGACACTTTATATTGTATATATAATTTTTTTTCCCAGTATTTTAGATTATATATATGTATAATCTCATATATGTATAGTCTGAAGGTAAAGGTCAATTTTTTTGATACATTTTATTTTATTATTTGAAGTGCAGTCATCCTTTTTAAGAAGGCTGCACTTGTTTCTGTCTAATGGCTGAAACAAATACTGGATTAATAGAAAAATAAATGTCAATAACTTTGATAATTGATTAATATTATAAGTCATTTCAATAAGGAATTGACAAAACATTGTCTGGCTGCATCTTTATATCCTTGGGTGTTGTTAGACATTGAAGTAGTAGTTATCCTGGACTCTAGGAACGTGTTATGGGGATTTTTCACAATTTTCTAACATTTTATAGACTTAACAATTAATTATTGAATAATGAATGATAGTTGACTAATTATTAGCCCTAGATGGTTTTTTTGCTTGCAGGTGAAATTAATTTGAGGAGAGAGTCATCCTAGTCATCCTAGCCCTCCAAGCCCGATTCTCTCTCCTATTCCTTGACTTAGTCAAATTTCAATGTGACCTCTTTGTTTCCAGGTTTGACATGGCAGGATGACATCACTCAGCAGGTCATCTCCAGAGAGCTCTCCAAACTGAGGATCATCCCACTCCGCCATCAGGCCACCCCCCCTAGCTCCCTGACCGCCTACAGAAGCTCCAGAGACGGGAAACTGCGGCCTGCGCAGACAGAGTTGAGCAGAAACTTTGAGCGGTACCTGAACGGGCTGGGTTTCCTACCGCAGGCTGAGATGGACAGACAACCAGGAGTCCAACGAGAGGCAGCCAAGGTTCAGGTGAGAGTCCAACAAGCTGTCAACAGTTACGTGTCTGTGGCATGAACTGGTGTAACAACTACAGGCTACATAAATCAGTAAAAGAAGGGTTTGAAAAAAGACTTATTCTATATGATGATGTCACAGTGATGTCATCAAAGTTGTCATGGTTTGGACTTAAACATTAAAACATTTGACATAAAGCATGCACGACAATTTTGAAGTTTGTGATGTGAAGAAAATTGGCGTTTAAGAGGCAGCCGGGGTCTAATGAAAAATTCTATCTAGTTGCATTATGGGAAATGTAGGATGGAATTTAACGTATATTATAAAGACACTAAAAGTCCAGATCTCCGTCTGTCTCTTTTTTAATATCTGTCTCAGACAAGTCCCTCAACTTTATGGAAGTGACACAAGTGGCTTTGCTAGAGATATGCAGCATATGGGTCCAACATTAAGTGTAGGAATTCTTGTCCATATTGCATATAACAAAAAAACATCACATTCTCCTTTACTAAGTCATGGAAGGGCCTCTTCCTATTCCTTTTGAATCTGTCTTTTCCTTGGGTCGCCCTCTTGTGCCTGCTTTGCTTTTATTTCTCGCTCTCCGTCTTCTCTCGATCTCCCACTGAGTCGGGACCCTTTTTACACAAAGATCTCCCATCACCTCTTTACATTATTCAACCCTCATATTTTAGGGTGGAACCCCAGCTTTGTTTGAGATGTGCTCCGCATCCTTCATAGCCGGGCCGCTTCCTGCTGCTGTGTCAGTGCAGCCATAATGCAAAGTTGAAGAGTTCAGGACCTTCTTTATTGATGAAATGAGGCCCTTTGTTGTGTAGTGTGATTGAAAAAGGCAAACATGGTTAGCATGAATGGCAGAGCACCCCTGTCTTGCTGTGCTAATGCCATTATGGCCTCTCGGTATGCCGGGCTTGGAAAGACTGACATTTTCTCTATATACATTTGAAGGACAGAAAATTGCACTGAGGGAGATAGCTAGTATTAGTGCAGCAGTGACATGGATAATAATGCTGTTCAGTGGATCGGATGTACTGTATGTTTAACTGAAGCGTGGGCTCTTACGATTCAGATGAGAAGAATAATTCTTCTTCCTCACAAGAGAGAAGAAAGGACAAAATCACACATTCTTAGTCCCAGAATTAAAACCAACTACAATGGCAAATGGTTAAAAGGCCTCTATATGCCTGTGTACCAGTGCATTGTAATGTAAATACATTATTCATCATGTGTCAAATATAAACTCATATGACTAACTTTGAAATCAGATGACTCGTAATTTTTTTTCCCTTTTTAGATAAGGGATTGCTGCTACTTCTCTGACTGAGGAGATCTGCTTTTTAAAGTTTGTTGTGGAAATGCATGAAATTACTCTTTGAGTGACACTATCTCATCTACGATTTCCATAATGCAATTTCCAAGGGCAGTTGTCTTTGATCTAGAATCCCTATTCATATCCTGTCCTGTCTCGTCGAGCCCAGGTTGCTTCTCTTTTTATACTAAAGCCTGTCACAACAATGCTGACCCAGTACAACCTATTTAATGTTCCCATGGAGGATGAAAAAAAAAAAACTATTGCAGTGTAGGCTGAAGATTCATCAAATAATTTTTTTGTCACTTCCGCTCTGAAGAAATGTACAAAACAAGCCTGAGAGAATTCAACCACACTGGATTCAGGCACAGCGGTGCGTCGAGTTAAATACTAATATTAGAACGCTAACATGCGAACAGCGACATTGCTAACAAGCTGATGTTTGCTCGGTACATTCGCCTTCTTAGCATGACACTATAGTAACATTTACTCATGTTAGATCGGCAGGTATTTGATCATCAATAACTAATTCAGTTTTTGGTCTAAGGAGGTACATTATTACACTTTTCATTTTTAGGGTAACATTAATAATTTTTCCTGTAGTTGATAAAATATTACAGTCTGGAACAATGGTGGATGCACAGACCAACATTACCAATCTATAGAGCCACGACGCTAAACACGTGGAAATTATATTAACATAACTCTAATTGTGGTAAACTGGCCATGTTGTAGAATGAAGACATCAAGTCCGATATTCGTTTGGACCCCAGCCGGCCAAAACCCCAGCAGGGCTGGAAGGAGACCACCATCTACAGCCTTCAGAAAGGAGCTGGCCAACCTCCAGTCACCAAAGTCTCTACCCAGAGTGGAGAGGGCAGGCACCCCAAGCTTAGTCCAACCTACTCCAAGCAGGACCCAGGAAGGAGCAAGCTCCTCTCCAGCCATCTGGAACGGCTCCTCGCTGGCGCACCGGGCCCTCAGCAGGGCGCCCCGGGTGGCGAGGCCGTGTGGCCCAAAGGAAAGCTCCACTACCTCGGCTACATGCATCCAGCTCCGAGCGACCAAGCAGAGCCGCAGACTCAAGTTGCTTTTGGCCCCAAAATCCAAAGGCCTAATCTGGACAGACTGCTGTTTCAGGCCGGCGCAAACCACCCGTCAGCGAAAGAGCCTTTTAGTGCCATGGATGGTAAGAATGTCTCTTTGGTAGCTTGTATTTTACTTTTTCATCACATTTCCCGTTTTTGTAGTTGTTTGTTTGTATTTTTGGGGACATTTTATTACCTTTTTAAATGTGATTTGATTGTGGGTTCTTCCTCTTTTCTTTCTGTTCAGACCGATTCATCCAGAATGTGGTGAATCAGCTGGGGAGGCACAGAATCAACATGGGGACGTTGATGGGCACAGACCTGGACCAGCTGTCTGAGGTCATCACAGGAGCCCTGCAGGAGGTGCATGAGGAGCAGCCTGCGCTTGGGGCCCAGCCAGGACCAGGGGCACCAGACTCCAGGGGGGACACTGAGGCTAACAGGGAGCCACTGGCAGCAACGCATCTGACTCAGGACCAGGATCTCAAATCGGATAAAGGGCAGGATTCAAATCAAAAAAACATAGCGAGAATGAAGCAGCAAGGTTGGTATTACTGAGAATAAAAGTTGGCTGCGTTCAGAGTAGTGACATGTGTTTATTTGTGTCATAGATTTAAGAGTGTAAGGCACTGTAAATTTACAAGTGCTTTAATAAGGCTTTGTTTACATAATCCTCATACTATATGCTGCCAAATGTATTTTTAAGTCTTTCATTTGAGTCATAACTGTTTTCTTTCCTGAATACAAAAGAGGACTTCAATTTTCACATGTTGTGTTTGTTTCCAGGCCAGCAGAAAGACGGTGCAGACAAAGAGCCAGATGACAAGGTGAATTTAAAATGACTCTGCTCAACCAACAAATTGGTTTCTGTGGGAGCGAGACATGTCACTTTATTCACTTATGAATGCTACTTCAAATAGGGCTGATTTGAAAGTTTTGCAATTTATAACTTGAAAGCTGCAGAATTATAGAAAATTTCTTGTTTGTTGTCTAACCTCAGTGTCTTCTACGGTGGCCTTGAGGGTCAAAACGCAAAAACATTTTACTAAATGCATACATTAGTGAAATGTCTTTGCGGTTTGACCTTCATGGCCACTGTAGTTTTCACTGTAAAGATACGAAATGATATAGAGTTGCACAACATAGAGTAAATAAGCTACTGAATGCAGGCTTTAATAATTTGTAAGATAAAAGGATGTTATTAGACTTTTCGCCAGCACTTAGATTCAGAAACGGTGATGCATTCAACACAAATTCATACCTTTTTCCATGACTGAAATTTCTAATAGAAATGAACTTTTTTCTTTTCAATTAATTAATTTCCCTCAGAGCTTAGTTAATTCTCTTCTAAAAGGAAACTAGATGTAATATGTTGTTAAAATTAATGAGGAAATGTCTTAATCATTCTAAAAAAGAAATCCTCCATGATTCTGAACAGCATGCAGACTTCTTCTCCAAGCTGCTGGACTACCTCAACATGGAGCCCTTTGGCAATGCTCCAGAGGTCAACAGAGGGCAACCAGCTCCCTTCCGGAAAATGGTCGGACTGGAGAACGTCCAGAGCCGCACGACGCAGAACCAAGTGTCCGTACCCCACCGGTGGGAGGAGAAGACCCAGGCCGTGCCCGCAAAGGAAGGCTCCACCCTGCGGCTGACCGGCGGGGCAGCGGGGCTCGACGCACAGGTGGACTCAGAGATCGAGAGGTGGATGAAGGGGCCTCAGGACCCAGCGGGGAAGAAACAGCTGGAGGAGCCGCAGAAGAAGGACATGAGAGTCAAAACCCAGCTGGTCCATGTGGGAGTGAAGGAGTTTTCCAGCAGGGGGAAGGACAGACACTTCGGTTACATCATTACTGGATCAGAGTGAGTGTGATTCAAACATACGATATATTTATTGATGTTCAATGCTGATTTGTATGGAGACAAGTATGTAGCTTAAACTAATGCAATATACCACTGAATTTATAAGATTAACTAGTTTGAAAAGCACAAAACCCAGCAAGTAAATACAAACAAAACTTAAAATGGACTTAAAAAAAATATTTAATGTCTTAAAAACACAGCAGTGGTGTTTCTCTCAGCTTTCAGTTCAATTGTGTTCAGTTGCTCGATTTACATGTCGTGTGTTGTGATTATTGTTAATGCTGCTTTGAACCAAGAAGTGACACAATAACTTAAATGTGACGAGATCATGGAACGCGCTATAACGGAGATAAGTAGAGAGGTTTTAGTTTAGAAACCACGGCATTAGCTTCTGACAAGGGACGAGCCCAGGAAGAAAAGAAAACTGAGATAGTTTTCTAAACGTTGAGAGGAAGACACAAGTAAGACATAAGTTTTTGAACTGTAAATGATTTGACAGCTTGGTAGTCACTGATAAAGCACTTCTAGCAGATAGACCTACATCCTACATCTGAAAACGTTCTCTATGACATGATTCAGGTAAGTCCTTTATGCATAAAGTGAAGAAAACAAATCCCCATTCGATTGCTGTTTTAGTCTTTTGAAAAAGACACACTGTTCTCAGTTGGGGATGTAATTTTTAAACAAATTTTTATCAGAGATATAAAATGTGGAAAATGTATAAACGAGATAGTTTAATGTGTCAAATGGATTTTTAATAGCAAAAAGAAACTCTATTTAGTTGTAGTTTAACTAAATAATATTTAGAATCAATATTGTGTTTTTTCATAGAAAATTCAAACTAACATGTATAATATAAATATACAAGTAGATATTAAAAAAATGTCAGATCCTTATTTCATTTTCAATTATAACATTCATAATTAATATTCATTATTTTAGCCAACAAAGTCCAGACATACGGGAACTTCCAGCTGGTGCTCCACGTCTGTTTAATGATTGAATTGCAAACTGGAGATGGTAAACAAATATAATAAGAACTAGATGATTTAGAGCGCAGAGATAAATATGGTAAAAAAGGAAATTGAAGATTCTTTGTGAGAATAAATATGAAATCATTAAATTGCAGAAAAACACTGTATAAAACCTATATTGTGTATAAAATAAAAACTTAAAGTGATGTGCTCTGGCATCTGTCCTTCGTAACGTGGACTTGGATGCCTGTGAATGGCTTTATGTATACTGTTTACATCAGTACAGACACACACATTAGTCTGGACGTTAAGTCCACTGTATGTTGGTAACCTTGGTTACCTGAGTGGCTGTCAAAAACATAATTATAAAAGCAGCAACAACAACAACAAGAATAAAAGTCCATCTCTCAGTCTTAAGAAGTCGTTATTGACTGACTTGATAGCTGCTTCATATTGTAGTTTTTACACCAGCCACACTGTTGGACCCGTTTCAAGGCCGACTCCTTTTACTTACCTTAATACCGAACATATGTCTGCTTTGTTCACTTACTTAAAACCGCCTTTGAAAGATGCCGTTTTCCTGTCAAAACCACCCACATATTCACGTCTTTATGGGAAAGGATACTGTAGTTTAAAATCCTTAGTGTGTGCTGCACCTGATTACAATAGCAGGGATGATAAATCCCTCAGTGTGTGGGTATTACTGTGCTGCATTACAGCTTTAATGATGATACTTTGTCAGGAAGGGTAGCCAAGTTCTCTCCCTCTCCTTCTCTCTTAGCTCCCTCTCAGCTCAGGCTCAGTAAAGATAAGTTCCTATCGACTGTGTCTTCGCCTCTGGCCCTCGCTCAAATCCTTTTATGCCGTTATCAAGTCCAGTGTCAGCGGCTCGTCCTTCACCTGTTCAACACACGTCGTCTCATAAAGGTCTGATGGGCACGCTCTTTGTCACCTCATTGCCACACAAATAGGAATAGCAGATTAAGACGCAGAGTACAGGTGAGCATGTGCCAGAGGAAAAGAAGCGGGTCACCTTCTGAGTGGAACATCTTCACCTCCTCCTCTTCGTCTGTCCCCAGCCCACCTAGCACACACCTATAGCAGGCCTGTAGAGGTGTCTCCGCATTTGCTGCAGACCTCATGATTGCACAGTTGTTATCCCCAGCTCCTTCGCACCCTGCAGTGAGGCTACGCAAACCTGCTTATCTGACAGCTCCTGACATGGTGGTGGTGGTGGTGGTGGTAGTGGGGGGTTTGGGGAATAGGAAGAAGGTGGGGTAAGTATGTGCGGGGGGAGGGGGAGCTGGTGAGGGAGGGTGGGGTGGAAAGGTATGGGTAGAAGAGAAAGAGACGGAGAGAGAAACCCAAGGGGAAAAGTGCTAGCATCAACAACCAAGTCACTCCTGGAGCTCTCCAGTTGCTAGAATTACCGCAGAGGGATGCAAACGTGTCTGGAATCGCTTCGGTGAATCTTTAACTTTCAAAACCCCTCAAAAAGTGGAGGGAAAAAAAAAAAAAGAACCTCTCACTCTCTCAAAGGTGGAGTGAATCAGCCACTCATGCACAGTACACTGTTGTGTAACAGAAAATCTGCTGTAACGTGGTGTCAAATGTAGGCTAAACCAATTTCAGCATAATTCTGCCTTGAATATATATATTTTTTTAAAAAGGCTCTTTTTTTTTTAACTGAGCATCAACACAAAAAAAAAGACCACATATAAATGATATTGCACTCAATACCCTGCGCTGCATGAAATTGTTTCCCCAGTTTATTTTGCATTCCTCTGTTCACATTTTTGTTACCACTCCATAGCAATGTCTCATTATGATCCATGACTTTATTTTTTTTTGCTGTTGGTGCGTGTCACCTTGCAGTCACTCGGCACTCTCGGTGATTCCGGGTTAAGCCGTCAGCAATAAAGTAGCTTTCTGAGTGTGTTTGTGTGGATGCCCTCCCCATTTCCTCCGTTCGACTCGCCGGCCAGCAGATTGCCTTTGTTTGGTCTATTTCCTTGGCGATTTACTCTCTGAGTGAGAGAGCAGCCGTGGACTGAGCTGAGATGAGGCATGGCTTTATCAGACCGCCATTACACTTCACCTCCATTCCATTTGCACCTTATTATTCTCATCTCGCCGCGAGGGCGTGCGTGCGTGCGTTTTTGTGTACTCTGCGTTGTCATGTTTTACTTTGAGCGTACATGCGCACCGGGCGGAGAAAGTGAATGCGGGTGAAGAAAGATGAAGAAGAAGAAGAAATATGAGAGAGAGAGAGAGAGAGAGAGAGGAGCGTCCATATGATACAGCCATTACACCTCATGCAGGTTCCATTTGCACCTTATTGTTTGTCTCATTGCTGGAAAAAAGCAGGTGATTTACCAAGCCTGAAGAGGCAGCTGATCCCTTTTCCCTTGGCACGGTGCTTTGTGTGTTTGTTTGTGTTTGTGCTTGTCTGTGTACGGATGTGCAAATGTGTGCAGTACATCCATTCAGACAACCTTAGCTTTTGCTTGTGTGCAATGACCCATTTGTGGGTATGAATTGTGGCAGTATCTCCCTAAACAAAAAAAAAAGAAAAAGTATTTTAACGGCTGAGTGACTGCGTGTATGTTGCATGGGTATGAACCTCCAAACGTGACGCCGAGCTGTGTGTTTGTTTCTCACCCCCCAGCTCCCTCACCACGGAGCAGGGCTTGGACCTGATGGAGCGGCTGACCCAGAGACTAAGCCTCCACGCCGCCGACCTCACGCAGCTCTCGTATGTACAGACACCAACATCCCACACCGTCACAAATACTGATTTACCTTGCAGTTTACAAACTATACATGGAAGAAGGGATAATTGGCCACATTTAAAGCATTTGAAACGGTTGGGTTGTGTGCCTTTGAGCCATAAGGGAAAAAAAATAGTGAACGTTGTCCACTGGCTGCAAGGATTGCTTGTGTGGAAATGCTGTGCCACACTGAGACTGTAGGCGTTTGTTGTTTTTCTGACCTTTTGGAGTGTTTGACTTCTTGCAGCGAGAGAAATCAGGCCTAATTACCTCCAGACACATACTGATGTCTCCATTGTATTCAAAACACTGCCTCGCCACTGTTGTCACTGTACGCCTTGTCAAAAAGCGAGCAGTCAAGCCATCAAACGATTTTTAGTTGGAGGCAGAGCGAGAGAAAGGGAAGCAGCAGTGGCTAGAGAGCTGGAAATAGAGAAAGTCGTCCAGCAGGAAGCGGTAATATATTAATGAGCGGGCAAACTGTCCTTGAACCCAGGCTGTTTTGCGCTTGTACCGTGGTTCTGCTGTACGTTCGGTGTCAGACCATGTAGGAGGCAGAGGATATGTGTTCGCCTAAGATCTGACAAGCCTTTCAAGACACTCCTGCAGGAGGAGTGAAGTCTGGGTGGTTCAGTTACACCCGCAGCATATGAACACCAAAGCCGGTGCACTGCAGAGTGCGGCTACACTGCAACTGTAGCTACAGAGTATTCTGGCTGCGCTGACGGTTGCTGAGAGCGAAGACTGTCACCGTGTTCTGCTGTATCTGCTGCTCAGCACGGAAAACACACACGGTGACCTCAAAATAAATGCAGCCAAGGAGACTCTCTGATCTCCATCTTTTAAATCCAACCTCCACATTTAGTTTTGACGGGCCAGAACACTACGATGTGTCATCGTGCCGGCACTGGTTTCGTTAATCTTGTTACTACACCTGTCATTTCATATCAGTCTGAATCAACTCCTGACACACGTGATTAGTAAAGTCATTATCTGGATGCTGATGAAAAGCCAATGGTGTTATTGCACTTACTATCATTCATGTGGTGAAAGACCATTTTTCTTAGGTGAAAATTGTATCACACAAATCACATCACTACATAGAGTATTGTTGGAAAATTATTTCTAGCAATTATTTGTAAAGAAAAGAACTTAGTGATGACTGAAAATTGTTCTTACAGTGGCAACATCAATTTTTTTATTTTTTATATTTTTTTATTGTTCTACAAGATTGAGTTAATTATTCTGAGCAAATGTTATCATGAACTACCAAAACTGGTGATTGTGGTTCTTGGTTTACTTAACAGAATTTGCATCAAATTTAGTCCTCTTTCTATGAGTCATAGCTCAGTCACATTTAAAGATGCACACATTATACGCAAATATTTAGATTCAATGTGACTAAACTGTCTCCAATATCCATTGCAAATAAACATCTATAAATGATAAGAAAAAGCGCTCGCTTGAGAATTATCAAAATTAACATTTTTCAAGTGTGAAGTGTAAAGCTGTTGTATTTGTCTGTACATCTGTGGGCACTTTGCAAAGAGGAACTACTAATGGCTAATTCAGTATATTTTTATTATAAGGCAGATATTATAAAAATGTTATGTTGTATAGTACAATATTTCTATAAGTGTACTTGGCTGCATACCATTGATTGTGGTACATTTAAGGTTGTTAAGCTAGTGTGAAAGCCACAGAGAGATGCCTTAAATGAATCTTTCCAAAAGAGTCCACGCTGTCTTACACTTCAGACATTGTTCCGTACAGAGGACAAATACCGAAAAATACCGAAAATTACCTCCTCCTCCGGCTTGTTTAGTTCTGTTCTTTTTTTTCCTTTTTCAAAGTAATGAAAGCACATTCATGCAGATATAGTCGAGGCGAAGGACATGATGTAAGCTCATTGTGCCTCTTGCTGTGTGGCCTCGACAGGTGAGTGTTTGAAAGCCTCCGTCTGAATATTAGTCGGCTGGAGTGTAGAGCTGGGTCAGAGCACAACGCCTTGCTTCAGGTGCTTCTCTTTCCCGCTCGCTCTGATGAGCCCTGATGGGAAGAGAGGAGAAGAGATACTCAAATATGAAACAGGCAGGCAGAGAAGACTTTCAGACAGAGTACAAGAAGACAGACAAGGTTGAGGGCTGTTTTCTTTGTGTGTGTGTGTGTGTGTGTGTGTGTGTGTGTGTGTGTGTGTGTGTGTGTGTGTGTGTGTGTGTGTGTGTGTGTGTGTGTGTGTGTGTGTGTGTGTGTGTGTGTGTGTGTGTGTGTGTTGTTAAGATTTTTAGACGCTGATCACAATTATGTTTGAGCATGCTCCGACAGTAATCAGCACAAAATATTCCCTATTCAAAAGAGATTTGGAAAACTAGTTCTGGATGATGATAGGCGGGAGATAATATGAGCCTTTTTCAGATGACGTAAGTGTTTTACTTGTCAGGAACACTAGGGGGAGTGGGACACACACTCACAAGTTCATCCTCACACACAGTCTGTGCAGGAACATACGAGCGCGCGCGCGCACACACACACACACACACACACACACACACACACACACACACACACACACACACACACACCCTGCCAGTATCCCGCCAACCAGCCTGCACATACACACTCATCATGTCCCACCAGCAGAGCTAATATGAAGTCCAAGCTCACACATCCGATAACACAGGAGACAGTGTGAAGTCCTCCAGATAACTTATCTATCTTAACTCCATCTCCCAATTGTGGCAGTGTCTCCCCCCTCCTCCGCCCTCCTCCTCCCCTCCCCCTCCCCCACTATATTTAAATAGGGTGTGTGTGTGGCTGTGGGAAGGAAAAAAAAAAAAAAAAAATCCTGTCACTTCAATTTCAGATGCATTGAGATCTCGGAAAGAACACCTTCGGTCAGGGAGAATGGAAGCAGTGGTAAAGATTGTGGAAACATTGACATTTACGAGAGCAAACAGAACCCAGGTGAATGCGTTGGAGAAGGACACATTTCTATCAGAGCGGCGCGCGCGCGCGCGTGTGTGTGTGTGTGTGTGTGTGTGTGTGTGTGTGTGTGTGTGTGTGTGTGTGTGTGTGTGTGTGTGTGTGTGTGTGTGCGTGCGTGTGAGTGCGTGTGAGTGTGTGTGTGTGATCATGTTCACAAATGCATCGGTGCATGGCCGGGTCCGTCTGTCTGGCAGTATTGGCTCATATATTGCTCCTGGCCGAGTGCTGCTGCGTCTGTGGCGGGCTGACTGATGGTGAGTGGGTCTTGGTCACAGCGCTCCGGCAGTCGGATGAATCTCCCTCTCCGTCCTACAGTCTGGCAGGAAGTACACCAAAAATGGATGTGCACTTTCCGGGACATAACAGTTCAGATGACGTACTGAAACGTTTTGCTGGTTTGAAGCTGGTGGAAAAATGGGACAAGAATACATCTCGGCTCACCATGTTTTCATAGTTATTTATTGTTAGCTGTTCTTAACCCATCCATCCAATAGGTTTGTCACTATATTCATCACATACAACATCTGGGAGGCTTCTGTTCATCTGTGAAACGGTTTTAGCCCCTTAATGGCAAATCATGGAGATGTAACATTTGACAGTTTTGCTGCAGGCTAAGATTTTCAAATGCATTTTGTTGGATTTTTAGCAGACCCTTTTAAACTCGCTTCTGTACCGAGTCTGGATTTATTGAAATGTGTTAAGATTTTTTTTTTCCACATCGGTCTGTATCAATAGGACCAGTTTGAAATACTCTTAATTCACTGTTTTGCAGAATAAAATACCGCTGGCTTAGATTAGCATAAAACCTGCAGGCAGTGAGAAACGGCATGTAAACAGCAATGTAACAAAATCAGCCTCCCCACACCTCCTCAAGGTCACTAATTAACACGTGGTTTTATCGGGGTTACTATATATGCCAGACTGTTTCATGGCTGCTGGGAAGAGTCTCCAGTGGTTGTCTGGCACGGCCAGCTGTCTCTATGCTAAGCTAAGCAAACCGTCTCCCGGTTCTAGCGTCGTATCTAATGTACTGACACGGTATTGATTTTCCATTTCGGGCCATATAGGAAGGGAGATTTTCAGTTTCTGTTTTTTCAAAAATTTTGAAGTATTCCTTTTAAAGCGCATCGCTCTGTTTAAGCAGGAAAATGACTCGTATACAAAAAAATACAGATTTGATGTTCAGAGAGATGGAGATTCAGAAGTCTTCGAGTACATTTCTTTTCTTTACAAAATGCCTAAAAGTCGGTGGTTGACTGGATTAAATGGGAAAATATAAAATGTCCAAACTAGCTGCATAGTTGCGATTTATATTTTCAGAAAACAAAATTAGATGTCATTAAGTTAAATTACTTCATTTTTAGTCCCAAAAGTCCTGTTTTATTAAAAAAAAAAAAGAAAAAGTAACTGATATATTACAGAAAATTACAAACAAAACAAATTTGATTATTTTCAAGAATTTTTGACAAATGTGTGCCAGTATTAAAGTATAAAATAATACAGAATAAAGCAGAGCGCTACACTCGAAGAGAAAAAAATATTTATTCTACAAATTGTTGAAACGAGCTGATCTGTATCAGAGTCAGGTTGAAATTTTCCCACCTCAATGGCAGATTTTTCACTTGTTTCCAGAAAATGAGCCATTTGGGACTGAATGAAATCCGAATCGAATACTAAGTATGAGTATTGCTCAGGCTTTTAAAATTCTCACTGACTTTGGCTAGTTATGCTTCTGACTTGTGATTTAATAATTTGTTAACTCGTGGCGTGTGTTCATCATCTGTATCTCAGTCATTACCGGTTTGATTTTGATTTTTTTTTTATAAACCCTGAGGAAAAAGACTTCACCGCTGCATATTAGTTTTTCCATATTTGTTCCAAGGTGGGGTCTTTATCATTTCTTGGTGATGACGTGCTTTTGTGTTGCCTCGCCTCCCCTCTTTTGAAAGAGCCACCGCCGGGTCAATGAATTCACTGTTTAGTTGTTCTTTTAGCTGTTAAAAATTTCTTCTTATAAAACGTGTTTTCATTTGGGATGGTAAGAAGTTACACTATGCGTTGGATGTTTTTCTTTACACATTGCAGTACAGTTTCTTTTTATTCCCTGACCATTGCTGGGAGGTCTTGCTGAGTCTGCTGGGGTTGTTGGATTTTTATTTCATGGCCAACCTCAGGGACCTTCAGCATTTATTCTGCTCCGGGGGGAGAAGTCTGTAGCTGACTCCTGACCGGTCAGAGGAGAATGGGTGCAGGGAGTACAGGCAGGTTACTGTAAGTGAAAAGAAAACAAGGTGCTCAGCTGACAACTGTGCTTTGCTCTTTGGCCAAATTCAAACTGAAAAGGAAAGCAGAAATCATGATCGTTCACATCTTTTTCAAAAAAGGCTATTTGATATTTTACAGTTTCTCTTCTTATCGTTGCCCCTCATTTGTGCTCTATCAGGGACTGCATTGAACATAGAGTTAAAGATAGTTCCTGTGCCTTAATGCAGTTGAGATACACTTTTTTTCTTGTGTCATGTAAGAGGAGGGGATCAATATCACACACATATCTGTGCAGTAAATAATACGACAGCCAGCAGCAGGTTTTCTTAGCTTAGAATAAAGACTATAAACTGGAAAAAAAGAGCTTGTTGGGCTCACAAATTAACAGGTTATATATATTTTGTCATCATGAGAATTTGCGTATTTACGAGGGGCATCTCTCTTGGACCATTTTGGACTATATTACAACAGGTTAATTAGTGAGCTTCAGAGTTTACCTTCACACAGAGGCATGCTAAGCTAACCTGCAGCTGGCTGTACTTCCAACCCAGTATAACGGCAAAGCGTGTAATACAAGCGCCCGTCCACTAGAGGCAAAAGTATCAGGGTCACGTCTTCGCCTCGTGAGATGAATTAGAGGTCCACGTGGTTGTTGTTAAGAAAAACAAACCTTGGTTAGGGAAACAAACCTACACTAACCCCGTGCTACCTGCTTAAATCGACTTCAGTGGTCTTTGTACTTTGTCTCATTACCTCCGTCGAGTGACATTTGTCACATGACCTCCATCACGTGACCTGCCTCTGTTTACGTTCGTGCTCTTTTCCTTTGTTTGAAGACAGGCTTTTCGCTTTAGTGGACAGGCGTGTGTATTACACGTTTAGCCGTGATACTGGTCTGGTACTTGCTTTTTAACAAACAGATAGTGGAGTACAATAGTACAGTGGTATCAATCTTCTTATCTAACCTTTGCAAAGAAAGTGAATATGTATATTTTGCTGTTTATCTGCAGTGACCTGGGTCCTGCACTGACGTTCAGAGTCGGCCCAAACCCGAAGAATGTCACCACTGCAGATCTGGTTCAAGTCGCAGGTAAGAGCAGTCTGTATTTTCTCTTGTATCACCTTCACACAGTGATCCTGTTGACAGCCTTCATCTCATTTTTGCGAGCCAGACCACTCTGTGACCGTCTGGGCGTCAGTAAATGAGAACACAGATTAGTCTCTCCAGATACAGTAGATAGGCTGGTGTTCATCTTGTTCAGACAAACCCCTGTCCCTAAGAAGATTATCAACACTCTGCGATGACAGATGATCATCAGTTACAGGGATGATGAGCCCAGCGTGCACCCCTACTGTTTCTACACACACACACACACACACACACACACACACACACACACACACACACACACACACACACACACACACACACACACACACACACACACACACACACACACACACACACACACACACACACACACACACACTCTCATTTACAGTACACTGGACGGTTTATTTGGGCTCTTATTACATCCAACAGGCTGACAGGTTAAAATAGATTCGTACCGGGCAGTCAGTCCGAGTGTATACTTCTGTGTGCCTGCATGTATGAACCTGTTTGATGTAGAGTGATGGAGAGCTGTCGCCCACAGAAAGGAGGTTGTCAGTGTGCACTGCCTCCGCTCCCGTGTTCATTGTCTGCACGCCGATCAGCCTCGTGTGCGTGTGCGTGTGTGTGTGCCCTTGCTTTGGTCTGAAATGACTTTGAGAAACACAGCAATACTCCCAACAGTCAATATCATCCAATATCACCCCAGTGGAATCAACATGGTGGTGTTGTTATTGGCAGAAATGTGTTGCTGCTCCAGTTTCTCTGCTCGGCGACATTTTTTTTGGCACTAACTCGTTTCCTATTAGGGAAATGCAGGACGACGGCTCATGATACAGATTTGCAAGAAGAAAGGTTGGCCGGGGGTTGAGCTTTGGATTGGCAAGTTTGAGGTTGTGCGTGTGTGTGTGCCGTTTTCGGTGGATTACAGTTTGTGTCATTCCACTTCTGCAACGTTTGTTTAACAAAATGATCAAATGAACAAATACTGCGTGCTCTGTATGCATGAGGTATAATCATCATACTGTATCGAAACATGTCGTAATTCTTTTCCGTCTTTTTTTTCTTAATACGCTTTCGTCTCCGCTTTCTTTTCTTTTTTTTTTCCTCCTCACTTGTGTGACTGACTTTGATGAGGTGGCGTGTGGCGAGAGCTAATGACGGGCGTGAGCGGGACTGAAATGTCAGACCAAATGTTAAGTCAACATGATCATGAGCCTGACCCATGTTGATGAATTATGAATACGGCCCACCTGAATAGCAATTTGTAAAAGCGAACAGAAGGAGCTTATCAAACTACTTGTGGGTTGAATACATTGTTCTTTTCTTTTACATGGCTGTGAGCGGCAGCTCTGAAATGCATGAAAAAATATAAAAAATGGCACTTGGAGACAGTCGAGTGGTTGGATTTTCTGTCTGTGGAGCTTCACGCGTTTCCACGCTGACCTTAAATCAAATCCTGCCACAGCTTTATCCCCTGTGCCCCTCCTACCTGATTGCCCTCCTCTATTTCCACCACAGCGTGAAGTGGAGCAGACTTCCCACTCTCCTCCCGATATTAAAAACGATCTCAAGTCAATGTAGAGACTGTCCTTGTTCTAGCCGTTTTCCCAGCTCCAAATAAGCATGCATGACATTGAATTCAATGCGATATGGCAAAGGCGTGGTGATTTCAAAGTGGTTACCAGGTTGTGGAGCAACAGCGCAGTTAAAGTGCAGTCTGAAAATCAAACTGACACCCACATGCAGTGGCCACCTGGGTAATCCTGGCTGACCTTTGCCTTATGTGTGACTGTGCATAAACGACGTGGCCTCCTAATGAACTCATCAAAACCCCTGCTGTATTCTGTACTCAAGCTGCTGCTGGGAGCCCACACGTCGAGCTTTATCGCAGTCATGAAACGAGCAAAGCAAAAGCTGGAGAATGAGGCAGAAAATTCAGCCAACACATTCTTCTTTTATAGCTGATTAATAACCATTAAAACGGCTATAATAAGCCATTTATCATCAGTACAAGAGTGTACAACCGTGCTCTAAATGTTTTCCAATTCTGCTTTCATAAATTTGTATTTGTTAGAGGCTGCAACTAATGATTACAGGGGAGACTTTCAAATGTCTTGTTTTTTCCAACCAGCATACCAAAACCAGAAGATTTTCAGTGTCCAATCAAAGAAAACAAAAAAAGAAGCTAGTCTTTACTTTAAGAAGCTGAAACTCATGAATGTTCAGGGTTTTTGACGACTTAAGTTCTCAAAATGGTTGTTTATTGATATTTCCTTGTTGACAAAAGGTTTCAGCATGATTACCGTGTTTTCATTATCGCTCAAGCTGTTGATTACATTTTTGTGACTGATCAATCATTTATCAAAAGATGCCTGTTGCAAGTCTCACATATTATATATATATTTGTCTCACCAAAAGCCCAATCCTGAAATACATTAATAGTCATTTTACAGTCATGTAAAACGGCAAAAGAAACATTTGAGAATCTCGAATTAAAATGACATAATTGGTTAATTCATTATCACAGTTGTAGCCATTTAATTTTCCTCTTGATTAACAACCAATTGTGTCAATCCTACTTAAGATATTGTCTTTTTGCTGTTAGGGCTGCAACTAAGACTGTATTATCATTATTGATTAATCAGACTAGTCCATTAAAACAATTCCTCACACATGTTTATGATGACCATTTTTGAATGTCTTATTTTGTTTTATCAGCAGATATCCATTTGACATCCAGTTAAAGTAGCAGAAAGAAGCAAATACTCTCATTTGAGGAGGCAGAAGTAATAAACATTCAGAATGTTTGCTTGTAAGGAGGACTTGATTGTTGTCAATTCATTTTCCTGTTGATCTGATCCGATTGACCGTTTCAATGCTAGTTACTCTGAGTATTGTATATTTGCTGTTAGAGCTGCAACTAGTGATCATTTTCATTGTAAATTTAATCTTGCTGCTATTTTGTAGGCCAATAACTTCACCCTTTTGTCTCTAAAATGTCAGTTACTAAGAGTTAGAGGTTTGTTATGTATTAAACCTCTAGTGGTGTTACCTTGACTGTACTCTGCAGTGTCTGAAGGAGGTTAATATTGCTCTGCTACATTCTGCTGTCCATCTATCTGCCCATCAGTTCTATTTGATGTGTTCAATGCTCCATTGAAAAGAATAGACAAAGAGACTCGGTTGAAAGGCATGGACAGTATAGAGGAGATTTGATAACTCATTGAAAAGCATCTTTTAGGCAGCAGGTTCTTAGCGGCTGTGTGGTGAAAGGCCTGCTGGGAGGTCTGACTGTATTAGTGGAGGTAGAGGCTCTTGTGTTCTGCTCAACTGGAAAACCGCAGGACAAAGACCCGCACTGCCTAATCCCTGCTCGGCTGCAAAACAAAAGAGAAAGCTGCTGCTTTATCAAAACTACAAGGCATTCTGTGTGTCCGTGTTTGTGCGCGCGTGTGTGGATGTGTGCGTGTTGGTGTGTGTGAAATTTCTTTTTTTTTTTTTTTTTTTTTTTGCAGCTGTGTTCATACTGTGCCAAGAAAATTATTTATTCAATATTTGATGAAGTGGCAGCCAAGCTGTTAAAACCAATGTTGAAATGTGTTGTTTAGAACTTTTTTTTTTTTTGGCCTTCTTGCTTCCTCTCATGTTAATCACCTTCAGTTGGGGGGGAAATAGATCTGCCAGAATTGCCTTTGCTCTCTGCAAAGCAACGTTTTGTAGCCGATGATGGATTTGATCCACTTACATGTTTGTGCACTTCACAGCGAGTAGGTGGATTTATGTGTAGGAAGGTTGTTTATGCTTCATAAAGTGTCTATAATTACGTCCCGTTTCATTCTTTTAATTGATGACACGTGTGTTTTGCGGAACATTTGTGTTTTGATGTCGTTATAACTACTTTTAGGCGTATTTCATTTGTCAGCAAGTCTGAGTGAGTGTTTGGTATGAAAAGTGACGCCTGATGACTCGCCGACTGTCTACCAACTGGGATCAAGGATGTCCAGGCCAAACACCCGCGTGTGTGAGTGGATATGTATGTGTTAAGAGAGGCTGAAGGTGGTGGGTGGGAGCTGGGTGAGGACACTCCTATTGTCTTGGCTGTCACGGCTGGGCGACCCCAGAGCCCCTCTGAGCCCCTCGGAGGCCTCAGAGGCCCCAGAGGCCAGGCCACAGCAATGAGTCTGCAGGCCCCCAGGCCGTGAGAACCCCGGCCCTGGTCAATGAGCGCTGGGAGCCTTGGGACCCTGGGAGCAACTTGCTGGGCCATCTGGAGCAGAGAGCAGAGACCCTGACACACGGCTGTCACCCGAGGGAGACACGCAGAGACGTGGACATAGACAATGTCGGCCCCCATGTTTCTGCCTCTGCCTCTGTCTATCTGCCTCTGTCACACACGCGCGCACACACACACACACACACACACACACACACACACACACACACACACACACACACACACACACACACACACACACACACACACACACACACACACTCTTTCACTCACATGTGACAGCAGAATGGAGATGGGTGGCGAGTGAGAAGGAAAATGGTGGTGAGAAAATTCCTGAGTTTTTTTTTCAGGGGGTAAAACAACGTGCGTGTTTCCATGTTCATTTAAAATCTGTGTGGAGAAAAAAAAAACTTCAAGGGAAACACTGTGACAATAGAGAAAAGTATTTTTTTCTTCTAATTTTCAGAGCTCTGAGGTGGAAAAGTTGGAAAACTGAAACAGACTTAGAGAATTGATGATGAGAAGGTGACTTTGACATCCACGTAAGTTTCCACTCCGCCGCAACTTGGGGGAAGTAGAGACATTATGTTATTCACACATCAAACATTTAGAGTGCAACATTATTGTTCATTTGAAGATTGTGTCACCTGATGAATGTAAATCCAATAGGAATTTTTTTTTTACCTCTTTTTGGTCTCTACCAGCTCCTAAAGGAAAATATCAAGACTCTTTAGGGGCCAAATTCTTTGCCTTGTGCCATATTTCCATAAATTTTTTTTTTAATATATTTTGGTTTTAGGTTTGACGATGGTCTTTCACCTTAGTGCATCTTAGTGCATCCTCTTCTTCTGCTTCTTCTGTTAAACAACACCATCTTGGAAAAATGGTGCCACCAGCTGTTTATTTTGAGGCACCCAACTCCCATGTCCATAAAAAGGGTGGATGGAAATTTGTTGCTAACATTTGTGCTTCAGTTAAATGGAAATCTGAGAAGTTTGCTTTAAAGCCGAAAGGAGGGGCTTTTAAACTTTGTGGGGAGATGTGAAGAGCACTATGCTGTCTGTTTTCTTCTAAAAACATAAGAGAGACAGCCTAAATATAACTGGGTTCCTTCACTATTGCACTTCACTTGTCTGTATTTCTGCCTGATTCTGTCTGTCTGTTCTCTCTTCTCTGTGGGAAGGCCCGGTACTCTCCTCTGATTTGCAGACACACACACACACACACACACACACACACACACACACACACACACACACACACACACACACACACACACACACACACACACACACACACACACACACACACACACCCTTGCAGACAACTCTAAAGTGAAAACACAGTTGCTGCTGCTGCATAATGGTGCTAGCTACCATTTGAGAGGTGAGTTGTAGTCTTTTCCAGCTGAGCAGATTAGCATAGATCTCCCACGCAGACAGAGTTGACCTTCACTCTGGCAAACACTTGTCAAAATGCCAGCGATAATTACCTGCTCTCTTCGCAAACAGCACAATGGTTTATCCACCTGCATCTGATGCGTGGAGGATGGATCTGTAGTGCGGTAGCTGCCTGTTTTTGGACATACACTGCTGGTAAAGGTGATATAAGCTGCGGGGATTCCTGCGTGACAATTGTGCGCGTCTGGTTCCTGGTTGATATTGTAATATTTACCATTCAGAAGTCAGTAAGCCGCCAGAGGCTAAAGAAATAAGTGTGAATGAAATTTTCTGAATGTTGCCACCACTCATGTCCGGACACGTACGGGCTGAAATAAAAATTAGTTTTGTCAGCGTGGGTTTGCACTATCAAGAAACACGTCAAGAAAAACAGTTGTTTTTTTGGGGGTGTTTTTTTTTTTTCAAATTCAACAGAGCTCGGCAGCATCTGTGTCGGATCCCTGATTGTCTGTGTTCATGCCTTAACATCTGTATCAATGAGCGTAGAGGTCAGAAAACAACCCGACTCCTCTCTCTCACCCAACCCCCCTCCTCCCTGGGCACTCTCCTCTCTCCTCATCACTGGCTGCCCTCTCTGGTTGAGTGCTTGAATGTGCTCAGTTCGGTGATCAAAGTCTTCCTCAGTCTCTTCTCCTCCGTTGCCCCTGGCTCTTGTGTGTGTGTGTGCGTGTGTGTGTGCGTGTGTGTGTGTGAGATTCAGCTACAAGCCCAGCTCTCAGTCGTCTAAACCGTCACTCTCACTATCTTCTTTCAGTCTCAGCAGTACCTTTCCAGGCTCTCTTGCATCATCTTCCTATCTGCTCGAGGGCACACACACACATATGCATATATACTCACACACAAACCTAAATTTACAATGATGCTTATTCGATATGACACATCTCACTTTTGTGTCTTAACGTTTATGCATTGTTGATCTCAGAAACGTCCGCTGTCTGTTGCAGAAGGTAAACCGCAATTTATTCACGCCACACAGCGTGTGTGCGTTTGTGTGTCTGCTTGCTGCAGGGTGCTAGATAACCAGAGTTGTATGACTCACAGTAAACCGCTAAATATTTTTGCTTTGTTTTAGTGGAAACTTTCTGTCTCTACCAGGGTGTTAAACGTCTTTTTAATTCCAAGGTCACAAAGCTTCATGCTAATTTTTTTTTGCGTCCTTTGCCTCCTCTAGTGCCTCCAGGAACAATAAAATATCTCAAGTTTTCAAAGACAGCTATTAAACACGCTGTAGTAGGGCATTCTGATGTCTGTAAATTGGTCTAAAACATCTTTTTTTAATTATTTTTTTTTTATTTTTTTTTATCCTTGTCCCTGGAGAGCGAGCTTTCTTCACCGCTGACTCTTTATGCTCATCGCACTGAAAAAAGATGTCATGTAGAAATATTTTCTATTGTATTTGAGGAGCTGAGAGTGTTCCAACATATGAATTAGGCCGTGCCTCATACTCCTCTTTATCATGTTGTCAGTTGTACTCTTTCGCGTTCTCTTCCTTTATTCATGCTCTCCTGGTCCTATTTTATTCCTCTCCCTTCTTTTCCTTCAGTATTATCTCTGCACCTTTAGTGTAGGGTCAGGGCTGCACTGCTCCTGTAAACATATTTACTGTGTCAACATTGCTGTTGCGAAGCAGCTGAAGACAGTAACAGGTGCCTGTCAACAGCCGGCCTGATCTCTAGTGCATTAAAGGATCTTTGCTGTAGACGAGGATTAGTGTCGCCTGGCATTGTTTGTTTGCTAATTCCATCTCCAAGGTATTTGTGGAAAATAGGCATGAATAATTGAAAGCGATTTCTAGTGGACGAAACGAAGCTATCAGCGAATGGAGGGAGATTAATGAGTAGGGGCTGAAACGCAACGTAAATTGGAACAACGGAGCAACCTTTCTCAGACACCCGGCGAGACCCCGAGTTCGTAAACAAAAAATTGAATATGCATCGTTTCGGTGGGGGAAAAAAAAGCTTTGAAATGGACATGGATCAAAAGATACAGCCGTATGTTAAATGTGAAATGTGTCAAGGAATGATGCTGAGGTATTAAGGTGCTTTCTCAGTCGTCAGAATCAACATATTGTCGGTCCTAAGATGTGTTTAAATGAAAATCCAACTTTGTGAGAAGATTATGAAATGTTTGTACCGGTGTCTAAACTCCTGATCTGAAGCCACTAGTAATGCTTCTCATCTGTAAGTGTTTTCTTTAAGGAAAATGACGGCAAGAACTGATTGACTTGTACATTTAGAACAGCCTGGCACCACCCCACCAATGACTTTCCCATCAGCCTCAGTTGTACTTTGGACTTAATGCCGGTTGGCAAATGTTATCCTGAATGTTTGCAGTTGTTCTGAGCAGTCCCCCTGGAAGAAGGAGTGAAAAGCAGTCCATTACATCATTTAAATATGGGACACGCTTTTTTTTAGTCATTCTCTCAAGGAAGGCAATCCTGGTTGTTTACGTGAAAAAAGCCTCAAATAGTTGCATAACAAATGGAAAAAAAAATTCAAACACCGTGTTCTTTGTGGCCTGAATGTTGGATCATCAGTGTTTTCAAGTCAGAGAAATGGTTGAACTCAGACTTCCAACATCATAAAGGTTTTGTATGGAAAGCGACCCAACTATCCAACAAGCGCTTCATGCATGCTGGCGCCTTAAAGATAGTGAACATGGTGAATGTTGCATTAAACCAAATATAGGCATGTCATAACAGGGCTGTGGGTAAGTCCAGCTTCACAGAACTATGACTGCTGGATCAATGTAATATTACATCTTGATTTATCAGGTGTTAATTGCATAGATTAGTGAAAAATAAAATTCTCAATATACATATTGCAATATATTCATTACATATAACATAGCAGATGATTTTTTTTTCAGAATATTGAGACATTATTGATGCACTTGTGGTGTCTACTTGACGATTCTTATTTTGAGGATACAAATTTAAATCAAGAGTTTCTCTGAATGTTTGCCTACTAATAGATGTGCTTTGTTACTTGTGTATTTGTTACAGACAACTCCTGTTTGCAGGGACTTGTCATAAAGCAACACCACATTTTATAATTGATGGTCTCTGGATCCGAGCCAGAGTGTTGATGTAATTTTTATCTGGCCAAGGACTTTGCCATGATCTAAATCTCAGCTGAGCCACGTAGGGAAGGCTGGCAACAACATATTTTCTCACATGGTGGTGAACTTAATAACAAAATGGCTCACTGGCTTCATGTTTTATGAACTGACAAAACGGCACATTTTGCTACAAAGTCGTAAAGACGATTAGCTGTCTCTGAGATATTCACATGTCACCGTTTTCTTTGTGCATCCGAACAGAATGAGCCAAAGCAAGAATTAAAACAAAACAAAAAAAAAAAAAAATCCCATCAATGTTGTTAACAAAGACCAGAAAATCCCACCTGAACCCAGTAGAGTTATAGAGGTTTTGTGACTTCTTTGCAATCTCCAGGCACACAGGCAGTCTGACCATAGAGACGGCGACTACATTTTCAATGCTGCGGGTTTAAGCACCATGTTGAGCAGAAAATCCAGCCTCCTCTTCAGTCCTGCCACCAGCAGCTCTCTCCCAGGCTCCCTTTGCTTCATCTCGACCACCCCTCCACTCCACTCCACCCCCATCCCTCCACCCCCACCATCTCTACATTCCCCTGACATCTTAAATGCCTGCAACCCACGGTGAACACTGCTCCAAGTGAGAGACCATGTGTTGATGGCCCTCATGTCAAGAACAGCAGGTACTCGTACTTTGTGTTGGCTGTACGCTCAGCAGATTGTATTCTCGATGGGTTCTACTTTATGATGCAGCAGATTCAAACTGCTACGTAAATGAGCTTCTTTGCCTTTCCTGCTATGAGCCATAATTCAGTAAAAGAAAGGCGGGGTAAGAATTTTCATCATTTTCATCATTTGCTGCATATCTGACTCGGAGAGAAGTCGAAGACACACGGTCATGTTTGTCGTCTAAAGGGTAAAATGAACGGTGATGTTTTGATAATGCTTTACGAGGGCAAACTCGGTCATCTTAAGTCATTTCAGCCAGAGTGACACCAGAGCATGTAATACTCCTGCCAGAGCATGTAATAGACCTGTCCTGTCAGTGTGACCGTTGGCCTCACGTCGATGTGTAAAAGTAGACGCATCACTGAGGTCATTTGACAAAGTACAAAATGGTTGAAATCTGGGCGAGAAAGCAACGTGGAATTCTTCGAAGAAATCTTTTTCTAACCTTAACCAAGTAGTTTTTCACATCTAAGCAAGACAAAACTGTGACACTGACAACACTCTGGTGGACGGGTCGGTGTATTACGGGCTTTGACGTAATCCCAGGTTGGTCATTTAGATTCAACCTCAGCCTTCAAATTAAGTAAAATTATTCCTATCTACTTCTTAAAAGGTAAGTTAATGTGGTGGACTGCGATACCAACAAAGTAAAGAAAGATTAATTCTTACAAATTTCTTTAAACTAATGAAACTGTGGCACCTTGCGGGCAGATAGTCCACCAAAGACTTGGTGATGAAATGACTCGTAATATTCACAAAAATATCCTCAAACTTTTTACTTTTGTTGAACAAATTAAAGCGTCAGCCTCTTCAGGAAGTTTCCAAAAGCTGAATTTGAAATATACAACAGTAAAATCACATAAAAGTCAAATTAATTTAAAATCATAATGGCTTTCAATTTCACAGTGTTTTAATTGAGAATTAAGTGTTTAAAAGCAACAACATTCCCATTATTGCGGTAGTATTTTCACTATCTTGCAGACCATGTTTCTTTGTAGACAAGAAACCAGCAGTACACGCAGTGACGCGGTGAATTAAATGACTTCACTCTCCTCTCTCCGCGCGTGTCCTGCCAACCTCTGCACTGTCCTAACATTTTATTAAAAAGAAAGAAAGGAGTAATCTGGCTAAAGAGAGCACAGGTAAAAAATTAAATGAAACGCTGAAGACGTAATTGGTATTGATCGGCAAACCTACGAAACACTGGGGATCTTTTGGTGGCACTTAACTGCATCTAAAAATGTTTCGTTTAGAGAAAAAAATAACCAAAACAATTGATCAGTCATTGCATTTTCCTGTCAGTCATTCCGCCTGTCGCAACTTGGACTCGAACAAACTGAATCAAGAGCGAGTTGTCTACAGATGTAATAATGCACCATATAGACAATAAATATGCATGTTGCAGAAATTGATTGTTTTTGTTGGATTTGGCTTTTAATGGACGAACAGAACTGTGTATGCGTGTATCAAAGAGGCAGCAGATGACACTTAAAGTGCTTCAAACCACAAAGGCTTGGTACAAAACAAAGAAAGACGGCCATACATTTGCTGCACGATGTAGCCTCTCCAGGTGTGTGTGTGTGTGTGTGTGTGTGTGTGTGTGTGTGTGTGTGTGTGTGTGTGTGTGTGTGTGTGTGTGTGTGTGTGTGTGTGTGTGTGCGCGTGTGCGTGTGTGTGTGTGCGCGCGTGTGTGTGCGCACTTCTGTTTGTATATCTACTGTGTGTCTCTGTCTGAGCTCATGAGCATGTGTGTGTGTGTGTGTGTGTGTGTGTGTGTGTGTGTGTGTGTGTGTGTGTGTGTGTGTGTGTGTGTGTGTGTGTGTGTGTGTCCGTGTTTTTTTTTTTTTTCTCTTAATGGTACATCCGCACTAAATTGGCCCCTGAATGTGCCTGTGGTTTTGTGAGCTACAAGTGTGGAGAAACAAAGAGAACTAGGGAGCTTCAAAGCGGGTGGGTGACATTTCGGGCTATCCATCTTCAAAGCACTATTTGCTTTTGTAGTTCCTCTTTGAGTATAATTATTTTTTTTTTTTTTTTCGAAAGGATTACAGCTGTCTGAAAACACAGTAGAATTTGAGGGTCATTTCATAACATTTTCAATAAAGGATGCACAATGAGCTGTTTTGTTTATACATTTTGAGTTGTATCTTTTTCCAGTATTAGCTGTTATTACGCAGCATATACAGTAGTATGCATGCTACATCACAGTGTTGTCCATTATTGGCAGCTATTGGCAGTGAATTGATCATTGACCCACCGGGCCCCACGTTGAGGGCCTTCAGATTGGGGAGGGGGCATGAAATATCCACCCTATCCCCTAATTTTCATTCACCTCTCTCCCTCTCTTCTCTCCTTCTTCCACCCCCACCCCCTCATCCAAGTGCCTCTCTATAATTCATGTCCAGGTGCAGCACCAGCTTTCTTTGGCAGGGATCTTGAAAGGAAAAAAAAAAAAAAATAGACAGATGTTCAATTTTCACTTCCTTTGTGCATCTCTCTATATGTGTCTATGCGCGCGTCGCCCACTTTGGCGTCCTTTTACCTGTAATGCCGATTGTGGCGTTCAGCATAAGCAGTAATTAAAGCGAGTCACGGCCATGACTAACCACTGGCTGCCGCTTCACCTGGATCTGGGTGTTATGGTTTACGTATGGTCCGAGCTGGGCGTTTGTTGTCGCAGTTGAGTGTAGCATGTTAAATCGAAAACAAGAAAGAAAGCCTTAACTGAGTGAAAAAAAAATAATGAGCCATTTGGATGTTGGTGAGTTTTCAGTCCTGCGGTCATCGTGAGAAACGTGACAGGCATGAATGCCAAGACATGCCCACGGCACAGCTGTATTTACAGGCAGCTTCTGTGCATCTTGTGATACAAAACGCATGAACCCCCCACTGACTGCAAAGCTGTGGGAGTGACTGAACTCTGCAGGTGGATATATATATTGCACACTGACATGTACAATGTAACGCACAGCTGCGACCTGGAAAGATGCTACACTGAGCTGAAGATGAGGACTTACTTGAGGATAAATACACAGTATTTCATTGCCTCCTTCCATTTATCACATGGAACATGTTGCAGGTTTATGAATTATAAATATAATTTGGCTGCTATTATAAAAGTCAAGGAGGATTTTCTTTTCTTCCACTTTATTTTAATGTGCCCGATTAGCATTTATAAAGCAGAATTACAACTAGAGCTGAACAACATGGAGAAAATATCTCGATTGGCATTCATTTCTTTTAGATCGTTTATGTAGAGAGAACTTCACCACTTGGTCGGTCTTTTTTAAAAGCCCAACAATGATCTTTCCAAAACATCCAGATAAACCATCAGCATGCACAGAGCTTATTAAACAAGAAAACAGCAGCGTTTCATGTTTTGGCCAACTCAACCATGGAATTAACCTAAATTAGATTTAGCCGAGTATATTTGGTGGCGATGGTTGTCATAGTTATTAGCATTTATAAGATGCATATAAACATTTAAAATGATTTTCACACACTATAATGTAATTGTGAGCAGTAAATGCAACTATAACTCCTCTATAAAAGGACGCTCATGTACAAACGGATAATGAATGATTAGTATACGTTGTACAAAACAGTACACTTTCTGAATGTTGACAAATACAGTACATTAATAAAACCCTTGTATCTGCTTATAGCATCGTTATAGTACATGGTTGCCTGACAACAACAATGTTTTCGCTTTGTTATCGAGACATATTTAACTGTTTATACTCCAGTTATGGATGTGTCATAGGAGTATTGTTTGCAAAAGTGTTAATAATGAAGTATCATGTTATCCTTTTCCAGCTATATTATAGTGACTTATAATTGAATTTGCATTTCTAAGCAGCATATATACAGAGAGGTAAAAATAAGATATCCATTGTCATAATGTCACTAAAAGACCAACTATACAGCTATTAGGATATTCGATATTCTTCCAGTTACGTTCAATGATTACATTTTATTGCTTGTAATGCCGTGGTTAAGGTATGGTTAGGATTAGGCACGTTAGGCTTTCATGAAGGACCCACTACGTCCTGCTTTGGCCCCAGAGATTGTGGTGTGGACTTTGTCGGTAAATTATTACTTTAGGTGGAAAAAAATGTTGTTAAACAATCTCAGTGTGCTCTTGTACTGGATTTTCCAGCACAACCTCACTGTACTCGCACTTGACCTGACATTTTTTTCTCAGTGTGGAATGGACTTCACCACACGGTAAGATGCCTTTTACCCTCTTTCTGCGTGAAAACATAAAAGTTACTCCGCACTACTTTGCAAATCTTGCTTCATTTTTAGAAGCATAATGTTTTTGCTTTGAGCATTTACATGCCTGGATTATAGTATTATTATTCATATTACATTATGAGCATTAAAGCCTGCAGTAATGGATTCACCTCATTGCAAGAAACAGGCAATGATAATTTTCTCTAATATCCAAATGGCTCTTGCTGGCACCTACATCTCTCTCAATATGGGAATCTGGCTGCACGATCCTGGCTGTCTCTGTGAGGGATGCATTTCAAAATAGGTCGTCGCTAATCCCCCTTAAAAATGAACATCCGCCTGCCGTGCACTCATCTGAAAGAGAAAGGAAATACAGGAAGAAAGAAAGAAAAGACGATGAATTATGGATAAGTTTTAAGAGGGATATAGCTCCCTGGCCTCCTCACTGTTTTTTCTTTCTCCTCCCTCCTCCTGTCTCTCTCTTCTTTTTTTCCCCGTGTCCTCTGCCTCCTCTTAAATCGATACGGGCTGGCTGTCATGGGTCAGTGGCCTGTATGCATCAGGCTGGACTGCAACAGAGGAGCGCTGTGTCTCCCAGGGCTCTCTGAGATATGAACGAGTTATCACCGCCACAAACCTCTCTTTAAGGGACACCCGCTTTCAATTTAACTCCAGTATCCACCTCGGATTGACTCGGATGACACAAAGGAAAGGAATGTGTATATATAAGCTATATGTGTGATTGCCGTTTCTCCTGAAAGAAAGGGAGCTTCCCTAAATACCTGCATTTCTATCTCTTTGCATATTGAAACGATAAATCTACCTTTTACCTAAAGATAATATGAATGATTTTAAATCAGGATTTCCATAAAAAAAATTATTTTAATTGACGTTTTGCTTAACCCAGGCCCACTTAGTTGCTTCTGTTGGCTACCTGTATGGTGAATTGTTTGGTTAAATTCAGGAATAATTGAGTATTACTATGAAAAGTGTTGAAAGGAAATGCTTTAATTTTGAAGTGTAGGGAAGTAGCCCGGTCTGTTTTTTTTTTTTGTCGCTAGTTTGGTGATAATAGGATCACGAGAGGTACGAGGGTTTTTTATTCTGTGTTCTTGTTGTTAAACTGCAGCATTTGGACATTTTAAATGTCCCCGATTTATTCAAAGCTTCTACTACAACCACCACAACAACCTGCTAAGCTTTTTGTTCTTGCAGTTACAGCGACAGATTTAGCCTAACTCTTGAAATTATCTTTGAAAATGATCTTTGAAAACAATCAGTATTTTCCTTGCGGACAATACTTTTTTTTAAAAAAATCACTGTCGTAGCAGATTTGTTTTTTTTAGCCACCCCGCTAGTTAAGCGGATGCTGACTTGAAACTTGTTTCAGCTTGTTTTTAATATGAAAGATTTTGCACAAAGGCCCAAAAAGTCATACAAGGTGATACCTTGGTGGGGAAAAGTTTTGTGGGGGAAAAGACAAACTTGTAGTTGATTTATCTCGGCGGCACAAGAATAACGTGCTCACATACTTAGCTTCGATAGCCTACAACTTGTTATTTTCCAGATTTATTTTTTGTGTCTTTTAAGCCGCGTGTTTTCACACGTTACATGAGAAAAGGCTTTTAAGACGACGACTGATGTGGTTGGCGAAGGTAACCTGGTTTCAGATGACAAATTTGACAGTCTTTTCCAGCATTAGCTGGCATACAGCAGCATAATGGGCTACTTCACCTCTGCGCGGGTCAGGTTGGAGAGCAGGTTGTACGCTGATCGCAGAGTTTGCAGTACGTTGCTCTTCCCGTCCACGTGCCAAAGCGCCCTTGCTGTGCGAGTGTCTGTGTGAGCGGGTAAATAAGAGGCAAAATCTTTTAAAGTGCCACATAAGTGCACTCCATTTAAACAGTGGAGGAAATGTTGCACTGTGGATATTCTAGTTATGATCAGGGATTTCGCAGCTCGTCCCGAAGCAGAAAAAAAAACATTCTTTAAAGTTTTATCTTTTTTTTTAGTTTTGGAGGGGATACAAAAAAAATAACTACTACTACTACGTACTTGGTGTAGACCTCTTGTTAACTTACAAAAACAAAAACAAAAATCGGCAGACACTCTGCCATCCCTCCAACTTTCCACCGTCCTTGTCCACCAAATATTTTTTTTCTGAACACCAGCAGCTTGACGAGTTAAAAAAAATATTAGCACTGCGCTCGTCACTGTCACCAGCCGTCCAATCACAGTGAAGAAGGGGCGGGATATACTCACCGTTATCATGTGCACCTTTTCAACAGAAATTCAAAGCTTATCAGAACCACAGCAACTGTACTTCCACAAAATAAAAGAGGACTTATCTTCCTTAGAATACAAGAGTTTGAGCAATTCTCGTCATATTTCAAATCAGACTGTGTGCTTCATGGTGGTGTGTGTGTGTGTGTGTGTGTGTGTGTGTGTGTGTGTGTGTGTGTGTGTGTGTGTGTGTGTGTGTGTGTGTGTGTGTGTGTGTGTGTGTGTGTGTGTGTGTGTGTGTGTGTGTGTGTGTCTAGCCACAGGCTTCCTCACACTTCAAGTCCAATTACCTGCGTTAAGGCCACATCTGAGACGAGGGATTACAGCATATTATTTGAGCACAAACAACGGTGTCTGTGCTCACCAACCAGCAGGCATCCAGACACAAGCAACCGAGGAAGGTGTGAGAGGTGTTACATTAACACCTGGATGTGTGAACAGCAGACCACTGACCTTTTACCGGTGACTGATACACTATCTGGAAAACTTGTTCGTCTCCTGTTCTTGCACCGTGCTCAACTCTTCTCCATACCTTTCCACCCCTGCCTCTCACTTTGTTTGCCTTTTTTCCCTTGTCTTTCTTTGTCAAATGTTTTCTCCTCCTCTTAAAACATGCTTTCACTTCATCCTCCATTTTCTCCGCTTGATTGGTTAGTGATCTCTCCGCAGAAACACAGCCTGTCTGAATCTTTCTTTCATTTCTTGATAGTTTGTACTTTTACCAGAGGATGTTAGTCAAGATGTCGCCTCTTTCTCTTGACTTGTTGTCACCACTTGAAATTTTCTTCAACAATGATTGTGATGCAAAATACTCTTATTTAACTTCCTCAAGGCGCCCTCTGCTTCCCTGAAAGGCCCTGAAAATATGTGCCCCGCACTAAAACGGCTTCATCAAGAGTGATCCGTCTCCACAATTCTCAAACCATCATTTTAGACACTTCTCTTTTATCATTTTACTATTGCTTTTTTTTTTTTTTTTTTTTGCATGTACCAGCTACCATGTCTGTACAAACTGCAGTGCCTGAACATCCGTGAGACACACAACTTCCTTCAAGTCACCTGCCAGGGGCTCTAATTAGACTGATAAGCAGTGCAACTGGAATCAGCTCTTCCTGGTAATCAGCCCCACGGAGCCCAGACAGACGGCTAAATGAGGAGGAGATGAGCCGTGCAGCCCAACAGGTGTCCTTAAAAAGACAGGGAGGTGTGCTCGTACAGTCTTGTCTTTCCCTCTCTAACGACTTGAGATTTCAGTCACAGGAGAGTTTGGAACGTATGGAGAGGTTTTTGCAGTTATTTTTGAAATTAATCTAGAAGAAGAAAAAAAAACAGTACGTGGGAGCTTTTAGGGTGTATGGATTTAACCACTCTGAACCACCGCCTCACTTTTAAAAGAAATTGTTTGAGAAACTCTGCACGAACATGATTGATTTGGAGTGGAGGAATTATATGACGGCAAACACTCTAGTCAAACTATGTATTTTGAATTTCCAATTGCGCCCCGTCCTGAATGCATTTCTTGCTTTTTCTCTTTGCAGTCACAGCTGCTCAGCCTTAGACATATAATAATGATTATCCCATTTTGCCCCGAAGCAAAATAGTCATAAAAAAAAAAAAAAATTAAAAAAAAGAGCCCGGTGACACATCAGGCAGGCTGAATGCAAAATGATATCAGAACTAATAAAATCTCTGAAGGGAAATGTCATATTTCTCATTTTGACACCTGCGTGAGACTGTTGTGTTACACTTTCATTTTGCACCCACCAGTCTCAGCTGTACACAGGAAAGCAACATGGTGAGATTGACACTGTGATCTGAGGAGCAGCCGGGGAGCTTCACAGAGATGGCGAGGGGCGGGCAGATAGGACACAGCTCTCAGTGGCTTTATCCACTCGCTGAGGGAACACGTCCACTAACATCTGTAGGCGTGGTTGGAGGGATTTACTTAAAGGCCGCTGAAAGCATCGTGACTACTTCAGTACAAGAAAAAAAAAAAGCCTCTGAAATGTAATCTAGATGCTCAGACAGTGCATTACTGGAACTGTGAGGCTGAAATTGTTTGACAAGAGACAAAGCAGAAGCTTTGTGTTCATATATTGTTCGTTTGATGAATTTATACTTTATACTCGCTGTCAGGACAACATTAACAGCTCAGCCTATATTGCAGTCGGATTTAGGTTCCATTTTGGTTTGTTGTTTTAGATTGTGTTAGAAAATGGAGGCATCTTTTACGGATTTCTTTGTCGCATCTGTTCAGAGAGAGTGCAGCTCTTTATTGTGAATTTTTTTTTTTTTTTTTTTTAAACATTCAAGCAAAAATAGTTATTTTAAATAGAGCTGAAAAAAAACCTCATTTAGTAACTGATTAGTTTATTGATGGGAAATGTCAAATATATTCTGGTCCAAGGTGCAAAATTTTGATGATTCCCTGCTTTTCTTTGTTTTTTAGAAAATGTATTTCTCTGGTTTAAAAAAAAAAAAAAATAGCATTTTGAAGATAACGCTTTGGGCTTTGTGATGAAAATGTACCTCTCTTTTCTGATATTCTGACCAAATTATAATTCATCTGGATTCTGAAGATAATCATTCGCTTGGCGATAAGATAACATTAGTTTGGTTTCAGAGTGTGTGTAAATGTATTATTTTTCACAAATTTATGACCAAGACAAATATTAAATTTTTTCATCTTCATTGAGCTCTTCATATTCATATTAAAAGGATTTCCTTCTAAATCACTGCTGACTAAATTATAAACTGAATCTTGCTATGAAACAACTGCCACGCCACTTTTTTTAAATGATCGTGTTTCTCGACTACTTATTCCAAAAGAAGGAGGAACTATACATAACATCAAAAACAAATTTTATTCTTATTGAGTGTCTGGATGCTGTGTTTGAAATTTATCCACCATTTAGTGCCGACTTGAACAAACATTGTAGTATCCATGATGGTAAACTTCTCTCTTCTAACAATCCAAAAAACAACGCATCAAATTTGACTAATGTAACAATTCTGTCTGTAATATAGAAAGTAGAGAGTGTGTAAATGAGGGATTGATTTTAAACACAACGAAGAAATTTTAGTTCAGAGTGGCTAACATGTCCATGCGTACCATACTGTAGTTTCCTGAGATAATTTCCTCCAAATGAAATGGTCAACACGTATACGTTGTTCTGATCTTACCCCCCTATTAACAAGAAAATATTGTTTGCAAAATAACACCATGGCTACGGTTTGGAAATGTTAAATTACCATTATTAAGGTTAGGGTAACTTTGGCACCATGGTTACGATAACCACTTGGTTAAGCTTAGGAAACGAATATGGTTAAATTAAGTCAAATTCGATTGTTGGTAATCTTCGGCAAACAAACTGCAGTCTCTCGCATTAAAGTCTGACATTTTATCAACCTGTCCATCTACCCCGACCTCCTCGCTGCTCCAAAGTAACATCACCAGGATAATTCTTCCCACATACTACCTAGATGGGTCAGTTACTTAGCGTAAATGTTTTGTTTTTGTGATGCTTACTGATACTGTGACTCGTGTCCACTTTAAAGCAGTTGTAAAGCAGTTGAATTGCACGTCACCGTAACATTTGCTTGATTTGTAGAAAAGCCTTGTTTCCCGAGCTTGAACAGCTGGGATTCACGTTCTAGTGGCTAAAGCATAGTAATGATTGAATGTGTCATTTTGGTCGTGGATGTTATCGTCTTCCGCTTCGAACAGAAATCTGTGCGCTTGAGCCAAACGCACATGCCTGAGTAAACGTACCACATGCGTTGATGTTCTCCGTCGTCTATAGAATGTTTGATGATAGATCTTGTTTTCAGATGAAATCCACTTGATTACCATCGGAACCCAGCCTCGCCCCTCCTCCCACCCCTGCTTACTCCACCCCGTCTCCCGTCTTCTCCCTCATATTTCTGACTTGAGTGATGGCATTTGTGATTCCTAATGACAGTCGGAACAAATCTACGGTAATGAGGTCACATTGGGTTCCTTTTTTTTTTTTTTTCTCTCTGAAATCACCCTTCACAGCTCCGTACAGTGAACCTGCTTCCGAAAATCAGACCGGGTCTTGAATCCCAGCTCCGCTGAACCAGCGTGAAACGGATCAATTGCTTCCTCGAGAAGACCTCCCTGCAGCCAAAATGGACACCCTGTCTTTCTGAGCATGTCTGTTCCCCCCCCCCAATATCCAAGAATTATCTCTCGACTCACTGGAGCTCATTTCCTGGCCCCGCGTTAATGTCGCCTCGCATTTCCAAACTCTGACGGCTTCAGCATATTGACAGATTTGTTTAGCTTTTCTCGTGTGCGTCTTTGCCGTCTCACCTATGATAATGCATTTATCTATAACGGAACACAGAAGAAGTATGTGTACATGCTTGCATGAGCGCTCACATCCACGTAATGATGTGTGTGTTCCTCCCGGCTTGAGCAGGATGTCTGCACCAACACATCATTACGATTCGTTCGAGCCATTAGCTTGTGGAGAGCGAATCGTGGATGAAAAGCACAGCCGCACGTACGCCCACATGTGCGCGCGTGTGCCCGTGTGTGTGAATATGTACAGTATGTGTACTTATGGGTGTGCGGCGTGCCCTCCTGTGCGTCAGTGTGCATACTCGCTCCATGTGTGTACTCAGTGATGTGGTTAGTAATGTGGAGACCTGCAGGAGACGGTCCGTGGAGGGAGCCTGCAGGATAATTGCTGCCACAGTGACAGGTAGGGCTGCTTCTGTCAGAGCTCCCTCAGTGGGGAGGCAGAGGAAGAGCGTGTGTGTGTGTGTGTGTGTGTGTGTGTGTGTGTGTGTGTGTGTGCGTGCGTGCGTGCGTGTGCGTGTGTGTGTCTCTCTCTCCCTCTCTCTCAGCTTTGCCATCCCTTCCTCCAATAAGCATTTCCCCAGTAGGCTCCCTTCAGACGGTGGCAGCCTTCCAGATGTTTTCATCTGGTATCACACAAACATCCAGTAAAATACATTAACATCATTTAATCATTTGATAGGAATTTTACTGGAGAAAATGGCACTTAGTAATGTTTTTCATCTTGATTTAAAGTACCATGTACTGTCTCTGGGGCTGTCTGCATAAAGACTTGTTGCGATTCCCTGAAGATTGCAGTAAATGTTTTTCATGCAGGGTTTCACTGACAGCACGGCTGCCAGCTTGGACTATTGGAAAAGGTCATCCAAAGCCTCAGCAGCGTGGCTGTGCTGCATGCTGGATGCCTGATGACCATGATTACTTCAGATGTGTGTTGTTTACCTCATTGCTCCCTGTATTCCACAAACCTATCTGTTCTTTTTGAGTGATTGTCAGACGTGATTTGCGTCGCATATGTCACACATCTGCAGATTGTCATCTCTGAGAGGCGGCGTAAACGATCTCAACGTGTCCCGGTGAGAATGCAGAGTGACATCCGTGGGGTTTCTCCCACATCTGGAGGTGTCTGCCTTCCAAGTTATTTGCCAGCGCTGCTTCTGTTCCCTGGTCTCCTGCAGTCCGTGAAGAATTGGTGTCAGCACCTATCAAAGGCAAAATGCCTATTCTACACAGAGTGTCAGAGCAGCCACAATCTATTAATCAACCAGCCGGCAAAGAAACAGATATTATGTACGTGTGTCTGGAGCTGTGTTTGTGTGCGCTTACCCATCTGCACGTGCAGCTGAGGCAAAGACTAATCTAGGTGTATTATTCAGCCATCTTTGAATGGGGTTTCTAATAAGGGTGGATGCAATTATAAATGTGTCATGTGTGTTCTGCTTGAAAAAGGAAGGGGCCTGTAAAGTGTTTTATACCAAAGGTCGCAGCAGGGTCTGCAGCAGACACAAAGCGCATGCTGATTGCACGACTACAGCCATTGGAGGAGCTGAAACCAGGCAGCAGACTTCATCTTCCGAACCGATTTTTCCACTGCGTTGTCTTTTAACATCACCTGTAATGAGTCAACCAGAAAACAGGTTTTGGCAAACACTTTAGTTTTGTGATATGCAGTGTTTTGAAGCTAAGTTCATGAGATGCATGCAGGTAGATGGCAAAGGGTCCTGGTGTGTTGATTTAAGCTGAATAACAGCAGTTGGTTTGTTGAGGAGCTCTGTTGGCTTATCCACAGGGAGCGATCGATCAGGGTGAATAAACAGCGAGCCGGCCAGGACTCCCGCTGTTAACAGCGTGGTCCGACCATGTGACAGACGTGCTGGTATATGATTGGCACTGCTGATTGGACATTAGAGCTTAATGATGTCATGGGTATCGTCATGTTGGGCTAACGGAGAGTAGAAAGAAGACTTGTTTTCTTTTTGCTTTAATTATTTGGCTCAGTGAAACTCAATACTTACTATTATATTTAATCTTATTAGATTCCTCGATAATCATCATTATTATCAGCCGGTATTAAAGAACGAGTGGGTAGAGAGCAGTACTGTTGTATGAAAATGAAAAATGAAAATGAAAATTCTATTGATAGAAAATTAATGAGCCATTGCATAATGCAAAATTTTGCGAAATGATTCATCTTGTAAATGTCTTTCATCACACAAAAATGGCAAACATTCACTGCTTCCTGCACCTTACAAGTGTTACTTTTCTCTGTTTTACATAATTGCAAATTTACGTAGTATTTAAAAAAAAAAATGTTTTGTGACAGAAAATAGACAAATTCTCCCAAAATTAATTTAATCGGACCAAAAGTACAAACCCATACAGCATGCTAACATCGAAGACTAAAATAAAAATCAACTAATATTCACATTTGAGACTCCACAGGCAAAGATTTCCTTAAAAAAAAAATTGCTATATATATACTTAATAGTTGCGATTCCCTTAGTCAACTGATAATGGCCTAATAGCTTAATAGTTTCACCTCTAAATTTATTCCTTCCAGGGGTTTTCTGTCTGTTTGTCAGCCAAAACAAACAATTTGAAGACTTGCTGGTTCTGGGAAATGGATTATCTATAAAATGAACGATAATCGAGTCTTAGATTAGATGGAAAAAATAATGAAAAAAATATCAGTCTATAACAAAAATAATCCTGAGATGCAATTGTTTCTAATCTTTTTTTCTTTTCTTTTTTACTAGCATGATGCACCCCCTCTGCTTTAGTGTATAATTTTGACATGATGTTGATCAGCTAATTGTATCTTGATCAATGATGAAGGCATTTTATGTTGAAGCATCTTGTGTTTCCCGATGCCCTCCTTTATTCCCCTGCAGCGCCACTCCACCTCGTCCCTCTGTTTCATTTGTAGGTTTTCTCGGAGCTGCAGGTCCTTTGATTTGGTGTCTTGATTTTTATAAGCCAAGGAGCTGAATAACAATTGATACGCATGAGCAAGGAAAGACAGAACACAGTGTTGCTTTCTGAGGAAAGGCTGTGTGTGTGTGCTCAAATATTTATTAAGTTATTTACAGGATGTTTGTGTCTCCTGTACTCCTGTATTCTTTCTGTTAAATTTCATAGAAGCCATACAGGGTGGAGGAAAAAAAAGAAAAGAGGATGAACAAATAAGCTTTATAAAAGCGACAACAATATATGTGAACTGATTTACATTTTGATAAGCACCGGCGTGCAGACGTCAGTTGTAAAAAGGGTCACATGTATGTTATATATCATACATGTAATAATATATGCCGCTGCACGGAAGTCAGATCTTACACCGAGCTATGGAGGAATATTATTGTTTTTTGTTTCCTGCCCAGGATTTTGACTGAAAAATGGGTTGCCATGCATCTTATCTACCAGGGGGATCAGGTGCATCTCCTTCTCTTTGCCTCTCGAGCACTCCCTCCTCCTACTCCTCTCTCCAGTCTCTACCTCTGATAGGTAGAGACAGCCATCATATGTGCAAGGGAAAAGTGATGGGCGGAATGGCAGCTTTAATATCGGAGCGATTGCCTGCTGATAAGGCTAACGGCTGTGGAGAGGCGTGAGCGTCAGCCCTCCTCCGCAATAAACACTTTCATTTTGTTTGGTTGGAGTGACGGATGGAGTGATGGAAGTGGTGAATATAGACAACCTGAGGAACTGAGGAGGGAGGGAGGGGTGCAGATAGATGGAATGGGTGTGGATCTTATTCAATATTAACAGATCAATCAGGGGGTGGTGAAATATGCATTTTGTCAACTATATGTCCCCATTTGACCAAAGAGGCAACATAACGATCATGTGACAGTGCCGGCTGCTGTGCAGTGTTGAAATACAAAATGCTTACAGCCTACAGTGGGTGATTTGTCTCCTGAAGCTGAATTTATATTGCCTCTAACAATAACAACCCTGTCGTATATCAGAAAAATGAATATATATATTCATGACTTTAAGCTCTGATGACTTCATGATAATCAGTTCTGAAGTGCTATTAGAATCTATGATGAGGACGCACAATTGTTTCAGTTTTCAGCATATGGCGCAGAAAAGCAGCGTTTTAATCAAATTACATCTCGCCACTAGATAATTTTTGTTTAGAGCATATGCTACGGAGCAATTTAAAGGTCACATAAAATCAAGCTTCAACGTGTGCTTGACTGTTTTATTTTTTTCTATATTTTCCGTCATTAGAGTGAAAGGCAGCAATATTCTCAATCACCCTTCACACTGATGATTGAAATGGCCTTTTCTTCCTCTTCAACAAATCGTTGATGAGATTTTGAAGTGTTTCCTTGGTGTTCCTGTTCACCTGGCTGAAATGCTTGATGCTTAGCAGGTTTAAATCAGAGCACATACAGTGCACTGTTTGATGATACAAGTGTAATTCTTGAAATAGACAATGTCCTTTGACAGCAGCTGTAAGAATTTAGAGAGTGGAGGCTGAAATGATTTGCAGCTGCAGTAAATGTACTGATTATAAAACAGCATTGTATATGTTAGAACAATTACATTATCAGACCTGTAACTGTGGTTACCGCCTATTAGACAAAGACAGTTTCATACAACAGCACTCCTTGAGCAGCAAAAACAGAAGAGCAACCAGTGTCTCGTAAACAGCCAAACAAACTGAAAATAATTGCAACCGTGCTGTGATTTCATGTTGCACATAGTGCGGATGGTTTACCACTGAAAATTTTAAAACATACTGATCACAAGTGACAGATTTCCTATAAGATTTTCAAGAATAAAAGTAAACAATAGAGCCTTATGGATTATTTCCATTGTGGTCCTCTATTGCGGTACAAGATAGCAGATTTTAAGAGAAAGTGTTGAGGAAGAGTGACAAAACACAGACAGCAGACAAAAACATCAAACATTTGTACAAATTATTTAATAATCATTTCTTAAGATTGATTTAAAACTCCTCTCGACATGGTTCAGCTTATGCGAGATGGTAACTTATTCCGCATTAAACAGTGAGATTGATGTCAATAAAATAAATAAATAGAAATACTGGATTACAGGCCTTCATCACTTCCTATGAATCCCTCCGCTCCTACACCAGGAACATGAAAGACTACTGTATATAAAGTTTTCAATCAAATGTAAATGCATTGGCTGTCGCTGAAAAAACGCAGACGGTTAACTGTGATAGTTTACTTTGAAGGCACTACCTCAGTAAAATCTGTCACCAATTCTCTTAGATTGATTTCAGATAGTCCCAGGCAATTCTCATTTTTATATTATCCTCTGAAACTATTGCCCTCGTACGTAATTTCAATCAAAAGCTCATGAAAATGGAACACATTTAAACACGCATGAAAACCCTTTCAGCTGTACTGGATGTTTTTTTTTTTTCTTTGCCTGCTGAACATCAGATGATTTGGCTCAATATGACTTGGAAACCAAAAAGATCAAATGAGCAGCAGGGATCAGATCTCGATATTAGAGATCAGACTAGATAGACTCAGACAATGCCTATTAAAATGGCTGGAGGAGTCTCTCTGAAATGAGACCTGACATCTCTTTTCCACAGTCTGTCAGGAGTATTTGGTGGCTAATTTGAAGCCTGCAAAAATCTGTGTGTGTCTCTACGAGAAAGAGAGAGAGAGAGAGTGAGCTCCAGTGGGAGGTTAATATAAGGGGTGACCAAAAAGAGATGCTGTAGGCGGTTATCTGTACCTTCTGGGAGAGAACAAGCGATCCATTGGCTGGTTTCTCACTGCTGCCCAGATCCATCCAGTCGCCAGCTAATGAGTTTGGCAAGTACATTGTATTTACATTTAAAGTGAGTGTTGTGGGACCGTCCTTCCCCCTCAAGTTGATTGGACAGTTTCTAGCTTTGATTCACACGGTGGCCTTCAGGCTTCTTTGGTTTTCACATTGAGACGGTTAATGTCAGCTTGTCAGTTAAACCTGAGCTGCAGCCGCCGCGACACGTATGTGTGTTGATTCCTGGCTAATCTTTCGTAGTTTGACTCGCGTTGTGTTGCGACCCCAGAGGGATGCTCATTAGGACCAAACCGTTGCGTGACCTTTAAGCAGCTTCGCCTCCCCCCCCCACCACCACCACCACCTAGGCCCTCACCCAGCTGGGCCCAATTACCTCGCTCATTACCCCCCTCCTAAACAGCACCAGGACCGAGCAGGTACTGGATCTATCTATGGAGAGCCAATATGTCTGTGACTAAATACAGGGGTGGGCGCATGAAATGAAAATGAGCCTCATCTTGGAGACATGCCAGTTGAAGACTTTTCTCCGCTCACTAATGGGAGGTTTTCTTTTTTTATCCTCTGTCTTCCTCTTTTATGTGGCCCTCTACTTTAGAGACTTTGAATGTATATTTGACCTTTCCAGTTCCCTCACAGCTTGCTTCATACTGCTTTTAGCCATCCTACAGGAACCCCTGGCCGACACCTAAAATTTAAGATGTCCCATTTGCTGCCATGTTGATGAGATGATAGGATGATCAATGTTTGCAGGATCCTTAATAACCAGAAAGAGAAAAGGCGACAGAGGAAGAGCGAGGGAGATGGATGATTATCCTAAAAGTAGCGTGCTTAATTAGATAGAATTCTGCATACATTGTGGACTGAGTGGAATCACTGGGATAGATTAAAATACTAATTAAACAGGCCCTTGCCGAATTTGGAGTGTGAGGTGGGGTTCAGCTCTTCAGGGTCATTTGCATAGCCTTCATCTGGGGAAATGGGATTTAAAGGACCTGCTCTCTCTTTCTCTTTCTCCCTTTAACTCTCACTCTTCGTCTTCCCCCCATTAACAATCACATTCACATGCTAACAAACTCAATTAAAATTATGCTCCATTTTTTTCCCTTTCACTCTATAATTTGGCATAATCTATTAAGGCCCCTTTGATTTTGTTTTCCAATATAAATGTTTCCATCAAAGTGAGGAAGGGGTGTGGAGCGCAGGGAGGAGGAAAAAAGTCGGCAAAATGTGTGATCTTGAACGATGGATATTTAACATTGCCTCACTTTAGTTTGATTTGCATGAGAATATCCTTCGTGAACAAAGCTTTGGAAATAGCATGCCATATTTGATTAGATCAGTAGATCTGAGGATCAAACTCGGGTGTTGTATTAATTACTGCCAGAACAAAGGCAGGAGATCAAGTTATTGTGTGCCGGGAATCCACAAGCACTTCATCTGCTTTCTGGTAATCTTCAGTAGGTCTGGCTCAACACGTGTGAAGCTAACGGTACATTTTTATTAGTAAACTTACACTATCTTTGTGAAATAGATAGCTTTGAAATGTGTGGCTCCCAGAGCATGAACCCCACAGATTTCAATGATTTCCTGATTTATTCTAGTGTCACCATGAGATTTTATGTGAAATGTGTCAACAACTAATACATAGACTGCTACAAAATTTGGAAAACATCATTGACTGTATATTAAAGTGCACGTAGCTTCCAGGTCTGAAAAGCAACGTCAATGTGGAAATGCTATAAACTGCAATACCACGAGGGCCACCAGGGGTTGGCTCCCACAAGGCTCTGGCTCCATTGAATCCCATTCAACTTGTCTCATGAAATACAAAGTCAACACATTTTTTTCCAGAAGTCAAAACGGTGTCACTCACTAAATTTACTCTTTCACATTAGTTTTCCGCTAGTCCATCTGAAAATAATGCGTGTCCGTTTGATTGACAGGCCTGTGGTGCAGTCAGGTTACTGCTATAGGTGGGCAGGATGAAATGTTTTCGGGTTCCCAAACCGATCGAATCAGATCCACCGCTTGCTCCTCCCCAGCTCGTCCAAATATGGTCACATCTGGCTGCAAAATACCAAGAGTTCGACAGGCAAAATATCAAACCCGAGGCTTCAGAACGGCAGTTTGCAAACCAATGGGTGACGTCACTGTTGGTCGCCGCTTGGTACACGTACTCCTAGCAAATACCTGCAAACACATAGGATTTGTAGGTACGTCATGCTGATGTGCACCTCCTCAGAAATGTAACTGCCATTGACTACTGGGAACTGTAATTGGCCTGTAGTTACTACTGATAGTAAAGTCAACTGTAAAAAAGCTGTAAACAGGCTGAGATATCTTTTCAGAAATCTACAGAGAGACAGTACATCTGTGACTAAATACAGGCTGGCAGCATGAAATGAATTTTAGCAAAGTCATTTCCACTGAAAACCTTGTGCTCACCATGACCCTTGCTCTCTATCCCATTGAAGCAATTTCCGTAGTTGGTAATGACACGAGGTGTTTCTTCCCACCATCACCTGAATAGTTACTATAGGAAATACAAGTAAAGCACAATATAGCCTGAACATGTTCGATAGGTTCATCTAGTTTTGCAAGGCTGAACTATAAATCAAAACCTACAGCAGGACTCCAGTTGAACTCTTGCTGATATTTAAGCTGGAAGTATGGTTCACGCTTCGTCACTGTTTGCATGCTGGAACCACCACTGTGTCCAAGTGCGGTCTCACAGAGTAGCTAAAATTTTTATAGCTATTATTGTCCCACTAACCAGTCTTTCCTGCTAAGTGCCACCACCATCTGCTGTCTTACCCCGGATTGTTTTTTCTCTCATCTTGACGAAGACTTTCTGTGTGTGTAGGCTGGACATTTTCTATGACCAGTTTGACATCTGACTCACATCCATTGCATCATTCTCAGTTTCACTGTGCTGCCTCAGGAAGTGAAAAATCTGCTACTTTGTCATCCACTGCTCATATTCAACACCTCCTCTGCTTTTTGTCTCCCCGTGCAGTCCAACAGAAGCAGCAGCTGGAGAAAGAGACGGGCCTGAAGATAGTGGAGGCCGGAGTTAGTGATGTAAGTAAAATTTGCTACAAATATCTGTTATCCAGTTCTGTGTGTTTTAAAAAAAAAAAAAAAAAAAAAAGAGCGAGAGTGGGTGTGCTGGTGATTGTGTGCGTCTCTTGTGTTTGGACTCATGAAACAGGGATAACTCTGCGATTTCAACTATTCTTGGCATCCGTATCACACCTGCAGCTTGAGTTGTGCAGCCAAACACTAATCTTTTGCAGCAATGAATTCCAAACATACATCCTTTCAAGTGTGCTGCTGTGATTGCTGCCCCCCTCTTTCATTTCCTTTTGGTCTCTAAGAGCTGTTGTCACCATGACAAATAAAAAAACAACAAGACAAAAGCCTAATGCATTTTGTGAAACTTAAAGTGTGAGTGTTGATCACTGCCTCCCAGCCACAATAGCCAGATTATCTTGAGTGCTGTCACTTTGTCGGGAGCCGTGATGCTCCTCTGACATACTCATCGGAAAAAATTAAAAGGAGAGCAGAAGCACTCTCTGGATGATCCAGATGAAAGGAGAGTAAATGTGTATTTATTCAACACTAATAAATATTCATATGTATCAGAGGTAAGGATCTAATCAAGCTTCCATTGATGCGTCATAGCCCTCCATGCTTGCCTGGTAAATGAGTTTCTCTATGGAAATTAGACAGACAGCCTTAGACCCCAGAGTTGCCCTGATCATGAGGCATGCTGGGAGCTAAGTGGATGTGGCCTGTGCATTGCAGGACAGTTGCCAATGGCAACAACCGTCACACACTGTATAGACAAGATCATTTTCCCGCGTTGGTACCGACTGTGCTGTCTCCCATTTGGTGTCACTGCCTTTCTTTGCCCATCTGCCTAACACTTATATCTTTTTTAGCACCACATTTTCTCTCATCTTATTCCACATTATGTCTTTATCATGCTCCTCTAAATTATGTCTGATTCATTTTTTTTTTTTTTTTTTTCCCTTCTCTGTGACTTTTGTCCTGTTCTTTGTCCGCCTCTCCTCGCCTCCTTTTCATTCTTTTATTCCCACTCAGACTGATTCCTGCGCTTAGCCGGTACTGGTACAGGGCTCTGTTTGTCATATTGGGCCTATTTGTAGATAATTAGCTGCAATAATAGTCTCTCTGCAGGAGCCGGGGTGAGGGAGGGATGGATGGAAAGAGGGAGGGAGGAAAGGAAGAATCTGTCTTCCACCTCATGAGGAGAAAATCTGCACCAGACTGTGTTTGTCAAAATGCGTGTTAAGGAAGCGCGGCATTTACTGTGCTACAAAAAAAGTGAGTTGGCAAAGTATGAATCCTAAAAAAACTCACTCAGAGGGTGTTTTATTAGCAAGATTTCTGGTGTGGATGTGATGATCTCACCAGTTTGTATCCAGGGAGTGGAGAGTTGAGGGTAAGTTGGGGGAAATAGTAGCTTTTGACAGGAGAGCCTGTGGAGTGGGCTCTTCAAATACATTAGTTTTAAAAGGTGTTAAACCAAAAGCCTGCTTTCAGTAAATTTGCACTAAATTGACCAGAGTCATGAGTGAATGTATACTAGAGGTTGCAGAGAGGCTCTTCTTCAGTCTGATTATTAGAAACAGAAATGTACTGGGTAAAATTGCTCCGTGAATCCATAAGAGGTTGGAAATTAAGCTGTGCTCTGTATTCTCTCCCTCAGCCTGTATAAAACCAACACAGTGGTCGGTATCATTAAGTCTTATCACTGACAACACCCCCCCCTCCTCCGTTTTTATTTAAGAGGTGACAAATGACAAAACAGCTTAGGAAGATGTCCAGATAGAGCGAACGTCAATAGCGGTAGATGCGGACGAGGATAAGCAAATGTCAAAGTGGGGGGAAGGAGACATCAATCAATAGGCCGAGCAATATCTACTCCATTATAGATCGCCGAGAAGTCGGCTCACCGAGGAGGGAGAGAAAAAACGGCAGAAAAATGATTACTTTGGTTTTTCTTACATAATGTAATGTATGTGTGGGGACATCAGCAATGCATTTTCTGAGTATCTTTCTTATTAACAGCTGTTTCCCAAGAGAGAGCTGCACTCTTGTGGAAACCCAGCAGGCAAATAGAGGTCTCCTCACAGCAATTCATGAGTCTATAAATGTGTGAAAAACTGGGAGGAAGAAAAGAAGTGAAGTGGAAAGAAATTCACGCTTCATGCGGTCTAGCACTGACTGGCCCCGCTGTCTATATTCATACCGCGCTGAAACCATACACAGAGAACACATCCATGTTATTATCAGACACTTAGTAGCCTAAGTGTAGAAAATAAACCCTGGCAGATCACAGCACACATTATGGCCTCTCCAACATCGTCGTTCCTAAAAGGCACAAAGCTCTGTGACCGTCCAACCCCCCCACCCCCCACCCCCGCCTCCTCGTGTCCTCCCCTTCCTCTGTGCAGGAGGGGGGTCGGTGAGTCACACCCCGAGCTGGAGGGAGCGACCAGGCACCGGGAAAAAAGGTTGCTTTCGCTGACAGCCATAGACACAGCATGACTGGTACCAGGAGAGGTGAGGGAATAAAAGATAGTTTGTGAAAGGGCGGAGCATGTCAGTCAGATGTTTTTTGTTAGAAAAATACCAAATATTTTACAGTCCTTATAGTGTATTTGAGGCCAAAGAACAAATTGAAACTCGTCGCTTCCGGTGTCAAAAAAATGTAGTGAAAGACCATTAAATATTACTTGACATTCGTAAGGTGCTATTTTATCTTTAAGAATATTTTCTGAACTTAAATATTAGGGTCTGATTTGTGACGGCTAAGATGACAAGCATCCACACAGAATGAAGCTGAGATAATAGCACAGGAGCCATCAACATTTTCTTAATCCGAGTTAAATGCTCCCAATATACCTGTTCAATTAGAAATTGCTCCAGTTACAATCCGTGCTTATGAAATGTAAAACATTTGAATATAGTTTTCCCAGTTTTCTTCTTTTACAAATAAAACACACAAAGGGGTGCCTCCTCACATGCAGCGGACCTGCCTGCCTGAGATGGCCCCCATGTGATTAAGTTGGTAGTTTTAATTGAGATTCATTGACATTTTGACAGCGGTCTCATGTTCACGATAACTCCGGCAAACTGCTTATGTGAAGAGGCACTCATTAAGCACAGAATTCCCCGAGCTGCATGTCAGCTGATTATCCAACCACTAAATGTAAATCATATATGACAGGACGGGGAGTTTCTGCACTGTGCATGTGCACGTTGTTGTACAGAAAATGTGTGAAGTATTTGTGTTGCTGCAGTGTTTGTTCTTAATGCATACCACAAGTGGTATTTATAGGGCTTAAGATAGCTTATTTCCTGTTTTCTGCATGCTCATGAGACATCTGCTTTGTTGTACCCACGTTTTTACATAGTTTTCCAGTTTATTTCTATTCTAGAAGTCGATGCAGGTGAAATCAGCATGAGGTCGCACTCCTGTCATGTCAATCTAGAAGAACAATCTGAGAATGCCACCGTCATTATGATGGCCTGAAAGCTCATGTTATATTTCTAATCAAATGACCGAGTGCAGAGGCACAGAGGCAAAACTCATTTCAGAGAAAGGTCACATGTAATGATGACCCCTCACAATGGATTTGAAGGCTTTCATTCCAATATCCTGTGCCGTAATTAATGCCACGCAAAAAATGTTCTGACAGACTTCCTTGTAAAAAATACTTAATGGTTTTTCAAATGGTCTCAATTTGCACGACTGAATGTGTCATTTCAAGTTCAAATTCAGGCCAGCCTGCAACATGCTTTTCACTGAATACAAAGAATGCTTCTTCTTTTTTTCTGAACAACTTATTATCTTTGTACAAACATCTACATGATGAGTTTTCTCATATGTTTAAAACCTGAAACCTAAAAAGCAATGGCGCTTCTTTATGTCACTTAGTGCTGTTTTGTGGAAATATTTTAATAAAATGTTATTTACAGTGAAAAATCACCATGCAATATGAACCCAATACACTTTACAAACCCCCAAAAAACAACCACATTTAAAATGTCAGTGTCAAGGAAACATTAAAACAAAAAAGTGTACAACTATGGGACTGACGGTAGCTAAGCACGTCATAATCACAGTGAATAGAATAATAGACCAACAGTTACAATGCAGTAGCAAAGAAAACCCTTGGAGAGAACAGCGTGGGGATGGTTCAGGGTCTCTTTAACCTGCTGTAATTAGGAACTTTATCAAAAAGGAAAGTTTTAGTGAGTCTTGGAAATAGAGAGCGTGCTGGGCGCCCGAATCCAAACCCGAAGCCTGATCAATAAATGGCCCAGCCTCCCGTACAAAACGTATTTATTTATTTGCAATACCAGCATGTTTCTAGGGATGGCAATGTCAGTCTGTCAATGTGTCGGTCCACCACTTTGACCCAGACTGAAATATTCCAAAATATACAGGATAGATGGATCAGTGCAAAATTTTTTTACAGAAAAACTTTGTTTCAGGGATCCCATGGTTTTTCCCACCATGAAATCACACCAAATACCCGCAAAACTTGTCCCAATCCCATCAGCCTCAGATGTACAGATGCTATGTAGCAACCGTTAGCACGCCAGCACACTAAACTAAGATGGTGAACATGGTAAACATTGTACCATCAACCTGTTAGCATTATCACTGCACGCATGTTAGCCTGCTGAAGTTAGCAGTTAGCTCAGCCTACAAATGACAGTTCATATAATGTACCTTTTGACTATCTGTCCTTATCAATGTGTCCGTTTTATGTCAAGATACGATACAGTGGAAACTTCAGTCGTCGTAAAGGCACTCAGTGGGATCCAATAACTTTTGGTTGTGAGATGATCACTTTAAGATTTGCATTTTGTTTTTGTGGTTTTTCACATGAATATTTATTTCTATATTTGTTTTTATATTATGCGTCTGGTTATCAGGCACTATCAGTGCATTTTGCTTTCCTTTAATCTAACAAAGCCAGAATGTTGTAGTGTAATCCACTCAACAACAAATAGGCAACCACCAGCAATTCCTCCGAGCAAATGGGACAAATAATTTCAGACTTCAAAGGAAAACTACGCTGACCATTTCCTACCAGAGAGAAGAGACACGAGGGCGGAAATAAATAAATAACTGCAACAAGAGTTTTACAAATTGATCCTGCAACGGCGTGGGTATACTGTATGCTTAACTTCAAAACATATTTTCAAGGTTTTTGGTTTTTCAAGCTGGAAGAATCACGAGATGAGAAAAATATATTTTTATGTTAATTTCAGGATCTTTTATTCTCATTTAAGCGTGAATGTAGCTCCTCAGAGGAAATGAGAGTGGCTCGGTCGCACGCTCTGCCCATCTTTGTGTTGTACAGTGCGTACGTGAGCGGACCGTCCGTGTGTATTTGCATCAGCCAATCAATTCCACATTGGCCCTCAATTGCCTTTTCCACGTTGACAACCTATCCAATCTCCTTCAGACACCGTATTAAACCCAAACAATAAAAAAAATTGCCGCCTATAAAAATTTCAACAGTGCAGTAAGGCCAATCTGGCTGTTTTAAAAGTGGCTAAAATGCCATTACTGTGGCAGATCTGGATGTGAAATGTCATATTGGAGCAGCCCCACTGTGCCTGCAGCCCCGAGTAACACTGCCTCTTTGGAGACTCCAGCTGCCTCCCACTGATGAAAGCCCGTCCAGCAGCTCCGTTTCTCAGCAACCTTTTACCATCACCTGACCTTTGGACTGCAGAAATGCCTTTGATACTATGCCATGCAGTTTGGTATTTGCCTCTCTCTATATCGTGACGTGTGCTCTCCCTCGGGTAAGGGTAGGCTTGTCTGTTTTTAATGAGTGTCAGAATGTAAAGTGTTTACTCTCCTGCCTTTTGCTTCTTTTATGTACCGCTGGCTTTGTTAAAGAAAGGTACGGTAACTGTTTATAGTTGACAGTGGTATTTTTTTTACTCGGCTTGTTGAAGGGCAAATCTTCCACCTTTTGGTGAGGCATTAAATAAAAATTTTAAAAAAATTCTGGTGTACTCATCGCTTTCTGAAAGGAAAAAGGTCAAGGCCAGAGTGGTCTTTGGTGTATTATAGAGGTTTAGATGGGATCAAAGCAGAAACACACTGATGATAATTGGTGCACATTTCTAAATACTTCAGTCAGTGGTTTCTTATGTGGAAATTAAACCAGCTATCATTTTTCTTCATTAACTGATTGTTAAGATTGTTCATCTTTAACGAAAGCCGTTTTAATTTTGCACAGGTCAAGGTTGTGTTAAAACTTTTTTTTATATAAATTCATTTTACTCTCATGAGATAGAAGAAGACAGAGTATTTGGCATTTTAAAAGTTTAAAAATTTCCAAAATGATGCTGCAAAATCATTTCTTGTTGTTTGACCACTTGATTAATTGACTGAACACTGTAGCTCTGGTGTTAGCATAGCTTATTAGCAACTACAGGTGAGAGTTTTTACAGTTAAGACAACAATTGTGTCCTGCCTTTCAAAATAAAACATGTCCTGTTGTGTAGCTGCTTTGCGTTTTGGGCTGTTGAGGGTAATACTGAGGAGGAATATTAAAAAATCTGCCTCCTCTACTGCGGATTTCTTTCTTTATGTTTGTTAAATGTCAGAAGGAGAAGGTGTGTTTATAGAGAGAAAAGAAACAGAGGCCCTTGAGATTTGACATGCTGACACAAAGCTGATGTTTACTGTTGAAGTTTTAGACTGTTGAAAATAAACCTGTTTCATCATTCTGTGCTGCAGTCTTATAATAATATCCAGTGTTGCCATATTTAACAATACGTAGCTCTATTACAGCCTCGCACCTGCCAAACGGCCTGAAAAGTAGTAATCATTTTGTATGAATGGTTTTTTTTTTTTTTTTTTTTTTTTTTTGTCCATTGAACGTACATGAAATTCTTTTAAATGATGATTGTTTGAAAACATCAGAAGGGAAAGATGATTATTGGTGAAAGCAACGCAATCATACCTCGGTAGCCAACATCTAGAGGGCAAACATGCCACCTGGGTAACAGCATGGAAAACATATCAGTCATTGTGTTGTTTTGCCTTGTGGGAAGAAAATAAGTCCCTCATTTACAAAGCCCCTTTTCATTTGTGAAAGCCACTCAAACAGCACAAAAAGTAGCCCAAAGACTCACCTGCGCTGCTTGAACTATTTATATCCAGCCAGTCATATCAATAGAAGCTATACTGATGATGTCATACCACCATCTACAGCTGGACAGTTTTCTACAGAACAGAGCCGCTGGGTGTGCGTAAGAACATAAATTAAAGATCATAAATGAACCACAACGTGCAGGTTACAGTGCTAGTAGATGTTTGTTACTAATGTTAAAGGTACTCACAGTTGTTGTTTCTTTGCCTACAAGCCTATATAATATTCATGTACAGTATTTGTGTGATTGAATAGGCATACTAAGTGTTAATTAGCATTTCCCCAAGAGGGCTCTGAAGCTATTGTTGGTGACTTTTGACTATTTCCAACCAAAGGTTTTTTTGGGGGGTGTAATGAGACCTCTGGGACTGCCACAGATGTAACAAAACTTTCATGACTCCAACACTTCAAGCAGACTTAATAGCTCCATTGACATCCTTGTGGGTGCAGGTTGACCTGCTTGGCAATATTTTAAGAAGAAATAATGACTGCTCCCAACGCTGCTTCCTCTCCGCCTTCACCAGTATATTCCCTGTATGGTGACCATGGAGCTCAACTACCCTCCTGGACCTTGCTGTAGGGAAGCCTTATTGCTGATGCCAGTACAGCCCATTCCTCTCCAGGCTGTCTCTGGAGCCAACTACGGCTTTAAAAACAATTCAATGTGGAAAATAAAGCTTGTAAAAGGGTAGAAGTACTAAATATGAACTTGTTAGGTACTGTACATAGAATGCTGACAAACTGAGGCTAAATCAGGCAAAACATTAGCATCCTTAGCAACCATACGACCCATGTTGAAGTAATATAACAATTGCACTGAAGCTCAAAGCTAGTCTGTCCCACTATTCAGTAAGTATGATAAAATAAAATAAAAATTAGAGATTAGAAACTTAACTCTGTCTCACTGCTTAGATTATGTACTTGGACTGACAAGATCGAGGTTAGATTCATGTTTTTCTAAGCGTGTGTTTGTTGGATTTTCCCTTTTAAAGAACAGTCCCTCGGATTTAGCCAGAATTTTAATTTCTAAATCATTGGGAAACTGTGATCTGCAGGTATGGCTTCTTCCACCACGAGCACGTTCTGCACTTTAATTGTAAACAATATCACTCGATGGAGATTTGTCGACAGGTGTCTGGCAGCAGCAGCAGCAGCAGCAGTGGGGTTGAGGGCCGGATGCCTGGGAGAGGCTGAGCATACAGTGGGGGGGCGGAGAGGGGAGGGCCCGCGGTGTCCACAGCTGGATAGCATGGCAGAGGTTTTAAATGTCAGCGTTGAAGGGGGATGCGGCTGCCATTTGGCCCTGACAAGCTGCATGCCAAGGGACTGGCAGCGGGATGCAGGGGCAGGGTGCTCCCGGTTCCCGGCCTCAGAGTTCTCACCTTCTGCCATTTATCATGCGGTTACTTGCCTAGCGCATCTGGCACCTCAGCAGCGACAGTCGCACGGAAAAGCCCTTGCTGCAGGCTAACCGGTGGCCCATGGTAATCTATTCAACGTCACAGTGATATTAGGGCAGCGATATTTGGTTGACAACATTACATATAGGGCATCTTATAGTTTAGTCGTCAGAAAAGCAGTTTTTGAAGAAAGGTTCTTCAGCAGGACTAAACGTAGTCTGAATGAAGTTATTTTAAATGAGTGTGATACCCATTTAACAATACAGTCATTTGTTTATCCTGATGTATGAATTAGTCACAACTGTCTTTTTAGCAAACACCACACTTTGAGTTTGTGTTAGCTGTGAAGCAGTCGATTAATTATTGCTCAATGAGCGCACAATACGGAAACCACTTTGCTCTCAGTAAATTAAATGTAATCAACTGTCATATCATCTTTTATTGACTTTAATTGACTGTAATTGTGAATCCTGCTCTAACTGCTGGTTACTTTCTGCATGGCAAGGTCAACTAAATTGCTTGATGAGCTGTTATGGTCTTTTCATATGATGACCTTGACTTCGGAGGGTGTATGAGTATCTTTCATCTGTGGTGATAAAGCATGAAATGAAACTCGACCACTCTGCAACCAAGTAGCTTTGCAACATCTACTGGTCCCTAGTTAAAAGTACCATGTTTTAATGGCCTGGCAATATTTCGACATGACATCAATTAAAGTAGGAAATAAAATAAGTAATTTGTTTCCAGCCATTTTTCAGATCCCGTTATACAGTATCGATGTGTTCACATTAAAGAGCTGTAAAGACATTACAATGTGTAAAACTGTTTACAAATGCAATCTAGGGTAATATGCATTAATATACTAGTTTTACTTCTATGAAATCTATGGATCTCCAGATGTACAACTCTTCGTGAGCAAAGGAAAAACAGCCTCGTTTTAAACTTTTATTTAGGTATTCCAATGGTTTGGAAAGATTTATTTATATCTCATTACTCCTTCAGTTTTTTTCAGAAAAATTCAGAATAATAATTTGGACACGGTTTTATTTAACTATGAAGAAATTTTGCAGATATTCAAGCTACACTATGGTTTTTTTCTGTAGCAGATGTGTACTTGCTATTGAATTTTGGCTCATAAATCTTAATCTTGACAGCATCCAATAACTGAGTCTAATTAGGTCTTTTAGCCTCAAACTGAAGACATTTCTTTAATGTGTTTGCTGTAATATACGATATCTTTCATCTTAATATGTGATGCAATCATTGCGAATACGGCACACGTGTGAAGGTAAAAAGCTGCGGCAAAGATCAGACGCGGAAAGAGTTGTGTGAACTGAAGACGCAACGTGCTGTGATGAGACTTACGTCACAATCGTGTTCATGTATACATTGGTTGTCAACATGCCTATTTACCTTCACAAACAAGACAATCAAATGCACAGATGTAGCTAACACCCGGCGTTGTGCACGTGGATACCTGAACAAAAACAGGATTATCAGATCATGAACAGTGGCTTCCACGCAAAGTACGTATCACATAATTTATGAACAAAACCGGAGCACAGTTAGATGCTTAAAAATATACAGTATGTCAAACAGTAATTAGGCAGCTAATGTTGTGTATTCTCATAATTGATATCTACAGTTTAATTTAAAACTGCGTAATTTGTGTACTTTTTTTGTGAAAATATCAACAAGTAAATGAGAAAACTAAACGTCTCCCACTTTGAGGCTAATCTGTATAATTCTTTAGAAGAAGAATCCATTTTTCACAGCTTCATTAACATAAAGAACTAGAGGAAGGAATTACATTTCATTGTTGGAAGCAACAAAAGGGAGAGAGATCTTTGCAAGCCAGGTCCTCGAACACATGCAATCACATGTCTGTCACTGTTCCTTACATTATTCTCTTTGAAGAAGGAGGAAAAAAAAAAAAGACATCATCACAGCTTCGCTAAAAGCCAAACAGTGTAATTATGTTTGTGGGTGAAAATAGGCCAGATTGATTATATGCATTTACAATAATGAGCCGTCTATGTATTATTGCGTTACAGAGCCATCAAAATCTTGACATAAATCATAATTAATTCTGCTTTCAGAATTTCTGATCACCAGTACTTTGTATTGTTGTCAGAGGTTGTGGTGCGAAGCAGTGGGAGTTGTGAGCTCCAAACAGGCGGCTGATCCCGTACTACAGCTGTGGCAGCAGTCTCATTAGGGATTCGCAGAGGTTTCTTTTGCCGAGCGGTGCTGCTCGGTTTGGCTCGAGGGCAGACTCTTATAAAGCTGCTGGAGCTGTGAGACAGACAGACAGACAGACAGTGAGACACGCAGGGAGGCTGCAGTGCTGGGCAGGCGGTGTCAGCTCTGTTTGTGCAGAGGATTGTTTTTGCAGCGCGAGGCCCCTGACTCTCCCCCAGCTGATTGGTGTGGCTTCATTAGGATGGGCCGCGGCTCCTCCGATTAGCAGTAATTAAAGAGAGAAATCAGAGCGCTTGCCTCCAGTCCAGACACAACCAGTGCCTGTCAAGTGTGATCGCCGTGGAACAGATCTGGCGTTGCTGGCCGCCTGCCACTCCACAATGCTCCCCCCTACCCCCCCTCCATCCCTATAGTAAGAGGAGAGAGTCTGGAGGAGAAGTATGGGCTGTTGCCTTCTGTGCCAAGTAACCCCCAAAGTAACCCCCGGGGTTACACAGGCACACACGCCTCTCCCCGCGGGCGCACGCTGGGCCAGCGTTGTCATGGTGATAACGGGGGAAAAATGTTTAATGAAGACACTGATGAGAATTTATGAGGCTGTGGCTGTGTGCATTTACAGGGATACGACCCTTAGCCCATCACGCACTGCCTCCTGTGGTTCTACATCTATATCTTCACTTATACAAGTTGTAGCTGATCATCGGGGCGTATGCTCAGGCAGGTGGGCCCAATATGCAGCGAGTCCACCAGCACGGTGCAGCTGGAGACACGTGGGGTTGGTTGGCCAATAAACATAACCCCATGTGATCAGAAATGTATATTGTTTTTATTCAATTTAAACTAGAAGAATAATTATCTACTAATGTCTTGAGGCACTCTCGTAGTGGTAATTTAAACAGAAATTGTATTACGGAGGCTGAACACTACAAACAAAATATTATTTAATGTTTTCAGAAAGGCAAAATGGCAGAAATGTGGTCATAAAAAAGCGATGAGTGCCACATTGTGCGCAGGCTGGGTGGCCAAACTCGTTCTCCACCCGCCAATACGCCCTACACTGCGACTGACCAATGGCAGCGCGGCTGGGTTTTCACTTTGGGATGCTTGTTCTGGTTTTCTTCTTGCTTTGTTTGCTCTGTCTGTGCTTTATCAGGCATGGATGCCATTAAACAAACAGGCCCAGGATCTCATTGAGTGTACTGGCATGACACCACATTCAGCAGCGGTTCAACAGCGCTTGAGAAGATGCCAGATTTGATTCATTTGGAGTGCACTGGTGATCTTAGTGTGAACACTTGTTTAACTCTGGCTGGAGTGCCGTCCTATACACAGTCAAAAAGTACCAAATATATTTTCATCTGTTTCATCGAATTAGCAATATTCTCTATCATATAAAAGCATGTAAAAATAATGAAGCCTTTAAAACTGAATTCGTAATCATGCAGGTGTCACTTTACAGACTGTGGTTATATAATCATCAACAATTTTTTTTTTTAATTTTGTAGCTAAATCAACTCAAGCTAATTGCTACAGACTTAACGGGTATTACGAAAATCGTAAAAGTGTGCAGGATTTAGGCTGAAATGTAATGATATTAATGATGTTTTCATTAGTCTAAAATGTGTTTTTGTTCCCCTAAAAAGAGCCTTTTATACCCACATAGGGAGCGGGTCCTCTTCCTGGGAGCCCGCCATGTTGCACTGCCATGTTTCTATAGTAGCCCGGAACAGACAAAACAAACACTGGCTCTAGAGAGGACCTTTTGCAGTTGTATGTTACGTTAAGCCGCCACAGGATCTCCTACATGCTTGGAAAGAAAGGGATCGATGGGAGGGCTGTTCAGTTGGGTGCAATCTGCCATCTCACAGCTAGATGCCACTAAATCCTGCACACTGCTCCTTTAAGATATATTTGGTGTGCTTGAACTGTATATGGGGAAAAAGCACTTACCCACCTTTAAAGACCTGGATTCAGCTCCCGACAGCTGTGCTTGCAGCTTTGCCCCGTTGGCCATTTATTCATTGATAGGAAGCAGGAGAGGATTCATTTCTTCCTCGTAGCAGTAGTGACTCCTACTGGTGGGTGTGTCCATACTGTCTCCTTTTGCTGTTTATAAGTATGTTTTTACCACTTGCTGTGCATGGACTCACACATTAGGCTACCATAATGTGCTTGGGTTAGGTTTGGAAAACTTAATTCTAAAAAAAAAAAAAAAATTACCTATTTATCTACCTCATCGTAGATTGTTGGTGAATTTGAACTCTTTGCGCAATAGAATTCAGCACCACTGTACTATGGTCAAGCAGCTATAGTGTTTGGTGCTTTTAGATGGTATGTGGACTCAGGTGTGCAGAGAACACATCCTATTGAACCTATGAAATCACTGTGTGCTCTCCTCTGAACACTTCTCTTTGTCCCTCTACTGTCAGTCTGAGTATCAGAGTCTCCCAGCCCACTAAGTCTCTTGTGACAGGGGTTTCAATTATGAATGCTACCTTTGACTACCTCTGTTATTCCGCAGCAGCCCACATATCCCTGCCTGCCACCACTCATGTGTGACTTGATGTATTGTCTCACTGTTTTCCCCCCTTTCAAAATTAATTGCAGTTTTATCTCTCTCCAAGATAAAAAAAAAAAAAAAAAAAAAAGACCGCTGAGAACACAATAGTCTAAAAGTAGTGTGGATTCTATTCAAACAAAACAATAAAAACCTAGCTGTTTGCCTTGCTGTTTTTGACTGCAGCCATGTTGGATGAGATTTTTTTTTTAGTGGTGGCTCTTTTATCTTTTCACACAATAGAGTGAAGTATTACCTTCAATTACTTTTCCTGATTGGGTTCTGTTTTAGCAAACTGGGATGACACTCTGGACCTGGCCATTTTATTTGGTGTCTAATGACTTTTCACCTACAGTATCATAATATCCCTCATCAAAACCTCATTACATCTCAGAAATAATTCTTGTCATCGTGATTAATGAAAATATGAGTATAATTTAGTGCGTCTCAGACCACAGTGCAAACACTTCACCGATACTGAGCTGATTTTAGTTTTTAGGCATGAGGCACCATTTGGTGACTGTTTAATACATTTTTGTCTGCATTTTAGCAAACATGAACATGATTCTTGTCAGACATATTCCTATTGTCAACACAGCTGCAGGTAGAAAGGATCATTACTGCCATCTGAAACCAGTGGGGAATTAAAGCTGCACCAAATTAAGAAAAAACAATGTTTAAGTAAGCTTTGTCTTGTCTGGAATTAACTAAACATTGAAAGAGAAGACCAGATCTTAAATTTAAAGCTGTACTTCAGTTTAAGAGACCATTCATGCAGATTTTTAACCAATCATAGCTTAGCAACCGCAGTGGCAGGTCTGTTAAAGTGGTGTAGTAATACTCTACCCTTGGAGTTTGGAGGGTGGCCTTTGAAAAACCGAGAACACAAAGCAAAAGTTTTAAGGATTGATTAAATCTGTTTAAATGTACACTTCAGTCATTAGCATGTTGAGCTAACTATCTGATTACCTGCATTACCTAATAGACTATTATTTTGTGGGTTTAGAGGTCATTTATGGCTGGGTCCTCCTCTGTTTTATTGCCTATTTTCCCCACCGTTTGGAAATTGGTACTAGATGTTTAGGATAATGCTACCATAATGTCTGCAACAAATTGTTTAGTCCTTATCCCAAAAGCCTTTTATCTTATTAAGTTAAAGGGATAATACTTGGACAAACCAGCTGTTCACTGAAATACAAGAGTGAAGCTGTCTCTTTACTTCGATAGGTAATCAACAGTCTTTTAGCATGATCTCATGTATGTAGCTATAAAGATTTTAGATCAGATCCCTTTTGCAGAGTTCTGGTTTTAAAATGACCATGAAAAAGTCAACAGGAGGCTGTTTTCAACCAATAATGGAACTTAGGTTAGCGTAATTAGCCTAACTGAGGCTATCTTACTAACGTTAGGTTTGTATAATTAGCTGATAAATTATGCTTGTCACTGTTTACATTTAAGCAGCAAAATCGACAGTCGCTGGCTTGTACCGACAAGCTGCTTCTGTCTACATGTGTCTAAAATCAAGGAACTTTTTTTCCCCCCCAAAGATTACTGACTGTCTTGCACAGTTACCCTACCAGTTGACTTGAATGCTAAGCACTTAGCGCCATCAGGTCCAGATTTTCTGTAATTTTGACTCACTTTTTGCTTGAGTTAAAGTACTATGCAAAGTTTTTAAGCACAATAGAGTTTTAGATTCTGAACCGTCACACAGTACCATCAGGGAGGCGTCTGATTGGTCCCTAATTCACTCTGCAACATGACAATGAGCCAGAACATAAAGCCAGCGTCAGAAAGGAACTATCTTCAGCCACAAGAAGAAAAATGAGTCCTGCTGCAAATGGTGGGGTCCCACAGAGACCCGATCTCAACATCATGGAGTCGGTCCTGAAGTACGAGAGCAGACAAAAGACACTGAGACAGAAGAACTCTGGCAAGTTCTCCAAAATGCTTTGAACAACTACCTTTAAAACAGGGCACAAGTAGGAGAACTGGCGCTGTTTTAAAGGCAAATACTGATTGGATTTATTAATTATTTCTGTTTACTGTACTTCGCAAATTAACCGATAAATTAAAAACTATTTCTGGAATTATTTTCTAAAGCATCCTCACTTTTCTCGTAAAACTTTTGCACAGCCTGCAATACACACTGCGTGTAAACAACTGAAATATGAATCACTTTGTTGTCATCATCATAGATTACAGCAACGTTTTCTATAATTTTACAGATATGGTGTGATTTCATACTCCAGGCTATGACGCCACAACACTGTTTGTGTTTGAAGTGCACAGTGTCGTGCGTGTGTGTGGGTTTGCCTCTGCTTTAAATATAGTCAGGATGACAGGCATAGCATTTACCTTGATGTTTACTGCTTTGAACCGCTTGGCATGGGCCAAAGCCTGGGCTGGGATTCACATAAGAAAGAGGCCTATTTCAACAAGCTCATCTGGGGAAAATACCAGAATGACATGGCTGACACACACACAGGCTTTGAATGGTTCCTCTCTCAGCAAGCGATGAGCATGAGACACAACAATTCAAATGTTTCAAGTAAAACCCAGAAATGGGACCTTTATGTCTCTTTGAACATCATCCATTAGGAAACATGGTGTTTCCCTCGCTCTCTCTCTCACACACACACACACACACACACACACACACACACACACACACACACACACACACACACACACACACACACACACACACACACAATTCACCTCACTGTCAAGTTTCTGCACCTTAAGTGATTTTTAACAGGAGTTTACACATGAGAGTAAAGTGTCACCTTTTATATTTTATCTACATATAAGTGCTATTTTTATGTCAAACTGCAGTGTAGCAACTAACAATACACTAAGATGACATCGCCCTGAATCCAAAAAGACAGACTTTCAAGTCAAACTTTGTCTGCACATTACTGCCTCTGCCTTTATGAGCGCTTTGTGAAATTCTAAATGTTAAACGATGAGCATGCAAGTCAAACGTTTAACAAAGACGACGAGTAAAAACCCAGACGAGGGCAGATATTTTCTTCACACGAACACATACATCTTGTAAAATCACTTCGGCAATAACAATAACAGCTGGTGGATCTGAAAAAAAAAAAAAAAAAAAAGGAACACCCCGATGTATTTTGTTTTGCATAGATTTCTCTGCGCTATGGTTCGAAACTAATCCTCCAACACCTTCCCAAATTGAGCCGCAGCAACAGCCTTGCTCAGATATTATTATGAATAATTTATTGCACCCCATTTCAAAGAGCCTAGCAGAATCCCAACTATTTTCGGAGTAACTATCACACGTTAGTTAAGTCTGCAGGTACACAGTGCAGCTGTTGGTTTCTTGTGCAGCACTGTAAATGACATCAGCCTCTCACTGATATCATTGTGGTGTGATTGGTATATATGTGCTGCCTCTGTGTCCTCTGCAGTCTGCCTTTCTCTTCTGTTTGCTAGAATACTTCAATCTCTGACTTTTAGTGTGTCCAGGGGAGGGTTGCCTGTAATGCACTTGCAGGTATACACACTGAATATGAATTGTTGATGTGTATTTTGCAGGAAAGATCGGCTAACAGCTGCACATGTGTCTATTCAGATTGCACACGCAGGGGCGGGCACTTAAAACTCTGCAGCCTGTAGGTTCAAGCTAATATCTAAGCAAATTATTGTCTCCTCATACCCTTTTTCTGAACTTGCACAGAGGCATCAGTGGATGTCTCAGGTAGTGCACTTAATCCTGACATTTCTTTAACATTCCTCATCCCCCTCTCCCAGTGACACGGTGAAGTGCTGCATACTTCTCTCTGCCATTGTTTAAACACGCCCGGTGCCCTCACATCTTTTTTTTTTATTGGAAATGTGAAATGTGCCACGGAGGCAAACAGCGGAGCAGCGACAGGAGAGGAGGGACAGATAAGCCTGGCAGGACTCACGACGACTGGTCGAACATGTGTTGCCCCCGAGGAAGCACTTTTACCGGAGGAGCACACAGACAATGACAGCCTCAGCGAATATCGCCAGTGACCATAGGAGTGACTTCAGTGTGCTCCTGAATTTTGACTGCTTGTAGGTTTTTGTGAGAATGAATCGATGCACGTCAGACCTCCCTGGTGTGATAACCATTAGCGCTGGTCTCACTGGGGGATGTGACATGAGTTGTGAAATTGTACTGTGCGGCGCGCTGCACATGAAATGTGTGAAAATGTGTCCATTTACGCAGAGTTCAAGTAAAGGAAAACAACAGGTGCCAAAGTCAGGTTTTCCTTCAAAGAAGACGCACAGAGACGCGCCGACATTTTCCCTTCCTTTACAGCATCCACAGGGGAACACGGTAGTTTGGATGACTGTGGATTTAGATAGGGCTGACAGGTGGGTGACTACGGTATCTCATATGAAGAAGAGTGAACAAGGCTCTCTTCCAGTCCACCAGAGAACAGGATAGATATGATTGTATGGTTGACTTAATGTAGGGACTGATTTTCTAGGGATTAACTTCAAGGGCCACTATGTATTTCTTACCAGTAATAAAAAAAAACACTCACTGGTAGTCATGATAAAAGTCTCCCGCCATGCATTACTTCTGCAGCAGTCCTACATTAGTGCAACGGTGAGCACTGCAGAAACAATTTGGTCTTGCACTTGAACTGAATAAGAAAACTGCAAGATTGGCTCTCTGGCCAGACCGTTTGTGTGCCCTCTGGCAGGCGGAGAGAAAACCGAATCTGGATTCTGAATAATTTCTCATATATGAGGATGCAAGCGTGCAGAAAGCATGACGTGAAACGTGTCAGTCATAAGGAAGGAAAAACGGCATTTAAAGGCACAAAGAAAGAAAAATGCACTTTTCTTCTTTTTTTTTTTTTTTTTCAGCTACAAGGTTTGAGTAGCTGGACTGTTTAAGAGATTTGGAGACGCTATAAAAATTGTTGAGTCAGTTGAGTGCACTCTGCTTGGGATTTGGTCCCTGCGGGCCGCCTGGCTGGCTCTGTTTTTTGAAGGTGGGGTGGCGTCCGATGCGGCCACGGACCCAGGCTGGACAGCAAGCTCGTTTTTGTTCTCCCCTTCACATTGCCAACTCCAGCTGTCACACTGAGGGACAATAGAGAAGAGGAGGGGGTGCTCTCTGAATGGAAAAAATAAACTGGAGAGCCCCCCCGCCCCCCCCTCACACAGCCCCCCCCTCCCCACGACTCGTCATCTGCATTTGACAGGACCCCCGTTCTCCTCTCTTCACCGCCCCTTTTCTTTTGCTTTCTCCTTTTCTCTCCTTGTGCTCTCCATAATCCCCCTTTCTCTCTCTCTCCCTGCTAAGTGCAGCTGTTGCTCTCCATTGGATCATTTTTTTTTTTCAGACTGATTGCTAATTAGGATGGCATTTTATTAGTGAGTTTCATCTTTAAAACTTGTTAAACTTGCAATTTTCCACCCCCTTTTTTCTCTTTATTCTGGCAGATCTAAGAAGGGAGCAGAGAAAAGACTTAGCCAATTATACACAATTTACTTGAGGCTGAGCATTTTTCAGAACGCTCCCAATTTCCAATGCAGCATTCATATAGTTTACAACTACTGTACTGTGTGGTAGTCTCTTATAGCGCTCACTTCAGCTTTGAATGCAAAAGCCTACTTTGAAGAATAGACTGCCCCATCTCCCTTATTCTGCTCACATAACTGAATCCCTGGGAGAGGGAGCAGAGGAAAAGGAGAGCCTGAGAAAACAGCAATTCACACACCAAACACAGAGACCCCTAGTAGCTCAACAAATGAGTGACTAGCCCTATGTCCATTCATATCGCCCCTCGGCCCGCAAGCCTATTAGCCAGGCATCGCTCCTTGAACATTCACTGTCGACAACATGTGGAGGCATCACTATAGCAACCAGTGGATATGACATGTGCAATGGACGGGGACTCCTGAGCTGCTGAATATAAGGAGGGGCTCAGCCTTAACTAAATGATCGCAAAAAACCCAACCCCACCACCTCCCCATCTCTTTTCATTGGCACAGAGGCGCTGAAAGGACTCAGTAGTGGGGCTTCTGCACATTCTTCCGAGGCTCGGAAAATCAGGCGGGCATATCCCACATTCTTCTCCCTTTTCTTATTCTCTCCGACTCTCCCTTTTTTTTTTTTTTTTTTTTTTTTTTTTTTCTTTTTCTTCATCTACGTGTTGAAGCCGCGCTCTTTTGTTGGCGCTGGGGGACGCATGGGACCCTCGCAGGGGAACTTTTGGAGAAGCGGACTGAGTGGGCGGCCGGGACTCACAAACGCTTCTTGGAGCTGCGGCGGGCGTCAGTGGTTATCCGTGCTCTCTGGAATACAAGACACAGCATCCTCCGTTTACCGCGAAATGCGCGCTCTGCCCCGCGACACGGATTTGGGTAATTATCTACCGGCTTGCAACGTGTGTCCGTACTGTTTTGTGCCGTAGTCAGTGTGGCAAGTTTTAATTCGTCAAATGCGTAAAAAGGCATCAGAAAGGATCGGCCTTCAAAACTTGTGAACAATCGTGGCCTGACGTTGAAAGCTGTTTTTTAATTTTTGTTTGTTTGTTTCTGAATGAAAAAGCGAGTTGCTGAATATCTTAGGAGCTCTGCAGGTTTCATGGTCTGATTTTATTTAGTCCTTTCTGTGCAATAGTTTGATGGAGATCGAATCTCCAAAAAGCTGATGGGATAAAATATGATCGAGCATCGGAGTGCGGTAAATATAAATGTGAGCTAATCGAACAATTCCCGGTAAAACTGGGTCTGGAGTCCGGTGCTTTACTGTGAGCACATCTGGCTGCAGGGGACAAAGTTTGTCCTCTTTGGTGCCCGGCAGCAGCTCCAACTCTAAAACCTTAGGAGATGAAAGCTGCTAATCCGCTCTGTGATTGCATACATTATTCTATTTTAATCGTGTGATTAAATTTAAAAAAAATATAAAATATTGTTTAACCTCTATTCTATTCTTTTCTGGGTTGTTGTTGTTGTTGTTTTTTTCGAAAAAAAAATCTAGTTTTTAGGACTGACTGAACAAACATTATAATTTAATGGGTAGTTGCCCATATTACGTTTCTTTAATTATTAATTTTTCATAATTGATAATTATTTTGAAGAGGGTTTTTTTTTTTAAGTTTGTAAATATGTCCCAAAAAATAGGCCTATTGCATTTGCAAAATTTGTACAACTTCATAGAGCACTTAGGTTTGCCAGAAAAATGCAGGGAAATTTACCAGCAGAGCTAAATTGTGTGATCTTCTTTTGTTAATTGCAGATTCTAACTCGGATTTTATTTCATGAAGACTGCATTTAATGTAGCTGTTTTTATACCTTCCAAATATGTAATAGTAGCTGCAACTTTGGAAAAAAAAAAAAAAAAAAAAAGCATTGATTTAAAATTGTTGAGGTTTGGGTGTTGTGTGTTTGTGAGGATTTTCCTCTTGCACTTCTTAAAGGTTTTGTGATTTTGAGTGAATGGAATAGGCATCCGCCCTGACAACACCTCTCTGCCTGACCTTCCCCGTTATAATTTGAATAATCTAGAGCACCGAAATCCATCTGCCCCTTGTCTCTTCTCAGATTGGCTAATTCACCAGACAGGGGCAATATGAATAGAAGAGAGAGGCAGAAGGAGAAAGTCTGTTGGAGGCAGAGCAACCAGTTTGGATGTTACACACATGAGACATGAATAGTAGGATTGAGTCAATAAAATGATTTTTTTTTTTTTTTTTTTTTTTTTAAACTTGGAAAAAAACATTTCTACAGAGGAAAAAAAAATCTCATACTTTATTCCTTCATAGTTCATCAAGGATCACCTTTAAATTTTTTTTAATCATTTTTAAGTTCTAGTTTAAGAAAATGTCTCATTCATTGAAGTTTTAATTTTAATTTGTTGACATTTATTCATTTAAAACCTGTATTCAGTTAGTTATTCATTTAGTTAAACATAAATTCTTGAAATACATCAATCAAATAAGACTCCATTTATGGTAAAATGTAAAAAAAAAAATTATTGCAAAAATAGATAAATAAATGAAAATTGAAAAAAAAAGCTCAGGGACAAAACACTTGAGGCCCATGAAGATAATTCTTCCTCTCACACCTCCTCTCCTCCCTGTTCCTCCTGTTTTTCTTTCTTTCTGTCTCCTTTCAACACGATTACCGCCTTCAACCGCTTTTTTATGATTGCATTGCATTTCAAGCCTGCTTGCCTCCACAGAGGAAATGCTTTTTATTCATTCTGAGGTGTTTACCTGAATACTTTTTAAGAGTAGCCACAGATTGTAAAGGGCCATGTCATTAATGAACTTGAAACTATGTGTTGTTGTTTTTTTTTTTTAATGAAAATAAAGAAAGGATTGGGTCCTTCGGTGCTTGAAATAGGTCGAGGCAGATTGCAACCAATATGCACTTTGGTTTCGTTTGGAGTCTTGCTGGGTCTATGGTGCTAAATATGTAGAATACTAAGAGAGATTTTCAGCTTCTACGTATTCTTTTTTTTTGTTTTGTTTTTTTGTACCATGTGATTATAGCAGATGCTGCTCAAGAAGACAAGTACCCAGCAAATAAAAATTGTGCTCCTTTTCCAAATGTTGCTGCTGCCTATATATTCATTTGATCACTGAGCAGCACAGATGAGTCACTGGATGGAGGCCATTTCTCCCCTCCGTGTACGAGCCTCTTCAAACCTCTCAGTTGTTGTCTAACCTCTTAATGCTTGATTGGAGCTACATGCTCGAGCCACTGCAATTGCAATCAGCAGCAACTGACTTCAGGCCCAACACAGTAATCGTAAAGACCCGGGCAGCCACACAACCGCTAAAACATTGGCTATTACGAGCCACAAGGTCAAACCACATTGTTACTGGTCCGAGGTGAAGTGTCTTGTTTTGAAAATGGTATAACAAGATGTAGCCATCCTTCAGCCGGCCCATTAGACCCCTCAGGCTAAATGTCAGAGCTCTGCCACCCCCCCTCCCCCCCGGTGTAGATTTGATTCCCTCCACCCATCAATCTTTCAATATTGCATGCCGACAATTAGGAGCCTGCTGATGTATTTGTGCACTGTTATTGATATTGCCCTTTTGCAGATGTATAGCTATTGGCATGTGGGCAGCTGGTAAAATTAGATCAGAATCGGTGGAGAACTGGCTTTTAGAGAAACCTCATGTTTTTATGTCAATCGTGGAGGACAGCGAGGGTGATTTATGTGAAGTAAATTGTAATATGCGAATTGTATCCCTCTGTTTGTGAGACCTAAAAGTAAAAACCACCTCTACAGGATGCCTATATTTAATGCAATCAGCAAAGAACATCGTATTAATAGCTACATTTTAGGTATCTTTAATTACCCCTCCCAAGTAATGCTCCCAATTTTCACTGTTATGCTTTCAAAATATGATGTATCAGTGAGACCTACAGGGAATTTATCATTGCAGTAAATGGCCACAAGTGGACCAATTATCAACGCGAAGGCCGGTTCTTTAACCCACACTGATAAGAATCTCTTCGACGATATTACAGGACATTAAAAGCAGGTCTGCTGCAGCGAGACAAATATAACTTCCTGTTTGCATTAACATGCAGTGTGGGTGTGAATATGTGAAAAGGCTTTTGATGTGGTGCATGTATGAAGGTCCGGTCTGGGCCGCCTGTGTCTCCCCCATGTCCTGGTAGCCATTAGCTGTGCAGCTTGGGCCAGGGCCTAATCCAGCCAAAACTCAGGACCAGAGGAGCTAATTAAGCTCAAGCTTTTAGTATCCCAACCTCCTGTAGCTGCACAGTGCCAGCCCGCCCCATGCCAGCACTAAATGGGGTTGTAAATATCTATAGTGGGACTCAGTGTGGAGACAGCACCGGACAGGGGCTGGTAATGGGGGTTGACTGAGCCTGAATGCATATTATAAGGCCGGTGTCAGTGCTGTCTAACGAGTGGGGCCGGTTAGACAGTGATGGTGGGTGGAAGGAAAGAGTGGGAGCGAAAGTGGAGGTAGGTGAGGAAGCACTAGCACTGTCGTGTCCGTATGTTTTTCACTGGAAAATCAACACAAGCCTTCAGGTGAAAATTGATGCAGTCTTGATGTGGCGGTTTGCTGTAAATCCAAAATGACTACATCAATCTGGAAGAAGACAGAGTGGCATCCTTTACCGCTCTGACAGTGTGTTCTCTCTATGTTTGTGTGCGTCCTCCAGAGGGGCAGCCTGACCCAGATCCCCGTGGTGAAGGAGACCAGGGTGGAGTCGGGCCAGTTCCTGCTGCTCTCCGTCCTCTGCATGCTCTTCATCCTGGTGGCGCTTTCAGTGTCCGCCACTTTTTTCTGCGTACGCCAGCGCTCACACCTGCGCATGAAGGAGAAGCTTGCCAGCCTGGGGACTGACACCAGCACTGATGCCACCGCAACCTATCAGGTTAGACCAGCCTCCTCGCTATGAGCCAATCAGGGGGCGGGACACTTAGCCTGCTCTCTGCCATTGGAGAAAAACACACTCTGTTCGGATACGGTCGATTATCCAATTGGTTTGTGAAAGTGTGTTTGTTCATGTGTGTATATGTTTGAAGGATTATCTTACACTTGCTCTTGATGTTTTTTTTTTTTTTTAGCTGCAGTGATTTTTTTTTTGGGGGGGGTAAAATTAATTGTGCAGAGCAATAGTTTTGTGTACATTTACATAAATCTTAAGCTTTTAAATTCTTGAATTTTTTTACTTTTCGCGCCAGTAGATATTTGCAGCATCCAATTATTTGATGCTTACCCTTTCAGGAGAAGTGTGTGTGTGTGTGTGTGTGTGTGTGTGTGTGTGTGTGTGTGTGTGTGTGTGTGTGTGTGTGTGTGTGTGTGTGTGTGTGTGTGTGTGTGTGTGTGTGTGTATACACCTGTGTGTGAGACAGGGAGCAGGCCGCCACTGTGACCTATTCCCTCTGTTCCTCCAGGGCAACGGGCAGCCTGAGCTGTATTGATTTTCAGCGCTGGGGCTCAGCTGTGCCCAGCGTGGCACTCAGAACACATTTATCTGCATGTCGCGTTAACATTTTCAATATTTAATCAGGTTTTCACAGGGCTGCTCTGAGAGGCTGGAGGTGTTACAACGATGGCCACAGAGAAGATATCATATAGAAATAAAACGGAAAATAAGCTCAAATATACATTTAAATGTTTAATTATCTCCTTCTGACATACACACATGTCCATTACCATTTGCATTGTTTAAATATGATAAATACCAGTTTCATTATGTCGTGCTCCAGTGCAAATTTGAGATTATATACGGCACCTGTTCTTACTCAATACGTTATGAGGATTGGGCTAACTCCTCTGTCGACATTCATGTGGGTGTGTCCGCCATGCTCGACAGAGAGAGTTGTGTGGGGAGAGTCTTATTGTTAGATTTCAGCACAGACTGTAGACTTTGTCTCCTCTTGGCATGTTTTCATTCTTATTATCACTCTGAAAGACGGGGGTAACATGGAAGCTGTAATCCCTCGACCTGTGCTCCTCGCTGGGCTCCGTGTGTCTCTCCTCTGGCCCTCTCCGGCTCTAACTGCATCCCCCTGCCTTCTTCTGGGACCATTTCTGAGCTGCGCTACAGCACAGCGCTTTGCAGAGATGTTGAGAAGTAGGATGACTTATGAGGTGGACCTGGATAGTGCCCCGAGGCCGAGGCCCAGGGCACCACTTCATGGCTCTAATCATTAAAGTCTGACGGCGGAAAGGCTGATCCAAGACCAGGGCTTAGAGGGGCCTGTGCTCCAGGGGGAAATATCACTATGATTCATCATGAGATAGCCTGTGCTTTCACAAGGTGTTTTCTCTCGCCTGCCTTGGCCTCCCTGTTATTAATTGAGTATGGAGATGAATTCTGCCTCCCAAAATCAAACATGATTGCGATTACGTATGATGAATTTAACATGGAAATATCAAGTGAGACCACAACATATGGAGGGAAGCAGACACAATGTGTAAGACTGCACAAATCTAACAATAGTTTTGTTTTTTGTTTTTTTCACTTTTCCATTATTTTTTGATTTTGTATACTTGATAATGCCTTGTCCTCAAATTTCTTATGTCCTGTCCCTGCACTGAGGCATGATGGGAGAAAAGCTGAGTCATGAGCAGAAGTGTAATCTTCCTGGCAGTTGGAGATATCAATCAAAACAGGAAATTATACTTTGCAGTTGTGTCTATCTTTTCAAAAGAGGTCCTTCTTTTAAAATAATGCAGGTTTCCCTTCATAGGTTTTGACTTTACAGTATGAATTTGTGCTGATTTTGTGTAGGATTTTCATGTGAGGTTCTTTTTTTTTTTTTTCCCATCAGCTAAAAGATCTGTTGTTAAACAATGAAGACAGTCATTGTGTGGCAGCAAGGTGTGACATACTGAATTTATTCTGTAAGTCGTGTAGGGTTCCTCAACCATGTACATATATTTGACATAATTAGTATAAGCTCCATAATCCACGAGGATAAGCCATTAATCTACAGACAAGTGAGGACAGATCAAGTCAGCCGAGATACAGGATTTTACAAGGTGCATTTACAGAATTCAGCCCCTAACAGCGAGGATAAGCACATGGAATACATAAAACTATTGTTATGATGCATGAAAGGAAGATAAACACATTAAACCTTGCAAGGAGTCTGGTGTGAGAGGGGAAAGAAAAAATACAGATTTCTTGATTATCCACTTCTTCACCATCATCATCTCCTCTAATCCCCAGGAGCTGTGTCGCCAGCGTATGGCGATCCGAACGTCGGAGCGCGTGGAGCGGCCGGAGACCCTGCGCCACTCCCGGCTCAACAGCGTGTCGTCTCAGTTCAGCGATGGCCCCGCAGCCAGTCCGTCGACTCGCAGCAGCACCTCCTCCTGGTGCGAGGAGCCAGTCCCATCCAACATGGACATCTCCACTGGTCACATGATACTGGTAAGAAAGTGATGAAAATGTATGTTAGTAGGGGAAGTGTACGAGGATGTTGGTTGAGATGTGGTTGTTTGTCAGGCCCTCAGAGAGCATTTGTGGTTCTTAGCATCTGATTGTTTTGACCAAACGACCACAGTATCTCATCATGTATCATGATGATGCATTTAACCTGACAGGGTGAGTTCAGTCTCGTCTGAGGAACTGCTATTCATCAGAGCTACATTAAATCAGCTTTGTGCACAAGATCACAGACCTACATCAGAGATTCACAACCTGTGGTACCTCTGCTCCTCCCAGAAAAATGTGGACTGTGGAGCTGCTAAATTGATTTGAATAAATAGAAAGTAGGGTTTGATTTAAAAAACTATATCCACAAATCCAGTCAGTTGTAATGTCCATGTGTTGCAGCTGAAAGTATGAGAAAAGATGAGTTGAAACAGCTGCGAGTAATGAATGAAAGGTGGGAACTGTTGGTTAAAAGTAATGCTTAAATGGCTAAAACAGTTAGCTACTTTAAAGTAATGGATGGTTGAAATCCTTAATAGCAATAGAAAAACAGTGACAGCCGGTGATGGATAAATGGTTGAAACTTCTTCTACTCCATTTTGTGATTGTTTTCTATATAATTCATAGATTTAAACAACTGGTAGTTTAAAATCAGTTCAAGTGAACACTTTTGGGGACATAATGTCGATGTTGGGGTGCTTGATCTCATCTTTAAGGGCCTGTAGGGACAGAAAACGTTGAGTCTCGCTGCTTTCTTCAGATATTTAGTGAGTTTACATTGTAGTGTGTGCTGGAAACCAGCGACTTTATTTCTCTCCGTTTGGCTGCGCCTCCTTTTCATCCCTCTCTCACCTCATTCCCTTCAGAATCCTGTTATCTTTGTTGTTGTTGTTTTTTTTCATCACTCTTCCCGCTGTTTTCTCCCTCCTGTTTTATCTTGGCTCTGTTGTCTTCATTTTTCTTTTTCTCCTCCAACTTTTACAGCTTCTACTGTGTCATTTTCTCTCTTTATCATTCTGTCCTGCTTCTTTCTTCTCTGTCATTTTCATCTTTTACCCCCTCCGTCTCGCTTTTACTGCGGCAGCAAAATAAAGCAGACATTGTTTTGCGTGATGAGAGCAGCACAAAAGTGAAATATCATTACCTATCTGATTGTCATTTGAATGTTTTAGAAATGTTGTTGGTTTTGTGTTTTTTCTCCTTCTTTTTTTTTAGTTTTTATTGAAAAAGCTTTTGGTTGCCAACACTTCCACAAACAGACAATGGATTGTTTCAATTTTGCACAACTTTCACTTCATTCATTTGAAACAAGCTTGATAAAAGAGATGGATAGATGCCTTGCAGAGTTTCCATTAATGGAGAGAGCATTCATCACACTGCATGTCTAGCTTTTATATTGGGAGGCTATAATGAATGAGAGTGAATCTGAGTAATGCCTTGTATTGGTGGTAATAGATGGGTTTTGTTGCACTCGTCAAGGCTTGTTTGTGAAGCCCCTTTTGAAAACATTGACAATAGAAAAGCATTTAGCCCTGCAAATAACAAAAGATCCACCGTGAATCATTTCTAGAAGCTGTTATTATTAGGCCTAGTTTCTTCACAGCAGCAATGCCAGGCATTAACAATGCAGAAAGGTAAAACACACTGGGACCTTTACTTCTCTTTCATGCCGTGATTGACATGGAGATGTCCTATAGGGCCGCTTCTTTAAAATTCCACCACCATCTCGCATGAAACCATGTGTGAGATTGCCTTGTTATCACTGATCTCAGACCTATATTTTCCCATCTCTGCTCTCTTCTCCTCTCATCTCCCCTCTCCCGCTCTTTGGAGCTCACACTGTGTGGAGAAGGATGATGAATACCCAGCTTTCCAAAGCACACATGCTGGGGGTCCTTTTTTTTTTTTTTTTTGAGGCCCGATCACCTCACACTCGCACAACCAACTACTATGCTACTAGGAGAGTTCGGTGCCGTCAGGAAAAATGAACTACGATGTTGTGACCCACTGTGCGGCCCACCTTAAGACTGATAAAGTCTTGCATAACGACTTCCAACTTCAAAAATGAAATTGGATGCCTCTGTGTGCTGAGTCATCTGCTGTGTTTTTTCAGAGCTTTGACACGTCTCTTGTGTTTCCATATTCTCTCTTTTTCCTTTTTCAGCTGCAGTACAACTTGCACGTTTTATCTACTGAATTATTTAAAATGTGGCTGTGCTTCTGCAAGTCTTTTCAGCACCATGGACAGCACTTTACTTTTGTTTTTCCCTCTCAAAAGCTGCACAAAATCTCTGTCCACGTTTCCTGCAGAAACAGGGTCAAAATGTTGATACAGTTGCTGTTGTTGTTGTTGTGTTCCCTTGGCTTAATCACCTCTCCCTTGAAAAAAGAAAATCAATAATTAGGTAGCTTGAGGCTCTTTATCATTATGTTGAGTAGCTCTTGTTGATTTTTTTTTTTTAAATGATGACTATTTTGCTTAACAGGAAAATAGACTCAGGCAAAGGAAAAAATAGCCACTGACTCGTACAACACCTTCTTCCTTCAGTGACTTGTACTCGCAATTTGAAATATAGTTTGTGACCAAAAAACATAACACAAAATAAAATAAAAACTGCTTCCCATTTAAGACAACACTATGTGTTCTTTTCATTTAGCTATTATAAGTCACACAAATCGTAGTGCACATTAATACCCTTTTCTTGTCTCGCAGCTGTTTATCATATCATAAAGCTTCCCGCACAAACTGTTAGCAGTATTGTTGGTTTTAATTTGACAGCGGAGCTTGACAGTAATGTGTTACCTGTTGTGTCTGGCTCCCCTGGTTGTCCCTTCATCCTGATTTCACCCAGCACCCTCTGCTGCCGAGGAGACTGCTTAGGAAGGATTAGACATTGTTTCCCTGACACCCAGGCCTCCCATCCCAACCCTCTGATTGGCAGACATAATCCCCCCATTCACTAAACCTTCGTTACCCTGTCTCTGGAATACACCATGGTCCACTGCCTCCCCCTAGAAGCGGGAGGGCTTGATAAGGGCCTGCTGGCTGCATTGCATTAAGCTGCGAAAATATGAATTTGGAATACAATCGATTCAGGGCATCGTTTGAATAGAATGGGATGCAATTCAGAGTGGAAATATCAAGTACATGGAGATGTAATATTGGTAGGGGAGGTGGGATGCTGTCAGGCTGGCAAGCAGAGAGTACTTGTACAGGGTGACAAGAGCATAGTGGTGACAGGCTCTGTCAAGTGGCCATAATGGCATGCTGTCATTTTCCTGGGAAGACAGCACTGTGTTTGTGTAGGCAATGCACAACTCCACACATGCAAATATAAGTGTTGCCTGCTATTAGAATTGACATTAACTATTTTTTTTTTTACATAATTGAATTTTCGGCATGCATAACATTAAAGGTTGAAGGATGGTTCAAAGTATAATAGTGCAAATCTAAAGTAATATTTCAGAAATATCCCTTTATGCCATTAATGGGTTCAGATAGAGCACATTGTGCCTTCATGTTCACTCATTATGCAGCTCTATTAATCACAACAGTTTTTTGTTTTTTTTCTCTTCTCTGTTTGGCTTTTAAGACTTGAGTCGTACCTTTGCTTCGGTATCTATCAATAAACTTTGATTTCCTTTGTCTGCAGGATTTGTAACGTTGTTATAAGTCAGCTAATAGCCTTTGCATGCATGCGGAGGAAATCTGAATTCATGAGCCAGGGTAATTGCCTATTATGTGTTGGACAAGCTTAATTGTGATTATTATCTCGGTAGGAATTGTATATATCCTGCTAAGACTTGGATTTCCCTTTTTGGACAGACAGGAGTGAATAACTCGGATGTAACAATGGAGTGTCACCTCTCTGCTCAGCCTACCTATACTGCTTTTAATATGGGGATAAAAACCCAGCACATCTGGGTATCACTTTCATTGTATTAGCCAGCTGATCCCTGACATCAGTTTATGAGTCTGTAATCTTCTGTCTCACACAATAGCGGACTAAACCATTTAACCCCGTCGGGAGGGGAGCCATGATACAGGAGAGAAAGCGAAACACGGCGCTACGCTAAAAAAGACTCGTCTTGCCAGCCACAGCCTCTAAGCTCCCTAAGACTTGCCCTGGTTTGGGAGAATACACACACAGGCCTTTACCCCTCCCCCTTCTCTTTTTCCATCTTTGTCTCTCTAGCGGATTCAATTTTGTCTTCTCCAAGCGACGGCTTAAATGCAGACAATCTTATCAGTGGCTGTGCAAGCAGTGAGGGACGTGATTGAAACACCCCTGAAGTATTTCCAATGCAAACAAACCTTTCAGGAGTCTTAATTGTGTGTGCATTTTTTGTTTCCTCTCGGTCACACGCACAAACACACAAAGACGCCAGCATTAGCGCACTTTCCCCACCTAGATCTTCAGCAGCCTCCTTCTCGCCCAGTTGTACGGCGGCGTAGGACAATAATACTACATGACAGCTGATCGTAGCTTGAATGGAGAGATGCTGTTGTTTAGGGTTTAGTGGTTTGCTCTGGTTAATTTATTGATTGGAAAATATTATAAGAAAAATAACAACAAGCTGTTAGCAGACACCGCTGGTTTGGCGAAGGGGAATTATTGCAGTTTATTGTTTCATTAATCCCAAATTGCTGCAAAAACAAAACACATTTCATTTTGCAGCCATGTTTTGAGATATTTTCTGGTTTTTTGGGGGTTTTTTTTGCACGGTTCTGGCTTGTCGTTTGAAATGGTGGCTGAGGTGGTGTCTGTTTTCCCTCCAGTCATACATGGAGGACCACTTGAAGAACAAGAACCGTCTGGAGCGTGAGTGGGAGGCACTGTGCTCCTACCAGGCGGAGCCCAGCGCCTGCAGTGTAGGCCAAGGCGAGCAGAACTCCAAGAGGAACCGTTCTGATGCTGTGGTCGTATGTGAGTCCACTCAGCTGTCCGTTTCTTTCTTCTTCTTTTTTTTTTTTTTTTTCCACCATTTACTAAACTGGAGCTCTGCAGGGCAGTTCATGTCGCTCCATCACTGTTGTATTTGATGTGTTTTTGAACAGATGCTCCAAAAGAGGAACATAAACCCAGATGGGTAAACATGCCAAAACAACACTGTCGAAAATAAGTTTCCAAAATGAACAAAATAATCACTGTTAGTATTCGAGCCAAAAAGTATTTCTTAAGCTCTTTTATTTTGAAACACAGTAAAGGTCACACTCTAGTGAGACATTTTTCCCTTGCTTCGAGATTTCTCTTGGATATTGTTGGATAACTGTGTGTCACATAAGCAATGTTTGTAAAATACCTGTTCTGGACTGAAACATCCACTGCCTGGAAGACAAGAGTATATCAGTTTAAAGTAACAATGGCGGCTATGTACTCTATCCAAGTTTGCTTTCAGTGAAATTATGTTTGCCAGCCTTATTACTTATCCCTCCATTTGAGCTGAACAGTTTGAATGCACAAACATTTAAACATAAAACTAACTGCTGTGTTGCATGTCCTTCAATGTTTACCCATAAAAGTCTACCAAATCATCCAACTGTAATCCACATTGTAATTACATTTATTCATATATACTTACCTATTTCTGCACTTTAAAACTACTTTTACCCTGCAGTGTAAAACAATGCAAGTTCTTTATCCCTTTTCCATTTTGTGCATATTTAGGACCCTTTTGTAGGGTTTTTGTTTTAAAATAAATCAGCTGCAAGCGTTTAAAAAAAAAAAAAAAAGTCAGCAGAGATGGAGTTTACAAACGCATTAGCTCACACCAGTTAGATACAGCTGATAAAATCAGCTAACGAAAGTCATCTTTTCGCTAAATTAAATCCACACTCTTTGGCTAGAAATGAGAATTGTTTTGTTTCCTTTTGTGTGATATGGAGACCCATGGTTTCAGGCATAACAACAGTCACCATAGGTATCACATTATTCCAGAACCAATCAGCTTTCAGCTGCCTTTTGAATTGGAATCTGATGGCATTAGTTTTGCTTGTCAGTCAAATCTGACCACACCCACACACTCCTAATGAGCTTCTTTTTTTTTTTTTTTTTTTTTTTTTTTATCATTAAACTCATAAATAAAACATTTGATTTCACCTTGTTACTTGTGAATATATGAAAAGATTTGAAGTCGGGTTTTCCAGGGCTTTAGCTTTAAGCAGATACACTTAAGAAGACGACTGACCTGAGTTCAAGTCCTTCAGAGGCAGATTAAATTAATCTTGCAACCTTTTCACTTGTTTCAGAAAAAGAGGATTTTAAAAATCACAACTTGCAACCTTCTTCCTTAAATAGCTTATTATTATTTCACGAAGAACATCGCTTAGTGAAGGTGAAGCAATTCAGGACTTGTGTGTGTGCGTGTGTCTATGATGAAAGTCTGGTGAAATTGCACTCCCTGCAGCCATTTGAGTTTCATATTCCTCTGCTTAAAATTCTGTTGTTATTGCAGGGAGGAAAAACAGTGGAAATATGTACAGATGAATTATGCATCTCCTTTACAGATGATCATTCCAGGATCACCTTGAAAGCGGAGAATAACCACGGAAACTTGGATTACATCAATGCCAGCCCAATAGTGAGTATTGTTTATTGATTATGGCTCCATGTTTTAGCTAATATCCGTTGTCTCTGATGCCTGTTTTTGCACCTGTTGTGGTTGGATTTTACTTTGAGATAAAAGTAGTTTCAAAGGACCTGTCATCGATCCAAGCGCATTGATCTTTTTTTTTTTTTTTTTTAACTTTGTTCTCCATGCTGGGAGCCTCAGTGGATTTGGTCTTGTTGAATCACATTGCTACTTTTACTGCTTTCAAAATGGCCGCTCCCTTGAGATACGCCTTTTTTTTTCATCTGCATTAAAAAGAATTATACATTTCCTTTGACTAAATAGATGTATCCATCCACACTAATCCAGAAAGACCTCTGTGTTGGAGAGGGCTAAGGTTATTATTATTTTTTTTTTTTTCCGTATTTCTCGCCCAAACATTGCCAATCATGATTTCCCCTGAGGCTGTTGAAAAGGGATTCCATCAAAGGGAACAGGAAACTATGCATTTCAAATACAGTGCCAAAATTTCTGAGGAGATAGATGGGTGTGTGTGTGTGTGTGTGTGTGGAGGGGGGGGGGGGGCAGGGCACACACAGCTGCACTAAAAGCCTATTACTCTTCACAAACAAACAATGGAGACTTTTAGATGCTCTATTTATTCCTCCATTTTCTCTAATGGCATATTCATAGAAGTTTTTTTTTAGTTTATTCAAATAGTGCTGTAGTGCGAAATTTGCCATTTTATAGAATAATATTATAATAAAGTTAATCGATCATGGAATGAAGTTAGCGATAGAAAAAGCTCGTAGAGAAAAGTTATACATGACTATTTTGGTGTGGTTTTAAAAAAAAAAAAAAAGAAAGAAACGCAAGCGGATGTTGAAGATGGGTGAAGTAATGGCAGATGCAGTGGTGTGTGGATGAAAGGACAGTAATTACACCACAAAAGGGACCCCTGGCTGAGCCCAGCAAAACTGTGATAATTATGTCCATCAATGCGACTTCTTCCTCCTCATTAGCTGCGGGGGCAGTGGCCTACGAGTAAATAATCTGTGGCTCCTTCCTGGGAATCCGGGGTCAGAGATGCAAAGAGAGAGGGCGATCCGAGCTCCCTGCAAAAGCACAGGGTGACATACACACAGGAGAAGGCTCGGATAATGGTAAATGCTCGACCACAAATGATGCAAACGCTCCCAGATGTACAGCATCATTAGTGTGAGGAACGGTTCGAAGGAATGTGCAGTGACACAAAATGTGGTGAAAGCCTGGTCGTCTTTGTCCTATTTGGCCTTTTTTTTTTTTTTCCTTTTTCTTTTTCTTTTTTTTCTTTTTTAAACAAAGCCTCCGTGGCTTTTTTGTCCGTTCCCAACCTGTTCTCTGTGCTTTTGTTTTCAAACTATCTGGGATGAGCTCAAGCCAGCGATTAGCTTCGAAGCTCTCTGTCTTTTATAAACACAGGATCAAGACACGGCAAAAAGGTGTTGAAAGTTGAGACGATTCTCCGGGAACAGGTATTTGCGTGAGCTATTTTCGTAAATCTATTTTACTCTAAACCAAAGAGCTCTTCTTTGCATTTTTGTTGTTGTTGTTGTTGTTGTTGTAGTCTATCTTCTTCCCACAATGGGAAGAAGAGCACAGCTGAAATGCAGGACTACTCTTTCATGTTTGCGCTTTAGTATTCATGCAGGGATGTCAGCACACAGCTACAGCATGTCTGTGTCCTTGAGATTGGCTAAACGGAGTGGAAGCGCTAGCATTCGGCATCACCCTTTCATTTTTGTGGGGGGGGGGATTTCTTTTCTTTTCCTTTCTTTTCTTTTTTTTTTTAACCAAACCACATGAGGAATTTCAACCAGGAAGGATGAAGGGAAAATTGAACAACACGGTTCTGGCTAATTGAAGTATAACACTGGGTAATGAACACATTTCCTTCATTTATGTTTCCTTTTCTGAAAGTTCCTCAGAATGGAGATACATTTTCAAATTTTAGCCAGTCCTCATGTTGGTGAGGATTTCCTCTCACTCGTGCTTCACTTCTGCCACCCGATGATCATTTTGTTTCATGTACAATAACCCAGAATTAATATTGACATCCTGCCTGACGTCTTATAGATGCCCTGCTAGATTCAGATGCTGCGACTATAAATCAGGAATAAACATCACATCCGAACCTACGGAGATCTGCTTCATTAAACCTTCCAAAAAAAAATCTACAAAATAAAAGCATTTACACAACTAAGAATGATTTTTCACAACAAGTGTCCCATTAAATAGAACAGTTCAAGAACTAAGGCAACAGTTACATCCCTGTAGATTAAAATAAAATAAAAAACACAATATGACACTTTTAATCCACTAAATTGAAAATGAATTACAAACAGACTTAAGATAGATACAAATAAAATTGATATTTATTGAAAATTTTCAACTAAAGTTGTACGTTTGGTTTTAACAGCCTGTCAAAGCATTAAGAATTAATCCCGTTGTTCAGGATATGAAACATGAAGAGAAGAAAGTGTTATGGTAATATTTAAGCCATGAAGACATGCTCCATAATTATTTTTCCCTTTAAGGGTGAGTGTCGAGCCCATGAGTGAGACAAATGAGTCTCCACAAAAATCTTTAACTTTTAAGGCCAAGTACAGTGTCCTTGACAAGTTGTTCTTCAGCATGAAAAAGCAAGTTCATAGAAAATGAAAAAAGCCTTTAAGATGACCCTGCGACTTCCTGTGTTTTTGAGTTATGCTCAGAGATGTCTCCCTCCTTAAATGAGTCTCTGTTACAAAGACAAACAACAAACAAACAAAAAAACAAAATTTCCGTTGATGGATGTCAGATTGATTAAAAAAAATTGTCAATCACACCTTTATTTTGTAAAGTTTAAGACCTCAAACTTACAAAAAGGCCAAATATACATCAAGAGGGTGTCAATAGGTACTCACCCTGTTTCTTTTCCTTCAAAATATGTCAACATCTTTCCACTGATGCATCTCACACTCGAGGGTGTTCATTCAATCAAATTTAATCATTGATGTTTGGGGGGAAACCCAGCCGACACCTACTCAATCAAATCTCAATCACATCCCTCAAATCAAGTCCCACATGTCATTACGTCCCACCTCAGCATTCAGCTTCCTCACATCAGCTCCCTCCAGGCTTTAAAAGACCCTCCATAATGTCATGTTTCATGCAGAAACATGTCAAAGCAAGAAACAAATTTGCTCTGAGAGATGTTTTCATGAGGTCTTTGAGAGAGCAAATATTGGTATAGAGGCAATGTAGAAAATACCAGCAGGACACAAATAGGGCAATGTTGAAAAATAGTAACGACGAATTGGCAGGTCAAATTACAAAGTGTTTATTTTGGATATTCAAACGGTTGCAAGTTAAAAACACTCACAGACCACAGACCGGAGGAAACCTCAGACAGAACCAGGCTCAGAGTTTGGCGGCTAACTCCCTCGACCTGCTACCACAAGCTTCTATTTAGAGATATGCTTCCTTCATTCTGTCACCCAGTTGGCCTGGCTCCCTGGCTGCGGGGGACGCTAACAGAGGCTACGTTTGGTCGGCCCACACCGACTACTGGGGCCTGATTAGCTACTTCAGCTATTGGGTTGATTTCCATTATGGGGCAATGCGCCTCCAATGCTCTAAAAAGACTACATTTATGATTACAGTCACATTACAATTACCATTATCACTAAAGGAGGCAAGACAAAAACTAACCATCTGGCACACTGTGCAGAAGAGAGAATTAGACAGAGGGACGGAAGGCATTGCTAAATGCTAAGCTAATGGACCTGAAATTGTAAGAGTATATTGTATAGAAGTACAAGTATAGAATTAGCAAGACATTTTGCCACCCTGGTGTTTAAGTCAAGCAGTCGGAGTTGTAATTCATAATCATCTGCCACAGAGAGATTTGGTGTTGGTGAGCTAAGATTGACAGGATCCAGAATTAACATGTGTGGCCTCCTGCCTTGTCCATTTGGCCTAATGTCAATGAAAGTGAAAAATAAGTCATGGATCCACCCCGTCAGTCAAATGCGCTCCAAAAGTTAATAGGTTCTTCCTTGGCCCATGATACAATCTTCCACCAATTTTCATGAAAACCAAGCTGGTTTAATTTGTAATCCTGCTGACAAAGAAACAGACAAAGTGCACCAAAAGCCAAAACTCCTTTGTCGAGATAACCACGACAAAAATCCTTTTGCTATCAAATTGCTATCAAATCTTTTAAAAAGAGACATTCTTCTTTTTATTTGCATAGAGAATAGTTGAAATCAATTGTTCTTATCGAGACTGGCAATACAGCAAAGTTCAAGGTCTCCATCTGCCATATATGCAAATATGATGTCTAAAGAGAGTGATTTTTTTAACATTTTTCTTTGATAAACTGGCTGGCATTCAAACCACAGACTTCAAATGTCTTCAACATCCACTGTATCCCTTTATGACATTCACATTTTATCACAAAAAGCGTATAGTTTCCTCCATGTCCCGGTTTACTCCAATCACACCCATAAAAATAGTCACATTCTGAGTAACACAGGGTTTGAAGGAGGAACGAGAGAGAAGAAAATGAAAGTGTTTCCCTCAATACATGCTGATCTCTTTTTGTTGCTGCATCCAGATGGAGGCTTTGATGGAAGTCTTAACCAGACAATATGTTTTCATCCACCAGTCTCCGCCCAAACGCTGTGTCACTCTCTGCTCCCTCTCTCCCAGATGGACCATGACCCTCGCAACCCCACTTACATCACCTCGCAGGGCCCACTCGCTTCCACTGTGGCAGACTTCTGGCAGGTAATAGTCCTCTCTATTCACTTTTCAGCTTTTAACATTTTATTTGTGCAACAATGACGGCTTGGAAGAACCACAACAGAGCTACACGGTGTCTGACCCTCTGGTTTCGTTTCATGGATTTTGATGTCCTCTTCTTGGTCTAGAAGCGGGAGTGTCTCGGTTAAGTTGTATCAGTGAAGTAATGTGGTAGAAGTAATGGGTGTCTGAACACAGACATGAAATACATACTTTAAAATTCTGTGACTTGCACTTTTACCGATGATACTCATTATCTCTGATGTCTTTCACCAATAAACATCCATTAATTCAAACTCGATAAACTCAATTCATAAAACTTTCCTCAGAATCATCAAATTGTTGGTACCAAATTGATCCATTGATGGCTGTTTTATTGGTACGCTACCAACAGGAACTGCTAATAGCTAATTTGACATATTTTTAATGGTGCCACCTTGCCAAAATGTAAGCAAATAGAGGCTATAAAAACACAGCCCATAGTCACTACTAGTACTCTGCTCTTTTAATCCATGGCAACAATCACATCATGTTTACATCCTCTAAATCATCCCAGGGAACTGTGGCTCCAACGCATCATTATTGTCTCTCAAATAGAGGTAAGACAAAGGATAATTGTATATTTTTTTTGGTAAATTGTATGCCTCGCTCCATGACTCCAATGTAATGCTGGTACACGAGAGGCACAAGCCACTAATGGTGCGACCACTGTTCCTGCTCATCAATAAAACAGTGTTTGAGCTGAATATGTACAACAGACCTGCAGCTTTTAGTTTCACCTACAAGTTCAGTCATACACACCCCCAGGAAGCCTAATGGTATTTATAAAAATGCTGATATTTACTCCTATTTGCATGTTTCTCTCAGAGCTATTTGCATTCTGTTCCTTGTCCATAAATGTCAGAGGAACCTGCCATCAGTCACTACATCGAGGCTATTGTTAAACATGTCAACTTGTGCGGAAGTATGCCTTAAATGATGCATGGTTGCCAAATGGCATTTTTATGTGTTAATAGGACAGCACTGTAGTAATTAGTGGGCCTATCACCTCCATATGGTGAAGTAACTCCAGCTAGCCGTGACCAGGATGTAGAAGTGCGGCGCATAAATCCTGGCAGACCAGCTGGCCACGTACTCTGCACTCTGCATCTTGTACTGAACAGATACTCATTCTGAACCATTATGATCGTGCTGACTTTGTGTTTTCACAGACTGCTTGTGACTTAAGGAGAGGGGCGATGCTGAGTTTAGAGTGGGCTAGTTCTTGACACACAACAGAAATATCCTTCATTGTTTTAAATCGTCTTTTAAAAAACAACAAATCTGCTTCATTAAAAAAAGAAAACCTCAGTAGCTATTATCTGAAAATTGTACATCAATTGACACATCAGTTCAAATCGGAATAAAAGGTGCCCTGTTTGCTGTAGTTCATTTGTAAACTTGAAAGTGCCTCAAATGAAACAGTTGATAATTATCATTTCGGTTATTTGTTTGTCTGCCAGTGTTCTTCTGTGCCAGGTGAATAAATACATATCCATTATCCAATGAAATGGGCTTTTTAGCCACAAACTCAGCTCTGAATCTTTCCCAATTAAGCAGAAAATAATAGAAAATTAGATACAGATTGACTGACACACTGAGCATCAGTTCTGCGTCTGCGTAGTGGCCATTCATTATTCAGTATGGTTAACCTTGGGTTGTGGCAGGAGGGGAAAAAAACACACTCTTTACCCCATTAAAAGTAAACAAACAGGGGAAACACTGGCACTCTCATGCAAATGGACCGTGCAGGAGGCAAATCTTTTCGTTCTGTCCTATCTAATCCACACCGGCCCCAGGCAGTGCTCTGAAAGGCGGCTCTGCTCTAATCCTCCACTCCTCATTCCTCCATCCCTTCATCCCTCACTCCTCCATCCGCATCCCCTCTCCCTCCATCCGTGGCTATTACCTTAGCTCTGCTGGGCCTTGACTCCTGCTTCCTTCTTCTCAAAATTCAGTGGAAAAAAAAAAAAGCCAATCTGCATGAGTTCACACAGCGCAACTCAGGTCATTTTCAGGTTGTTTTTTTGTAACCTGCTTTCGTCCATGCAAATGAAGCAGAACTGTTTTTTGGAGCCTAGAAATTGTTAATTACATTTAAATTAAAAAAAAAAAAAAAAAAAAAGAAGATGGCTGGGTTTTTAATCGGTGAAGATGGAAAATAAGAATGCACTGTTACCTCACTGCCGGCAAATATTTCCTAAATTGTACAAGACCAAATGGATAATATTCGCTCACATTATCACCTTGCCTAATCTCATCACATCCTGGCACAGTTGGCATGTAATGTGTCCACTGGGCTGGATCACAGAAGCTTGTGATTAGTGTATAGTCAAGGCCATTGTGTTTTTATAGCAATCATAAAACCCGCGTTTCCTCCTCATTTTCCTAATGGCTGCCGTGGGCCTGTATTTTTTCCCAAGGACACATTAGATTGTGATAAGATGAAATGGAGCAGCAGCGCGGTAGATGTTGTGATCTCGCTCAGACAGCTGAGAGAGGGCGACACATGACGCGCCCTCCTGCTGCTCGACCCAACATTTATCATTTGTCACACACAGAGAGGTGACATTTATTCATACTTCCTGGACAAAGATTAAGAAATCAATTTCACTCTAATACAAGGCTGCCATGTAATGCTAATGTGCAATATGCTGCTCTTAGTGGCACAGTTCAGCTACATATTAGTGCTGCTGGAATGTCACACAGATGCGTATGAAAGGCTTTGTTGCCTCCGGATGTGTTGGACGGATGTCTGACCTCGACTTTCCTGGTTGGTAGATGGTGTGGGAGAGTGGCTGCGTCGTCATCGTCATGCTAACCCCACTGTCTGAAAATGGAGTGAAGCAGTGTCACCACTACTGGCCTGACGAGGGATCTGATGTCTACCACATCTACGAGGTAAAGAGGTTCATCAGAAGTTACAAAGCTTGGATGCTGTCAAATTTAAAGACTCAGTTACGGCCACAGTAAAAAATTAAGAAAAAAACATGTTCCTCTTACTTTGGATGATGTTCAACCGTGCAAATAGGTTTGGATTTTATGTGCTGATGTTTTGAGAAATACAATGTTGATGAATTGAATTTAGTTCGTGGTGCTTACAGCATTGCAAAATGTCAGCAGCAACATGTCTGTCCAGAAGCAACGTCCATGATTTACAGACCTCTCTGTGAACAGCTTTCGGTGGAACGACTTTCTGCACAGTAAAACCGTCTCTGTGAAGCTGCTGAGTAACAGCAACACTGTTTTCAATTCAATCAATTCAATTCAATTTTGTTTATATAGCGCCAAATCACGACACAGGTTATTTTGTGGCACTTAACACATTAAAGTCCTTACAGTTGAACTTTACAACGTTTTACAGAGAAACCCAACAATACAACAATTCCCACATAAGCTAGGAGGGGAAAAAAAAAAAACCCTCCTCTGAGCATCATTGTTCTCACATTCTTTGGTATCTAACTTGGTTACATCTCATTCATCACAAAATGACTCCCTATTTTATTACAAGAAAACACATACATACATTTAAAACCAGTAGAATGGCTCGAAACCACTATATGTTAGAAGATGTAATTATGTTCATTTTGTGTAAAACTCACCCTTTAGTTAATTTGGTGTTAAAAGTGTTGATGCTAAAGATGCCTCCATTTTATTCCCCCAGGTTGTTGCATGGGTATTAATGCATTCCTTGTTGTGACTGCTGGTGTGAAAATGTAATTAGTAAACTTCATGTCATCTTTTGCATATTTTTTTTGGTCTATATTTAGGTCAATCTGGTGTCTGAGCACATCTGGTGTGAGGACTTCCTGGTGCGGAGCTTCTACCTGAAGAACCTGCAGACCAACGAGACTCGCACCGTCACCCAGTTCCACTTCCTGTCCTGGATGGACCGTGGCATCCCCACCTCGGCCAGGACGCTGTTAGACTTCCGCAGGTAGAGTGGAGATCCTGCCTGTTGGCCTCAGCGACCGCAGCTCGGCAGATTTCAGGCAGATTTCCACCATTACAACTGGCCTTTACCCTGAGCTTGCTCTTAATCACCTTCCCTTATATTCTGCATTCTGCAAGCGCCTCTGTGGTCCGTCTCCCTTTTGGCCCCTCTGCCTTTTGGTCTCCTAGAGAATGGTTGATCTAATAAGGACTGTGTTTCTGTACTATCCCTTTCATCCTGGGCCTATTTCCCTCACCTCCCTCCAGCACATGTGATGCAGCAAATTAACAGCCCCGCACTGCCTGGCTTGGCTTGGGAAGAAAAAGGAGAGAGAGAGAGAAAAAATACACCTAATTCAAACACCCAATTAAACGAGAGCTGTCTCACTAAAAACATGGGAGAGGGGGAAAGCTAGTGACTGAATAACCTGACTCTGTTCTCCATATAATGTGTTCTGCCAGAAGAGCAGCAATAGCTCCCATGGGAGAACCCAGGAGGGATAGAAAAAGCCCTCCAAATGAGAATAGATGCATCTGATTTGTGGATGGAAGTATGTCCCTTTGGTTTGTAATGCAGATGAGAGAGAAAAAAAGAAAAAAAAAAAGAGGATGTGTAGTGATATCATGTCATCCTTAGTTGGTGCTATTCTTTCAAATTGAACTGGGTGTAGCTTGCAGTCAGTTATATTTATTTATGATAATGGTGAGGAGGTGTGAGTTGTGTTTTGACTACCTACATATTTTTTTGCACTGCTGCTGAGATCTCTCTAACAGTTAGATTGTCTTGATTTAACTCCGTCGACGCCGCTGTAGGTTATTGGGAATCTAAAGCTCTGATTAAAGGATTCAGAGGTCTCAGATCCACACGATGTACTGTACACTCACGGTTTCATGGTTTCGGCCAAGTCGGTATCTTGCGGTTGCCAGTGTCATTTTTGTGATGTTGCAGCTAGTAATATGAGCCCAGTTGCATAGTCACAAAAGTGATCATTGGAAACTGTGTCTCCTCAGCCAGGCCTGTGCACAAACTGTCTTTCTCTCACTCTCTGTCTCCCTCCTCCTCTTCCTCTCACTGCTCCTTCCTCTGGCTTGCATGGGAACTCCAACCATCTCTGTATGCTGTCTAACTAAGAACATATTATGGTTTTACTCATATTTTTTATACCAAGCAATCTCAAAATTGGGAAAAAAATATGCATTTAATGTAATACGTTTAATGTAAAAGCCAAAATAAGAACACACAATACATAGAATTATGAAAAATAATAGTTTTTTTTCCCCCTGTAAACCAACCATCGTATTTTCTATAATATCATGAGTTTTGTCACATTTGCTTTGAGATACAAGTACACATGGGAAATACTGTCAATAGATGTAGTTCTTCAGATCAAAATATTAAAAAAAAAAAAAAACCATCACAAGTGCAACATAAAAATGTCAAAACTAAGAAAATAATGAACAAGCTAGCAGTATTCAATGTGAAATGTTAGTATTTACATATTAAATGAGCTATTTAGAATATAATGACAAAACACATCATTGTTACTGTTAGTATATTAACTGTTTTGTTTACATACTTCTAGTAATAATAAACATTAGTGCAGAAAATACCAGATAAACTACAGGAATGATGAGATATTTACACATGTAATTTACATTTTGTCACTGAAAGGTGATAAACACGGGGGAAACGCGGAGAGACGCGGAGGCTCTCAGTGTAGTCAGTTTCCATGGCAACAGCGGGGTGTGAAAAGGCTTGTTGGCCTTCGCCGTGCCTGTGGTGTATAACATTCATAATTGGCCGGGGTTAATGCGTCGGCGGTCGGCACTCAACATCACACCACCACATCCATCACCCACATGTCACAGTGACGCTGTTTGAAATGATGCTCAATTTATTTACGTGCTGCAACATGCATTTCTCCCTCTATGCTCAAATTAAAGTGATTGATTGACAGGAGGGAGCATCTCTGAGTACTGTTTGGTCCTTTGGTTATTGCTGTCATTAATTTCATCCAGACCACAGCGCGAGAAGTCCCTCATGGGTCGAATTTGTTTTAATTATCGCTTTTCTTATTCAGCCAAAAGAATCAATCCTGTTTCCTGAATATTACTTAGCAACCTGTGCATTCACGACAACCTGCCGCCCTGCTTTTAATAACATTGAGTTTTCTTTTTTCTTTATTTCAGAAAGGTTAACAAGTGCTACCGGGGTCGATCTTGCCCGATAATTGTCCACTGCAGGCAAGTATAATTGTTTGAACCTTGTGACAGTGGCTGACCCTGCTGCATTGGGATAGAGAGTGTTTGTCGTGGCCTATGTGTTGGAGGGGAGAGGCTGTTTATTCAAACCCACTCAGTCCATTTACTCTATCTGTGTCCACTGGACCTGCTGTTTATTCCACTGACTGTGTTCTTATGTAAATCACATGGCACAAGCATATGCAGCCAAAGATGCTTCCATTTCCCATTTGGTTGAGTTAGTTAACTGGCCTTGATTGGTTTGTGTTAAACACCAGGTATCTGTCTTACCACTTTTAATAGTCACATCCTGTTAAGTCATGCATGGGGCCAGTAAGCCCACTCTCCCTCTGAGGCAGCTCTATGGACTGAGTGCCGAGCAGTGGATTAATGAAGCTATGGTGCTCAGGCCACTCTCCTGTTTTATTGGCCTTGCCTTTATTAGAGAGATGTCCACGCCTTGTTTGCAATTAACATGCAGAGCCGTTGAATGGCCGGCGGGCACAAAGGGAGGCTTTTCATAGGGCTATCTCTGGAGTAATGGAAAAGCAAGGCTCTCCAAAAGCTGTTCTCGAACCGCCCCTGGCCTCTCAACCTCTCCTCTGCTCCTGAGGTGCATGCATTTAAAAGCCTTTGTCCCTAGTGTGCCTTAGAAACCATTCCCCCCTCTCCAATAGCCAAGCAAGTCTCAAGACCACACATGCATTCGTGTGCAAAGGTTTAACATAATCACATTTATTGGAGCATCAAATATTCAGATCTGTTCAGCTTCTTTCACATGAATGTTAAGGATTATTATAGTTTTTAGGTATTCTGTTTTATCTGTGATAGTAGGTGTGACACAAATGGAGGAGTGTGCATCTGTATGCATGGACTAATTTGTGTTTAAATATGCTCTGCAGTCTCTCAGCAGATGCAGATGTAAATGAGCAATTTGTTTCCTTATAAGAAAAACACTCTGAGATTAGAGCGTCTCTCTCTGCCACCTTAATGATCTCTGTCTCTCTCTCTGTCTGACTCTCTGCAGTGATGGAGCTGGCAGGAGTGGGACTTACATCCTGATTGACATGGTCCTCAATAGGATGGCTAAAGGTAACAATCAATAGCTTCCCTTTCACTCTTTCTGCTTGCGTTGAGGTGTTGCCCTGGCAACGCTAAAGCCTCTCATTTTCCACAGAGGGTCTTGGGGATGCATTAGAGGGTGACTTTTCTGAGGCCTGGAGAGGCAGCAAAGACAGAGGCAGGCACGGAGCGAGCTGCTAGGAGAGCAGAACAAAGAGGAAACGGAGAAAAGGGAAATGAAAAAGAAACCTCCACCCGTATTAGTAATTATCTATTTAAGCCACCTTCACACCATATTGACCTGCATCACAACTGCAACATGAATTTAGATAGCACATGAATGGAAATGAAATGTTTAAAGGGAAAATACATTAAAAAAAAAAAAAAAAAAAAAAAAAAAGCAGCTCCAGTGGTTTGAATCAATATTTAATATTTAATGGGAACATTGTGCTTATTTGATTTGATTATTGATTTATTCTTAACTGTGTGTAGTTTGCATTCCAATTTCACCCTGAAAATTGTTGACATTTTTTCCTATTTTACACAAATATGAACCAAACTGTGAAAATCGCCAGGATATTAGAAATCCGGACGTCAAGATGCCTTTACACTTTATTTCCTGTGATTTTGCGTTGGGCTTGATCCCTGCGGTTGGTCATTAATTATGGAAATTACAATACAAAAGCACAAATCTAAATAAATATAGAACTGGACCAGAAAAGCTACAGGTATCTTTGTGATGTGGGTTTATGATGGCATGTAAAACAGGACGAGTTTGAAGATGCATTTGTTCCTAAATTTGAGGGTGCTGTCATAAGAAAAACTTTAGTTTTTAGCTGAATCTCTTTGACAACAAAGCAGGAGTCGCAGCTTGACAAGAAAACTCTCAGTCTGCATGAATAAACAAAATGATCACGTCTATTTGTCTATTGAATTTCTTGTGAGACATCCACATTGTATTCATCTATTGTTGCGCCGGAGCTGGCTTCATCTAAAGGCTGCCTTAAGTCACCTTAAATCCCTCCATAGCTTAGCCTGCCCCCTACCCTTTGACCTTTGACTCTTTACCCCCTCCCCCCCTCGGCATGCCCTCCTCCTGCGACTCCGCCCCGTCAGAGCAGGTTAGGAGGAACGGCTGGCTCTGTTGCAGACCTTCCCTCCACTGTCTGTAAAACAGTAATAAGGCTGACCCGATCTGATGGAGTTCATGTAGTTCAGTGGCGACCGCGGTGATGAGAGGCGCCACTCGGTCTCTTTTTAACCTTTTGTTTTCTGTTTTAAAACCAAATGTATGAAATGTACATAATCTCTCTCTCCAAAGCTTTTGTCTTCGGTCGGAGAGCCTCTTCTTCAGCTTAACTTTGGATTCCAGCCTGTCTAAGACATGAAAGTCTTGTCGGAGCAGTGGAGTACTTTGAGTACTGAGTCCAGCTGCATTAAAATCCCGCTTTCTCTCTCGCTCTCACCCACACATAGATGCATACACACTCTCGCTCCATCTCCTTTCCTTCCTTTCTCTTTCTCACTTTCAAAGACATCTTGAGAGTTCAGGGGCTTTTTTTCTCCCCCTCTTTACATCTCTCTGTGTCGCTTTCCTCAAATGAGCTCCGACATGCTGCTTGCGATCCATAAATCTGAAAGTAGAATAAGATTTCCAGATTAACATCACAGACTCAACAGCAGCTGATCACTGTTGAAAGCAGGCAACTGTTGCATAGGTTAATCATCAGAGCGACTGCTGCAGAGCTGCTATAAATCATTTTAATTAGTTTGTTGATTCTCAGATGCATGCACACACACACACACACATTCAGATATTGTTGTATCAAAATGCTCTGAGTGGACTTTCTAGTTAGACATCATCTAAACCAATTTCTGAACAAGATTCTCACAGAGCAGCCAGTGTGCAGTGTTTTTGATTGCATTATTGCACATTTCCCAAACCCCCAAAATATCCTCTTGCATATTTTATCGAGAAACAGTCTGTGGCTCTCGTCCAAGTCTTTCGAGGGATGAATGTAATAATTTTCAATCGCTGTGCTGTTCCAAAGGGAGGCCAGCATAAAGAGAGATTGACAGATGTGAGCTGGATTACTCTGCTGCTTTGAACTCTGTCCAATTTTCGGTCTGTTGCAGGTGCTAAAGAGATTGATATTGCCGCTACCCTGGAGCACTTGAGAGACCAGAGAGCTGGCATGGTCCAGACAAAGGTAAGGTCCCCGGCTTTGAGTTAGAGAGGTGGGGGGGGGAGAAGGGAGGAGGAGCGGGGGAGCAGAGAGGGAGGAGAAGGGGGGAGTTGAAGGGGGGGTTGCAGTCATTCAAACAGACGATTGTCTACTTCATGTGCTCAGGATCAGGGGAAATGATGGTGTAATTGATAACTGCTCCAGGATTAGAGAAACATTGTCTTGGAAGATAATAACTCGGCGTTCCACATTTATCACAAGACACAGAGAATGACCAGGCTCTTTCACAGAAAGATTTTCTATTTTGAAGCTGCAACATTATAGGAATTTATGTTGTGTATTTGTATATTAATCACCTGAACAAAATAGGATGCAATTAATGATTATTTTCTCAGATAACTGATTAATCACTTAGTTGATGAAACATCCAATAAATGTCCATCAGAATTTCTCAGAGCTCAGAGTTACGTCTTTAAATGTATTTTTTTTTGTATGACCAACAGTCCAAAACACAAAAAATTGTCAATTTACGATGAAATAGAACAAAAGTGGCATTTTAAAAAACGACAATTAACCCATTATCAGAAATGTTCTTTAAGATTATCTTTATCTGTTATGCCTCTCTCATAATGTGCTGCTACTTACTTTCTTCCGTCTCAACAGTTTATATTTACATATCAATACAAGACAATAGTTTAGGGCATGTACAAAGCCTTTCCTCTCATTCTCTAATGCAAATAATAATAGGTAGGAAGTCTCTTTTTTCTGTCTTGTAATAATGATAAAGGCAATCTAATCCAGCGGTGGGTAATAATATTTATGGGAGCTGCTTGCTAACAGACTCCAGTGTTCCTAAATGGTTCATTAATGCTGCTTTCACAGCTCTGCTCTATTCAACGCAGAGCAGCTTTTCAAGCACTTTCTCTTTTTTTTTTTTTTCCTCTGACAAGTCTTAGTGAAATTATATTGCAATATTGTTGATTCCACTTTGTGGCTTCATGCTGGGTCTACACAGAAATTAGATTGTAATGAGGTATGAAATTTAGAGTTCGGTTTCAAAGATTGGACGACCAATTATCTTTTCCCCCCTTTATGATGTTACCAGTTTATTTTTGGATAAAGCTCACAAAAAAAAAAAAGTTACATTAATTCCCCCCCCCTGTTTTTCTGCATACTCCTTTTGACAGACATCAACATGCAGTAATTACAGCATGTGTGACCGTTTTTCTTGCTCCCTAACATCCATCTCTGATCCGGAGAGCAGAGATTGATCTCCCCCCAGTGGTGTAAATGTGAACAGCACAGCGTGCACAAAACCCCGATTTTAAATGAAAAACTTTAAACCCAACTTGGGATTAGATAAGGCGCGTATAACTGAGGTGGAGATGAAGGTGGTTGTACTTACATATTTTCTGGCCCCATCACAACCTCAAAAGACACATAAAAATAGAAAACATCAGCACTCCAAATAATCTCCACTGCAAAGCAAAAGGCACGGCCACCAGTGACTCCTCGGTATTGATTTAGCCTATCCTCAGGCCAGACTATGGCAGGCTGTGTGTTGACACATCTAAAGACGGTTCCCTCCAAACTCCTACGTACCTTTTCTCTGTGAGAGGACCCTGTGGCCTGCAGCCTGGGGAGAGGAGAGGAATATAAAAACACCAGGTCCATGGGGCAAACATCAATCAGCCCCTTTTGCGCTCCTCTGGGAGAACGATTTCACAAACAAGAACACACACACACACACACACACACACACACACACACACACACACACACACACACACACACACACACACACACACACACACACACACACACACAGATAAAGCAGAGACAGCTTGACTCAAAAGTTCCATTTTAAGACACACCTGGCTGGATCGATGGCGGTGTCGGCTACACGTGCACCCCAAGCAGAAAGCTCAAAGTGGTTCACCTTCACCTCCAGTCTGTGGCCAAACACATCCTAGGCAGGGTCAGGAGATACGGAGGCAGAAGAGGAGGCGGCAGCTGCCAATCATTCTGCAGTGGCATTCCTGAGTTGTTGCACACTTGGACGCGCACTAAAAGTTGATCCCTCCTTCTCTTCCCTCTTCTTTCCCTTGCATCCTTCCCTCCACCTCATCCTCCTCCTCAGGAGCAGTTTGAGTTTGCGCTGACAGCCGTGGCAGAGGAGGTGAACGCCATCCTGAAAGCGCTTCCTCAGTGAAGGCATCACACCCCCCCCACACACACACCTTCTTCTCGCTCGCTGAGCACCGGCTTCCTCTGCCCACTCAAGACTGACATCTCTCTCTGCCCTTCCTTCTCCTCACTCTGTTTCTCTCTCTTCTGTCTCTGCCTCCTCTTCACCTCTATATATACTGTATACTTATGAATGTCGTGCGGGATATCTCACCTGGATTCATATTCGCAAACTACGCCTCGGAGCACAACTGTTGATCTGAGATCTGTGTTGTTTTAGTGGTTTGGGAGTAAGGTGTCTGATGTGGGAGCTCAGATCAGCGTTCTTGCTGTGAGATTTTTTTTTTTGTCAATATGAACCCCGGTACCTCTATAACTGTGATGTTGTTCCTGAACATACTGTTCTAGTGCCACTGACGAGATGTTTACGTGATGTCAAGTGAAGATTTTTGTTCCAAAAAGAGCTATCTACTGTCAAAAAACTGATATGAAATGCTTTGAAAAGGACTATTGGCACATTGAAAAGAAACTATATTAGGGCTGCAGGTAATAATTAATATCTCTTTTATTGTTTAGTCTTTGAAATGTTAAATAATAGTAAAAAAATGGCAATTAAAATCTCTCAAAGGCGACTTTAATTTGCTTATTTTGTATTACTGTCAGTATGAAATCTTAAGATGTTCAAATTATTGTTATGTATGACAAATAAAAAAAACCGCAAATTGTCATATTTGACCAGCTGGAATGAGAGACTATTTGCCATTTTTGATTGAAAAATAACAGAAACTACTGTTGCGGATTTTGTTTTCACCGATTGTGGAATAAATCGATCAACTAATCTTTGCAGCTTTAAACTACAATACTTTTAAGACAACATGTAAAGTAAATTAATTGAATGCCTGTAAAAACCGTCATATTGTACAGATTATATCCTCTAAACGAGTTGATGTACTGGATACATGTAGCCTTTTGGAAGTAAACTCCTCACATGTTTCTCCTCCTCTGTGATCTGACTCAGCTACTTATATACTCAGCATCACGTGGACAGATGTTGAAGTGTGTGTATTGTTGTACTTTGGGGTCCAGAACATCTCAAACTTGTGTCAAACTGCAAATTCTCCTCACGGATCACAACTATCGCAACATATCAACTGTTTTCTATTCCTCATCACATTAATTTTACATGTTTGTTACATAAACATCATATTAAATGTGAACTATACCAACTGACGTAGTCACTGCTTCTATTTAGAAATACTGTCATCCTATATCAATAGTAATAATAAGATACATTTATGAATTTACTTATTAGTTTGTCCCTCCATCGCTGGTATATTGTGACATTTCGTGCAACAGATTATTCCCTGTATGTATAGACGATGAATTACTTTATGAATCCTTATAGAGTGTTATCTGAAATGTATACTGAGAGCCTCAATCAGAACTATATATTTTGTGTGAGAAGTAAAATTCAGATTGATAATAAATCCGAACAGACAACACCGCTCTCCTGTCTGCTGTGTAATGTTCTTTCTGAAATACAAAAGGGAGCGAGGGGGCCGCCCTCACACCGAGAGTCGTTTGATTGAACACTAGCCTTCGTAAAGTCACAAAGAAAAAGCTGTATCGTGCTCCCCGAGGGTTTGTATCAGGGAAAGACACAGGTTTGTACAGATGAAATGTTTGGTTCAGCAGCTCCGTCAGCGGAGAAAGTGGCTGGGATTTGAAATGAAATCAATCATGTATTTCACCCACTGAGGTCTTCTCGCAACATTACAGGGAGGAGAGAGTCCAGTCAGTCAGAGTCCAGTTCAATCAATATTTACTGGAGGATGTAACGTTCAGCTTACAGGAATCAGACAACCGTCGCTTGTTTTAGTTTTGTTATCTATTGCTTTATATGTTGCTTCATTTTTGCACAGATCTCTCTTTCAAAATACGTTTTCGATCTCAATTGGTCTTTCCTGGTTAATCAAAGGTTTGTTATGATAAATTTATTATTGCTCTAAAGCAGTTACACGCGCATACTTTTGCGTTTTTCATGTGTTTTAATAATTTGGTTTGCTTTTGTGACGAATGAAAGAAGCTTTTCTTATGTAAGGGGAAACTGTTGACATTCACTAAATTAAAAGCAGCCTTTCAAAGATCGTTAAAATGTTTTCATCAAAATAAAGAAAATAGATTTTAAAAAATGTCAACACAATGTACAATTACATATAGTTTCCAGAGCTTTCAGCCACATCTCATGGCCTCATGGCGATCCTTAGTTGCCAAATTAAGGGATATATCATGGAGATGATTTAGTTTGTTCTTATGTAGCTTGTATGTATGTAATAACATTCAGATTAATGTTAATGTTTTTTGTTTTTTTTAACAGAGTGAATTAACTAAAGACTGGAAACAGGGATATAGCAAAGTAAAGGTAAGGTATTGCTTTCCAATAAGCACACTTTGTAAGATTCTGTTCATATTTTATGAATCATCTACTGACACATTACAGATCACACGTAAGCCATTAAAATGTTTGGGTTGCCATATTGTGAAAAATGGCTTCTTATCCTGTTCCAACTTTTCTTACAGTTACAATAAATAATATATCTCTAAACAAGCTTCACTTTCTAATAAGCTATCAAGCCCACAATAATTAATATTAAAAACGAGTGTTTCTTATCATCTATCAAGGCATAATTAAAAGAACAAGTACCCTGCTAAAAGGGCGTTTTCAGAACCTGGCAACCCTGCTTTTGTTTGTGTTGCCGGGGTTTATAGGTGATCTAAAGAGAATTCGTTAATTATTTATTACTAATGAATAAAGTCATTGTTTACAGATTATAAACTGTTCATAAAAGGTGCTTTTTTTTTTTTTTAGAACTTGTTACCAAAATAAAAGCATCTGTTCAGGTATCAGTATTGCCTCTATATAAACCAGTACACTGTATTGGTCACAGCCATGGCTATTATTAGTTATTATTAACAATTTAAATGCGGACATCCATGACACAGCATAATTTACTGAAAGGATTCAAAAGACAGCACAGTAAGGATTCTATTACCAGAGAAAATTATAGAGAATGCTGTATGGAGTATATATAATTTTCTACTTCTCAAACCATGTGTGCATGGGATTCTTTTGTGTGTGTGTGTGTGTGTGTGTGTGTGTGTGTGTGTGTGTGTGTGTGTGTGTGTGTGTGTGTGTGTGTGTGTGTGTGTGTGTGTGTGTGTGTGTGTGTGCGCGCGCTGCCCGTTGACATGTCCCTCCCTCCCTCTGACAGTTCTAATAGCCGGGAATGAGGCCTCATGCACTTCCTGAGGCCTCATTTGCATATGATTCGCTGATGAGCTGCCACCGCTAACCAGCAACACCAAACCAAAGCCCTATTAATATTCCCCCATTCAGGTTGTAAAGCACACAAACCTAATCAGCTTAGAAATTACTGTATGGAAACTATAATTACGCATGTTTAATTGCTTATCATCTGATGGGTACAAGTTTATTAGAAAATGTATTCATGGTAATTGCTTCCTGAGGTATCTGGTGTGCTACAATAGCATGTGATATCCTGTCAGCTCCCATTTGGGAGGATTAATGCGCTCTGAAAAAGTCACAAAATTAGATATTAGGTATTGCCTCTTTGGATGCTTGGTTTAACTCAAAGTGATTTTTAATTTAAGGATTTCTAAATTACTGCTTAAGCTCAGATAAGTCTTCAGAGTGAGATCCGTCAAAATCAGCATATCTCAGTGTTGTTAAGGAGTGCTGGCATATCACAGGGATACAAATGACTGTAAAGTAGGCAAATGACTGTGTCGTCAAGATGCCATTAGGATGTACCTGTCTGGCAAGAGGCTAAGTTTCTTCCACCAAATGGGAAACACTTTAAAATGACACAACAGAGAAAAGTCGCAGGAATTAAATGAGGAAACTCGTATCGTAAGAGAGAGTTTTGAAGAAAAGGCACCTCGGGGCCGATGAATCATTCAGTCCTGAAACAAGTAGATTAAGACACACTGCGGGTCCCTCGGACTGGCCTCGACGCCGCCAAGAACGTCGAGTGGGCCTTTTCAGCTGTGGAACTCGGTGAGTCTTACAGCTCTTGCCCACTCTTTGATGAACTCTCTATGGTTTATTGTAATCACTGTTGGCTCTCAGTCCTTCTGACACACTTGTAAATTCATGTGTATTTTTGAGGAAATGAAAGTCCAGCCAGTAGCTCCTCTTTGGATAACTCTCTCTTTCATTAGATCATTGATTCCCAACCAGTTGGGTGCTTGTATTTTCATTGGCAATTTTTTTTTTATAAAGGTTATATACAAGACATATATGTGTTCAGAAGGAAAATAATAGGCCTAATACAAAAAGGATTTTATATATATGGTGGCAAGTAGAAGAACCAATAACAAGCCACTTTTATATTAACAATAGATCTGCAGTTTTCCTTCATCTCTGCAAAACGTTTTGGCATCTTTCAGCTTGTTTTGATTTTATGTCACAAAGCTTTACTGTTTCAGTTGCAACGTCCAAAGTTTGTCGGTGCCGCAGGCAGCAGCTTCCTGTGAAAATGCTCTTAAATTCAACTGTACACAAAACCTACCAAGCACCCAACCGCAGGCAAAGTTAGCAACTAGCAGGTGGACAAAGTTTAGCACCTAACAGGAGACAAACGTAGGAATTAACTGGTGAACAAATTAAGCACCTAACGAGCCAGATGTTTTTTCAGGATTTGGCTAAAAAGGGAAACGAGAAAATTGGACTTTGCCAGGAACCCGTTCCGAGTTAATGCTAATGTCGCTCTGCCTCTACTAGGTTTATACATAGGCGACTTTTTGCTAACAGGTGTGACATGAAAGGCAATAATAATGAATGTCAATATGTTGCATTCACAGCTTTTATTAACATCTAATTGGTTCTTTTAGTGGTCTCGTGCTGTCCGAATAAAGAAGACGATTATAATGAGTGAATCAGTGTGCGGTCCTCCTTCAAGTTACCAGCGCAAATTTTACAGGGGTTGATGTGCTTTTTGGTTTGATTGCTGCCCCAAGTGGCCAAAAATAGATATTGCATGTTAAAATAACTATAAGCTAGTTTAAAACTAAGCATGCAGCAGGCCCCATCTTCATTTTTGAGGAATAAGAGTGCATCAAATCAGCACAGAAGCTGAGAAGTCAAAGCAGATATTTGAAAGTAATGAATTAATGCTTTCCCCCCCCACCCCACCCTCTCTCTCCCCTCAAGTGGTGGTGGTACAAATGCAAACTTGGAATGAAGCCTCCTATCTATCAAAGGGGGACAACAAAGGGGCCCTTGAAGCCTTCTCACAGAGCAGTGGGGGTACATCGCTCAAAAGATGTTGAGAATCACTTCATTAGATGCTTCAGTCCAGTCATATTTTGGACTTAGTTTGAGATGCTGATATTAGTATTTGCCGAAAGAGGTTCACGGGTGAAATATCCTGTCATCATGCAGTGAACAAGTCAACAAAAACAATCATTTTGCGTATTAAAGCACATCCAGGTAAATTATGGGATCAAACTTGAATCAGATCTGCTTAAAAAATAATTGGTGAGTAAACAAAAAAAACAAAAAAAAGCACAGCTGCTTAACTTTTCAAGTCACGTTCAGTTTTTTGGATCCAAGTCCAGGAGGTGCTTTAGATCGCTGGGGAAAAAAAACACCTGCAGATGACTCAACTTTTGAATGATAACATCCAACATGCTGACAAACATGTAATTTCCCCGTAGAGAGGGGTTGGGAAATCCCAGAGTGTTCGCTTGTTGGAAAAACTGTCCGGGATGCTTTCCAGGATTTCCCAAAGAGAAAAGCCTTGTTCTTCTTTGCTGGTGTTGTTGGGAATGAATGGAGAGCAGATTGCAGAGGCTGTGCCTCTCATGTCTGTCCAAGGCCTCGATACCTTTGATCTTCTTAAGAAACAAACAAGCTTTTAACTTGGCACTCCCGGCTAGTGTCTCTCCTCTTCTTCTTTCTTCGCTCGTCAAAACGCTGATCCTGAGAAAATTGATCTTGCATGAATTGTTACGCATACTCACAATCGTGCTTGTGCTTTAAAATGTGGACTCCCACCATGTTGTCACAAAAACTTTGCTTGATGCACATTTTTTTTTAAATCTGAATGTTAAAAGCCAGATCAAGTATGATGTTTGGCTGCAGTGAACACAAAGTAATCAGATAAAGACAGATGTGATTTTAACCACATCTTAACACTGCACAATAGTGTGTAGCTTCAGGATAAATGGCTGCAAAAGCTTCTTTTTTTTTTCTATCTTTGAACAAACTACGAGGCCCACATCACAGCGCTTTTGATCAAACACTTTCGAGCATCTGATTTGCGTCTCCAAGTGACTTTTGTTGTGCTTTTCACACAGATCAAACAAGGTTTAAACTGTTGTGTGAAAGAGTCTCGGATAAAGAAGAATGTCAGGTTTGATTCCTGAGTTAAATCATTTATCTTTATGAGGCGGCTTCAACAACTGTTTAGAGGTTCAAAGTTTGCCAGGTTAAAACTCAAGAGCTTAATGGTGATTTACTCAGTACTAAATTAAAATAGGCTGCACCACACAAGCTAGAGGTGGGGGGGAAATGAATCCAGTATAGTGTCGCCATATACTGTGTGGAAATATATTATCAATACATGGACGCCAGGAATATATATTTTTCAATATAAATAAATAAATTTGTCAGGTTTATGCAAGATTTATGACAGTGTTGGTCAGTGTGTTGCATTTTGCTGCAATAAAAATGAATAAAGTGAAATGATTAGACTGAAAACTTCATTAAATAAAACAGATGTTGAGAAAGTTTTCTTTTGAGATCTAATTTGAAAATGAAAATAAGTTACAGCAATACTCACCGTATCACGGGTTGTTTAATATTATAATAATGTCATATTATGACTTAAGTATCGTGATAATCACATATCGCGGAGCCTGTGGTGATTCCCATCTTTGTCATAGTTCTTATGTAGAGAATAGCTGTGCACAATATTCTGCAAATTACTTTATAGCATTCCACTGTAATAACATTAGCACCATGCATGGCAGCTCTGTCACCATTGGTGTTTAGTCACTGGAGTGTGTGTGTGTGAGAAAGGGTGAAGAGAAGAAGGCCAACATCCTGAAACTCTTTCCAAACTGCTATAGGAAAATGGCACCACATAAGTTCAGAGCATTTACACACTAAATAAAACAGATGCGGTTCAGCCAAAAGCTATCATCAGCGTTATCAAATATTTGTGCCGGTATTCTGCCCTTTTGATTCTCGCTACAACCGTTGTGGTTCAAGATTTGTCAGTTGTGCGTGCCATTTCTCTACGTATTTCATAATTTGGCTCCCTACACATGTTCTTGTTGGAAGTTATGCTACAGCTGGTCACAGTCACTTCCTCTTATTTGAAGGATTGCTTTTGATACAACAGTGCTTCAGATGTTTCCAGCTAAAAGTCTTTCGAGTAAAGGCATGATGTTATAATGATGTAATCCGAATCATGAAATCACCGGTTTGAAAACTATTGAGGTTACGGAGAACTTTTATGAACACACAAATGCAGCGAAACGTTCATGGATTGGTGTTGTAACCCAGTTCAGGTGTAGCGGGGTCGGACGGGTGCTTTATGGGATTCATGGTCCAGTGGTGGTATTTAAAGAGATTTGTTGAAAGGTTCTGAGATGAAAAGTGAAAAGTCACAGTCAACATCTCTCTGAGCAGAAAAAGGCAAAGGCAATCAGGAAGCAAATCTCCTCTCATTACCCCTCTTGCTTCCTTCTCTGTGGTTATTAATGGGCGTACAGCCGCCACAGTGACATTTTACACTGCTTCATCCCTGTCCCATCATGCATCTAGGGATACCCTGGCATTTTAGCCGCAGTGTTTTTATCAGTGTCTGCGGCGGCGCTGACCAGCACGACTTCAATCCTGCTCACTGTCACTCATCATAACTGAGTTTATCAACACACATCTAATCGCCACACTCTGCAGGGACCCTAACCATTTGCATACTAAGATTGCTTTCTTTTGCTCGGCTGAGAGCGCGCCTCCTTTGCATAATTATTAATGATAAAGAGACGGTGAACAAATGTGTCAGAAGGTATTAGCATCGAGTATACAACTAGATTCTAAAGGATCCGTTTAGTGACATGCCAGGATGAGAGACGAGGGCAGAGGGGAGCAAAACTGAGCCGAGAGAGCAAGACTGTCAAGGGAAGCACTTTTGCATGAAGTGAAGGGGTTAATTAAAAGGCACGGGATGGAAGATACAGAGAAGTGTGGTGTTGTTTTGTATTTTAAGTCGGTGTTTAAAAAGGAAGCCCGATTGAGATTAAGAGTCAAAAAGAACATAAACAGAAGTGTTGCCTACAAACGGCAGACGGAAATTTGACAAAAGCCCTCGGAGGACTTAAGTTTAGAGATAAAGCAGCAGGATGCGGGACGAGGAGCCGAGCCTGAAATATAACATATAATCACATCAAAGAAAATATTGCTCCAGTGGAAGGAAAACCCACAGTGGTGAACAACACAAGATGTTTACATACAGCGGAGTCACTGTCGCTGCTGTTTCAGTCTTTCTGCTGTGTGCCATTAAAGCAGCAGGCCCATATTGTTTGTCATCTGTTGTCGGTAATTACCAGTTTTTACACCGTCTTACCCTCTGTGGATAATGCTCAGCGTCTATACGAGAAGTGTTTCGTATGACTAGTTTAACTGCCTGCCACTTTATATGAAACAGCTGCACTCTTTTTACGGGAGAGGAATAAATAAGTCATGCACACTACGGTTCAGTTGGGGGTTAAAATGCCCTCCCCATGTTCTCTGCTAAACACAGGTCTGTGTACCCTCCGCGCAGCATAATAGCATGATATTAAAAATGTCCACGGCGATTGTTAAGTCACGGCGGCACATTTGCACCACAATGGATTGACCTTTTGTAAATCTTAATGGGGCTTTTTTTTTTTTTTTTTTTTTTTCACGAGTTTCAAAAGCAAAACATACTGTAACATGTAGAAAAATAACAGCTGTGTGACAAATGTTGACAGCCAAATATATTCAAGTCTGTAGCTGTGCAGTATTAGCGTTTAGCTTCATTTGTCTTATTTTCTAACTAATTAAAATGATTTGGTTCATCTGGAAAGAATTAAAGCGGCATTCTGCGTAAATTATCAGCTGTTTGCACCTGTCTCCCCTTTAAGGCGGTCCAAACTTACCAAGTCACAGCATTCAGAATAATCACAGGGGTCACCAGGGGTCGCCGCTGGTCTCCCTTCCGGCTCTCCCTCAACAAATAACTGATAATAACCTTTGACCTCTCCTCTTTGCATGAGAATCGACATCAGTATTCCATACCCCCTCTATAGCAACCTCAGGACCATTTGAAATGTCAGCCCTTCAAATCCAAACTTGATTTTTTTTTTTTTTTTTTTTTTTTTTTTTAATGAACCCATCCAGAGGTGGGGGGTGGATGGGTGTACGTTCGGGAGGAGGAGGAGGAGGAGGAGGGTGGAGTCGGGGGAGGCAAGCTTTGGGCTCATCTGCATCACAGATTAGGGTGCTTAGAGAAAAATCAACCATCCATGATTCATTACATGTTTCCTGCTGAGCCTCTGAGATGGCAACCGTCCTAGCAACAGGATCCTAGCAACAGCGACAATTCTCCGCCGCCGCGGCAGCCTATCAGGAACTTTGATGCCTGATCAAAATTTAGCCAATGAAGAGGGTGGGCATGCGGAAAGCGTGATGATGCGTTTCCTCACGCAGCTGGTCGGACTGGGGTGTGTTTAGAGCTGTGAGATCTCAGTGTGTGTGTGTGTGTGTGTGTGTGTGCGTGAGTGCGTGTAAATCTAATATTCAATTGCAATAAAAATATTATTATTAATGTCACAATCATTTGACTTGATATTTATACTGACATGTTATTTTAAACTATATTTTTAAACTAATGACAGCTACAAATACATCTAAATACCAAAAATATATATATTTATAAACATACAAAAATAGATCTAATTGTGATCAGAATATAACAAAAATATATAAGTTATAATATATTCAAGCATTTGAGTACGTGTACTGATGGCGCTTTACTTATTACCACTTTATAAACTGACTTAACTATACAATAACCACGACAAGCAACTAAATATGGACGTGACAACCCTCTCTCCTGCAAATTACATGAACTATTTATTCACTTTGTAAAGTTTGTTGTTTAGAAATATTATTTCAGCCCAGATTTTGCTGCGTGAAACGTTTTTGTTGAATTAAGGAAGCGCTCTGTTCTCCTACCGGGCTAAACTACATCAGGTCAACATGTAGATTCAGGTTTAATCAGCAAAAGCACGCTCGCTAAGTTTGGGGAGCGCTTGTGGTTTTGGTTAAACGTCCGTTCAGTAATCTTGTCTCGCGCTTCAAGTCACTGTAGACTTTTTCCATATTTAATCAGGTCTGTGATTTTACCTCATCGTTAACCCAAGAACTTTGAGTGCCTTGACATGATCGTAAAAAGTTGCTATGACTGAGACAAGTGTCAGTAAATGTTAAGCAAATTTCCTTTTCTGTGTAAACATTTGGTGACTCATTTAATATATATTCATTAAAAACGTTTTCACATTATGCTGATAAAAAAAAATGTTATTAAGGAAGCCTTATGTTTCTGTCAAAATGCATTAGCTGTTGCAGATTATTTAAACAGAAAGCCTGAGGGACAGAGTGGGGACACGTATATGCAAAAGTACAGAGTTAATGTTCTGTATGTGTGCAAACATACAGAGTTCAACTCAAAGAAGCCAATAGTGGCACAAAAAGGACAAATATTGTCATTACTTGGACAATAAAATAGCTCGGCAAAAGGCACCATTGCAAAATAATTTGACTGGTTTCCATGTAAATCTTGATGTTTTTTTATGTTGTTGTGGTGTTTCCTTTATTTTGTCCAAGCCCCATGCAAACATATGCACATACTAGCTGTATGTTATCTGCCTCATGTACTAATGTAACACCGCATGTGTATATTCATTCTCTAATCAGGTTCTGAGGAAGACGTGACTGGCTTCATTAATGTCTTTGCTTTAATTGCATTTGATTGAGACATTCGCAGTTTAACAATGGAGCCCTGCAGAGAAAATCCATTTTATTTCCTTTCAAACAATTATATTATGTAACTTGTGACATTTTTCACTTTTTGCCATAAAAAAAACTTGCTGTGCTTTTTTGTACTTTATTGCAAATGTCTCCTGAGCAGCCTACATGCAACATATTGATGACAGTGTTGATTTAGAGCGCACTTCTCTCGCATGTAAATGATCCAAAAGTGTGGGATGTTTGTTCACCTTCTTTCACTGTAACCATACATTATTATTAAAAAAAAAAAACGCTTTGACCATCATCTGATGTCAGATAGGCCTGATCTCCACTTCAAAGGGACATGCTCTGTGCTGGTCCAAATGGTCGGATAATATTCAGTGTGATAATACATCACACAGATGTCTTTCTCTCCACTTTGGAGTAATCTTGCTCTTTCCGCAGATGCGCGAAGGAAACTACAAAATGTTCAAAACATCCATACAGTATTGAGTTTTACATGTTGGCAGGGATGACTGAAGAGTTACACAAACTCTGGGATGAATGCCTCTGAACGATAACTTCATACGCTTTTCTAGAGTTAGATTTTTCTCCCTCGAGATACTGATATGAATGTAAATAACTCCATTACATCTAGCTTTTGTCTGTCAAACTGAACACTCCCTGAAGGTACAAATTGTATATAAAAGCCTGTCTGTGTCTATCCTGTTTGATGTTCGGTATCTTCCCAGTTTTACTACTTGAGCGACTGTCGGAGCCAAAAACCATAAATACTTCCTGAAAAAGTTTAAACAGCATAATAACGGCAACAAGAGCCTCCACATACCGGGTGGTGTGTAGATTTTCTGCTTGTTTCAGAGGCACCTAAAAGGGATTTATACATCTCACTCCACATATGTTCTCCTACAAGCATGTGCTGATTGCACACAGTGGGAGAAGGCTATTTTTGTCATTAAAGTAGACTGTAGATTATTCCTCGATACTTTTGTCACACAGTTTGAACCTTAACCTTTTTGGATTCAGGACTCGGCTCCAATCAGCAGACCTGTTGTTTCACTTGTAGATCGCCCCCTTTTCAAAATGCATACCAGATCATTTTGATAGAAAATATTATCCAACATTTTGAAGAAAGTGGCTTCTTCTCTTTGCTGGCATGAAAGCAAAAGCAACAGCCGCTGCGTTTCAGGTAGGAGTTTTGACTGTATTTCCTTTTGCATGCCTTCTCTCGTGACTTCCAGCTGTGGGATTTCATTTTAAGCCGCTACACTTCTTTTGGTGGAGGTAAAGAAGAAGAGGAGGTAAAGACGGTTGGGGGGGAGGGGTACACAAGAGGAAAAGACCGAAGAGCGTCAACACGAAACATGCTATCATGGAGTCTCTGGGGAAACAGAAAAGTAGATACACCCAGGATGTATTGAAGAAAAAACACAAATAATATAAAAACCCACCTTTAAACAAAGAAGAGGATGTAGTGAAAGGAAAATAAAAGTTTTTAGCTATACTAACACCATGGCTTTAACACTTTGGTCCAGATTGAAATATGTGACTTTAAAAAAAAAAAAAATTATCATATTTCGGACGACATGCTATAGTATTATTCTTTTTTCCACATTTTGGACGACATGCTATAGCATCACTCATTTTTCATATTTTGGACGAAATACTATTCTATGATATTTTTTTCACATTTTGGACGACATACTATACTATGATTTTTTTTGACATATTTTTGAGGACCTACTATACGATGCCTTTTATTCATAACTTGGACAACATATTATATAAGGACTTTTTTTAATATATATTTTGGGTGACATGACATTTTTGACATATTTTTGAGGATGTACTATACTATGACATTTTTTACATATTTTTCGAGGACATACTATACGATGACCTTTTTTCATATTTTGTACGACATACTACACAAGGATTTATTTTTTTTAAATATTTTGGACGACATACAATACGATTTTTCTGTGTCTCCTCTGAGCTTTGACCCACCAACAGTACATAATGTACTTCCTTTTCCACACTGAGCTCCTCCATCTCAGGATTAAGTGACACTCAGTCTGTCCAGACAGCTTTCTGTCCCTGTCAGAAAACAGCCTCTCGAGTCTGGGGAAAACTTTACTGACTCGACTGTCACAGTCCGAGTTCCTTCAGGCTGTCATTTGTGCGGAGCGGTCATAAAAACGGCCTTAACCATGCTGGATTTGTTGTTACGATCCAACTTGTACACAAATATAAAACTTTAGGCTTTTGATCACACTTGCATAAATTCTTCCCATCCGTTCCCAAAACAAGCAGCATTAATACCACTAATGCAATAGTAAGCAGCACTAGCAAATACACAAACAAGGCACAAAGAATCCATCACTGATGAATTTGGAGATTTATTATGTTTCATTTGGATGATTGTCAAGAGCAAGCTACTTGCCAATGTACTAAAAAAAAAAAAAAATCACCCAAATGTCTCCAGATTTATGATGAATTATGTTTCACAATTTTTCATGTGACATTTAGAGAAACTGCTTAACGCTATACCATTGTGTAAAAAGCCGTTATTGTAGGTGGAGGTGTGAATCTCTCCGCTCCCTTTGCCAGTTTGCTGGAAGGACACTTGTGACGATGTTTCCTCTCTCCTAATCTTCTGAAAGCACCCCGAGAAAAAATATCTCACTCCAATTTAGCTCCACCTAAATCCCTGTCTGACAGCTGTTCTAAAATAAAGCACATGCAGGTGGCTTTTTGTTTCACTTCGTATGTTCTGTTTTATCTCCTTTCAATGCCGTGAGGTGGCCACAATATTCTGTAAAATTGTTTAGAAACAATCCTTGTGCATCAGGCTTCTTTGACATGTTTTATTATTCACTGGAAATCTTAAATCCTTGAGGGGCAACAAAAGCCCTCTGACTAGCGGGTGAGTAACAAATTCTCTCTGCGGTGACGACTGTTTAAAGCTTGTTTGCTATACAAGGGATTTATGAGCAGTTTTGGCAACAAACCAATTAGATGCTGCTGGTAGAAATAAAATATCTGTTTCTTGTTGGTTTAATCCAATCAGGAGCAGTTATAAACCCAATTACATTTATTAATTTCAACAGCACTGAGCACATGTTGCAGACGCGACCTCCTGTTTGAGCGATTGCAGCATTTTTGTGTTATTATAACAATAAAGAGGTCAGCCGCGCCTATCTGTCTGAACAATACTCTCCTCTTTGTTTGTTTTTGCATGACATGAATAAAACATGACGGTGCACTTTGTGAAACCACAAATGACAAAGTTCTAGCGATAATCATAGACTTTTTTCCTCACCATAGACTACTTTTCTTATTTGGTGCATTGTTGTGGTTTTTTTGTGTGCCTGAGATGGTCTTAGACGCTGGTTTGATTACTTCATTTTTGTGTAGTTATACTTAAAATGACTTCTCCTTTTCTAATCCATATAGGGCCGTTTTCATCCATCCTTCCATCCATCCATCCACGCTTCTCTTATGATTGTCCAATGTGCTTTAAGAGGAAAGTTGCAACACCTTCTTCACAATATCTGAAACTAATATAACAGTAATGGTCTGAAGAAATCCTCATTCCAACGATGACTATAAATTCTGAAAGATTTTAAGATGGTGTAGTCCAATTTAAACCTTAATTAGTCAGAGGAATAAGAAGAAGCCAAATCACACAAGAGAAATGAAATTAAGACTAAATATAATTAAGACTGTATACTGTTCTTTCTACTCTTTTTACTGTAAGAGGCAGACGACATGCTCTCTGGAGATATAACGTCCAAATGATCAAATTACTCGAGAGCCTCCCCCTCTCGACATATGGCCTTCCCATTTCTGAACCTCCCCCCTCCCTAATAATTTACACACAGTCCCTAACTTTGAGCACTCTTTCTTGTGTCATGCTACCACTTTGTGCAGATGCTATTTCAATTTCCTAACCAGATATCCGTCGATACCTCTCACACGGGGATTTGTTTGTCTTTTTAACACTCATTTCACAAGATACTTACATTTAACCTAATTTCTCTCCACGTGGTGGCGGGCGCGCCACTTCATGTGCGAGCACTTTCTTTTAAAAGGAGGCAGACGGTGGCTGACAGGGAGCTTGACAGCGAGCTGTCGCTCTGCCTCGGCTCCTCAGGAGGTGGATGTCCTCGGAGTGGAAGTCAATAGGAGGATTTCACAGTTTTTGGGATGACTTTAGGAAGAGGAGGGCTGTAAAATCTAAGGGAGATGGGCCACTGCCCCGTCACCGTTTAATTAAACCCTTAGAGACCACTGGCTGCATGGGAACAACGGCCAAATGAGTTGCTGGGTCATGTGCATGCGCTGTGCCACATGAATAATACAAAGCACTGCAGGCTCATTGAAAATAATCAGAGAATACTGCCCCTTCCAGGGCTCTGCCCATGTGACAAGGAAATCCAGGCTGTTTTGTCCCTGCTTCTATTCAATTACTCTGCTTAGGAGAGCAGTTGGTCAAGACTCACACATACAATAGGAAAGAGACACTGCAGCTCAGGTGACTTGTCAATGTAACAAAGAAGGAACAGTTGAAGTTTTGTTTAAGATGGATTCTTGATGCAGTAAAGGAGCTGTTTGGTTAAAGCCACTCTGATCAATATTTTCTATTATTAACAATGGATGAAATGATTGTGTAATCTGAAAGGACCGATCTTAGTGACAAACTCATCGAGAATTATCACCCAACTCTACAGTTCCCCTCTGGTCTATTGCGAGTTTCAGTGTCTTTTAGCCCATCGTTTTGGTTCTGGTTCCGTTTCGCTTCCAGCAGTAAGCTGATGTTTTCACCAAAAAAAAAAAAAAAAGCTCTGATTAACCCACTCAAAGCTACCTGCCCAGCAACAAACAGACAAAGTTAGCAACTAGCTGGTGGACATAATGAAGCATTTCGTTGATAAACAGCCCTGTGGAGTTGGTGGAAACCAAAACAGCGAGAGAGAGAGAGAGTGAACATTGAATGCAGATTTGCCAATAGGCAGGAGACACAAGCCCAACTGAACGGTTTGCTCTTGCTCAGTTTCAGCGAATTTCATCATGTGTAGCGATGATAAAAATATATATTTAAAAAAATAAAAAATAAACTTTTCCCTCTCAGAAAACATAAGCCCTCTGAGGTGGCAAGAAAGCTTTTACTATGGTGTAACAACATTCATGTCAGCAATAGAGCAGGATTAATAATCTCCTGGTTCATTACAGTTGAAAGCTTTAAGTGTTTTTATTTTGAAAGGTGTGTTTAATATTTGCAGTAATCTAAAAAGTGTGTATAGTGAGACAAAAGAGCTACAGAACTACTTACAGCCTTGAAACTAGTGCATTACAAATGAGCCTTTTTTTTTTTAATATATATTAACTAATCAGACCACTGCTTTTTTCCTTTAGCAGCCAGAGGTGTTCCTGAGATCATCTGATGTCTATGAACGAATGTGACACCGCACTACAATAAAAAGCTGACTACCTGAAAGGAAATTAATGTTTTTAAGAATTTAATGGCAAGAGTCCATAAAAAAAAAGGACATTTCTCAGACATTTCCACTCAGTTATCAGGAGACCAATCTTTCAAGGACAAATCGGATGAGGGAAGCTGTTTTGTTTTGTTACAAGTGCACCCACGGATGGTTAAGGTTTTGCTGAATAAACAAAGACTCCTACAAAAAGTAATGACTTTGAGAGGCATTAATACTGACTTTTCATCCTGTGAAAGAAGAGGTAAAAGAGTGGATAATGTTCACGTTCACGTAGGAGCGAGCAAAACACGTGAATTTCTCTTTAATAAAACTCACTTTTCAAGCCCTCCATTCAAGCCCTCACATTTCCTTGCCATTCCCTCTCCCTCCTTATCTCGTTAGAAAGAAGGATCCACTGAATAGTTTGACCTTCATTTATTCTCACTCGTTACAGTATCGGTAATTTTCATGCTCATTACAAACAAAGCTGCTACGGGAACTCTCCCTCCACCTGAAAACTTTCAAACACTCTCTTAAAACATGCTGCAAAAAGTGGAAAAGTCCAATCACAAGAGATTAATTAAAGTTCTGAATGCTCACAGTACATCCACAGGGCGCGGCCACAATAAATACAGCAGCAGCTTAGCTCCTAAAATGCATCTCGGACAAAACAAAACAACGAAGTGAGGTCTCTGCAGGCCACCGTTGGGCTGAGGAAAGCGGGCAGGCGTTATGCTCTGTACTGCAGCGGATACAGAGGAGGAGATAGGGTGCAGCAGTGGGGCATCTGATACTTAGCAAAAGATGGAACTAATGCCACATATGATCGATGGCACTTCTGCCAACAAATGTGTATCTGTGCGAAGTGTTTAAAAAAAGGCACCGAGTCCACCGAACCGCGGGAAAAGCCGAGGAGCTCTTTTCTTTTTGGACTCTGCCTCCTTTAGCCACAGTTTCTTCCTCTTGTTGTCCATGTGTCCTTCAAAAATAATAAAAGAAATTATTATTAAATATTCAGCATTTTCAGCACCACCTTCTAACAAGACAACTTTTCTTTTTTTTTAGGGTTTATAAGCTATAAGTAATGTTTTCTTTAATATTATTATTATTAATGTTACTAAAAAAACTACCGATTTATGAGCGGCCAGCCTGGCTCTGTCCAAAACTAACAAAACCTACTAACAAGCACCTCCAAATCTCACAAATTAACACGTCGTATGTCCGACCAACCATAGCGCTGATTGAAGTCAGAAAGGTTTGTGACACAGTTAGATTTGAGCTGAAGTGTTGCATCATGTAAAGTTTTGTTGTTGCAACTTACCAGTTTTTTTTATATGTTCTATTCATAGATATGAGGCTGTTTGGAGCTCATAGCTTCAGTCAATTAAAACAAAAATCCCGCAGACTTCACTGATTAGTTGGATTGCTGCTGTGTAATTTTTTTCAAATCTGAATTAGATACAGTATACTGAAAAAAATAAAACCTTGGACCACTTAAAAAAAATGTAATTATTAAACATATTTGATATTGACTTGATTTATATCTGGTTGTCAATATACAGGCTTTTTCCTGGAGGTCAGTGGGATGAGAGAGGACGATAAACAGAATAAATTTGGCAACCATAAGTTGTCCTTATCAATAAATTGTAATGTGGCTCTGAGTGTTTGTAAATAATGAATGACTTATTAATAGAGATATTACATATTGTATGTAAACACTATTAAAAGTGACTTGCTCCAACTTGGTGCAGATTTTTTTTCTCACATTTCAAAGTTCCACTTTCAGTAAGCCGCAGTAGTTAAAAGCACTCTCCTCCACGAGGACCTGTATTTGAGTAGTTTGTGTCATTATCTCACAAAGGGAATTAGGGCCATTGTTTGGCTCCCAGCAGGAACTATGCAAGTAAAATTAAATGTTCCCTCCTTAACTAATGAAGCCGACCATTATCAAACGTTCAGCAGATAATTGCTCAGCTTTTGCGCGTGCCTTCCTGACCCCGTGGAGGAAAACAGAGGGCAGACCGTGACCCCTGGTCGTTACCGACGTAGAACGGGGCCGCCTAATGAACATCTCTGTCCTCGGTGTTTACATCTGCCAATCAAACATGCCACTCTTCGTCATCGTCCTTTGTGTGGCCATCAGACACAAAAGCAGACAATTAGCTGCGCTTATTAAGACCCTACTCTTTAAAAAGGAGAGCTCTGTGTGTGTGTGTGTGTGTGTGTGTGTGTGTGTGTGTGTGTGTGTGTGTGTGTGTGTGTGTGTGTGTGTGTGTGTGTGTGTGTGTGTGTGTGTGTGTGCGCGTGTGCTGGTAATTAATCAGCCCTGCAGTGGCGGGTGGGCGGACCTCTCGTTAGGCCCAGGCTCTGCAGGCCGTGCTCCTCCTCTTCCTCCGAGGGGTTCTGGGCAGAGTTCCTCAGGTAGCGCTGGTGGTGCAGGCCAGGCAGCGCGTTCTGTCTGCGCCGGCGAAAGTCCTCCTCCAAGGGGTCTTCGGCTGCGATGTCTGTGGGTGTGAGCAGAGCACAGCGGGAATGAATCACACCACAGCTCCTCGCTGTCTGGATGGATCGCCTGAGGTGCTCGAATCAACATTAAATCCTCCTTTTTCTCCCTCTATGTAGCCTGAATTTCAGCCTTCCTGACATGAGATGAGTGTTACAAAAGGACTAAGCTGAAAGGAAAACATATTACCTTCTGATGCCCTTGGCTGTGTGAATAGCTACAATCAGACAGGAAAGAAAGAAAAAAAAAAAAAACTAGATCCCCACATCTCTTACACCGAGTTGAGCACGAGTCCAAAAGGTATATTGATGTAGCCAAGAAGAAACAACAAAGATTATATAAAACAAGAGGTTCAAAGAAAAGATTCCCAAAGGCTTTACAGTCCCCCCCCCCACCCCACCTTCAACCGCCGACCATATATTTCATTCATATTTCATCTGCCTGACTTTATTGTGATTAGTCATGTAAATAAAATGAGATTTGGTTATTCTTTTCTCTAGGTAATTTACATTTATATTGAATTAGTGGCAGGCAGCGTATAGAGTGGGGGGGGGGGGTGTTATTATGCTGGGAGATTACAGGCAGATCTCATCGCCATTGTGTTGTGTAATTAAGGCAGTGGAGAGGAGAAGAAAGGAGGCCAGATGCTCGCCGTGCTTAACCAGGTCCCATTTAGAGGAGGATCTGCACCAGCATTTCAAAAATCTGCTGCACGGTGTGAAACAGTCAGAAGTCATCAGAGATTTTGTTTGATGTCGCCGTGTACTCTAGCCGTGTGAGCTTCTCTGCAAAAAAAACAACAACAACAACAACAACATACAAACCTTTTAATCAATCAGTCTATTCCCCATGTTTTCCCGTTTGCTTTACGCGAGGTGTATTTTGGAGGGAGGCGTTTCGACTCCTTCAGGTGGAGCTCCAGGGTTTCAAGGCAATCAAAGACGCCTGCTTGCGCTCGGGCCTTAGCGGAGACGAAGACATCACTGGGTTTCAATTCTCTTTGAATGGGCGTCTTATTACTGCCGGTCAGCCGTCTTGACCCCCCCCCCCCCCCCCCCGAGTCCAATTTCTTTGTCACAAGTGCTTTTCAACCGTGTTCAGGCTGAAACCGGCAGAGTAATTTTCACAGATTGCAGCTTTTTGAACCTCGAATTTATTCGAGAAGTTTGCAAATCAGCTTCGTAAACTGAACACGCTTTTAAAAACACAGCGTTGACCCCGCAAGGAGACACCGGCTCCCAGTGGACCATCTGACAGCAGGACAATTGGTGGCTTTACTCTCGAGGCTGCAGCTGAACAACAACAACAACAAAAATAATCCCAACCTGAGCCTATCAGGGGAAGTTAGCCGGCTGGATTAAGCCAAAATGCTTGCGACTTCAAGGTTGCGTTATCTGTTCCAGCACGCTTTCCTCCAGGAGGATCAATATTTGCATCTAATACGGGTCCAGTTACCTGGCTGATAAGATTTCTTCCGCCGTCAAGTCGCGTAAACCATCCGCAGCTCACTAATGCCAACAAACACAATATCAAAGAGCAGCGGTGACAATGAGATTTCTTTAACGTTCATAAAAGGTGGCCTTTTATTTTATTTTTTTTCTGGATCAAGGACTTAATTTGAAAAGCAGAGCGAAACACTGTTTTGAGATCCTGGAGGCTTTCATTCGCAGCTACTGTCTTGAGAGTGCCTGTCATTTGTCTCCAGGCTTAACGGGTGTGTGTGTGTGTGTGTGTGTGTGTGTGTGTGTGTGCGTGTGAAGAAACACACCGTCTAGACTGAAACACAATAACGTGCAAACAGGCGCAAACACCCGAGTTAACACCCAAACGCTCGAGACACAAAATCTATGCGCGGCGGAGACGAAAGCGGCCTCGGTTGCGGCAGGCCTGCAGCGTTGGCCGTCGACCGAGGGAGCCTCGAATGAATCGGCGTTCGGGAGGAGCCCGACGCCGCATGACAACTACAACCGAGGCCCAGGTTATTTTTCAACAGTCCACCTTCGCCGGGGTCCGAGATGCCCGGTGTCGTGCTGATGCGACGACTCTACCGCCGAGCACGGAGAGGTGCGGCCCGCGTCCTCGTTCAGACACGGCCGAAGAACAACCGGCAGCTCATCCGGCGCCATCGCTCATAAAGCGGCCGGTCGGCTCCGGTGCACGAGCCGAGGTTTCGTGCTAAACTGTCAAGCAGACGAGGTGTTGGAGGAGGTGGTGGAGGGGGAGGAGGAGGAGGAGGTGGCGGAGTTCAAACCGGATGCTGCTCGCATCCAACAGGAAGCCATCTTTCATAACGCGCGGGTGAAAAACTCGGGGACAGGAAATCACAATACTGGGCCGTATTGGGATGGATGGATGGATGGATGGGAGGGGGAGGAAAAGGCTGCATACCTTCATTTTTATTTTATTTATTTATTTTTAAAGGAGCAATGCGGCCTACTGGAGAAATATAGAGCCGATCTTATCAAAAAATAATTCATAAAACGTGCGTTGGCATTTAAATATAAATACTGATATTTTTTTGATGAAAAAAAAATAAGATAATTATGTATGTATGGTCAACACACGTCACTTGTTGCTTTTTTTTAAAAAAAATTCCAATAAAGCTGCAGATTTTGTGACGGCTCTTACAGAAATGATCATAATTATTTCACACCGTTTTATGCATACAAACAGTGTCATCTAGTGGCCGCACGAGTCTCCACCTGCAAATTTAGCAGCTCATCATCTCGTCTTGGTCAGAGACTTAAAAAGACTTTACGACACAATGAAAATAAAACATAGTAGATAAAAGGGTGTGGGGGGGGGGGAGAAAGAAAAAGTTTAATTTTGAAACGCATTGATTTTTCTGAATCTTGTTTGTTTTACTTTAACAAAATGGACAACCATGGACATACTGCAAACAGGGACATGTGAAAGATTATTTAAAGTTTTATACTTTAAATGGTGCCACTTTAAAAAGAAGATGGCTAAATCGCTGTCACCATAGCAACGTACTTCCTGTTTAGAGCCCTAATATAATGGCAACTGCGTCTCCGAATAGTAACAAAACCACCTGGTGTCCAGGAGAGGGAGCTATTGCACCATAAATATAATTTCCGCTTCGGCGTATTAAATTGCTGTTCCCCCTACAGCTGTCTTTTGGCAATAACTGGATCATTCATTTTACAGCTTCCCAGAAGTTATATAGAGACAAAATTACAAAAGAAATACGTGAGGAATACTGACATGTTTGTGTTGATAAAAAAAAAAAAGATTCAGGTGCCTAATGTTAGACGTAATAATCCCAACAACATCTATCCCTATGACATTATATATATATACTATATATATATATAGATACACAATGCAGCCCTGCGCCAACTTCGTGCTTTTAAAATATAAATTATATATTATATTATATTTATATATATATATTTTAAAAGCACAAAGTTGGCGCAGGGCTGCATTGTCACCTAGCAACAAAGGACTGCGCAAGCGCGACTGTCGCCTCAAATCAGCACTTGTGAAAAAGAAATTGATGGAGCACAACAAAACACGAGCCAGATAGAAGAGGTGGCCTTAACACGACCACCGAAACACGAGCAGGCAACCATTTCTCCATTCTTACATGTTGTGGGAAAGTGTCACAATATCAGAATTAAATGTTGTTCAGCCTTAAAATTTCAGCTTCGACTCCCCGATGGCCTCACCCCGCCATTTACTTTTCTCCTCACTTTCCCACTCCGTCTCTCACCAAACTATGCAGTGGGGCTTGTGTAAATAAACTAGCCTTGAGCACATTCCTCAAGAAACACACACACTCTCACACGCTTTTCTCTCGGTACGCAGTGACCTCCCGAGCCAACTGCAATCATGAGATTCGAGTCTGAATCCGAGCCTATCAGAACAAACCCTTCTTTAGAAAGGTCTCCAAACTAGAGGGTCTTTTCTTTGAGCAATCTTGGGATTTTGCTCTGCTTACAACACGAGACATTTAAAAAGGGACGGACCGAACAGTGTAATTAGTTAAAAGTCCTGCAGTGTCTCTGCAGAGCTCAGGTTCTCTTCTGAGGGTGAATTAAACGAGCTGCACAATCAGCACTTTTTTTTTTCAACCTTATAAAAGTGAGCAGAAGGGAGGGGCGGAGAGACAGATGAAGAAACATGAGGAAGGGCACGGGAATGCAGGAAGAGGGCGTTGTTTCATGTTCACCTGGTTCATAAAAGGTGAAGCACACCTACCACACGGGGGAAAAAAATAAAAATAAATAATAATAAAAAATAAAGACCTCAGGGTATGAAGACAGGTGTGGATCTTTCCTGAAAACCAGGTACGTTTTCCCGATGATCTCTTGGATAAATAATGAGAGGGATTATTTGAGTGAAAGCACACAAAGCACATGACCGGCGTACTGTGGTATTAGACGGTGACCGAGCCACCTGCACGGCATTAGTAGGTTAAGATAATGCGCCGAGTGAGCTGCATGATGGATGGCGAGTGTGCAAAAGAAGCAGCCGCTGTGGTTTCCCTTCGTTGCGGTTGTGTAACAAAACAAAAAGCCCCAAAAAATAAAAATAAAAAGCACGTTGAAATTGCGTTCGAGCACAAGCGCACACGCCTCCTCACACATCCAGGAACAGCGAGATGATGGAAGAGCCACTCAAGCCGAGAAACATCACACAGACAACCAGGTGTCCGCAGCAGATTTTCTATGTCGTTCCACAAACTGAAGTTTATTGAACACGTTTTTATTTTTGGTTTTTCTCTGTACAAAGAATGAAAAAAAAAAAATAAAAATTCCCCTGTGCGCCCGGTAGCCGGAAGGTGTCGGCGCTGCGGTCGAGCTTCGTAGTTCGAGTTGCTGACAGTTACAGTGAAACCATAAAGCAGCCTCTTTGAATCAGCAATCATGCAGAAACAAAAATCAAACATACCGTGTGTTTTTTTTTTTCTCCAAAATACACAAACAAATGTAAGAAAAATGCACATTGTGATGATTAATTTATTAATAATCTACGTCATTCTTATTACACACGCATGAACATGGTAACTGCTAACAGGTTAGCGAGGCGAAGTTGAAGTTGAAGACATTAGGGTGAAGTGGTTAGGCTTCATCCACTTGTTAAATTGGTCAAAAAAAAATGAAAAGAGCAAAAACAACATGCGGAAGTCAAATACACAGCATCTTGTTTTCCCGCTACAACAAGAAAGACAATATACCCCCCTCCCCCCCATACTCCCGCACACAACCTCCCCAGAAGAAAAATAATAATAATAATTATAGATAAAGCACATTTCCAGCTTTGTGCTTATGGCAGAAGAAATAGTACGGTTCAATCATTGTAGAAAACACAAATTGCAGCAAGCTGGTCCCCCTAAAATAATGGAATAAATACAAATATACAAATACTGTGAAAATGTCTCTGGCCTCCCTCGCAGCTAAGCTAAAATGAGAAAAAAAAATTGTTCTTTGGGAATGAGATGCAGGAGGAGAGAGAGGAGAGACCGACCGCCGCAGTTTTTCCAGGTGAGAGAACTGTGTGCTGATCAAATGTGGTGGCGAGATGTTTTACTTGTTATCCAGTCTTAGGTGCTGCTCCTTACCATTAACTGTTAGAGATTTTAGCTGACCGTCCTCCACCACTTCAACGCGCTCCTGGCCGTTCTCCACGATCCTGTCACACACACACACACACACGCGCGCGCACACACACACGCACGCACACACACACACACACGCACGGAGACAGACGAAAGGCTCCTTCAAAATCAGAGAGTCAAGGATTGTCAGAGAGATCTTTAGAAACGCTGCAGAGTTCAACATTCAGGTACCGTTTTGTGGTGATTTTTCTGCCGTTGATGAACTTGGTGGAGGTCGACACGGATTTGAAGTTACCCATTCCTCCTCCTCCTCCTCCTCCTCCGCCACCTCCTCCTCCTCCTCCGCCGCCACCAAAGGATGAAGAAGAGAAGGAGGTGAATCCTCCACCCATGTCTCCAAAGGAGCTATAACCTGTAAAAAAAAATTACAAAAAAAACATTCAAGAAAACAAAACGGGATGCGCTCTTCATCAGTCCGACGTCCACTGAACGTGGAGGCGTTTGTTGGGGATGTGCGCACCTGAATCGAACCCTGAGTAGCCGGGCCCGAACGCCGGAAAGCCTCCAAAACCAAACAGCTGGCCCCCCATCCTGCCCCGGCTGGCGCCCCTCTGGCGACTGCGGTTGCCGCTGAAGAAATCATCGAACGGGTCATCAGCTGCAAAGGGAATCAAGAGTTTGCTTTGTGAAACTCGTCACGCAACATCATTACCGGTTTGTTTAATTCCTTCAGTTCCTCGTTGCGGTGGAAGTCAGAGAGCTGGAGCGGGTGACAGAGCAGTGATTCTCATCGACAGAACTCGATCGAGGAGAGGCGGGCTTAAAAGATGTCTACTCGGAGTTCCTGCCCTCCCAGATCCAGTTAATGTCATATGACAGAGAGACCGGACTGATGAAACACGGAGACCCGATGATGAATGAAAATTCTTTCACACTTTTTTTTTTTTTTTGTTGGTGGCAGGAAAAAAAACCCAATCCTTGCAGTTTCAATCTCAGAAGATACTGAGCGACATAAGCTTACATCTGCAGTTTCCTTCTGTCCACCCTAAAACCTAAAAGTATAATTCTAATCTTTTAGCTTTGGTTTTTGGTCTTTACTTTCTCTTGTAGGAATTATCTGGTCCTTCAGCTTCACCAGTCTCCAACTAGCTGGTTTGCTGCTGGACAGGTAAGTACACTTACGCCTTGTTTCTTTTTTTTCTTTTTCTTTTTTTTTTTTGCTGAAAACAGCTGCCTGCTTGTACCCGATAACAAAAAAAACAAAAAATAACAACAACAAAAAAAAAAGCTGTAGTGCATGTCGATGCATTGGTTTGTAAATTCTGGAACAATCTCAAACTGTGTCCTCCTGAAGCCCAGTGGACGTGCTACTAATTGCGCCCTGCCAATCTGGGTCAGCCCGGCAGGATAAGGCTGCATCATTGGCACCGTCTGCTGAAAGAAGACTCCTCCTTCAACCTTGAATGTACAGAAACGACGCTTCAGTCGTTCCCTCCGACGGAAAGCCTGAAATAAAAGAATCCCTTGACTCACAATTGCAACTGTGTTACTGTCCATTTAGCAAGAAGACGACATGAGAGGAGACGGCTGAGCTCTTCCCAAAGCCGACGGTGAGACGGCAGGTATCAGTGGATGAAAGAGAGGAATGCTGCTTCAACACTTTAAGTGCTCTAACTTGTGACACTTGATCAAGTGTTCACAAAAGAGACCGCTGGAAGAAAAGAAACGCTCGGACATTTGTGAAGAAAAAGCAAAAGCGCTCTCGTGCTTCCGTTTAAAAACCCTGTCAAGCCAAGACTAGAGATTAAAATGGCGAAGAAGGTGCCGCCGCGCCTGGGGCATAAAAGAAAAACGCAAATACATTTAAATAATGTTGTCAATGAGTTTTAAATAAATACAAATAACAAACTTGTAACCACAAAATTATGAAATAAAAAATTAAAAAAGGAGCCAAACATATTAATCTGTCGAAATTAAATTGTCCAATTACAGGAGCTGCCGTGTTTGTTCAATTTCTGCACTGTGTCTGAAAACGAGTGTGTAAAACTGTCTGATGTCTCCTCCCGGCCGACCTCTTCACATGTTCGTTTAAGAAAATACATGTCTGCTGGTCTTGGCAGGCGGCTTGGCCCTCGTCACCGTGTGATTCTGTATTTGTCTCAGCGGCAGCACCCCCCCCCCCACACACACACACACACACACACACACCTCCCCCTCCTCCCCCGTCTGCTGGACGCTCCGAGGTGGCTGGCTGACAGATCCACGGGACCAGCTGCTGCTCACAGAGACAAGCTGCTGGACCGCCAGGACTGCTGGAGGCTGGACGGGATTTTATAACACATCTGATCCCTCGTTCTCTGGGCCGCCATCTTAAAAAGTCCATCCATGAAACTTTCTTTGCTTTTTTAAAAAGGGAACACACTTAAAATAAACCAAGACAAGATGGACGACCTGATATATCCGGTTGCGAAGCGATGAAGAGGAAATAAAGGTTGCGTCCAATCAAAATAGACGTCCCACTTCACTCCTCGGTGCAGACAGCTTTATGATTCAGATTTCTTTTTTTTTTTTTTTTTTTTTAAACTGTCGCTGTTTACTGAAGAGAGTAAACAACAACAGCCCTGCTCCTCTACTTTTACCTTATAATAAATACAGATGTAATACATGTTCAGTATCTTAATAGGCGTTTTATGAAAACAATACGACAATCAAACCATGAAAAAAAGACAACTCCTCACTTCATAACTTTCTCTACAAGTTCTAATTCAGCAGCTCATTTCTAAACATCATACCTCATAACTCGGTATTAGGTTACAGTTGCTGTAATATGTCTATATTACACATTCATTGGCCGAAATGAACCCACGTTTTACATGCGCGCACACACACACACACACTTGGCGTTATTACATCTGCTTTTGTTTTAATACGGAAGCTATTTTTGAAAGCATTCCAGTTGAGTGATGTAGACGCTCAAATCCATCCTCCGTCTGCGTCTGAACTCCATATTTAGAGTTACACGGGGTGAACTACACATGCCTTCCAATCAGCCTTTAGCTGAACCCAGACAACCCACGACAGACGCTTAACTCGCGTTACTAGATTATGCTTAAGACAAGTATTGACACTTCTGAGACAAATCAACCGTTTGGCATCACAAGACACTGATCAACACCGTCATACCCTTTACCATCATTTGATGTTCATATCATTTTGTACGGCTGTGGAAAATGCGGTGAGGGATTGTGGACCGACTGGATGAGAATCTCTTAAGAATATTTACAGTTACTCTTTTGAAACGAATCACCAAAAAGAGGCTATTAAATTTTTTTTTTTTTTTTTTTTTTAAACATCCCACAACTGTCGCGACGTCTGGGAATGACAGCAAATGAAGCGTTTCTTTGTGTAAAACGAAGTGGGATGAAATGTATTAATCAACATACAATTTCCCAGCACCCGGGGGTCAGATAAGCTTGCTCCATAACATCTACATATATCTATGTACGTAGATGTTTTTGAATCCATTTAATCTTGGCTTCATCAGCCTTCTTCTTGTTTTGATTTTCTTTAACAAGCTCACATGTTGGGTAAAGCACCTTCAACTGACTGAAAACAAACGCTATTCTGCAATCGGCTTTAAAATGCTAAGAATTATGTGAACAAAGTTTCACAAAATGAAAGGTCAAAATCCTAGTTACTAGACTGAGGCTACGTTATGAAGCTTGCAGTCGACATCCAGCAGAGACAGTCAGTGTTTTTCGGCGGTGTGACATTTAGTGGCAGGTGACCTCCCGAGGTTTTTTTGACCGTGCTTAGTGTATTGGTGATGCACATCACAGTGCCGTGGGGGATTAAGCACCAGGCTTCACAGACGGTTTCTACTCAGCAGGAACTGCAAGCTATCGGGCAAACTAATTAGGATACGGTAAAAACGCGTACTTTACATACATAAAAGTGGGGACTGCGGGATGTTTTCCTTCTCTCTGTTGAGCATTTCCAGGCCATCTGTGTGTATTTTTGTCCAGATAAAGTTGTTAAGTTAATAATAGCCATCGCATACCCCTCCGCCCCCCCCCCTCCCCCCGCTCTTATGTCTCTCCCCAGTCCCTCTTCCATCTCTGAAGACAACAAATCCCATCAGTGCCTGGTAAGTGCACAGACAGGAATGAGATGGACCTACCGAAAAAATCTGCAAATGGATCTCTGCCGCCGAAGAATTCCCTGAAAACGTCCTCGGGGTTACGGAATGTGAAGTTGCCGCCGCCGCCGCCGCCGAAGTGATTGTAATGGCCTCCTGTAAAAATGGAAGAAAAACAAAGCTCATAACCTTTAAGCTCATTGAAGACAACACTGCAAACACAGCTATCATCACAAGTCATAAACAAACCAATGTAACACCAAGTTGTACTTTCCACCTGTAGAGAAAACACTCAATCAGTTGATCAAAATCAACGCTCGTTTTTAATCCCCATCCTTTTTCTCTACTTTCAGATTTAAACTATTGTTAATATTTACATTAAGTAACAATCACTATTTTTTATTTAAAAACATAAACATGATTTATTTATTTTTATTTTTTTCTCCTTACCTCCTCCCACTCCTCCTCCTGACAGGCCTTGTTTGCCGTACCGGTCATAAATATTTCTCTTGTTTTCTTAGGATAGAAAGAAAAGGACTTAAGTCAAGCTGACAAACAAAACACATGAACAACAAGTCAAATTCTCTTCTTGTTATGATTCTAAACCTTAAAAGCCTTCACACTGTAAAACAGCCCCTTTTTCATTTTCACTGAAATAAAAATGAGCAACTAACAGTTTGCTATTGGACAGCTTGTTTCTGACTGGTTCACTTGTAAAAAAAAAAAAAAAAGGTCCATTAAATTATACTTAACCGACAAATCAAGTTGTGTATGATGAAAAATGTAAGATTTTATTCAGACTGGTTCATTAAACAAAAACTTTATGTGTCAGATTTTATGAAACAAAAGGATTATCTCACAAAAATGCAAGACACGGACAATGTTGGAGAGAGAAAATGATTAGGCAGCACTTCAGGAACTAAACACAAGAATATTTCTGTGAAAGGAGGTCGCCTCGGGTGGCAAAACAGCATCGGTGTTTGACAGAACTCAATTGAGGAGAGACAGATTGTAGAGACGTCTAGTCGATCAAACTCGGTTCCCGCCCTCCCAGGTCCAGTTAAAATTGTCCCCCAGATTTGTCTTTATCTGAAGACAAGGAGAGGCGCCAAACTCATCCTTAAAAGTTAATTAACCTTGGAATACTAGACTGTATCCATGTATAGCTGTAACAGATCTTTACTTATGGCAACACAGAGTCCGGGAGGACATGGTGACCTCCAGAGTTTGGGAAACCAGATAAGACAGAGAGATCTGATTGATGAGACGGAGAGCCCCAATAATAAAATTTAAAAAAAAAATTCCTTCACACTTGTCGTATCGGTAAATTAATAATTTATACAAAAGCCCTGCAGCCTCCGTCAGCCCTGAACCGTCGCAATCAGACCGAGACATACTTCACCACATCAGAAACATGTGAAGAGTTCTTACACCTTCATCTAATTCGTCAGTGGCGATGTGAGATTTTCAACTGAGAAAAAGATGCATTAAAAATGCAAAGCTAATCAGTGTCTGAACGCATTTACAGACCAAACCGTCTCAACTCAGGTGACAAATAGAAACAAGAAAAACTGAACCCACCACAAAAGATCTTTGTGCGTTAACAAAAGAGCGACACACTCCAGTTAAACAATACTAACAATTCTTACAAATGCCAACAATGCCCGCATCTTGTGACTGGGTGTGTGCTACAAAACTACGACTGAAAATGTTGCAGGCTTCTTTTGTGCTCTGAAAGCAAGACATATTTAATATATTATGTAGAGTAAAACCATCACGGTAAAACGCAAATAAATCATTGCAACAAACAAAGCAAAAGAGGATTGTTTTTTGAAGCTGTCGCACTGCAGACGTCCTTTCCAGAACAAAGTGATCTTGTCTTACAAAACAGCCCTTTTGGTCAGATTTGTAGCCTCGTCTCGTTTACTCACGATCAAACCGTTCCTGATTCATATCAGAATTTTGCCCATTTTAAACTGTTACTCAGGCAAAGTTCTAGTAGGATGCGTTAAACAAGATTTAATTTTGTCAAATGAAAAGAGGTTTCATGAAAAAAATTAGTCGTGTTTGAGCAAAATCATTTCATTAATTTAACTCTAAATTGTTTTTTCAAGCCCCCTAAAAATACTAATATTTTGCTTGATTGACTTTTCCAATGTGACAGTTTGATGCTGTTCTTTGGGAGTCAGACTGATGGTTGAAAAAAAAAATAACCATCCGAGGGTGTGATTTTGAGCTCTGGAAACTTATTTTCTGAAAAATGATCCATCAAGAAAACAATTCAGAAATGAATCAATGACGATAATAATATAAGTTGCTTACAGCCCTCAACGTGAGGTCTGGGAAAAAAACAGTATTGATCGTGTATTGGTTCCAAAAACATGACGGTATTTTAATAACAACAACAACATTTTTCAAACAATAGCCAAAGTTAAAAAAAAAAAAAACAGCAATGTAATCTCATCTTGACAGCAGTGATGACAAAAGAAAAAAGGTTCCATATTTGAGGTGCTAATGGCTTAAAAAACAAACAAAAAAGAACATTTCAAATGGTGCACCTGAGACAAACATCAAATGTCTGCAGTCAAATCTTACCGTCTGAGAGCACTTCATACGCCTCCGACAGCTCTTTGAACCTTTTCTCCGCTTCATCCTTGTTGTCTGGGTTCTTGTCTGGATGCCACTTCAATGCCAATTTTCTGTAACTGAGGGACAAACATCATAAAGTTTAACTAAACACACCGAGCATAATAGATAGGAGCAAACACACAACAAAAGGCCAAGAACAAGTCATCATGTCTTCATACAGAGATGGAAATTGAGCACGTATGCATGTATATTATACATCCCTCAATCAGAAATACATATCCACATGCAACTCTTTCTTTTTTTTACACAGACACCCACCACTATTCTCTCCACACACAGTCCTTCTCCCCACCCAAGCAGAAATAACAAAGAAAGCATTAACTGCGCTGACAAGCAGCGTAGGCCTCGGACAGCGGCTTACGCTGCATCAGCTGTTTGTCTCTAAGCCCAGCAGCAGCAGCAGCACCGGCAGGAGAGACATAAATGCTGCGGACAAGACAAGCGACTGAAAGTCAAAAAGGAAAAAAAAAAAAAAAAAAGGCTTCATACAATTCAGGGATTCATTGCCTTACTGGCCCACAGTGTATAGTCTTTGTAGTCTACATCTTTGTTGGAACCTGGGACATTATCTTGCCGTCTAAAGCCCGGTCACAGGTCAGACTGCCACACTAAGCTGAACAATGCAGCACGGTTGAGCTTTGTGTAACATGCAAGTCTTTGTATTTAGAAGTTCACCAGTAAAAGCGGCAGCAGATATTGTTTTTAATGTGAATAGTCTGCGTACAACCCAAAAGTCTCTGACGCGAGTATAAACGCTCGATCATGTGGCTGCTTTTTAGAGGTCCCATACTGTATAAATTCAGGTTTCCATTTCTTTCCTTTTTTTTTTTTTTGAATAGGTGTCTTATAAATACTGTAAAAGTGTCAAAACACTACACCCAGAAATGCACACGGAATATATTCGGCAACTTTTTGATGTCACAAACTTGCACTCGTGTTATTATCCACCCTCAGCACAGCCCGCCGGTCTACCTTTCATAGTGGGAGAAACCGCAGAGGGGTCTTTCCGTCTTTGAGCTAACAAGCTACAATACCAAAGAAAAGCTGAAGTTGGCCCAAAACAGCCTGTTCTTGGGAGAGTTTCAAAGGGAAGCTTAAGAGAGGAGTTGTAAAACTAAGCCGAGATGGTTTTTGGTCCTTAATCCCACAAAAGTAGCCTGATGTTGACATCAACATACTGACATAATGATAATGTCATATATGCTGGTAAAGCATTAAGCAAAGTCAGCATGAAACACAAGTATTTTGTCATAAATCAAAAAAAAGCGACGATCAAAATTTCAGCCTGATGATGGCGCTTGATAAAAAGTTAAGGAATCGGCAAAGCTATTAATCCTGAGTGGGACGTGAATGTTTGTACAAAATATCATGGGCAATACACTCGGAAACCAAGTAGATAGAGTTGGGGTCGTAGGGTTATGAAATCACTTATTGATTGATGTCAGTCAGGGGTCAGCAGCTTTCTCCGTCTTTCCGTGCCGGACATTCTTTGACCGCTCCTCTTCATCGCTAATAATCGGTGACGTTCAAATCAATTCCTCCTTTCGCTTGATTTGACTTTACTTATTGATTTGCTGTAAAATCTAAAAAAAAAATATATATATATTATAATGTCTCCTGGAGCTAATGACTAATCTCTAACACTTATTTCCGTTAACAATCTTCACTTGTCAAACCGAAGTGTGTTCGTGAGAAACCGATGAGGATAATTGACCGGAGGGGCCTGTTCAGTGGGCGGCTGCTCGTAGTCACGGGTGAGCGAAGGGGGAAGGTATTTGACGGCAGCAAGGTTAAAGGAAGAAGAGTGGAAACTTTCTGCATTGCAGTATCTCTGCTCTCGCCCTCTCTCTCTCTCTCTCTCTGTGTATGTGTCAGTTTATAGTGTCAGAGGGGGATATAATTAACCTATTACGCTCTCCGAGTGGCCGACAATTCAGCAACAACACCGGGACAAAACAGAGCAGAAAACACTCAAGGGCACTTACGCTTTTTTGATGTCCTCTGGCGTTGCATTTTTCTGGACTCCTAATGTCTGGTAGTATTCCAACATGGCGCAGTCTGTGCGAGTGCGCTCGTGGGTGCTGCGAGGGGTCCTCCGCTTGGCCTCTGTGGAAAGAGTAAAGTTCTGTTAAGACATGTTAGCTTAAAGAGATAAAGTCTAACAATCTGCAGAGCGCAGCCATGCGTGACGAGGAGGATGATACCGCCCTTCCAGACCAGAGGGGTAACACTTGAAAAGGGGAGGGGGGGGGGTGTGTGTGGGGGGGGAGCGATGGCATTAAAAAAGGGTGGAAATACCCAACAATGTAATCAACTGCACTGAAATAGCGACGCTGGGGAAGAGGACAGCTAAGCTAACACAAGCCTAGCAAAATTGCATAATAACTGGGTGATCATCCCTCACCCTCAGGCTGAGATAGAACATTTTGGAGCTAGCTATAAAGGCAATGAAGTATTATTATTTTTTTTTTTCAAAATCATGACCTTATGTTGGAGTTATGAAATGTAGCCTCTGAAAAACAAGACACAACAGGTCTGATTGAAAGTATCAGTCATTCATGGCAATGTATTTTAGAACCACATTTACTGTTTTTTTTTTTTTTTTTTAAAGCACAGGGAACAACCCACGCCAAGCTGGGAAGATGTCAAATATCTGCTGCCTTGATGTAGTGGTGCACACAAAGAAATATCATACAACAACAACAACAAATAAAACTGCAGATATTCGACTTTGTGTGGATGTGAAACACGTTTGTAGAGTTTATTGTCCGATGGAAAAAGAGGCCACAGGGAGGAATAAGTAGTCAAAATGTCGGTGGCTTTCTGTTCTCTTATTCAAAAGTTCCCCAAGATGGGATGGAATTAACATTTCCAACTAACTGGTTCACTGGATGAAGTAACCTAATGCCATGTCCAAGGTCAGAAAGCGCATCATTATCAAACTACTTGTGTCCGTGGGGTTGCAGGTTACTTAAAAATTCCATTCCCAACTGGCACATTCACCGTGTCATATTTCCCCCCCATCGGTGAGTAACTCCCCGATATCAAGTGTATAATAAACACCTCTCTTAACAGGATTCTCACTTTCTAAAAGGTCGTCCGGAGACCGTTTTTAACCATGTTACGGAGCAAACATCGGCGAGCTGCAGCCGATACGTTGTGCCCGGGACAGTTGCCATTTCAGCCGCAAATATGACTTTTTACCCAAAAGAAATGAGAAGCTTGCTCCGTCTGAAATCACGGTGAACCGCCACGTTTAACCTTTATTCAAACCCGTATTTTGAGCCGCAGTATTTACAGGCACACCCATCTCTACACCGATGCAGAGACATGAACTTAACCGTTCCGTGGCAACCTGTGGTCATTCAACGTGTAAATCCAACAGATGTCGATCCACGTTGGACAAAATACGTAGTTGTTGCCTTCAGCATATTGTTGTCGGTGGCGAGTTTGAAACGCAGTGTGTCACGAGTTCTCTTTCAGCGCCGGTAGGAGGGCAACAGGCTCTGGTTTTCAAGCTGTGTCCTCGGAGAGCAGCGTCTTCTCTCAAATTAGAGCTACATGATTTAACAAGTCTGACTCTGAAAATCTCGTTTCTCTTAAAAATGGTCAACCACAAAATGATTCTGTTGGGTTGCATTCAAATCGAGGAGGAATTGGCAGTTACTCCATTCTCACACGTAAACACTCTTACTTGTGTTGGTACCAAACCAGAGCATGTGGGGGAACAAAAAGAAAAGATATATGTTAGGAGATAAAACCTCAAACCCACGACACCAAATACTGACTGAAACCTGATTGAACTCTGCATCCCTTTCCACCTTAAAAAAAATAAAGGCAACTCGAACAACTCATCCGGTATTTGTCTTTCGTAGGTAATAATCATACATCGGAAGGCAAAACTGCCAAGCAAACCCCAAAACAAACTTTAAATGTTCGTTATCATACAAAAAAAACAAACCAGCGAGCACTACTGGAGTCCTATGTGTCCTGTTTGTTTGCTATTTATAACCTGTGGCCTTTGCAGTTAGATTGTGTTTATGTGTACGTGTGCGTGTTATGTGGGAGGGGGGGGGGGGGGGTGCTTGGCACATGGCAGTGCCAGCTAGTGAGTCCTGGTTGGGACATGGCACAGGCGCCAAAGTCCTCTCTTTCCGATGCCCAAGTTAGGCGCCGATTCCAAATCTCCCACTGACACTTTATTATTCCACCGTCCCCCCCGTCAGCCGATTTAAAATCTATCTAACCCTAACAATGACGTCCATCTCTCTACTCCAGCCCCCGACATCGACCACCACCTAAAGAGATGTGACCCGGAAAGTTTCCCCGAGTTTTTCAAAAAGAAAAAAAGCCATCCCGATGTCCCGACTCCTCATATAAAATGCATCATCTTTTATCCGCTCCTCACTTCAGCCATTACCGACCCACTCAGCCGTCACCAGTTCCCCTGCAGCACTTGGGATTTAATGGGGCACCCGTCACCGCTAGAGACGTGGCCCGTGGCCACGCGTCGCGTGGGCATATTCTCGCGTGCGTGTGCAGATGTGTGCCTCGTGGCGGCATTACACAGCAAACCCACATCGGATGGATTCCTGCCGTGCTCGGCGCGACCTCAGAGCCAGCAGTTCAGATGTGGGTCAGTCAATCCCATCATGCATGCGTGAGCCGGCGGTGACGGCTGCAAACGTTATCAGATGAATTCAAGAAGCAGATTGTCATCATATTTTCCTGAAAACGAGCTCTTGCACGAGGAAACAAAAACAAAAAAAAAAAAAAAAAAAAAGCTTCTTTTTTTTTCGAGAAAGTTAAAAGACGAAACTACAAAAGTGTAGAAATGTTGAACAGCGTCAAAACAAAGCGGAGGGAAAAGGAGTATTCGGCCTACTTTACCATCTAGTTGTGACATGATGAACAGCCATCCCTGACCAGTCTTTCACAAAATGTGAATCCATATAGTTTTAGCAAATTCACAGTGGGAATATGTGAGCATTTAACAATTTTCCCACCAAAGTCTATGTTTAGAGAAAATTCCAGTAAGTATTGATTAATTAATGTCTCTTTCCTGAGAGCTGGTAGAAGTTAAATAGCTAACTATACCTTTTAGAGCTTTCATCTGGTCGATTCATTGATTAGGTCCAGCAGGGGAATTTATTTGACTATTTTCATCATCAAATGATCAGTTTTCATGCAAAAACAAACATGTGCTAGTTTCAGCTTCTCAAATGTGAGAAAGGACAGCTTTTTTTTTTTTTTGTATTATATGATTATTCTTGGCATCATAAACATTTGTTTACCTTTTTTGTGACTGAAGCGACAAATTAAGAAAACATTCTGCTGACTCAAAATAATTGTCAAGTGCAGCCATTTTATCGATAAGTCATTTCGTGAGTCAGAGCAAGAAGAAGAAGAAAAACGTACAACTCGCAGCTATTGGCGGCGTGTGGGCAGTGTGCGGTTAAACAAAGGAGGTGAGTCACAACGCGATTCTGTGAATTTTGTACTGCTTGATCTTAAATCTGACCCTGACGTATAGACACGAGCTCACGTCTACCAAATGCAACGGCACATACGAGTAGCCGGGATGAAGCCTCTCCACAGGGTAGCTGGCCTTGTTCTGCTCTAAGTGATGAGCTGCTGCTCCTCCCGCGTTCGCAGGAGCCAGATGAGGCGGCTCGGATAAGTTGGTGAGGCTCTCAATCCCCCCACCTCCCCTTCGACAGGTGCATTAAGGGTAACCTCACGGGTTCAGGGGCCGGCATTGCGGGGACAAAGGGTAATAAGGAGAAGGCAACGGTCTGACCTCGTCTTTTTCATGTGGCATCGAGTCGACGGGGATCTACGCGAGATTTTTTTGGGGGCAAAGACTTGCAGGCTACGTTGAGCAGCAAGAGATTACAACGACATCTGCTCAAGTTTTTTTTTTTTCTTTCATCTGTGCTGTACTGGTGTGCCAATTCACATTTCCCTTGAAGGGGCAATATTGTGTAACAGTAGATCGGTGAGATTAAATGGCAAATTTTTTTTTGCAGTGGTGAAACAGGAAATAAGAGTAAAGCCAGAAATGTGAAGACGTTAGTTGTTGTTGTTTTTTAAATAAAATACACAAATATAGAGTATAATAAAAAAAAATCGTATCAGCTCAGACTCGGGGGGAGATATAACGGTCTTGAAAACATTTCAACGATTTCTATCTGCACCAAAATTCCCGAGTTAATTACCCGCGGAGCGGAACAAGGCTTTATCTGCTGATTGTAATCAATGATGAGACTTCAGTATTTTGGTCTTTGGAAGTCACGTGCTCGTCAAAAACAAACGATGACTGAAAATCCCCATTGTTTTGGACGACTCTGTAAATTGCAGTGGAAAAAAGGCAGCCGGAGCAGTTTTGTCAGCGTCCGAGAGACACTCGAACGCCACTACAAATGTGACATTAACAAGACAAAAGCACCGGACAGAAGAGGCCCTGAGCAGCAGAATCCAGCACCGAACACAAATCACAGCTGACGGGACGGAGAAACAGATGACAGCTAAGCGCAGCACAATAATAAGCCTGTTCCCCACCTGAAATGATTCACAGCAACGAGGGACGCATTTGTGCTTTAGGCATTACAGAGCACACGATCAGACATTCGTTTGAGTGTACTCTGGGTTTTTCCTCTTCACTTTTCTATTGGTGGAAACATGTCCCGAGAGGTCATCATCTAAAGAAGATCTCGTGCACTGCGAACAGAAGAGAGCATTATCTTCTCAGACAGGGAACCTATTCACACATTTGAATGTGAGGGATATAAATCCCTACATTCTTAATTTGATCAGCTTATTTTAAAAAAACAACAACAACAACAAAAAAAAATCGGGAATTTTTTTCCAATGAAAACAGGTGAACTGGTGAACACCAATAACTGCTTCAGAAGGCTACGACCCAGCACATGTTCAGGTTATATTTACCAGAGATTTTTGTGACCTTATTTACTTTAGTGAGCTGGCTATAGCACAAGAAATGGTCCTGCTTGCAACGGTAATGATTCGATACAGTAGTTAAATCAAACAACTTGAGCTGCTGGAATTCACCAGCCACAAAATGAAAACCAAAACTATCCTGATCCTTACTGTAAGGGAGTGGTGTATATATATATATATATCAATACAATAAACAGAAGCCAATAAGAGCTTTACAAGTCCATATCTTGATAAGACAACATATCCAGGACTCTCCAAACCAAAGTACAATCCGTCGGGCTGTCAAGTCTCATTCAGAACATGAAATCTCAATTCCAACAAACAATCTTTCGCAAAATCAATCAAATAACAATAATAACGTAAGCGGTTTGGAGCGTGTTGGCACTGTAACGTAGATTTACTGATATTTCAAAACAATGGGGTTACCATCACTCTTCAACAGTAACATAAATTTTTTTTTTTTTTTAAATCAGTAGAGCTGCAACGATTAGTTCATTGTAGGGTTGCACAATACATCGATAGTCTATCGCAATATAAGAGACCAGATATCGTCTTGGATTTTGGACATCGTAATATGGTACAATTGTGGTCTTTTTCAGGTTTTTAAAAGACTGCACTACGATAAAAGTACGTCTTTTTCTGAACTCGCCAGACTCCTGATAAATATAATTATGGAACTATTTTGTGAAAACGCAAACAATCCTCCTCGTAGCATTGTTGTGTAACATTAGTCTCGAGGTCTTAAGTCAAAAGATATGCTGATATTTAATATGTTCAGTACTGCCCAGCCCTAGTTGATCAAAAGGGGAGGGGGGGGGACAATTAAAAAAAAAATCCAACTAATTTGTTAATCAAATAAACATTTTGCATCTTTTTTTTGTTAAATGGAAAAGAATCACTAACATAAAACAACACACAAATTCAGAGAAAAGGCACCCAGGTTTACACTCAAATACCGCTTCAACCCGGAGGGACATATTTAGAAAAAGTTTCTTGTACGTGGACTCACACGGTGTTTTGTTTCCTCTTTACGGACGTCAACAGACATCTCAAGTGGGGTTGTTGTTTTTTTGGGGTGGGGGGGCAACTTGTGACGTATTAAAAAGGAAAACTTCTGGAAAGTCTTAAAAGCAGGACGTGGTATTATTAAAGCAGCCTGAATATATAGATTAAAAAAAAAAATTAAAAATATAAAAAAAAAAAAAAAATGGCTCTAACGCTACATAAAAGTGAAAACATCCGTAAAAATAAAATAAAAATACAACGTGGTGATTTAAATATTTGACTTTACCGGTGAAAATCACGTTTTACAGCATCAACGACAACAAAACAACAACGCGTGTAAACTGTTTTGTTTGGTTAGCTTCACGTCGCAGCTAGCTGTAGCGACGTCGGTTTATAGCACCGAGGAAGCTCTGAAAGAAAAACCCGCCTCTCAACGCGCAGCTGGAATCTTTACACGTGAAATAAAATCATAATAATAATAATAATGTTAATATAACCTGAAATGACAGCAGGAGGAGGGAGGGGGGGGACCCCCGTGCGGTTTGCGACAACCGCGGCATCCACGCGTGTCTATGCGGCAGTTGAGACGCTTCCCGGCGGAGCCGAAAGCCGCGTCGACCCCCGCGCCTCTAATTCAAAGGGAGGGAGGGAGGGGGACGTTTACCGCTTACCTGCGAGGGGAAATGTCCGAGAAGCTGCTGTTGAAATCTGTCGTCTTCGCCAGTGAGCGTGGAAACTGTCACGGCGGGGCCGTTGTTGTTGTTGGTGGTGGTGGTGGTGGTGTTGGTGGTGTCGGCGGCTGATATCGCCTAGCCTGGCTGCTCCTGCCGCTGCCGCCTTCAAATGCTGTCGGAAAAATGGAGACGCGCTACGGAACGCAATTTGGGAGTCTTATTCACTTCTGTTGGTAAAAGCAGTGAAGCAATGTCCAGTTACAAGTCAAGTAAACGTGCAGTAAAAGTACTTTTTTTTTATTTATTTATTTTTTTTAAAGTGAACGTAGGCCTACTCGTCATGCAAAATGGCCCCTTTTCTAATGTTAGATGTGTAATTTGTTTGATTTGATTGGAATATTGATTAATTTACATGTATAGGTGAGCAGCATTTTAATGCTGTCATCATAGAGATTAGAACACGTGATACTGTTAAAGCAGTTGAATCTGTGTCACTTCACATATGTTTGGAATCACTCACGAAAAGTACAAGTACCTCAAAATTGTACGTAAGTAGCCTACAGTTGTTAAGTAGCCTAAATGTACTTTACACTCATACTTCTCCTATTTTTTTTTTTTATTTTTTTCCCCACAAATACTGGAGTGACTGTTGGACATTGGGATTACCGATGTCTGAACAGGAAAATGTGGGGAGCTGCCCCGTGACCCCAGATCCTCAAGGGCCCTGAGAGCCCAGGCCGTCTCTGTTGCCGTTTGACTACGCAAACTCGTTTAGTAATATGTTCTACAGCCCAAAAAACAATGGGTCTTTAAAGTTGTTTCAACTGTGAAGGAATTTCCAGTCATCATATGTTCCCTGTGTCTCATCAATCAAGTCTGTCTCTTTTGGTTTCCCACAGCTCATGAGGTCACTGTTTCCTCCTGGACATACAGACGCCATAAGGTCTGTTGCGGCTGTAGACGGAGACAGTCTAATGTTCCAAGGTTGACCAAGTTTTAACGATCGGGCTGGCGCCCTTTAATTTTCTTTAAGTATAGAACGTTCTCGAAGACAATATTAACAGGACCCAGGAGGGTAGGACCTCAGAGATGGTTTGACTAGACATCTGACTAGACAGTGTTCCACTGATATGATCAATACTCTGGGTATTAGTAGCCCACAGCCAAAAAATGTACTGATAGTGCAAAACAACAACAAAAAATGTTGACGAGTTTCTCTTTTCCCACAGAGGATCATTTGGCCCCGAAGTTCCTGGTGAGTTAGTCTGGGCCTACTTTTGCTAAATGCTTCGAGCAGCAAGTTAATTATCGGTACAAACATTTAGAAACTGCATTGATAAGATTAAGAAAGAAGAGAAGTTTCAAGAATGATAATCTATTTTTGGATATCATCAATTATAAATGAGCATCAAAATAAGGCCAATAAACCTAATAAAATGAGAAACAAGCAGTCAGAATAGCTTAAAACTCTCAATTAGTGACATCTTCATGACTAATTGCCTTGTGAGGCCATTCTTTGTGATTATTAAATTAAATTTGTGGTTATATAAAATATACTGAATTCTCTTACTTTTCAGCAGCTCCACACCATTAGTTTCTGTGAGCTCGATGGTTTGTGAAGTTGTTGTTTTTTTTACTTGTTTTGATGAAATGCATTATAGTATCACGCGCAAGATTGGGTCTGATAAATATTAACACTGAACTCAAATAAAGATAATCATCATGAATTTCAAGCATCTGAAACAGCAATAACATCTATTTTTTTTTGAGACTCTGAGAAGACGATTGGGGATAGTTTTTTTTTTTTTTTTACGAGGGACACTTGAAAGCAGCACGTCTTTGAGTGGAGACAGCAGCGCCGGTTCACCGAGCTGCTCACACATCCACGATGACACTCAACAGGCGCAGCAGGTGGAGGACACAGGACCGTCTTTACTGTTCAAAAGTGCATCGTGGAGGAAGTGAGACACGCGGACTGCCCTGCGCCTCGGATGTTCCCAATAAATCAAGAAATGGGGTTAAATATAGGAACTGTTGTCATGCAACACGCAGGTAGCAGGAGCAAGCAAACGTCTCTCTGCGCCATCTGTCGTGTGCTGTGGGAAACATTTGGCCTGTAACTATATAATCCTCGTCTAAAACACAGTATGTCTAAATGGTAGAAAGGGATTAAAGAGATCTTTTGACATTTTAAGCACAGATTAATCAAATTAACACGGGTTTAAGTTATTTCTATTAAAGGTCCCCCCCCCCCCTTCCCCTCTAAGGTCTTGTTTGTGATGTTCATGCTGGCTCACTGGCCTTTCTTGCTTTGAGTAGACAAATGACTACTGATCTTTACATAATAACTCTGACCTGACAACTTGGAGAGACTAATACAAACACTGGCTGCAGTCTTTGCAGTGTGTTTAAGTGTGACCGTTGATTCTGCTGCACACCCACGCTGGCGCTTTGAATTGTTGTGGCTGATTAGGCCTCTGCATTGGTGTTAAGTCAGGATGAGCTGTGTACTGTGAGTTTTTAAAGGAGGTTGCCATCTGTACAGTGATGGAAGTAAAGGTCAGGAGAGTTAGAGGGGTGTTATTGTCTGTGTATGTCCACACAGTGCTAAGATGGGCTAGTCAGGGAAAATGAGTGAAAAAGCTTCATGTGTCAGAGCTATGGTCAATTTCTATGAAAAACCAAAATTGTGAGATTGATTGTTTGAGCCAAACTTGACTATCCATGTTAAAACAAGGAGATTCTAACTGAGAGACAGGCTTATTAGTAAATCATTATTTTAAGACTAAATTGAATGAAGCAAAGTTTTGACATTGACCTGCTCACTTACTGCTGTGACATTTATTTATTTATTTATTTATTTTTATTTAAATGAGCTTCCCCTGTTTTGAGGTCACAACACAGAAATTGTTGGTACACACAGGAGATGTGGCTGAGGAAAGGAAAAAGCCAGCAGGGCTGAACTCATCATAACCCAGAGTAGCAGAATGAAGAGCAGCGCGGGTTACTGCAGTTCTGAACCGAACACAGTCTGAAATTACAGACTCGCATTGATTTTAAATGGAAAATGAAGGTCGTTGTTGCAGTTAAAGATGGCCGGAGCTCTTGCCAGCTAAGGAAGACCCAATGAAAATGACAGATAGCTATTAATTATACTGTACATTATGGGCGGTCAGGATCTAATTAGACTCATCGAGCAAGAGGGATCAGAGCAGTAGATATCATGCACAGGTCGTTCTTTATCATGCAGTCAATAGCTATCTCTAAACGCATTCCCATAGACTTTTATGCCTTTTCTGATTGTTATGGCAGCAGACTGCATTTTACTTGATAAGCTGATAAAGTAGGAACCGTACAAGAATAACTCTTGGCTGTAAAGTTTAAAATAGACTAAATGGAGTCTACACCGCAGTAAACAGAAAGGTTTTCAAACCCAAAGCATCAGGTCGGCCTCCTCCCTCTTCATGTCTGGACAGGCAGAGTGCGCTCACAAGCCAGCACAGTCACATGCTGTGCTGATGTGCTGCTCTGCCAAATGGATAAACCTATTTTTTTTCCCCCCCCTCTTGATCCTCTTACAGCCAGGAGATCTACATTCATAAAAATGTATTTCGTTTTTGTGTATTAGTTGTCCTTGAAAGGCCTCCTCGGGTTCACCAGAAGAGTGAGCTGTGCTTTGTCCAGTTTCACTCATTAGAAGTTGGCGCCTGAGTGCACGTGAACTGTCCCACTGACATACACTCAGGAGGCCTAAAAATGTTCAAAAACGTTCTTCATGCAGTCCAACTTGTTGGCCACCAGATGGCACTATACCATAACAAAAGGTGAGCCGAGAGTGGTCCAAGCTTCATGCTGCAGCCATGAATGTTCAGTCTAATGATTCACTGAACTACTTGCTCATTAAAAGGTTGGTTCAGGTTTGATTGACTTCTCAGCTATGCTTCTATGTTGATCAAAAAGTCAGTCCTTTGGTTTGATGCTGGCTTTGCAGCGCACACACTTGGTTACCATCCACAATCCCTAAACCCCCCTCGAGTGATTTTTGATGTCTCCTTGCTCTGCAGCAAGATAAACAAGCCTAAAAGCTTCAATTAGCCCTTAAAAATCCTACGGGCAAGCTAAAGTATATTACACGCTGAAGATGATTCATAACATCCTGCATTAACTTTGTCAGTTAAAATCCATCACAAGGTAATAGTCTCAAATAAATCTCGTAGTAATTGAGATGAATCCCTCATTTCAATGACAAGTCTGGTTTTTAAGACCCAATTACCACTTTGAGTTCTCTGGCCTGGCGGATGAGCCGGGGTTTCGGCCTCCGAGATGAGAAGAGGGGGCAGCGAGTTGGCCGTTTTCAGCAGGGAGGAGAGGATGGCGAGATGGACTCGGTCCAAGGAGGGATGGATATCATCCCGGGCTGCACTGCATCAGAGGGCAGGTAGATTTATGGCAAACGCACACAATCTTAATTTGTGCTCAACCCGATAATGCATCTCAAGGCCAGAATAGTTCTGCTCAGTGTTTCTTAACTGGATGTTTCTTTAATTATATGTCAGAGGCCATAAAACTCAGGAGGAGATTTTCCCAAAGCACTGTTTTATGTCTCGGTCATTACTGTAAATTACAAGCAACAAGAAAACTAGAAGACCTGGGGAAGGAAAATGCAAAAAGAAAAGTGGGTTTATTCATTTCCATACACTCTTTTTTTTTTACCACCCTGTTGGTAGACCGATCGTTTGTAAGCCTTTTCAATATGACACAGTCGTTGCTCCTGAAGAGCAAACTTTGAGGTGTTGACCAGAGAAGAGATTGTTCACCTTAGCGGGCGTGTGTGAAAGCATAAAACCTCCGTTCGTCACACAAAGGAAAGAAAAACAAACCTGTACAAATACTGAATAAATGAAAAATACAAGAGTAAACATATACATATTCACAAAGCCATAACTGTATCATCGTTTCCCCCGATTTAGTCCAGCAAATATAAGTCGTTCCTAGATGGCGTGTGCACACTTACAGCATGGTTATCAGACATGACAGTTATTACTAGTAATAATAATCATTTGAGAAATCACAAAAACTGGCGTTTCGATGACTTCTACATGAAAATACATGAGCTGTACACAAAAGCTCCTCCGCCTCCGCACACCACAAGGTGGCTTTAGAGTCCTACAGTCTTGTCCCCCTGTTGTCATATTGCCTTTTATTTTATTTTTTTATTTGTTTTATTTTTTTACATGATGCCTCGTAATCTTTGGTGAAAAATAACTCTCCATTCGTGTTAGATTACACACGAGAGCAGCTAAAACTCTTTTCCACTTGTTTTTTGTTGTTGTTGTTGTTGTTGTTGTTTCAGCGCGAAGTGCTTCCAGCAAAAATTCAACTGTATCGCGGTTCTTCTGAAGTGTTCTGACGAATGATTAAATGTTTAAATTACTTAAAAGCAACCAGAATTTTTTTTTAAAAAGGCATCCTACCGCACTATCCTTGCACCCCCATTCTTCACTCTGCGGGTGAGCATTTCCTCACCTCTTGGCTTGGCACACGCACCCCCTCCCGCCTCCCCCCCACATACACACACACCCACCCCTCCCACACACACACACACACACACACACACACACACACACACATGTACACAGAGAAACACACAATAAATCAGGCAGGTCAGTGCATCATTTGCTTTCCCTCCTCTGTTTTTTTTTTAAGTCTTTTACTCCGAAGCCATTTTTGCGGCGTCGAGTCGGTGGACGCAGAGACAGGAGAAGCCTTTGCTCGGCTCGGCTCGGCTCGGCTCAGCTCAGCTCGAACCCGGCGGAGGACTCGATGGCGTACAGCAGCTTGTTCCTCATCAGGTGTTGGTCGCAGAACTCGGGGAGCTTGAGTAGGTTCATGCAGGTGCTGGCCGTCGGCAGGCGTTCCAGGTCGGAGCCCCCGTTGTGAATGCAGAAGGCCGGGTAGAGCTCCTGTTTGCAAACGTGAGCTGTCAATTAGCGAACCGACACGCTGGCAGCACTCACAGAGAGAAACCTGAACATCTTTGAGGTGCGCCGAGACGGGTGAGAAACGAGGCGCGGATCAAACGTGTGTCGGTAACGATCACAATTTCCAAGCCAATCCAGATTAAGCAATAAATGTCAAATTCCACAAGGGGATAAATGTTAAAAGAGAGACATTAAGCGCTAAGCTAATACAGTGGATGCACACATTTAGGAAATCAGTTTAGTGCTTGAGAGGTACTGAGTGGGAAATCGGCCCCCAGCCTGACCCTTTGGATGAGACGCCGGAGGAATGGTCATTTCATGTTGTCTATCTGGCATTTTTTAAATCGGGCCTCCTGGTGATGAGGCCACCTCATCTGCAGACTGTGACACGGACCGTTTCCATCACGAGCCGGGCCGACGAACGAGCGACTCCCCTCTGATTCATCCTGCTATTTAAAGTTAGCCTGTACGGCTCGGCGGCCACACTCGCCCGATTAAATGGCTCTTCGGGGGCTTAGCCATAATGACCCCATTTTTCTGACAATTACCGTATTAAACTATCGTTGCTTATTGAGAAAGTGTCATTACCACGGCTATCATTTTGGAAAAAAAGAGAGTTTCCATCATCTTTTTTAAATGGCTTCTCCTGACAGAGCTATTTCTCCTCTAATGAATCCTGGGCCGTTTCACGACAGCTAATTAAAGCTTAGCTGGCTGAAGCTGAGGGCCGGGTCAGGGGCCGCTCCCCCACGAATTACAGCTCTGTCCGGCCCAGACAAGAGGCAAGGTGGGAGAGGCGGAGTATTCGCACACCGGCCAAAGTCAAATTTATTAAATAAAGCGGGAAGGGAACTCTCAAACCCTGAGAGGAGCTGCTGCAAAAGAATTTAAGTAGTGTTGTTTTCTCACTCTACTGCAGAACGGCAATAACGTTTTCTTAACTAATGACAGAAACCAGAAGTACTAAAACCAATCATATCATGATTACAGCTTCTGGTTAGACAAAGTATGACATGAAAACTCTTTAATGGCCCCGAGCAACGCTTTCTACTTTTTCTCCTATACTTAAGTGTCCAACAAATCAAGTCAGTGAGAAAGTGAAATGGCTTCCAATTAGGAAATCATTTCACAAATAGGAGGTCAGCGATAATGGTTCAGCAATGTTCAAACCGCGTTCAGAACCAGATGGATTTAGTTTCCTTGTAGGAAATTGCTGCTTTCTGCCGCGTCACACAAAAGGAAAAAGTTGAAAAGTTCAACCTGCTACCAAGTTCTGAATGGCAATATTTGTCTCCGGCCGAGCCCACCCACAGACAGAGCGTCAGACAGAGGAAGGTCATGAACTATAAAACAATGGTGGACGTGGAGATAAGAGTTCAGCGCACTGCTCTGGTCTTATCGCCACCTAATTTGAAAATGATAATTTGGAGGCTGTTATCAGTCTGGGTATTTTCATTAGGAGCCCATTAGAGGGAACACCACCGTCTGTTGAGCCTGGAAATCCTGCTGATAATGGCGGATACCGGTAGGACGCAAAGTCTGTATGAAGTAAGAATAGGGAGAGTGGAGAAGAAAAAGATGGAGCGCGGGGAAAGTTCATGCCGGGTAAACTTCTCACCTTGAAGCCCAGCAGTGGCGGTCTGGAGCAGCTGGTGACAAACTTCAGCAGCTTGCGCTTTTCCTCGTCTGTGAATCCTTCGACCACCTCCCAGAAGGCCTGGATGACAGGATGAGTGGCTGAGTACCCGCCTGCCGGAGAAAATGATATTAATTAACCTGCAATCATGCATACTGTACAATATCTGTGCTATAAGTGTTTAAACTGAAAATACTTTTAAGTCCTACCCAGCCATGCCGATGTGTATTAAATAGAGTAAGGTGCATGCAGCATATATTGTAATTGTCTAAAGGTACATTTCACCAATTTTACGAACAAAAAACAAGGTGTACAAAAATAAACGCATAATAATTCAAAATGAGATCAATACAAGAAAGCTAGACGATAGTAGATATTGCATGTGCAGTATCATCAACACCAGCACTTGCCTGAGTAGTTTGTGAAGTTTTTTAGGTCGTCAAGACAAATTGGCACATGAGCTCCAGATATCAGCACCTATTAAGATGTAAAAAGCATAATTTTAGATTCTGTGAAATATGAAAATGTTCAAAGTTTTAGATTTGCTTGCCTTGTGCAGATTACCTGGATCTCCTGTTGGTCGAACATGCGCAGCCACTCCAGGTTGACCACATTAGCCAGACCCTGTCTGAAGGCCAGGCAGTGAGGCCTGATCTGCTTGTTCAGCCGGTAGTCAGCCACCAAATGGATGTAGGCTATCCGGTTTGCTGTGGTCACGGGAATATCTTTACCTCCCAGCTTCAGTTCAACCACCTGGATCAAAAAGGTACACAGTATTTAAAAAGTTCTTCCACAGTTCAAGTTTTATATTAATATTTTTTCTGTTTAATGGTCCCAAATTGTATCAATTTAGATTTACATTTCTTTTTTTTTTATTATAAAGCAGCTCTTGGGGAAATTGTCAAAACACTCAGTCAGCAGCAAAATGTACATCGCATGTCTTCAGCAAATTTGGACTTCTGTGAGTTTGTGATGTCACAAACTCACGCTCATGTCAGCACAGCCCAAAATCACACAGAGTATTCATTCCTTTACAGAACTAGCAAGCTACAAGGCCAAATAAAACCTGTGGTTGGTCTGGGCATCGCTCAGAAAAGAGTCAGCCAATCAGAGGAGAGCGTCACTGATATCAATGCACCCTAAAGACACAGACAAAAAAAAAACAGCCTGTTCTTAGTAGAGCTGCAGAGAGAAGCTTAAGAGAGGAAGTGTAAAACTATATTGATTAAAAAAAAAAAAAAAGTCTTACAGATATCAAACCTGCAAATGAAAAACACCAGAAAAGTATAAATCTGGGACCTTTGAAATTGAATGTACCCCGCCTTCACTCAAAGTCAGCTGGGATAGGCTTCAGCCCCCTGTCACCCTGTTCGGGATAAAGCAGGCGTAGATAATGAATGGAGGGATGGATATTCTACATTCTGTTGTTCAATAATATTATTGTCAGTTAGCCATATTGCATACTTCATTATGCATATCACTGGAGGTGCCAGATGACCAACAAACAATGTAAGTGGCTCAAACGTGCCAGGTGGATTTAATTCAATCACAGAAAGGTAATTAAAATGTTTTCCAGCAGCACTCTGATTAAAGGTAAGGTTCCCTGCGAGCGTGTGGTCGGTGTTTCTAAATATAGAACATCCACTGAACATCTGGTCCAATACAATTTGGCCCAAGCTTCTCTTTTCATTAGCTTTAGAGCAGTTAGCACTTGATAAGATGTGCTCATCTTTGTTCATCGAGCAGGGAGTATGATGACATCATAGCGTCGACAGGATGAGAAAATAAGATGTTCATCTTCTCCCACTGCAGTTTTCACACATTTGGCACGTTATCTTGTGTTTTTACAATCATGACTTCTGAGAAATGAAAACTTTTCTCAAAAATCTCCATCATCACATACCAAACAGTAACACTGCTTTAACAATGAGTAACAGTTGTCACACGTCTCCAAAAAAAAACAAAAAAAACAAAAAAACTGCAGCAGACATGAATCAGCACCTCTCTGACGTAGTCTTAACAAAACCTGCTTGATAAGCTTCACAAAGGTATTCAATGCAGTGATATTGAATCAGATTGTGCAGTAATGTGAAGCGTTTCTCTTATTTTGTCCATCCCCCTATTGCTGCGTACCGCATGTGGCCTCACTGACAGGTAATGATTTTCCTTTTTCTCCCTCACAGTGGATTCTGATTATGTGCTAATGTAGGAGAATTACTGCTGTTATCTTGCTTGCTCTGTCTATCTCACGAGGGCAAATGCAGGGCAGACTGCTCCCGGGTGTGTGCCTAATCTTTCACAAATTGTTTTCCCTATCGTGTTTGCGATGCCCTATTTGCGACCAGGAGGGCTACATTGTAACTCGGCCATTTCAGCTGTTGTTTGAGAAGAGCTAATAAGACGCGTTAAGGCCCTGAGCAAACAGGGGCTCCGTGTGGAGTGCAGGTCTGGACCCGGGTGACTCAGAGGGGTGGTGATGGCTCGTCTCCGCAGCCTTGGGAGCGTTGGAGAAAGGTGGGTGGGGGTCGGGAGGTTGGGGGGGTCATGCTTAAAAGCATCGAGCTGCTTCTGTCAGGCGTGTTCTGAGATCATTTCTGGGGGAAAGGCAGGTGGGACGGTCAACAAAGCTGCTGTGTTCGCGGAGCTGCCACAGGGCTTAGGGCAACAGCAGCGACGTGCTTTATCTCTCTCAAGAGTTGAAAAGTGGTACATCATGAGGGAAATGAATTATTAACGCCACAAAGAGAAACCAAACAGGAGGAAGGAAAGAAGCCCGATCGCGAGGCGCTCGCCAGGATATGAACAGAGATGGAAAATAAGTACACGTGAATCACTTATCCCACCCCGTCCCCAAGCACAATCACCTGAGCTTCTCCCAGATCGTTGTTGACCACGGTGAAGTTGAGGCCCAGCTCCTCCACGTCACCCTCGTAGCTCTTGAGGAAGAGAAGGTTGCGATACATCTCCGGGTCCAGGGAGGCCAGGTGGTGGATGTCCACGTCTGCGCTGGTTCCCAGAAGTTTGGACAGGAAGAAACTGGCAAAAGGCAACTCCACCAGCATGTTCTCATACAGCGCCTGTGGAAAAATGTGTTTGTTTAGCAAAAGGAAAGCTGCAGGGTCATTTCTGTAAGTACTCGCGCTAAAACACCGATCAGTCGATCAACACGCACGGATTGTTTACTGCTTGGCCGTCACCGAATAAAACTTCATGACAAAGATAACTCAATGGACTCCATTGCTGCATTAAGCATAATGCTTCTCAGTATATATGCAACAATCTGATCACAACCTACATTACACAACGTTAAATCGGCCGACTACTAAAAGAATCAAGTGATAAGAGAGTAAATCGGAGAGCAAAACACAGAACACAATCTGTCTAAAACACACAGGCTTCTCTTTCACTGGACTCAAACTTTATAAATGCCAATTCTCACCTTGACCTTAAATGCCATTAAGAAGCACAGCCGGGCAGGTGACTCATAAAACCCAAAGCTAATGTACTGGAATAGTCCGAAAAAGAGCCCATCGGAGGCATTAAAATATACAGGTCTTTATAAATGATAGCGCTAAAAACCCTGACCGCATCAGCTAAATGGATTATAAATCTAGAGGATTTCCATAATGCATGCATCTTAAACACACACGTGCGCATAAATCACAGCTATTTTCTAAACACGGGTTAATTGCACAACTTCAAACATTGTCTATTTTTTATGCAAAATAATCCACTTAGTAGTTCTCCCGTGGCCGGTGCTCGTTACAGACCATATGCGCCGCATGGCCCCTTGAAACCTATCAATAACACTTGTGCCGGGAAGAGGCAGCAATAAGTATATGGAAAAAACCTGTAGCCTTATTTTTTCAATGCCACTTACTTTATTTATGAGTGTTTATTGCCAGAAATTGTGCCAAAATGACTTGGGCTGGAAAGAATTAATTATTATGGCCCAGGCCTTTTAATATAAGTGAGTGCAGTGGCAACGCAATTAAAGCAGATCGAGGCACCATCAGGTGGAATAAATGCCAACAACATTGCAGGTGCATTCTGTTAGCTGCCAAATAAATTCCTTAATTTACAACATTAAGAATCAATAAAATTATAATGCCTTTCAAATGCATCTCTATCAATCAGGGGAGCAAACCTAACACACCTCGAAAGGGAACTATCAGTAGAAGGAGATCAGGGAGAGGAGACTGTGCAGAAGTTTGGCGTTGAGGGAGGAAGGAGGAAGAGAGCCTCCTCACCCTCAGAGTTTACAAAGGGAAAAGGCCACTGCTGATGAGGCTGGAGGTTTTGTGCTAATGAGAGACGAATGAAGCACAAAGAGAATCCCTCACAGGTCGTAATTGCATAATGAGAGATGTGACTTTGCAGCAAAAGCTTCCCATCAAGATTAAATTAACTTTTTAATCTTTAGGCTGAAGCGACGGAGCCACAAAAGCAAAGTAACCTGTTTTCATGTTTCCCCATTTGTGGCTTAAATCTTTCAGCTTGTCAGCTGGGTGGACAAGTGAGGAAGAAGGATGATGACCGGCCTCTATTCTGATGTTCAATCCCATTTCAGTGAGTACCCTAGACAAGCCACTCCTGCCTGTAATACATCACCTCCACAACAATGGCACGCCTCGGACATTAATTAACAATATTAATCTCCTGTGTCCTTTGAGCCGCAATGTGCACTGTGCACACTGCAGCAGTGGTGATGCAATCCCAATCTATATAAACGGTTGCCTTTTATCCAGGCAATAACGGCACTAAACAAATATCAATACACCTCTCAAATGGCCACTCAAACGTCCATTTTTATGGTGAAAGAGGAACTTAAGGTAGGGTTAATTGAAAGTCAAATTCAAATTAATTTCCCCCGCCTAATTGCCTGAACCATTAGCTATGAAGAGCACAATATCGTAGACGTAGGAGAGAGAGCCTGTAGCTGCTGATGGATCATTTTCTCACTTGCGCAGAACTCAGAGAAAAAGAAGAAGAAGAAGAAGGACGGAACGAGGAGGAGGAGGAGGAGGAGGAGGAGGAGGAGGAGGAGGAGGAGTTACGGTGCTCTGATAAGTGGACCGGACCATCTAGGGCCGAGCAAAAGAAAAGAGACCTGGATGTTCCTGACTGTAAAACAGATCAAAATGCTATTACCACATGCTTTGAACGCTTATTTATGTCCTGTCTCTGCGGGGCCTGCTGATTTAGTGCCAGCCAAATGCAATCACTACACAAACAAGAGGTAGGAATCATCGGCTAATGGAAGCCCTAATTGAGAGGCGACCGCTTGTCATGAGGTAATTCTTCTCCAGGTTGAGATGATAGCAGCCCCTCCCCCTCCCCCCATGAGGAAGGCATCCTGATAAACAAGCACTACCACATGCATTAAGGATGATTTAGAAACATTAGGCTCAAACAAATAGTGCCATCAGACGAAGGAAAGGGCAGAAAAACAATGGCGTCAACAGATTACGCACAGGGCTAATTAACGTAAATAAAGATTATACGAGTGCCAGGTTTAAATTCTAACCCCTTAAAATCTTTTTCAGAAACTAATCTCTAAACACTTTCAGCCTCGAGAAGAAACATCAAAACATTGCTCTATTTTTACATTTAAAGTGAGGAGCCTTTTTATCAATAACTTTATCAATCTTCAGACACACCTCAGGTTTCTAAAAGGGCATCTAAGTTCATCGTTTTATCAGTTTTAGATTGGAGGCTCACCTTTCCGAGGATCCTGCCCGTGAAGTAATAATGTCTCGTGAAGGATTCTCCCACCAGCATCTCTGCAGCGGGATTCGGGTACAACAGGCCCTCGTTGGTTGTCTTGAAGAAGCCCTGGTTGGGGTTAAAGCCTGACTTGAGGAGTTCGTTTAGGAACTCTCTGAAGATGCCACCACCGTCGATGCCCGCCTCATCCAGGCCGTGAGCGTTCAGCAGATGGACTCGGATCCTTTTCTTCAGGTCCGGTTCTAATATACACAGGACATGAGGAAGAATACATGAAGGTGCAAGATATTTAAGACATTATCCAATCCTTTTCATGGTCACAATAAAATAAATTTATTTTAACTCCATAAATGTCACCAACAGCCTCTCAAAGATCTCAGCAATTTTCATTTTTTACTTCACATTTATTGCAGAGTAATTTCCAGCCAGGTAATGAATTGAGACTGACGGGATCTTCGGTCTCATGGTTGATGGTTATATTTCCAGTTTTTAATGGTCATAAATCTATTTTCTTCCCTGAAATGGATGCAATTGCACATAAACTGAGGTTATTATTACATTTTAAGAACAAAGCAGCAGCTTTTGACTCATTAAAACTACTTAGTTCAATGACTACAGAAATGTAAAGTATATTTGTGATAAGTCAAAACATGCTGCTTTTTTCTTCCAGCCCATATTGTGCCTTCATGGTTTCCCATGTTTTAAATCATATAAATAATGTATGCATTTTCTCTTGGGCTAAAAATGGCCAATTGGCACTTTTTTCATTTGAATTGACTTTACTGGCTTTTTTGAAAGTGCTTGAATCAGGGAACAAATGAAAACTGACCGTTTTTCATGAACATGCTCTGCCTGTTTATTAACTGGACTGAGCTGCAATGCTTATTGTTTTCAATACAGCATTTTTATATCCTTTTAACCTTATTTTTTTTTCATCTAAGCAGGACATCCACTTGATTTTACCAGCAAGACTTTTAAACAATTGTGCGTAAGACAACAACTAAATGTGTAAAACACAAATAAAACATGATAAAACAATAATTAAAGCAGCAACGTTACATAATCCTAAAACACAAAATGAGATGACAGGTTAGTGAGAGAAAAGAGAAGTATTGAGACAGAAGCCTGCAAAAACCAAGAGGAGAAGCCTGGTGAGCAGATTAACTTTGACATGGCATCTTTCACAAAAACGTCTTGAGTTTGGAAAAGTTACGATCATTCTCAAACTTTTCAGGCCATTTTGACCGACCAACATTGGTGGAAGTTTGCGTGCATCTGTTCTAACACAACTTCACCTTCTTAATCTTTGTGTAATATCTACATCAATCGGGATCTCCGTTTTCTTTTAGCCAACTCTGGCCACAATGTTATCAAGTTGACTAATCCAAATAAACAAGCAACTAATTATTAGTTATTAATAATTACTCCATGGTTTCTACTTCTCATTCTCCATGATATTAACTTTTTCTTGAATGATTTGTTCCAAAGTCTGTACTAAATGAGACACAAACATTAAGGTTACCATTCGATGGTCGGATTATTCCAGTAAACACAAGAAATGCCCAAAAATGTTAAATATAACTCCCACACCATGTAAGTGCGGTGTATTGTGTTGTTTTTCTCCAACAAACATGTTTTGCAAAAAAGCACTTTGTTGACCTGCAGAATATTCAAATCAAATTCTATAAGAGGTCATCTTTCAGAATAATTAATGTACAGTGATAAATCAAGGCAGCTATAAGTTATAGACACATAAATGATATAGATCATGTCTTCAGCCCAGGTCTGCTACTACTCTTTTTAATCAGATTGCCCCCACTGAAGTACCCTTTCAAATTCAAACACAAAAGAGGTGACTTAAAATAATTGATTCTGCTTTTATGTGATCCATTATAATAATCGGAACCACAATTATGCTTTACTGAAATTCAATACTCTGCATGGGGAGAGAGCTAACCTTCATCTTTAATGCTAACCAGAACCTTGAACCTCAATATTACGATTTTATAGAGCATAACCAAAGTTTCAGTAACAGTGTCTACATTTGGTACGGCATGATTCCTCTCCTCCTGTGCTTGTCGTCTTGATATAAACGCAGGAAATAACACAGCTGCTACGGCATCAACAAATAATGCACAAATAAAGCTGTTCCTTTATTGAAATTACAGTGTGGGCCGTACCGTTTTCTGGGGAGAGTTTATCGTAGGCGTCTTCATAGATGTAGTTGCGTCTGATGGTGACGTTGATACCATCAGGGAATGGCCCGTCCCCCTGCACATCCCGTTTGTCAGCATAGATTAATCTCTGGAAGATCTTGATGGCAGATGTAAACCCGGTGGCAGAGTCAGTGACAAATCCTCTTAGTTATAAAATGTTTAAATCTAACCGCAAAGTTTTTCTGTCTTTATGCTGATCTTAGTTTTTTGGTAGTTAAGGAGGGATAGAAAAAAGGGGAGTAAAATAGAAGAACCAACCAACAGAACAAACCTTTTTGAACAAAAACTTGAACAAACTATGAATTTCCAAGAGAAAAGCACCATTATGCAACGATAGTTAAGAGTCAAGAAAGGTGTCTGCACATGTTTCAGGCAGAAAACAAAATGACCAGCGTTGTGTGAGAGTATAAAATCCTGTTTCATTCTAATACGACTCATTATTTATACCCCATTGTCAACCCTAATCAATAAAAAAACAACTATAATAATTGTTTGCAATACATGACTGCATCTTTTCTATCAATGTTAAAACTTGAATTTCAGTCAAGAGATTACATTTCAAATGAAGACAAAGCATGTGCAAACCATATTATCCCCCAAACTCTTACTGTAACTCAAGTGTACTTTGGTATATCCACAAAACATAATGACAGTACACTTGTAACTGACTTTCATTATGAGGGGACCCTTGCAATACTCATTCTTAACACAACACACAAACCCTTATGCTGTAGTTGTATGTGTGTTACTGGTGCAGTACCTTCACTCGCTCCTCAAACGGAACCACAAAGGGGAGCTCTGTGAGGATGGCCAAGTGTCTCTCTTCGGACACAGACAGCTGTGGAGGCTCTAAACCAACTGCAGAAAGAGAAACAAGAAACAACAGTCAAGCATTTCCCTATCTCGGACAATCACACGTTTTCAACTCAGGTTCAGGAAGACTTTTATTAGAAGTCTAATTATACTGCGAGATTGATTGAAACTAGAACCCGACCAGCCAAAGGTGTCAAATTCTCCAGAAAAATGTAAAAGTTTAATATTCCGATTTTGTAATATAATTGTTGTTACATTATAATTGTCCTTTATCATGATTACATGATATTTTTCTGTCTTCTCCTTCACAGTGTCGAAGGTCAGGCTCAACTGCAGGCGAATACAGATGAATCTAGTAGCGATTCACAGCCTTGCCCTGTGAAGTTTTAGCTGCAGGAACACTTTCCTCTGTGTGCAACACTTATTTAACATTAGCATCCCTCACTGTTAAGCACTGTTTAGACTCAGTGCACTGTTTACAGGCCAACCATTAAAGACATTTCCATCCTAAAGCCTTTTAATTACACCCTTTTAATTAACCCAACAGCAAGCTGCCCCTCCACCTGCCAGGCTCTGTCCATTAAGCTGATGTTTGTTCTGTATTAAACTCAGGGTTTGGACTGTTAAGCCCACAAAAAAGTGCCACAATAGCTAAACCGCTCTTCACCCTCCTCAGTAGCATCCACTGCAGCTCAATTATTCTGCTCAATTAGTCAATCTGATCTGCATTTTCCCATCAGGTTTCCATCTTCGAGGAGAAATATGGCCTCAGAGTGGTCAATACGTTGCTCATTCATCAGCCGCCGGCCCGTCCATTTAAGGAAATGAGAAAAGGCCAGACAAACACATGGACCAGATGTGGCTGAGTTCATCAGGTACTTTCACACTAATTGAATTTATCCCATAGAGCCTCTGAGTGGCATTAGGCAGATCATACACACATTGTTATCAGCTTGTTTTCACACCATACTTCACAGAAACCTGGGATGGCTCAAAGTGAGCCTGATAAAGTCCTGCCTGCGTCACTCTATTTTCCTCTGAGCGCCTAACTGAGTCAGTGAAGAGAAAATGTGGTTAATATACCTCGGTGGAAACGGGGAAGATCAGTGACTTTTCTAAGCTTTTATGCCATCACTGCGAGGTGCAGTGAAGAAATCATTATGTTAAAATACATTTGTTTTAATTTAGTTTAATTTCGGAAGAATCTGCTGTCTATTAGCAATAACATTTTCTTCACCCAATGGCGCGTCTTCCCTCCATCTGCTATCGATATAAACTACAAAGATGACTCCTATCTTTTTGTTATAGCACATAATATAGCACAGCTCCACAGAGTATGAAAAGCAAACACAGAGAAGGTGACTTTGGACAGCAATTACTGTGATTTCTTGGGCTGTGTATCAAGCTGACACAAGCATTATATGATTCTGAATTTTCATCCATTGCCAAATGCCAATGGAGCAGCTCTGTGGTGTACATTATACACAGCCCTGTGGATAACAGGCCTGGAGTCCAGTTGTTCTACCTGATGACAAATACACAACAGGCTCATGTAAAACATACACAACTAGCCTCTACCTGTTCAAAGAGCATAATAAACGTGAAGGAGTTAAATGTTTTGCAGGCATATCAAGATAATATTAGAGTAGAAGTACAAAGGTCCCATTTTTACACTTAAAGAGTGAGTTCAAAGTGTGTTGATTTTTTTCACAGTTAACATAAAACATTTGATTGTCAACTTGGACTATTTTATCCTTTTACACCAAAGCATATTGTTCAGGTATTATTGTTTAAATAACAAAGTTCTTGTGAGGGAAAAAACAGGTGACGTTACCATCAAGTGTTGACTGAAGTGGCCCGATGCGGCCCATCCTTCGTGTTCTCCACACATGCCTCGCAGATGGCACGTACAGCTGGGTGACCTTCAGAGAAGAGACAGGTAATGAAGAACAGGAAGATAGTGCTTTAGGATCCCAAAGTTCTGAACAACCCTCGAGGAAAAACAAATACAAAGACTTCTCTAAAATAATAGAAGTCTTTTCAAAGCTTTTCCAAAGGTCAGCGGTACCTTAGCAGCATTGTGTTGCTGTGGTATTTATTGTTTTCGCCTTTTCTTGTCATTTATGGAGAATGATATTTATTGTTCTGGTTTGAGTTTCTACAAAGCAATTTTTGTTTGAAAAGGATGAAGTAAGACTTTTGGCACGTTTCTCCTGCTTACCCCCTTTGAAACTATGTTCTCTGCAGGAAGACAAAACTGAGAAGCATAAAAGACTTTCTACTTCTTACTAATACGAGTTCATCTCCAATGTGTTTATGGCTGAAATACACTGCAGATAGCCTTCAACTGGACAAGGGTGTTCTCTTATTTTTAAGGGGAAATGAACAGACTTAAACCGCTGCGATCAAAATATACTTTGTGAATACGGCTTTAAATTATCAAGTGTTTTATTCATGGTCATTTAATTTGACAATGAGGTGAAAATTTGACAAAATATCACAAGCAACAATTATTGGTAAGGCAACAACTAAAGAGCTGTGATGATGGTTGAATACCTTATCAGCTCGGATGTTGACCTCCTCAGAGAGCCAGTGACCTGCCGGACAGAAGGGTCGTCTGATGTCGCGAGCTTTCACCATCTTCACCAAGTTAGTGATGACCTAGATTGTAGATCAAACACATAGACAGACATACACATCACATTAACATTTTTAACAACTGTGACCCCACAAAATTCACAAAAAGTACATTATAAGTACTTCATGGTTCTGAACCAAAGTGATAAAGACAGGGTTTTTTTGTTGTTGTTTTTTTTTCCATGTATAGGCTGTTCAACAGGATGCAGTGCCTTCTCCTCGAAGAAAAAAAGCAATTTGAGAATTTAGCCATTAGTGCGCCATTTATGGGGGTATAAAAGAAAAACGACCTGCGTCATGCCTCAATGTCCAGCCCTGTTAATTACTGGCAAGGTCTGCTGACATCAGCCTTCGGACAGAGGATGCAAAAGGCAGAGCAGCATTGGTTCACAGTGCTGCAAGTAGCAGTGTGTCTCGCGCCTGGCCTGCAGAAGGCTCATGGTTAATGAGATTTTACCCCCACGTAATGCTGTCACTTTGCAACCTGCACAGAAACATTCCAGCTCTGAAATGGCCTCTTGACTATAAAGATGTGAGCTTTCTTTTTCCTGAACCTTTATCAAATTGCGTAATGCTTTAAAAGGGTAACAAAAATTCAGATTTGAGATATAATCAGTTAAAATGACGCTTTACAAGATGGAGAAAGCTTTTACATTTATAAACAGTGTGTAGTTGGGACAACTGAAGATGAAAATCAAATGTTTTATTCAAGAAGTCAGTTAAAAGTGAAGGATTTGGACTAATAACCTTATAAAAACAGGTTTCCTTGGCAAACACTTCAGCATCCCGCTGTTGCTATGGCAAGTTACAGTCAGACACTGACTGAATATTCTTATGAAGATGTGATATGTCTGCCATAATAGTTACAACCACTCCATTTCCATTGCATACCTCAGCGAGATTGTTTCAAATCGAAATGTTCTTTTCTGAAGCACGTCATTTTCATAGAGCGACAATCAATCTTGGCCAATCACCGGAAGGCAACCAGAGTCCGCAATAATGGCAAGTGCAAAATGCTGTAAAAGGTGCGTGGCGATGGGTTTGGAGCAGATCTACCCCCTGACTCTGGGAATGAATAAGCATTCCTTAATTAGCCCATCGGGTTAAGTGCAAACCTTAATGGGCCTTTCCCAAACTCCAGCGTGACATCGTTCTCCAAACATGGCCAAGAAGAAAGTTCCATTAGCAATATTAATACAAGCTTAGTTGATCATTTTCATTCAATTAACTTCTTTCAATTAAATAGATAGCTCGACAATGGAGGTGATAAAAGATGGGGGGGGACGGCTGATGACACGAACCAAACATTAGCGTGTTAGGGGTCAGCGGCGTTAAACCGACTGTAAATCCCACCGTTCAATTTGGAAAATGCATTTCCCCTGCTCCCCACTTCTTTAATGGGTCGTTTTAGCTGACAAGAGGCCTTTGAGCAGATCTTTTATGAAAATTCCAGACGTGCTCTTTGCGTATTTGCCACCTTTCGCAGAACAACCAGTGTTCACTTTTAAATCCTTCTGTCCAACGGCCAAGAACAAAGTCGCTTAAGTACCGTTTCATCGATAGAGAGAGGAGCAGACGAAAGAAGAGAAATGAAAGGAAGACGTGAAATGAGAGGAGAATGTAGTTGATGCCGTTTTCTGCCTCATTTCCTCTGGGTAAACAACCACTGGATGACCTCCATGGCACTCCATCTTCTCTTTGCCTGTTCATGCATAAATGCTTGACTTGCGCTTACACAGACAAGCATTAGACCAATCTGCCTCAATGCACAGAGACAATCAGGCCAAATGCTAATGTGTCACAAATCATGGTTTATGCCCACAGGTATCAAGGGAAAAGAGTAAAACATATTCACTGTGAGAAGGAAAAAAACATGGTAAATCTGGATCTGCAGCATAAACACTCATTTGGTAATCAGTTCTTAATTGTTTGTCAAATATGTTTTTGTTTTTTTTGTATTTCTATATTTTTCTTATCCATGCTGCAAAATCCAGAGACCATTTTCTTCATGGAATCTTGTTCTAAATCTGTGCTTGATGTCAACTGCTCCCATTTTCTGATTTCTTTTTCGATTACGTTCCTCCTTCTCATTATTAAGTACTTCTTCCTGTTGAAACACTTTTTAAATGTCTCCAACCACTTAAATTCTTGATACAGTGGTCTTTGATTGTTTCTCTAAGAATGAGGTCAATGAAACAGGAGCAATCTGTGTTTGTTTTTGCCATCTCACGATTCAAATCTTCCAGCTCCAGTTTTTCCATACTCCTACTTCAAACACTGTGTATGCCGGTGTGTGTTTGAGTTGAGTGTTGTGAATGTGAGCACTAGTAGCTTTCTGACCACTCCCACGCTTATTTCCGATGCTGTAATGAAAGTCATTATGAAAGTGAGACACTGCAGAAGAACAGAAGAAAGGACCAAGTTTATACTTTCGATTAACAGTTAATTTTTTCCATTTTCTGATAATGAATCAAAACTGTTTGTGCAGCCTTTTCTTTTTAACACTGACGTATGAACCGAACTACCCATCAAGGGAGCTTTTATTACTTGTAAAGTCTGTGCTTAAAAGCAACAAAATTGTAACAATTTTCCAAAAGACTTCTTGGAGAAATGTGCTTATTATCAGCTGAAAAATTGCACTTGCCAATTTGAATTATAAATTGCCCATATTTTCACGTAAAGAACTACCTTTTTATAAGATGGACCAAAGAGGAAAAAATGTAATTGCACACAAGGTGTTTTCACAAAACAGAAAAATATTAAAGAAAAATGATCCACAGCCAACTGTAGGCAACAAGACGTATAGTCTTACCTTGAAGAGCTGTACCCAGCGTTTCTGCTCGGCCTGGATGCGCTGCTGGACCTCAGTGTTTGTCTTGACACCGACGCTGCGGAAGGCCGCCATGTACTCCTCTCTGTGCTCTGTTTTGGTCTCGGGGTAGGCCAGCTTAATGATTCCCAGACATGCATCTCTCAGACAGCGAGACAAAGTCACCAGCTCTAACAGCGTGAAGGGCATCATGGAGGACTGTGTCTGACCTGTTGAGAGGGAGGATGGACTCACTGTCACAAATATTGATCTTTACATTTACATAGCAACAAGATGGTGTGCGACTGCTGAAAACAATGGAAGATGACGATTTATTATTTTGTTGCGAGCACCGAATAAGTGACATGCGAGATGGCAGTTGGAGGTGCGTCCTAGCCAAACTTACATAATGTCCAGCAAACCCTGTAGAATGTATTTATTTGTCAAACAAGGTTTTAAAAGTAGATATTAAACCAAGACCATAATACGGATCGCAAAGGAACTAAACCAAAGATAATTAAATAATAATAATTAAAAAAAAATTTGCAGCATCCAGTAGTTTTCCTACCTTCCAATTCATGGCCAAAAAACTCGCTGTCATGCACAGAGATAAGAGAGTGGCTGAAGAGAGAGCTGAAGAGATAGAAGAGGGGAATGATGCGGTTGGAGTCCTCGAACGACATGGGAGACCCTCGTGAGATCAGCTGTAACAGCGGCACCATAGATCTGAGAGGGCAGACACAGAAGGTGTAAGGCACAAACTGTATGTACCCGAGCAGAAATAACCACAAGTGTGTATTTGTAATACGGACACAAAGTTACAAATGCATATGTTAATGATCGGCGGTAAAGTAGCTCACCCAGTGATCATTTTGGTCGTCATGGAAGTTATCAGGTACCAGAGATGCCTCAGGAAACGTGCGTTGAAAGCTAAACTGTACAGAAGTCTGCAGAGAACGAAGAATCAAGAGAGACACATAAAGTTGGAACGTTTATTTTGATTAAGCTTACGGCTCTCATCGACAAGAGTCGAGACGGCATAAGTGAGGTATTTCAATCAAATGACACAATCAGTGTGAAGAATAATAAAATCACTCTCCGCCGATCTGTCTGCTATGTCGAGATTGTTAACTTCGCCCTGTTAACCAGAGGACACCAAGCAAAAGGAGGGAGAAAAAGAAATGACACTATTAACCAACATTTCCCTCTGAGAATTTTCTTGGCCTTTCGCTCCTTTTATACATTGTGAGGGCCAAAAGGAGATTAAATGAGCCATTAAGCTTTATTTAGGCGAGGCACCTTCCATTAGTAAACTAGTTGCTGGCGAGGGTGCCCAGCTTGGGTCATAAACAGCCCTCTGGCTTCCTGCTGGAACCCCATTTAACTTAATGGCCAGGGGAGCAAGACAATGGAGGACGTAGGAGGAGGGGAAGCCTGGTCCTTGCTGTGACCCCGCAGCACCAGCATGCTTCCACACTCACAGAGAATTACATGATAACACTGAGGAGGGCCCACATACCTTGCTATAGTCGCTCTGCACTCAACGGGCTGTGGCACTAAGGTGTGAAGGTGCTCTTTGTTCAAGTGTGTGTGTGTGTGTACTCCTAAATTGCATGGCTTTTCACACAGAGGGTAAGTACAGGTGACAATAATGTGGTAAGTAAGCTAAAAAAGCTAAATGAAGTGCCCCTGCATATAATAGGCCCTTGCCTAAGAGTGACAGTACTGACACCTATAAGGATGCCTGCCTTTAATAGGGAAGCATCATGTTTTCACAAGAGAGGAGAGGAGTAAAGGTCAACAGAGAAAAAGAGCTAAGGGAGGAGAAAGAAGGTGGAGCGGGAAAAGGGAAATCCTGTATCTGCTGATAATTTCTCATCTCAATGTCAATGTTCAAATTCCCATTGCACCATCCAATCTACCCAACCCCATTCAGAAATCCCAAAATGGAAATGAACATTAGGAGCAGGCTGTCAGACAAACCTCAGTGCGGCTTGAAAAATGGTTTGTGCCGAGCACAGACCATCTGTCAGTGCAACAAGGCTCAGGAGAGCAGCGAGGAGTGCTGTGGGCTCATAACAAGTGATGCGGGTGTTTGATTGAAATGGGAAACAAAGCACTAAATGCCAGCTGACATGCTGATTTACAGCCTGAGAGAACCCAAACCCCCATTTCAATCATGGAATGAACCGCTAATAAACAAAGTCAAGGCATCAAAAGGGGTTGCATGCACATGTATGTGTATGTGCGTGTGTGCGTGTGTGTGCATGTGTGTGTGTCTGTGAAAAGCAGCCCGATGAATAATGCCTGGATCTTTTCATTTTGCAGTAATGAAAGATTCTCTGTTCAGCAGGAAAAAAAAAACAACAGTCGTGTCTCGGGTCACATTTCATAGCATGAAGTCCGAACGAGTTTCCACCTACATACAAATTTGTTTTGCAGACTTGTGTATTAACATGATCAACATCATTATGTTATGACAACACAAAAGTCACAGCAACCATTCAAAAGTAAATGAAGGTCACTTTCATCAGAGCGACCCTGTTTTGCAACAGAGTGCCACATTGGGTGAAGCCAAAAGATCAAAGTGAAATTACACCAAATATCCAACCCTGACAATTAAAGTGAAATTACACCAAATATCCAACCCTGACAATTAAAGTGAAATTACACCAAATATCCAACCCTGACAATTAAAGTGAAATTACACCAAATATCCAACCCTGACAATTAAAGTGAAATTACAGCGTACTCTCTAGAACAAGCCTATGATTAGCAAATCAATCAAAAATCAATCCTGGTCTCAGTTGTACTTCTTTTAAGTTATCGTTTGAGGAAAAATCAGCAGACAGAGCACCGTTTCACGAGACATTTTACATATTTATCAAAAAAGGCAGTGTGCTGGGCTGGCTGCACGACTGGCCGGCCTCTCTTTTTTTTTTTTTTTTGCTGTAAGAGCAGTAAATCAAGGCTGGGATGCAATTTGCTCCCCTTAGCCTCTTGTAAAGCTATCCCGTCCACTCCTGCAGTGATTAATCTTTCTCAGTGAGCTAATTATTTTGTACAGATATCCAATAATGATGGAAGACGAAGGACAGGATTTATGGTAAAAGCGGGGAGAAGGGGGAAGCAATAAAAAAAAGAGTAAAGAGGAATGTGGTGAAATAAGATGAAATTCTTCTAGATTCTGATCAACTATTTGTAAGCAATAGTGTAAAATCACAAGTTGACAACTGGGCTGCAGCTGCACATGCTCAGTTTTTTTTTATTAATGAAGGAACTATCTTATGTTTGTATGCATGGTAATAAGTAAGCTAGGGCTTCAAAACAATAACAAAACAGATATCTGGTCAAATACAGTTGCTAGTGGCATATGCATCTTTATATATACACAGTTCCACCTTCACATGCAAATCAACTGACAGCCACTGGCTCCACTGATAATTAACTAGAGCAGATTGACCATCCATGAAGCTCAGTCTGGATCACCTCCTCTCGGTAAATGCACCATCCAGGCCCCCATGCTACCTCTGACATCCTGGCCCTAATGTAATCAACCTGAAAAGGGGTAATTGCCCTCATCCAGAACTGACAGCTTCCCTGACATCCCTGTTTCCTCTGCCGGTTGTAAATGCCAGTGGGCGCGGACCACTGATAACTGCCTGCCTCCCTCACTTCACCGTTATTTACATTACTGCTTACAGCGCGGAAACACATAAAGACAGTTTTCCTCTCAATCAGGTAGGTGTGTAAACAAGCTCTTCGGATGCACGGCTGATCCTGACAGGGCGCGTAAAACGTTATGATATCAAATAAAAAATGAACAAAGGCTTTATATTTATTTTCATGTTATATTTAGATTCGAAGACACCTGCTTCACCACGAGGTTCACCCTGGTTACAGTTAGCAGGTTTTAAAGATTTAAAATTAGTTTGGATATTTGTTTGAACCGCTGCCAATTTGATGAATATGCCCCATGATATTTTATATTTAAACGATACAGCCATAATGTGACACAAAAACCAAAACTCTGTGTTGTTGTATTCTGTGTTCAAGGTTAAGTGGTCTAATTTGTTTTGCGTCTTTGTACCTGACTTTTGGCACCATGAGGCGATGCTGCACCATTAGTGTGTGACAGATGGATGCCATCATGGTGAAAACCTCCTCGCTGGCTGAATCCCTCCACACCAGGTTCAGCAGGGCGTTGGTCTGATGCTTGGTGTCCAGCTTGTGGACACACTCCTCTGTTATGAGCTGCACAGATATCCGGCTGTCATCCTGACAGAGAGGGAAACCGATGTTACACATGTGTAAGGGAGTAAAGATAATATTTTAGTTTATCACAGGGATGCAGATTATATTTATTCTCTATTTGCACCAATTAATTGTCACCCAGCAATTTGGTTTTGGGTTATTTGCAACTCACAATGAGTCTCACTCAATGTAGCAATCTGGCCATCCAGTGAAAACCTTTTTCTAAATATGTTTGGCCGCAGACAGGACACAGTAGAGGGCAGGAAATGTTGGGAGCGAGATGAGAGATGGCGTCCAAAACAGTAGCATTAAACAGGGATGATATTAATGATATGACAGATAAAAATAAAAAAAATACACTTATATGGGGCTGATCATGTATCAGTAACTGGCTCACTAATGCAAACATTGTTCTCACAGCGGAATAATCCCATGACCGATTTACGTGTGCATATGTGTCGACGTGTATGAGGATTGTACCTGCATGCCCAGCGGGTGGATGCCAGCATCATCATCATCCTCCGAGTCGCTGCTCACTTCTGGCCTGCTGCTGCTTTCTGACACCGGCAGCAGTGGCAGCAGCGTCTGCAGAGCCCGCAGGTACAGCAGGAGACCCTCCTCCGATAGCGAGCCTGCCAATATGCCAATATATATACACACACACACACACACACACATCTTTACTGTGCACGTCTTCCCCTCGATAAATCAGACGTATGAAACAGGAAATGTACGCGACAGACGTCTAACTGTGAACTGTGCCACCCACCTAAGCAGTTCTCCCCTGCCGAGAGGACAAAGTAAAAGAGCCATGGTGCCTGGCTCTTTGCTGCCGAGGACGAGTTGACCGTGGCCTGGAGGGAGCTGAGGAAGGCCTCGAATGGGAATGAGACACGGAAGTCGGACAGTGCCGGGATAAAGAAGTGAAAGATCTGCTCGGTAAACGGCGCAGAGATGAACTCCTCAGTAAAAGCCGCAAATACAAATTGCCTGTAAGACGACAGATAAATTAGACATTAATGCACCGCATTAAAAGGGTAACACGTTAAAAAAAATACAAATAAAAATCTAAACACTGTTTGTTCATACAGAAATGATTTAAGCTGGTGGGTTGTTTTAACATCACCCTGCTCTTTTTCCTGCGCGAGTTCTCCAATATTGTCTCTCTAAACAGCTTTGTGGAGACCAGTCACACACATCTGGTGGGCCAAGTCAGATAATTAGCTGCTAGAGTCGGTGTGTACACAAGTTTCTCTCACTCCCGTCTTGCTTTTCTTCAAAGAAGAAAAGAAGTCCTCTTGTTGTTTGTTATTAAGAATGTCTCAAACTGAGAGCAAACAGCCGACACTATTCTGCACTCGAGTCAGCGAGCGAGTCTGGGGGAGTTTTATGGCTCGTTGTAAATTGGTCTGAAGCAATTACTGCTTCACCAATGACTGCAAGGGACAAAAAAACTGCTGTAGTTTGTCTGATCAGTTTAATGGGCAATTTTAAAAGAATTCACTCCGGACAAAGACCTTCTGTTACTGTGATAATAGCGTTATCTTCTGTACTGTTTGCTGTATGTCCCAGGAGGTCTACAGACAAGTGAGACAAACTCTTCAGTAAATCCTTATCATACATAGTTAGACATTACAGTACAATATTAGCATTTTTTTTGGATCTTCTATTACATGTCACTTTTAATCTGCTGCTCAAGAGGGAGATTAGACGAACCCAAACAAAGGCCTGTTGCTCATGGACACTTTACCAGAGGTTGTGCCAACTGTTACAGCTACACTCGTTTCTGTTGCTATGCTATACCTGTTTATATCTAATACACATTTTCTCTGCATGCATCTTTTAATGGAATTAAAAACTATCTGTGTCAGTTAAATTTGTCTGTTGTGTTAAGTTCTTTGCTGCAGAAAAACTTGTTTTCATTTAGTTGTGTGTGGCACAAATTGTTTATCTCTGGAAATGACCTCCCACTACGGGAAAGTAGGCTGCGATGTTTATTTTTAGTGGAGAACTCTGTCAGGGTGACCCAGGAAAGAATACCTCAGGTATTGTCTTGGGTGTTTGACCATTCTCCACAAATTGACACAGACACAGACACACACACAGACACACAGACACACACACACACACACACACACACACACACACACACACACACACACACACACACACACACACACGAACCAACAAAGACAATCTTTCTGAGACCCTGAGAATTGCTGTTACACAATACAGAAATATGTATAGTGTAATATGTTGGCTGGCATGATCAATATTGGCAGGTACATTTTTGGACCACATTTTTAACCATTTTGTGTGAAGGTGTCTATCTCCAATGGTCATTTTGCCCTCCTGCTGTGCCGTACCTTGCGCCTGTTGTGCAGGAGGAGTAGGTAAAGTGCAGAGGTTTGAGGATGTGCTCCAACAGTGTGCTTGCCAGAGGGACAGAGGGAGCATCGCGGTACTCCAGACTGGAAGGGAGCCTGTGATTCACAAGAATATACAGCGACCTGTAGTATCCTGATGAGAGGACACAGAGAGATTCAAAAAGTCATTTAAAACACCTGTTGATTTTATGAAGCATCTACATCTCATGTAATCGCATGTTATACATCAACATAAAAAGCAGTAAATGTACCTGTTTTCAGTCATTTGTGTAGAACTGATGTACAAGTCAATTGTCCTCATTTGAACGTTTTTCAGTGTTGCATTTAATACATCTCATCCGTAAAAAAGCAGAAAGTTTCAAATATTCTGACATCATGACATGTAAAACATCAAGTAAAAACAGAACCCCCTGAGCTTCATATTTTTAGCTGCTAAAGTAGGGCTTGACACTTTTCCTGCTTAATGAGGCTTTAATATATGAGTGCAGTTGAGGTAGTAATGCTGAAAACCAAAGATGTTTTGTGTTGATAAGAATAAATAATCTTGAAATGCGTCATACTTCTTGTAAAATGTAAATGGCATGCCACGTACATGACCCGTGCACAATACTATACATACTCGGATGCCAGTCTTAACAGGAAGTTTCCACGTACAGATAACAGTACTCAAACACTTCAAATGGTTAATTTGTACATTTGCTGCAGTAAACTGAGCAATACAATCATGAATTGCAATCCTGATATTTTCCTCTCTCTAAAAGGTTACAGCAGATAGTAATAGCATTAACATTACAAAGACAGTAATGTTAATGATTATTTAAAAAATAACAACATATTTGTAATATTAATGCGTCTTATTCCAAAACATCAATAAATGTACAATTAGCCAGTGACATTCACTGTGAACTTACCTTTCTGTACCATATAGTGCAAAATCTGCTCGAGTAATGAAGCTACACAGTTAGCATCTGGAATAACAGGAAGATAGGTTCTCTCTGAAGAAAATATTTCTAGCATGCGCATGGGAACTGCGACATTTAAGCTGTCGTCCGTGCAATTTTGCAGGAGTCTGCGAGACAAGAGACAGAAGCAAGTGAGACAATGGCAAGTTCAGTTTCTTCAAATATCCAACAAGCTTTCTGTGTGTTTATGCATCTACCTGCTATTTATAAGTACTGTACCTGCAGCAGAAGCCTAAGAGCCTCTTGATCTGAAACATACATGTTTGCTTCTGTGGGCCCACCAACAGCTTCACAAACTGACTGTTGTGTTTCACCAGGTTCTGGCACAACCATATCTTTATCAACACAGAAAAAAAAAGACAGTTTTGGGATGTACACTAGGCGTCAGCACATCGGCTGCTGGTAATAATAGAATCTGTGAAACCATCAAAACACTTAAAAAGCATCAAAGACATTTTGCATTCTCACCAATCTATGTGCATCCACACTCTGTCTGTAGAAAAATATGAGTTGTCTTGATAAGAGGCAGAGGCCAGCACCATCCAAGACTCGTGGAGCTCCCCCTGCCTGTATCTGGCCGACACACTCGTCAAACCTAGCCCTCTGGATGGCATACTGGAGGAAAAAGTTCAAAGGTCACAAACCACAAGTTCTTTCTTTGAGCAGTACGACAACCAAATGTACAGTAAAATTAAATGTGAATTAAAAAAAAAAAAAAATGGTTCATTTTCATCAACTTTCCTGGTTGGCCTTTTCAATACCACAACTGGTACAAAATAGTACAACGTCTTAAGCGATGTTGCAACCACACAGCAGAATGTCCACCAAACAGGCAGAAAAAATGTATTGGCTCCATGTGCGATTATAAAACAGGAGAAAGTCAGTAACCTGGACTGCACCAGCGGTGAGCGAGTGATTGGTTGGCCAAATAAATGCGGCGTAAAGCTGCCGTTATACTCGACGTACTGATCATTGCGTGTGAACTGTGACATAACAGTTTATGTTTGTGCTCGAGCCACACTTGAGTCACTGCAGTCCTGAACAACATGTGCTGTTTATACAAATACGATATACACAGCTGAAGTAGCAACAGAAGAGATATTGTACCGAAGCGACGAAGCAATCGCAGAAGTTTTTCCAGTTTTCTGAAAACCATCCATAATTTTCCAAAAGTAAAAAAAAAAAAAATCAACCATGCAAGGAAGCAAATGTTTATCAACTGACTTACTAAGATGATAGTGAAGCACCCAATGCTAAAATCACAAACGTGCCTCGAGACAAATGCCCAATTCAGATATCTGAAGCAAAAATACTCTCATCACGATGACTAAGAACTGTAGACAAAGTCATTAAAGACAATATTTTCCATCAAACATGCAGCACCGTAAACCACCATCATGGGTGCAGACATACAATATTACAGGAGTTTTATAGGAGCACATCTCATTCGGGGTTAACTTAGGGTCACAATACTCCTTCTTCAGTAGCAGTCGTTGACACCGGGTTATTCCCCGTCTCCATTAGTACTCATCTCAAAAGTTGCTTTTTGACTCAACAACAGGCTAAAAAAAAATAAAAAATACAGGAGACACTTATGAGGCTGAGACATGTCGGCAATTTTGACGATAACGTTTCTGTCACGCTCGCAGACATACCTGTTGTTTCAAGTCCTGATAGCCACGTATGTAGGACTGAATGATAATGGCATTCTTCAGTCTTTTTCTTTCATCCTAAGTAACAAAGGAACAAATCTTAAAAACGGATCAAATTAGACATCACTACTAGGTTAATATTTTACCGTCAAACACTCTTAAACCAAATTGCATTTTGTTTTTTTTTGCGGGACATCATCAATTGTCCGTCCACATAAAAAGACAAGACAAGTGACAACATCACCTCTCTTTTTCGTCTCTCCTCTTGAGTGCGGTGCAACAGAGATGCTTTCTCCTCCTGAAAAGAGAGACGGAGGAAACTTAACACACGCTGTCACTGCTGCGTTTATTGATTCACGGTCTTCCATGTCACCTGGTATATAATAAATAAAATAAATCAGGACACTTACCTTTTTACTTGCCCCTCCAAGGGACACCTTGGGTCTTGTCTTGAAATCTCCCTCAAAGCTAAACATTGTTAGATTTTTCCCATTGACTGATTCAGATTCTTGCCACCAGTTTCTGAAAGACAAAATTAGACGTAAATAATAATCCCGAGTCCAAAATCCTGCAGCCAAGAGCACGAAACGATATGAAACTAAAACTAACTCGTGACTTGGCTCCAACTTACAACAGCAATTAACTTCGGCTAATACGGTCCCCAGTCTCCATTAATTACAGTGCGTTGCTGCGTTTTGTCGTTTTTAATTCACGTCGTGAACGTCGACACCGACCTGAGCAGGAGGTTTTCAACTTTAAAAAAAAAAAAAAGTCGGTACCAGTTTGGTTGCAACAATAGTTAGCTGGCCGGGTTAACTTAGCTAGCTAATGACTCAGCAGCCGGCAAAGTAGGGGGGGGGGGGAGGCTTTAAATGAGGCTGCGTGAGCTCTCCGGCTCCGAGCAGCAACCGAGACCCCCGCGACAGATAACGTTTATTCATGACATGTCGGAGCACGGACTCGTTTATGTGTAAGCAGCGCGATTTCTTGTTTTTTTTTTTTGGCGTTAGCGCTGCAAGCTACCTAGCAGCTAAAGCAGTCAGGCAGGCTAACTTTAACCGGGGGGTGAGGGGGCGGGGAGGTGGGGGGTGTCTTCTTCATCCGCGTGTCCCCCCCCCCCCCCCCTCCTCCCTCCCCTTTTTATATCTTAAAGCATCAACCTTATGAGTCGTTTACCTTTGACTTTTCAACTGAGGAGTGAAACGACACAGTAAAGCTGTTTTAGGTCAGTCCAAACGTCAGGGCTTCTTTTCCTTCCTCTCCAGAAGTCAACACAACACGGGGAGCAGTCAACGCGACTGCTTCCGGTTCCTGCGACAGCAGGCGGCTGATTGGACGAAATCCCCGTCAATCAGGACTTCGACCCCGCATTTCCACCAGATGCTTGGAGAAGGCTCTGTGACGAGTGTAAACCAGCGTGTGCTTGGATTACGTGTATTGTGGGGGGGGGGGGGCATACATGTCCTCACGGTCATATAATTAATCATACACTTTTAAGAGCTGGTTTAAAGATAGTAGACTTATTCAGATCCTTTAATTGAGTACTAATTACTAATATAGAAATGTACAAAAAAATACTCACAATAAAAATCCTGCATGAAAAAACTTAAGTAAAACCACATCAATATTTTCAGGAAAGTAGCCTATTAAAGTAAAAGTACTGGTTTGTTCGCCCTGACTAATATAGGCTATTATCATATATGATATCATTAGTTTATTTTAAAGATAGTAGACTTATTCAGATCCTTTAATTGAGTACTAATTACTAATATAGAAATGTACAAAAATACTCACAATAAAAATCCTGCATGAAAAAACTTAAGTAAAACCACATCAATATTTTCAGGAAAGTAGCCTATTAAAGTAAAAGTACTGGTTTGTTCGCCCTGACTAATATAGGCTATTATCATATATGATATCATTAGTTTATTAATAAGTTAGGTTAGGTTAGGTTAGGTTAGGTAGTTACTTTATTAATCCCCGAGGGGACATTTTTTTCACTACAGCAGCATACAGAAGCAACAAGATAATAATAGAACAATAGAAAAGCAATAAAATAGCAGTAAAAATATCAAATATAAATATCAAATATCAAATGCACAGTATATACAGTGTATACAGTACAGTATATATCTATATATATTATATACAAACAACCAAGAAACACAGTCAACAGTATTATTTTGCCAGAGGTGAGTTATTGTACAGTCTAATAGTGAAGTATCAGTGTGTCGGCAGCATGCTACTGTTGTTGCTGCTGGAGGTAGACAAGAGATGTGTTCATCTCTTCAAGTTGCTGCTGGAGGTAGACAACGCGATATCTAGTTTAGGGACACCAGATAAATCTGAGGCGCCATCAGATGATTACTGGGAGAGGAAGAAAGAAAAAACAAAGTTCTGTTTTCAGTTTTTGACCTTTTCTCTAATATTTGCTTTTGGTGAGATGTTGAATCACTTGACATTTCTTGAAATTAAACCAGTTTAGAGGGGGAAATAATTAATTGGTGGGGCTGTTTACAACTCAAAAGTGAAATGCAACTCCCAAAAACACATTGCTTTTTGTAAGAAGTCAGATGCCAAAACAGTTGGAAACCAATGATTTTATTTTTTTTTTTTTTAATTGTGTTTTGTAATAGTTTTTTATACAATCCATTGTCTGGCAAATTGTAGCTGTCAAATAAAAGTAGTGGAGTAGAAAGTACAATATTTCCCCTTTGTAATGGTATAGAGTGGCGGTATAAAATAGCATCAAATGGAAATATTCTCATGTACTACCTCAAAATTATACTCGAGTACTTCACTGAATGTAGTTTGTTACTTTTCACAACTGAAATTAACTAGGTTGTTCAAATAATATGTTTGTTGGTGTATTGGAGAAATACAGGGGATATTTTTTTTTTTTAATAATAGGCTAGATGACACATGAAAAACAAACATTTTTGCTGCCCAAAAGTAGCTTGTACTGGATGCAATTATGTGAGGTTAGAAGCAAAGCCATGGTAAGTGACTGGTCAGTTTATTATCTATTTGGAAGGTGACATAATATCCCTAATGATATTTTATTCAAATCATTTCATTGTTGTCATCAAACTGCATATATTCAAATTTAAAAAAAATTCTGAGTAGGTCAAGGATGTAACACTCGTGTTGGCTTCAAAATTGACACTGAGTTCAGTTATCACCTCATTGTTCAGTTGACCTTGGAAACAGCCATATACTTAAATGTAATTTTTATATACAGAAAATGAATAAACATAAACAAATGAGAACAAGAAGGCCTTCAATTAGTCTGAATTTTTTTTTTTAATATACTTAATATTGATGCATGAATAACGCATGAATCCAATACACAGGAGATTTTATTTTCTACATGTGAGTGTTTTTGAAAAGGGTCTGGTCACCTCAACCCTTTATGTGGTTCATATAAGTTTACTGCTCCTGTGTAGCCTATATACGTATGATACATTGTCTCTTTTGTGAAAAATGTCTATTACATGTGGTGTACCTCAAGGCCCATTCTTTGGACCTCTTATACTTTACCCCATACATAAACAGAGGGCAAGCTTTCTCCTGCCAGTGTTACACTGATCACACACAGTTTTGGCTTTCAGTTCAGCAGAGTTAACGAACAAAGGCCTTTTCAAAAAATTAAATCTTTAACATATTTTTAAACCCATTCTTTCATAATTGCTAACGAATGATTTATCTCGTCCCATTTATTTGAATATCACATGAAAATAATAACACAATAATATCACATAATAATTAATCCATCTTGATTTTGAAGCATGTATCTTTGTTTTGGAAGTTGTTATACAAATGCTTTACATATGAAGATGATGATTGGTATAATTATCATGAACAGTTGTAGCAGTGAAGGTATTTCTGTTCCTATTCCTGTTTTTATCAGCTGTTTTACTGCACCTGATCGACCTGTAATAACTTTTTTTTACACACTATTAGGATGACATGTTCAATAAAATGGAATCAAATACAATATCTTACAGAAAGCCTATATTTCTAACAACAATATTTTTTAACTGCTTTATATACTGAAATGATGTGGAACAAAATATTGGACATTTATATCATCCAATACAGAATTAATGCTTCTCGAGCATAGTCAACAGAAAGTGAAAATATTGCCCTCAGTACAGCTTTTCTGACAATCCATGACAATCAAGGAGCAAAAACCTCCCCACTTCAAACACTAGGCAGAATATCACACAGTAGCTTTGTGGTCATTTAAAAAAAATATGTAATGTATTGGGTGTCAAAGTTAGTCAATTGCTTATTCTTTCTACTTTGGAGCAATAGTTTCTGTGCAATAAAAATAATCCCAGTATATAATAATACAATAACAATAATGCAAATGCAAAGTTGCATGCTGTGATTTAGAAATGAAACGTTTTTGATAAAACAGCTGAAGCCATTGAATAGTGCAAAGCCAATAAAGTGTGAATATCATGGAATTGAACCAATAGTTCACATCTAATTGACATGTGCAGTTAAATAAGTTAGATTTGTGTTTAAATGCATTCATAAGGCATAAAATACACTGAATCTCTTTTTTTTTCTTCAAACATTTTCTTACCTACTTTGATTTAAACATTTGGAAAAGCCTTAAAGGCCATCCTCTTAAATTATTATTTTTTTACATCCATTTTTGCCACGTTATAAAGATGAGTTGCAATACTGATTGTCATATCTTATATATATAGGATGTATAGCCTATTATTAGAATAGTAGAATTTTGTATTACTATACTTAGTTGTAGCCTGCAAGTAGTAGCAATACTTGTATTAGTAATAGTGGTGGTAATGCCCTCTTATAGTCAACAAAATAAAGACTGATGTTATCAGGCTTGTTAGCTGAACAAATAGAGGCTTTAAAAAGCTTTAACATGAGTTGCAGGTAAATGGTTCCATCAATAAGATCTGATTGGGCCTTTGTATTACTATTGGACTAACCATGTCTCCAAAGCTGACTGATAGCACATCTGAGACAGATTATATGGAATTTCCTAAGAGTTTCAGATCTCGATGTTTCTTTCAGTCGTATTATCTCACAGTGATATTCATATCGATATTAAGGGTTTTCTTCTGACAAAGATTAGGCAGCAGGAGTGATGACACACTGGCAAATCAAACAGAAAAAATTACCATGAGCCACAAATGTTTTTAAAAGCCGTTTTGCACTTTTCACCAAAGCAGCCAATTAAAGCTGAATGTATTTATTGCATTAAAAGAGACAGAGCAGGTCCCTTCAAACTGCCTTTTCATAATGAACACATTTACCAAAGGTAATTAATATATAAACTCTCCCGATTTGTCACTTTGATTTGTATTTTAGTTAATTGTGAAAGTAATTACGGAGCAAATTAACAGCTTTCAGGAAAGAAAAGGGTTTTAGGGTCCGGTTCCATCTTCGGCGCCTTATTAATTTTCTCTCTCCTGGATGTGATGAAAAGGAGCGATAAATCTGGGTGATCGGCGAAGGCCAATACTAAATGGCTCCATATTTCACCGCTGCTTTAATAGAAATATTCATGTAGGCCCTTTAATGAAATTAAACCCGTGGTGGGGACAAGGCGCAGCTCCGGCGTGATGATCAAGAGTCCGGCTGTTATAATAATCAGGCTGATAAAATGCGTCTAATTGATAGGGGGGAAAGCAGAAGAAAGAAGACCTCTGTTTTGGTGACTCATTTCTGCTAAATGTCCAGAGGTGAAGATGTTTATTTATCCCATTAACAATATCGTAATAATTTTTGAATAGAGGCCGCGCTCTTTCAGCTTGTCTCGTGGCTTTCATGGCAAAAATGTGTGCAAACTGGAGATTTTTTTTTTTTTATCATTAGAATTGAGATCAAAAGACAAATAAAGAAGAAGAAGAAAAAAAAACAATTTCATGTAAAAATGCTAATTTGAGGAACATTTTGCGCGAATCCTCAAATGGCAAGAATTATAGACCCTTGATTGGGACCATAAATCCCCACATCATCAGCATTTGCACATTTTTCCAATGTTTGGTGGCAAATTAAAACAGTGAATTGACTCTCTCCCTCTTTCTTTCTTTTTTTTTTTCTACGTTACCATGCAGGCCTACATCCCACCCACATCAATCTCCCCGTTATCATTCTGTAATTGGTCATGATCATCAAGGTCCACAATTAAATGGCGATCCTTTACTTGAAAACTACCCGGTGACTTGTTGATTTCCCCGGAGCAAATAAACGTCCCAGGAGCGCGGTTAGCTGATGAATTGACAAAAACTAATCAGCTTTATTGGTAGACAGGTTAAGGGCAACGGGGTGTCAATAATTCTCATTTTGACCTCCTCTTCCATTAACTTTAAGTGGCTTATTAGACTGAAGTCACCCGGAGCCACGGGCCTATTACATCTCTCTCCTCATCACACTTTAAGGCTTTCAATTACAAAATTTTTTTTTGCTGCGCGTTGCTCACTCATGCTGCCTAAATTCAACTTAGTCTGACAGTTGCTTGCAGATTTTCAGGAAGGAAGACATTTTTCAATTTTTTTTTTCAATTTAATAAATATATTTTCAATTATAAGGACTAAACTTTTTTTTTTTTAAAGTATGAAAATCCCTTTGTGGTTTCCTGATAACATCATGCCAGACGTATTGAGGTTGTTACCTAATTAATTTGGTTATATGGCTCCATTATAACATGTGTCTGTCACCTTCAGGTTTAGGGAGCGACAGAAGGAGGGCTTTTACTTAAATTTCCCTGTTGGCCTCACATTGTGCTTCGGCTCAGACATCATGCTCACTTTTGATCACGATTACTTTTTTTTTTTACTGAATTGAATATGTGAATAGGGTGTTGACAACCTTACACATCACCTCAGATGTTAGGTGCGGTGTGTTTAGCTTTAGAAACAAGTACTCATCCATCTGACAAGGATTAAATGTCACACGGAGCTCCTCTCTCACACTCCGGACCACATCATAACTTTTGAGAGGTGGAAAAACGGCACCGACTTCCTCTACGGTTCAACCGCAGCAGAGGTGACAAAAGATGTGACAAAAGCGATACACCCAAGGTACAGACCTCGCCGCTCACGCTTGTGACTTCCCTGTCCTCCTCATCCTCCATCCCGTCGTCTGGAAAGCATCGTAGCCCCGGGAGCTGAATGAGTGCCACTAAATACTTGGAATGTAATTACCATGACAGTGTGAATGTTTTTTCAATTTTAAAGCTAAAGCTTTTTTTTTTATATATATATATAATACATTTCCTGTCCTCACATGAACCAGGACGCATATAGGCCCAAGACACAAGTGTCACCAGAATCACTCCTCAAAAAATGTCATATTTCTTTACGTTTGAAGTAGAAATTGCCGAATTGCATTTTCATTTTATCAAAAGAAAAATGGATTAATGAATTATATTAAATAACTATCCTATTATGCATTTATTTATTTATTAAAAAGGTTAGTGTTGCCATAGTTAAAAATGTTACGGCACCTATTTTCGTGACCTTGTACAAGTTGGTGATATAGCCTATACAGTAAACCAGTCCCACAAACATGTCCAACATATTCCTTCTGCCTAATCATAAAACGAATAAGGTCCTCTTTGATGATTAGTCATGCTGGAAACCTGCCTCCTCTTGTTAATGAATCATATAAGCAAAAATAACATCCAGTTATATCTGACTAAAAAAAACCGTGAGTTCAATTTCAAATGTTTGAGTCATTTTCCTGATAGTAATATTTTATGAAAGCAGTAACGCAGCCAACATCGTGCTTTGCAGTGATTAGAGCTGGGCCGTTGTTGGTTCCGCTGTGACGCTTGGGACAGCCCCCTGCCAGACGGCTGCACCAATCGCCTCCATCCGACAGGGATTAAGTGTCACACGGAGCTCCTCTCTCACACTACGGACCACATCATAACTTTTGAGAGGTGGTAAAACCGCACCGACTTCTCCTACGGTTCAACGGCAGCAGAGGTGACAAGGACGCGCACCGGATGACCAATGGAGAAATCCAAAAACTTTCGCATTGACGCGCTTTTAGCAGTCGATACACCCAAGGTACAGACCTCGCCGCTCGCGCTTGTGACTTCCCTGTCCTCCTCATCCTCCATCCCGTCGTCTGGAAGCATCGTAGCCCCGGAGCTGACCACCAGTGCCGAGTCTTTACGCACCGAGACACCGTCTCCGCCGCGGATTTCCACCTGCGGGTTGATTCCTAAACCGGGTTTCCTCAATAGCCCGCACAGCATGGTTGGATTACATCCGCAGAGTACCGCAGGGATCCCGGCTCAGGCTCTCTACGGTCATCCCATGTACACCTACTCCGCTGCTGCCCTCACAGGCCAACACCCTGCCCTGTCCTACTCCTATCCACACGGTTCCCATCACCACCACACCAGCGATCCCATTAAACTGACAGCCAGCACCTTCCAGCTGGACCACTGGCTCCGGGTCTCCACAGCCGGGATGATGCTTCCCAAAATGTCTGATTTTAATTGTGAGTAGCCGTTTCATTACATAATAGTGTGGCAGCTTTCTCCCCTGTTCACTTCAAATAAGTCAAAACATATTAAGAGTCCTATTGTTTATGTGTGGCACCCAAAGAAGTCTGTTTTAAATGTTATTTAACCCCAAAATATTAGAGTAAACAGCCTTAAAATAATGTAGGCCTTCGTGATGCTTTAAGACGGCTGGTAACGCCCGTCAAGCCTAAACCCTTATTTTACTTTTTAATTTCTGGTGCCCAATTCCTCTGAGGTATTATAGTTTGGATGTAGAGGCTGTCATACAGTGATGTTTATTCTGAGAGGAACTAAAATGGACAGATAATGGACAGTGGGAAAGTTGCAGAGGAGTGTGAAACCCACAGTCGACATGCTATTTGCTCACCAGATACTGCCTTTTTGTTTCTGCTCGTTTTAACAGATTTGTTCAAAATGAAGTGGCAAATAGCTTGTCTATGGACATATTCATATGTGGACTACACTTGCTGCTTGAGCAGACAGTAGTCACGGTACATTTGATAAATAAAAGGACTGGCAACTTACAATACTTTTGAAGATGGCTCTGAAATAACCCTCACAATATAATACATTTTTGTATAATTTATTTTCATAAACTGGCTGTGGACATTACTGCGCACAGTTTACATACATTCAGGCTATAGCACGAATTGTTCTTTCCTGTGTATAAAACTATTGTTGTTTCATTCTTGCAGCTCAGGCTCAGTCCAACTTGCTGGGAAAGTGCAGAAGACCAAGAACTGCATTCACAAGTCAGCAGCTGCTGGAGCTGGAGCATCAGTTCAAACTGAACAAGTATCTGTCACGACCGAAGCGCTTTGAAGTGGCCACGTCCCTCATGCTGACAGAAACTCAGGTAAATCATGTCTGCCCATATAGAGCTTATATCATGCTGACTTAGCATTTTATGTACACTTTGTAAGGGGCTCCATCAAAGAAATGAGCAGCATGTGCTACATTTTTAATGTGAAAAAAAACAAAAACAAATTTAGATGAAATGTAAATGAGAAATTTATACTGGAATTCTTCACCTGACTTGTTAAATATTTCTAAAAGTAGCCAAAAGCCCCTCACAACTTTTTATCAACTTACACAAGCATGCACTGGAAAATGGCAATTGGTCCATCCCATCGATACTGTCTATTTAATTGAATTAATTGATTTTTAGAAACTCAGTAGTAGATTAAATAGCATTTAAGACAAGTTTTAATTGAAGGATGATTGCAACACCGAAGAGGTCAATGTCAGCTGACGTGGTGACCTTTACGCACGTATGCCTAAAAGAGTTTACGCCGTTTACCTTTTTCTGTACCGGCTATTTCTAAGTATTTTAGGGGCATTTGGCGACTTTATATGAAATGGACACACAAAAAAAATAGTAGAAAATGATGGGAGACAAAAAAAAAAAAAAGTTCCTGCGCCTGAATAGAACCGTGAAACAAACGTGTCTCTAGCTTTATTGTGCGTTTTAGCCGACGCGTCCTTAACGTAACCTTTATGCTTAAATCAAATAAACTAAATAACGGGTTGTTGTTGTCCCCCCCCCACCCCCTCCCCTCCAGGTTAAAATATGGTTCCAGAACAGACGCATGAAGTGGAAGAGAAGTAAGAAGGCCAAAGAGCAGGCCGCCCAGGAGGCCGAGAAGCAGAAAGGCTCCAAGAGCGGCCAGGAGAAATCAGACGGACTCGAAAAGTCGGATTATCGCAGCAAGACAGACTCAAAAAACGGCAGAATAAGAGACTTCAGGGACAGTGACGACGACGAAGGCGACCATTTCCTGTACAACTCGTCAGACTGCTCTTCAGACGACGAGAGGAATCACAACAGTGACATAAGTCCACAGCCTTGAAGCTGAAGCAAAAAAAAAAAAAAAAAAAAAAGGGGCAAAGGTGGCGATCTCCATCTCTAAAATGACTCTGGGGAGGGGGGGGGGGGGATTTTCGCTGTAAAATGCAGTTGCATGTAATCCAACCTCTAATCACCTACGTGGAAAATGTTAGATTTTTTTGTTTTTTTGTTATGAAAAGAATAAAATTTAGGTCAAGAATAGACCCTCATGTCATAACCAAGCAATAAAGCAGGAGGTTTAGGTTTTAGCATCACTCAGCACTCGGCTATAGGTAAAAACTGTGACACACTGCATGGTGATATGCAAACGCTATAAACTGGCTCAGGATTTTTGTTGTTGTTGTTTTTTTTTGCCATCTTTACCTGCTGAGATGGTTCGTCTGTCAGCAATAATCCTTCAATAATATCCTATAAGCGCAGACACTGAAATAGTTTGCTGTCATTTGTCTTATTGTCCTTCGTGATGTCGAACTACTTCCGTGTATATCACGCTGAAAAAAAAAAAAAATCTTATGTTTATTTTTCTATACTGTATTTATAAAATGGTCATACAAAGTGCATGCTAAATTGTTGTTTAGCGTCTCTCTTGCTGCAAACGATGTGAAATTAAATGTTTTTTTTTTTTCTCCATAGAAAACAGTTGGTTCACTGTATATGTAAGCGCTTTTTATTTAAAAAAAAAAAAAAAAAAAAAAAAAAAAGAAATCTAGTGGCATGATTTACGATTTACTTGCAGTGTTGCAGCCTGGACGCGGACAGAGGCTGGTGTTTTTCCTCCTTGCTCTGACAGCTCGGGTCATGGGAATTACTGTTAATAGCGCTGTCGGATCTGTGCAAACGTGCAGTTAGCAAACAGCGAGTCGGCAGTCAGACGGTGGAAACATTTCACACCACACTAGCAATGGGGCTCGTATTAATAAACCCTTTAAAAGGCGTGTTAAGCGACGACTTGGGCTGCTCGGGCACTATTTTCAGGGCTGAAACCATTTGAAATTCATAAAGTCAGCCTTCGGGAACAACGAACTAAATAAATTAAAATGTTTTTTTTTTTTTTTTTTTTTTATTGATAGTGAATGTTATTATAGAAAATGATTAACCTATAGGCTGTATTTAAATTGTAAATTGTATTGGGCATAGACTATTTTGATGAGATGATAGTTGAGATTGGAAAAAAAAAAAAGATCTGATAAAGTATGTTTATGATATAAATACCCTTTTTATGATTATAACCAAAAAATAAGTCAAATTTATTAAATCGACATAAAATATAAATGAACTTGCCTTATGGTTTAATGCTACAGATTCGACATCTTGCAAGACAAATAAGAGTGGACCCCGTGAAATGCAAACCAAACATCCCAACGGCTTCATTTTCCTGCCTTTATATGTACAAAATATTTCTGTGCTGCTGTCAAATATGATCTTCTTCCAGCCTAATCTTTATTTTATGATATTTTGCCAAGTTTTAGTGATGTCTACCACTCGGACTGAGCTTTTTGGGACTATTGAATATCTCACCTGTTCATGCCTTTGCTGTGCATTCCCAGAAAACACTGTTCACCCAATGATTTTACGTTGTATCATTATCCCCGCAGTCATCAGTGTTAATCTATAGCAGGTTTTGACTGATTATTTGCCATTTGTAACAGGATTACTGAAGGATCTGTTGGTTATCTTCAGCTGTTTGCTTTAGCTTTAGCAGACTAAATCAAAGTTCAGTTGAGGGTCAAACCCGACCAGGTGAAGCTGGAGAAAACTCGATGGCTCACATCTTGAGGTGCAGACAATGGTTAGTGTATGGACTACCGAGAGGCTTTTGATTCTATTATTTCCACCTATTAACAGGCAAATGCTCCAGTTTTTCTCTTAATATTCTTTTTTTTTTTTTTTATAAACTATATTCGTGCATTTGTGTCCCTGTGTTGATGTGTGTTCTTTTTTTTTGTAATTTTTTTTTAAGTTACCTTGAATTCAAACAGCTCTGAATTCCCTTCGTCAGGAGCTTACTGTGTAGTTTGTGCACCAGTGAGGAACATTTCCTCTGGCTGACCTTGGTGGCCGATTCCTGACCTCAGGACACGTTCCAGCCTTAGATTGATACAGCCGCACCGATGGAGCTAATTAATAGGAGCAAGTATCAAATGTAACAGAATGACTCTGCTATGCTAACCATGCGGGGGCAGACACTGGTGTCAGCGAGCAAACAGAATAGACCAGATTCAAGACCCCGGGTCATTTCATCAGGGTGTGGAAACAGTGAATGAACGGCACGACTGCTCTCGTTTATGTCTCGCACGCACGCACGCACGCACACACACACACACACACACACACACACACACACACACACACACACACAGCAGCTGAGAGGATTTTCACCGATCAGCTGTGTTTAAGACTGAAAATGACTTTATTGAAACATGCTTTACTCTGCGTAAGGTGTAAATAGTCTCAGTAAAGCCCAGAAGAACGGATCCAGGTGTCTCAACTGTGCAATATTAACTCTTGCTGTACACTGCCTCCAAGTGGGCAGTCTCAGAAAAAAAAAATTAAAAAAAATGAGGAGAAAATGGTTTCTGGAGTTTAAGCTTTGACAAAAAAAAAGGACTGTAATTTATTGAGTCTATAGGACATAAATACTAATGTCTGTTTTTATCCCTGTTTTAATAACAACTATACAAATACCAGTACGGACAATGTGTTTAGTAGTTGAAATTACAAAATATTTATGGTGTTGCTATCAAATCATCATTAAAAACACATTAAACACAGTGTGAAATTATTTTATTACAGAATAATAAAACTGAACCAGTAAGCACTGCAGTGCTTCGACAGGTTTGAAGTGATCAGTGTCTTCCAGATTTAGAAATCTAACAGTTATTTACAAAAACATCCCAAATTGATAATTTAATATAAAAAAAACATATGAATTTAAACTGCCTTATGTCCCAATTCATTCTTTACGTGAACTGTAGGTCCGTGTTCTTTGTATAAAGAGGAATTTCTCTCCAACAAGCCTCCCTCTGTTGCAATGTTTTGCTCCACAGTACATATTTTGGGTTTCTGGTGTGTGTGTGTGTGTGTGTGTGTGTGTGTGTGTGTGTGTGTGTGTGTGTGTGTGTGTGTGTGTGTCTGTTTTACAGTTTGAGCTTGGCCTCTTTGGCCTCCATGGCTTTGGTGGCGACCCGGGCGCGCTCCAACAGCACAGTTGCTTGCTCAGCTGGTCCCTGTGACTGGGCGTTCTTCAGGAGGAAGTGGCTGATGAAAAGCTTCAAGCCCTCCCGCAGCATTCCTAGCTTGGGAATTCCTGAGATCCTGGTGGATGGGAAATAATGAGGGACATTGATTTTCAGACGTTCCCGTAGTGTGAAGCAGTAAAGAGGTGTGTTGTTTTTTTCCCACGATGTGAGCAACAGTTACAGTAGATCTTTTAGCCATGCGAGCAGCAACGCTATGTGGATGGTATTTTAGGTGTGAAGTATCTCAACAGCTATTGGATGAACATGATATTCTCTACACACTGTATGAATAGTCAGGATCCACAGAGGATGAATCTGGTCATCCTGTGATTTTTCCAAATCGCTTAGCCTCACAGGGCTGCTATCACAGCTCTGGACTTGAACTTTTTTGTGTTTTCCGGTGTATTATTTTGTGCAAATGTTTAAATCTCCAAACCTCTAACAGCTGTATGAACAATGAAGCTCACCTTCCAAATATGCTGGCTAGCTCCTCAGGCTCAGTTTCTTTTAGCAGTTTTGTGAGCACCTGACGCAGGAAGCGCACTGTGGGCTTGTCGAGTTCCCCGAACTCTATTACCTACAAAGACAAACACAGAGGTGACTGTGAAAAATGTGTTTTAACACTTAATTAATTTTATAACAAATATATAAATGGAATAAAGTGGAAGCTGCACCCTACTTACTTTGAGTATGGAGAGCGAGAGAGATTTTCTCTGAAGGAAACATGTAACCAGCTGCACCAGATTGTTAAAGGTGCTGCTGGGAAGGTTGGACAGCTCCCTGAACTTGTCCCAAAGGCTGAACTGGAAAGTCATCTAAGAAAACACAGGAAATAGAATATTTAAACCCACATAAAACATACTGAATATTAATTAAAAGACTGCACGTCACTGGGTGAGCACATCGGTGGTTCTCAAAAACGGGAGAAGACACCCACAAGAACCGACTGCTCTACACAGGTAACCCTCTAATCTCCATCCAGTTTACATGTGAATGACAAACATTCCCGCCAGCTCCGCTTGGAGCTCTTTGATGAGGACAATGGTCGTCAGTTTCTGATATGAGCTGCTGGCCAACATGGTAGCAAAGTAGGAAGTGTGCTCTCGCTCCCCATTGTTTGTAGTCACAGTTTGAGACAAATCAGAAGTGAAAGGTGTTAAGAGGCTCCCACACTGCAGAGGTGAACCACAGGCCACACAGGTCACACACAGTTGAAGAGACTGGGTGGTCACAAACATACACCAGGTAATTAATTACATCACTAAGTGGTACTTTTCTTTCGTAGCTTTTATACTTATCTGACTTTAATATAAATAAAGTTATTTATCCAACTTTAAAATGAAATCATCACAGAGCTTTAAATCATTTATTGAACACATTCATGTTTTCTATTCTGATTTGTCAAGGTGTAGCTTGTCTTAGCGAGAGTACCTGGAAGCGTCGGTCATGGGAGCAGAATTTCTCTCCCAGAACAGCGTAAAAGCCGTTGAAGGTTTTCTCCTGCAGACAGCAGTCCATCAGAACGTGAACAATCTCCCTCTCCTGCTTGTCTTTCAGACCCATCCTTCACACAGAGCACATAAAAAGGGATTAAAAAAATAAATCAATCTTAAATGCAAACTGGACAGCTCTCAAAGTATGTAACATATTACAGAGACGGAGAAATAAGCTCAAACGAACCTCAACAGTTTCTCAAACGCATCCAGGTAATCTTCGCTGGTCATGAGCACACAGAAGATGTTTCTTCTGACATCAGTGTTCATCCTCTGTTTCCTGGCCATCTCCAAAACTTTGGCACTAAACTAAAATAAACAAAACAATGACGACGGTTAGAAATACCGCTCATATCAAATACACATTTTACAGAGTTGTTGTTTTTTTTTTTTTTTTACTGATTTCAAGACAACATATTTTTCAATATTTATTTAAAATATTTATTTTAGTTGGTCTGAAAAAAATTTATAGAGGTTCAATATTGAGCCCTAATGCTGACCAATGATGGTGACCTTCTAAATAATGAAGGTAGACTTCTGCTGAATTATAATTGCACTGAAGAAAATGATTCCGTATCGGACTGTCCTCTGTGGTTCCAGCACTCTACCTGTCCCTCGGCGGTACTCTGTTTTTCAGTTGTGTCCCCTTGCTTGTTGATCATCGGCGCTCCGCTCCACGACGAGCCGACGATCCACCAGCGGCCCACCTGCTCCGCTGCCAGGAGATTTTCCAGAGAGACCCTGAGCTTCATGTCACTGCCCCCGGCCCTCCGATGGATCTGAGTATCGCACGTTCACAAGGAAGTAAACTTAGTAAGCTACCAACAGTTAGAAAACATTAAAGAACACCGATCAAAAGCAACCCTGAAGCTGACAGCTGCTAAAAATAACTGATGCCATGCTTAAAGCTTCAGCAACACTCTGGAGTTTCAGTCTGTAAAGGTGGTACTCTGGGGCCCCCTGGTGGTAGAAGTGGAGGCTACTATGAGAATAACGTTTTAAAGGATATGATAATCATGTTCAATTTGAACAATGAAATGAGGGCCTATAAGCGTCGTATTAAAAATCTAAATCTATTTCTCCAATGTAGGGAAATAAGGATAGTTCAAATCAAATATGGCCATCACTCACCAGAGTCCTCTGCAACTTCTTCAGTTTTTCCACAGGCTCAGGGTCGTAGCCAGGGATCTTCCTCATATCATTGTTTTTTAAAGCCAGCATGGTTTCCAGCATGAAACGCACCTGAGAACAAGGACATGCATGTTAGATGAGCTTCCTGACGTGATACATAATCAAGAAGTTACAATGCTCCAGTCGGTGGTAGATTTTATATCGTTAAGAATGTCTGATAAATGAAATGTAATGAAAGAACAAAGCATTTCAGTTTGACCTACCCTGGTCTGATCCTGAAACTTCGACCCCACGTCGCCGGCCTTGCGTTGGGCTTCAGAGATGAGCTCCTTGAGAGCCAGAGCGTCGTCCTTTCTGAGAGAGAAGCCGACGTTCCTCAGCACAAACAGAACCAGTTCAATGTCCTTCTCTGTAAATGTTCCCACCAGCAGCTTCAGGATGTCAAAGATGAGGACCGAATGCACCACCTGGAAGTTATAGAGGTGAGCGACGATGGCGATCAGGTTGTCGCACTCTTTGCTTTCACACGGATTCTTGTACAAGTCGTCAAACTTCCGCACGACTGTCTCCAGAAAATGGGCTCCCACCTGGACAAGGAGGAAATTAAGTTTACAGCGGCTGCTAGTGTCTGTGGTGATGACATATGAGCAATATGATATCTGTATAAAAACATAACACTGAACTGCACAATTTAAGCAGAAATACGATCAAAGTTGCAGATATTCTCAGTTTTCTTTCAGGGATCCGTCACACTGTGACTTGACAACTGTTGACTGAAACTAATTTTACTGATAGTCCTGTTTTAGGTCAATTACAAAATGGGGAGTTAATACAATTAAGAGATAAAAATCCTGTTGCACCTCAAAGCAAAGGAAATCAAAGTGTTACATATCACTTTCCAATTATTCTAAAAGGTATTAATTTACAATCGACATGTGAAAAAGAAGCTAATCACTTTGAGGAAAAAAAAAGCCACTAATGAATAATTCAAGAGCGGATGTCAATTTCCAGGTCAGTGGTTACTATTTCTCAGGCTCCTATCAGGGTAGCAGATAGTGAACTGGTAGCCTGCAAAAAGTAATGAATCCATTTATAGTCATTTTCTGTGACCAGTACCATACACAATCACACGATTGTTGAGTTTATGCTTTTTTTTAAAAAATTTTTTAAATGACTCTAAACCTCAAAACGAAGTAATAAATGATGTGTCCTTACCTCCAGCCCCACCGCATGATGGAGGATGCTGACGAGCAGCACGTGCTCCATGAGCAGTCTGTCTGCCATCAGGCTCGGCGTGACGCAGGCTGCCAGTAACAACTCCGTCAGGGTGTCATTCATGTCCTTCCTGCTGCAGCTCATGTACAGCTCCTCCAGCTGACCACAGATGGACGCCATGTTGGGCTCACTTAGCCTGAGGATGGCGCAACATACATCAGTACGAGACACAACACTTTTGGCACTTAAATACAACGTTGCAGGATTTTAACACAACAAAATTGAGATGCGGCCGAGGAGTCCGTTTAACCGGTTAGAAGCTCAAACAGAAAGAGTCCAGACCGTTTTCCATTTCAGGTCGGACTACAGCAACTCTTTGTATGTTGGAGTGGGTCAACACTAACATCCCAGCTGCAGTTTGTTCAAAATGCCGCAGAAAGGTTCCTGACGGGGACATTAGAGTGTGAGCACTCGTCTTCTATCCAAGGATTGGACTTTGACATTAACATTGGCCATTTTATTCAGCACATATCGGACGATATGCCGAGAGAATTATGGTAATAATGTGCTTCTTTTGTTCTGATTTCATTGAACTATCGGGGCATTAAAACGTTGTGTTGTGGCCGGACCGTTACCTGTTCACCAGGCCTTTCACGTTCCTGTTCAGTTTCTCCAGCTCAGCTTTGCGTTTATCATCTCCAGTGTCACGCAAGTGAGGCGGCACATACTTGCCAGTTGCAGAGGCGACCTTGACACCGGAAGAATATATTCACGATTAGAGCCGTTATTACAGCGTGCAAGATATTAATGCAACCGCAATCATACACAGACATTCAAAAATATGTAAACTCACAACTTCTGACTTTGAGCATGATGTCTTCGTCTCGGGACCGTCTGCTTCTTCCTCCGCCTCCACTTCATTTTCATCACTCTCGTTCAGCTCATCGTCTTCCATTTCCTCCTCCTCCTCTTCTTCAGCCATTTCTTCGTCCTCCTGACTGCTTTCCTCCTCCTCATCATCAACCTCATTTTCTCCGTCATCATCACGGCCTTCGCTCGCCACCTCATCCTCAGCTTCTTCGTCCTCATCAAGCTTTTCAAAGTTGTCTTTTGCCGTGTCCATGTCGTCGTCATCGTCATACATCCCCACAGCCGATGAGCCAGAGCCAATAACACCCAAGATGTAATCCAGTCCATCGGCCACGAAGGACTGTGGGAGACTTTTCTTGTTTTTCCTCTTGTTTAATCCGAGGTATCGCTCGAGCTTCTTGATTTCTCTGTCCTCTTGCTCATTCGCTTCCAAAAGTGCCATTTTTCTTGATTCTTGAAGCTTATTCACTTTCTTTCCCTTCTCAGACAACGACAGTGTTTTAGATTTGTCTGGTTTCTCCACAGGATCAAGTTTGGTTGAATGCGTTTTGGACACTTCCTTCTTTGTTTTATCGGGTTTTTTCTTCTGCACCCGTTGATCAGCTCCGACTCCGGACTTTTCATCATCACCACCGGGTAAGGAGACAGTCTTTTTGCCTTCGTAATGACTTTTCATTTGGGCTTTTTTCATTTTACGCTTTTCTTTGCGTAGTTCCTTCCTACTTTTCTTTTTTACAAATCTCAAACCGTGGTCAGTCTCTGCTTCTTCCGTGTCATTTTTGCTTTTGACGAACTCACCCACTGCCACCATGTACTTCTGCAACACTTCATTTCCCTTCTTCTTTTTGCTGTTCTGCTTCCATTTCCCTTTCATTTCTACAACTGTGTAACGTGAGATAACGCCGACTTTAACGCGCTACAACTCTTCCAAAGCGCACAGCAAAATGAAGCGCAGAGGGGTTTTAAACAACCGCTAGAAGTCAAACACAAGAACAAGCACTTGAAATCCCGACGAAGACTCCGCATGTACCCTTCATGAGCCGAGCAGTGTTGATATGACCCCGTGAACACGTGACCATCTATTTCCGGGGCGCGTCGAAAAGTCGACGCACGGGGATGACGTACTTTATTTTGGGGCGTTATTTAATTTAATTTTTTTTTTTTTTTAATTATTTCTTTAGCACGGAGCGGTTGAGCTTCAACGTAAAACTGTCTTTTAACCAGTCAGACCGGCTTTTTTCTTTTTTCTTTTTTTTCCGGGAAGCTGCCGGAGTTTGTTGCTGTTCGTTGACGTCGCCAGTCGCACGAGCTAGAATGTAGTGACCCCGTGAGCTTTTCTTTTTTTTTTTTTTTTTTTCCTTGTTTGTTTTTTTTTTTTTTTTCCTGTTTCTCGTATTTGCAATATGAAGAATGGAAGAAGACGACGTTACTATCAGAGAGCAGAATTTTCACAGCCAAGTTCGGGAGTACATCGTAAGTTGAAAAAGGGAAGAAGCGGCTTTAGCGGAGGGCCAGCTGGGCTAACAACGTCCTCTACTCGCACACCAACGGCAAGCAGCTAGCGTTAGCTTCCCCTGTCAGTTTGACTCGGCACTATTTCACTAAAAAGCGTCACTTTTTTATTTTTTATTTTACGTTACATCGACAAAAAAAAAACGTGACATTTGATATCTAGTTAAGTTCCAGGTAAAAAACAAACAAACAAACAAACAACAACAACAACAAAAACAGCGAGTGAAAGGGATAATTTGCTTCCGGTTATACTTTAGTTGATCACTAATATTATTTAAGACAACGTCGTCTTTGGGGATAATTTAAATAGACATGCAAATAAGCCTTGCGGTTCACTGGAAGGATATTTGACTGGGCCGTGGACAAAATGTCCCCGTCCTCTCTAATTTAAGGAGGTGAAATCTGTTTTCTAAATGCCCTATGTATTATTATTTTTAAAGTTTAATATTCATGCTGCTCAGTTCAAATTGTGTCAAGGTATAATGGTCGTTTTAAATTTGGTTGAGACCAAATTTAAGGTAATATTTGCCAATACTAGAGGAAGAACAAGTCTTTATTTGTTTGGTGACTATTAGGTGAGATTTGAGCCTGTCGTTGTCCTTCATTGTAAATTATATGGTGGTTAAGACCTACGCTAAAATGTCTTTTATTGATGGGGTTGGATCCTTTTAATAAACTTTATATGTCTTGTATGCAGCGGATCTTCTTTGTGACATGCTGTTTGTTGAGCTTAGTACAGAAGACAAATTGCATTTGTTGCAGTGTAATACTGTCTTTAAAAAAAAGTGTCTACTCGTCTTATACACGTTTTCCCACTGCAACTGCACTTTTGCTGTTTTTAAAAGTTACCTGGCCTCTTGTAAGCACACCGCACAATAAATAACGCAATTAATTGTGCCTGAAAAAAAAATTTAAAAAAAAAATTGCTGTTTGCTGATGACGGTCCTTCATAATGACCCGCGTTGTTTTTGTGGTGTCTTGATGTCTACGTGGCTTCGGGGCACTGAAAGAACATAAGTGAAACAGTTTAAGAGGGGGTAATGTTGTCTGGAGTAGGTCTTCTTGATTATACCTGACACACACTTTCGAAAGATAGAAACTATCGAATGTCTCACCGGCAGGCAAGCTCAACATCTCAGTTATAGCTTGCACATTTTGTCCTGATCGTCTCTTTACACCTCTCTCTCGGTATCCCGTATCAACATTCTTCATCTGAGATCCGTCGGCATGATGCTGCAGTACGAGTGTATCATTTCACCTTAATGTCCATGATGGGTCAGCTTATGGATGGATATGTAGAGGTGCTAATGTGCTGATATTTGTTATTATGTGTGCTCGTTTTACAGTCAAGGTTACTCCGGATTGGGCTTAAAGTTCGTAAACATGACTCGGTCGCAAGATGCTTTGCATCTTATTAGATGTGAAACTTGGGGGGGGGGAAACAGTTTCTTCCAAAGTGAGCCCCACTGCAGGTAATGATTGAGAAATTCCACGTCTCGCTTTACCAAGAACATAGAAAATCAGATTACTGTGGGTTTTAGATTAAGGCATCATGTCATTAGTTTAGTCAGTAATTACATTTCCCCTCGACACCTTGAAACAAGGCTCTAACGGTATTATCAGGCTTTCGCAGGCTTTTGTAAGCATATCGCCCTGCCCAACCTGACCGACACTATTTTGTTAAATGATTAATGATTTAATGTTATTTTTTTTATGAAAAATGCAATTTTTTTTCGAATTCCTGCTTCTTAAAGGTGAATATTTTGCGGCTCCTATAGCCCTACATGATAATATGCTGACCACCGCACTGCGTGAAAACGGACTGATTATCTATTTGCAAAAATAGTCAAAAGGCTAGACCTGAAGAGACGACTCTTAGAAAAAAATGTAATTACTATCCCTCAGCTCCAGCTTGAGTTAATTTATCATAAAGGTGTGAAATACTGAGGCTAAACTGGTTGGGGATGCGTGCAAAAAGTCCCACTTGTTATTACCTGCTTTTTTGAAGGACCACAGAGTGATAAGAAAGCTAGAAGCGGTGGCGTTGACTGGTCTGCTTGAAACTTGCTGTTATCTCCCCCCTCAATGTTGTGTCTTTGCGTCTGTGCCAGTTAATCAGCTCAGCGCACCTGATTGCGTGTTATTCTGGGTTTTGCTCTTTGAGGAGATCGTTTGGCTTGAAGCGGTGTCATCACAGAGTTTGTAGCTTGAAACACTCTTTTAATTTGGAAAGGGACTACAAACGATAAGGAAAACAATTTTTATTTTTTTTGCTGCAGCTGTCATATAACACCACATCACTCCCCGATCGACTGAGGAGGTTTTCTATTTCTTTTTGTGTCCGTTTGTCTGTTTGAAACGTGTGCGGCTTTGTCTGGCTGAGTCATCTCGTAATCCCAGCTCAGCTGGATGAGTTGTGCGGTGTTGACATGGTGCAAAGTGCTGAAGTGGGAGCTTCTAACATTAGTCCCATCCTGGTCACTGTCACAGTAAAAGAGGGGAATGTGAAATGGGATCTGTCTGTGAGTCCATCCAGCTTGTTTCGAGGCCGGGTTTACATCATTTCATCACCTAATTTTGAGACTACTTTGCATGTTGCGTTGGCCTAATTAGTGTCATCTGACACAAGAAAGCAACGACGCATTTCTCACTTTTCTGCATTATAATCACATACAGTAAAGGAGTCATATTGAACTGCTTAGTACGGATTTGTGCAGCAAGTGAGGGAAAAAATACAAATAAGTTGACGTTTATTATGAACCTTGCAACTGTAATAAACCACATGTACAGATATTTTGGAACAGCACACCATTATAAAGTTCGTTCAGTCACATTAGAATTTAAACACTCAGGTTTCAGGTAATTGTTCAAGTGACATTTAAAAAAAAAAAAAGTAAGAACAGAAAGAACTTACAGGTTTCAGTTCTTCAAAGATAAATGTTTTTTGTTTTTCTTAACCAATGTGTGTTTGCTTTTGGACTGTTGGACATTTTAAGATGACGATGGCTATGGGAATTTTAATATGCAGAGAAAACTGCAGATACAGTATTGCTAATGTGCCGATTCACCTCCAGGTCATAATAAATCCTGTATTGAGATTCTTATGTTGTCGTTTCAGATTTGCTTCCTCCTGTTTGCTGTCCTCTACATTGTGTCCTACTGCATTATAACCAGATACAAGCGGAAGACTGGTAAGTGTTTTGTAAAATAGGATCTCTCCCTCAGTGGGAACAGTAATCAGACTGTCTCCGTGAAACCACGACTTGTCTTAAAGCATCTGTAACACTTAAACAGCCGGAACACGTCCATGGTGGATCTGTTTTCACAGCGGAGATTTGGTTATGCCTCTGTTTATGCCGTGTTTGCTCACAGACAGAGGCCTTCATTGTGTTGAGGCTGAAAGGAAGACATGGCCAAGAAGGCTTTAGGTGTGTGCGTGAGATACCACACCCATGACTGCAGAGCAATCTGCCACAGGCAGTTTTGTGTCAACTTGACTTGTATCCAAACCAAATTGCTTTAAGGGTTGTGGCGCGCAACAGGAATACAATTGATCACATTAAAACTATTAGGTTCATAGTGACATTGCCTGTCCTGTGGAATTTTAACCAAACAATGATGAGTCAAGCAAAGACTGAATATTTAACAAGAGGGTTATTTTTTTCCTCTTCTGTATTATCTCTGACTCAGCATTTGAGCTGCAGCAGGTAAAAATTGATGCAATTAAATACCTGACCTGATTTAATAAGGGAAAAAAAATGGGTAAGAAAACAAAGGAGCCCGGTAAGACGTTATGAACTGTACCCCATCTTCACAGGACAAATATAGTACGTCCAGGTCAACCAGGTTTCCCTCGTCTCATTTTGGAAGTAGACCACTTTGCACCAGAAATCCCCTCTGGAGATTTGAACAGGAGAAAACTAGGCTGCTCTTCCTCACACCCAGTGGTTTGATAGCCTAAGGTTTTTGCTTACACTGCAAAGTAATTGTGATATATAATGTAGGATACAATATTCAGTCTAATTTATTCAAAGCTAATATTTGCTTTATGTATCTTTTAGAATTTTCTCTAATTTTGGACTTAAATATTTTCTCTGCTACATACATTTCTTTTGTTATAGACAATACAATAAGAGATAAACTGCTTTATGGATTGTAAAAAGTATCATAAGGATAGGTTGGATATTAATTGTTCTAATGAATTTTGGCCTATTGTAAAACAGACATTTTAAAGGAATAATTAGGGGAATGAAGACGTCATGGTTTACATTGTTGTCAAGACAATCAGTAATGCATGTTGGTATCGGCTGATGCAGGTAGAAAATATCAATATTTGACTGGTCTTCAACAACAAAAAAAGTCAATGCAGTGTTCTTTTTGTTTTGAATATTATGTGATGTATACAAATGTGGGCCTTATATGACTCGTAGGGTTACTCAGCATCCTAACCTTTGATTGAAGTGGTTTTGTTATCTTTGCAGATGACCATGAGGATGAAGATGCTGTTGTCAACAGAATATCGTGAGTGATGCTCACTTGAGTTCATTCTTTTTTTCCAGATTGATGTTATTTAGAAATTAGCATATGTAAGCAAAGATAGGGAGAGGACCTTAGTCAGCTGTTTGAGGATGGAAAAAAGGGATAAAATACAATAGGTTCAAAATAGCTCAATTGGAATTTTACTCATTACAATAATTAATCAATTAGATAATCAACTGAAAATTAATCTACAGCTATTTTGATTCCCTGGGTCCAAGACGTTGCCGTTTTGTTTTCACTATATTTTCACATACTCTCATCCAAACAAGAAATAGATTAATCTATAAAAAAAAATTAAAAAAAATCTGAAGATGAACTGATAATGAAAATAATTAGTACAAATAGTAGTTGCAGCACTATCACTAATAACCAATTACATGAGTTGAAAAAAACAACAACATTAAACTAGTTTCCTTCTTAACACTCTGAATGTGCTACAGATGGTTTCATTAGATAGAACTCGTATCACATGCCACTCCAGTCCGTGCAGAATTACACATCCCACTGAGAGCATGACAGCTGTTTAGTTCCAGTTGGGGAAAATGTCACCTGAGGGTCCTGCATGATAACAGAAAGCGTTTCAGACTAACAAGCTTCTTCAGTGATAGGGTGAAGTGGTGACTTTGTGGCAGCCCACTGAGCAGATGGTCACTCCCCTGGGCCCAATGTGGACAGCCACGTCCTCTGCATCTCTACAAATTGCAGGCTGCGGAAGAATAGCCAGTCGGTGTCTTTTGTTGCGTGACCGGGGCAGAGGTGGATGAAGTGAGGAGTAGAAGGATGATTTAAAAGAATATAGATTGGCCATGAGCCTGCTGGCAATCCGGTGCTATTTAAGTGGCCACTGTCACTAAATAAGTAAATTTATCACTTGCTGTTGGCTATTAATTGCTGTAAAGCAAGTGACTCTTTTGAAATGTAGGCTGTAATCCAGAACTAATGCTTTTGTAATTATGTAAGCAATGGCTTCAATCTTGTTTGAAATAAATGTTGATATTCTGCATGCTGTGTTTTCCCTAGGTGGATGTTTTGGGGAGGAGGGAGGGGGAGTTGTGCTAACCCAAATAAGTGCAATATAACAGAGCATGCAGTCCGGTACAAACAAACATATGTAATTTTGCTCCAAACCTTACCTATATTGGTGTTGCAGAGTCACGAGTATTGCCTCTCTGACTGTCGGGGGGGCTTCAGTTGTATCAGCAGGGCGGGGCGGGGCTACTAGTACGATCAGCAGCGGAACTTTTAATGTTAACATTCTCGCTACTGTCACCAGATTCAAGTTGGGTGCGTTTTAAAAAAAAAAAAAAAAAAAAAAAACATATTTTGACCTGAATTTCAGATGTTCGAGTCCGGCGTCTGTCCATTGACAAATTAATCTTGTTGGCCTTTATTACAGTTATATCACACTTTGAATGCACTTACATTAACGCAATGTGTAGTTGTTGTCAACTGGAGTAACGTTATTCACCTGCCTCTCCTTTGCTGCGCTGTGTGTGTGTGTGTGTGGCGTTGAGCCCTGTATGAAACAGAGAGCAGAGGACAGAAATTAGCGCCACTATCAGTGACAGTAGTAAACATATTAGAGACTCTGACACCGAGCTGTCTTCTGATTGCGAAATATTTCTGCTCCTCAAAGAAAGTAAACATCTTCCAACATGTTTGGAGTAACATTGACTAGAATTAACTCTTTAATGTCAGAATCAGTAGATGTGCACATAGATTAGGTAAATAACAGAAATCAAATATTTTGTTTTTCTTTGGGGCTGGGAAAAGCACTGGCCTGTATTATTTTTTTTTTGTCTTGACCAGTCCTAACACTTGTTTGTTTGTGTGTGTGTGTGTGTGTGTGTGTGTGTGTGTGTGTGTGTGTGTGTGTGTGTGTGTGTGTGTGTGTGTGTGTGTGTGCGTGCGTGCGTGCGTGTGTGTGTGTGTGTGTGTGTGTGTGTCTGATGCCATTTGCAGATTATACTTGTGCACCTTCACCCTGGCAGTGTCGGGTGGTGCCGTCTTCCTACTGCCTTTCTCAATCATCAGTAATGAGATCCTCCTCTCCTTCCCCAAAAACTATTACATTCAGTGGCTCAATGGCTCCCTCATTCACGGTCAGTGGTACTCACAGTGCAAGCCTGTTTATTAATTTTTTAAACACATTTTCTCTCCATGTCTTGACCTTTGTCTTCTGATTGCGAAATAGTTCTGCTCCTGAAAGAAAGTAAACATCTTCCAACATATTTGGAGTAACATTGATTAGAATTAACTCGTTAATGTCAGAATCAGTAGATGTGTTGATTCATATTGTTTGTAAATTGCAATGGACTCCAACAAGTCCATGCTGACTGATTTTTTTTTTTTTTTTTTTTTTTAAAGAATGTGCACAACACAAACATGAAACATTTTGCAACTGACATTACATTAGATTACGATGCTCTTTTTTTTTTTTTTTTTTTTTAGAGCTGAAGTATCATGGGTTCCTAATTCTCCAGAATATTTTTTTTAAATGAGTGCAAACTGTGATTAAGCCAAGTAATGAATATAATATGATAAGATATTTAAATTCTATATTACATATGTATTTTGTTGACTTCTTTTAGTTTTTGATAATGGATAAATCACCAGCCACAGCTGCTGGTAGTTGTAAGAAACCAATTTGTTTCCCTGAATATAACCTCAAACCATTTCAGTCTGTTTCATCTGCAGTATCAATACATATCAGAGCATGTGCATTTTTTTCTCTCACTGTCATTCCTGCAGAGTCTGTGTTGATTCTCAACTCTGTTAATAAGGCTGTTGAGTGTTCCAATGTCCACCAGGTGGCAGTAGAGTCCGTGATGTAGAAATAGCCATTAAGACACTTGACAGATAACCCTGTGCTGACACCTCACTGCAGGAGCTACTTTAAAATAGTATGGGAAAACATGTTTGTGGATCATGAGCCTGAATAAATGGTCACATTGTCACTTGAAGCATAGACATGATTTATTATATATTATTTGTGTACTCTCATATGTTTTGTTTCTGCAGGTCTGTGGAACCTGGTGTCACTCTTCTCCAACCTTTGCCTCTTTGTCCTGATGCCCTTTGCCTATTTCTTTTTGGAGTCGGAGGGATTTGCAGGATCGAAAAAGGTACAAATCATCAGTCTTTATTCGTTTTCCGTTACTTTCCGACTGTCCTAAGGGGTTTGGTAGAGTATTTATATTAATGATTGTTTGTTTTCTTTTAAAAGATTTTCGTAGTGCAGTGTTGTTGTGTTTGTAGGATGACCGGTTATTGTCAAGAAAGCATTAGAAGTTACACAAAATGATTTCGGCAATTTGCTGGGCATTTAAAATCTGGAATAAACTTAAAAAATCACCCCAAAAAATTATTTTTTTTAAAAAATCACCAAGTTTGAAGTACTGCATCATGATGTTTTATAACGCTCTACTCTGAGGGGCAAATAAACAATCCGTCTTGAAAGGGATGTTTTTCTCTCTTTTCGTGTATTTGAATGCTTTGCAAGAGGTTTCCTCTTAACAACCAGAGCAGCAGCAGCAGGTGCCGAGTCCTTGCCCTCTCCCTGACTCACGCCACTGACCGCAACTGCCACCGCAGAAAGCTCATTAACTATGAAAGTCTGAATCTGGTCTTCGCCCAGTGCCACATCCTGACAAACCCTTTCAATAAGGCCATAGGCTGCAAACGCTTCAACACTGCTGCATCGGCCCCACTGATTTAAAGCCTGATTCCTTGTCACCCCCTCCCCAGCCCCCTAAAATAAAACTTCAAAAGGACAGGCTAATAATCGAGTTGTAAGGCTCAGCGAACTTCCTCGTTTAATTGATTACCCCCCTCCAACCCCTCCCCCCAAAAAAAGGCTGGGGGGCTCGTGTTCCAAAAGTCCATAAAGTCGCAGCAACATGACAGCACAATAGAGCCTTGCAAAATGGAGGGGGAAAGATTTACTTTTAATACACCTCTATCCTGTGTCACAGTTTGAAACCTTTCTGGTTTATGTCCCTCCTGGCAAAAGCACATAAAAATTAGTCTGTACTGTAGCGTATAGCCAGTTCTTTTCTTCCTCAGCCCACTAATTTGTTTCGGTTGGATTTCTTCAGTAGAGGGCAGGCCCTGATGTGTAGGAAGCAGGATGAGGGCCTCTTTCACATTTCTCCTTTTTGTTCTTTTTCATTTCACCAAGACTGTTTCTTGCTACGTAGCTTCCATAAATGTGTGTGGAGGAAGCACTGTTCAGTGTTGAGCTGCACTTTCAGGTATATATATTGTGTGTGTGCGCGCGCTAAGGAAGGGGTGGGGGGTGGGGTGGGGTGGGGAAGGGAAGGGAAGGGAAGGGAGGACTCCTGTTTCACCCAAAAAAAACTGAGCTGCCTGCTGAGTGAATCATACAGCAGACAGCAAGAAGAATGTAAAATACAGATCAGAGATTTAAAAAAAAAAAAAAAAAAAAGTGATATTATCCCTTTATCCAATCACACCATTAGACCACAATGTCATAAGGTTTTATGTGGCGTTTTAACCTCCTGAGCTGTTATGTTATGTTATGGCACTGCGAGGTCTCTTTGACTGCGGAAATGAAGTGAATGATGAATTTCGCTACTAACATTGTAAGTCAGCCTTTTCATGTGGCCGTGTTTACTTTTGACGATGTACTAAAAGACGCCAACAGAATAAAGATGGAAATGTGGATGTTATTTTTTTTTTTTTTTAATGTGTTTTTTTTTTTTTTTTTTTTTTTTTTTAATGCTCAACTCTTTAGCGGCTCTGTCACCTGAGTGATTCATAGGGGAACAAATTGTCCAAATTGTGGATGTATCAGAGTGACTTAGGGTCCTGATGTCAGATGTTATGATCCAGCTTTATTTGCTGCTGTAAAATGTCTCCCACTTTACTGCCGCATTCTCAAATCTTTGCAGAAGAGCTGCATCACCGACGCCACTAAAGGTCTTTTTAGGTTCGGATCATATTTAGAGACCTCTCTACTGTGGTGTGTTTATGCTGTTGCGTCTCGCATATGAATAATATACTAGATACTACTTTAAATTGTTGTGGTATATTGAAAGCGTTGGCATACAACCGTGTTCTTTGGAGGCTTTATAAAGCTCAATATAGCATTAATGTCACTTGACTGTGTTTTAGTTGTCTCACCACTACCAGTAGATGGCATTGTAATGATGACAGCCATCCATGTCATCCTTATTGAGATGATCAGAATGTTCCAACAAAGACTGGGAAGACATCAGTACCAGCCTTTGTTCTGTCTTCTATTTATTTCACGGGACTTAAATCATCCAAATAATTACATATGATGAGTATAAAATCTTGAAGCTATATTTACTCAAAAACATTTAGATCAAGGTAAGAAAGTGTTGACAGTGACAACTTCCTGGTCTATTTTTAGCTTGGTCTATTGTAGCACTACCTTCAGATGTTTCTTTAACTCCAGCTAAGACCAGAGCCTGAGTTAGTTACAATTGTTGTAAGTTGTATGCAAAATTTTCTAATAATTTATTCCTTAACGCGGGTTTTGTGGGAAGAGACCATATAAATTGTGGAAACTATGCTTCCCAGTGAATAGTCTTTCGGTCTTAGCCTCAGTATTGAAATGTGTTTGATCCTGAAACGAGTTGGAACGAGTCTGACCCCCTGACTGACCCAGCAAAGGGCCAACAGGTTTCATCTGGTAGTTAAAGAAACTCCTCATCAATCTCATCCTAAGCCCTAACCCGCCGATGATGAGAAGTGTGTTTATTGTGGAGGAGGAGGAGGGAAAGGAGGAGGAGGGGAGAGAAAACGTCTCGCCGAGCAAACCCGTGTGGTGTTACTAAGATACTCCTCTTTGTTGGAGCTCCACAATAGGGCCCTGGATATTTATTTCAAATCTCCTGCACATGCAGACATTTTTCCCAGGGCTTCTTTCGGGCAGGGCCAGCCGGAGAATATAAAGTGGTGTTTACATACCTTCCTTTAAGGTCACAATGTCTCCCTAAAGCCGCCTGTTACAATGTTCGTTACCATGGCGACATATTAGTTTGAGCTGGGAATTTTAAAAAGAAGAGGCAAGATTTTCCCCTCCTCTCGTGACTCAGTTTTTTTTTTAAGGTGAAAAGTTGTGAAACTTAACTGATTCCGTACCAGACTTTTAGTTGTTTTTGCCAATTTTACTGCAAGATATCATCTATCAATCTTGAGTTACACCATTTCACTGACAGGACTTGAAGTAGTTTAAAGTATTTTGTTGAAGGGCTACTCGGTGTACGCTGAGACTACTTTTGCTCGAGAAAAGTTTGGTAACAGTCATTTATTATTTGAACACTTATCAGTCTGGCAACTTTCTGTAATCAAAACAAGATGTTGTCACTGTAGGATGGCAGCTAAGACCGCCAAACATTTGAAAGTACTAAACTACAAAGTACTCATCGGAATCAGTAATCGACTTGTCAATTTTTTGTTGTTGTTCGAACGATACGACTTGATGCCAATCATTTTCCATGCTCTCGTGTCATTGGGGCTTTATTAAGAAGTCTTATGAGTCTTTAGAAGTTCATTGTACAGCTTTACAGGGGAGTGTCCCTCTCCTCTGCTTTCTGTCTTTGACACGGTCCCTGCACTGTGGCCGACTGGTTGAAGGATTCGCTAATAAGGTCCCTGAGCATCTGGCATGTCTTTAGCAAAGAGGGCAGTCATTTTTTTTTTGGCTACAGAGTGAAAAGGACCCTGCCCCCTTCCTCACTTATTACACTCTTGGCCCTTGTTGCACACGTCCCTGACAGTGAGCAGAAGGATGGTCCGTGGGATGATCTCTGCCACCACCTGCTGACCTGCTACGGATTGATGGCAGCAACTAGGAAGCTCCTGCGTCACCTAACTCTCTTCCTTTATCTGATTCAATCACTTTTTTTTTGTTGTTAAACAGCCCTGCACCTTCACAAATATCTTCTCTCACTCTCTCACACTTGTCCGCCGTTGCATTCGGCTTCCGGAGGTGAACTCAGTCAGTTGAAACACTACATCAAAGACAGTGGCAGCTTGTGTTTTAGTTTGTCTGCAGCACAAGCTAGGAAAAAAAAAGCTTGTGAACTGTTTCCAGGCCCTCTGCGGCTTTGTGTAATTGGGTGGATTTGAAGGTTGATTTACTCGTGTGTGTGTGTGTGTGTGTGTGTGTGTGTGTGTGCGTGTGCGTGTACACATGAATTCATGCGTGTTTGTTTGCTGCTGCATATGAAGCAGTTACTTGTCTCTCTGGCCACTACACGCATTTCTTGGAAATCTCTCCAGTCTTGTAGGAACAAAGCTGCCGTTAACCAGCCCCTCACTCGAAGTCGGTGTGACGATCGGGGGATGCTGAATATTTCAGAGCTGCTATATTTAGAGGTAGTTACACATTTAGAAAGGCAAGAATAGAAACTTTCAGCGGGCACTCTGGATGCCAGGGCTCAGGTCTTTTTTTTGTCTTTTTTTTCTTCGCTCTCTCTGTCCCCCTTCACCAGTTGACAATTTTATCTTTGATCAGCGATGATGACATCGTTGAATTTTCCTATTTTTAAACTATAGCTGTTTTCTTACCTTTCGTGCTGAGGAAGAAAAAGCTAAACGTTTCCACTGCGAGATTACACGCAGACGGAACTTTCAACGTGCAATGTCATGCATGTGAACGGATCAATGGAACTAATCAGGCCTCGCAGTTCAGTGTCCTCTTTCTCTTGTTTAGCCAAATCGGGTCTGACGCCGTGGATTGTTCTGTCCTGTTTTTGAAGCGTACTGTTTTGAATGATTCTGTTGATCCACGTGGATCATCCTCTGCACGCAGGAGCAGTGGGCAGACGCACACTGCGACACTCAGGGTTCCTTTGCCAGTGCTTTGGTCGGGGTTAGCGACGGGAGTATTAACCCGAACGCGTCTTTTGAATCCGGGGAGAAACTCCACACGGAAACTGGGACGGCTGGGAAGGGGGTTCGACCCCGGGGCCTTCTCGCTGTTGGGAAACGGCGCTAACCACCGTGCCGCCATTTTCTCCGAGCAAGGGAAGAACCGGGGATGGATAGTAAGGGAGGTGACAAGCATTGCCTTTGCCCTAAATGATCTGAATGGGTAATGATTTGAGTCTTATAAATGATTGAGAGACCTATCTAAAGGGAATACACCTTCAGCATAGCATGGGCAGCTTGTTAAGGTGGACTGGTGCGCTTGAGCGGACGCGCGTCCTGCCTGCGGGTTCTGCTCGTCCTGATGCATCCTTAAGAGAGCGCGTGTGGGACGTGGCTGAAGTCCCTGAAAGCATTCCTCTCTCACCTCTCTTACCTCTGGGGAACGAGATGCGCTCAGACGTCGACTCCTCTCCTCCACCAGTCTCTCTCTGTGGTTCCCTCTCTTCATTTCTCTCTCTCTCTCTCTCTCTCTCCTCCTTCCATCTCCTGTATTCGATGGGGTTGAGTGTGTGTGTCCCCCCCCCCCACACACACACACACAACCACACACACTGCCCGGTTGAACTGGGCTGCGAGATGCTTGATTGCAGCATCCTGCTAATACAGTCCGGGTCTGCGGGTGTACATAAGAGCACGAGACAGTCAGCAAAATTCACGTCTATGGCAGATCCGTGGATTCATTTTCTTGTGCGTTGTTCTGCATTGAGTGGTACATTCATCGTTGGTTTATGGCATAACAGCAAATACGCACACACGGCTCCCTTATCTTATGTTAACCAGTGTGATGTTTCTGTTAATGTTATGTATTTATCCATAATATTTCACTCTTGATTTTTTTCGGTTTTATTTCATGCTGACTAAAGGTTCTACCCCCCTCTAACGTTACCTGTCAATGGCTGCAGTGTCCACCTCGGCCACACTGGGGCACTCCAGACCCTGCCCACTTCCCTTTATGCAGTGCTAGAAAATTCTACACTCACTCACTGAGGCTTTTCCAGAATAAGATTGGAAGAGGATAGCAAAAGGATGCTAAAGGGGATTTTCACCGCTGACAGTGAATAAAATCTGGGAATAAACTGAAAATATTACTATAGACTGAATAGGTCAGTGACAGTGTGTAGACATTCAAATGATATCTGTGAGTCATGCATACATATACAACAGCGTATCGTAAAAGAGCTTGAGAGAGTTATACAGGACTACTAATGTAAAGACTTGAAATGCAGCTGCGGAAGGACAGGTGGTTTCCAATGGTGCCGAGGAACTAAGAACTGAGACTTGTTTGATTTAATCTCCAGAATTAAAACCATTTCCACTTTATAAAGCGGCCTAATGATTAACAGGGGCAACTTTCAAAGGGAAACCCCCTTCATGTACCTGTTGGCAAATACTGAACAGCAACCACAGAGCCATTATGTTAGCTGGTAACAAATTGCTCATATGTACCCAATTTAAACAGCGCTCCGAAAAGCAGAGCGCCCCCTTGTTATCCCGCGCCTGGTAGCCTACCTACCATGTGTATGAGAGCGCCTATCTATCTTACAGTGCAAGGCAATTCGGCTCTCCGACGGGCGGGGAGGGGGTGGGAGGTTATGGAAACTGTGTGAACAGGTAGAGGAGGACTTTATTAACCACTCAGCAGTTTGTGACCCGGAAAACCCAAATTACCCCAAAACCCTCTCGTCTGCGCGGGCCAGGACATGACCGTGGTGCTAAGGGAGCTCCTAATCGGCCCCAGATGGGAGGTCTGCTCTTGATCGCAGACAGTAGCTGACCCAGCCAGGCTTCATGCTCCTTACAGCACCCCCGCCCGCCCCAACACACACACACACACACACACACACACCCCCCATCCTCTTTTTTTAATTTCACCTCTGCCACCACCAGCGCCCGTTAGACCGATTTTATAGACCACAATATGTGTATATAAAAGAGCTGTTTTACACAGGAATCCATGGGAGCGTTTATGTCATCTTTGTGTGCTGTGAATGGAAATGATGCTGTTTAGTACGAGTGAGGCAGGATGGGGGGGGAAGGTAACTACTTGTAAAAAAAAAAAAAAAAAAAGAATCTTGTTTGGTGTTTAAAATTGGTTTTGAAATGTAAGGAATACCTTCTACTCGTTTAAAAAAAAAAAAAAAAATTATGTGCAGTCCAGACCATATCAAGTATTGGATGGTTAAACGTTATTTCTTTAAGTTCTGTGCTCTAATACATTACATTTGAAATTAAAGAATGAAAGCTGAGTCTCAGCTTTATTTTGAGTAGGTTTACATCAATTTAGAAGGAACTGTGCGGGAGGTGCTGTACATTTTACACATAATGCCCTAAGTTTAGCGGTTAAAAAGTAAGTGGACAGATTGACATGAATAAACCATCACGGAGAAAACAATTTGCGGTCAACGAGTGACTGAAGTCTTGGACAGATCAGGTGTGTCATGTCTTCCCCGGTCGTGCTTTCACTGCAGCTACATTCAGCTCTTGTTTTTTTTGTTTTTTTTTGTAGGATTGGTCTGACTTGAGTTTGGTATTCAGCAAGTGTAATGCAGCGACAAACCAAATACTTTTGATATTTCTCTGATAGACTGTGATCTCCTTCACCTGCAACGGGACCTTTTCACTCAGTCCAAATGGCATCACTCTCATCAACTCCGAGCCTTGTGTTTTTTTTCGTAAACAAATATTGAAGCAACACGCAGCTGCCCAAGAAACATGACTTTTGAATCCTGGCAATTTGGTCACTACATTCAACAAAGCGGCTTTATATTGCACATAGTTGTTTCATTTTGGATGTAAACCTACTTAAATCAAAGTTGGACTTGTCGTGATAGAAATTTGAACTTGAATTGGAAGCGTTTTGTTAACTGACTTCTTTGTTTTCCATCAGGGCATCAGGGCGCGGATTTTGGAGACCTTTGTGATGCTCTTCCTGCTGGCTCTGCTCATTCTGGGAATTGTGTGGGTGGCGTCAGCCCTCATTGACAATGATGCGGCCAGTATGGAGTCGTTGTACGGTACGTTTCTGAAAGATTCTGCTTCATTTGTGATTCTAAATCTCTTGTTGTATTTTCAAATGAATAGTTTTACAATGTGGGAAATACACGTTCACTTTTGGAGTGCTGGATGAGAAAAATGATACCACTCATGTCTGTGCAGTAACTGTAAAACTTCAGCCGTGAGCTAGTTAGTATAGCGTGGAAGCTGGAATAGGACACTGAAGCTTCACTCATCATTGAAGTTCAAAAATATACTTGTTAGCACCTCTAAAGCTCATAATCAACACATTCAATCCTGACTGTTAATCCTCTTAACAAATTAAAATGTTAAAAAAAAGTAATTTTTTTTTCCTGTAGTTGCATACAGGAACAATTTATAGTATTTACCAAAATGTTAAACTATTCCAAAGTCCATGTTTTGCTGAATGACACTTTTTTCTTTTCTTTTCTGTAGATCTTTGGGAATTCTACCTACCGTACCTCTATTCCTGTATATCTCTGATGGGAGGACTGCTTTTACTAAGTAAACCATTTAATTTAATCCCATACTCACTGAAGCAAACAGATTATCATGGCTGTTACGGTGTTAAACTACCCTCAGTCAGTTTGCTTCATTGTGGCTAAACACACAAGCTGATCATGCTGTTTCCTGTCTTCTATGTAGTGTGTACTCCCGTGGGATTGTCCAGGATGTTCACCGTCATGGGCCAGTTACTGGTGAAGCCAACTGTAAGTAATCACTTGTATGAAGTGTTTACATGGTTGATTTATAAGTGTTAAACGTTTAATGAACAGTTTTTCGTTCCGATTTTTAAAGCTCTTGAATTATTCTGAAAGTCTACAGGCTTGAACTTTAACAGCGTCCGACCTGAAGCCACTTTGCTCCTCCGTTCGTAAAGATGTCTCAGTCGACCATTTAAATGCACGACAGAGGACTACAAATACATCACCAACTCATCCTCCCATCTGCCATCGCTCCAGTCCCACTTTGGGCCTAATTATAACCCATTTTAACTCTTCCTACTCTCTGCTCCCTCCCCTTCAGATCCTCGAGGACCTGGATGAGCAGATTTACTGCATCCATTTGCAGGAGGAAGCCCTTCAGAGGAGATTAAACGGTATGTCTGTGGGAGACGTGTTGGCACATTATAGGGGAGGGGAGGGGCTGGCTGCCCTATTGGGTGTGATGGAGCAGGCCACACTGGAATCAATTAGCATTGAAAATTCAGCCAGGCGCACGCACGCACACACACACACACACACACACACACACACACACACACACACACACACACACACACACACACACACACACACACACACACACACACACACACACACAGACACAGACACAGACGGACATTCACAAAAATTCACACTCACTTGACACACTGGCTTGTTCCCTAACACGGTCTTACTATCATAACTTTCGGCTAAAGGCCAAAGCAGCAGCCATATTTCATGTTTAGCAAGTTTTTCCTGAGGATCCATTTAAGACGGTCCAGTTCCACCGTCACTGCCGGCGAAATGATTGCTTCATTTCATGTCAGGCCTGGAATCGAAGCCTGTTTAATGGGATGGAAATTAAATCTTTCACACAAACTTTTGGCTCTGTGCTGCGGACATTAAAGAGCAGCAACTTTTTCAACGACCTCTGAAAGATGAACAGGGCCTCTTTGGGGCACAAGATGAAAGTTTCAAGAGTTTAAGGATGGTGAAGACATTATTTTTTTAGCCTGCATTTCCTTTTCACGACCGGCCCTCTGTGTTCCCAAATTCCTTGTTTGACGTTGAATAATCTAAAAAAGCAGGAAGTATTTCGGCCAGCTTCCAAAACCTACTTTAATATTAACTCAAGCACGAAACCAAGTGTACAGATGCGAGTAAATGAAGAGGACGTGCATCCTTTCAAACCAGGGAGGTAAGAGAGATCACTCCCCGATAACGCATGTTTTCGAATGCTACACCGGCCACCTCCATAGACTGCCACCAATGCGTACAGATTCTTCGGCCTCCTTCCACACGGCCCTGCTTTGAACTAAGAGATTGAATAATTGTAATCTGTTCCTCATCATCTTCATCTACTGTTTGATCTTTACAAGTCACTGTGAGGAAAAAAAAAATAATAATAACAGTGGTCAACTTCTCCATGTGCACCCACCGAGGCCAAGCTGCAGTTCATTTTTTCCTGTTTAAAGAGGTGGGAATTAGAGGCGAGTTGTTCAGCGGAGGTTAAACCATCGTGAATGTTTTCATGCACATGCTGTATGCACATGCAAATACTCATTGTTCATGCTCATACGTAGGTGACACTGAAGGCTCGACTGGTGTTCCTTTGATCTGCTGAGAGCATTAAGTGGAAGGCAGTTCAGGAACAGTTCACAGGACACACTCCAGGGACGACAAATGTTGTCTCCTTGCTTCACCTGTGTCCGCTCTGCATCAAGCTTCTCTAAAACATTTCCCTGAAACCCAGTTTGTGTTTGTAGATGTGGACTGTTGAGCCTCATCAGTTGATGCATTTATGTTTATTTACTTGTCTGGACCTTTGTTGTCCTCCCTCTACATGCAATTGGCTATTTGCAATGACATGTTGATAGTTTAAATCTTGCGGATCAGTGCATTATGGTCTAAACGGGCTCATTAGCCGTGTGGGTTTGCTTTCCTGGTCAAGGGCACGACGAGCCTGATAAGTGAAATATTTAGAGACATGCCCTGAAAATGTCCAGAAAAGCTGCGGATACTTAACTTACGGGAAACTCATTTGCACACTACACACCCTTCCTGTATTAAGTCTTATGAAATCAAAAAAAAAATACTAAATTTGTAAATCTACCAGACAGAGTAGGTTATTGGTTATTAGAGCGGCAACAATTTGTCAATAAATTAATTGGTTTTTTTTACCAGTTTCTGATCAGGTACACGGTGTCTCTTTACTGCTGCTCAGAACTCAGTTTCAAGTGAATGCGTCATAAGAGTAATGATGCACCAGGTCATAAACAGCATCATTTATTGGTAGGGATGCACTGATCTGATGCAGTTTATTGATATCTGTGCCAATCCTGATTTCACTAACGAAACAAGCTATTTTTCTTGTCATGATAAAGCCACAGTTTGCCAATTTGTAAAATACCCTGTTTCCGCTGTAGGTCGCATTGCTTTAGTCAAAGAAGGCTCTCAGTTCAGTTGTTAAGTTCCACGTCAATCCCTGGAATCGTGTTACGCCAGATAAAAATGGATCTCAATCTGTGGTCGGTATTTGCCGACGCAAAAAGTTAAAAGTATCGAAATCATACAGAGAGAAAACTGTGGGATCCTAATTTTAAGACGTGGCAGCTACTTAAGATCATGTATATTTGAGATGAATCCTCCCTGCTGGAGGAAACTTGTACTCGTGCCTGAAAGCGTTTAGGCTGTCGGCGTAAATTGGCCCGTGTTATATATGACTTCAACAGTTAAGCTGGCAGCAGTACATAAATATACTTTGCTGCAGTACGAGCAATGCGATGCACACACTTGTACAGACTCTCCCCTCAAGACCCCGATCTGCTGAAAGCGGAGCAACGGAGCGCTCGTCCAGATGCTATGCGGCACAATGACCTTGCCGGTGCCTCTGTTGTCTCAGCATGGTGTTTTGCATATTTGTGGATGAGGTAATTTTCTGACTGGAGAAGGTTGGAGAGGATATGTTGAATTACTCTAGGCTTTCCTGGCTGCCAGAAGCCTCACTCAGCATCTCTGCCTTGCTGTAACTCAGTCTTTTACTTGGTGCTGCCAGCAGAAGGAGAACAAGGATATATTTAACTTCAGCTTGGAGTGATGTCATTGAAGATACTGCAGTTGAAATTCTCACCATTTCCCTTTACTTCATTGAACAAGCGATGATATTGTCCCTTGTTTTCAATTTGATCTATGATTTTTTTTTTTTTTTGTGCCTGTATGAGAACCTGTTTTCCACTTCAGCAATGATTTATCTGTCCTGGTGACGCGTGATGCCGTGTTTGGATATGCTATGCACTAAGGTGATAGATTAGTTCACTTGTGGCTGAGTAGATTTGGCTCCCCTGAGGCAAAGTGTTCAGTTTGTCTATGGAGGAACGGAGGTGTTGAACTATCTGTGACATTTCCTGTTGTGTTGTGACTGCATTTGCTCGGAGGGCTCAAACTTTCCCCTGCTCAGATCCTGGGACAGGTATGTGCGAGGGCATAGACACCGACCGTTAACCCTCTCGCTCTATCCTCGCTATCTCACCTCCTCTTGCCTACTTAAACCCATCCAGACAGGGCGTGTCATAATAACAGAGGGAAGAAAAGGGTCTGATCAAAGTGATTGGTCCTTCACTCCTGTAACAAAGATGAAAGATGGTATTTTTATTGCACGCTAGTAACAGTGTAACACTGAACTAATTGGTCTTGATCTGCCAATCACCCCAGGGGATGCAAATGGATACTCTTCCACTTTGGCTTCGAGGGGCCTCTGTGCTAGTTCGTGAAGCTGGAAGGAAAACAGAGTAAAATAGATAAATTAGCCTTAAATGAGCTGGCCCTGTGGTTTTCCTGGAGAATCCCTTGCTGTCTTATCCAGCCCACTCAACCAGTTGTGGCATGTGCGAGACAGCTCCTGACACAAGAGATTATTTTTACTTGTTTGAGATCACATTGTTATGTTCTGAGTTGGATAACTTGTTTTGATGTGATTGCTTAATAAAGAGGAGTCAAATACCATATGCTGAGGTGAGATAAATACAGTGAGAGGTTGACATCCTCTTCATGTATTGAGGGGATGAGAAATGTCTTGTTTTGCAACTTAATTAAGTTTCTTAAATGGTCCGGCAGATGCAGTTTTAATATCAGATGGCAAAAGAGTGGAGCTTGAAACCACATTACGGTTAAAACAAAAATGAATCGGCTATTAAGGGACTATCATTCAGGTCGTTTAATCAAAGCCAAACGTTTTAATTTTCAAGCTTTTCAGACGTGACAAACTTTTTTCTTTTCTGCTTTTTATCCATTTAAATTGGATCTTTTTCCTTTTTAAACTGTCGATTGGCAAAAACACAAGAGTTAAATACTGATTCGTTATTGGCAGATAAATCAATAATAACTACGATTGTTACCGTGGTTGCAGCCATACACAACATCCGATTCGATCATTCAGGACATTTCATTCACTTCAGTTGTTTGTGTCTCCACAGGATCGTCCTCACACACTTACACCAGAGGAAGCGTCACTCACCATCTCAACAAAGAATTGGACAATATTAGAAATCAGAGGAATAAATTGGGTAAGTATTTGTATTACGTGACGGAGCTGATGAATTTCGCCTTAAGACCTTGAATTGCCGTGGAAATATATGGCAAAGATAAGATTTTACATATTGCTGACAGGCAGCCGCTTTCTCTTCATCTGCCTTAATTTTTTAATTTGGACTTGGACCAGAACTGCCTGATAATTTTCCAACCATTTTAGGATATTATAAACGAGGCCTGAGCCTTTTGGGGGAGCAGAGTGGGGTGGAGGGAGGTGGTGGTGGTGGTGGTGGGGGGGGGGAGGGGTGAAGCACAAAGGCACTTAGGATATTGGACAAGATGCAAACTTTATATTGTAGCAAGCCTTTTAGTGATGTCATTAATTTAGAAGGATGGTGCATATAAAGTGCACTTGGCAAACTTCTCGGGCAGGCAGGGTGGATGCACTTTGAGAATACGGAAGACTAACAAGGTTGGAAATAGAGAAAGAAAGTCAATATGGCAAAGACTAGAGGGCAGTCACATACACATTGTGCGAGGACAGTGGATGTCTAGAAGATGTAGTGCATGTGGTCCACGGGCTGTCAGCAGTGTCTACAAACATGACTGATGAGTTGTTGAAATACGAGGAAGATATAAAATTGAAATGTTTCATCTGGCTTGGAAAAATGAGACGCATTAGTTGCCCACCACACACGCTCACACACACTGTAACCAAAATATAAATCACAGATTCATTTTGTCGCATTTCTTTTTATCCAGGATTTATTATTGTTTCCACTAATTAAGGGAATGATGAGTGTGGCTAATTAAAGAGGAAGAGCAGAGTTTTTGAAGGTTATGAAGTGTATATCACCTGGAGCTGGGGTGGTTGCGATGAGAAGTGAGATAGTGTTAGGTACACACACTCACGATATGTTTTACCAAACCAAGCTGTACTAACCCTGTAAATACACCCTGAGGGCTTGTGGTTTCATTAGTTGTCTTTGATGAACACATTAATTAACCAGCGGTGGAAAGTGGTTTGTAACAGAGGAGTTCAGTTCGTCATTAAATTTGGTCTCTGACGCGTTTGTTGTCCATATATTTCTTAAGGTGAATAACCTCGCTCTTTGTTGCCCTCTCGTTTACTCGCAGAGAGACGAAAGAAAGCATCAGGATGGGAGAAGAACTTGTTGTATCCCATAGTGATGCTGAGCCTGCTCACAGGAACGGTGAGTGCTGAGACTGACCTATCATTAAGCCCAAACTGTTTACTCACGGCGTATACAGCCTGGCTGGTGGCCACCGGGACTAACACCGTTCCTCAAGACGCATCATTTCCCACAGAGTCTGGGTGGGGAAACTACTTTTGTTTAATAGCTGTTTAAGACGGTGCTGGAAAGACACCTGCAACAACTGTGATTTTCCAAAAATTACAGTGTGGGACTGCTGTTTACGTCGTCTGATACTGTTGGATAACGCAGAAAGGCCATGTGCGAGGCATGGCACGTGCATCAAACAACCCCCACATTGTTGAGGTTTTCAGAAGCTTAACGCTGGAACGGTTTACAATCACAAGATAGTTATTATGCATTACCATACTTAGGGATCAGCGAGGCCCCTGCGATTCAATTATATCATGATGCCGGATACTTGGGAAGATTTGATCCATCTTTTTTTATAATTATACCGTGTGTAAACAAATCTTTATCTTCCTCTGTGTCTGCAGACAATCTCAGTTCTTATGGTGGCCCTGAATATCCTCTACCTTCTAGTGGATGAGACCGCCATGCCCAAGGGATCCACAGTAAGCCTTCTCTCTAACCGAAGCACATTTTTAGATCTCTCACACACACACACACACACACACACACACACACACACACACACACACACACACACACACACACACACACACACACACACACACACGCACACACGCACACAGAAAATGTAAACTGCAGAAGAGCTTGCCTATCAGACCTGCCATGTCCCCGGCGGAGACATAAATCAAATTCCGGATATGCTCAGGTGCATGTTGGAAGAAAAGGCTCGAGCAGATGTTAATCAGCCTCCAACCTTGTGCTTCTGGTTTTTGTTTTGGAAGCTCATTCAAAGTCATTTCACAGCAGCGTGCAGATGCAATGAGCTTGCTACGTGTCTCATGTCCACAATGAGTGAATAAGCTGCCTTTCCGCCCTTCTGCAAAAGGCAGACAGGGCCAGGTGAAGGGATCTTACCGTGAGGCCGACTAACCGATGTGTGGAATGGCTCTGAGATTCTCATCTCCGCCTAACATGCAATGTGTTTTAAGCTCTCTGTATCTCATCTCATCTGCAGCGACAGAGGTGCGTGCATGTGTGTGCTTGCATATGTGTGTGTGTGCGCTTGTGGTTGCATTCTTGTCTGAAAAGGGGCAACATAATGTATCCTATTTCTCCCTCATTTCATTTTGCGTCTCGCGGGCAACTGACAGCGCTGCCCTCGACATTCCAATTATTTTATTGAGCAGAGATGTTTTCTTTGGCATGACGCGTCGCAGAAAATCCCCCAAATTACACTTGTCATGTAGCTTGAAGCTGTCCTCCCTGTCAGTATGGCCCCACTAAATGGTTTATATGTTTGTTGAGCTGGATGGATGCCACACCTCTTATCTCACAGAACTAGGAAGGAGGGGGAGGACGGGGGTGTGGTGGTGGCGGCGGCGGTGGTGGTGGTGGTGGTGGTGGGGGTTCTTGTCCTCTAAAACAATCAATACTGAAATGATATCCAGCTATCCCCCCCTTTTTTTTTTTTTTTTTTTTTTTTTTTTTTTTTTTTAACCCTACCCTCCAACCCTCAGACTCTCGGCCCCTCTGGCACAGAAATCCCCCTCAGCCCCGCTGTCTGGGAGAGGATAAGCACAGCGGAGAGAAAGTGACATAAAGAAGTAGAGGGAGCGCCTGGTTTGAACAAGGTTCTGCCAGAGCACAGAGACTCGGACTGTGGGAAAGTCAAATGAGGCCCTGATACGCTGATTGTTATGGGGGGAGAGCACAATAGAAGTGCCGTGTCAATGTTTGTCTTCCCTTCCGACTAAGCATCCTGCCGCAGCCCTCGGCATACCGAGCAGCGTCCCGCTCGGCTTTACAGAGCCGAGGATGGGAGCAGAGCGGGATCGTGAGGAGCCAGGAGAGATGAAGAGGAGGAGCAGGTGGATGGAGACGAGATGTTACTGCTTCATGCACAAGCACTGCGACGGGCCAATAAAACTGCTGCTGCAGGCCCTTCTCTGTGGGAGCCGCCACGCTTGACACTGTATTTTGCAAAAATGGACAATTAGCCGTGACAAGACAGCAATTTTCAACCCTCTAAAGTTGCCTTTGTCTGAACACAGAAATGTATAAATACTTATAGCATAGTAACTTTTTTAACTTATGGACTTTATGACCTTATGACCCCTTCGTTCCTAAATATCCAAAATATTACCGAAGGGACTTTTTTGAAAGTAAAAAATAAATGCAAACATTGCTATTTCCATCATACTGATGGGAAGCATTGCAGAACAATTTCCTGAATTTGACATCTATATATTTATACATCCTTTCGAGCCATAGCAGTGATCCTGTAAGGTTAAATGATGGCAGGCTCTTATAGCCTAGTGGCAGGCGAGGGTTACATGTTGCAATCACGTTGAGGAGAAATACTGAAAGGCTTCTTCAAATCTGTACCTAAAGTCGGTAGCACCTTTATATATATATATATTTTTTACTGACGTTTTCGACCTTTTGTTCGATATATTACAACTGAGGGAATTAAGCTTTGGTGTGGGAGAGATACAGGACAACTTTGTGGATGTCTTTTGGTCAGACTTGAAATATACAGCACATAACTTGTTTGGATGCTATAACTATGTTGTCTAAAGGTCTCCTTACTTACAGGACCCACTTGAGGTAAAATAGTCCGAATGTGAGTCATAGATCTGCGTGTGATAGAAATCCACTGTCGGCCGTATCACTACTCGGGTATTACAGATGTGTTAATCGTACAAGCAGCGCATGCAGTGCGTCTGACTGACTCACAGAAGGCAGCAGAGACAAATCTGTGAGTCCACCCCCCCCCCCACACACACACACACACACACACACACACACACACACACACACACACACACACACACACACACACACCTCTCGCCCCCGACTCCCCCCTCCTCTCTCTCTCTTTGACATACACAAACACACACTCAATCGGCCTTCCCGCTACTGGAAAGAAAAGAAGTAAGAGTTGAGGGGAGGTGTACAGTGGGACCTCGGTGCCCCGAGCACGCACACACACACACACACACACACACACACACACACACACACACACACACACACACACACACATATATACATATTGCGAGTGCACGCACAATCTTAATGCATGCCCCCTTCCTCCCCCATTAATAAATGACATCAGACGCTGTCTGCTAATTCTCTGTGTAAGAGAGAAAGAGCTCTGCACCATGGCTCTGCAGTAAGCTCCCAAAGATGACAGTTGCAGAAAAAGGCATGAAACAACCTGCCAGGCTTCCCTTTTTTTCCCCTGCCGGCTCTTTTATGAAAACAAATCAAGAGGAGGACAATCGAGGTGCGCGAGGAGAAATAAAGTGGCAATGGCAAAAATAGATAATAAACTTAAAACGAGGACTGCGCTCTAAATATATACTGTGCCTTTGTAGTATACTGTATATTGCCAGAATAGTGACAGCACTGTATGCCAAGGTGTTGTTGTGGCAAAAGCTGCACGTGTAGTATATACAGCTATGTACTCATAATATAGCGATATGGAATATTGTAAAATGCTTTATATTATAGGGTTAATGAAGGTCTCGTACCGTGCAGTTGTTTTAAGGAGTTTTAAATAACTTGGATCCGTCGCATACTGTAGGTGCCCCGAAAAAAAAAAAAAAATCTATCATTTGACAACACGGATGATGCTTGGTATGTGCAGCGTATGTAGATGTATGTCTTTTTCCTGTTCCACTTTCAAAAGGCCTCAGGGGTTGGGTTGGGGTGGGGTGGGAGGTGGAGGGGCGAGGGGGGGGGGGGTTGGCGGTGCACGCATTTACTGAAGTATTTATTTAGTTGTTTTTATGTTTTTGGCGTGCTTTCAGCCTGTACACTCTTCTTACCGTAAGCAATGTGCTGTTTTTGTTTGAACACCTGTTCACATATTGTATGATCGACAGTGATTTGCAAAGAGCCTCTTTCATCTTGTTCCATTCATTACTCAGCCGATTTGATTCGGTCTTCCTCAAGTGGGAAAATTCTTCGTGCGGCGCGCACTCACTTTGCAGGATTTCTGTAATTGCATGTTTGTGTGCAACTGCACACAGCACCTAGTGTTGTTGTTGTTGTTGTTTCCTTTTTTTTTTTTTTTTTTTTTTTTTTTTGGTGATGTGTTTATATAAGATTGATGTGTGATGACGTTTAACGATCCAGTCTCCCTGCTTGTATCTCTGTCTCGCAGGACCGAGGCATTGGGAACACCCCTTTGTCCCCGTTTGGCGTGGCTCAGGCGGTGCTGGAGATCATCCTCATGTTGTATCCTTTCAGTGACCTCCCCTTTGTCTGTGGCCGGAGTGACATGCTCCATGGCCAAGAGCAACATTGTCAAGGCAGCTTTGTTTACCCAGGACATAGTTCGGCCGAACACCTTCCGGAAACCCATGTCGTGCAGTTTTGTCACCTCTTATCGTAGCTGAAAAGGTGCAACCTCGGGAACACGTAAAAAGACGACTCCGCGAAGCTGCTTTTCTACCGGCAGCAAAGTGTTTTTGGTCCTTGATTGATTTGCTGACCAGCTACTTGATGGTGTCTTCTGTCGTTGGCTTCTACAGCCTGCGAGTCTTTGAGGGACTCACTCCCAGTAAGGATGACACAACCATGACAACGGTAAGGATGGGACGGAGGGACAGGGAGTGGGGTGAAGTGGGGGCAAGGGTGCTGAAATTGCTCCTGAGGTTCTGATCTGTTTAGCCCCCCCCCCCCCCCTCCTCACCATGCGTTTCATCTATTTCCTCATGTTTTTTTTTTTGTTTTCTCCCATCGCTCCCGCCTTCCTCTCTCCTCTGAACTCCTACTGCTCACTAATGTTTTCCTCGGGCCCCCTCAATGGTTTTAGTTGATCTGTCCAATATTTGTTTGTGGGTTGCGTAAACACGGGCAAAGTGCAAACTCCTTTCTTGTACATCAGAGGGAGAATGGGCTTTTTTTTTTGGGGGGGGGGGTTGCGGGGGTGAAGGATGTGTGCTCTGTTCAGCCCACAGTGGCACCTATTCACTTGGTAATGAGTTTGGGAGTGGTGAGGCTTGTTAACTAGCCATGACGCTTCAGTGAAAGGACTTGAAAGGACAATAGAGGGAACCTGGTAATGAGCAACTTCAGAGGTACTAATTGTATAATATGTGGAACCAATTTAACATGAAGTGGTTCCTGCATATGTGTGGGCACATCATGGCTCAAACTGTTGGTGCTATGAGATATTTTTTAATTTTTTTTTGTCATGGTCTTGTCTCTACGTTGATTTGAGAAGTCTGAAATCTGAAGTTTGACTATTTGTTTGTTTTCTCGCAGATCATTGGTTGCTGCGTTTCCATCCTGGTCCTGAGTTCAGCCCTGCCAGTGATGTCCAGAACTCTGGGTGAGCATCTCGTTTTGTGTGCACGTTTTGAATGCCTGTGTTCGACAAGAGTGTGGGCATATTTAGTTCATAGTTCACACTGAGCCTTTGTGTACGGATTAAACGTTACAGTAATAGTTTGAGATGGATGAGAAGATGGATACCACTCAAGCTGCAGACGGTTACCTTATGTTGGCATAACGACTTGAAATTGCGCAAAACGGCAAGCTTTACTCTTTCTGAAGGTAACAGAAATCCACCTCTTAAGATCATCGTTTTTATTTACCCTTGATTTAACCAGGAAAGCCTCATTGAGATTTAAAATAAATCTCTTTTTCAAGAGCGTCCTGGCCAGATTTTAAATCTGAACAAACACCAGATACAACTGTCCTGGCCAAGAAATAACCCTGCACGTAGCCTCATGCAAAAAAAACCAACAAAAAAACTAAACATTTTTGTGTAAATATAAGAAACAAGATATAACACGTTCATTAGTGAGTTTTACAGGAGCTGTTGTGTCCATTCTGTTACTTTTGGATAGATTGAGTTGCGGACGTCATAACGATCTCGCCCCCAAACAACCAGAAAGAGCCACCGCCCCTCCCCCGCAGCCATTTTCAGCACCGCCGCCATCACCAGGCGATGGGAGTTGAATTCTCCTATAGTTTCCCATAGTGACGTTCGAAAGGAGTGAAGGGAGAAAGGGTAAAAATGACAGGAGCAGCACCAGTACAATGGCACTAATAAACATGCAGAGTGCAGAGCACAGCTGTTTAAATAGCACTGCTCTCTCTCTCTCTGTGTGTGTGTGTGTGTGTGTGTGTGTGTGTGTGTGTGTGTGTGTGTGTGTGTGTGTGTGTGTGTGTGTGTGTGTGTGTGTGTGTGTGTGTGTGTGTGTGTGTGAGACCCACAGAGTGGGAGAATGGGCCAGAGCGAGCATACAGTGACTCACTGGGAGCTTTACAAAATATCAACAGGTTCTGCTTTGTGGGACTGAATAGATGAAAAGGAATAAAATGCATGAGACAGAGTTGAAGAGAAAAGGCCTCCCAGCAGAAGATGAAAAAAAGACATGCGGAGAGTTGAGTGTGACAAAGTGAGATGTTAAGAGACGAGAAAGGGTTTTGTGCGTTGATGTGAGGTGTTTTTTTTGTGCGCGCCAGTGGGGGGGGGGGGGGAACGTGCGCTGCAGAAGAGAACGGGGAACAAACACACACGTAAACGTGTGTTTGTTTAATAGCGGAGGTGCAGAGAGTCCGTCTCTGAGTGCAGGTTCGGAGAAGGAAAGTGAAGAAAATCAGCTGCTGAGCAATCAGTTATGAGTATATATATATATATATATATATATTTATGATTTTGAGATTTGTTAGCAGAAATAAGTAGCCTCACAACAACAATAATCTCCCATATGACCCCGATAAATCAGACGTATGCGTCGTACAAATAATTGGGAATAATGCATTGAACGTTAGAACATAAATAACACATATTTTCTGTTTGCTGTTCCGGGTTTGTAAACTAAAGTTGAACATGTTCAGATCCGGCATAAATAACTTGAAAAACGAAGCCTGTTACCGGAATGCACAGTGTACAACAGTGGCACTACTTCTCCACTCGTGTGCCATTAAACCACAGCAGAAGAAGTGGGCGTATTGGGATGACATCATAAAAAAACAACAACAACAAAAAAAGTCTAACCTCAAACGGAGGAAAACAAAGTGGAAATGGTGACGGGCACGTGACGTTCCTGTTAGTTTACTCGGTTCATACAGGTAAATGGAAACGATTCTAACAATTAAGCAAAACGATTGCGGTCGTCTCAATTGATTTCGATCTCAGGTGATTATGTAATATTGTGACAGGCCTACGCGGACGTATAATCAGCAGCATGTTAAAGTCTACGACTGGACTCCGGGCATTTCAAAAGGCAGACCATCTTTTTTTTCTTTTTACCACCAATTACATTTTCTCAAATTACCAAACCAGGATCAAAACCTTTGGCATTAGAAATGAATTTAGCCCGACCACAGCGGTCGGCTGTATCGACTGGGGTCTCTGTCATCTTTCTCCCCGCGTCTTCGCAGGCAATTTTGTTAAAGGTCCTTGATGCTTGCCAAACTGCTTACTGCGGCTGTAAATACAATCTCCGCAGACACTGAATCGATTGCCCGATCTAATTGACGACAGAGGTTGTGAAGACGTTACCGGACAAGCAGGATGTCCGGCGACCGGGGCCTCCTCAGCCTGACACGTCCCCGATATGGCTTCCGCATGCCGACGATGGGACCGATAACGTGTTGCATCCTTGATGACGTGAAACGGAACGGTGCACGCGAGGTTATCGGACGCTTAATTATCTCCCCGCATTGCTTTGCTATTGGGTGGTACCGGCTCCAGTGCGGTGACGTGTGGATTAGCGGGCCAGAACGGAGACGCGGGGAAACAATAGGCTGCCGATGGCTTGCCAAGCAGCTTGTGATCGGCTGGGACAGATGGTTTGAAATTGGTCTGTCAGCGTGGCGCTAAGAGGAGCCTGCAGGAGGAATCTGCGGCTTTTTTTTTTTTTTTTTTAATCTTTGTGTGAAGGGGAGATGGAAGTCCACCTGCACGCCACCTCTGCTGCTGCTATACTTAGCCCCCCCCCCCCCTCCGATCCTTTTGTATTCCGCAGGGAACCGCGCTCACAGTACTGCTAACGCGCGAGGCACCGTCAAGCGATGAACGTAAGCATAAACTCTACCGTGCTGTGGATCAAGAGGACGTTTTGCATAAGCCCGAGTGGATTTAACTCTGGCTCTATCAAAAGGAGATGCGCAAACGCGGTCATGTTTCAGTGACGTCAGACGTAATCGTGAATCTATGGAAGACCTGGGAGCTCAATAAATAGTCAAATAGAAGAATCTTGATGTTTGAAGAATTAATAATGTGAAGTTGATGTCTAACCCGGTTATTTCGTTGCGTCTCCCGTGTCCTTCGCAGGTATCACCAGGTTTGATCTGTTGGGAGACTTTGGCAGATTTAATTGGCTGGGGAACTTTTACATCGTCGTTTCATACAACTTGCTGTTTGCGGTCGTGACGACACTTTGTCTTGTGAGAAAATTCACCTCAGCAGTGCGGGAAGAGCTCCTAAAGGCCCTCGGTAAATATATCTATGGCTTATTCACATATCAAATGTTTTCCTAACCAACACCTTTCAATACGCTGCAGCGTAGTGTTTCCAGAGTTACGCTCCTGTTCTTTCATGGCCTGCACTGTCTGATCATTGCTACCGCCTTGGATACGTTGGATCCCATATAGAATATAAAGCGATTTATCTGCTATCAAGTTTTGCCTTCTCAATTTCATCCTAATTTTTTTTTTTTTTTTTTAATCCACAAAGGATTTGTATGAAATATTGACAACTCCAACCTACTCTGTGGCTCTGGAGAAGGATAGTGTTTATTTCTCTCAGACAGCACGACCTGGAGTGACAAAACGGGAGAAATTGCAGTGAGATCCAAGGTGCTGCGGAACTGACATGTGACAGAGGATGGGGCGAGTCTCAAAGGCTTGTGGTGACAGGCCCTGGATGTTTGATACACAGGGTGGGATGGGGTTGGAAAACGTCAGACAGAGGCACTGAGGGGGGAAAAGGGACATCAATACTTCTGTCTAAGTGAAAGTCTGAGGCTTTTTAATGAGATTTTTCTGCCTTATCTCCCACTGCCCAGGTCTGGATAAATTGCAACTGTCAAACAGCCCCACAGACCCTGAATCTGGGAAGCTCTCGGCCAACGGGCATCAGAAAACTCTGTGAAAGGGACGATAGAGCGACACGCGCACACGCAAACGCACACACACACACACACACACACACACACACACACACACACACACACACACACACACACGTTAGCACAGCCAAAGGGAGATTTCGACAGTACTGCCTGACTGCCGAAAGGTGAAAAGGATTGGAAAGAACTTAATAAACCCGGGCAGTGTCTGATGGATGCTGCAAATGGAGGCTGAGAGCAATTTAGCTTCGTGACATTCCATCCTCTGCGTCTCGGATGGAAGCTGGGACGGAGCCAGGGCTGAGACTGAGGAGTGAAATAGACTGGCATCACTGCAGTGACCTTGATGTTGACCTCAACCACGACTGTGACTTCAAACCACCCATCTCTTGCTTCGGGGGCATTCTTCCCTACTAAACCCCCCCCCCCCCCTCCCTACACACACACACACACACACACACACACACACACACACACACACACACACACCCCCCAGCATCGCTTATCTGGTATTCGTCTCCAACCTTCACACCGCCGCACCCGACTAAAGCAGGAGGGTAAAGCGGAGGTAACGAAGCACCTACTGCTCGGTTTCTCTGTTTCACCCGCCTCTGTACTCGGTAACCATAATTCTTTTTTGTAATTTTTGTTGTTGTTGTTGTTGTTGTTGTATAATGTCAGTACGTGTAATCTGTCGGCGATACAAGGCGCAGTCGCAGTTATTGGTCTTTAATCGTTGGTGTTTGATTGTTACGTGAACCGATTCAGGCGCGATAAGGTGTCAATTTGTCATTTTTGATTTAAGCTCAAAATGTGAAAAACAACAAAATGTGGCTTTGTGAAGCATTAAAATAAGTCACCTATTCCCTCGCATCACAGCCAGTACATGAAGCTGCACGGCATCCATACAGTTCACATGATACGCATTGTCACCGTCATCATTAATGATAGGCCTAAGATTTTAGCACCCCCCCCGCCCCCTCTCCCCCACCCGATCTCATTTGTCTTTTTAATCTGGCTTTACTAAAGTGCGCTTTAACTTTATTGATGATGTCATTAGTTTGTACGAAGTAGGCTAAGAACTTTTTTTAGGTGCTCTAGATTTGACTCGAGCTACTCTGCAAATGGGAAACGATATGGGAGTTTTATTCACTTCAGTTCCAGTGAGCCGAATGCTTTAGTGCATTTCAAGCTAATGCTGAAGTTCTAGTTCCTAAGATTTTATTATGCACAGTGAGAAAATGTTTTGCTTCCCCCCCCCCCCCCCCCCCCCAAAAAAAGACAGGGCACAGGGAATTGTCCCATTTATTTGTAAATGTTGTATTTACATGTACATATTCTATTGTGTTTCATACCTCTTTTGCATTATTTCAATGTAAATATTGGGCTCTCGCTGAGCCCACTGAGGGTGTGACTCACTGAGCATTCTGTATTTCGTTGTACATATTCTCTTTCTCTTCTCTCTCTTTTTTTTAAATAAACACCTAGATCTAATGCAAACATGTAACGATCTTCACACGCAGAATGCACGAGTGGCAACCATCCAGCTTCGTCGCCGGGAGAAAGACTTCGGTGACTCGGGCGCCTTTTACATGTCGTCGTATTGCTGCATAATCTTCTGAACTGTAATGCTCTTTGTCTCCAGAACCACCTTAAATGCCTTACACGACGAGCGTCTGGCAGGCTTCACGTTAAGGTTGTTTCTTGTTCTGTGGCAGTTTGTTTATGTCCGTGTGCATTACACCGTGAGTCTCGGCAGTTCCACTGTGATCCCCCCGTACGCCACCGAGGTTCTAGTCTAAAGCCGGCTGGATGTATCACCTTTTTTTTTTTTTTTTTTTTTTTTTCCGGTTGTTGTTGTTGTTGTTGTTGTTGTTGCCATGAATGTTGTCACGGCGGCTCCATTTTCCGGCTCATTCATTACCCGTGAAACTTGAGCACTCGTTAGGATAGAGTCGAGCGATCCGATGATGTTTTTTTTATTTTTTTTTTTATGGTGTTATAGATGTCGTGTTTTCATGGTAACTGAAGGGAGGAAGATGAAGAACGGAAAATTGAATTTACATATGCATCGTTGAAACGTATGAAACATTTCTTTCTCGGGACGGGGGATATGTTTTACATCTAAACTGTCTGCAGTTGGATGTTGCGTCGTTTCAAAAAGACTGGATTTACACAACATTGACAACCCTCGATCGGTAAAACTCACACCGACGCCAACTTCTCAAATCCGGACCCTTTGAATGTTTCGTCAAGGGTGAGCGATGCGTGTAATGGCTCCCACCATCTCAAATCCGAAGCCGGGTGAAGGACGTGACTTTAAAAGATTCGGGTTCAACCGAATTCTAAACTGGCGGAATCGTTTGGTCGATGTTTGATGTCGCGCGTCATTTCATGTGTTTCATGTGTTTCATGTGCAGCTATTTCATTGACAGTAAAACCGCGCTGATCATTGGATACTGTGAAAAATGAATGTAGTTTGATGAATTAGAAGAAGTATAAATGACTTAAATCTCTTCATCGGGAGGAACTACAGTTCAAATTGGTTCAGTGTTGAGTGTTTACAGGTACAGCGTGTAATGGTTGTGCTTGTAGCCACTCGGCTACAGGCCCGCAGTGTAACTGGACTCTGCGGTACGCCCCGAATAAAACATCGCAATCATTCTCCGGGCGGTCGCTGCTGAGGTGAGAACTGACGGACATTTTCTATTCAAGCAGTCTTCCTCTTGTTGCCTTCACAGTACATCTCTGCGTTGTGCGGGTGTTTCAAAAAGTGGAGAGTTGGCCTGTACTGGAAGTGAAGAAGCTTTTTATTTCTGTCCGTACGTCAGTCGATCTCTGCATGTCATTTTTGGTACAATGTTTTGTGAATGTATTTTTTTTTTACGATTTCTTAGTTTGCAAAACGTGCGTTTCGTTATCTTTTGTTGTTTGTGTGTTTGCAAATAAAAGAAAAAGCTTCAACGTCTTGTCATTTATCGTGGCGGCATTCGGGACATCGCTGGCGGCTGACTCGTAAATTAAAATACTTCGGAAGTTTGGAAAAAAAAAAAAAAAAAAATGCAACCTACACACTTTCTTGTAAAGAGTTCAATCAGAAGGGGCATCGTGGTTGGCGGACGGTTAGGCTGCGGAGCAAATAACTTCGACGTCCACCTTTTCAGCGCGTCAAACCCCAAACCTTCTCTCCCCCCACATTTTCTGTCAGTATCTGCACCACCTCTATCAAATGAAGGCAAAATGCCAACACAAACCTTCAGAAAGAGTACCATTAAGAAGAGTGATACCATATTTATGCTCTTAAGTAAGGAGCTGGAGCCAGGATGTGATTAGCTTTGCTTAGCGTAAAGACAGGAAGCAGGGGCACCAAATAGTGTGGCTCTGTCCAAAAGAAAGAAAAAAAACCCCACTTATCAGCTCTCGTAAAGCTCACTAAAATGTAACATCTCATTTGGTTAATCCATAAATAAACAATGTAAAGATGACAGCTTGTGGTTTAATGGGGAGTTGCATGCTGTAATTATGTCTTGTCAAGCAAGGAAGTCGGTGTGACTGGCTGCTGTTTGGCAAATAATGCTAAATTCTTTTTTAAGTACAGATTAAACATGAGAGATACGATGTGTTCAGTGAGATTTAGAGGTGTTTTTTAAAAAAAATTTTTTATTCAGATTCACTCTTCTTGAGAACCGGGCTCGCAGTTTCCTTTTTGCTTGCCGTCTTCATGCTAAGCTAAACTAATTGCGTCAGCTCGTCTGCGAAATCTGCGAGTAGGTGAACTATTGCTGCGACTATCGCCGCGCGGGATGGTCCAAAAGTGCTCTACCTGGTCAGATGAGTTTTTTGTGGTAGGCGGACCTGCACAGCGGGCAGCCGGGTCTGCCGTCGGCCGCGAACCCCTCGAAGGCCTCCAAACAGAGCTGGTGGAAGAGGTGGGAGCAGGACAGGAGCACGGCGCGTCGGCGCCGTTGTCGGTCCGACGCGTCGGATTCTGTCGAGAGGCCGGGGTCGCGCAGCGCGGTCAGGCAAATGGGGCAGTCCCACGCGCCTCTCTGGACGACCTGTGTGAGTTCGAGGCAAACGCAGTTAGTTCTTGGACTGACTTTGCGCGTGAATCCGACTGTCCCTGATGAGCGGGCAGCGCCGGTGACTTCCCCCGCGGCTTTCCGAGACAAATCTGTTGGCACCACCTGACAGGTTTGATCAGGCACCGGGAGACGACGTGTTTTTTTTTTATCAGTGATCCTTATAAAAACAGAGCCCCACCAATGATTAACCAAAGACAGCTTCCTGTATCTAGGGGCCAACATGCCCCGCTGTTAAATGTTTCATAACGAGCTGCAGTCCGCTTTCTAGAGTTTGCACCCGTGAAAAAGGTGCAAGGTAGGTGTTGAAAGCACATTCACTGTTTGATACTTCGTGTCAAGGCTGAGCCCCTCCTGCCTTGTGCTCAACCTTTTCACACCAGATAAAGAAAGGAGGAGAAGAAAAAAAAAAAAGACATCTTCTTTGCACACACCCCACCCCCTCTATGGAAAATGGTACTGACTGCAATGAAAGCCAACAATGAAGCCTTATAGAACAGCAAATCTTAATGTCTTTTCAGTTCCTCCGCAGCGGTCCAGGCGATGAAAAGCCTCCCGTGCATTATCGCACTGATTTTTTTTGTTTGTTTTTTGTAAACACAGAGGATTACTAGCCTCGTCACTCACATTCATTTGGTGAAGTGAATGATCACCTCTGGAGAGATATGTGCTTTCTGTATAGCAGCTGTGATGCAAGCATTAACATGTCGGGGGAAAAGGCTGCACGACGAAATCACACTGGGATTTCGTATTTTTACGGGGGCCTTGTTTTAACGACGCAGCAGAGTGGATCTTGTTCCTGACCTGGCTCTTTATTCGGTCCCAGTCGTTCTCCCGAGGTTCGGAGGCGCTCTTTCTCTCCAGCTGCTGGAACACTCGTCTGCTTGATGACAGCGAGCGGTCGATATCACTCAGAAAAGCCTCCGTGTCGGTGTGACAGTATCGGACAAAGCTGTCATTCAACTCCTGCAACTAATTAGAAAAACCATTTTAGCGGCACAAAGGATGCGAACGTTTCATTCAGATACACAATAGAGTCGTGTTGTCGGCGACGGCTAATTGTGTGTGTGTATTGTAACGGCTGAGGCACGCTGACAGGGTGCAGTTGTTAAACAGCCAGATCAATACAGTCACGTCTCCCACTAACACGGAGAATTAATGGAAACCGGTAAAAAAACAGGAAGATGGTGCTGGGAAACATGGAAACACACACATCACTGACACTTTTTTTTTTCTCCTGCTTCGTACACACTCTCACGAACACGTTCTCTCCTCTGTCTTGTGCACAGGGTTTCAGCAGATCGTCGGCAGAGCCGATGGAAATGTCGTGAAATGCCTTAAGTTCTCTCCTCCTGCTCTGCATGTGATTTACAGCGGTATTTCTGGACCCATTTACCCAGCAGACGTACACTCGGGCAAGTGACGAGGCGTCTCACCTGGACACAACTTACAGCTCACGGGGGTATTTCGATGTTTCCAGGCAGGGCTGTAGCTCCCATTAAAGTCATTTCCTCTGGGGATATGGGCATTTTAGCACCCCGGTGAGAGTTTACATTGCACATGGTGGGTATTTTCGAGACTGATTGCAGTGTTTCAGACGTCCTGTGTTTAGATTTAACTACTTCTAGAGCAATACATGAAAGATTCTGTATTTCCCCCGAGAATGTTGTCAATGGTAGTACAGGAAAGGCTTTGAAACAGAATTTAATTGAGCAATTGAAGTAGAATAGAGCCAAATACTGCACACGGACTTTATTTTTGTTGTTTGGGCAGTTATTATTATTGTTATTAAGGGGACATGGACGTTGATTTAAAATAACGCGTCTCAGTTCTACGGCGCGCCACATCAACTATGGCATTCTGAAAGTGACCATTTTTAAACAATTACTCTGGTGTCTCTTTACCCAGAAATCATCTGTCTTCTCCCATTTAGAGCAGCTGTTGCTAGGCAACGATTAGTCCAAACAAAACTAAAAATATTCAGTTTACTATAACATCAGACAGCCAGACTGTCAATCAACTAATCGTTCAAGCTGTGTTGCACTACATCTCGGAAAAGTAATAATTATTAGTAATTACATTAACCTGTCAGCACCTGCTCGCGCACATGTACTTGTCTTCTCTATGACGCACGCGCGTGCGCGCGCGCGCGCACACACACACACACACACACACACACACACACACACACACACACACACACACACACACACACACACACACACACACACACACTCACTCTCTCTCTCCATCCCTCAGCCTGTCACAGTGACATCAGAATGGTTTTACAGCTCAGCTTTTATCACTAATTAAACAACTGGTAACCATTCGGATGAAGAGTTTTATGTGCCTGGCTGACTTTTCGACAGTAAAGGCAAACAGTGCAGCCTCTGGTGAACTTTGCCTTGCTCCGCAGAAGGTGCGGATGAGAGACGACGCAGAAGGGGGAACTCGAGGTGGACGCAGAGGCGTTATCTCACGGTAATCCATCTCGATGTCGGTACTGTCTCCCTTAATGTGTTGACTCAGGGTCGGACCTCCGAAACGGAGCAAAAATTGAAAGCTGGGCATCGGGTTAAGCTGATAAGACTTCTGAAACTGACCCGATATGTAGGTGTTGTTTTTTTTTCCTCTCCTAGGGAACACCTGTGGCTTCATGGTACAAAGATGCTTTATTGCCTTCTGCTATCATGAGCAAAAACTGAAAGAAAAGGTCTCTCCGTCTCATACAGGTCCCGGCGTAGCACTAACACGCCCGTTTGCATTACAGTCAGCTAAGCAAATAAGTCTTCCTCTTGAAAATCAAGTCAATCAGACCTGTCAGCGCTGTGTTGCGCAGCTCTTGAAGATCATCCTCGGTGCGACAAAAGATATGAGACAATCTCATGACCACCCACAACCACTGAATCACGCAACTTGAATGTAAAGCGGCTGACGGAGACGATGACTCCGTCCCGAGAATGTGCAACCTGGACGCGGCCTAATGTGTTAGAACAGAGTTAATTGGCTCAGTAAATGCTGTGTCTTTGTTTACGTGGCATATGAAGGCCCGGTTTATAGGCGAGATGATGGAGACCGACGGGGGGGGATGGGTAGGACCCCCTGACCCTTGCATACGTTGTAAGTGGTGCCCTCAAACATTTGTCACTTTTGCTTAATCAGCCTCTTTGAAGCGCAGGAGCACTCTGCGTGATTACAACACGCCGCGCACACAAATAAACAGCGCACGGTCTTCGCTGGAAACACATGTGGTGGAGCTATCATAGGGAGGGGTCCCCGGATGAGTTTACAAACAAACGCCTCCGCGCCCCTAAAAAACAGATAAAGAGGAATGGTGACCAGTGTAGTCTTTGGTCATTCAGTTGGGGGAAGTTCACTAGGTGGCAATGTTCCCTTTTCCTGAGCCCAACCATGCAGGCAACGCAGCCTCAGAGCCAAACCACCCCATCCACCGGCTGCTTATGAGACCAGTGGTCAACATTACTTCATATTTCCTCCTCCAAGTCTGGTCGTCGCAGCATTTATAGCTTTAAAAAAAAAAAAAAAAGGAATCGGGTCCTGACATGACAACTTGAACCAAGTATCCAAACACCGCCGCTAACTTGTTCACCTCTTCACCCTCTTCCATCGTACTCAGTCACAGGACTACACACAGACAGACAGACAGACAGACACACACACACGCACACACGCACACGCGCACACACCAGACACGAATAGATGGATGAAGGAACACCAGACCCAAACATGCACAGGAGACATGGTGCTATTGTGTTGACCCTGGAATGTCCAGACTGTTTGACTAAAACACAAAACTCTCTCCGCATTAGTGGACAAACAGTGTATGATTCACAAAGCATCAAAGGGGCTCGAGAGGGTATGAGCAGGTGAAGGTGTGTGTGTGCGTGCGTGCGTGCGTGTGTGTGTGTGTGTGTGTGTGTGTGTAGGTTAGCACCGGGGTCAGTGAGTCCCTGAGACTCACGTCTCAACCCTCATGATGTGATGTTCGTCTCAGCCGTGATTTGACCAACTAAACAGTCGAAGAATGTCAGCGTAGGGGGAAAAAAAAAAAAAAGAAAGAAAAGGACGAGACTTGAGGAGAACCTTTGACCTGCGGTGTGATCTTGTGTATGTTTGTGTGTTTCAATAGACTCATGATGTGTTCACTGCAGCGTTAAAGACCAAACTCACCCTCGCTTCCAAGAACTTGCGTCTCAGCTTTTTGTCTTCCGGGCCGATGGTTTTCTTGATATTTCGGTACCATTTTCGAGCGACGTAGCCTCGCCAGTATGTTTGAATCCTACACGCACAGAAAATACACAATTAAAACAAATAAACAACAATCAGATAATATACTGGGACATGCACGCTCAACGATGTTACAAAAATGCAGTAAAAAAAAGTACAAGATTTACTAATTTCTGAGTAAAGAACATATCTGCTCCTCCCCGTTTAGCTTAGTTGTTCTTTGTGAAACCTAAAGCAAACTATAGTAGATTGGTAAATGTTGCTCAACTGATATGAATCATATAATAAATGAGACCTTCATTCTTACATTTTACAATGTAGAGTTCCATTGTAAAATGTGCTAAATAAATAAAATTGAGTTCCTTTTTTCTGCGATTTAAAAAAAAAAAAGTACCTGTAAACTACATTTGTTACGGTGTTCATGATATGACCTGGTTTTGTTCTATGTGCCGAAATGAAGCTAATGTGCTGATAAAAATAAAATGCACGTAAATATATCTGCGTACACACATGTAATGTCTTGTCTATTTATTTGTGGAAACAGTAAAAGATGTTTTTAAATGTATTAAAAAAAAAAAAAAAAAAAAAAAGTTTCTGGTTTCTGTACCTGGTGGCACACCGATGTCTGAAAAGACGAGCTGCATCGTGGATCACACGTGTTTCGTACTGCTCCCTTCTGCACATCGGGCAGCACTTCCTCCCAGAAAACCTCGCGAAGGCCTGCAGACATGCTCTGTGGAAGATGTGAGAGCAGGACAGCAGCACCTACCCCCCAAAAAACACAAACAAACAAACAAACAAACAAACGTAATAAATCAAGCAGCAGCATCTAAACCGAGTTTCTTTGAGTTTAGATTTAATAGTTTCACTGACTATATGGGTGGCTGTGTCTCCTGACATATTGGTTTTCAGGATTTTTTTTTTAAGTGCTTAGGAAAGCTCGAGTACAGTACACAGGCTGTGCACATATAGTGTGTGTATGTGAGGTTTAAGCCATGCTAAATCTGTGTGTATCCACGCACATATGTGAATGTCTGTATCTGCCTTTCAGTGTTATTTGCCGAGAGGATAGAAGGAGTCAGCATGACCCCCAGTGGGCCAACTGCGACCTGGACTATAGCCTCCCCTCTACCTGTGAGAGGGACTCTTATCATCTGAAAGGAGACAGCCGAAGCTGTGGGGCTTGACACACAAACCCGTTTACTCAGATCTCCAGAGGGCAAGGGGGAGGCATATTGATTTTTCATTGTTTTTGGCCTGACCAACACACTCCATCACCAGTGAAAGGGCCCCCTGCAGTGCACAATTTGCAGGAGCTCGACAAGCCATTAGACCACAGAGAAATTTCACATCGCTCCATGCTTTGAGGCAACGGTTTATAGCACGATGTACAATAAAGAAATAAAATACAGCCTTAATGGAAAGTTGAGAACTTTTTTTTAAATTTGAATTCCAGCCTTTTACAAACAATTTATGGTTAGTATTAAAAAAAAAAAAAAAAAAAAGAGCTTGACAGAGAAGCAAAGACTCCAGTCCACACAACTGATTCAGAACAACTGCTGCTGTAAGCACTTTTAACTGTCATATTAACGCTTGAATGCAACACAAGATTGTAGCACAATTGCATTGTTACAATATGAAGGCTTGCAGGAAAATGCCAAATCAACAAAGATTCCCTCTTGTCACTTTCCCTTGTTAGCAGGCTCTAATTAACTTTTTACTTTTTTTTTCCTGAGTCAAACTAATATTTACACGTGCGTCTATGGCAACTGTGCTTTGTGAGGCCGCCTATTCTAGTCCCGCATTCTTGAGGAGATTGGCATCTTAAAAGGGGATCGGAAAGGTGTAAAAGACTGAATGACCCCCTCACAGTAACACACTGATTGCTACATCATCACGTCACAGTTGAGTTCCAAGGCAGTATGGGTAAATTTGTACAGTTGTCTACACAGATTAGAACATACAGGAACTGCAGGGGGGAAAGGAGGGGGTGGTGGTGGTGGTGGTAGGTGGGAAGGGAGGGGGGGGGCGCTTTGAGTTTGAGGTTTCCCTGAGGACAGACACATAACACTGAAAACATGTGGAAAAAAAAAAGAAAAAAAAAAAAAGAGCTCTCTTACAGAGAATTAACAGTAGCTACTGTGTTGGGGAATACCTGAGGCCGAAGGCGAAACTCCTCCCTGCATATTGCACAGGGCTGAGCCGATTCCTCCCGCTGAACAGACCTCGCCTTGACCCGAGTCCATTCATCCTCTGTCAGTCTCTCTCCAGGTGATGCCACCAAACCCAACTTCTGAGCTTAAAGAAATACGAAATGTATAAGTTAGTGGTTATAAACCAAGGAACAAAGTCACCCCCCCCCCCCAAAAAACAAAAAAAAACAACAAAAAAAAACCCGGTGCTTGTTCTACCTAATGTCAAGGGAGGTGGAGCAGGATCAAGCACATATTCTCTCTCTTCTTGTCCGTGTTGTCGTTGCAGATCCCTCTCCTCCTCCTCCTCCTCCTCCTCTCTCTCTCTCGTCCCGGGATGTCTGCATGCATTTCTGGTGCGGGGCAGCAGAGGGTCAGAAAGCGGCTGCAGCAAGCTTCTCGTTATGTGGTCTTGAAAGGCTACTGAGGCCAGCACCAAGCTGTTGCTCGGTTTAGACTTCAAGTTCTGTAAAAAAAATAAAAATAATGTTCACCACAGCAGTTATGTCAAACGATGCACGAGGCATAACTAAAGTTATAACTTGGGCAAAGCAGAAAATGTAGACGTATTTGTCTCAATCAGGATAAGTAATAAGCAATAAATAAAACTAAAACGCAGTCTGAAGCACACCACTCCAAATAATAGCAAAATGCACGAATAAATTACTGTATGGCCAAATGGAAAATGCTTTAATTGCCAGATATAATTCACTAATGCAGCAATTAGCGTGTCAAAGTCATTACTTTTGAAAAGAGACACAAAGAGCACAGTCTGTCTTCCGAAAAAAAGACGGTAAGTCTGACCTCATTTTGCCGAGAAATGGAATAATATATCGCTTATTTTTTAATTATTTTTTTTTACTGGAAATAAAATCTCGTGGAGCTCAAGGTGACAACAGGTGTTTGCTGACTATGTAATTAAAAGCTAGCAGGTGCAAAACAGACAACGAGGCGGCTGGATTTTGCCCGACTAACAACACTGCTTTCGTGTCTAAAATGACTAAACTCAAAGTCTAAAAGATGTAACGTACAACGCTCGGTATTCAAATTAGCGCATGTTCTTTGTATGAACAGAATAACAGCGGCGTGTAGAGGAGCTCAAATCCAAACCTTCCGCATTGCCGTCCCATCAACGGTGTTTGACCGGTTACCAGGTTACCAGTTCCCCCGCCCACCGCGTCACCACAACCGAGCCTCACCGCCGCCTCTGATTGGCCAAGCTGAGACCTCCACGTCTCCCTTGGCTGATTAGAACACCGTGAAATTGATCGTGTGGTGTATTTGATTTCTTTTATTTTTTTTTATTATTTTTTTTTTTAAATAATTATACAATAGTGCAATACATTGATTCTCTCAAGTGACTGTGAAGTCATTCAGTGATTTAAGCCATTTGAATTATTTAATGTTATTCATTTTCACAATATTTAAATAGCAGCGGTATGTAACTAAGTGCATTTAATCAAGAGCTGCATTGTAGACTAACTTACTGCAATTGGTTTCGTGTGATAAAATGGGAGGGAGGGTGCTCCATCTTTGTCTTAAGCCATAAAATTGCATACAATGTCAATCATTTCACTTGTTTGGTCTGTAGTTGACTTTTTCCATTTTATGCTATAGTGTATACCTCTGCCTCACTATATTTCAGAGACAAATATTGACATTTATATTCCACTGACTCCACTGGCATGCATTTAGTTGTCAGCAATAGGTGCAGATGCATAAATTAGACTGTAAATATATTTATAAGACATCATGGATTGTTATAGATTAAACTACCAAACAGTATAAAATATATTTGTTCACCTTCTTGACCAGGTACAACACAAAATTGCCACAAATGTATTAAATTCTTCTGGAAAAGTAATCAAATGATATTTAAAAAAACAGATGGGACCTTTCTGTTGCATAATAAAAACATGTATTTATGATTTATCTTTTGCTGATTTACTGTAGGCGAGACATAACAATTTGAATGGCATATTTCCACACTATCTTACAGCTGTGTTTATCACTCTGGATCCTTACTCCACCATGGCAGATACCTTCACAGTTGCTGAGCTTTCTGTGTCAATTGACTTCTATCAGCCTGCAAAAAGTCAATTTTGCTCTTTGAAAACTGCGTTTCAATCTCACTAATGATTATTTTATTGTCAGGGAGTTGTCAGTGATTAGCTGGAACCTGACCAGAGGAGGTTAGTCTATGTGTCTAGGTGACTCACCGAGCTGTCGTCAGAGCAGGCACTGAACAAAGCTAAGCTGCTCATACCTGTGCTGTGAGCTAAGGGATCCTTCCCAGGTCACCCTCACATGGAAAACCATACACACAAGCACGCAGTACAAACCGTCTCTTTTTGTGAGCCTGATGAAAAGTTTGCTTTATTTCTCACATACAGGGCGGGGGCGAGTGACTTTTAAAATGCTTTGCAGCCTTGATTGACTTTGATGTGCTCAGTCAGAATCGGTGCAAACAGATGGCCGGGGAGAAGGCTAACGGTGAGGCCTGTCAATCCGAGGAGTCCTCTAAGAAAACAAAGTGAAGACCTGGGACTGGGAGAGGAGGAAACCCCTGAGCTTCTCAAGAGGCTGCCACATTCTTGAGATTAGGGCAAGAAAAACGTAAACCACTGCTGTTAATGCCCCGGACAAAGGCATGGAACAATTTATTAGTTAAGAATTCAAGCTCAGAGCTCAATCAAAGGCCTGTCGTTCACAATGCCAGACTTGGAGCTTTGGTTTGTTGTTTTAAGTAAATAATCATGCTTAAAAGATATGGCAAAGATGGGGCTCAAGTCCCCCATAAAGCCTGCATTCTTCTAACTGTCATCAGAATGGATTTTAGAACGCGCTTTTATTTTCAACAGGGACACTGTTTGTCTTTTTCTTTATGAATACCATTTTAAAGAGCTTTTTATTTAACTTTCTTCCCCCTGCACCTCTTTACCTGATCTGTGGTATTTTCTGAAAAGACAACTCACCTTGACGTGCAAAGAGCTGATGACTTAAGAAAAAGGTTTAAAAAAAAAAGGAAAAAAAAAGAAGAAGTTGTGTGGGGGACTACTTTGCAAATTTACACCGACAACAGGTTGAAAAGCAAAATAATCTGTAAGCTCTTCATGCAAGCGAAATCCCGTGATTCATCTTAGGCACCTGTAGAGAGTATCACGTGAAACTATCATGCTAATTCATGCTTGAGCAAATAAGCATCTATTCATGTGAGTAAATGCACAGCATTTTCAGAATATTGATTCAGTTCATACCCATAAAACTGGTCTGTGTCCATACATCACACACTGTGATATATTGCATTGTTGTCAAATGAGTAATTGCTGTGAGATATAGATGAGAGAGGGCAGCCCATAATGGTTAATTAACAATTATGTCAGCCAGTGAGATGACCAGGAGACCAATCACTTTGATAGGAGACAGTGGAGGGGGACAGAAATCAAATTATTTTATGACTTGACCCATAATGCTTCCCTAACATGACTTTAATCACTCCGTGGTGTATAGGAGTCCCCCATGGCTCTCTGCGAGTGAACCAGGCAGGAGAGGAGGACGGACAGGCTTTACTATTTGCTGTTATCTCCTGCGTCATTGCTGAGTAAGTAAGCTATAAAAGAACACAGCCATCATTACAGCCGTTTGGTTGCTTTTCAGAGAGATGGAGCTCCTAATGATTAGACATGTCCTTAAATGAAATACAAATCACCCCAAGGCTTTTGGTTTTACTTCATTTACTAAGTGCTACATTACCTCATACTTTGGACCTAACAATGGATTTCCTATAAATCTCTGGGTAGTTGAAATGATGAAGGGGCTCACATATCACGAAATGTGCTAGTGCTTATTAGCACTTGAGAAGTTATTGATCGGGGATTTTGATTAATGTGTGCTGAGGGGTATGGTGGCATTCAGAGGCCCGTGGAGGCCCCCCTGTGCAACTGGCTGGGACTTCTCTCAATTACCTCCAGTTTGTGCTGACTGCCAGCCTGAGCTCTGGCAGGACGACAGCCACTGCAGCGCCCCGATGCCAGGAATAAAAGGAAACTCGCCCTCTATTTCCCGATTCTTCTCCATTATTAAGACAGAAACATATTGAACGCAGGAGGGATGATTATAGAGGGTTACCTTAATGAACAAAGTTTACTCTGCGGATCAGAACCACAGTGTCGATAATTAGCAGTTTACAGTAATGGGATTGGCAAATTTAAGATAAAACAAAAGCAATACTTTTTGGAAACAATGGAGCCAAGATTTCAGACATGGGGTAGACTAACACAAGCTTCCCATTTCTAACTGGAAACCACTGATTTTATGACTGCAATGACAAGTTATTAGCAGTATCTACCTCGTTTATTAAGGTATCTCAGGTAAAGTAAGACGGTAGCCAAAAAATAATTGATTTGTTTATATTTTTCATTATCTTTACTGGGTTTTTTTGTGTTTTTTGTCCCCGAGGCCTATAAAAATGAAAAAAGGTTTATATATTCAGGGATTAAAAAACAAAAAGGTTAGAAATGTCCATATTAATCGGTCACAAAAGAACCGAATTTCAGTTTAGGTTACTTTTGGCAGACTTGAACAAGCAGAGATGATTTCAGTGTAATGCACTGCAGCGGGAACCAGTAATTTCTGGCATGGTTGTGCGGCCATCTTTCTCCATAATGGACAATAATTGAGCAGAATCCATCACTATGGCTAGAAATAGACCATCATAATGGTCATAAATTGTGCCCTGTGAAGGCAGTGAAAATCCTGCTGTGTGTGAGAGGCATTGCAACTTCCGTACGTTCCCTTTTATCCTTAGATTTTTGACTCCATGCTGATTACATACAATGCACATCCAGGCGAGTCAAATCATACGTTTCAAGCTCAGAGTGCAGTCAATTGACCTTTGTGGAGTGTTAGAGGCCCATTGTATTCCAGTGTTTCTGCAAAAGGAAACCATTCTTGATTGAAAACTTGACATAAAATGTGTCTGATGTAATATCCAGATCTATTAGTAGTAGATAAAAAGGTTTTGATGATATTCCTGTGTACACCTTAGACTGAAAACACTGTGGGAAGAAATCTGAGACATATTCATCAACCTTCTCAAAGAGGAACTACTGTGAGTGTAATTAACTTATTTCTTCTTTTTTTTGGTTTTTTTTTTTTGAAGGAGGATCTGAAATAAATAAGCAGGGCTGCTGGAGACTTTGCTCCAAACTCCACCATAAATCAGCAGCAGCAGCTTTTTCATCCGATTGAGCTGGTGCACAGAGCCTGAAGTTTGACTGCGCTGTGGGGAATGTGTTTGTGGTGAGTCTCATAAATGCCAAGTTCTTTGGGCAATAACAATAAATATCACAACCACTCTCTAGATGTACCACATAATTGGAGACTTTCCCCGTCTGCACAGGACCCCGCTGTCTCCTCTTCCTACCCTATATGTACAACATAGGAATCCATATTTAGGTGACGAGGGGTAGGAACATGGTGGAAAGAGACATATTTAGCCCGTCAATATATACAAAAAAAAGACTTTAACCATTCAACTAAAACACATTATTTAGTGCTCAACTTTAAAGAACCTACTGCTCATTTAAATTTGTATATTTTTGGGGTTTTCATGCAGCTATTAAATATATATATTTTTAGGGATGGTCTTGTTTGCCAAATTACACCTTGTATCCCAAACAACAGTCAGTGGGCTCTGAGTATGTGCTGCATTCACAATGGTAAACTGAAAAAGAAGAAGATTTCAATGCGCATGACAATGTGCTTGATTTTTAAGTGTGCTATCATTTCACAATACATAATGGAAACAAAGTGCAGCGCTGAGCTGAAAAACAGAAACAGTGGAGACAAAGCTCCAGAGACATTTCAGGCAACAATAAGTCAAGGATAACTGAAACTTTCCTAAAGTAGTAGTTTGATTTAATCTGTTGGTTTGAAGTATTTTGCACAGCCCTATCAATAATTAGTCTAACATAATATAGTTGATAGATTTATTGTATGCCTGTAAAAACAGTGTTCTGTGAATAGATATATACTGCCGATAGTCTTTATTGTCACAAGGATAAAAAAATTTTTTTTTTTTTTTTTTTTACAGTCTACATGTGTTGACAGACAGATGCGTCTGTTTATGGATAATCCAATGACTGAGATGAAGGCCCATTTGTATTTAGGGCTGCTATGGCCAGTGGAATGAATTCACCTCTTATTCTTTCTGTAGTTCACCCTGTATGAAATTGGCAGAGAATATGAGCCTGGGAGAAGCAGGTAAATTATAACACTGGACCCTCATTGGTTAAGCCAAAGCATTTCAAGGGGTGTGAGATGTTCAAGATAGAAAAAGACAAAACTTACAAGTGTGAGACTGATCTCTTCCAGTGAATCTCTAAAACAGATACATATTAAACACTGTTCACTGAACATCCTTACTTTTGCTTCATGTCCCCAAAACATTTGTAATCATCGAGGCATCCTGAGAGGTTTGGATGCTTAAATGATATCGCATCAATTAAAGCCCCATGGACCTTTGTCTGTCGTCATTCCACTTCTTTCTCTCCCCTTATTTCCTGATGACGCTCGACTTAGAGCGCACACATCCCAGGAAAAATAAAACAACACCACAACACGTCATTTAGTTATTCATCATGTCTCATTCCCAGCGGTGTGTTCAGTATTAAACCACTAGTTCCTCCAGCAAATCAACTCCTAACAATCTAATTGTCAAAAACAAAGCTAACCATTAAAAAAAAACATCAAGTTTCTGCAACCAAAATGACACAAGTTCCTTTTCCATTCAGAGGGCATCTCATTCACCATCACTCACCTACTTCAAAGCATGTTGAGATTCTGCCAAACAAGTGGTCTCTTGGTTTCTTGTTGTAATTTTAGGGCGCGATGAAAGATAAAGTAGCAACAATTATTTGCATGATAGCAAGTGTGCCAAGGTGCAGCCACAGATGTTTTTGTTTCTATTATCTGTCTGATCAGGTGTAGTCCTTCTAACATCACATGAATGTTTGTTTATAAACCTCAGCATTAAGGGCACCTTTTGAAAGAGAAAATCAAATAACTCAACAGTAACAACATACAGTAAAATAACCTAAAATAACGTATCGTCTATTTACTTATAGTCAAGATTATAATGAGAAGTTACAGTTTGTGTTATTTCCTGCGGCACAGAATGAATTTGTAGATCTTGAAGTAGTTAATGTGATGTTTGACTGTCACCACTTAACTGCATTTCCCATGGTGCTTTCAGGTGTCTACAGGAGACTTTGAAGGACAGCTTGTAAACTGGTGTGGAATGACGAAGTTGGCTATTGGAACTAAATAAATCATGGAAACAAAACTAATTCCGACTGTTCCGCTCTACATTGTATGCCAAAACAAAGTTGTCTCTCAGCGACAGAATCAGTTATTCCACATGGATGTGATTTATGCTGCCGTTAATTTACGGAAACTCCTCCGGACGGGACCGATCCCGAAATGTTCCCCTGACCCGTAGCGCCAGCTAACATTTCTGCATGAATTGCATCGATTCGCTCACATGCGAGGGGACACAACTGGAGGATCCAGTGGGAGAAGTGACAAGCTACTGGCTGTTTGCCGGCTCAGTCTCCACTGCCAAAGTAAACAGGTGAGCTTCTCGTCTTTTCACACCTCTGCCTGCTCCTGACAGAGAATCGCATGGAACAGAATCAAGAAGAAACACATCGGACAATACGGACAATAGTTTGGCCTACTTTCGGGTAGCAAAGGTGTTTTGTAAGCCCGCATTACCTCAAACTAGCTATTTCAGATATGTGATTTTGCTTGGAATAAAGGAAAAAAGGACACTAAGGTTTCAGCAGATTGTATCGGCTGCAAGGTTCTTCTTTAACGGTAAAAAGTAAGAATGTATATCGCTGACAGAGAGCTGGAAGATCAAGGCTAGTACGGCGCAGTGCTGACTTGTTTACATTCCTCCATGATGTCCCACTCAGCATATCTCATCTGACACCACAAATCAATTTTAGGTGAGATGAAGTGGAGAAGAACTTATGAAATTCAAACAATTCTCTGAGGTATATTCCAATTCGCTTAAGCTTTTGATCCGGTCAATAGCTCCACTTCAGTCACGGCCAGACGGCTTTTTGTTTTGTTTTGTTTTGTTTAACATTTGTCACATACTTGTGCTGAAAAACAGACCGCCACAGCTGCCTGCTGGGAACCCAAGATGTCATACAAGCAGCACAATACCTGGCCATCAGAAACTGACAACCTTTGAACTGTCAGTGCTGCAAATGACTGAATCCACCGAGGCCAAACAAGACGTGTCACGCTAAACAAACTGGCGTGTAAGCAGACATTTCAGGTCATGCAACATGGGAACCACAGACAACCTCTTCATCAAGACACTCTCTGACCATACAGAGATTTACTCGCACTCACCTACTGTACACGTACACACACGCACACACACACACACACACACACACACGCCCTACAGAGTACACTCATGTCTTACCCACGCAGCAGTGACTTCAAAAGGAACAAGGAGATAAAACAAAATGAATTGCAGACACATCAAGCCTCCCATGCCCTTTAAAGCTTAATTATACCTGTTGGGGTGATGAGAGACACATCACAGAACCTAGTGATTAATAAACAAACGGCGCATCCCATAAAGCGTCTGACAAGTCCCTGCTCATCGCTCCTCATACTCACAGTCTGGGTTCAGGTGGAGCGCACATATCAAAGTGTATCAAACAGGAATGAAGTTGGCCCAACCTTGGCCACGGCTTAACCCCCCGTCCTCACCTTCCTCCCCGTCCTCCTCTCCCGCTCGTCTTTTTCCTCCACCTGTCTGTCTGAGGGACCGATGAGAGCATCACCCAGACACGTGCTTCAGAGCACCAGCCTCAACCTGAGCTTTCATCTTTCATTGCCGGGCCCAGATCACTCGACTGGGGCTTTGTACCCGCCGACATGGTAAGTGTCGCATTTGCCGAGGTTTTGTAAACAGACACACCTTTAGTGAGAGATGATGTGAATGAGATGAAGTTACCGACTGCTGGAGCTCTGCGGCTGTGGCTGAGGGAAGGGGCCGAGGGGATATTAAATTGCCTCGTCTTGAAAAGGATACGTGTCGAGTGAGATTCAAAGTTGCGGCGAGCACAGTGAGTACTTGCATGGTGGAGGCAAAAGTCAGGAAAACACCAGTAATAAGACTACTATCAGTGAAGAGTTGTTAAACCCGGTTCAGACCGAAGAATAGTTTACTGTTTTCGGACGTTGGAGGGTAAAGTTCTTTCTGCTTATTAGAGGAACGGTTCCGGAAAAAGACGAGCGAAATTGACAAAACGGGAGATCATCTGTCTCAGGTTCGCTTCATTAATTTGCATAAGCCGCCTGGATATTCCATCGAGGCACCCATAGGTGGCTCCAAAGTCTTGACAGTACTGTTTTTTTTATGTTCTCGCCGTTTCATCACGAATAAATATGTAACTGTTGCAAGTAACTCACTGTCACTATCCTCATTTATGTTTTAAGACGCTGCAAAACTAAAAAAAAACATAAGTGACGTACAGCGAGTCGTCGCTGTGGAGATGTTTTACCGGACTGATGAATTACGAGTTGTTTCAAATCATCTCGTCGTGAATCTTTGGTCTGAACTGGCTCTGAATGGGTGGCATGATTTATGTCTTGCTAAGCATTGAGTGAGCATAAATTACCAAGGTTGAACAAAATGACCTCGTCATGATTTACTCAATTATCATCTGGGACCTCTGGCTTTATCACAGCGGTGGAAATGTCACCATTAAGAAGAATGTATCTCAAAGCTTTCGGTACTTACTGCTCGAATATGCATGCCTATATTTGACCTGGAAACAACAAATAAATGCAGAATAGCTGGATTACAATAACAATGTCCACACTGACAGTGCATGGTGGCTTATGCTGAACATTTAAATGTTAACTTCACATTGATATTAATGAACAGTAACTCAAACACAGACAGAATGAGGCCATTGATCCCAACTGTTTGTTATTTTGTCAGACTTCTGGTATTTCTAAAGCCCCTCTCCAGTCACTGTGTTATTCCACTGTTGGCGATGCATGCTTCTTGCTTTAAGCTGCTTTAGCCAAACAAATGTGATTTAGCCTAATCATTTCACTCAGACAAGTTGGTATTGTTTGGGGTGTTTTTCCACTGGCCATTCTGCTTTAATTGCATCAAAGACTGTTGATACCCACCTCCTCAAGGTTGACTTGTTCTGAAGTTTGAGCCTTAAAAACAGGAAACTGCACCGTGAAGTTTCACCTGCCGCAAAGTGTCACACGGTACTTTGAGCCTGTAGAACAGCAGAAATACATGAAGAATGATCAGATGAATTCTGAACCATTTTATGGAAAACAAATAAATGCAACATTTTAAAAGACGCATTAACCAATATTTTTATATCAAGAGTGGACTAAATGACTTGTGAGAGGTGAGAGGCGTTGTGAAGAAACAGACAATTATTTCTCAGCAGTTTCCTGAAGCGCTACAAAGTATTTTGAGGTCTTTTAGCTCATTGTTTTGATTTTTATCGCCGACAACATTGGTGTTTTGGTTTACTGTCAAAGCTCTCAGTGACCCCATTTCTAGCCACAGCAGGCGGCTGTTTTCATCATAAAAATCTGATAAACCAACGTATATTAAATGCCCAACACCAAACGACAAAGTAAACAACTAGAACTTTTAAAACTATTGTTTTAAAAGTGACATGTAAACAAACAACAAATTGGAGGTACACTTTTGCCTGCACAAAGCCTGCGTACAACTTCTGATGATGAAATTAAAGTTACACGGACCCTATTGGACTCTTACAATCTTGCCGATGCTAAAAAAAAAAAAAAAAACGCCTGCCAGCGTAAGTTAATTATTACACTGTATATTTTTCTGCATTGCAGAAATATTGTAAAACTGATCCGGTAACACTAGTAATTTAATGCATACGTTCGTGATATCAAATGTACTCTGCTGCTAAAGCTGTTTTTAAATATATCGAAGATTATACAAATAACTTGCAAACGTTTTTGGTTAATTAATTCCTTCGCAGCAATTTATACAAACAACAGAATAAGCTCTTTATGAATGTTTTAAAAACTCTTTAAAGATATAAAGTGCTAAATGCTGTTAGGTGTCACATGACAGCTGCTGTCATAACTCCTGTCTATTAGCAGACTGTGTGTTGTACTGCTGGGGACTGCTGATAGACTTGGACCAAATGAAAGGGCTGACAGAGATGCTATAAGTGTGGTATAGTATAAATGATCATGCCCTACCATTGATTTAACTAATGATGAGTGCTCCAAGTGCAACAATAGTAATTTTGTCATAAAGCTGTCAGCAGTTAATCAATCTGTTAAGGGTTTTCCTCCTTCAATGTAAGATTTATTAAATGTTCATGCAGGCTTGTTCAGGCACGCTCACGCCTGTCTACACAAAGCAAGTGTTAATGTTTCACAAGAACTTTGATGTTTCTATTTGTCACAATGTCCGTTATTATTTCACACTAGTTATTTACTGAATGTCATACAATTTAAATAACATAATTGTGCTTTATTTCCCGCGACAAATTAACTTTCCTCTCTTTCCTGTGCGATGACTTTTTTGTATCTGTGGTTTGAATATTTAGTCTGAGGTCCTCAGGCTGTGTCTCATGAAGCCAAGACTTGCACAGTAAATGCCTAAAGGACTTACAAGGCCTGCTGGTACATCTGCCAACAATAGGAATTTCCCCAGTTTACACAACTCTTTCACAAAGCGACGTTATCTCTAAAGGTTTAGCCTTATTGTTTCCTTTTTGGAGGATTCATGCCACTGAAGGGTTTGACTGATGTTACCTCAGAATCGTTTTAACTAAGCCGACTTAATCTTCTGCGATTAATGTAATGAACATTGCTCACAGGGTTCGGGTTAGTTTTGCAAGGTTTTGTAATTACATCTTCTTTCAAATAAAAAAAAACGTAATATTGCAACTTTGTGGTATGGCCCATGTAAACCTTTCAACACTAGTAGTATAGTCTCCCTATACGCAAAATCACCTCTGGTGATCCAGTTATTACAAGAAAACAAAATGATAGCATGTATATAACCTCGTCTGTGAGAAGTATGGCAATAAAAACCCATTACGGGTTGCAAATATGTAGATGACGTGACATAAACAATGCTAATAATTAGCCAATGAAATAAGACAAGAAAATAGTGTTGATGCACAAACTTAATAATTGAACATTTTAGGGAATATGTTAATTTGTCGTTCCTGGCCAGAGCTAGCTGGGAAGATTGATGCCGATCACATGACTGTCCAAGACTGAAGACTTTTCTGTTTGCTGTCTTTCACTGAACCAGATTTGAGGATGTCTTAAACTGCACTGTAACGTTTATCTTATTTTTTTTTTTTAGCTTGCTTAATGTTTTAATGACTGTTTTTAATGTTTTAATCACTGTTCTTAATTGTTTTGAAATGTCCTTTTCTTTTGTCTTATGTTTGAATGCTTTTAATGGTTTTATGTGAAGCACTCTGAATTGCCTTCTTGTTAAAATGTGCTACGCAAATAAACTTACCTTGCCTTACAGAAAATACAAAGCCACACCCAGCTGTAGCTTAGCTTAGCATAAAGACTGGAAATAGGGGGAAACAGTCTGGCTCTGGACAAACAAAACCACATCGACCTATGAGCACATTACTGCACATATTAACACTTTCTAACTAGTTTCCTTAATCAATATTTGTTTAAAAAACAGCCAGTTCTGGTTTTACTTAAACTTTGTTTGAATTGTCAACCAGCATTGCTGTATCCTGCTTATTATAGACAAAAAAAATACCCTCATTTTTATCAGTCTTAATTAATGATGATAGATTCAACTGACGCGTTCATCCCCCAAAGCTCTCACTACATGGTAAGGCAAATATGAAAAAAAAAACCCAGCAGATTTCGATTTTAACTAATATTTATAATGATGTGTGAAATTATTGTTTTTGTTGTCGGTGCTCGCTCCTGGTGCTCTCACTCTGCCACTTTGAAGTCAAATATTAAAGTGCTGTTTAATGTGGTCATGGGCTTCATACATTGCCTTCCGAGTGTAGTCAGCGCCTCTTAAATACACAGCCAGGGCTGTAATTTTTACAAGTTAAGGCAAAATGCACTCTAAATACAGTATCATAGTTTCAAATGACTGGGATAACCATCTCATTCTGTATATATCACCATCTGATATTCAGTCAGCCATCCTTTCTCTCACAGAGTGGCACGGTGTTATTAAAATGTATAATCATAGATTTTGTGAATGAAACGAGTCAAAATGGCAGGTGCGAAACATTTACTTAGACTATTTTACACTTGGCGAGCCTCCAGATGGAAATGTGTCATTTCAAAAGCATGAAATCTTTGCTTGAATACAGATTAACTTTGATGTGAAGCAAAGAAAAAGGAAACACTGATAAACAAGGTGATATGAAGCTAATAGAAATCCTGCTCTGTTATCAGGCCAGGCACATTATTTCTTTCCAGTATTAATCCAGTTTTGATGGCGATATTGCAATTATATGTTACACTATTGCAAAGGACCAACAGCAAATGTGCAGACATGCACACACATCCTGTTTCTTGGCATTCGTGTCAAACATTTACTGTCAGTTGATTCATCTTTATTTTTATCTCTGTCATGCGTTTCTATTGATAACTTTGTGTCAAATCAGTTTCTTAAAGTCTATAAATGTGCCTGTTTTGACAGGAAATCTCTCAAAATAACCTTTCGTAGAGAGCAACGTTCATGCTTTCATGTGTTTCAAGCCTTCATCTGCTAAAAGATGTCTTAAAACCTGCAGCTTCAAAGCTGAAAGCAGAAGGCCCTCTTGAGTCAAAGCCTTTTCTATCGCTTATTAGGTTTTGTCTGCAGGTCTCATCGGACGAGCAGATGATGAATAGGAGGGGGAACACTGCCGGTAGTCGGGCACAGACCACCACAACCTCCCCTCTGTGTCTCCACCACCAATATGCAGCGCTGTGGTGTTATGAGAACAGGATAGCTCTTGAGACGCTTGCCTTTCACTCCTGAGATGGTGCGTAAACAGAGCAGGGGCCGACAGATGGGCCTCAGCAAACTGGTCCCGTTGACCTTTCAACCCCACTGTCCAGCACTCCCCTCATCTCTATAAGAAAGTGCAGTGGAATTCCAAGGAGATTATCATCCTTTATGTCCCTCGGTTTGCTACCCATTGCGGGTGGTGAATATACAGAATACAGCAGGAAACGCAGAGCACATTCCCAGGAACCTGAAGTTGCAGGAACACGCTGTGTTCTGTTAATGATTACATAAAAGTAAGGAAACACAAACAGAAAATGAGGCACCCTAATGTACGGTTAAATACGTGTTTCAGGTATGACTCCAATATGAGATAGTATATTTCGGTTTTCGCTGACTTGCTCTTTTGAAGGGAAGTTTCGAAGACACCCGCCCGATGTTACAACAGAATGTCGAAACAAGTAGCGTGACTTCACTTCATTTCCGCTGCTTTTGTATTATTATTACATGGTGAAGTTTACTTTTTGATGCAAATTCAGCTCAGTGCTGTACAGCTTCTGTTTACCTGTTCACATCATATGTATGGAGAAAGCGGTAATGAGAGAGTCGTCTGTCTGAGCGAGGGATTTGAACTTGCATGGTGAGACAGAAGAAAGAGGAGACTAGCAATTTGGAAAATTATCACTTCAGATTGCCTGAAGCTATACTTTTGTATACTCTTGTTCTTATTTTTAACCTGTTTCCTGGTATAAGCACAACCTGCCCAGGGTTTAAAGAGTTAGTAGCTGGTGCAAGATGTGAAGAGGCAGTTCATTCATAATTTCCTCTATTTTGGCTTCATTGTAAAGTGGCACCATGAGCGCACACACATACCAACTACAGTTTTCGCATCTTGTTAGTAGTTTTAAAATCAAATCCTATAAAACACGCCAATTCCATGAGTTTGCAGATTTGCTGTTTGCGCAGTTGTGCCGAGCGTTTGTTATGCAGTCCCGTTGACCTCAATGAGAAAATACTTTTGCTATGGGATTAGTATTATTTTCCTTAACTTGTTCGTGGAAATATTTTTCAGGCCTCAGTTCTTCGATCGATGGATAATTGAGGGGATATTTATTAAAACTCTCCATAAAGGTTCACTGATGTTTATTTCGGACAGGTGAAGCCATGGAATTCCTTCCTTCCTCCATCTCAGCTTCCTTAAAACTGTCGTATTTTTTCGGAAACATGCTGAGGAGGAAATAATCATTTTGGACAACAAGTGACCTTAAATGACAATAATCTGACCAAAAACACACAAATCTGTCCCGATAATCGACCGAGTCAACAGACGTTTTGGGATGATGGCATCTTTCCTTCAAACAGAAGTTTATTTCCTGTGTTTTGGCTTCAAATATTAACACTGCTATTAGTATTGCTGTTTGGCATCCCTGTCAATATGACCTAAACTCCTTTGTAAACTGTCCCTTTTTGGAGGTGCATCAGTTAGTCTACCTTCTCTGTATGTCAGTGTTGTGAAGTAAACATTCGTATAGCATAGTTTAGACTGTTGCTGATCCGCGCAGAGGCATTTTTTGCATTCCTTGTTGACTTTTAATCTGCTTTGCTGCTTTTTTTTTTTTTTTTTTTTCTCATACAAGCAGAGGGAAACAAATCAGTATAAGCTGGTCAGGTCAGCATTGTGGTTTGTTTTCCATGCCAACTGCAAGGACTTAAACTGCTGCGAGAAATGACCATTTGATCCAGTTACACTTCACACTTTCTGCTTCCTTTCTTTTAAAACAGAAAAAGGCGGAATAAACCAGTCAGACTTTAGTTGAGAGGCAGAAAGATAAACCAGGCAGACAGATGTTACAATTCTGTGTTGACACTGTCCTCATACTGAGTATCAATATTTTTCATCAGGAGCCTCAGGAGGAGCTTTCAGTCACATAGTTTTGAAGGAAAGCACACTTACTTATATGACAATGCTGATTAACAGAACATTTCCCTTTTGTGGACGACCACAAAGAGCGACTCTTAGCGTTTCTGTGGCTGAGTCACCACACAGCTTGGGCCCCATTCATGTTTTTCCCATGTTGCAATTTACTCACTGAATTAGGCTTCGACCGAAAAAAAGTGTTTCAGTCCCAATTATCATCTGGCAAGGAAGAGAGGCGGTCGGACAGGGGTGGGGGGTGAGATACTTAAGCCTTTTCACTAGTGCTGCCTTGTTTCCCCTGTTCCTCTCCTTGAGAGAGTAATGTGTTTCCTCACACAAAAGGAGGATCTTCAGAGATATGCCAAGAGTCTGGAGAGTGTGTTTGCTGGACCTGTGAAGAGACCTCTTTAGGAGGCTTTGAGGACAATGGAGCATGGGCACCGGCCTTGGTTTACTTTGTCCACGCCAAGCATTTCACACGCACCCAGGGCAACAGCCGGTCTGAGCAAAGGCACAACATTAGTCTGAGTTATTGAAAGGCCTTTTTCATCTTTGTCACCCAATCAGTGCAATGATCGCCCTGAGGGAGTTATGTTTGACCAACAGGTTTTTTTTTCTGTTTCTTGAGACTCTCCACATTCTTCACCTACAAACTGTTTTTTGGTTTCCCCTTTGAAAAGTTAAATATAATATTTCTGTTGATGGTAGTGATTACATTTATGGAGCTAGTTTGATATTATAATGAACCAAACTACTAACAGCAGGATGTCCACAATCTGATTCTATCGTGCAGCTAGCACTGCTTCCTGTGAAAGATGTGTTTTGCTACTCATAAATATTGAACAGCAATCAAGCAGAGGATGTATTAATGCTAATGATAAAATTAAAATACAGTACAGAATCAGATTAAAATACAGAATTAGATTTTATTTTTTAAAATATATTTGCAGCTGTCTTTATAGTGACAGCATCAACGTGACGCAGATTATTAAAGAAAATTCAGTTATGTTAAAACATTGATGGATTAGTACAGTATTGTTAGGCAGAGTATTGTCTTATTCTTTATCTATTTGATTATATTTTGCATCTAAAGTGTAATAACGTGATAAATTCTATGATAATTATCATTTAGTAATTTAATAACAATGTGTTTGATAACAAATCTATATCATTCCAACTGAACTCAAGGAACATCCCATATTGGCCAAAAGGATCGCAGTTTGAACAATCTACAGCAGAAATGGAGGAGACATCCAATACATCTTCATTATAGCTGAAGTTTCCCATCTCTCCCGTGTCTCCAGTCTCTGCCGGCTCCATTTGCCCCGCCACATTGTTCATATCTCAATGGCTACGCTGTTGTTGCTATAGCAATATGTGGATCTGACAAGGGCCCGGGTTGCTTCTGATTCAAGTAAATGGTACCTTGTAGCGGATGTCTTAAACAGACAGAGGAAAGAAAGCACAACACCACTGTACAGAAAATGCTCCTTGGTTGACAAACTCATTTCAAATTAAGGTTAATTAAACCTTTCCTGGATCAAATGTTAAAACAATGTTCCATGCTATAATGTTTTGATTAGACTGCATTTCTTCAGTGGACAAACTTCTTATACCACGCCTACAACTTACTGCGTTACTTACTTGATTTTTATTTGTCAAATTAGAGTAATCTAAAGACGTTTGGGTTCCAAATTTTAATAACATTGGTTATTTTAAAGAGTTGGTTGTGCTACACATTGCCTATACCCTTGAGAGTCATCATGTACACCGAGAAAATAACAATACACCCATCCGTGTATCAGTCACTTGAGACAACCCATAAATGCTTTGTTATGAACGAGAAGCAATTCCAATCAAACCACAGAGGCTGAGCAGAATTTTCAATCAATGTTGTGTTAAATATTAATCTGGCACACTTTGAGAGCAGCATTCCTGTGAGATCACAGTCGAGGCAACTTGTGGAATGCAACATTAGGCGCTGAAACTGTACTTCCTGGATATGACCAGGGGCATGCTGGGAAGGCCTGCAGATCCTTTTTTTTTACCCTCTGTCTCTCAACAGGTGGCTCTCCCTTCCTGATCCTTAAATTACCGCTCTTCTGTGAGACCCTCCACGAGGGATGGGTTTGACAAATACGATTGCCCTCGTTGTATTCTCCCTTTGATTTAAGTCAACAAAAGCATCATGACAGCTCGCACTGACATTTGGACTTTGGCTTTTGAAGACCATTAATTTCATGAGGTGAAGGTGTGACTATATCCAGTACCCAAACAAACAATAGCCTAATGGATCACATGGTACATGTTTTGAGCGAGCATGTGCAGGCAGATCTGTGGTAACCCTTGAGAAATTACTTGATATAAGCCCCACTTGCAAGACCACATAATTAGCTTTTGACCTACATTTCTCCCCACCCCTGTGCATATGCTACAGGTCAGTCTGTCTGGCACTGTGACTCCACACTTCGAGGAAATCTTGATTCTGTGACCAACACTATTGGCAGGCAAGTCATTTACGAATGTTTGCCAAACAAAAATGTTACCTTCTTTTCACAACTAACAGCTGTTTATGGTTGCGTTGCTTCAAAGCAAGTTGAAAGGGCGTTTGTGCGTGACTCACTCCATTTGTAAATGCTAAAAGATAACTTCTGCTAAGATTGAAAATCCTCCTTTGATGATGTGATGATGTGGGTGGACATGTCCTTGAATGGGGTTCTACTGTATGTAGTTTGGCTTCTAATAAAGTGTCTGTACGAATGTGTCCTAATGCTGCAGCATAAAAGTGTAAAAAAATTTGACACAATATAAAATAACATTGCATGACATGACAAGACAAGACAATGTAATTAGTTTGACTCACCAGATGTAGAATGTCGGTATAAACCTACCATTGATTGCCAATTTTAGTCGACATTCTCCTTCCCTTCAGCTCTCTGTGTGTCAGCGACGGGAAACAACAGCGACAACCTCTGAGGTGGCAACCTACAAACTGAAGATTGAACGATTTCTATTTGATGCAATAATGCATGCCTGCTTGGTTATTTTTGGTTGGACAAAATGTGACCTGGCACTCCATCGTGTGACATAAGGTAATATAACAGTCCATGATATAATGTGATATGACAAGACTTACTGTGACATGACGTATTGGACATAACATCCCGTGACACGCCATTCCATGACATGACTCACTGTGACATGACATTCCGTGACATTAAATACTGTCACGTGACATTCCCCGACATGACATACAATCACATGACATACTGTGACGTGACGTATTGGACATAACATCCCGTGACACGCCATTCCTTGGCACTACATAGTGTCACATGACATTTCCTGACAGGACATACTGGTACGTCACATTCACTCACATGACATACTGTGACATTCAATGACATGACATACAGTGACATGACATTCAATGACGTGACATACAGTGACATGTCATTTCATGGCATGTTATACTGTGAAAAGACATTCCATAACATGACATAATAAGAACAGGCCTTCTATGGCATGATGTGCCGTGAGGTGACATATCACAGCATGTGATGACATGACATAATGAGACCAGATTCTCTGGTATGGTATAATGTGACACAACAATCACTGACATGACATTCCAGCATATGACAATCTGAGCGGTTACATAATGTGACATGACATTCCAAGGCAAGACATAACACGAGATGGCATTCTATGATTAATTAGTCAACAGACTAATTTAATGTAATTACTATATATTCATACCTGATCTATATATTGAAGGATATTTGTAATAAAGATACTTATAAATCATAGCAACCTGTCTAGTTTTGTATTTCATAACAAAATAATTATATTATTTGTATAACAGTTATTCTTTAATATGATTATTTTCTTATCTCAGCAGTAATGCCAGGGGAATATTTGCTTTGATTTATGACTAGATTTAAAATAAATCAGTTTTAATTATACAAGATACAAACGTGTTCTGAAATGTCATCTCAAAATCACAACATGAGCGCTGTACAGTATATCCAATACGCAGCATAGACATTTACATACAACTCACAGAGGCTCTCCGAGAACTGAGGAGGAAATGAAGACATGATTCATTGCATTTCTATGATAATTTGATGACACTTGACAATTCACCATGGCACAGCCAAGTTTTTGTACCTCATTCGTGCAATAATCTATTTATGCAGGAGAATGCTGATAGTCTGTGTAATCCCAGTTGAATTCTTGTGGTGAAAGAAGATGCAGGCCTTACAGCAGATTAATGCCATGACGATGTGTTCCGCTGCTGATGAGAGTCGGCTAAGCAGTTCCTTTATGGATGGTGGAAATGTTGGGGTTCCCTGCACAGAGGGACGGGGGGCCACAGGGTGACATGCGTTGCAGAATTCATACTGTTCTTAATGTTCTCACCATAGAGAATAAAGGAGGTGAAAAAAGAAAAGACAAAGTAATTCAAGTCTCTTTTGTATAAAATCCTCCCAAGAGCTACTCAGTCCATGATTTCATTATCAGTCCGACTTACACTAATCCTCTCAGAGTGGAGTTGGCCCTTGTTAGACGTCTATACTTGGGTATCAAAAACCCTGGGTGTCAATGGGTAAAAGGAATGGGAGTGTCCAATATCCTCAAAGTTTACATGTGTGTGTGTGTGTGTGTGTGTGTGTGTGTGTGTGTGTGTGTGTGTGTGTGTGTGTGTGTGTGTGTGTGTGTGTGTGTGTGTGTGTGTGTGTGTGTGTGTGTGTGTGTGTGTGTGTGTGTGTGTGTCTGTGAGGTTGTGTAATTGTGCATGTTCCCAAATGAGTGTAGATGTGTGTGTGTGTGTGTGTGTGTGTGTGCGTGCGTGCGTGCGTGCGTGCGGGCGTGCGTGCGTGCGGGCGTGCGTGCGGGGGAATGCTGCATGTTTGAGATCATCCCCAGACGCTCAAGACTGTTTTGATTTCCCACTTCATGGAGAACGTGAGAGTAATCCCCTCAGGATTCCCCCTCTAGAGGTCTTTAGCTGCCATAAGCCACCATTCAACAGGCAAAACCCAACATGGGCTCTATACAGCCTGCTGGTATTACTGGATGATTGGGGAGGGGAGAAGGCTTAATCTGCCCTTGTGGCTAACCTGTCGCTGAAAAGGAACCTGCAGGGAAGCCAGCCATGAGACTGGGTTAGCTGACAAAGTATATTGTTCATCTGCTGGCTACATCGAAGCAAACCTGGAACGGATTTGTAAACTGAGGACTGAATGATAAATAACTCTGGTTGTGCCTTATCAATCACCTTCAGAGTTTTTGAGCTTTTTATCGAAAGAAATGTAGCTAAAAGAAGGCAGCTGTGCTGAAAAGTTGTTAAATTTACATGCAACTAAATAATTATAGTTTATATAATGTTTTAAATGTTTGGGTATCTTTGTGCTCCTTTTGTTCAGGATCTTGACAAATCTAGGCAGTGGAGTTGGATTATTTTTTTTGTATTCGTCTTGAATAACTGGAGTAAACATTGCATGCTTTTAGCTGATCTTTGTTCATATGTTACTGAAAGCCATTTACTGCAGTCAAAATACAGTGTTGGTAGGACACTACTTTAAACCTTCTATTTTGCATTTATAAGCAGCATACAAACATTTAAAAATGGTTTATAACACACCCCAATCTAGTTAATAAGTAAGTAAATAAGTAAGAATGCAGGCACGAAGGCATTTTATGCGTTCAAGTCCATTAGTGAAACTTGTCATTGATATTATTTAACATATTGTCAATCATTATCTGTTAATACGACAACATACGCTTCTGCGGGGCCACGGGAAGAGTTATAGTTGTTGACAACTATATTATTAAAATGTATAACTGTGTGCAACTACATTACAATGTATCACAGACAATATGAAATGTTCATATACCAGCTATAAATGCTAAATGATGGTTGAAGTAAAGTAAAATATATTAACTACATGACTTTTGGGAATTGCTAATAATACAAATCCCACTGAGAATCAACCCCTCCCCTTCCTCCCCACTCTCGTCTGCATGTTTTAGTTCAAGTGAACAGACCACACAAGTATATGTTAACACTTTATCACCTCCTCCGAGAGGAGTCCACACATTCATGTTGTTGTTGTTTTTTCATTTGACCATGAATTAAGCCTTTATCAAACTTTAGCCAAACTATTTTAGTTGCCTTCACCTAAATTTACTAAATTTAGTGAGAGTCGGTACAAGTGCATGTGAGTTGGTGCCTCAGCAAAATGCTACGTTTTTTTTCTTGCATAACTCATTTTGGACTTTTATACTCTGTTCACCTTTGTGCTTAACTGTGGATAAGACTGTGCTTTATATCAGGGGCATTTGGATACAAACTACCAGCCTTATTTTTTTTGACAAAGACTATGGGTAAACAAGCTTTTCGTTGAAATATGTACATCTTAAGTTCAGTGGCAGGAGTATATGATGCAATGAAGGGCAAAAATTAAAAGTAGTATGTCATGGCGAAAATATTTTGTGAGTTGTATCTGGCATTACGTGGTGATGTGTTTGCCAAATTCTCCTGCCATTCAAGTAAATCCAGATGATACACTAACTCCCCTTTTAAGTGCTTGATCTGAAAGCAAGTATTGTTAAGAATAATAACATGGATGTGGGATGGATAACACTGACAAGGAATTAGGTGACCTGAATGCGATGCAGTAGCATGCCCTCCTTTCCAGCCAAAAGATTCATGTCACATTGCACATATTGGTGGATTACTGGCTAGTTTAAAGAGCTTAAGATGAGTTCCTCTGGTGTGCGATCAAGTCTGAGCAGTGTGCCTTATAATGCACGGCTAAGAAGAAAAGGCCCTGTCACACTGGCTCTCTGTCCGTCTTACTCTCAAGGTCTCTCGTCATTTGACTGCCTGAATGGCTTTGTGTGACAGCTGTAGCTACGCGACACTGATTGCAGCCAAGCCACACGGCGTTACCATGGAAATGGCACTCAGGTTACTCCTTTTGTGCTATGCCTTGTGGCAATCTATGGCAGTCATACCTGCAATAAACGTATGCATTCGTAGCTGCAGGTTTACTGTGCAGTTAAAGCATTAAAACACCAAATGCAGCTTGTGTTTCAAGGATGTGAGATGTGACGGTGTTTCTAAATGTAAAGGGCCACCTCACCCAAATTACAAAAAGACATATTTTCTGACTTCTAGTCACAAAGATAGTTTTAGCTTCTTTTACCCAGATTTGTAGAAACCTGATGAAGTAATGGAAATACTAAATTTACATTTAAAAATTCATCAGCTGCATCTTTTTCCAGCGAGTGTCCGTGTTACTCTGGATGATACACGAAATAAACAACCTCTTTCCAAAGAGTAGTTCCTTTTTTAGCAAAATGTATTTTACCCTAATTTTCTCCTGAAATGTTTTTCAATACCTCATAAATTAGTTTTGATTGTGAGTCTCAGAGAAATGCAGGCTCCATAAAGTTAAAATTGTATGTTGTTTTGCTGAACATTTTTAGAGAAAACAAATTGCTGGTTTGATTATGTTCAACAGGCAAGATTTACTTCAGATGAAGGAGGTGCTATGTTGTTGTAGGAAGTGCGTTGGTGTGTATAATGTGTGGTACTTTCACACTGGACACTGCATCCTAAATCTTTAAGCCACATTTGTCTTTTTCATTAATTAACGAAGGCCATGATATTTCTTTAACTTCAATCGAGGGCTTTGAGGGCCTGAACAAAAGATTTGAAGTTTATTTGTGCTTCAGCTGCTTTGAGTGGACATTATGGGGGAAACAAATGACATATCTTATAGATAAACGTTTGGCAGATGCATGGATGAACATTTTTTGACTTGGTATACTGATTATGTTGATAAAAAATAATCGGCCATATACTGTAGTTAACTAAGGAGACGGAGCTCAACTTATTGGGTGTCCAAGCACCAATGGTGGAAAACTACTGTTTTTTTTATACCTTGTGGTCGACCCTTTCCTCCAACCTCTCGTATCATCTCGTTTATCCACTTCCCAATCATTCACAAGTTGAGTACGTCCTATTTGATGTTGCAATTATACAGTTTGTTGTATTTATACAATTTGTATTCATACAGTTTCAAATTACCAGGGTTGCGTAGAGTTACTTTCGTTCATATAGCGCTTTTACTGCTTTAATATTTGTCTGCTATTTGCCTTTGTTCGATAAAGAACAAAATCTTGAACCTTCCTGTGCAATTGTGGACGACCACTTGAAAGGTGATCGCGAGATTTCTAGCTCACTGAATATTTATCACTTGCATTCCAGACCGTGTGAATATTTACTTCAGGTATGAGCAGTGCGTCACCAGGACAGCCACCACAAAACTCAACATGTCATCGGTGGGCTCCTTGGAAGTCATCGCGGCGACACGCAACATAATCTGGAATTGGCAACCCTCTGTTTGAAGTTGTCTGTGGGAGAGGGAAGGCTGAGGGACAATTATCTTGTACGTCCTCAAGAGGTCTGGCATTGTGGAAGAAAGGCTGAGTAAAAGAGATCAGAGAAGAAGGGTACACACAGAAGTACATCTGAGGGCTTTGTAGATCCTAGGTATTACCAACTGTCTGAATTAACAGGATACACATACTTCACTAGACAGTCAACATGTCACGTCTTAACAGCGTTTGGCTTCACCTATGAGCCAAAATTCTTACATGAAGCCCCATGAGCTCCTCACTGTTTCGCAAGCTTAGATGAGGTCTTAAGCCTCCACAGAAGATGAATGCCGAGTGCTAAATTAATTTGAGGCATTTTCTTTTGTGCGCTGACAAAAGCGACCAGGTTGGTGCTGGTTTCCATAGCTGATGACAGATCATTGGGCTGCAGTGTTTGCCCAGGTGTCGGGCCTCCCGCTGCAGACAGCAGAGGGTTTGTCCAGGTCTCCGAACTTCACATTGCTGAAGCCTCCGTGCCTTAATTGTACAGATCGCTTCATTCAGAGCAGCCATGAAAGAGCCTCTAAAAAATAATTGTGACAAAATAACAGTGCTTCTTGGGAGAAATGTTGAAACATGCCCTGAATTCAAGACATTTCAGGCTGCAAGAAATAAGAAAAGGCTTTTGAAAGTGTTTTTAAATGTGCTTTCACAACAACTTCCGATCTTTAAAGTCTCCCGAACTGACATTTGTTTAATTTCCAGTTCTGTATTGTGTTTGCTACTTTTAACCACTGCTCTCTTTCCGAACAACATTAATCAAGGCTACATTATAATTAACCTGCAATAAGGTGTTTTAATTGCTAAGTAGTGTATGAAAAAGTCATGCCCCGAGGTGTTTGGCAGATCACTGCAGTGTTTGGTGTGGTCAGGAATTTCTTGATGTATAAATATATGAGCATTAACACAGTTTGATCTGCGTGTCACTGAAGTTCGCAGTGTTTGGTTAAGGTTATAGTTTTGGAGGCGAGTCCAAAGCTTTGTATTCCATCACTCAGGGATGTCTGCGTTCAGAGGGCTGGGCGGAGTGATGGCTGCACAGCTGGCAGGTACAATGCGTCTGGATCTATAAATTCCCATTGTCTGCCAATGCATGACATCCCACACCTTCACCCAACCCCTCTCTGAGAGAGCTGCTCCAGGTAACAGTTTTAACTCGATGCTCTCTAATCACAGGTAAAAAGGCTGCTGCTAATCCAGTGCTTGTCATGATTTGAATACTGCCGTATGTTGTACATGTGTAAGTGTTTATAATCAGCCTGTTGGAGAATTTGAAAGCCCACTGTGCTCTCATGTCATGAAATCACAGGTGCTCTAAATCACTTTTCTTTTCTTTGCCTGGTTTGAGGGAGTGTCATTTGCACTTCTCCCACAGTCGGTTTCTTCTATGATGTGTTCAGTCTTCTTTTGAAAAACACTCACCCAGAACCCGATCATGTGCTCACACGCTCCTCCTGCAAGTTTATATTTGTCCCCTCTTTTCACTTTTAGGAGTTGATATAAGAGGAAAAAAACAGCAGAATTTCATGACAAACTTGAAAAAGAGCACAAGTTTCTCGACATTGCTACGGCTTACTGGACAAAAGAGTGAGGGGATTCGTTTTTCCACAGGGTGAGCAGGGAAGAATTAGAAGCCTCCGCCACTTAATTTGGCGGCTGAGACTTACCCTGCGAAGTTTTGTTTTTCTAAGCCTCCAACATAACAGAGTGTGCCTTGCCGTCAGCACCTTAAGCAAGTAAAAGCGCTTCCTTTATGAACTAAACCCGCCAGATATTTGCTTTGCGAAGCCCAGTGAGAAGAAAAGAGGAGGGTTTGCAGTGAATAACTTTTAAAACACTGTGTACGAAGTGAAAAAAAGCTGCAGGAGACATGAAAGAGCACGAGAAATGAATTGAATGTTGTTTTTTTTCCCCACTCTATGAAAAAGAGGGCGATGGGATCTGAAGGCTGCCTTTTCCAAAAGCCTTAGCCAGGTGATTCATCACGGCGCTCTGTGAAAGGAGCTTTCCACAACATGAGATGAACAATGACACTGTGATTGCAAGGACAGGAGCGCTCTTGATTGAAAGATATCAGCTATATGTTCGGCGGAGAGAGGAGGCCGAATGCAAGAGCGGGGCGGAGGAGGAGGGAGGGAGTGCAGCTCACTGATGGAAATCAAAAATCTTAACCCTTCGACATGGGTGTCAAGAGAGCTTCTTAGGGAGGTCTGCGTAACGAGAGCCTCCAGATATAAATTAACCAAAACAATTTAACAGCTGCTTAACTGTGAACAGAGGAGCTGCCAGGCAGATTGATTGAAAATGTAGCAGAGGAGAGCAACTCTCAGACTGCCTTCCTGTGACGGTGAGTCCTCAGCTGTGGAGCGATGCTGAACAGATCGTGGACCGCTGCCAGAGCTTAAGATCACACATTCAGCTGAGCACCATTCAGTAAAGGCACTGCACACTTGGGTTGTAATGACTTTTGTTGTCCTAGACTCTTACAAATGTACAATTATTTTACAGTTACAGTAACCGACATTTGCAACTCGCCAAAGCATTACATGGAAGTAAAGGTTTACTTTGAAACACTACATTTGCAGTCCAAACACTGATTAATACATTTTTATGAAAAAAAAAAAAAATTACCCCAAAACAGATTTTTCAGTGCACAATGTTAAAGCTGCACAGAGAGGACTCTAATAAAATTGTGTAATTGTTTATAGTTGCACACGTTTTTTTATGACCTTCTTTAGTTTTGAGTGGACTTGTGTGTTTACACGAGTTGGTTAATGTGTCATATTAACATGTAACGTGTGTTTTTCTCCATTTTGTTCTGGTAAAGCACTTTGGAATCTCTGGTCTTAAAGTGCTATATAAATAAACTTTATGGTTAGAAATTGTATTGTGATTTTATATTGTTAAAAAAAAGAACATAAAAAAAGCATTTAAGGAACACTTCAGAGAGCAAAGCCAGAAAACCTGCCAACATTAAAAAAAAAAACAACACACAATTCAGTGTAATTTTATCTTTGTGAGACATGAAGCATTAGAAACAATGACAGCAATTAAAATAAGTTCCACTAAATAGAGGAAAAGGTATTCAGACCTAAAAGTGAGTAAAAGAAATAAATGTAAAAATACTCCATTACAAGTAAAAATCTTACTCAAGTAAAGCACATCAGCAAAATGTACTTCAAGTATTGAATGTAGGAGCACTTGTTTTGCTGGGAAATGCAAATTTTCAATAATTATATCATTACATGCTTATAATGTACAAGTATTTCTGTTAAACAATTTTGGAATAAAACCAATGATATTAATCAAACTGCGTAAAAGGTCAAAAATCGTATTACATGTGTTCGCCCTGTTATCGACACATTTCGTTATACAGTAACATTAAATACTGTCTATTATACAGCTGATGTTTTGCATATATTTTTTTTAATCAGGCCAATTATGGAAATTGAAAAGAAAGACTTAAACATAACAATGCAACTAAACCTGTGTTCTCAGACTGCGGCCCTCTGCGTCAGGTCTCCTGTTTAATCTACCCCCCCCCCTCCTGTTCTTCTACACGTGATAAAAGAGTAATCACCTGAGATACTATTTACACTCAGGGCCGAGGTCTACCATTAGCCCTGCATCAATATCAGCACTTAAAGTTCATAAAACTGTGAGCCAGCCCTCCAGCCTGTAATTTTCGTAGTCCCTAATTCACGGTGAGAGGAAATAATATTACAGGGTATGCAGCTAAATAGTGATGACACTCGCACGTAATTGTGAGAGACAACCAGAACTCTCACTGCTTACAAAAGCTGTATGACATTAACGCCTATGTTATATAAGGAAGCGTATGCGTCACAACAATGTAGTTCTGAAATTTGCTCTATGGGAGAATCCTGGGTGGGTGTAAAACACTCCCTGGATATATACAGTGTGGCCACTTCGTTAGAAACAGCTTCCTGTTTACACACACGGCTTGATTCTGCAGACGCTGAGTCATCATTTAGTTCCTACTCTGCCGAATGTTGGAATGGGCAAAACGTGTGATTTAGGCAACTTTGAACATGATGTGATTGCTGATGCCAGTCGTGTCAGCTCGACTGGGCCAATTTTGATTCAATAAACATCTAGTTAGTGGCAGATCTGTGGATTAAGCTCGCTGAGGAGAACTCTGAAGACAATAGCAGCTCAGAGGAGATGTGATGTGCAGAGAGCCATGTCAGGACACACAACTCAACAAACTGCGGAGCAGCAGATGGGCAGCAGAGGTTACACCGCTGCCAACACTGGGGCTGAGTACTGAAGTTCGATTGTTTTCAGGCATCGGGCGTATTATCGAAAAATGCCTGGTCATTCAGTACCAAATTATGATCCACACAAACACATTCGCTTTAAAATGTGAAATATTTTGCTAAATTTACGCTGGAGTGAAATCTTATTAGCTACAGCCTTTACCGTACGGAGGCTCCACCATGTAAATAAAATCACTTGGTTTTAAAAGGTAAGTGAACTTTACATTAAAACGCCTTACTTGACTTTTTTTTTTTTTTAAATTTTGGCCACATCGGAGTTACGTGAGCTGTGTAATTTTTGAGGACGTGCACAAACAGCGCTCCCAACAGACGCAGGCCATGCAAGGCAGCCATTATTAAGCGAGTATATCTCCGGCCTGACACGTCGTCACTCTAAACCGCTTGAAAGATTTGTACTCTCCTGTCTAAGTCTTTTTTTTTTTTTTTTTAAATGGATATTAAAAAAAAAATTGGTCTTGAAGATTTTTTTAACGATACCCAGCCCTCGCCAACACAGTGAGAATTGAACTTAAACCCAGTGAAACCAGTGTCAGTAGTGCAAGTAACACCTGTTAGTTTAATGGAAATATATTTAACAATCTGAGGGTCTAATAAACACCTGATCACTGGAGCCACATGCAGGCAGGAGTTTCCCCCGAAGCTTCTTGTGGTCATTAAAAGTGAACATTATCTTAAAGATGGATCCAACAACAAACAGACCAGTAACTTTACTTTTACTCTGCAGGCGTGCTTCCTACCTCTATCTATAGAAAGATCAGGTGGAATAAGATGTCGAGGGGATGATTAATCACAGGTAACATAAGTATCTTCTTGGATCCGTGATGAACTGGAATGAGACCAAAGTTGATCCCGTTTGTGGTGCATCTAAAAACGTGGCTGCTCAGTCTATTGCACTGGAAGATTCTTTAAAGCAGCTCATTTCTGTTAACTCCCGCAAGTTGACATAATCAATATTATATCGAATGCTCATTTAAGTGTAGAAAACAGATATACAACAATATATTCAAGTTAAATCAAAGGATATGAGGGGAATGAGAAAGACAAAACCTTTAAAGCTGCTGAATCTAGTTTTCTGTAAACAGAGGCTTTAAGTTCCGGTACTGAGCATGTTTAAGGAGCATGCTTTTCTTTTCTTGTTTAGCAGAGAAACATATTTTGCAGCAGACAGTAGCGGTAACAGACTGCGGTAAATGCATTTAAGACAAAGAAACCAGTTTCTTTCTTTACACTTATTACCAACAGCTGAATCAAACACGTGCATGTGGTTTTCTGGAGTTTTACATGGGTACTTGGTACATGGGTATTTGTTTAAATGGCCACAAGCTCTTAGTTTGGGGATGAAAGAAGCAATCAAACTCAATCATACAGTAGCAAGCAGTTCGAATAAATACAACATTCATCAGGTTTAATTAGTGTGTTTAAGTTGTTTCAAGTGAATCAAAACCAATATCGACACTCATAATCCACTAAATTCTTAGATTGTAAGAGCGACCGTTTTTTTTTCACACTGTAGCGATGGACAATGATCATAAAAACACTGATAGTCACATTCAATCCTGCAGGCTTTCCATGAGATTGGATAAGAACACTTTTCTACGTTGCAGGTTTTAACAAATCCAACAGGAATGTTTCACTGATCTCAAATCCTGAAGTGCTAATCAATTATATCACGGCTAGCACTGAAGACACTTGATGTGATATGTTGTGATTGATGTTGGCCGACTGTGTCTTAACAGTGAAGCGAAGAGGAAACTACTTGGCCGAGAGTGCGTAACCCGAGGCGATTCCAACTGTGCAGGGAAATGTTGTCTGCTTGCTCCCTGATCAGAGGGTGACATCACAACTTAAATAACAGCTGCCAGAAATGATATTAGTTTACTGTTCAAGTTTAAATGGACTTGAAATTTGATTTGAACTACAAAGAATTACCTTTAATACAACATCTAGTCCTGCTGGAATTGGTGTTCTTTGGTGTGCTAACAGAAATATTTGCACAAAATACTTAAATCAAGATCAAATAAGGTCAAAAAATGTAAACTCCTAATGTGTTAAATTAGATATCTACGGATGCCTCGTGTTTTGGATGCACACAATTGAAATTGTTTGGAAGAGACTTGGTATGAATGCCATCTGTCATGTCATTAGATATGTTAGGAGCAATTTCTCAGAAATTATAGAGCAATTTTACTTTGGCACTGTACTCTGAGTGAGAGGTAAATATTTGCTGTCCTGGACTCCAATAACTGAAAATGCATCCTTATCACTTATGTAACTAAACTACATATGGCCATGCTGAGGTGCCTCATTCCTGTCTTTATATCTGGGCCAGAAAAAATAAGCCCGACATAAACTTAGTCCTGCATATGAAGAGAACACGAACTCAAATTCATTCATAATTTGAGCAGTGAGGGGGAAGATAAAATCCGACATCAAAAAAAGAGAAACGAAGCTGTTTTTGAAGTCCTGTGTCAATTAGCTTAGCTGAGATTTTATCGACCGTTAACTGACGTAAACTACTTTTTCCTCAAACCTTTTTACAGCTGTGAAATCTCGATCTCTACGAACAAGTAATCTAAGAAATCTTGTCCTCGTCTTATTGATATTCTATTTGTTGTCATTTTTTAAATAGCAGACTTTAAAATGTCTAATTATAAAAATGTACTTTAAAATTTGAGCACTGAAAGCATTTAAAATAATTTTCATGTACATTAAGTCCCTTTAAGCGTGTTGTGAAACCAGAGGCTGATTCTTTCTTCAGACCAGTGTGAAAACAATGGCCCAACATTTCTATCCACCATATTCAGTGATTTTCCAAAGCATAACATTAATTATTGAGATGTGTTTCAGAGAAAGTAATGGCACTCTTTTCCCCAGACAGATGTCGATATGGAGGATAGAGAAAATAGATGTTGCACTATAAAACTGTCAAACAACTCTTCAGGGGATGTAATTGCCTCTTCCTGCACCCTGGTCTTGTCATTCCCACCCTGAGTGTAGACACATTGAAAGCTTCCTCATTTCCCCCCAAAATCCACCAACTCACCAAACTCCTCTAGACTATCCTGAGATACTCATTTTCCCCCCACGGCATTACACATGATTGAAAAGCATCTGCTAAATGATAAAAGGCACCGTCGTTGCCAAATTAGCGCCACATTCAAAAGTTCTGAAAGGCTGCTGAATGTCAACAATGGAGGCTGAGCAGCAAAAGCTTAATTATCCTAAATGTGGGTGTGGGTGTGCGGTTGTGTACAGCGTACACGTGTGTGCGCTCCCTACCCAGGTTCAGTACCGATGATGTAATATCATATATCCGTGTTTGTCTCCTGATGAGCATTACATCACTGATACCGCTGGCTGGTGGGGAGACGGAGACGCTCGGGCTACACCGACGCTGGTGGCATCACCGCAGCTGAAACTGCGAAGGCATTCAGACAGTCTTTTAGTTAATCAGTCTGCTGCTTAGACAGAGTGGTCCCCAAAGTGAAGTTCGGGATCCTTTAGCGGCCCTTAAAACATTTTATAGGGTCGGACACAGTTTGCTTAAAGGTGTCTTCAGACGAAATGTGAAGCTGATTTATTTACTTAAATCTGGGATACATTTTCTACTAAAATAAGATTATTTTTGTAACATTTCTCAATTCTCAAACATATTCCTCTGCTGTCTAAAATTGTAGCTTGGCATCATTACGAAGTTATAACCAGATGAAGTCTCGGCGCAAGTGCGCACACCCGAGCGCACACAAGGGAAGCGGGGCATGGACAGCTTGTTTCTAAGGTGTTCCTGCAAATGTTTCACAATAAAAGCCTTTTTTTTGGGTAATTAAAGGGTTAAAGTCGAATAAAACACTACGGGGCTTGTAATTTAAAGTAATGCTGGAAGCGTTGAGTTTGCATTAACGCGTTTTGCAGTAACTTTGACAGCGCGACTGGCAGGTGATCATAACGAGGCTTCATGTTGATGTCTTGAATCAATAAACCTCAAATGCAATTCGGACAATTTTGACCATTCCATTTGTTTTTATTGGCTCGCTCGTAGGACATGCGCTTTAGACCTTGTGCTTAAAACGTGTATATGAATTTCAACTGGCTCAAGTACAATTGGGAACATTTTATTTCCAGACTTCAAGACAAAAGGGGCGGAGCATCGTTCCTGGTGAACTCCCGCAGCACTACAGCTATAATTATAACTACAAAATTTAAAAAAAAATGTCAAGACATAACCGGGGGATGTATTGCACTTAACGTGATTTTTTTTTTTTTTTTGGGGGGGGGGGCTGGGCTTGGACACTGAATCTGTGGGAGCCTCATTGTCAGCAAGCCAGAAAACAGTCAATGATTCACCCACCACCAGACTGCTTCTTCATTTTGGCTTTGTTTATACTGTCAGTGTCACAGACAGACAACCACAACTGACAGTGAATCTCATTTCGTGTTGCACATAATACAGCAGCAGGTAAACTAGAGCTATATACCATTTTTTTTTCTTTTTGCTCACTTGACAGCTAACACAACCAGAAGCATGACTTTGTCTGTCACCCTGTGATGAACTGATACAGACTGTCACGCTGTCTGCTTCATCATCTGACAAATGTATTACTTTTAGGTGAAGTGCTTAGCCCAGAGCTTTGATCAACACCGGTGGGAAGACAGTGACTGGGCTCAAAATGGAAGGAATATACATCGTTAACAGTATCTTTTTTTTTCTTTTCTTTTTTTTTAGTTACTGGCACAGAAATAAACTCGACTCCTCTACGGTGGCTAATTAAACAACAGATTGCATTACTCCGGGTGACATAAGCTCTAGCTTCTGTAGGTTTTGATGTGTCTGTTTACAACTGGTTCAAATCATACCTCTCTCGTAGAGTTCAAACTACCCTTTGGTCCCAGATGGAGGTTAAGGTGTCCCTCAAGGATCAATACTGGCTTCACTACTATTTACTGTGTACATAACTAATATTTATCTGTAAACTCATCAAGACAATAGCCATTTTTTCACACTGGTTTTTGGTACTATGCACCTTAGAATTGGACTGAGCTTCAACACAGCTGGAAGTTAGAGACACTCACTGCTCTGTGAGAACTTAGAGCTCTACTATCTAATGTTTTGAGCCAAATTCATTTTTATAAGATAAGACTTTATTAGTCCCAGTGGGGAAAATAAAGGAATAGATATCTTAGATTTTGATTATTTGAATATCATGCCGTAGCATAAGTTTAGTCTTTTCCTGGTTTTAAAGGCTGCATTTCTGATCTTACCAGATGGTTCTAATTGTTTAATTATTTTACCTTTACCCGCGTAGTCATTATGTCCACATTACTGATGATTATTTATCAAAAATGTGTGTGATATATGATTTAATTCCTATCAACCTATTTCCAACTACATTTGGAATGACCAGGATTTTAACATTAACAATCAGCACTTACAAATATAGTAAGTCCCGGTGAGAATATACCTGCAGTTTGGTTATCTTTAGCTCCATTGTAGCTCAACAGAGATACAGAATATAGGAGGAAGATATGACAGAAGAAGTTGGGGTGTGAGGAACTCAAAGCTTTCTCTTCTGCCTCTGCATTGAAAGACAATTTGTCAAAATAATGAGAAATCACCACTTCCCCGCTGGAGGTGTGTGGGCGGAAGACAGGAGAGAAATGGTATGCGGACTGCATTTATATAGTGCCTTTGTTCTCACTCAGTGTATGCCACGGTAGCCATCACCTTCCCATTGCAAGCCCACTTTGCGAGAGGACACTTCAGCGCCTATCACCTGCTTAAATCTGCTGTCATCTCCGCACAGGAAATTAAAATGTAACGGACGTCTTTGGATTTGAATTTATAACTGCATACGAGACAACAATAACTGGACTCTCAGGAGGAAAAACCAGACTGAATTACACACAAAAACAACAACATGTACACACACTGTCTCGCTCTCTGACTCACTACAGTGCAAAAACTGCTGTGTCATTTCTTATTTGTGCAATTTATAATCCTAAATATACTATCCTCTTTGGAAATGCAGAGCAATGGGTTCAACCAAGGCATCTCTGAATTATGAGTCGAGCAAAAACTGTTTTAGAACTTGGCTCGAATTAAAGTTTACTTCGATGACCTCATTACACAATTTAAGTAATCACTGCAACTGACTCACACACACACACACACACACACACACACACACACACACACACACACACACACACACACACACACACACACACACACACATTTAGAATAATGCAGTCGGGAATGTAATATTGCGACGTATTGATTTTTCATTTTCATGGTTTGGTAACTTTCGGTCAAAGCGTCTGACAGACTGTGGAGGAAAATGGCCATGCCCCGAGTTAATTACTTGCATTGGAAACACATCCTGTGTTCAAAGGTTGGAGCAGAGAACATAAAAAATCATCCATGATCATTTATGTAATACTTCACAGTGGCCCTTCATCTTCGACAACAGCCAGCTCTACTTAGCGAGCCACAAGAAAGTGTGGCTGACAGTTTGCAGGAACGCGCCTGTAATTCTTACAGATACCTGTGCTACCTCTCCTCCGTGGAAGAACACATCAAAAGCAGATTAAATTAAAACTAAAAACAAGGTGATCCGATGTATGTTTAAGTCTGCAGATGATAAAGCTCTAGCCGGATATTTAAAGATAAATGAGACTACCAACGCCATCATGAAAATGTACAAAGCGTTGGTGCGCGGCGGTTTTTCCCAGAGTGCTAGAGGTGCCATGAATGACGCTATGAGGACAACCGCACAATATCAAGTGACCCTATTATCACAATGCAGATAACACAACAGATACAAGGCTGGTTGTGCTGCGCCAGTCAGAAAAAGAGAGACGAGGGGGGTCAGCAGAAAAACATGTTTGTGTGGCAGAGTAAATTGATCACCGTGTGGATGTCAAATAGCTGGTGTTATCCCCTCTTGGAGCCACAGAGAGGGTCATTGTTTTATTGTGAATTCATGAATACAGATGTATGGCTCACTTCAGGTTCTGCTTTTAGGCCCCGAATGCATCATAAACGTGCCTGGTCCTGCGTCTGAGCTCAAACATACTGGAATTATGAAGGGCAAAACTTAAATTGCGGTGCCACGCCGATACCCCCAGACACCATCCAACCGCACAGCCATAATTAATACTTTATTCCCCAGCAGTTGCCTTCGCGAGACGCAGATGCAGGGAAGATGACCTGAGATTGGGAAACCACATGTGAGGACGCAGCATGGAAGCGAGGTATCGTGTTTACGTACGTTCATAAATATGGCAATCCCCCCCTACCGATCCACCCCCTCGCCCCCCGCCCTCCCTATAGCCGCTCTCTACCTAGCAATTAAATCCAGTTAGAGATTACTCTCAGCTGCATCCCTGTCTTCACAGGAGTCTCAGCCTCCAGCCTGGACTGATAATAACTATGGTCGGCACTGTTTCAGCCATTCATTTGATAAAGTGCTTTTCACCTCGCAGCTTTCATTATCCGCACACCAGAAAGTGTGCGCTCGTGCATGTGTACGCTTATTTGCTCGGCTCAGAGCGAGTTGATTAAACAAGTGTCATCTCATTATTCTGTAATCAATTTTTCAATTACGATTCAGGCACTACAATACCGTAATGGAAGGTGAACTCAGACCTATACCAGAGCAGCCAGGTGACTAGACACCGCTGGAAGCGATCCAGAGAAGAAGACGAAGAAGGTGGGGGTGGGGGAGGGGGGGGGTCTTTTTTCTTTCTTTTTTTTTTTAGCTAGATCGATCCTGTTGACTGAAAAGGCCTTGGTTCATAACAGACCATGTCTGCTAGCAACAGCTTAGCTGGTCCACTGAAGTGTCTGTCTGCACATCTTTTGGGAGGATCTTTAAAGAGGGTGAGTAAAGAAGTCTCTCCGAGAAAGAAGGAGAAAAGGATGTTTGTTGTGATGACCCACCTGTGGGGGTGCTGCCACGGCACAAAAACATGCTACTCCAGGGCTAGACTTTCACACCATCTAAACGCAAACAGCTACAGAAACCTGGTATGGTGCAAAAAAAAAAAAAAAAAAAAAAAAAAAGGGGGTTTTATATTTATTTTAAACTGCTTCAACTTTAGAATTTTGATTCAAAGAAAAAGACTGAAAATACACCTTTTGAGAGGCGTCTGCTTTTAAAAATTCTAATTTGGTTTTATCAAAGACTTAACGCTTGTAAAGTAATTTACACAACATGTGTAACATTACCTATAAAAAAAAATGACTGACTTTAACGCAAATCCCAATCTTTTCCTGAACCTAAGCAAAGTCATCACAATCACAGGTTTTAGGCAGATTCGCCACATGCAGGTTATCGGGTGACTGAGGGGAAGGCAAACTGTAACATTATTATCCAAATAGTCCAAATACACGACACATAACTAACACGCAACCACCATTTGTACACATTGCATCCCACTCGACCTATACTGTAATTTGAGCCTCTTTTAAAGTGATCTGAATTATTATTCATGACCAGGAAGTAGACAGCAGATGTTAACAAAGGGAAATAGCTTCCATCACATCATTTGTAACACTATTATCCCCCCCCCCCTCCCCACCACCACCACCACGGACACACGCACACGTAACGTGCTCCTCCTGAGAAATATTGCTCACTGTACTGGCATGAGTTAGCAAATAATTGCTAGTCAGGGGAGGAGGTAGCTTATAATATGCATTGGGAATTTTAATCTTGACTTTTAATAAGCTTTTGACCTTCTTGCGTCTGTAGCCTATAATTAGAAATTCTGGCTGGGCCAGATTGACAGAATGCTGTGTCTTAGGGGAGGTAAAACCCTGTGTGACTGCGGTCAGCAGACCTTCTAAATCATGCGGCTGCATGAGAAATGTTTAATCTAACAAATTGGTTTCTGTTTCCTCTCCTTTTTTTTTTTTTTTTTTTTTTTTTCATTCTTCCATGCAGTAGGTATTCTGAATATGGAGGTGATGTCATCGTCTCATCCTCTTAAGAGTGACTGTGGACCATATATTCTGAGGGGGAGGCAGAGAATCAGTACCTAATGGTCTCTCCTCCGCAGCCAAATCTAATTGTGCCCTTATCTTCTCCAAGTTTAACTGCCCCATTGAGCTGTCTGGACTTTTTAACTGTTGACTTGCCTGTGTGTGTTTTTTGCATACGTGAAATTATATATCAAACCGAGCTGCAGCAGCTCCTGTTATTTCCGCTATTGATAGCATGCAGGTAACCTAGTTTGAACCTCCTCCAACAGCAGCAGTCGCAGTCTTCTTCTTCGTATCTGCGTTAAATAGATGAACTCTCTCTTCTTCTTTGCGCCTTTGTATCCGTCAGGCAGCACTAAATTTAGCGACTGGCGTTTATTTACCTCCTGTCCTTGCTGGTGTGTCCTTGCTAAATGAAGGCGAACAGGACTGTCACCATCCAGAGGACATGCAGCGCTGCCCAGCCCCTCGGGAGTTGACGGATAACATGGGGATGTGTACGCCTGCGCGTGCGCACGGGGAGGAACAAGAAATTTCCGCGTGTGCAAAAATAATCTATGCGTGCGGACGCACATGCGCGCAGCCGTTTGCAGTAATCCACTCAGATCTTACAGTACAGGAAGCTGGGTGCGTGACCAGCCATCACAACAGGCCTGCGCGCCTCCAGTCATACAGGTATTTGAGTTTGCGGCCTGTGAAGGTATCCCGGCTCTCATGTGGCATCGTGGTATTTGCGCCTTTGCTGTTTCAGTGTGTCAGTGTTGAGCGCTACACAGTCCTATGGATCAGTGCCTCTGTATGGATCCCCTGGAGCAGCCTCTTGTTCCTTTAACATTCCAGGTACATCCACACCAGCTCCTTCCTGTCGCTCCCCTTGTGTGGCGCTGATTGACAAGCGTCCGCTTCTCTCAGGCGCATAATCAATCTGCTAATTGGTGTCGGAGGGTCGGTTGCTGTTGAAGCGTCCCCCGCTCTTTCTTTGGCTAATTTATCTTTGTCACCGCCAGACTCACATGGTACATTAGTTGGGAAAGTTCAGTCTGCGCCGAGCCTCGCCTCCCTCTCTCTCTCTCTCTCTCTCTCTCTCTCTCTCTCTCTCACGCACACATACACAGTATGCTACCGCGCTTTGTTCATCTTTTTTTTTTCTTTTTTACTGCAATACATCACACAAAAGAGTGAGGGTAAATGTTAGCCTTGCACTGTTTCCATTGGTAACCGTGGCTTCGGCGGCAGAAAGGGAGAGCAGGTCAGTCTCTCCGTGCAGGGTAATTGCTGAAAACAATGTGCTTTATCATAATTCACTGCATCGGGTAAATCACGGAGGCAGAGAGGGTTATAATGAGTGGGAATGCTCAGAATAGAGATGATGAGCAGAATTTCTCAGAAAAATGTTAAAACTGCATTAAAAAAAAAAAAAAAAAAACACAAAGCGTACACGTGGAAAAAAACGAAAGGTATCAAACGCGTGTGAATCCTGATAGAAGCACAACGGAGAGCTGACTGAGCCCTTCAAAGCAGCACTTCACGTCTGATTGATTTACAGGCCGTTTCTACCCGGGGTGCCAATCAAGCCCTGATTAGACATCACTGACTCGTTGATGACGGTTCAGACAGCAGCAGCAGCAGCAGCAGCCGCCGTGTCCGCGCTCTCACCGCACACACAAGATTGATTGCGCGAGGAGGCCGCCTCAGATTAATCTCCGCAAATGAGATAAGAGTCGGGAAGTTTTTTGTCTTTCTTAGTTTGCTGGGTTTAAAGTAGGCGCAGTGTGACAGATGGGAAGGAGAAGGAAAAAGGCATTCGCTTGCTCCCAAACTTGTGGATTAGGCCCCCAGTGCCCCCTATTGGCCCCCAAAACATCTGTTGATGCTCTCTCACACACACACACACACACACACACACACACACACACACACACACACACACTGATCCTCCACATTCATGAGGAGAGACAACACTTCACTATGAATAACCGTGAATTAACGGTGAAAAATTAACATCACGTAAAGATGCCTTCCTATAACTCTATAAGACAAACTGAAAAAAAAACATAAAAGCTTTTATGTGTCCTGACTGTCCAATCCTTCTTTCCCTCCTACGCTTTCTCTTTTTAGTGTCTCTTCTGTTCTCTATTTCCTTTTTCTCCCATTTTTCTGACATTGTGATTTATAGGAGCAGAAGCGAGGCAAGGTGCTCTGATGGGAGGAAATTACGGCGAGCAGCAGGGGAGAAGTCCATATTCCAGCCCTGCCAGCTTCCTCGCTCTAATACGACGAAAACAGCAGCTGCACACTGATCATACCCTCATTAAAGTTGTTCACTTTCTCCTTTTCCACTCTTTTATTTTTTCTTTGATGCACTCACTGCTCTTTAAGTGCTTTAAGCGCGGCGGCAGTCGCCTCAGTAAAAGTCTGTTAACAACCACCTTTTCGACAATGGAAGGACTATCAGAGGAGGATTTTATGCAAACTTCTTCGCAGATCGATCCAACACCATTACCTCCACTTTTATTCACTTGCTACTTTTATATAATGTCTTTTCAATGCAAAATAAGGCTCTTAACATAGCTTAGGGATCAGAGCGCCGCTGATCTTCACGTTATTATTATTCACCGCTGTCGTGTGAAAGCTTTAGAAATCCAGTTTTGTTATTATTCATGTTTTAGCTGTAACCTTTTAACTTCCGTGGCTTTTATAACCCTGTGTATACATGTAACCTTTGAATAACAAGTTATATAAAGATGCTTTTAGTCATTCTGGCTCAAAAATGATTTCCTATTTCCAAAAAGTGCAAAGTTTGAAGATTATTTTAAATTCAACGCCATGCCCAGATGGTGAATTGCACATGTAGAGCGTGCCTAATTGTTGTGACACTGTGATTATTCCTCTTGAATTATTGACATCCAGAATAATCTGATGGAAGAAGAGGACATTTATGGTTTTTACAGCCAAAGCTGAAAGGGTTCAGGGTACAAAAAGATAAGACTGAAAATTGCTGTGTTTTTAAGAATCGACTATCAGATTTTAGAGGAACATTTCTAACGTGGAATTCTGCTAAAAACAGATTTCAGGAAGAAGTCACGGTGTTTCTTGTGCCACATGTCGGGACATAAACTGCCCCAGACCTCCGACGGGTCACGACCAACACTACGGGGCTGAATAGCTTAATGACACCTCTGATCCGCCTATCTGCAGCGTTGCTTCCCATATCGGCCTGCAGTGCGTCACACTGCACATTGTTTCGACCCTGACCCAAACATGCAGCCAGACAAACACACTGACAGGGACAAGACCAGCGGACACGCCGGATACAAATCAGTTTTTACTCTTTTTATGCACGTTTAGTAATTGTTCTCAGGATTATGACAAAAAATAAATAAATCACTGTGATCTAAACATCTTTATTCCTCTCCGAGTCGTACTGCTTGCCTGCTTGGACAGTGCTGCTTTTTTTCCTCTGTCTCTCTGACTTTCTGTATTCAAAGAAAACGCTATCAAGGCCGAAAATTCAACACATTTTTGAGTGCTGAGCTCCAGTCTGGGTGGCTGCTTTCTTGACAATATAGCGAGTTGGTGAGTTTTTGCACACCGTCCTGTCAGTTTTCAGGGAACCACGCAAGCGGAGGATGTGGTGGAAGTGTCACACCAGCCCCGACCTTCCCAAAAACTCCAGCAGTGGAAGCCGGCCTCTGATAGTTTGGTGAGATTATAGAGGAAAAAGAAGAGGGTCTAAACTGAGCAAAAACATTTGAAAAGAGGCAAAAGCAGCAATGAGTCCACGCAGCTACTGAAAAATATCCTGTAATATGACCGCAATGTGGAATTTACTCATGAGAAATGGTGTGAGGTGGAGTTATTCGAGACACAAAAGAGGATCTAAGGTGGGAAAACACCTTTTCTGCAAGAACAAAGCATAAACATCAATTTGAGCTGCACTAAACAATAATCAATTTGTGCTAGTATTAAATAATAAGCGGCTTGAGCGAGATAATCTCTGTGAGATTGGCTGCACTGCAAAGAGTAGCCATCATCTTCGGTGCGAGCAGGTCCGTTTCCTGTGCTTTTGATGTGCAGACAGAGCACGTCGTCACACAGCTGAAAGATAATGTACGATATGATATTATGATCATATGTGCACGGCACTAAAACAGCCTTTCAGTACACTCCTCAAACACCTGCGCTGTCTGCTCTGTGATCCCCTCACCTGTGATCTAAGCCTTTTATAAACCTCTCCACCCTGCAGTGGCACAGTCGAAAGAACGTTCAACCCGTAAACTCCTCCCTCCGCTCCTGACGGTGCAGCCGGCCTCGGAGGCAGTAAAGATAAAGGCTGAGGAGTTTCCCACCTGCAGACAGGAAGTTCACTCACTGGGGCTGCCAAACACAAATAGATCACAGACCTTATCCTGTCCAATTTAGAATATAAACCAGCATCCAAGACGACTGTTGGGCTACCAATAACATCTGACCGTCTGCAATAACACAAAGACGTATGGTGTTTTGGAACGTGTTCAGGCTCGCCCACACGGAACTTCTTTTCCATATATCCCACCTGAAGTAAAGTTCCCGTTTGTACTTCTGAAATGTATTTAGTCTTTGGGGTTTTATTTGCAGTGGCAGGACGGGATTAGTTCAGGCTTACTGAGCTGTACACAGACGTAACGACAAGAGAAGCAGCCTTTAGACCGAATGAACCCTGGTGGAGTGTGAAAGAATGTACCCGGCTTCAGCGTGTGAATTAACAGCCGTGGAGAAAGATGAGAGGTATCTAATTTCATACAACGCATATATTATGATATTACGCTGGCCGAGTGAGCTCGGTTCACCGCGGGTTAAAGATGCACTAAAAAAAAGTAGCGTGTTTAAAAAAAAAATTAAAAAAAAATGGACAACAGGGTATTAAAGTTAGGGCTACCCACCATTGAAAAATGCCTTGTCATTCATGCACAAATTTGAGTGCCAAGGCTCCACAGTAACACATTTTTGCTAAATTTCCTCATTAGCTTTAGAGAGCAAAAGCATTTACTATACGTAGCATGGGAGGCGCTCACAGATAAAAAATAAAAAAAATCACCTGGTTTCAACTTAAGGAAGTAAAACTTACATTAGAAGACCTTATTTCACTCGTTTCAAGCTCATTTTCAGTCCCATACCTGTCCCAGTTGTGTGCAGCCAGCTGGCTACCACGTGAGGCGTTTAGGGAACATCGGTAAATTGTACCATCTCGCGATAACTTGCACGTGAGGCATTTAGGGACCATCTGTTAATTGTAGCATAAGTATATAACCTGGGTTACACTCTCCAACTCTAAAATGCATGAGAACTACAGATTTATACTGGAATGTTTTATGTCACTTAGTTTCTTCTTCGATTTGATCAAATTGGTAGGATGTCAAAAAAAAAACGATCAATGAGTTGTTTTGAGTGGCACGCAACAGGAACAGTCTTAGAACGGTTTGATTTTCCCTCCTATATGTACGTGAAAGGCAACAGCGGTAGTGACAGAAATGTATCACCCAGCTGCAGTTGCCCTTAGCAATACAGACCTCCTAAATGTCTTTCAGCTCATTGTTTTGGTTTTAAGCCAGCGGCTTTACTATTTTGATTCACATCCACTGCTCTTGTCAACAGACAAGGTTTGCAACTAGCCGGTGAACACAGTGACACGTTTGGCAACTAAACAGGGGGAAACATTTCGAGTCGCTCTATCTGCGATCTGTATCTCTGGACTATGCTTTACCGCCTGTCAGTCGAATCTGCCTATTACTGATCAGACATCAAAGGAGTTATAATGCAGCCGAATGCCCCACATTTTCTCTCAAAGGACACAAAAAAGAAGCCTCTTCCATGTAAGACAATTAACCCTGACCGCACACAACCACGCCGGCTAAACAAATCATAAAAATAGGTATGAGAGCCCAGGGGCTGATTGTTCGGCATCCTTTTTATGAAGCTGCCATAAAGGGATTCGGTCGCTCCATGATTCATTTGAAGTTCCTCAGAGTTTCAGCTTGTTAAAAAAAAACACAAAAAAAACAAGTGAAGATGTCTCAAGGTGGATCTTGTTATTCAGGGTGTGAGCGGCAGGGGTCATCGCCAAGGTGCAAGCGAGAGGTGCAGTGCAGTCTGGGTGCTAATCAGACTCGTCCTTCGGAGCAGCGTTTGACATTTCCCATCAACGCCGGCTCCCAGCTCGCTCGCTCTCCTCACCTGGGCTCTCTCTCAGGCACTCAGCTCCCAACCAGACTGTCTTCCAAACTCTGTTGACACAGGCAGGCTGCTCCGTCAGTCACTCGCCTCATTAACTCCTGCGGGGATGTTATTCCCTCTGCTACAGTTGTACACGCACGTGCCCTCGCGTACGCACACTCACATACGTCCACTGAGTCGAAGTTTCCCATTTGGAGGCAGTCAAGTGTTTGCCAGTTTGCACATTTTGACATGTTTTGACGTTTTGCTGCTCGTCTGAATTACTACAGCTGCAGGATTCACTGTTACCCTCTGATCAGATGAATTGATTTTGGAGTGTGTTGACAGGATAAGTGTGTATTTTTTTTTTTTTTTTTAATCTTGTCCGTTGGGATTATAGCTCAATAGATACATCACTTTCATAAGGAACTGTATTGAAATTATTAGAGGGAAGGAGGCTTCAAAAATGGGTAATGTATTTCTTTTGTTTTGTTGGTCTGAATTTTTTTTGGGGGGGTGGTGGTGGTGGTGGTGGTGGTGGAGGGGGGCGGGGGGGTACTTAGTGATTGAACATGTTCTCTCCAGAGAGCACACCAGGTGTCACTTTGCAACAGCCGCTCCCAACTTCACACAAGGACACATTCGCTGCTTCTAGCGTAGCATTTGCTTCAGAAGTTAGAGGTCAGCGCTGGGGATGACGTCACACCTGAGTTCAAGAACAACAACTCGGAGAAGCCAGGTTAGCCATTGTTAGCATTATCAATTGATTGCAACGCATTTCGTACATGAAAAAAAAGACTGCGGCAACATTTGCACAAACAGAGGTTGGTCAGTGATGTGTGTACAACTGAGTTAATGAGACAAAGAAAACAGAAGTGCTGATAGCGAGTGTTACTACAGCTTTCACTGCTGTTGATGCCCAGAGCAGCCATCTTAGATTTTAAAGTCGGGGTTGGGAAGTTCGTCCGGCTTTCCGGAGTCGGAAATCCAACTTCCGGGGGCCAGTCCAGTTGAAATTTCTAAATAGGAACTGACGAACTTCTGAGTTCAAATGGAATCTAATTGTTGTTGTTGGTTTTTTTAAATTAAATTCAAGGACACCCATCTTTAAAAATTATTTGTGCACACTTTTGGTTATTAAAGTCATAAATTTACTAAATTAGTAATAATTGTGATAATGCGGGGACGACGTTGCAGTAATGACGTTATATAAATATACACTGGCCTTGATATCAAACATTTTTTATGAAATATTCAGACAAAAGACATGATATGTACGTCTGAGGAAAAATATTTGAAATACGGTTTCTCGTCACTTCTGTTACTCACAAAAAGCATCGATCAGTACACAGACTGCTGTAGCGTATCTGACACAAAATGTATTGCCGCTTTCACTTTGAATCATCATCAAATATCCAGCCTGACAAAGATCTATGTCCATCCAAAGCCACAACTCATCATAAGATATGAGGCGGTGTCACTTTAGTTCAGCTTCCTTGTTCCTTCCATGCAATAACTTTGATCAGTGGCAGCAATTTCCTGGATTAGCAAAGTCTGACCGAACGCATGAAGCGGGATGGATATAAGTTGCTGTGGAACTGATCGCTATCAACTTTGATTTCACACAAACTGTGACACTGCAGATAGCACTGGCACTTCTCGCACCACCACTTCCTCCTTCTGATAAATTGGGACATTTGCGGTTGAAATTAAAGGGATAACTGCGAGCACAGGAAATGACATCAGCAGCAGGTGAAAATAGAGTATATTTAACCCAGAAGCCTAACAAATAAACTTCAGGGTATCGATTTGATGACAGACATGATGTTTTGAACCTTCGTATCATCAAGACAAATGAGAAAGAGCTGATTGAGGAGAGGAATGCCTGGGCAGCTTTTTATAATATTTTCAGTGACTATCAAGACACTCAAGTGGTTACTGTGGTCGGCATGGGTAGCGTAGTTGCCTGCTAACGGGGCGTGATGAAGCTTTCCTGCTGTTTGTTGTGTTCCTATTGCTCATTTTAGTCAGAAGGGAGTTATTATCGTCATTTTTGGGAGCCTGGGGTGAAATGGCACACACTCGAAGCACTCAGGGCTCATTAGAGAGATAGAATCAGTGTCCTCCCTTTAATGAAAGCGAACACTGAGGAGTTCATGTTGAAGCAGAGTGCTCATCTCTAAGAAGTATCTTTGCATAGCCAGTACTCTCACATCAGTGTGATTAAGATTGATACTTCAGTCAGTTTCACAACTTCATGCATTTGAGTCATTGTTGGTGTTTTGATTCAGAGTGATTCCTGTAACCTTGTAGATCGACATATACAAACAGGACAACTGACACGGAAAAATATCACAGCAGCATCTGAGCTCATATTCAGACACTCATGCCACCAGGAGGATGCAATAATTTACTATCTTTCACAGATTTTCTAGAAGTGAGTATCAGCATCTAAATGCCAGAGAGACTGATGCTCTGCAGCAGCCCAGTCTCACATCACGTTGCGTAATAGCTACGTGGGTCCACAGCACAAGACGTATTCGTTTCACAACAACGGCTATAAAATTGTGAGGTGCCTGCATTTGTGACGGAAAGACGGAAGTCAGTCAGGGGACGTTGTATAAATAGTAACAAAGTCCACATCGGTAGGAGCTGGGGTTGGTTGGATGAATCAAACACAAGACTTTCACCCATGAAGAATGTTGTACAAATTCATGAGAAAGTAAAAAAAAAAAAATCAATGTGGATTTCTTTAGTAAAGCAAGTAATCTGACATAACACATTTAATTTACATACGTAACATCATTTTTGTACATAGCAAGTAACGTACTTATTCTAACCCAAACAGTAACTTTTTCCTCCATCTAACATAGCTATTAGACACAATCATCCCACAAACTAGTGCTACAACATTGTAAAAAATATTCATTCACTTTTTTGCTGAAAATTTGATTGACGCTACTCTCTTAACGGTCCTTTAAATTTGAAACAGAGGGAGGAGAGACCTTAGGTTAAGTTTAGGTTACATTAAGTTAGGTTAGGTTAGGTTATCTTAAATTTGGTAAGATTATATTAGGTTAGGTTAAATTAGGTTAGGTTAAGTTAAATTAGCTTAAGTTTGGTTAGGTTATATTAGGTTAGGTTAGGTAAAGCTAGGCTAGGTTGGAATGGGGTGGGTTAGTTTAGGTTTTAGGAAGGTCCGGTTAGGTTAAATTAGTTTAGTTTAGGTAGGGTTAGGTTACATTAGATTACGTTAGGTTATGTTAGGCTTAGGTTTGTTTAGTTTAGTTTAGGTTCATGTAACCACAATCACTTTCTGTAGAGTTATTAAAAGAAGTCAACTGAAATAAGACACATGTACTGCCAAGAAAATGAAACTAACATGCTTACTTATTCTCAAAAAAAGTGAAATAATGTCATCCCAGTGCCATTCACTTTTCTTGAAGAAACATCTCGAGCTAACAGCAGACAAAACAACTTGGTTCATGTAAATTCTTGAGAGTGTCTCATCAGAAACTCAGCACAGTTATGTCTGAAAGTAAACACTCACACATAGTGTCAATATCCCTGAGCCCCTCCCTTCTCCGTCACCGTTGCCTAAGATTGTGATGGTGTTGCACTACATGGTGGCCAGCTGACTCACCTGGTGGAGTATCGCACGAACACTAGCCCCCCACTCTCCACTCACTCACCTCCTTCCCCTCCCACCGAGTTCACCCTGCCCTGCAGTTCAAAGTGATTTTGCCTGTCTAGCCTTGGCGTTTAATGTTTAAGTATTGGGAGCGGCTGGAGAGTGCAAATAAAATGCCTTTACAGACTGCGGGGCACGCTGAGGGCTGTGATTCTAGATACTGTATTGTGAAATTTCCATTGTACTTGACAGATTAGCTTTAGGGCACCTGAATCTGCTCAGCTCAATTTTGACTCTTTATTTGTGCATAATGGTTGATGCGTGCGGCTTAAATAAACCATTTAGAGAAAGATCATTCAAACTTCATTACTCTGACAAAAGAATACACATGTTCATGGGATAGACGACAACATGTCCGTGCTGTAAACTGTTTGTCAAAAGTTCAAAACCGGATAAAGGTTTGAATGCAAACCCCACCTGCGAGGGAAAAAAAACAAAAAAAACCACAAAGAGTTGTGGTGGGGCCGGCTTTCTGTTGGGCTGGAAGAAAGGAAACTCTATTTGCAGCAAAGGAAAACAACACAGAAAGCCTGACACTACTTATATGTTTGTGCGTGATTATTCTGTAGTCCTAATCCGTCTAACAATGTTACAAAACATTCAGACAGGAGGAGGCTTTAAAGCAGTAATTGGGGGGACTTAAACCAGTTAAACTCCCCTCAAACACTTCTAGTTGCATCTCGCTCGTGCTTGATCGAGACTGTGGCACAAGAAATCAAACATGGGTGTGGATTTAGTCTGATTCTAAACATATCTCATAATTCCTTTGAATTTCAACTGAGGAGGGAGTCTTTTAAAGAAGCATGGTGTCGCGGAGCGGGTGAAGATGTATCAGAGTAGAAAGAGGGATACATGTGAGGTCTGTGCATTTTTAGGGGGGTGCAGTGTTTGATGGGACACGGACGGAGCCAGAAACCGATGACTCACTGGCTGTTTTCACGCCTCACACTGGATTAGCCATCACATGCAACAGGCTTCTTAATATGAATTGTGTAACGCCCTCAATTCCCCGGAATTGTTTCTTAAAATTAGCCTCTGTTTTGCTGTGTCACCTGCATATACAAAACCAAAGTCAACGTAAATAAAAGAAGAACAGAATGTTACATAGTGGCATAAATATGGGATCTTAGTCTGTTTGTTTTAAGGTGTCTGAGGTTTGTTTTTTTGTACACAAAAAGATTTTTGAGATAAGTTCTCAAATAAAAGTACATACACCAAATTGACCTCAGATACTTTAATCGTCTAAACTGTCTGCAGTGATTTCCTTTGCCTTTAGTTTCAAACTCCGCCTATCTGGCACTGGAAGAGGCCAAAACCAAACATTGAAGTGTAATGTTTGCAAATACTATTTGCCCCGGGTCTGGCTGAGAGATTGTTGGTTTCCTCTGAGGGAGAAACTCAAGTTCAAACCCATCAGCACACCTTGCTCTTTAGGCTGCATAATTCATAGCCCTTTCTGTATTATTCATTTCAACTGGCATCAAATTTGGTCACTTGGGGTATTCAAAAAAGCCCCTGACAGTCTCTATTATTATTATTATTATTATTATCATCATCATTAATATTATTAACACAACTACTACCTCCCTCCTGTGTCCTTCACAGGGACGGAGACCTCTGAGGGCTCTTCCTCTCCCCCTTGTGCGTTTGAGGCATCCATGTGGCATGCTAGGATTTATCTCAGAGCTGTGACACCTGAACCAACACTCTGACCCGGGGCCAAGCAGTGCCTCTGGTGTCCCTCAGGGCACCACAACTGCTGTCAGCTCCGTGTTAACACCTCTGCAGAGGCAGCCGCTGAAATGTGTCTAAGGAAGACATCTTAAGAATCTCCATGACATACAGCAAAAACAGAGGGACTTCAGCGATGTGCAGACTGAAAGCTGGTAGTATAGGATCTTTCTCTGGGCTGTAGAGCAGCATGCCAAGTGCACAAGCCATCTTTTGGCCAAGATTTAGCGCTCATAGTCTCAGGGAGCCGCAGGTAGTCTCACCTGCTCTGGTTGGTGCCACAAGCCTGGCACAGACTGAACAACACCAGACTGGAGGTCAGCCAGAGTGAGGTTTAATGAGACCGAAGCCACACCAAAGGCTGGCATATCTGTCCTCACTTCAGAGCACCTGTGCCACACTGTCTGTGTGATGAGAGCTGAAGTTGCCCCACAACAGCCCTTCTTCCTGTAATTACTCTTTGTTATCACACAAATAATTCCCCCCTCTGAAACATTTTAGATATCTGTTTTTGTCTGGACTGACATGACTTCAATATGAATACAGCGGCCTTTTTTTTTTTTTTTTTTTTTTAATGTCTGATGGTGCCATGCTGTTCTAATCAACAACAACACTGAAATATGTGTTAACCGGCTCTAACCACAGGAATAAAGCAATATGTGTCTGTTGAAACAACTGTGTCAAAACAACTCAAAAACGTTGGTTATTGAAAATATATTTTCACAAGGAGAATTAATGACAGTATGTCATATCTGTCTGCTGTGAGGTCAAGAACGTGACTCCGTTCTGCACTTATAAAGGAGTTCCAGTTACATGTCGGCCACTACCATGAGCTCATTGATACAGTGGTTGCCACTGCTGAAGCTGTCATGTGTGGACTGTGGGAGAGCATACGGTTGATCCTTGGCCCTTAACACCCACAATCAGTACATTATACATACTAAGTAGGCTAATTCCAATAATAATTGGCTTTGGGTGAGTCGCACAGGCATCTAAAACACTTACTAAAGCCTCGTGTTGTAAGTCTGTTCCGCCTCGTTGCTTTGTGCGTACAAATGTAGTGCGCAACAAGGGTGCACAGTGCGCGCACAGAATATATGTTTACGCAGGGTTTTTTGTTTGTTTGTTTGTTTGTTTGTTTTTAAATGTTACGAGGATTGGTATAGTCTGAGTGGTGTCAAAATAAAATGTCAATTCTGATGTGTTTTCTAATATTTCATAAGACTTGCAATCACCTAAATGGTACGACGTGTCTCCAAAGGAATTTTCGTGCACATATTCACATTGGTATGCATGTGGTTTTACGGTGTAAACAAGGTTAGAGTTTATTTCAAATTTATATCCGCCTAAGTAATAATTTGCACAGTTATTCATACTGTTAATTATTTATTTTGACGGATACGGGGTCACAGCGAGATCATCCAGCCCGGGTGCGCATGCAGCGCGTGTCCACGAGCAGTTTTATTCTCCCGGGAAACGCATTTTGTGCGGAAAGTTGTCCCAGACGCACTTAAATTAGCGCACACACGCTGAAATCACTTCACCTAACTACACTGATTCCGATTTGAGCTCAGCACGGTGCAAGTTGCCCCGTCTGTGCTTCCTTTCCTCTGAAGCTGGAAAACGGGAGGGTGAAAAAAAAAGAAAAAACAAAAAAGACGGTTTATAATTGATGTTTTCCCATGGAACAGCCCCTCCTCCCCGCAACACAGGCTAACCCTCAGGTGGAAGAAATCTTTTAAGATTTTTTTGTGGGATAACATCAGGAGGGTTTGTCTAGGCGAGCCAATCAAGTCCCTCCCCTGCTATAGATCGGTGCTATAATACAAAGCAGTAAAATCGGTCGCCTCACACAAGCGGCTGCAGCTCGACCAGAGATCCCGTGGCTTTTTAATTCCATCACTACTTTTTTTTTTTAAAACCCTCCTTCGATGTGCCCCGTTATTACCATTTGTCTGAGACGTTCATTTCCGCACCTGCCACGGTAGAGACCAGGCGACGGCGAAGTAGAAGAGGAGACAAGGACATTGCGAGAGCCGGGAGAGGCAGACGGCAGAGATAGCGGCGGTGACTCGTTTGAGATCTTAAAGGACAAAAATGCTGCTCTGGACCAAAATCGTTTTGGTCGGTCTCATCTGCTTGTCCTTGGTGTCCTCTGGGATGGGATGCGGACCGGGCAGGGGCTACGGCAGGAGAAGACACCCGAAGAAGCTGACACCTCTTGCGTACAAGCAGTTCATCCCCAACGTGGCGGAGAAGACCCTCGGGGCAAGCGGCAGATACGAAGGCAAGATCACAAGAAACTCCGAGCGATTTAAAGAACTGACTCCCAATTATAACACAGACATCATATTCAAGGATGAGGAGAACACCGGTGCCGACAGGCTAATGACTCAGGTAAGGAGACAGAACAACCTTTTTTTTTTTTTTTTTTTTCTTTCTTCCCCTATTGCCCGTCTCCTAACGCACCATCACTGCGCACTGCAATAACCTCCTTGTCAGACTGATTGCGCACCTTAAGTGAAGTCTGTTTTACCCGCTGCTGAACTCTTCACACTGAGCCTTTTAACTTCACTGTAAAAGCAGATGGGCTTTATGCACCGGCAAGGGAGTTTTCAAAGGCTGCAGGCTTGAAGCGAATATAGAGATCCAGCTGGAGAAGTGATGTGCAGGCGGACAGTCAGGACACTCGGCCTTCATGATTGTGACAGTGTATTTAAAATATTAATGTGCCCCTCTCCTCATATCTATATTTGTATCTCTGTGAGGCTCTATTTGTTGCGTTATAGGCGCACATTCGTCTTACCTCACATTTCATGAAGACTTTCAGTATGCGTTGCCTATTTAAGCTTTGTATTGCAGCTTGTTCAAGCGCCTTTCTTTATTCCAGCCCTGAACACAGAAAGCTGGGGATGCGCACCGCTTCCAACAGCCGGGCTTATTCAGGCATGGCGTGGCTCACTCAGACATTTTCTTGCACAGGCTGCTGTAATTTAGCATTTCGCGTGGTGCGCATCTGTGCATGAAAGCAGTGACATTTCTTTGAGACTGTTCTGAACACTATCAGGACTTCAGAAAAGGGTGGGACTCGGTCAATTCTCGGGGCAAGACGCACAGGACTGATGGTGCCGTTCACAATGCACTTCCACGAAGGATGACATCTTTTTTCTTTTTTTTTTTTTTTTAAAGCACTCCACATCCACATGTAGCCAGTTAGTTATCAAACCTCACAGCTCGTTCAGTGCAGATGAGACGAGGCTCTCAGTACATCGGAGGGATGCCTTGATTTCTCTCCAGGCTACAGGATGCTGCGTCTCTTCAGCATGACTTTTAGCACTCAGATTCTGGTGAATTATTAAAAGCGCTTGGGTGATATTGGCTCAGTAATAATAAAAATGCCGGTGGTGATGGTGGCGGTGCTGGTGGTGATGAAGCCAGGCGCGCGCCGGGAGTCCCTGAACCCGTGCCTCGCACCATGCATGCATGAGCACGAGCTCCGATGAAATATTCACTGTGCGTGCGGTCTTGGCGTCCCTCTCAGCCCTCCCCACATCTCCTCTGTCATACACCTATAGGTTCTCATACACTAGGATCGTGAAATTACTGTTGTGTGAGGATGTGATCCCTCAATTAAGGGACCTCCACCGAAGCTCTTGAGGCTTCCACATCTTTAGCGAGAGGACAAATACTTACATTTGACCGTTTCATTAATTTATGAAAATATAGAGAAGCACCTGTCTAAATTCAAGCTTAAAAACACCCCACAGCAGTGAAACACCCTACCTGCCGCATTAATAACTGCGGGTAAATCAAACATACACATGAGGTTGGAGATCCTCGAAGAAAATGTGATTATATAGGGCATCTGTGGCTTATGTATGTCCAACGTGTGGCCTTTTGTCACTAAAGCTGGGGGGTGGGGGTTCTTTTTTGCAGATTTAATTTTTTTTTTTCAAATCCTCGTGGCTGGTCGTTCGTCATCCCTTTCCCATTGGGCAAACGCGCGTTTACAAAAAAACACAGCAACTAAGTGTGAAATGTACATGAAAGAGCTTTTAGGCACCCCTCACTGGGGCCTGAAATACAATTTGAACTTAGGACCTTTGGTCAGCGGGAGGCCACAGTAAGTTAAAACAGGTGAGATTGTCCTGATCGTACATGACAGTGTAAAGCCATCAAATTAAAGCACGTACACACAGAGAGTCAGTGTAGCTGCAAGTGACATAAGCACTATCACATGGGGATTTACGCTGCGCCAACGCTCTTTACGCTGTTCGACGGCTTCATGCGTGAATCCAGTTTAATTTTACGCACGGAGTTTTACGCACGAAAACGGTGAACTTCTCCCGTTATCTTACGTTTTGCAAAAACAGATGTTGTATTCATACATGTAAGAAGGCACGTGCCTGCAGTAGCTCTGCTAGACGTGGGCAATAAATGAATTAATCAGTCAATTCACTGAGGTCTAGCCAAAACAATATACTCGAAGGAGCGCTCGAACAAGCACCCAAGACAGCTCACTCTCAGCAAAGTTGCCAACAGATAGCTTGTTGTTCAGTCCTAAAGTACCATTTGTATTTAAAAAAAAGTTTTTTTTTTTTGTTTTGTTTTTTTCTTGTGAGGCACGTGAGATTGCGGAGTCTCAAAAATTCTGCGTGATTCTAATGAAGATTCAAGGTATTCCCACAGAAAACTGAAGCAGAATATGGAGTTGGAGTAGACAAGAAAATAACTTAAAATACAAGAAAATACTTCATGTGCCTTTGTTAAAGAAGTGGAACTCAGTCAGCAGTGCTGTCAAATGTTACTTTTACTCCTAAGAAAATAAGACTAAGATCTAGTGCCAGATTAAATTGGGGTTTTTTTTTTGTGGGTTTTTTTTTAAAGTGGATTTTCTTTTTGCAGTGTAGCAGTGTTAAGAGCCTGCAGTCTCTCCCCACAGTGCAAACGAGTCGGAAAAGAGATGAGCTGGCGGCTTGTTTGCACTGACAGGTAGCTGATAAGTGTTTCCTCTAACCAAATCATTTGTGAAAAGATTAAGAGGCAGGCTGTTGAACAACTTTACCCCGAGCACAAAGCGCCGGTCCGGGGCGCCCTGCTGGGCTTCATGGTGGCTGAGCAGAATTTGGCTTGATTTGCGGCACACGACCTAATGAATTAATAAACAGGTTAAGCTTTACGGCTCTTGACTCCGACAATCCCACTCAGTATGTTGAAGGTTTTTTTTGGAGCCGGTTTTTTTATTCAACACATTCTACAAGTGTGATATCCTCATAAAACAGCGAGTGATATATGTTGAACTTTCTTTTCTCTGATACGAGTTTGTGGGTCTGTGTGAACATTCTTGCTTTAAGACCACAGGCTGTCCATGAGGGAAAAGGACAGTGGGTCACACATAGACGCTCCTCTGTGCCCCCAATCCTCGGATATTTCACAAGTCTGTCAGTTAGCAGCCAAAACACCTCGACTTAAGGAGGCATGTCACGTTTCCAAGACTTTGCCGGAGAAGAATAATGAAAGTTTCCCTCCGCTGTTGGGCTGAAAAGAGTCTTTGTGATGTTTTATTTGACATATTAGTTAGGCGTCGAGAATAGTTGTCTTGGAGAAGGCCAAGCATCTTCATTGAGAGCGCAGAGAGGTTTGGGGTGCGACGATTTATTTGTAAGACAAACTCCTGATATTTTAAAGGAAGCAGATCATCTTCATATCATCTGCATATCAATAATTTACTTAAAGAAAACAGAGTTGCAACCAACAAAGGACTGGGCCATTTCATTACCTAATAAAACCTCATAAATTTATAATGTATTAATGTCGTTTTTAATGCAATACTTTTGGGGAGAAAGGGACGCTGCTTGCGCCATTCTGAGACCAAAGACCCATATGTTATAGGCCAGTGAAGCGAATGCAGTGCCTTATCAATATTTCATCAGCAGCTTTCTTATCCGAGATGTGCCCTCTGACGCTGCTGCTCACACTGAGAAATGCAAGCTCACATTGAGGATCAGAGCTGCGGTTCAGTTCCAGGGTTTCACCTCAGCTGGGAGGCATCAGGGGCGTCAGGTGGGGATGGAGAGTTGTGGGCAGGCATCAGTGAGTCCAAATGTCATCTTGAATTGTTATTAGGTAATTATATAATTGCAGGGAGCACGCAAACATTAAAGGAATCTGTGGGGAAGGTGCATTTCTCGGGGGAAGAAGGTGAATGTGTGGCGCATGCGATCTTAAGGATGCTGCTTTCGGACAGTTATCCGTTTCTATTTGTCCCGACGCCTCTTAAAAGCTGAAATGCGACCCGTGGTCCACACAGTGACAGCACAGGTGATTCATTGATCCCTTTCTCCTTCCCGCAGAGATGTAAAGACAAGCTGAACTCGCTGGCCATCTCAGTGATGAACCAGTGGCCCGGGGTGAAGCTGCGGGTCACCGAGGGCTGGGACGAGGACGGACACCACTTCGAAGAGTCTCTTCACTACGAGGGCAGGGCCGTGGACATCACCACCTCAGACAGAGACAAAAGCAAATACGGCACTCTGTCCAGGCTGGCGGTGGAAGCCGGATTCGACTGGGTCTATTATGAATCTAAAGCCCACATCCACTGCTCTGTGAAAGCAGGTATGGCTCCGGGGTGACAGGAACACAACTTCATTGCGCCCACTGATAATCTGTCATGCGCACTGCGCATCTGGCTGTAGGAGAAAAATAACCAAATCTATCATCAGCGCGCGTTTTCCATCAGATGCGATTGTAATCGCTCGTTGCAGCAGGTGCAGCTCAGGGAAGCGGCAGTCCTGCTTTATCTGCTGGAAAAGTTACATTCAAAACAGTTTGGAGGAGATTTGGTGAAACGAACTAAATTTATTACGAGTCCAAAAGGAGAAAAGAGTTATTCAAGTGTCCAAAAAAAAAAAAAAAAACTAACTGCAGTGACCAATCAGCCGCAACACGAGGCACCGAGAAGACACAAAATATGAAACAATACGTCTTAATAGCTGTTAATTAGTCTACGCTGCAAAACTATGGCTCAATTTAATGATCAAAAATGAATCTTCTCATGATTAATAACCAGAACGCGTACTCAATAATTATCTGGTGTTGTAATTGAAGTATACGGAGACCAAATGTTTCAGTCTAAGCATTCATTTTACAACGATTGTTTTACGAAATTGTAAAGAGATATTTCTATGAATGATGCATGGCCACATCCCAGCCTGTGGCGTAATGAGCATTTTTCATGCAGCTTATTTCTCGATCTTACATCGCCCCACACTGTCTCCTGGTGGGAACCACGACCACAATCTAACAAGGAAGGCTTCTCAGTGTGACCTAGAAAAGCAAATCTTTTCATTCTCTACATGTTTGCATTGAAACAACTAAAATAATCGCTGCTCGATCGGGTTTTGAATAAGGTAACATTTTTAATTTGGTCATTTAGGAGAACGTCGACAGAGTATTCCTTATAAAACCCTCTTCTTTTTTCTTCTTTTTTTTTTTTTGTCTTAGCTTCAATATAAAACAATTGCATTTTAAGAACTTTTTGGGGGCTAAATTTTGGCTAAAAATAATCTACCTTCGCTACAGGACACCTTTTGCGCTTCGAGAATATTTCTTCATGCTGATTGATGAACCATGGCGCTTTTCTCAGCTCAGACTTTATTGATAAATCCCTTATTTATCATTCAACACACACTTTTTGAGATCACAGTATGGGCCAGGCCGACGTGTCATTAGGGGTCATGCGACTTTACCAAAAGGATTTGGCTGAACAATGTTGAATTGGTCGGGGTAAATCTGGTTTTCAGTTGTCACCTTATTTCATGCTCGGGAATCTTAAAAGAAGATTAAAAGCCCCCAAATTCGGAGTAGGAAACCCCCTTTTCTGTGTGCTGGACAGTGTGATCCTAGAGACTGGTATGTGAAGAGCTCCACCAAGGCCAAAATTATTGTCATCAGGACTGACAACAAAGCGGGGAGAGGTGGTAGACAGGGGGGGACATTGATGTTGCACAACAGAAAGCATTTAAGAGTCCGGGCCCTCATTTAAATTCAAATCTACAACTCGAGAGGCTTGGAAAAGTGGCTCCACTGGGTAAATAGTAGTTGTGAGTCGCCTATTTGTGTGAATTGTCACATAGAGGTTTCTGCACCTGAGTAAATATGGGAAGAGTAGCTGGGAAAGGCGTAAGTGTTCTTTACCGAGAGTGGCTCGATCCACAAGCTGATTTAGAATAACAATGCCTGCTCTTTATTGGGTTTTTTAATTAAGAATAGATGAGCCAAGGCTTTGAGTTTTCTCGCCTCAGACAACGTGGGCCAAGCCAATACGCATCTGGCACGAAGGAGCCGACAGGCATCATTATGCAAAATGCATATGGCCCACCATGATGTGTGGAGGCAGGAAAAATACAAATAAGAGAGAGAGAGAGAGAGAAAAAAAAGAGGAGGTTTTCTGAATGGGCCTTTGAAAGGGGCGGCGGTCCTGAACTGTAAAGGCTCAGAGCACCTGTGATATATATATATTTTTTTCTAAAGTCCTAAAAGTGTTTAAAGATTGTCATTTTGGGACATTTTACGAAATAAAATTCTGATGGCACATAAACTATGCATATTTGGTGAGATTGCACTTTTAACATCCCAATCTTTTATTTTAACAGAAAACTCAGTGGCAGCAAAGTCGGGCGGCTGCTTCCCAGGCGCCTCCACGGTCACCCTTCAGGATGGTACCCAGAAGGCGGTCAAAGATCTCCAGGCCGGGGACAGGGTCCTGGCAGCAGATGACGACGGAAACCCGATTTACACCGAGTTCATCATGTTCATAGACCGAGACTCGACGACCAGGAGGCTCTTCTACGTGATCGAAACCGACTCGGGCCAGAAAATAACCCTCACCGCCGCGCATCTCCTCTTCGTGGACCGAGACAACTCCACGGAGGCAGGGGAGAGGATGTCGGCAATTTTCGCCAGCCAAGTCCAATCCGGACAAAAAGTGTTCGTGTTTGACGCCGGGCGAGGTCGACTCGCGCCTGTGACCGTAAAACGGATTTACACGCAGAAGCACGAGGGCTCCTTTGCGCCGGTGACCGTGCAGGGGACCGTCGTGGTGGACCACGTCCTTGCGTCCTGTTACGCAGTGATCGAAGACCACGACCTGGCGCACTGGGCCCTGGCACCTGTCAGGCTCGCCCACTGGGTGTCCTCGTTGCTTTTCAGTTCCCAGCCTCGAGTCTGTGCGCAGAACGACGGAGTGCACTGGTACTCCAAAATCCTTTATCAATTAGGGACATGGCTCTTGGACAGCCACTCGATCCATCCACTTGGGATGTCAGTATACCCAAGTTGAAACTTCTACTACAGGAGCAGAACGAGACTTAAATGTAGGACACACGAACTATTCAGTAGAGTAAAAAAAAATAAAAAAAATAAATAATAATAATTAAAAAACGAACAAACAGACAAACAAGACAAAGGCCCCAGCGGAGTTGGGATATTTATTTCAGTGACTTTTCCAAGATGTGTCCCCTTTCAAAGAATGAATGGAGCCTTAAAAAGTTTCTCTTTGAATAATTTATTCTCATGTGAACTCTGCTGCTGCCACAGAAATGGATTCTGAAACGGCGTGGGCAGCAAATTGTGCATAATCTATTTTTGTATATCTCAAATGCAAAAAAACAACAAAAAAAACAAAAAAAAAGACTGAAAAAAAATGAAGAAAAAAAAAAAAACCGAGAAAATGAAAAACAAAAAATACGTCAAAGAGAAAGAAGATCATGTAGAACGGAGCTAACGTTGACAGGTTGTAATGTTCATATGTGCATATATGTGCAACTGACTGTTATATTTTGGGGAGAACAAACTTCGCGGGGTTCCATAAATTATATTTTTATACACAGAATTGTAAATTAGATTTTGACAGATCGCTACCGAATCACATTTCGTTATTTGAAATAGTGTAAGATATGAGAATATATTTTAATTTAAATACAGTAGTTGGGAAAGTATTGGAAAATCTTGTACTGCTTGGTTTATTAAGAACTTTATTATTTTGTAAACTGTTCGTCGGAGAGGGACAGATATTCTGCCTCATGTCTGCATTCTCTGCTTTTTTTTGTGTGTGTGTGTGTGTGTGTGTGTGTGTGTTTCTATTTTTCTGTTTTCTTCTGAGAAAAAAATATGAAATGCAGATTCTGACAATTCAGTAACAGTTAAAGTAGTACTGAAACAGTTTCGTTAAATAAATTAATAAGTAACTCCTGTAAATGTACTAAAATGTTATTTTTCTTTTCATATTTTGTAATAGGGAAATAGTTTTATAGAAATGACCATGCGGCAGATGCACAGTTTGGATAGTCTATATATAGCCAGACCATACCAGTTAACTTTCATAACAGGGCGATGTGTCAAAAATGTCTAGAGTTTATTATTTATATGTTTATTACAAAATGAGATAAAGAAAATCTTCAAACTTGCAGTTGTTACATGTCTTTGTTAAACGAGCTCCACAGCAAACACGAAGAGCAACATTTTGAAGACTTTACGAGACGTTTTCTGACCAAATTAAAGTCTTAAATCAGTTAAATAAATAAATCAGCGAGACGTATGTTGAGATTTCCCTTTTGGTACAAATACTTTTTATAAGAGGATCTGGTTTTTTTGTTGTTGTTTTTTGGGTTTTTTTTTTGGGGGGGGGGGGTAGTTATAATTAATATATAACGACTGCTTTACATGGTAATTGAATTGAAGGGCTAGCAGACAATTTCGCCTTGTTTGGAGGCTTATAAAAACGGAGAATATTGCGCTTTGAACTACCTTTTGCGTGCTTGCGAAATGTTGAGAGCCCATGTCAAATTTAACGAGGTCTGCCCTCCGCAAATAACTTCTAAGTTGCAGACAAATTAAACAGAAGTGTGTTTGTTGGCCCCAAGTCTGCTCCTCGGTGTCTGCTGGTTGAGGTCAGGATTGCTCCATCAGTTGACTGACAGCCCGGTCCAAATAAAGAAATACATTGTAGTCCAAATCGAGAGCTTCGTTAGTCCTCACAAATCACTATAATCCTCCAGTATTTTCATAGAGACTTACAGTGAGCATGTAGCACTTAATAGTGAGCTCTTAGTGATGTAGTTTTGTCCTCTGGAGGAGTGCTGTGGTATTAGGCTACACGTCTTTTGTCAAATTGATTGCAGCATTAGTTTTCGTCAAAGAGCTCGGATGTTATTACGCGATGCAAGAGCGACACCGTGTGGTCAAACGTCGGTACCGCCGATTAGAAACGCTGTGAGAAAAGGACTCTACGGATGGAGATGGAGATGGAGATGGGGGGGGGGGGTGGAGGGGGTAGTCGCTTCTGGAACTACTTTACAGGAAAATTGACTCAACTCTGGAAAGAAAGAAGAAACGGATGCCAAATATAAGTTAACCACTAAGTAAATGAGTACAGCGATAGATTAAACACGCTTTAAAACAAACTAGTGCCTCTTAACTTTGGTTGTTTGTAGGGATTTAAGTTCGACTATAGAGGTTCTGCGGAAAGGCAGAATTAAGAGTTCTGAAATATATGAAAATAAAAAAAAATTGTAGCGGAAAATGATTAGTTTTACAGTTACAACCATAAATAAATAAATAAATAAAAAAATAACAAAGATAAAAAGCCACCCGTCACTTGGACTTACCAAAAAGGTAAAAGGAGCCATTCAAGCCGAGTTTCTGAACGTTGTTGCAACACGAGCAAGAATTCCATTTTCTTCTCCACACATTGTGTTTTGTTGTTGATATTGTGAGGCGGAAACTCGAGGGAGGGACAAAGCGGCCCATCTCTCCCGGCGCTGTGACCTTGGGTCCCCGTCCCCCCCCCCCACGTCAGATACAAAAGCGTCGGCGCAGGGCAGCATTCCTCAGAGCAGGTAAACAGAGCCTCCTCTAATCCCTCCGGGGGCCCTCAAGTCTGCTGGAGCTCAACAACGGCTTTTACAAATGTTGACATTTGCAAACATGAGCGGTCTGGCATTCTGGAAAACAAAACTCCCCGTTTTCTAAAGAGAAGTTATGCAAAAAAAACGGCGGAGCTCGTTCTCTCCAGGCAGCGCGGGACTCCTCCGCGGCGGCCGGCGGAGCGCTCGACGTGAAGCCGGTAAATTCAGAGTAAAAGAGTCGGGGTGGTGGTGGTGGTGGTGGTGGGGAGGGTCGGGGTGGTGGGTTGCCATCGGAAGTCACGGCGTAAGAAAATTACAACCCCTTTAAATCTGAATCAGGTGGTACGAGTTCACGCTAACGTGGGCATGATGTCACTTCCTTTTCTCTTTATTACTATTATAAAAAGTCCTATTTAAAGAAACACAATCATGTGCTTCAACATTTTTGTACCCCATCCCCTGTACTTTGTTCCCTATAACATGGCATCCGGTGTATTAGTCGCCTATTTCCATGCACGTCATTTAGGCAGCACATTCAAACAACAATACTTGTTCACCCAACAAGAAAGTTTGCTCCGGTCTTAAAATGGCTGGTTTGAGAATTTTATATATATATATATATATATGCAGTATTATGAGAAGTTCATTGTACATCCACAGAGCTGTATTTGAAACCTTTGCGGGTTTTAGATGACGTTGTTGACAGATTGGTGGTTCCCCGCTTGGGTGTCTAGAGCCCCTTAAAAGAAGTTTGGTTACAAGAAAAAATGTTGCTCTGTTGATTTCATCCGAATATTTTTCACCTTTTCAGGTTTCAATAAAACGATCCGAGAGGTTTTGTAGGAGAAATCGACTCTGAACTTCTGACCGCCAAAATTCGACCGGTGATGACGGGGGGGCACAAGCCAACCTCGGTTCATTTAAACGCATCACCAGTCCACCAACAGTTGGGACTCATCCCAGTCTAGAGAGCTACCTTTGGCTACGGGACTTTACTTGTTTTGATCCGATGGGAGTTTTGAACCAAAAAAAAACAACAACGACAGCGTAAGCCGCTCGGTTACAAAATCAAAACACATAAATGGGACTCCGTGCATCAAAAAGTTTATTTGACAAGTTTCTGGTATCAAATGATCACATTCCGTTCTTATAAAAATATTCAAAAGCTTTTTGACTCTTCTCGTCATTTTAGAAAAAAAAAAAAAATCACATGATTTACAGCATCAGACCAAATTTCACAATGATTTCAGAATAATCCAACACGAGACACGATTACTTGACAGGAGACGTCAGTGTGAAGGGTGTAAAACACACGAGATGCTTTGTCAAAACTCGAGAGGTTGGACTTTTCAGTCAGTGTTCGGTGCACCGTACAGTTCGAGATGAGGAAACCAGTGTAGTGTCTTTTTGAAAATCCGACCGACCAAACAATGAATGTCAAGAAGCTGGGATGACCTTTGGTGCAGTGAAAGCCATAAAGCGGCTTGCTTTAGAGTTACGTGTCTGCTCTGTGAACCCGGCTGTCGTCACAGAGGTGGAAACCTCCATCCACTGGGCTAACAAACAATGGTAATCCAGGCAGGCCACCCTGCTTGATATATGGAAGTTATTTAAGTTCATTCAACAACGGCAGCATCGAGGAGAAAGACGAGCAACGGTCAAACGTATCGCAAGTCGGGAAGAAGGAGTGATGGCAGGAAAGGCAGTAATGGAAGGAAATGTCCGATGCAGCAACAACTACTGAGTGAGGGAAGTGAGTTCAAGTAAAATCTTCAAAGCCCGGAGACTGCATACCTGTAAAAGAACCTGAAGGTGTTTTAGAGAATTGGTTAAGGCAGAATAAGTAATATAGCAGCATCGCGGCTCCTCTCACCAGCACGCTGTTAACAAAAACAATACACGTGTTAATTTGAGACGACACCGTTTTGACGACAAGAAGTCACGTCAGGTGTTTTCCCAGACAAATCAAAATGCAACACGACGCAAAACAAAAACGTGCGTGCGGCTACAACCCTCAAACAGCCCAGCAGGGTTAAAACCAGGAGCACCACAAAGTGTTGGACCATACCAGTGGTTTTGTATGCTTCATCTCAACCCCTTTTAAAAAGACTTTTACGTTAATGATTGCACCAGTCAAAGGGTCATTGTCCAACAGTTAAAGGTCCCACATTACATGCTTTTCTAAGTGTTGTATGTTATGAAAACGGGATATTTTTTTTTTAATGGTTTTCCGTACCAAAATCTGTCTCCATAAGTTTTAAATCTTCTCTCTTAAGCTTCTCTCTGGGGCTCCACCAAGATCAGGTCTGTGTTTTAAAAGGTGCACCGATATCAATGACCCTCTCTGCTGATTGGCTAACGCTCCGAGCGAGACGGGGACGGAATGACTGTGTGGCGTTTTCTTCCAAATTGGACAATGAGCCGCGCTGAGGGCAGACATGTAACATGGGTTTTGTGATGTCACAAACCTAAGCTCACGTCATACATCTATACCCCAAACAGCACAGTTGGTGAAAATGGTCCGTGTGCATTTCTGAGTGGACTGAACACTTTTGACACTATCACAGTAAATCATATAGAACCTAGACCTGCTTTACAATTTAAAAAAAAAAAAAGAAAAGAAATTTGAACTTGTACAATATGGGACCTTTAATGCCGTCTTTACATCTGGTGTAGAGCAAAAATAAACTTGAAAAAGCAACAGCTATTTTTTTGAAACAAAAAGACAAAAACAGGAGATTATATTGTATATCTCACTTGTTAAGAAGTACTTTAAGAAAACCTGATTACAAAACATTTGGTAATGTGCAGCACCATAATGATTTTTTCCACCAGCAGGACAGAAAAGTCTTGAAGTAATCAGGTACATGATGTTTTTGAAAAAGGCCTTAGATCAATTCATTAAAGGCGTATACTGGAGTTTCTTTTAGCACATTATCAATAAGCAGCCCAACTAACTTCAGTTGTTGGGCTTTTGCGCATGAATGTACAATAACCGTCAATTGAATCATGAAATAAGAGAACATAAATACAAAAGTAAAACCAACCAAGAGTTAAGTGTAATAGATTACTAATGTCGCACAAGTTTTATAACACGGGCAACGTTGGTAATCCAAACAGCTGCTTTGAAGTTGGAAAATGTAACTAAAAAGGTATCATGTGCCGAACGGTCGGCAGCAAATTCGAACCCATTTATAACCCACTCAATTGATTGACTAAAACATACTAAACCTTTGGTATGGTCACTTCATTTGCTTCCAGGAGTATCAATCACATTGACACTGCTCTGTTGGACTGAATTTGACCTGAAAAAAAGAAAAGAAATGAAATTATTATTTCAGCCAATCTGCAAAATCTCGGCGTCCTTTAATCACCAAATGAACCTGTTGAAAAAAAAAGTTGTACGTTAGTGTTGTACAGAAACCAATCCAGCTAGTGCTGTATATTTGACCCAAAGACCCAAAGATTAGTCATTATTAGCCAAAATGAAGGTCTCTTATGCAAGCAGAAGACATCTGACAGACAAGGCTGTCCGTTTCAAATACCTAAAAGACCCTACTGCAACCGTGTGAAGTGGTGTAATTAGAAAAACGGGCTACAAGTTAAATAGGCTTCTTTAAATCAGGTAGAACCAGAATCATTTTCCTGTGAAAATAACTTCATGTCTGAAAGTTCACAGTAAATATATGCGAAAATCTCTTTAAATTAAGGTACAAATAGATTCAATATGAATCTGTTCTGGTATTACAAGACCTGATGTCTTATATATTTATATCACTAGGACTGGCATTGCAGATACTTCTCCAAATCCACAGGATTTACCATAACACTAAAACTCAAGTGTAACCCACAACATCAAAGACAGTAAATACATAATGTCAAGAGAACAAAATCCTCAACAACAGCCCAACAACTCAAAACAAAATGAACATAAAGAAGTCAGTTTAGAAACAGATGTGCAAAATACAAAAATACTTAAAACCACTTAACCTCAGGTTTAACAAGAAGAAGGAACTTCAAGGGACACTTTCAGAAACCCCATTTTCCCCAATACTACTTGTAGCATGATGATAAACTAGTGACCTTGACCGGCAAGAATCCCATATGTGCAGCTTATTTTAAAACTTTGTTTGTGGACGCGACTTATCTCAAATAATGGCTAATTAAAAAGGGAAATACCACAGAATTTCTGAATGTGATTCATACATGCAGAAAAGACAGAAGCCAATGAGTGTTTGGGAATATGAACCGCTATTTCTTGTATTGCAAAATTAGAGCGCCGAACATGTGATGTCATCCAGATGTGTGTCCACGGGTAGATTTTCTGACAGTAAATAAAAGGACTGTAGATTTAAAAACGTTATCCTCAAATTTTTTTTTTTTTTTCCTAAGAAACACAGCTCGCTGTAGCTCAAAAAGACATTCCCCCGTGAAGTTATGTACCATCTAAAGATTATTAGCATCTTTCTCAATTCATGGAGCTACACATTAGAATGACATCACAGTTAAATTTGCAGGCCAAAAAAAAAGTCTCTCGCGTCTCACTTTAAAGCAAATAAATTAAGTGCCAAAATTCAGTGGCATTCCCCTTAATCTTTATGAGGTAGTATTTCTTGCCATACTATTGCTATAATTTAAAAAAAAAAAAAAAAAAAAAACCTTCAAAATGCACAAATAATTCAAAAATAATGTAATCCCAAGGTAGGTATCGTAAGTGTATACGATATGACGCGAGGTGAATCTCCCAGAACTTACACAAAGCATAAAGTACAAAATTATTAAAAAAACACGAAGCTTTATCATAAAAGGCACCAGACACATGGACGTCACACAAAACCACACGTCTTTGGGCTAAAGTTGAACCGGCTTCACATACCTGCATGTTCACGGTATATTGGCCATGTTTTTATTTTTTTTTTTGCGTTTGTTTTCCCTTCAAATTTCTCGTGTTATAAACAGAAATGTGGTCCAGTCATTCCTCATTTTGGCTCTAAAATAGAAAGGTTTACTTGTAAAATGATTTATGTCTGGACACATCAGCATATTCATACATATAAAAATGTTTAGCTTGATACAACATGAGTAAACAGTAACTCCAAAGAATTGAACAAGATAAATATCGAAAGCCTACTTATGTACATGATCACTACACAGATAATGGTTGCCCCCTCAACTTGTGTCACATTCTGTTGGATAATCTACACAAAAAAAAATTCACTACAGCGCTTCAGTTATTAGTAACGTGGATAAACAATGTCGGAAGTATTTTTTGTTTTGCACAAAACTTTATCCCAGACAAATGTTGCGTGATGAAGTAAACAAAACAAACAAACAAAAAAAAAATCATTAAAATTTCAGAGTAACGGGAAAGGGGCCTGATAATTATGCCGTAAAACTGATAATTATATTTTACTTAGTGATGTTGTTTTCCGATATCAATCTGAAAGCCAGACGGAGAAATCATTTCGTATTTGGAGGCTTCCAGTGATGTAGTAGCGCCCCCCCCCCAAACAAGAGCGAATGCGAAGCGAATATTAAAATGAAGTGTTGCAGTCGGCTGTGTACAAGTGTAGGTACTTACAATGTCTCAAACATCTTTGAGAAAAAGCCTCCGCCACAATCACGCATCAGTATTTTTAGGACTATGCATTTGTTTTATAACGAGGGGAATTCAATATGTAAGGCAAAGTTTTGTGATGAATTTCTTTTTCTTTTCTTGTAGCAAAACGAAATGCTCCACGTGAGGGGAAAATTGTTCAAAGAGCGATTCCAGGTTACACCAACTCAACTCCATGTAGACACCAAACTAAAAGCCGACTACACTAGAAATGTCAATTATTCCAATTCCAGAGAAGACAAAGGAATGGATCCTGGATGAACTTCACAGTTTATCATACAAAGAATTGAAAGCAATTCTTTCCAATCTACCAAATGTGACAAATTCTAAACAATATACGGCTAAGTGTTGAATCATAAAAAAAAAAAATCTCTCCAAATGCACTCCCTCGAAAGCACACTCAAGCACAGACCAAAAACCTAAATGCAACTCTTCCACAATCAGACATACAACTAAAATATACATCAAAAGGCATGAAAGATACTCCAAAACGCATTCCAGTTAACAGTTAAAAGACCTAGTACCATTCAGAGCAGGGAGCAATGCCAAATGATCGAAAAGACTAAGTTAAGTGAGAGATCTGAACCATCTATCTGGGAAGCAGCACTGAAAATGATCAGCACCAGAAAATCTACTAAAGAGTCACGACATTTACAATTCCTCAAACCACTGGGAGCTTAGAAAAAACAACAAAACAAAACAAAAGGATCAGCCTTAAACGTATTCCAATCGGGTACCGGGTCACCGCGGTGTGTCAAATGTTATATCGTAGCATCCAGGTCACCTCCGTGCCTGTACGCAAGATGCCCACTAGGTAGTGCCATCGACCAAATAACTGGAGACCCTACAAGAAAAACCATCTTTGGTTAGAAAGACTGAAGCACTATTAGTGATAAAATACTGCCATCTACAGAGAGGGAGAAACACTGCTAATGAAGAGCCCATATGAACCGGCTCGACACCTTCAGCCACAATTGTTCCCTGCATGAAACCCAAACACCGACCTACAAATAATATTAAAAAAAAATACTGATTTTGTCGCTTCCGAATTACAATGTTCAGGTGCTCTTTTTCATTTGTTGTTTTGAACCTTACAGAGGAGGAGAGCAACCATTATCCCATGTTAAGTTCTACTTAGTGTCCATGTAAGATGCAAAAAACAAACAAAAAAACCAACAACAACAAACAAAAACAAAAAAAAACTTCTTCACAAACTACATTGAAGTAGGATTAACTGTCCAGTGTCTCTCCAGTGCCATTTTAGAACTACAAACATTTGGTAGGCCGAGTCAAAACGCAGGCATGCTCGCGGGCGGCCAGGGTCTTTGTGTTCACCGCTCCGAGTTGTTTGGAGATGAATGATGAACGACGCTTCTGTGCAGACACGCTGAATGTCAGTGACCCACGAAGGGATGCGGAAATATTCCCAGACCGGGCGGGGGCGTGGTGGTGGTGGTGGGGGGGTTGGAGCTGTGCAGGAGAGGCTCCCTCGTCGGGAGAGAGCGGCTTCTCGTGACAGGACTCCCCGGCTCTATTGTGCTCCTCATCCATCAATCAGCGACACGTCAATGTGGGACAAATCAATCATGTGCCTGTGTGGTAATTGTGATAAGTGTTGGAATCAGCGAGGGCTGAAGACACGACCGATCACAACACTGTACAGCAGATAAGATCCAAGAACGTGACATTGGCAAAAAAAAAAAATGTAAAGGTGATTTTTGGCATTATAAGGGCTCCTCATGCACGTTAAATGTTGTTTTCCAGAACAGTCTGCAGTATCCAGAGCTTCTGTCATTTTTGATATGAAAATACATGCAGATTGTTTTCATGTTAGTCTTTATATAAAGACGTACCTTTTATGGAAATGGTACGCTTTTATATGTATCTGACTGTATGGTGCTGGCGGGAGAGAAAACTTGTCATACTCGGGTTTAGTAATTTGAAAGAATGTGATTTGTGCATAACAATGTCACCGTTTTATTCACCCGAGTGTCGTACATCTTATGACCACGGCTTTTGAATCGTGGTTTACAAAAAGTAAATGCATCGTTGATCTTTTCAAGATTATTTTGGGGAGAATACGATGTCTTTATTTTTGATAGTGGCGGTGGAGACTGGGGGGACATAATGGCAGCGAGAGCAGGGGAATGACGTGCAGCTGTGGTCTGGGACAACCACTAACCCCTCGGCTATCGGGATATCTCGCCAATACAGCGTGTTGTGTTTGTTTTTCATACGATGTGGGATGTAACGTCAGCCCTATGTTGGGAGACGATGCAGACATTTGCTGTGATTAAAAAAAAAAAACAACCCAGATGATTTGATTAGGTCAAAGTATCAGAAAAGGTTTGTTCTGTTTTCTTTTCTCGTGTGGTGTGCTGTCAAGCGATTGGGACGTCGTGGCGTTATGCGAGTAATGGATGCGGAGGCTGATTCCATTTTCAATTCAACACTTTGTCGCACGGACAAACTAACTAGCACTGTTGGAAAGGTCAAGTCGTGCCGTTTCATTTGACACACGCTGAACCTCGCTGTGATGAACTCTTCTTGAGCAATTCAACCGAGACAGAATCATGTAAATTTGGGGACACACACACACACACACACACACGTCTGTCGGACTGTAAGGGTTGACTGTCATCTCTACAAAGTTGAATAAGAGAAGCGATGATGATTACCTGTGGAAGCTCAGTTGGAAATTTTCTGCGTGCTGGGGACTGGAAAATGTGGCAACTGCTTTCCTCTGCTGGGGCATCATTTTGAACATCTGCAGGAGAAAGAAATGGAAAAGGCAATTTGAATCCAACCGGCTACTTGACTCCTCCACAAGAGGGAGTGGGGGTGGTGAAAAGAAATGGAATAATTCATTCACACTTTCACTCTAGCCTACCTAATCACTACAACAGAGGGCGCTATGGGATCACACATACAAACATTTCATTACTGCTACTCTGGTAGATGAAGGGATAAAGTCATTCATTCAAATTCAAGTTTTTAGCTGGAGTTATGGATCTTAAAATATAAAAATGACATACACCTACATGTATCATTACTTGCGCGCAATTAGTGACTGAGAAGAATTGTGTTAGTCCTCCTACAAACTAGATACTTTAAAACATGTTAAGTCATAAACAGGTACAAAAATGCAATAACAAAACGCAGCTAATCAAGCTGTGATGGTTGCGGTGCGTACCTCTATGGGGCCGATGGACCTGAGAAGGTTCTTCAGCTGGAGGTCAGTTGTAGACGACGAGAGGCCCTCTATGGACACAGTGCAGCGTTCGCCGTCCGCACCGCTTTGGCTCTGTCTGGTGGCCATCGGACGACCCCGGCCCATTTGACCAACCCCTCTGGCTCGGCCCCGGCCCGACACGACGACCTGCACCGAAGGCAGGGGTGAGTTAAATTGCCCACACGAGGTAAAAGTTACGAGGAAACCGGCATAAATACAGACGGAACTCTTCCCTGCTCAACCAGGCGTGCATTCAGCCACACGGCGCCTCGGCAACAAAGGTACATTTAAAAAAAAAAAAAAAAACCGCGGTGTGTTTTTCTCTTGCACGTCTGAGACTTGTCAGGCTTTCACATGATTGACTCATCATAATTCTACATAGAGCGTCAACGTCAGAACATGGTGCATGTGGCAAGGCATATCTTCATATGAGCTTGTGAGTGAGAGGTATGCTTCCTCAGCTGAAGAGGAGGGAGAGACCCCAAAAAGAGAGAAGAGGAACAAGCGAGAATATGCGCGCGTGTGTGTGTGTGTGTGTGTGTGTGTGTGTGTGTGTGTGTGTGTGTGTGTGTGTGTGTGTGTGTGTGTGTGTGTGTGAGTTGGGGGCGGGGGAGCATAAAGGGAGAGGAGCCATGCAAGCGTTATGGTGGCTGCCTTACCCTGTCAGTGTCAGTGAGTATGGTAACTGTGACAGGAGCCTGGTGGTGACAGGCGTGCAGAGAGGCCAGGGGACCTGGTGTAGCCCCCCGTGTTACATTGTTTTCGGCTCGTCAATACTGCCGCACCTGGCATACTGTCCTGTCTTATTACAACGACTGCTCGATTGGTATGTCTACTGAATGCCCGGGTAGTGCCATCGGCACAGGACAATTTGCAGGGGACGTTTTGGCTTCTTTTAGCGCAGAGCTGCCATCGCGCACTCGGGCCGGACTAACAATAAGGACGTTTTAGGTGTGGTCGCTCATGTCCGCAGCACAGACGGAAACAACGGCAAACGTTTCACATACCCTGTTTTGCTGCGGGTTGCCCACGGCCCCTCGGCCAGCCTGCGGTGCTCCGCCTGGTCCCTGTTGCTGCTGTCCTGTCATGGTCACCTTCCTTTGGATCCCCTGGTTGAGCGGAGTTGCTGGCCAGGTTCCTTGTTGCGGCGCTGGGCTGCTGGTAGCCTCGGGCCCTATTCCGCTCTGGATGGAGATGATTGAGAACAACATTAATTTTGTATCGCCAAGAAAATTCCAGCCATTATCTTCATTTGCATCGCCAACCCACGCACACATTAAGCATTTGGGCAAAGTTTTTCGTGGACGACGGGGAGAGAGACGAAGCCACATCTACAGAGCAAACTGAAAATCTGACAGCATTCCTATCAGACAGACTGTGGGGAATAAAGATCAACCCAACAAGGTGATGGTCTCATTATCAAATAAAGTCACAGCTTCACTCTGTTGACACGCAGGGAGGAATTGAAGGTCGTCTCTTCTCCGACGCTGCAGAAAGATGTGACAGATCAATACAAGGGGAAGAAAAGAGGCGATATCTCTGACCTGTCCCCAGCTGAGAGTAAATGGATTAATCCCTCCTATAGAAATCACAGCTCCTGATTGCACCCATCAAATGCTAAGCTGCATTACACTGGAACGACAGCAGCTCGATGTGTACCCCATCCCCCTTTCACCACCCCCCTCCTCCACAGCTTTTGTGTCTCGTGCTGCTTTGTATTATGCCTGATGAAAATATAATTTCCCTCTTATCTGTGCGCCAAAGCCATACAAATCCAAATCCTAAAAAGTGGCAACTTTCTTACACAGGTATTATGTTAACTCCCCCCCCCCTTTAACCAAGAAAGATTAATTACAAGGGTCTTGGATTGGCATCTTTTGTTGCCACGCACCTGAGAGATGGATTGATGGAAGAAAAAAAACAAACAAAAAAAGCAACTGAGGGATGACAGCGAGGAAAAGAGAAAGTGAGAAAAAATAAGAGGGGAGATAACATTGTCACGCTCACGTTGATGACAGCAGAACAATGTGGAAGAGAGAGCATCTGGAGAATCTTCTTTTCACGGCAGCTATAGGCCTTAGCCGTTTCTTTCTGTTTCTATCTCTCTTTCTCCACTTCACATCCCACTCCGCTTTTTCCTCCAAGATGCGGTACATCAGATAGCTGCGCGCAGGTTTCCATTAACGCACTGACACCCAGTTATCTTCATCTGCAGCCAGCCTGCGATTTTGGCTCGGCGGCTTGATCCTCTGGGATGAAGTCGGAAAGCAGCTTATTTCAAATACTATCACATCCCACCAACACGTCTCATCAGTGACAAGTATGAATGTTTAACATGCATGCCTTTGTGGTTTTTCAATAAAGATTAATGTGCAATTAAGGCCACGGCAGTAACTTATCAAGGGAGTATAAAATAGCAAGCGGTGGTAATTCTGGACTTCATTGGCGTTACCGTCATTCTTATTTTTCCCTCTCCAAGGCCGTTATCTTTAAAAGAATACTCTTCTGTCCTGAAAAGAGGAAATCAACCTTTAAGAGCCGTGATGGAGTGTCTCCAACTCTACAGATAAATGTCATACTGCTTTCTTTAATGCCTCCAGCCTTTCTGTGTTCTCAAGGTAAAACGTACGTGAAGACATTGTGGCTTAAATACCAGTTCCCAAAGCTTAAGGGGGGGAAACTCTGAACAGATCAATTTTGCCAAAATGACACAGACATCACTGTGTCATTCCCATAGGTTAGATATCATCTAGATTACCAAATAGACAGCGAGGGCAATCAATGGCATTTCCTTTCAAAACCATGTAGTTTCCCATGTGGGTAAAATCGGCAGAACAGGTTGAAATAAATGTCAGACCAAAACACAAAAGAAGGTGTCACATAGAAATGAAATCGTACGCTCACCGCTGCTGAAAGTTTGACGACTCTGACTTTTTGCGGCACCGGCTGGCTTTCAAAACTAGAAGTCTTGGCCCGCTGCATCACAGTTCTTTTGGCTCCTGGTTTAGGTCCTTGAGTCTGAGCCAGGCCTGGGCTCACTGAAGGATCTACAGGTGCGTTCTTTAGGGGAATTTGAAAGGCCTGGATTGGTTCACCAGGTCTGCTTATGTTCTGCAGAGTACTGTTCCTTCGTTGCTGCTGCTGCGGCTGCAGATGATTTTGTTGGGGCTGCGTCCATTGTTGCTCTGGTCCAGGCCCGGCAGTCTGTTGCTGCAGGGTGCTGCTTTTGACCATCTGCAGGCGTGTCTTGACATTGGGACGTGGTGTCGGGGTCTGAGGAGCGCTGCTGGGAGGGATGGAGTTGCCTTGATTAGGATTCTTTAATGTGTGATTCAATGGTTGTTGTGTTCTCTGAGGAAACTGTCTCTGCTGCTGTGGCTGTGGTTGTGGCTGCTGTTGCTGTGGTGGTGGTGGTGGATGTTGTTGTACAGGGCGTGGTGGTTGTTGTACGGGGCGTGGTGGTTGTTGTACGGGGCGTGGTGGTTGTTGTACGGGGCGTGGTGGTTGCGGGATTGGCTGTGGAGGCTGAACCTGCGGAGGACTGGGGCCTTGGTTTGGTGTCTGAGCATTAAGTCTTTCCAGCAGCTCCTTCTTTCTGACACCTGCCTGCATCTGCCGCCGCATCTCCTTCCTCCTCAGGATCTCCTCTCTTAGACGTTTCTGCTCCTCAATCTTCAAACGGTACTGCCGCGTCTCCTCATCCTCATTAGGGTCCTGTGACACAAAATACAAGGTGACTGCCCGTCCCTACTTACTGTGGGGAGCTGTGAGCCTCTATGTCCTATTTGAATCCTATTGCTTGGCCTGACTTTCAAACGTAATCAAAGTGAAAACCCAAGAGAAAAAAAGCAATTGTATTGATCTGTTCTTTCCAATTGAATGAAGCTGATGTCATCAGAAATCTTGTCTTTTATTTTTTTTTTACGTTCGGAGCATCCAGTTTATTTCAGAGGAATATTTGAGAAAACATAAATCTACATAAAATGATTTGTGCAAATCCAAACAAACATAAATGCTGACCTGTGGTGTGGTGCTGCACTGTGTGCTCGGGATTTCCTTGCGAACCACCGTCCTGCCTCCTCCCCCGAACTGTGATTCCATCTTTGCAGCAACTTGGGCTCTTCCTCTGCCATCCCCAGACATCGGCTGAGCGTTCTGCCCGGGACGCATCCCCTGTGTTGTCCTGGCAACAGGCCTGATGTTGGCAGCGAGGGAGGCGGGGGTGGTGGCAGGGCGGGCGCTGTTCATGTTTGTGTTGCCAGGTGCTACAGGAAGCTCCCGTAGGTTGCTGTTGCGCTGCTGCGTTTGCTTGGAGACAGGTGTGTTCTGCAGAAGGGACAAAATGTAAACATTTCATGTCGTGTTTACCATCAGTCAGATGTTAATATACATTTATTTCAACATGTTTTTCTCCTGACAGGGTCTTGTATATTACAGAAAGATGCTGGCAGAATAATGTACAGGAATTAGAATAAATGCAGCACTAAAACAGAGGCCCTGTCTGTCATGCTAATCTCTTACCATTCTCTGCCTGGTGGACATGTTGCGCTGTTGTGGGTTCTGAGGGCGGGGAGTCATCTGCCTGGGGCTACCATGCTGTTGATGGAAAGGATTCTGTCCATGGTGCATCATCGGGCGAGGCTCATTGAGATTTAGCTGTTGCTGATGATGATGGGGTAACTCCTGCCTGTGGTGCTGCTGTTGCGGGTGCATAGGCTGATGAGATGACAGTGGGTCGTGATGTGGAAGCTGGGAAACAGGATGGCCGTGCATTAAGCCCTGAGACATCAAATAGCAAAATTTACATGTTAATTTTTCTTTCTTTCTTTCTTTTTAAACAAGACTACAGTTTCAGATTTATATCAGGTCATTTCTGCAAAATTTAACTGTGACTGGGGTCCTCTCGTATCCATATAGTAACACCACAATAGTGATTCAATCACTAGAGGGAGCTCTTGTCTATGTCTCTTGACCAAATGCAGAGGTGGCAAACAGACTGGAGTATTTTTCTTCAAGACTTTAGTAGCAGTGAAGATGATAACTAGTCAGATCAAATGACCATATTTAGCGAGCAAATCCAAGAAACAACGGGAGATGAACATGAAGACAGAAATCCACAGACATCTATAGGTTATAAAAATCACTTACTCTTAGTCGTACCTGCATCCCAAACTGAACTTGTGGAGGGGGAAAAAGGTTCCCCTGCTGGCCAAACTGCTGCCGAGGGCCCATGAAAGGCCTGGGCTGGTTGGGGGGGCCACCTTGTTGATTCAAGTTTACCATCCCCTGGTGACTTTGGTGGGGAGGGAGGTTGGGTCTTGGGGGTTCTCTCGGAAACAGTCCTAGTGGGCCCTGGTTGGGCTGGTTGAATGCTGGTCCTGGTGGGCCGAAGCCCATGGGGCCCTGCCCGGGCAGCTGCTGCTGCTGGTGGAGGTTGTTGCTGCTGTTCATCAGAGGGCTGGGGCCCGGGTGATCAAACATGTGCTGCCCTGGAAACCGTGTTGAATCCGTGCGCTCTGCACCCACACAAACAAATAACAACAACAGAACAGAGATGTCAGGTTTTTCCTTTTTTTTCTTTGAGAGCCAATTTCAATACCCCAGTTTTTTCCTCTCCAGATGTATAGTGTTATGGCATGGGAAACTAAAACAGACAACTCTATTAAGGTGAAAGGATAAACAACCAGGTGGGTTATTAATTCTGCATTAACATGAGTGAATGATAACTCAGAAACATGTATGTTTAATGCCGTTTCCAAGGTTCATTCAGATGTATATATATATATATGCATGCATTTAACATGAGTTCTGCTAATAGAGCAGCAGCAGAAAGCTAGCAGCGTACCCTGTAGGTATAGCGCCAGAGGTGATGATGAATAGGGTTAAATATGCTAAGAGAGCTTTGTAACCACCGTCAAGGCTGGATGTGAGACTCACCTCCCATAAAGAGTGGCTCTCTGTCCTGGGGGCCTTGAGGTGGCTGGTTCCTAAAGGGCTCCATGTGATGAGGGGGCCGCTGGGGTTGACCAAAATTACCAGGCATGTGCTGCTGGAAGTCTCCCGGTCCCTGGAAAAACACAAAACTCATGAATTATAGGCCATTCTGGGAACTCAATAATCACAAACAAATTAAACTAATGAAAAATGGGAATTTGTGGGGTACTGCGTCGGGCAGGGAGCGTTTGTAATTGAAGTGCCAGGGTCATTAAAAAGACACAGAATCTTGAGTTGTAAACATCAATATGCATGCCAATATTAGAGAAACCCTTCAGCGTGAATTTGTGAGCAAACCTGCATTAATGCTACTTGGGCTTTGTTGATAAACCTTCTAAAAGCCCATCTCTAACAAGGAAAGGGTATTTCAGGAGGGGATAAGTGCCCTCATCTTTGTTTCAACCACTTCGCATGTTCGACAGCTTTCTACTCATTGCATGCACGCTACTCCCAATCTATCTTCCAAGGAAAACTAGATAACAAGCATTTAATCCCTCCTTGGAATTCGAATCCCCCTCATAACCGTCTCTTTTATTCTTTTAAACATCCATCTCTGTTGAAAAATTAACCTGCTATTCAACACGTGGCACTTCCACAAATGGGCTGCTTGCCTCCTCCAAGCCTATTGTAAATTACTTAAGATGCTATCAAGGCTTAATCCATCTTTATTCCACTGCTGTGTGGAGGTATTTAGAGAAGAGAGGTGTTAGAAAGTCAGAAGGCCACAGTCCCAAAAACTTGCTTAACATAAAGTTAATCAAAGGGGCTTACAAAGACAGGGGATCACAATGGGGGCCACAATCATACCGCTCTAAAAGGTCGGACAGGCAGGTTCGCACAATGAGGACTCCGGTGTCCTTATAATACCTCTCAAATAATACCGCTCATCCTCACTTCTAATCCTCGATAAACACTCAGTGGGCTGCTCAATATGTAACTGATACTAGGATACCTCTTAGCTGTGAAGGGATAACACCGAGAAAAACATAATGGAGAAGGACCCAATGTCGAAGTATTTGATAAAGAATGGAAATTTGAGTTTAAAGAGATGTTTTGTTTCTGGGTTTCATGTTCACGTTCTAGCCGGTATCAATAAAGACAGATGGCCCAAATTCTTTTGTTTTCAAGATATTGTACACTATTGTTAAGAGATAAAAGGTAACGAGTAGAGATTACTACCAAATGTCACCAAGGGGGCATTTCGGTTAAAATATGCAACAAGAAATTAAACAATTAAAAAGGGGTTTTGACTACGAGAGTGTAACGCATACAGAAAACATTTTCAAATTGTGTGGTTGGTGGTAGAGCGGAAAAGAAATTGTCAAACGATTGTCAACAATTAGTCGATAAATGACAAATAGTCAAAATAAATGTTCATTTTTACTGTTTTTTTTCCTTCTATGATAATAGACCGAATATCTTTGGGTTTGGACTGTTGGTGAGACAAAATAAGGATTCTGAATTTCACGGTTGGTTCTGTCAAATTCCAAAAAGGTATGTTTCACTATTTGCCGATTAAGTTTTGGATCAATCATTTTATTGAGGATGGGCGACAGCCAATCAAAATAATCATTTATTGCAGCTATTTTGTGTTCAAAATCAATGTCTGAATGGAATAAATATTCCCAATAACGACTTTAATTGGCGTCGAGATTAATATTTCAAAACCAGTCTCCACCAGCAAAAATTTAATGCAGTAATACTAGAGGCTATGACCCCCATTTCTCTGGCCTTTTAACAATTAAATTTGATGGGATGATAATGTATGATAATCATGAGTAATCAGGTGCCCACTGATAAATGGAATGTTGCCGGGTGGTATGTCACCTGCATTTCAAATTGTGTCCTTGGCAACACCAGCCTAAATGCAATTGACAGCTGGGGAATCCAACACTATGCTGTTCATCAGCCTAGTTGTCTGCATAGACTTCCCAGCCCACCTTCTACTATCTGATACGAGCCAAAATAGCTCCTTGCTGCTGTGTTATCGATATCTAGCACGATCGCAGACCTCATGGGAAAGAAATTACATGATGGTGACACTGAAAGGTGTCTGAAAAGGCTGAAAAGGTAAATAAAAAGATATTTTTGGACAAAGATTGACCCGTGTGTAAAAGCCTGGCTCATTTGGCAGGAGGGTTGTAAAGCCACATGAATGCAATTGGATGCAGCTATTTTCCAAAGGCAAATTTGCATAAATCCATATAAAATGCACTTTCCAGGAAGATGTCAGTCAGCACCAGCGCCACCTGATGCCCAGGCATCATTAACTACAAAGATGGAGTAACCTGAGGTACTTTGGCAGACTTTCTAGCGAGCCAGTTCCCTCAGTACAGTAATTACTCTAAAGGCATTTCTGTCAACTCTTGGATGGATTCTTTGAGAGTGAAATAAAGGACCTTTACTAAAAGCAAATCACAGACTTAAGATTCTTTTATCTGACGTGAAATTCAACCTTCAGAATGTGGGGCGCAAAAAAGCAAGAGGCTCGACCCAACCCTATCAAACTACCAGCATGTTTCACTAATTCAGATACCGTTCAAAAACGGTCTCTGTGCCTTTGGGACACAAACTTGTGGAAAGTGAATTTTAACTGGCAGTATATCCTGGTTTCACAATTCCATTATGTGCCAAGCTGGGTAGTCTGAGCCCCGGCCCATCCGTGAAGAGCTGCTAAGTAAGTCCTGCCACTGCAGCCCCAACCTCCAAAACGCTCCTGCCTAAAGCCCCTATCACGCATTTCCAGTTGTGCAGCCAGACTTCCTATCAGTGTTTACAGATTTGCTTTAACCGTATTTGGCCAGGGCAGACAGCCTAATTGAAGTAATGATTTTGCGCTTGCAAAAAAGGGGCGCTAACTGTGTGAAGAGGGAGCGAAAGTGAGGCGAAAGGGAGGTAACATGAGCAGCTGCTACTCACAGGGAACCTCTGAGGACCCACAGCAGGTCTGGGCTGGCTCTGAGCAGGAGGCATCAAGGGCACTGCAATGAGAGAGAGAGAGAGAGAGAGAGAGAGAGAGAGAGAGAGAGAGAGAGGAGGGGAAGAGGGGGGAAGGGGAGAAAAAAGAAAATGAGAGGCAGTAGGCAGAGAGAGGGTGGTGATAGTAGAAAGGAAGGAGACCATTAGACATGATGCTGAAGGCTCTTAGTAAGGCATACTTGTTCAATTTAAGCTCAAAGTTGCCTCACATCTATACATAGCTGAGCACAAACCAAGGAGCTCAAAGAAATATTAAATACATGAGTAATATTGGCGAGATTCAACAAACCCTGAAACATTTGCTGTTCGACGACTTGGCACAATATAATTCAATAACCTGGATGTTTATGTTGCTGGCATTCTTTTAAATAATAAACTGAAACTAGACTGAATAGACTGAAACTGTACGTCAACATCGACAACTGGTATGCATTCAATTGGACGGGGACACACACACACACACACACACACACACACACACACACACACACACACACACACACACACAAATCCTTACCACAGGCAATCCCCGATCTTCCGGAGCACATCACTCTCACAGGAGCGAAACCTAAGCTACACACACTAACATGCTTTGCTAACAAAATTTGGGCCTGGACTGATAACCCATCTCGGGGAATGAAATGGTGACGCCGCCGGAAAAAAGAAAATGGGAGGAAAACCCATTACTCACAAAAGACAACTTTTCACCCGTCATTCAACCGGACAACAAAATGACATTCTAATCCAGACACCTTTCAACACAACGCGAGGAGAATTGCCAGCCACAACAGCATCAGGCACCTCAATAGAGGATTTTTCCGGTCTCTCCACAGCACAATTTGGGTTAAACTTATAATTTTCATACATACAGAACCGACAAGATAAATCTTTGATGAATCGTTTTGAAATATAAACATGTCCTTCATTTAAGCGTCTTCATGCTAACTGAACACTTGTGACAGTGGGGACTAACATCTGTGAAAAGCAAACTCTTTTTTATTTGAAACACACAGCTTATAGCTAATTGCTCAGCTTACATGCCTAAAATTTGTTACTTCAGACACAGCATTAAAAATCTGTGGATGGTTATTGAAACAAATGCATTTCAAAAAATATTTCAATTAGATAGTCAGTCATATAAAGGTAATTCGGTGATTCTAATGCATCCGTGTAGTACAATGCGTAAACTCATTAGTAGCAACGAGAAAACTTTTGCTTCTAAAATTATGTGCTTGGGAGATCTTTTTTTTAATTCAAAAAAGTTCCCACACGACAGATATGTCCCTTTTCTTGGTACAAGCACACATTTGTAGTCTGTCTCTGTCAATTGTATTCTTTACACGTGCTGTAAACTGAATTAAAGTGCAAAATTTATTTCAATACTAGTAATTGTGCAGCAGGTGAGTCCAGAAAAATGCTGGAAATGAGTGGACGATAAAAAAAAAAAAATAAAAAAAAAAGGCCAAACAAAAAGCACTTGGTTGATACTGGGTTAACCTACCTTGTACAGAGGATGACGTAGGCCCTCTGAAGTGGGGGTTAATGTGAATGTTTTTGGGCTGCGGAGGCTGCTGCTGATGATGCTGAGGGAAGTTGGGTGGCGGGGAGCTCATCATTCGTGGTGGTGGCTCCATATGGGGTCGCAGTTGCACGGAGCGATGAGCCATATGCGTGGGGATGAGGGGCTGAAGGGGCTGCTGGGCCAGCGGGCGCCCATGCTCTTGGAAGGGAGGAGGTCCTCTCGGACGCGAAGGGTGGTGCTGCTGGGACAGCAGTGGCTGCTGATGAGGCTGATGAGGCTGATGGGGAGGCGGCATTCGGGAGGGGGGCTGCTAATTGGGAAGAGATAGGGAAACGGAGAGGAGGGGAAACCAAAACAACCTGTCAAAACACATTTCTTTCGGGAAGGTTCTGAAATCACTGTTTGCTGCCATGTGAAGGAAGACACGACAGCAAGTCAATTCACCAGCAAGAGCGAGGACGGTATCCTGAAATGATTCAGCTCATGTCTCCTCTGAGATTAAGAGTACATGTTTTCTTTAGAATTTGTAGAGGTGACAAGAAACTGAAGGTAACCTGGGTGGAACAACAATGTAAACTTTTAAAGTGAGATACAGTTGTAAAGATGAAGAAAAAAAAACACACAAAAAAAAATAGCTGCAACAGCCGGGCTACCTGCTAACATAAGAATATCTCAACCATGCACCAAGTGATGAATGTTGAAACAATAATTATATTGTTGAGTGATGGTTCCTTAATAATTGGTCAATCTGTTTACCAAACAAACAAAAAAACAAGCAAACATGCCAGTGACCAAATTAGTGAAATGGTTAAATCAGACAACAGCAGTATGTGGTAAAAAAAAAAAAAAAGAAAAGAAAAGAAAAGCACACTCATTAAGAGCAGTCAGCAGAATGTTTGTGGCGTTGGCATGACATCCATGAGCCATTAAATTTTCATTTCCAGTGTTAATGTTTTGCTTTTGAATTTTACAGCCTATTATCATTAATTAATACAACCTAAAATAATGCAGTGCTGGAGTTAAATGTCATGCAGCCTTGAGAAGAATCACTTTAACTCTCTGGGGTGTCTCCCGCTGTGAACCCACTGGAAAAACACTAGGTTGATATTTTTGTTTGTTACCTGAGGCCTTGGGCTACAAGTTTAAACCAATCCAACACAACTAAATAGATTTTATTCATTCACAATGGATGAAATTTTGTTAAAGTCAAAGCCTTGTTTTACATTTTAAATATTATATATACCATGTGGCATTATAGCAGCATACGAAAGATCCATGTTGTGCTAAAAAAAAAAAAAAAAAAAACCCATCTCGTATCCTACAGTACTGAAAATATAACATTTCTTAAATAGTAAGAGAAACCAATCAATTACTATTCATGTTGAATACTTTTGTTGTTGTACAATTTTACGCAATGTAGCCTTGATAAAAATTGATTAAAGAAATTCAGGGATCAAATCCCAAAGAACATAAAAATATGCCATTACTAACAGTGATTACGGTAACTAGCTCAGATCTGAAATCCTTCCCCTGCGTTTCTGAAGATTATCATCACTAGTTTGTTTTTTTAGGCTACACGTTCAATGTGACTTTTTCCCCGAGACTTTCAAAAGCCTAGTATGAACTGATGATCCATGTATATCAAAGGATTAAATGCTTGAAGTGATATCTAATAATAAAAGCCCACAAGAAACTAAATCCTGGGCAAAGAACACATTTAATTTTGTATAAATGGACAACTGCCAAATATTTTGCAATAATCCATATATCGACACTGATATGAGGGAGCTGTGGGTTGTTGGTTTTTTGCCATGTGTAAACGACCATTGCTGTGGTGGTCTTAGATAGTGGAGTGAGCAGCAGCAAATAAAACGCGTCAAGTACAAAGACACCCAACCTTGTTATAACTGACGAATACAAGAAGGTACAAAGTTGAGCCACCTCAAATCATCTTATCCAGTGAAGCCCCTGTGCTCCCTTTAACTACTCTTTAAGAGAAGTGGCTCAGTGCAGAGTGATACAATATTCCATGTTGGTAAATAGATGATCCCTTTAAAGTTGCTCAGATGGATGATTTTACAATGGGTTACCTGTATGCACATGTTTCCCATCAGGGGGGGCCTCTGGTCATTCATTCTTCCTCTGTTTCCTCCTCTAAAATCGGACATTCCAAACCCAAGGAAACCTCCTCTTCCTCTGCCGCCTCGCCCTCCTCCTCCTCCACCACCGCATCCTCCTCCTCCTCTGCCTCGGCCTCCGTAACGGTTTTGTCTCTTCTGCCGTTCTTGTTCCTCAAAGGCCATCAAGTCTTGTTTGGCTTTCTCTGACAGTTCTGATGATATGATGAACAGAAAAAGTGAGAACTTGTACATTAACTGTCCGGAAAAACTTAGGATGAAATACAGGTTTAGGTAGGAATGTAAATTTGTCACAGCATAGAGGAGAGATTCAAAATTTGAAAACTCACTCCAGCTGTCAATGAATCGAAGATAAATTATGCCCCAACAGTAATAATTTGTACCTAGCGTTTCAGGGATGTTCCTTCTTTTACTGCCTGCATCTGCCAGCCGCACAACAGCGCCATCCTTTCTTTCAGATTTGAATCGTATGCGACCGGACTCTTCATCCTCCTCGTCTTCTTCTTCTGACTCCTCCTTTGGTTCTTCTTCAGGCTGAGCTTCCTTTTCAACCTGGAGATATTTTCAAAATGTTGAAAACAGAACTCGACCATCCTCACATTTCCTTCACCACTTTTACAACAGTCACCACTGTGTGAACATTTAGGTCAGTGGTAAGACACTCGACGTAATTGGGCTTAATGCGAAAAGTTAAAAGGTGGAGCATTTTCAAAATTTACCAATTAGGAGTGTCCTAAATGTCTAATGATTAACGCACATATATAAATGTGTTGTCCACTGATCAATTTGAGCCTAAGACCTGTGCTGAACATACCCATCTCTCCTTCCTTGCTCCCTCTCTACCTCTATTAGATTCTTACTAAAAACGCTGACCAAAATAACTAAACTAAATCCCACTAAGTCTATACCTCCTCTGCGTCGTAGACTTGAGGTCCCTCCATGGTTTCTTCTTCATCCTGCTGCTCTTCTCTCCCCACCTCCTCGGGGTTCTCCTCCTGTTGGACTCTATCTCCATCAATAGGCTCATCACCATAGGAGGTTTGGTACTCTTCATCCTTTGAAGATGATTTAAATAATACGTATTGATAAATTCAGAACAGCTCTCCGATAACGATCAGCACTAGCCAACTACATGTCAGCCATTGGTGGAACAATCTCTTTGTGTGTTTCTGTTGAAATACTTAAAACATTTATCAATGCAAGGCAATGTTGTTATAATGGAGGGACGAATGGGTGAAATAAATACAAGTGGGCTTCATGAGGATCTATTTTGCTATTTAGAACAGATCAAATTTGAGGTTTTACACACAAAAAAACACAAAGACCCTACAGAGCATGCACAATAAAATGTTATGGTGAAGATTTTGGGGAGGCATCAGGCGACCCCACCCCTTCCAAACCCAAATTACCATAACAGTGGGAGCAAGGCTTCATTACTATTCCTGACAGCATTTGAAATTCAATGAGATGTAAATGTTTGACATGATATACAGAAATGCAGGCGCAGATAAAAACACTCCTCCCCGCTTCAATGATGGTGAAAATATCATTGACTGACTCCTCACAAATCACTCCGTTATTGGCTGCGCTGTAAGTTCATGACTCTATGGCAAAGATGCAGACATTCAGGGACATGACAAATCACAACATTTCAGTTCAACCCGTGATGCAATCAGTTCATGAAATTATTCTCCAAACTCATCAAGCAAAGTGTGCCACATCGCTTCTACAGGAGTCGCGAGAAACCCCAACATCCTAGCTGCCTTACACCGTCCAACAAATACCATGCCTAAATGAGGTCAGACTGTAGGTCGCACAACGGTGTTTGGTGTTGTGCTCCATTAACCTGCCAACAGCTGCATCTATAAATGCGGAACAGAAAAAAAAATTCACTGAGCAAACCAGACGGATGGACAGGCTGCCCCAAGGGAACACAACAGCTTAATCCTTTAAACTGTTCCACATAATGCTCAATGAATACCTTGGTGAGCAAAATGTCAAGGCCAGGCAGTTTAGTGACCCTGTAAACATTTACTGCACATAATTCAAATACACATCCACACCTGCAGACATCTCCAAAAATCCAAAATCGGCAGCCACTTGTGCTAAGAAGGTCAACATCTTATCTTTGTTTGGAGAAAGGAGGTAGGCTAATATATCTCTGTCAGGTGCCAAACACAATCACACCGTGGTAAATGGACCGTAACAGACATTTGCACATGGATCTGGTCTTATCTTTGATCCTCTTAGCCCGAGCTAAGAGGAAGGGAAACGAATAAAAGGGAAACTCACATCAATCATTAGAAAACTGTATGGAGTGTCCTCAGGAAGGTCAATAATCTTTTCACCTGCGTGAGACTTTATCAGATCCAGTCTAAAGCCAGAGATAAAAGCCCCCCACATTAACCTCTGCCGATTGGCAGCACATCTCCCCGACACAAAGCAGCTTCTTACTCCTCCAAAGATACAGGGCCCAAGGTCACAATGGCACAGGGATTTGGAGGCGACAGCAGAGCATTACCTCATGCCAAACAAGCTGTCAACAAAACTTTGTCAGCAAGATGGAGAAATTAACTGGCAGGAAGTGATAATGAATCTAATCCTCCTCTGCCCCAAAACGCCAACCGACGTCTCCCTCTCCTGAATAGATTTTCAATCCTGACTGTCCCTATACCGAGACAAGAAAACTGACATTATCTCTTGGATACAATAGAGTTGGATAGCAAGGGGAGTGGAAGAGTGTGTGTTTGTGTGCGTGTGTGCGCGAGAGAGATTGTTTGTGCATGGGCTTTTACACGGGTAAGCAAATGTGAGAACTCACTTGAAATTCACCATCTATAGGCTCATTGATTTGGATGTCTAGCACTTCATCCTGATAGCCGTCGTCACCCTCAGCAAGCTCTCCAGAGTAATCTATTTGGTCTTCTGGCAACTCGATGTTGTCTTCCTGCCTGTATTCCTGTGCGTACTCGTCTTGCTGGTAGCCCTCCTCTACATCCCCTTCTTCGCCCAGGTTCACGACGTCATCTGTGTACTCTGCTTCCTGCAAGTTGTCCTGCTGGCCGTAGGATGTGGCCAAGCTGTACGTGGTATTAAGGTTGACCTCCTGACCACTGAAAACAAAACAAACAAACAAAATCTAACAGTTCAGAAAACAGACATGAAGTATAACAGAAATATAAGCAAAATCAGGTGCTGAACTGGAACGAAACAGAGAAGCTTAAAAATATAGTACTTGTGTAATTGTATTACCCCAAATTCATATCTTCATCATCACTTTGAAGAAGGTCATCGTTCAACTCTTCATCTGACACTTCTGAGGGATTCTGAAACAAAAACAAAGGAACATTATGGTGTGCAAAGTAAAAACACTGTGCTCTACTCTTCCTCAGTTGTGTGTGTGGGTGTGTGTGTATTTAGGGTGTGGGGGCAGGGGGCCACCTCCAACCCTAAAGGATGCTCTATTCCCATGTGGTGAAGGCAATCTGGGCAGGTCAACACACTGCTTTTTTGTCCACAGTACTTCCTCCAAGTTCACATCAACAATTCCCCCTGTGGAGGAGCCACCTGCTTCAAGTCCACTGTGCACGTCTTTCTTTCTATATGTTCTACCAACACCATCACGCAATGTTTTGGTTGTTGTTGTTTTGCCGCTGGCAAGCGGAAAAGCAACACAAACAAACCACATGCGGTTTGGTGCAAAGCATAAAAACTTAGTAAACAAAACGTGAGGTTTTTTTCTTTTTCTTACCTTTTTACCCGACAGCCAATCTTCCTCCAACAAATTCTCTTCCAATTCACTTTTACGGAGAAAAGAAAGTTAGAGACATGTTAGCACGGTCAGGTTATAGTGAAACTGTCTTTTTACAAATTGTTGTATGTGCCTTATATAATGCTGTCATTCTCCCTATTCTGAATAAATAATAAAATAGCTTTTTTTTTTTTTTTACTTACTCATAATTTAATAGTTCGATCACAATTTTTAAAATGCAATAATTATCTTATCCTGTAAAAAGTGTTTGTTTTCAATGTAGATCATCGTACGATATAAAAAAGTGCTTTCATTATATTCCAAGAAGTCTCAACCTGTAACAGTAATCAGAGAGATTAAAATAAAATATAAATGACTGCCGGGTCCTCCCGTGCAATATAAATAAAACATTTTGCCACAACCATATTTATGTAATTTGACTCTTAGAGCTGACGCCAAGCAGTTCATTCTTGGCTTCATCAGACAAGGTTTAAATCCTTTAAATGCTTCTTTTTTTTTTCAAACTCTAAGCAGGCTTTCATCTGTCTTTTACGGAGGAGAACCTTCTGCCTTAAAGCCCAGATTGGTGGAATGCTACAGTAATAGCTGTCTTTCTGGAAGTTTCGTCCATCTCCACACAGGGTCTCTGGAGCTCAGCCAGAATGACCATTGGGTCCTTGGTCACCTCACTTACAAAGACCATCCACACAAAATTGCTCAGGTTTGCTGGTCAGCCCGCTTGAGAAAGAGCCCTGGTTGTTCCAAAGTGCTTCCATTCAAGAATTATGAAGGCCACTGTGCACTTGGGAAAACTACATGAACCAAAAATCTGTTTGTCGTCTTCCGCAGATCTGTGTCTTGGCACAATCCCATCTCTGAGCTCTACAGACAGTTGCTTCAACCTTGTGGCTCGGTTTCTGCTCTGATACCTTATAAAGACAAATGCGAGGCTTTCCAGATCATATCCAATCAATTTAATTTACCACAGGCGTGCGACCGTCAAGGTGTAGAAACATCTCAAAGATAATCAATAGAAAATAAACAGCACCTGAGCTCAACTTTAAATTTCACAGCAAAGTGTCTGACTTATGACAATGTGATATTTCAGTTTTTCCTTTTTGATAAATGTGTAAAAATTCCTGAAATTCAGTTTTTACTCTGACATTATGGGGTGTTGAGTGGAGACGGGGTCAAAATTATTTTTACATTTTTGGTAGTAAGGTTGCTGCACAACAAAATATGAAAAACTGAAGGGGTTAGAATACTTTCTGAATGCACTGAAAACAAACCGAAGTGCATCGTCACGTCGCTTAAAATGAGCTTTTCTTAGCTGGTGTTTTCTGTACCTGTGATTTTCACAGGACAATGATGTTTACAGAATAACAGGACTTTATACTGACGGGACTTGATTTTGACAACCTCAGCAGGTTGTATACAGTACAGCGCTCTTCCTGCAAAGACAAGAGACCATGGTACAATGATTTACCTTTCAAGATCATCGTCTTCACCTCTCCTCCTACGTGACCGCTCAGCGCCGGGTTTGTCATATTCATCAAAGTCATAATCTGCAACAGAAAGGCAATTATGTTTACACATTCACCAAAGCGTTGACTATACTAATAATATGGATCTTTCTCTGGATTGCACAGTTGGGAATCTAAAAATAAAACTACAAGCACGTGCAACTAGAAGTCCCTTACACCAACAACTTGACATTTGTGCTGCAAATACACAAGTGCCATGGATGCCCATGTATACCAACACAATGGTACATAGCAGAGACAGGTAAACTCCTAAAAATGTTCTCATGCCTGCTTGCCAATATTTAAAAGCTGTTTATAGAAGAAACTGAAGTGGCCTGAGGTACAGTCGTAGTTTTACATGTTCATAATGCTGCCCTATCTGATAGTTATCAGATTTTAGTTGTTACGCCTCATCCTCAATCAGAAAACGCTATGTCAGCATCTGTAATGCTACCTCCTCCTTTTGTTTGATCCTCAATAGATACAGATTACAAAAAAACAAACGGGGGAATCACGTGCACAAGTTTTCTCAAACTTGCCTCTACATAACACTTGTTGCACTAGCTCTACCTGAGGGAACAAAGCTTCTGAGAGTAGACAGCAAAGGGCAATCTTTGACTTCCACAAGGTCACACATCATATCGGGATAAAAATAACCACCGAGGAACAACGAAACCACATCAGTGTTTTCTCTCAGGATAAAGTTGTCGCAGCGGAGATGAAACACGCGTGTGCGCGAATTGTGGGTTTGTCGCTTTCAAATTGCACCCTGCTGGGAGGCTTCTAGGTATCTGCCAGCAGCAGAAGTGCTCTTGATGTCTAAGTACAAACTATAGAGTACATTTGTGCAAGCACATAAGGTGTGCCAAGATTTAGGGAAATAAACTTTAATTAAAAGCATAATCTTTACAACAATTATTGAACAAAGAATACATGTTAACAACCACCATCTGTTACAGTCAGATCTGAAAGTTCAAACATGATTTGTTTGACTTAAATCTCCCATGGGGTGGTCATCCACTTCAATTTGGTGTACGCTAATGGCTAGCTAGCGGTCATCCATTCTCCCAGTCCTTTTTTCCTGAATCAACTCGCATCGATTCAAACATCAATGGACTCCGTTGGCTACATTGCAACACTTAGTTTGGAAAACCAAAGCTTTTGCATGATATTTAGAAATTTATACTCGGAAAAAAACTTGCACAGTGATGTGTAACCAAAATCACATCACATATCAGTGGTCTCATGTTGGGTATACTACAGCTTTTAGTTTGAAACACTGCACACGCATTCCCTTAAATGGTATTGTGTATAATAAAACACCATGTTTAAAACAATGAGAAAGTTGAATTATTTTTTTTTTTTTAAACGTAGGATGGATTGAGCCAACAAGCACTGTGCTCCATTCACTTCAACAAGATTGGCAGAGGCACAGTCACAGTGTGCTTTGCAATGACCTAACTGCAGCCAGCATGAGGACCTGGTGCAAGTATCTCCTTCCCAAATACACCAAATCAATACAGGTTATAAAAAAAAAATTTAAAATTTAAAAAAAAAATGCAAGCAATGCTGTAAAATGGTGAAACAACCACTGGAGAACATTTTAACAAAATACTGTCACAAGCAGATTGTCCAACTTTGTTCATCTAAAGACCCCCACTATAGTATCAGGGAGCCACGGCAACTCAGATGAGAGAAGGGCTCACACGAGTATGTACCAAACAATTGTTGCAGCCAGTGCACAATGCAAGTAGCCACCTACACTATGCTGAGAGTATAATAGTGTCAGTAAAACCTGAATGTACAATTCCAGGGCCCTGAAAAATATATATACATCAGCTCAAAAGAATTCAACCATCATTAATTCTATTTCATATAGCTGCACTTTTCTTATTCGACAGAATGTCTAACTTTAAGATGAGGTCCTGAATCTGAGCAACATCAAATCTAAAACTGCTGGTCTAATAATTCAGCCTCTGTGCTTGCAGCTCCAAGATCTCCTCGGGACATGGAACAAGGTTTGCCGAAGACAAACTTGTTGTATGGCTGGCAGTCCGCAGTATCCCCCAGTTTTGATCCAATCAGTTGCCTCACGAATAAGATAAGTAGTCGCAGGCTCATACATTTTTATGTACAAGATTTAGATTTAGTAGATGAAGTTTGGCATTCATGTCATGCAGGTGAATAACTGTTTTATTAAACATATGAACTTGGCCAGGTGAAAAGATACTGCATGATGTAAATTTTGGAAGGCAGGCAGGCAACTCTTGCCAAATTTGTTCTTGCTGGCAGAGAGAGCAATCAAATTAAAACTTAAGGTATTGACGCACCAGAGGCCTGACAAAATAAATGACATGAAAATGCAAAATGTTACCAGCGAATATTTTACATCAATACTTCTCATACCGGCAGCAATGCAAATTTGCAGCAGCTGTTCAAACAATGGTTCGATATAGATTCGCATCAGCTCATTCTTCAATTCAAATGTTAAAAATATCTCTTTAAAATCAGCACGGCTGGTGTGGAAGTATTAAGGTAACTGCTGTAGGTGGAAAACGTCAATACTAACATAAACATATGGTCCTTTTTTGTTTTTAAACAGATAGATCTTTTAACATGATGTATCATAGTGCATGGCAGTTAGTCATGATACAGGCAACTGGTCAAACAGGCAGTCAATCTGGGAAGAAAAAAAATGCATTGGAATATTTGGGGTTCAGACTTGATGATTCAGGTGAAACCAACACAGACAAAGATATGTGCTCTGTCTGCTCCATCAAAGTTGTGGGGGATGTCTGTAAACCCTCTGCCAGTGAGTTTTAAGTGCAGCATCTGAATATTTTCCACAGAGGATACTGGGGATGTCACAATTTCTAACATGCATAATATGACAGGTTAATGCCTTTGCTCGTGGTACAAAAGCGCAGAAAAAAAAAATCTATCTCCATCCAAAAAAAACATTAAATGTCGCTTTTACGCTGTACAATATGTGAAAGTACTCATTAGAAACACAACAGTTCCAACAAATATATTGACATGTCAATTAATTGCATTTAAAAATAAAAAAAATCCTTAATGGGCTACAGCTAATTGGTGAAATGTAAACTTATGTTTAGTGAAACGTGTTTCCATTTATGACTGGTATTAGCACTTTTGTCAATTTACAATAACTTTATAGAATAAAAAGAAATAATTGTTTGATAATAAAAGTCCAAAATACGCCATTTGGCCACCTATGAGAGGAAGAGGCCAAAAGGTCCAAGCCTGGAAAGACTACCAGTCCAAAAGCCACATCCAGATTGAATGTGGTCCCTTCTGGTGATCTAATACGTGTGCACAGGCCCGGGTGCATGCATTTGTACATTTGTATACACAATAACTCTGAATATTTCCTCTGCAAATCAAACCAACACGGAATAAACACACTGCGTAAACTGCGTCACACGCGAGTTCAGCACCAACCCTGGCGACAAAACCAGGAAATAATAATACATTAATAAATTTTAAAAAACATTGCATAACTTAGGTTAGGTGTGTTGAAGTGGTCAACAAACACATTTGGCATTAACCCAAATCATTTGCATGTTCTTTGTAAACGACTGCCTTGTGCTATCAAAGTTAGCCTCTAGCGTTACCAGGCTAGAAGCTACATGCGAGGACAAATGCTTCGACGTCAATCAATGTCACACGCACATTAAAGCGGTCTTAAAATAGTAAAAGAGTGACGTTATTTGGAAAAAGCGGACGTCTGCGTTAGTCTCCTCGAGAATGAAGCGCTTTTTTATTTCTTTTTTTTTTTACCAGTTTAATAGTTAGCTTACGTGCTAACGCGGGTGCTAACAAGCACAAGTCGGGTATTTTGTTCAAAAAAAACAAAATGAACCATCGACTTTGCCCTTCGCTCAGGTTGGAGGTCATTTCACGCACATTTGTTTGGGTTTTTTTCCCCCATTTAGTGCCTATATGCCGGTCACTGTCGTGACGCGTGGTGCTCCCTTGAGCTAATTTTGCTAACGGTAGCTAAAGGCCTACATCCTGTGTTTCCAGCCGCTAGCCGCGTTAGCTCCGCGGCTAACTCAACTTAGCATCGTCGACCCGAAAGAAAACCCGCTGACGTTTACTCACCCTGCGCGTTCGCCGACATGGTGCAAAGGGCCTCGTCCCGCTTTAAAGTCCGACTACAAAACCGCAGAGAGCATTTAATCGTCAGTATTTCGCCATTATGACGGTGATAGACGGGAGACTAATAGCGGGAACTGCTGCTTCTATGCGGCAGTGATTGCTAACCGCGACCGGAGTACAAAACATGGCGGCGGTCCGCTTTGCAGCAATGATGCATTGTGGGTAGGGTGGGGGAAACCTGGGGAAACCCTGGACCGGTTTTGCTGCCTGACACGCCAGGTAAATAAACACTGGCTGATCATGAGGAGTCTGGAGGAAAAAAAATAATTTGCTGCACAACTGGGAAAGTGCAGTTAATGCACTATTACTTCCTACCGCATTAACAGGCTTGACTGATCAAGCTCCTGATGTGGGATATATATACTTATAGGCTATTTTACTTGGCACTTCCATTATAAGTTTAGAAATTATAATAGACTTGCAAGTAAGCTATGGATATATATCAAAAGATTTTTTTTTTTTTTTCAACCTCCGGGCTGAATTAGAACCTCAGTATTATACTAACCATAAATTAAAAAGGTATGACCTGTACTAATATGGCCATTAGTAGAACAGGACAGAAACTGCATTGCCATTAATCTATTAGCCGCATTTTCATCTGCATGTGTACCCACAAAGACAAAATATTGTTATACTCTCATGGACTTTCCCTGTTCTTTCCATAGTTTCTGCTTCCTTCTCCTGCAGCTTTAAATATTCAATTTATAAATAAAAGAAATTCTTAACATTTAAGAAAGAACACACTTTATCTTTTTTAAGCTTGCCCTCAAGCGTCTTTGCTATTTTTTTCAAGGTTTTAAATGGTCGATTTAAAGCGCCTGCGTTAAGAAAATGCCTGACTTTGCTCCACTTTGACAAAAACTGTATTGAAACAAAACTGCAATTTATGATACATAATCTTTAGGGGGGGGAGGCGGTAAGGTTGTTATAATGCAAATTGGTATTATGTTCATCCTGTTATACAGTAAATACATGACTTATGCTATTCTCATAATCCTGAGCACTTTTATTACAACTTCACCTTTCAAACAAAAAGTACTATCTCTTTTTAATTTTTTCCTTTTCCAACCCTCTGATTACTTTACACCTCAAAGGAGGAGTATACAAGTACAGGTTATAAGAGGATAACACTAACAACAAAACCCTGTTATATTTTCATGTAAATCTGGAAATAATTTAAAGGTTTAAGGATTTATATATTTAAAATGAAGAAGAAATATTTAACATTCTGCACTATTTCTTGGTTGAACAATCAAATGCAAGAACATTTGTGGCATTGATTATTTTAACTCCTATGCTCAAAAGTTAAGATTTCCTCGAGTTTTAGCCTTCCAATAAATCAGCGTTCAGGTGATACCGAGGTGGATTTCTCTACTCACCAGAGGCCTGTTCAAGTAAAGCCACTTGCAGACGTTGTTCACCTGTTCAATTGACTGGGTCTCAATTTTCTAGCAGACGCTTTGTGATCGTGGGAAACATGGCAACAGAATTGAAAGTGTCAGATGTAAAAATGTTCTAAGAAAAGAGGGGCTTTCTGCATCAAATCATGTGACTGAATTTTTTTTTTCAAGGGGGCAGTGCATGGAACTGTGAAATGCTTTGTGGAAACTGGACCAGCTGTGTCCAAAGCAGACCAAGAGTGAAATCAGAAGATCAGTGCATCAGGCTTTGTTCACTAAAAGATAGAAAAGCAACTTCACCAGATATAAAATTTGCTAAATAAAGAATACAAGACTTCAATTGGCAAAAGTCCTGTCAAAAGAAGGCTGTCCATGGTTTAGAGGAGGAGTAGCAGCCACTAAACCGCTTCTCAAAAGGAGGAAACAAGGCCAAACTCTTGAGATGGGCTAAGACATACCAGCACTTTACAGAAGATGATGGAAAAAAGCCCTCCTCACTGACGTAAGAGAGGTACACGCTACTCTGGAGTTGGACAACTGCAGCAATTCGACTACACCTTCACCAAGAAGAAGCAGAGCTCCACTCAGCAGAAACATGTGACACCCTCTGGTTTAGTCCTCCTGGATGAAGCAAAACACAGTGGAAAAAAAAATGAGCCCAAACACACCTTAAAACTTTAAAAGAGCAACTTGAGGTCCAAAGAAGAACAAAGAGCAATGACTACCATGAACTTTCCTTCACAGTCACTTTTATGTGGGACACTTAAAAACTAAAAAAAAAAGAAGCCAAACACTGTGACAGTCAGATCATAGAGATTATATGGGTTATCAGGTTTGAACAAATTTGTGCGGTGTGCGCATGTCTGCATCAAGACAGGCCTCTACCTCTCATCTACCAATCAAATCAATGTGCATTGCTCGAAGCAACGACATCAAGGTGGTTGTCCACATGTCCGATAAGACGCAGGGATATTTAAAAAGTGTCCTTCAGTGACCAGTATACCAGCCCTATTAATAGTTCCGTCATCACTCAGCATGGAGTTCACTTAAATGTAGAAATGATTTGAGGTTATGGGAAATTGTGTCCACTCCTGCAGTCAGTTGTGATCTGCATACTGGGGATTTTGTTATGGTGGCTGCGGTTTAAAATGGAAACATTTCAAATCTTAATTCAAGTTATATTGAATAATTATTTATTTTTTTTAAAAAGAAAAATTTGACAGTAATCAGTGTTGAATACTGTTGTGAGATTTACACTGCCCAGTTTGGTTTTAATTTTTTTTTTTTTAGGACTTTTCAGCTTTATTGCCCAGTTTAACATTTGTTGGAAAAGTAATCAAATAAGTTATACCACTTTCATTAAGTCAATAAACTAGTTTCATTACTTATTATATTTCTAACAAGGTAATAATCTGTAACTTAGTAAAACTTTAAAAAAAAAAAAAACCTTACCAAAACTTTATATAGCCTCCATCTTAAAAAAAAAAAAAAAAAAAAAAAAAATTCCCAAAGGATTCCTCTCGATGTATGCGGATGTATTTGTTTGCGTCTGACGTCACGTCAAGCGTAATGTTCCGTTCCCTCACAGTCACGATCTGCTTTACTTCTGTTCGGGGATTTATCTTCGTCCTCCCAATTATAAATACACGACTAAATTGTTTCCTAACTTTATACTTAACGCGCTGTGCAGGTTAGCTTTTCCTCATCCTGCCTCACCTTGTCTCGTCTGTTGTTTAGTTTATCCTGTGCCTCCTTTTGTGAAAATGTCACTTGTAGTCTTTTTTGCAGCAGCAGCAGCAGCAGCATTGGAGGGGAGACTTACTGAAATTGCAGTGGCGGATCTGTATCGTGGAAAACAACATATTAGCAGCGGTTAGCCCTGTTAGCTGATTAGGCCTCAGTACCTGGTGCGGACCGCCTCCAAGTAGACACCTGTAGCCAATAGGAAGGCAGAGTCGCCTCAAACGTCTTCCACCTGCAATTTATTCACGTCTGAAAGTTAATTTGACCAGAAACACCTGGTAAAGAAACCAACTCTGGTCGCTCTGTTTAGAGAAACATAAAGTTTGCATCAGATTTGAATGATAATTCAAACAAAAAAAAATTAGTTATTTAGAAGAATGTCACCAGATAGCCGAAAACGTATGAAAAAAACAAACAAACATTTGCGATGATAAAATTGCCTATTGTTCAGGTGGTTTGTTAAAATGGAACCCATTATAATTGAATTAATGAGGCATTCAAATAGGCTATAAACACTAAGGTGCAAGGATATTGGATAATAAAGACAAATTGTAGCTACAATTGCTGTCACAGAATCACAAGATATTAAAACTGGGAAGTGCATATGGATAAAAGATGCAGATAAACACAGATACTAATCATAGACTCAGAGTTTATTACAATACTAGAACATTATTAAAACTGGGTTTTTTTTGTGCATATTTTACACATATTGGGACTGAAATTCTCATTTTGCATCGACACATTATAACTGGTAGCTCTACTTAATTAAATCCAGTACAGTATTAGTCTATCATTATGCAGGGTTGACTGGTTCATAATGTGTTTCTCGAATGCCGTCTCTGATCTGCTTCGTAGTCAGATTTTGTATTGTGTTGTCCGGAGGTGAAATGAGCAAGACACATCCTTATGGAAAGAACAGCGCAAAACCTTACAAAATAGCCAATGTGAGTGTCATCAAAAAAGCATCAAAAGTAAAAGTGCACACTACGCTGCAAGTGCTCACTGTCAGTGTGTTTCTGGGTCATTACTGCTTTGTATTTTACTGCTGTTATTTAAGTTGTGCTAATTTTAAGTGTTCGCTAAATCTACAGAAATGTATCATGTTTCATAAGATAACCAAATGTTTCTTGTGGCTGTCCTGTAAGAACCACGTAGGCTATCTAAAAAAAAGGTCAACAAGACAAACAGTAATGTATCCAGCTGATCCCAAAGTTGTTTTTTTTAAATAGTTTATCTTTAGAACCAGGAGCATTTTCACAACCTATAAAGTAACACAAAACCCTCTCGTTCATCAGAAAAATTCAAACCAAATTTGTATGTGCATGGTTTACACTGGACAGGAGGGGAATGGAAAAACTGTCATTTTAAAAGTAACGAAAGCACAGCATTTGCCTCTGAGATTTAGTGTCGTAGAAGTATAAAGAAGCAAATTATTATATTATGAATTAACTAAATTATAATAACCTCATGTTTGTGCAGTGCACTGCAGTACTTGAGTAAATCTACTAGGTTACATTACACCATGGCAGGCAGGTGTCATAACTCAGCAGTTCATTTCATCCACCAAATCAACCAAAGTTAAACAATATGAAATTCTTGTTTTTCAATTTTAATGCTACAACAAAGATTACATGTGTATACATGGTTGCCCTTTTTAAATCTCTGCCATTTTGGCTGAAATTCAAAATGTGGCCTTCATCTTTATTCAAGTCACTTCTTTGATTTTTCTTCCCTGTAAGGTCAAAGCCTGTTTATTTGTTTGCAATTTCTTTTTTTCCCCCTCTCTTCTGCTTAAGTTTAGGAGTCAAAGTTGTTGTCGGAGTCCACTGTTAGACTACAGCAGAATTCTAACCCCCAAATTCCTCCTGGGCTGACAAACGTCAACAAAGACCCCGAGAGACACCAAAGAGAGGTGAGCAGTGAACTGAAGCCTCATTGTATTGGCTCATTATGGGGTCCCGCAGTGAGGAAGAAGCTATTTTGTAGCACCACAAGGTCAATATCTGAAAGCCAGGGCGATGGAGGGGATCAGCCGTGAGATTTTTAATTTGAGAAAGCGTAAAGGGACTTTCCTAGTGAAAGACAGTCTGTGAATTCTAATGGACTGTGGGGACTGAACAGACAAAATGTTGAGTTGGCAAATGTTTTCCTTTTCTCTTTTAAAGTAATATGAAATGCAATTTATCCACAGTATTGGAAGCTCTCCGACACAACATTGTATATTGTGTGCAGTTACTGCTCAAAGGTTATCAAGTTAGAACAAAATTTAAAAGTGCCGAAGGCCCACTGCTGCTGCTTTTGTAGCCTAAAACACTTTATAAAAGCCTGATGTTGCAGCCTCCAAAACTCTGCAGGTGCAATTCATATCAATATATATTCTGCACCTTATTAAATGCTGTCTCAAAACATCTGTTTCCAAAGCTGTATAAGATATTATATGCACCCTGGATTCACTTTCCCAGGAATTTTGATTTTACTTCCAAATAGATTTGAAAAGGGGAGCTGTCACACTCTATTATGGTGACCTCAATGATTCTGTGCTCGATCCAAATCCAGCGGTTTTCCATAACAATGCAAATTAAAGGGTGCAAAGCCGAAGGAGACAAGACTTGTTATTTTCCATCCGAAGGACAGAGGTTCTTTACAACAAACTTGTCTGTATGCCTTGTGTAGACTGACAGTGTGAATGCCAACTTGGAAGTTGTTTTGTGTGAGACAATAGGTTTTTGATGTCAGTTTATAAGGATCAGCAACTGTCTTGAGAAAGTGATACTAGAGCTGTGGAATGGGAGTGTATGGGCCTGCAAGAGATTAATTTTATGAATGTATATTTTGTTAATATGTTTTCAGCTGCAAATGACAGGAACTAAGTCTGTCTGAGACCTTCTGACATTGATTTGGAGTCCAAGTTGGAACACTTTTTTTCAATGAGCAGAAGTCAAAGAAATATGTTAACATTTTGCAGAACAAAAAACGAATGTACTCTCCCACATTACGCTACTAATGCACTATATATTACTGCAGCAAGATCGTATTTGTAGATTTAGCTATTCCATTTGCCTGCTATAAAATTGCATTTTCCCTTTGTTATCTATCTATCTATCTATCTATCTATCTATCTATCTATCTATCTATCTATCTATCTATCTATCTATCTATCTATCTATCTATCTATCTATCTATCTATCTATCTATCTATCTATCTATCTATCTATCTATCTATCTGTCTATCTGTCTGTCTGTCTGTCTGTCTATCAGTCCGTCCGTCTCTGTGAATTGCAGTCAACTGTATACAAGTTGCATTATTCAGGATAAATATGATTACAGCAGTTAATGTAGCCTATATGTACAGTTAATTGTATGTGCATGTAAATATCAAAAGATTTACGTGTTATACATAATCCCACGCATCTCTGCCATTTTCCCAGAGTGAATAGGGTGCAGTCAGTGACCCACATCTCCGAGCGATGAACTGCTTAACTCAGACTGTTGTTTTATTCAGTGCACTGTCAACAGACGTGTGAGGAGGAGGAGGAGGAGGAGGAGGAGGAGGAGGAGGGAGGGGCGGGCGCTCGCACATATCGGCCATTACGATTGGATGTTAGATTCGGCTACTTTTAATCATTGGGCGCACGCGCTTGTCACTCTGGATCTGTTATCGCCGCTTCCCGCGCCATTCGGCGTGCACGCGCGAGAGCACCAGGCACGTAACCGTTTGGAGACTGTCTGGAGTCTGTCTGAAATTGATAAAATTGGAAATGGAGTTTTTGCATCTCTTTGCTCATTTACAAGGAAGCCGCCTGTTGGAAAATGGATTCTTTGCTCTCCTCGTCAAACGCCTTCGCCCACGAATCGCCACGATCCGGCAAAAATATTTTTTTTTTAGATAAAACGCTGTGAAAGTTTTTTCTTCTGCAGTCTTATCAGCAGACAGCTCTTTATGCACAGGTAGGTAAGGCAAGCGTCAGAGTGCAAGTTGCTTAATATCCAGTTGATACTGCAGCATTAGCCTACACAACAGTTTAAAAAAAAAAAAAAATTAAATTTTTTTTTTGGCAGAATGTGTTTCTTTGTGATTGTTATCTTTTTTTTAAATTTTGGACGAAAAGAAGGAAAACAACCAAAACAAGCCAATAGTTTAAGAGCTCATAATTCAAACGTTCCTGTTTTCTGTACACAATTTAAAGAAGCCAGATGAATGTTTTTCGTTAAAAAAAAATAAAAAAAATAATGCGTATAAAATTGTGTTTGTTGTTGTACGTATTTCACGCAGTAGCTATTGTGGGGACTTGACCTCATTCACACCAGGAAGATGCGCATGCAGGTGACGCACCTTTGCTGACGTGAGTTTGTTGATCGACCCCACGCGCGCTTGAGCTACCTGTTACACAGCGGACACCTGAGGGGAACACCTGCCTTCAATGAACTCATTGACTCTCTTGTGTTTAACCCTTTCAGTAACTCAGCTAATCAGCCTATTCTGAAACGATGTTTAGACTAATTACCTTTGTAAGCACAGGTGGGCTGTGTAAACGGAAGTGGCCTTGCGTCGATGTAACGTAAAATGAACTCTGTATGAAAGTTTTTTTTGTTGTTGTTTCTTTTCCTGTCCCTGTTTATGCTCTGCAGGGAGTCATCCTTCAGCACTGGAGTTCAAGAGGAGTGCACCAATCCAGAAGGCAACCTGCAAGAGAGCACAGGCAAAGGTTGGTCGCTGTACACACTGTATGGTCGAGGCAGGAGCTGTGTATTCACTTTTAGACTTAGTAGGTTAAGGAGATGCAGTATTCATTTATTGATGATCTCCCCAAAACATGTAATTCATATATTTTCTTATTATTTGAATTTGACATGTTTTCGTCTTAAACGTTCCCTCACGCCGCTTTAAAGCACAATAAAACATTTCCCCGTGTTGTTAAAGAAAATTACATGTTGCATGCATTTTATAGGCTCACACTGACGATATATTCGAGGTTGCCTGGAATATTTGCTGCATTTAGAAATGAATTTGTTTGCCTGTTTGTGGTTGAAGAGGTTCACTGTCAAATCATTTCCGACAACAAAAGACATTTAATCTTAACATTACATATCAGGCTGCAGAAAGATATAAGGACTAGATGGGAACAACAGAAATCAATGTGGATTGTGAGCAGGCTGTGTACCTGATCTGCTGCCGCCACAGACTGGTCTAGACGCTTTTGCTCTGTCACTGCAGTTGTCTGCGAACAGTGCAGTCATATGACTTGAGGAGCCTTCCTCCCTCCTTCCAGTGTCTGCTCTTTGGGGCAAGATGGCTGCTAAAGTGTTGTTGTTACCCATGACGTATATGACTGAATATGGGGAGGAAAAAGCTTGGGAAGGATGGCGATGCGCTGCATTTAAATGACACCAGCACCTACTGCCTGAGCATAGAGAGCACACAGAAGGGACAATCAACGTGAACTCTTTCATAGATAAACTAAATTGAACGTTTTATTGGTGGGATGATTATTTAATCACTAGTTACCATCCTTTGCTCAACGCAACCCAGTAACGGGACAGCTTAAATGTTTTTTTTTAATTTTTTTTTATCTGATTCCTGATGTGTTGGTAGTTGTTTTTTTTCCCACTCTCATATCTGTACTGCTGCATATCTGTCTGTTATTGGGATGCTTGGTAGCCATTTTGTCTGATTCATCACTGCCAGAGGCTTTCAGGGTATCCCAGAATAGAGTGTGATGAACCATACTGTCTCAGCATGTTGCATGAAGGGCTTCTGATTTTGAAAGATTTTTATTTATGATAATTTGTTTATATATATCATTTATTATAGCATTTATGCAAAACCACCATCTTTTTAAGATTCAACTGTAGTTGTCGAATGTAACTACACAGACTTAAAGAGGCTATCTCTGACGTAACTGCAATATCTTATTGGCAGTTGGAAAGAAAATAAGAAAGCTATCACCCACAACTACTCTGCATTTTCACATTTTGCAAAACGCCTTGAGAAGACAACAGTCTTAATGTCAAGGTTTTCTATATAGTTTGAAATAGTGTTTCAATGTTATTGAACGTTCAATTTATATTTCGGTATGAATAACTATCCGGTTTTGGACTTACTACTGAATGTCACTGAAAAGTAACCTACCATAGTTTTAGATGTTTTTAATGAGTTTTCCAGCTTTGTTGCATTCGATTTATTTCAGTGCTGTAGTGAGAGCCAACGAAGCAAATCTTAATACCACAATTGTCGTCCAGACGTGTGCATGATTGTGGAAATCTAGTCTTACAATCACCATTGTGTTATTCAGTAGATTTGGTGAAACACTACTTAAAGCTGTTAAAAGTTCATATAAATTTGAAGGAGATAATTATATTATTATTAAAAAGTCCTTGCAGCTGTAAGTTCCCCTTTTCAGTGAAAGGCAGCTACAGACAAATATTAACTTTGGCTTTTAAAAATGCTCCAAGCTCCTTTCTGACATTAGAAGTTACTTCCACTCACTAAGTCTGTGATGTTTATCTGTTTGCCATATCAGTGACCAGCCTGGACAGATCTCTTCATTATCAGCTACTTAGTGCAGACTCGTCTGCTGTCAGGCAGCTCCTTTGGTCTCATCTTGTGTTATTCCTTAATGGTTTTTGAGTGCTTGTTGATTATGTTTTCACTGGAGCGTACAGCCACACTTAAAACATGCAGTGTTTTTGCAGGCCTGTCTCAAACCTGATCCAGTGTCTGATTGGAATTGGAATTGGAAAGGTAAGAGACGCATATAAAGCAGAATTTTGGGATTTTGAATTTCTCGTGATAACTTTGTATTGTCGTGTTCAATTGTCAAATGCTGGTGAAACTATACGTTTGTGAAAGCACAGTTGTTGTTTTTGGTTTTGGCTACACAAAACTTAACATAGTGGTTATATAGAAGATTAGTTTTTTTCAATTATGCATATAACAAGTTTAATTAAATGCATCAGTTGTATTTTGTAGTCGTATATTGTATTGGATGAGTTTTTCTGTGATCACTGCTACTTGCTTGCAGGTTAGAAAATAAAGTGATGTAACACTTAAATCTATCGTGAAATTAAATTAGATATCACCTATGATGACGTGAATATTATAGAAAACAGCCCGAGCGTTTGTTTTTTTTAGAAAGGTAAACTACTATTAACAAGTAGAATTTGCTTTCAAATTGTTTCGGTGGTACTTTCAGCTGATGCAACATTACATTTATTTATATATTGTAACTTTTTGATTGCAAATGTAGTTTGAATTATCTCAAGTCAGTTGTCCAATGTTAGAAACAAAGTAAAAATGATGTTTTTTAATTGAAACATTGTCATTTTTATTTTGACTATGTTTGTTTTCTGTGTCCGGAACGTAGTAATGTGCATCTTAACTAGCTGTTTTCTAATGCTTCTGGTCTTTCATTTTTACAGGAGGTCCACGGTTACCCGCAACCTGTCATGCCTTCATGCCTTCGACCCTGGAGTGTACCCACCCAAATGGTAAGAACTGTGTTGACCTATTCATTAAAGCACATTTGCACATGTTTAAAGTTGAGAAAAGCAATTCTAGGAATGCTTTAAGGTGCTGCAGTGAGTGAATGTGATTGCCTGAGGGAAACCTCAGTCCACTGCACACACAAGTATTTACAGAGGTTAAGCTCTGGCCTGCAATGCCAGCTCTGCATGATATTATGCTGAGAATTGGCTAATCAAAATCCCTGCTGTCATTCACTCCTCACTAGAAATCATTTTTTATTAACACCGATTTTTGATCTCTTCATAAGATAAACATGGATATAGATCTAGTAACTTTCACTTGAGGCTTAGCCGGAAAATGCTGATGCAAGAAGTGCTCTGAATCTTCATCCTGTTTTTCTATTGGATCTTTGTCTCCACCCATAGTGCAGTCACGAGGTCCAACATCATGATGATGTCTGGAGAAAACAGGCTTTCATCTCGGCTCTAATGCTTCTTGAGCTATGATGAAAAGGTTTCTTGCGTTATTTCTGTGCACGCACAGAGTAAAATGTGAGCATGTTGCGCTGTACGACAGCAGCACCTGCCATTGTCTGCTGTAAATCCTGGGTTGTTTATCTCAGCAGCCGCTGCTGCGTAATGACGCAGTTTCCTTTGACATCGGTGTGGCATATTTTAAATCGATGCCCTCACTGTATTTTAAGATGTCTCCTGGCAGTCTGCCAAAACATGGATCCATTTGCCTGTCACAACTGCACAGCTGTGACCCTTAGCTGCTCCTGGCCATCGATAACTCAAAGGAATCAGCGTCCATTTTAGGTTAGACGCTGCCAAAAGAGAGGGACTGTAATGTAGCTTGTAGAAAAGGGAATCCGAACTTGCAGCGTAAATGCTGTTAGAAAATGGCGCGACTTTTGTGGAGTAAACAAACTTTTCAGAGGGGCAGATTCGAAAATTATTGAGAAAATAGCTGCATATGAGTAATACTTATATTGAATTGTGGCTTGTGATTTATAGGTTCAATCTTTGTTGTCATCGTGTGGCGCCATTATTTTTAATTTGGATGATCGTTTTCATGTTGTAATATTTTCTTATTTCATTTTCATATTTTTAAACTATCTTACAAATGCTTGTCATGCAACGTTAAATATGATTTACTATATGTACATCAACAACGTTTTAAATGAAATGATAAAAGCAAGAATTAAATTCACACGTATAATGATATTACAACACCATAATAGTAACAATTTAAAATAAAATGATATCCTATGAAATATAATGTGCGTTGCACAGGTTTTCCTATTTATTTCTTAAAAGAAATAATCGGAGCTACAAGTGCATCAAAAATATAAATGGCGATTAGTAAGTCACGTAATGTATATGAATTTAGTTTAAAAAAAAAAATCTAAAGCAATGAAATTATACTTTGTCCTGTGCTTGATGATTTCTCTCAGGGAATATTATAACAGTCGTTGGCTCTCGATGTATTTAGATTTTTTTTTTTTTTTACTGTATATAGTAAATATATATATATATATACACATACATATATGTGTGTGTGTGTGTGTGTGTGTATATATATATATATACATAATGAATAAAATGCTCTTTTATTTCAGCGAGTTGTGCATCATAAACATTAGTTAATAAAAAAATGTGTATGTATTTCATCGCAGTAATAAAGCACATCAAACGATTTGAGAGCTATTTTTTCGTCTTATCTGTACGATCATATTATGAATTTATTTTGAAATTATTTTAGTTTTCACACGTCGTTTAGCTATACACAATGTGATTTGTTTATTCTATAAAGCAAATGATAAACATTTACTAAATGTACTTAACGTAAAATATAGTATAAGTTTTATGCCTACAGAGAATCGAAGCAAACACGATGTAATATGGTATTATTTGCGAGTTTTGTTATATGAACTGAAAATTAACATTTTAAACGTGATTATTCGTTTAATGAAGTTGCAAAGGCTTTAAATGCACTTCAAGTAAAAGTCCACCCATTGCGACATTTATTTAAAGTCCTGTATATTGTGATGCAGAATTGCTAGTTTGTCTCACGGAAAGGTTTAGGTGACCTTTACCCTTAAATACTTGTTTTCCTCCACTGTTAAGACCTCATGTGAAAGCCAGACTGTGTTCTGATGCCACGTAACACAACTGTGGCTGTCAGTAACATTAAGCTGGGCCTCTGCTCTGGTGCCACGAAACTGGAGAGAGAAAAGGCACTTTTAGGTTTATGCATGTGTTGTGGAGGCAGGTCGGAATGACCAAACCTATAGATCAGTGTCAGACTGAGCGTTGTTGTTTTTTGTTTTTTTTCTTTCACACTCAAACCTGTTGGCTTTTGTAGATGGGACAAAACAAGTGAAGTTTACTTCTACATATTCAGTTCAGCTTATGGAAACAGGTAGTATAAATATTGCCCTGTTGCAATTTTGTTTGTACAAACTAAACTATTTAAGCTTTTAGCAGATTTAGAATTTAAATCCTGATCGTATTAGATAGTTATTAATACAACATTTGGCTGCAACCACTTTTTATTATAATGTTTTTTTTTCTTGTTTATTCTAATATCTGATTTCTTTTGATGAGTTTCTGCTCAGCATTTTTTCCTTTATATTGTATTCACGTAGCCCTAATAATGGAATTATATGTATTTATTTATCGGATGGATTTTTCTATTTTGTTTTCGACTCGATGAACATTTCTGAGGTTTGAAATTAATCTGGGTTCAATAGTAAATATCTTTGCTTGGACATGGCAGATCTTTGTTTATCACTAAAAGAATCACAATCAGCACACCGCTCACTGACTGAGGCTTTGAATTTAAGATGCAGCCACAACATCAGTGTCAACATCACATGAATATTAGATCCTCATTAGAAGAAGGCTGCCTGCCTGAAATTGCACTGTGGTTATACTGTAAATGTCAGTTGTTATAACGCTTTTATTTTAGAGCTTTGTGAAAGGTAAGTGAATAACCTGCTTTCATTGACCAGTGTTTAGTTAAATGTTGTGTTTTTGCCTGCATATATATGTATTATGCATTTTTTTTTACAACTGTTTGTGATCCAGCAAGTCTTGAAATGTGCACATGCAGCATGTCCGTTCCTAGTGAGCTGCGTAGCATTGACAGCTTCAGCAATACTTCCTGTTTTCATTTGCTGCAAATCCACCAGTGACTTTTAAATGGAGTGTGCTCATCTATAAAACCCTCATGAACCATACAAAGAAGGCTGTAGGCCTGGGTGACCACCGTTTGACTGCAGTGCAAGGCTGCATGCCTGCTTAAACTGAACAGCAGCCCGAACAAGTACTTACCTTCTGGGGAGAAACTTTTGGCCTGACACGAACTTCTGCTTATTTACTTAACTCTTAAGTTTCTCTTAGTTCTCAGCACCTGCAACGCAAAGATGCTGCAGGACCGAGGCCTTGCAGAGCAAAAGTAGTCCAGTCAAAGTTAATATTTTCCAACAGAACAGCAAAATAGTATTTGACATAAGGCCAATAGCAATGAATTAAAATGGTTTTGTTCATGATGATATCAAGGAAAACATTTGTTTACTCGGTACACATTCTAACACGGAGCTCCTCGAAAATCAAAGGTACATTAAAGTAATAATTATCACCAAAGTGAGTACAAACATATTGTCAAACTACAACATGGTGGCCTGAGAACAATGCTGACTCTCATGGAGTAATGCAATTGTTGTCCTTGTCTGTTGCGCTCAACCGTAAATTCAGCTTGTTTCAACCAAAAAGATGCTTAAATGAAATCGTAACTTGTTGCACTAACTTGATATATCAACTAAAGAGAGACTGAGTTACACATGTTTTGGCGAAGCTCTCACCTGCTCAATGTTATGTGTGAAAATAACACTGCAGCAAGTACTTTTAATGAGGTAACAACACAGTTTAACACATGAAGTAGTCGTGGACTGTGTCTCAGGTAAATACAGACAACCGAGTATTTTATTTAATCAACGATTTGGTTTAAATATCACAACCATACAAGATACTATATAATTAGAATTTCTTTAAAAAAAAATTTAAAAAAAAGATTAATTTTTTTAAAGTACTGATATATCAGATATATCGACCTATCGCAGATATATCAGTATCATGTATATGTTGGCTGATATGTGCCAATATGAAAACTTTTTTATTTATTTTTGCTTTAAAGAAGTTACCCATAGTTATTAAATGCACAGTGATGTTTACTGCTTTAATGCACTAATGTCAGTTTGATCTGTAAAATATCTTAATAACTTTGTCACAAGTGTCATAAATGTTTGATTACTACATTTTAGGGATCATTGAAAAAAAAAAAAAGAGGAAGTTTTCTTTAAATATACTGAATATACAGTACATAAATATAGAATATTGGTCGATGTATCGACATAAAAATTTCACTTCGCAATATTGGTATCAGCTCCAAGAATTAAGTATCAGTCAAGGTCTTTAAAAAAATAAATAAAGTAATCTAAATGTGCAATGGCATTAAAATTTCCTCAGTTCAAGAGGTTTACTAAAAGTTTCCCTCAAAGTCGGATATGTGAGACTGGAGGGGGTGCTGGAATTTTTCCCTAATTGGGGCTTACTTTAACACACCTGGAATACCTGCTTTCACTTTGCCATTTGACCTTTTGTGAATTAAGACAGCAAGGCAGAGATGGAGCTCGTCAACCCTGCGGTACATCATAGTAAAGGGAGGCTGCACCATGACTAATTAGTAAATCTCACTTCTCTCTAAGGTGGACATTTTTTTAAATTTCCTTAGCAGGGAGTGTGGGGGTTGATGAGTAAATACCCACCTGCACCAAGTTGCAGTAACCTAATAAGTCTCCCTGGACTTTGAAAGTGAATATTTCATATTTCACTGATCTCTAACAGCTTTTCGGCATGTCTCATATTTGACTCTCGCAAGCCTTCTAAGATGGGTAAGACTGCAGGGTCTCTCCTGTCACACAATGGCGTGGAAAGGTCAGGCCTAATGAAGTCGGGGGTGTGACCCCTAGTATTCAGTGACTTTGCATGGGCTCCCATCCCACTGCTGCAACCATGCCGGTTAATCCCTTTTTGATCCTAATTGATAGGCATTAACATGATCCTTATCCAGGAGCTGTGTTTTGTCTTCCACAGCCCTTCTCTCTGGGTCTCAGTGACACAAAGTGTGAAAGCGTTAAACCAAATGTGAAATTGATATATTTCATGTTTGTGTGCTTAAACTCTGGCTGTGTTTCTAAACACTCACGCAGAAGTGCTCAGTGTTCAGCGTTTGCCCTTTGAGGCTCTTAACAGGACTTAGCATATAACCTCTGGAATCCGACTGTGATGTGAATGGTACCAGCCCATTTCCAGTTTGTTTTCCTTTGAGTCCTTTCATCTTCATCACGAGATGATTACTACCCTTAGCTGTTAACTAATTACCCTCTTTAAAATGTTTGTGCTGACTTTAAGTCAGGGCACACGTCACTTTTATGAAGACACACTGCACGACTTCCGAAGTGGAGGTTTCATAACAATTCCCGGGGGCTTTTCGTTCAATAACTTTTATTTTTTGTTTAAATTCCAATCATCATGCCGGAAATCCTATGAACCCTCAATTAGCAACCAAAATGTATAAGCCTATAGGTGTATAAAACCTATAGTTGGTCCCAATAGGGTGTACTGCATCACATCCAGTTTTGTAACTGATATCAGAACAATGTTTTTTATTCTTATCTTTGTGCATTTTTTTTGTTGAAATTTATGCCACTGTGAGTAACTGCTGATTACTTTACATATTTTTCCAAGTCTTTTTCATTGTAAACAAAAGTTTTCGGAAATCTCTTGTATCTTTTAAAAAATAGTTCCACAAAGTGATGTGATTGATATATTAGTATGGCAGTTGTTATTTTATGTACACTTTGGTTCAATGAGAAATTTGGACTTCTAGCAAAATCTTCAGTAAAAAATTCATTTTATTTTAACTTGAACTCATGGTAGTTTTTTTTTTTTTATCTAAAAAAAAGTTTTGCTTATCTTCATGTTTAGTGGCAAGAACTGCTTTTACTTTCATATACTTTGAAAAGATTCAACAGTAAATCATAGAAGTAAATGGTAACTTAGTCATGTTAAAAATTTGCCTTGTTCAATCCTAAAATGACTGATCACGTCCAGCCTGCCTTTAACATATCTTCTATTTATTCACTTTGCAGATAATGGTGAATATCTGTGCCTTAGATTTCTGAACAGATTTTTGTGAAGATTTCCCCACACCTCCAAAATGAAGGCACCACTACTCGCATATATTATCTGGCTTGTGCTCATAAGGCTGTTTTTTTTTTTTTAGAAAACCCCAAATTTAACCCTTTAAATATTCCAGGAATTTTTTTCAATGTGAACTTCAGTACATTAATTTATCCCAAACACTCATTACAATGAAATCTTTATTCTGTGGATACATTTTATCCTAATCAAGAGACAGTTGCAATTTTCAAAAACACTTGATTTCATCGTTGAATATAATTTGGTTAAATTTTTTCCAACTTCATTATCTTTTGTTTGATTTCCTCTGAAGCTTTCAAAGCTTTTGATACCATTGAGTGCTTTTGGATATTTCCTTAAAGTGAGTAATTACTACATGAGTCATAACCAGACTTTTTTCCTTCTTTAAACTGTCTAAATCATTTTCTCACATAGTGTCTATGTTTCTCAAAAAAAAGCATCATGTTTTAAAGCCTTTTATGGACAGCCATATGTGATTTTTTTTTTTTTTTTTTTTTTTTCTTCTCGGTAAATTCAAACCTGCACAATTAAGAAGCATGTATCGCCATTGTGCTCAGCAGTGTGCAACAACCCACTTTAGCTGTAAAATGCCAGGTGTCATGTTGGTTCTTGTTGGTTTCACACAGCGACTCAAGTCCCTCCCTGGAACGCATTTCTCATGTCTCCGTAGGATTGAGTGTTATTTCCAGCTTGTTTGTTGCGGTGAATAATGAGTTCTCTGTATGGCCTGATGACATAATTTTGAGATTGATAAAGAAAAATAACTAATTATGAAGCTAAGGCACTACAGATTGGGACCACGCTCATGTACTCCACTTGACTGGCACCACCTGCCCTCTATATGTCACACTCACTTCACTTGTCCCTTTGTTGTGAAACCGAACTGATGTCTGCCAGTTATGTGCAAACCCCAGCAGACACATATGCAATGAATCGGTTGTGGGTTGAACTTCAAAATGCTTCTGTTATTTAGATTTTACTTTATCCATAAACAACTGATTAGTAGATGACATACATGATTGAGAGTTTGGAGAAGAAAGATTCAGTGACAGCAACAGTAAGAGAGATATTCTAAGAGGAAAGTAGGAAAGTTTAGGAAGTCAGAGCATTGGAGAGAAAGTTCTGAAAATACTGTTTGTTTCTTTGTACTCTTGCTAGTGTCGTAGTATTGTACATTTGGGATTAACTAGATGCTATTGGTGGTGTTTTAGCTTGTTCTGCTGTTGGAGGCGTTTTGGTTTTCCTGCATTTTGTGTAAAATAATTTTTCTAAAATGTTAGATATTTGTAGTACAGACAGGTAGCAGGAGTATCACTGCTTATTGTGTTGTCCGGAGTTTGCTTCAGCTCCAGCTGTAGCTATGAATCTCTTTCCTCTTCCAGTTTTTTTGAAGGAGGAGGAAAAAAATAAATAAGTAGATCATGAGTATAAGAATAGTAAAATCGTCAGAGCTTATACAAAAGCCGGTTGTAACATCAATGCCAGCATTGCACTGGTACAGGAAGTTCAAACACAATTAGTGATTTTCGAAAATTGTCATGCTATATGAATGATAATTGGCTCACACCCACACTGTGCATCTTATTCTGATGTTTTTAGTATCCAACAGTACCAGTAATTGTCATCCTGCAGCAATCTCACCTAAAACAAACTGCACAAGCATCCTGGCTGTAGATACCCTGCAGTTATGTATTCTCTTCTGGTGTGTGTGTGTGTGTGTGTGTGCCTTTTTTCTGACTGTTCTTATCATTAATTGCAAGACCGAAAAGGTACTTTTTGAGATCACAAAGGGAAAACAACGTCAACCGTTTTTGCGTTTGTGTGTGGTTTAGCTTTCAGGCTGAATGAATCAAAACAAGTCATAGTGAGCAGCATCAGTACACTTTTACATTATTGGCAGCCGAATGTGTGAGTCATGTCTATGCATGTCAAATTCTGCTCTGAGTGCAAGCCAATACAACCCAGTCTTTAGCATTATACAGCAGTTATACCTTTGTGTGTTTAGAGTCACACCTTTTGAAGTTTGGAACTTGTAGGTTTATTTTAAACCTCTTGTTTTTCCCTCTTGATCTTTACACTAGAACAGCAGACAAATCACAGAACCCGACCTTCTTCGCGTCACTCCCTCCATATTGTTTCGATATGAACTGCTTCTTCTGGAAATGACACATGAAAATATCAAATGTAGGATGCTGCTGCATCACAGCAGGGATGAGAAGAGCTTGTTGTCATGTGTGAAGTAGGTCTTTCAAGACGTTGAAGTTGACGGTAATTTCCACTGCTCTCAGGATATAGCTGTCAAAAATGCTACCAGCAGACTGTCATTCGCATTCGGTTCATTTTTATGAATCAACTTCTGTATCTGTGCCATCTGACCATTTTTGTCTACTCAGACATGGATGATTTAGCATGTGACCAAATTTGCCTGTGCCTGTACATTTAACTATTTTTTACTATTGTTGTTTTGCTTGTTTATACGGCGATTAAAAACATAAAACTGGATTTTGTGGCGTAGATGTGGTTTGTATGAGTTCCTGTATGCCTGTAAGTGGAAAAGTGAAGAGGAGGAGAAATAGAACCTGACAAAAATTTAAAGTTGGATAACTGTGTTTACCCTCGAACTACTTATAAAAGTTGCACGAAGACCCGAGATACTGTATATTTAACTCTTAGGCATTTTTAAAAAAAGATATTAAAGTTACATGAAATTTCATTGCTTAAGTTCAGCTTTAATTTCTCTGGAGTCAACTCATCTTTAGGTGCATGGGGTTTTACCTTGGATACTCTGTATGTCCTAGTTCTACCAACAATATGTATATTTCTCATGATTCATTAAAACATCATTTTGCCCTGGCAATACAATTAATTCAGATTTCCTAAATCCTACTTACCTGCAACCTGAAGTCAGGATGACAGGTCCATCTGAAACCTTGAATATGTGCAATCATTTGGAATGAAATTCTTTGCTGCAGGTGGTTGTACAGTATCTTAAAACTGTAAATCTGCCGTGTGCAGGTGTGGACTGAGTCTGAAGAGATGGCGGTGACAGACTGATAGTTAGTGTAGAAAAATGTAGACCTAACCAAATTATTTCTGTGATTTATTGCTCTTCGATAAATGGGAAGGAAGGTTTCATACTTGCACATCACAGCTGCATGACTTGTGCCAGTCAAGAGATGAATTTAGATGTTGAGCTTCTTCATGAAATCAGTTTTCATAGCAAAGCCGGCAGTCCCACATGAGCACGCTACTCAATCTAACTCTACTTTTCAATGCTGCACATCCACCTTTCTCCTGACAGAACCATTCAGCATCAAGGACAGCATCACCTTTGCCACTAATGAGGTTGTTTATTTACCAAATTTCCTTGAGGACTTAAACTGAGGAGAAAAACGGGCCATGCATAGCAAAGCGCCTAATCAGCGTCCGCCAAACACAGCTTCAGGAGTCCCAGGTTATACATTGTGTGACAATTTAACATGTAGTGTACCTGAAGTGCCTGCATGTTCAACATGTAAACCTTTCACGGAGGCCACTGGAGTGATCAGACCACGTTATTACACTCTGGAAAAAAAGATGCTCTGGATTTTAAATTGGACATAATCTTCAAAGAAGACAGTGAGGAGTTCTTAATTGGTTGAACAATTTGAATGATTTTATTCCAAATTAATAGGTTTGCTATTTCATAACATAAACTACTTGAGGTTCATTTCATGTGAGATTTTCAAAAATTGTGCTGATTATGTCAAGAAACCAAAGCTGCTTGACAGCAACGATATTCAAGTCACTGATAATTTAAGCAATTTAATGTCTTTTTAAACCCAGGTTCCTCCCTTGACTATCCATGTGTATGATTTGATTGTCATATAGTGAACTCTGTAATTTACTCTGCACATGCATCTGATTGCATAAAAAAACCCAACTCTGAAGTAACTGCATCACTATTACAATACAAAGATTGGACTGTAGAAAACCACTTAGTAGCATTTCTATGCTCAGTATTTGGATTTACTGGAGTTTTCATGGCAACTTGAGCTGCAAATAGACCAAATCATCTGTGGAAAAAATTTGCAAAAAATAATAAGAATTTATATGTGACTAGTCAAAAGCCATGTGAAATAAATAGAAACATAAGCATAAACAGCAAAAGACAAAAGAGTACCGCAAGTTGAAAACTATCCACCAGGGTGATGACAGACATACAGTGTGCCGTATTTTAGGATTAAAAATCAATTGGCAATCAACCTAATGTGTTAGAAATCCTTTTGGCTACCCGTACATTGGCTTTTGTCGCAGTTCTGCCTAATGTACTACATCTTGAATAATTCAGCTCAATTTCTATTGACTGTATTGTATTAAAAACTCAGAACCATCACATATTTTAGTGCTCTTAATCTCATTTCCATCACAAATCTATCCACGTGGTCCGCGGTGGTACAACATAGATTAGTTTAAAGTGATGAAGAGCCTCTGGGTATTGATGGCTTGCTGCGATAATGATGTATGTGTGGCACAGATCTCTATTTGGTGCACAGCAGAATTCCATTTGCAGGTGCCCATGTACACTGCTTTATTTGCTGATGTAGATTGGGTTCCAATCTCTTAGTAAATGTGAGGCTTTACTGTATGTTTGCTTATCTGTCCAGCCATCCCATCTATTCAAACAGCGTTCCTTTCATTTAAGTCTGTGTGCTGCCTGGGCTTTTTTTTTTTTTTTTTCCTTTCTTTCTTTCTCTCTCTCTCTCTCTGGGACCTTTTCTGTTATTTTGGGACCAGATGGTGAGGGGCATGGAAGCGCCTCTTTTGTCTGGGTGCCCCTGTGAAAAGAGGTTGTCCTCCCTAATGTAATCAGCAGCACCGGAAGGGTCCATTTTGGGCTGTGAAAGAAGACAATCGGGTCTGGACACGTCTAGATTACAGAAACGCAGAGTTCATCTCCCGACCCTGCCCCCTTTGACCAGGGCCCTGGCATGGAGGATCCTCATCTTTGATCAGTGGAGGGCGGAGGTGCTGATCCGACCTCAAGAGGGCCAAAGGCCACCCTCCCCACCCTCCCATCCCCACCCCCCTCCTGCCCTGTTTACCCTGCACTTGGCTGCTGCTGACACCTCCTTCCGGAAGGAGCCAGTGGGTGGTGGGTTAGTTTTGGTATTGGTGGGGGTGGGCACCATGACCTGTCTAGACACTGTTGTTGCTTGTTGCCTTGGTGTTGCCAAGGGGACACTGTATGAACTTTGACCTCAAATGTAGTTGGTTAGGATCGGTGGTCATCCGAGGAAGACATTTTTTTTCTTTTTAATTTTGAGGGTTGGAGGTGGGGAAATGAGGCAGGGTATGGATGTGACCCACATAATGCACAATCTGCTTTCAGAGAACACGGGTGTGAATTTAGTGGCAAAACAACTTTTTTATTTCAGTAATTGCATTTTGTGATAATGTTATTATCAGGTTATGTCGGGTAACTCAGGTTACAGGACTTATTGTGATTGTGTTTTGAACTGGATACACTTATGGACTTTTTATTTCTCCTGGGCAGTAAGTGATCTTTAAATTTGATCTTTTATGTTTTTAAATGTTATAATCAACCAGAAATTTGAAGGTAAAACCAAGGAAAATATTCTTCCTTCAACTTCACTATTTTTTTTAAATTTTATTTTTTTTTAAAAAATTTTTTATCTTGAGTAATACTTTGTTTCTCTGAGATTTGTTTGTGTTGTTTCTTGTTGAGCCAGAGACAGCTTTTGACTTTGGGCAAACACAGTTGCATTCTCTTGTATTCTGTTTTATCTTTATGATGTTGTGATTTTGAATTTCAGTAGACGAAAGTAAAATTCAGGATAATGTTTGACTCTTCTCAACATGCATTTTTCTCTCTTTATGAATACAAAGCCTATACACAGGCCTTCATGCTTTATAGGAATAGATTGTGAGTGTTAGCTCAGTGAAAGAACTAAAGCAGACACAACCACGGAAATACAGCCTTGATATTTACTGAGTACTTTGAATTTAAACACGCAAATCAGATGAGTGTAGAATTTTTATACGAGTCTGCACAAATTTTTCAAATCCAGTGAATTTTTCTGTTTTCAAATGATACGAAAAGCATATTTAGTAAGGCCCTTCTCTAATAGAAATGTTGTTGCCACGCACACAGTGAGATGTTGCTGATATTATTTATATCCCAAGTCACTCTTCCGCCTTTACCTACAGTCCCTGGTTTTGGCCCTGAACTACAATGTAGCCTAATGTGCGACTTGGCTTTGATGTTGAGGCTGTTCCTCAGGAGTGGGTTTAGTGGCTCCACCATCATGGCCACCGCCACCAACCCCGCCCTCTCGCCTGCCACTCAGGAACAGTTAAAATGGCAGCATGCAGCAAAAATGAGTGAGAGGGAGATGGAGGGAAACGCCCACTACTGTGAGCTAAGGCACGGTCGACTGAGCTGCAGCTCGCCTCATACGCCAACTCAAACCCAGATGATTATTTTTTGCTGTATTCGGCCATCTCAGTGCAGCGTTGAATCTAAAGAAGTCTAGACAGCTACAGAGTGCTGAAATCAGTGAATGGCTAACCCCTTTTGTAAGAGATTTATCCAACATCAGTCCACGATAGTGCTCCATTTGTACCCATCATTTGTCCAGATATACAACTCAATGTGAATATTCATCTTTAAAATAAATCAGTTTGAAAGAAATAGAAATTCGTCCTCACATCAGCTCAGCGAGTATGGCGTCACTGTTTTCATAGTGCACATGCAGTCAAGAATTTTGGTATTCAGTGCTGCTCTGACTCCGCTGTAATGGAAAGTGTTAACATTTTTTGAGCTCTTCACCCAGGTCTTTGGCGAGCTGCCATTTTATTCTCAAAATTATTGGTTGCAGTTTGGCACAGTGACTCACAGGCTCTTGCTGATTATCATAGAATGTTCTGCTCTGTATCATCTAAGATACAAAAAAAAAAAAAAAAAAAAAAAAAAAAAAAAAAGACGAAATTATTCATATAATTCATATACAGTATGTGTTTTAGTTGTAATATTTCTTAGTTTGGGTCGTCCGAATTGGCCAGAGAATCATTTGTATTCTGAAGTGCTACAGTACAGTATTTCAGTGACCACATTCATTTTTAATGTAGCAAGAACAAAGTGCTGTGATCAGTGATTATTGAAACCCTTTGCTCTTGGTCAAACAGCTCTATGCGTGTACTTATTATGTCATCTAACTAATACCAATTAAAGGCTATACGCTACACCAACCCAACGTTCTTTCAATGAGCTCGAGCCCCTTTTAAAATGGCTCACGGAGCGTAGATGTGTATATCCACTCTCAGCAAACTGGCTGAAATTAAGTGTTATACCCAATCATTTTCAACCCTTTCAGGCCTGGCAGACACTTCTTAACAGCTCTATTGCGAGGAAACCGCTGCGTGGAGAATTTTAAGGTAAACATTCAGTTGCTTTTATTTTTAGCTCTTTCTCTCACACCAAATGACACTTTATTATTATCTCCTGGTGTGAATGTATTTTTTTGTTTCCTCCTTTCCACAGTGCAGAGAGCTGGTGGTGGACTAGGAAGAAGATGTCATGCTAAGGATGGGTTTTGGTGATGATGTTGCTGCTGTTGATGCAGCATCGAGCTCTCACTTTGTGCCTCTGTCAGCTATGATCCGTAACCACAAAGTGAGTGACAGGCCAGTCCTCGGGGAAGGCAGGGGGCCTGAGGTGAGTCAGATGTATCCTTGACCCTGTCTGGCTGTGTGTCAGCAAGCAACACAAATTCGGTAAAAAATAAAAAAGGCCAGAACTGGCATGACTACATTGTACATCTTTATTTAGTATGTAGAAGAACGTAAGAGGCATTTATAAGAAACACAACCAACTTTACTGTTTTCGTGAAAAAAAAGATGTTTTTTGTTGCTTAAACTCCCCCAGCTTATGAAAAATGAAATAATAACGCAGGATTACTTGTTGACTTCTGTGCGTCACATACAGCATAAATACAGCAGGTTAGGACTTTCAAAACGATTTCCCAGGAAATGCGTTTTGTTCTGCGCCGCCACAACTTGTTTTTAAACCTTGTTTATTAAGAATGTTTTGTTTTGTTTCACGTACTTGGATGAGCTCTGATTTTACTTACATTTGAAGTTGCAATGTGAGGTAGGTACCACTCAAATTTCCAATAAAATGTTACTGTTCGGAAAACTGAAGCTGGAAATTCAAAACTTTGGAAAATGATCCAGAAATTTGCAAAGAAATTTTAAATTGCGATACAATATCAATTATATTTATGCCTCACTCATCTTTTGCTGTCGTCATGTATTGACAACTGAATAAATTCTGAAAAACTTTTAGACAATCGGTTGGAAGAAAACAGTTCATCTAAAGCTGATTTCGAGTGTGTTTTTTTTTGCTATTTTATTTATTTATTGCCTGTGGAAAATGTAAATAAGATATAAATCAGCGATGAAAAATGATCATCAGAGTTGCAGCCAATTTAGCGTGAACATAAATTTAGACACTGACAAAATCTGTAGATGTTTCATGGGCTAAAAATATATATGAATCGTTTGGTTCTGTTGAAGGTATCTGCTTCTAAAAATATGAGCATCACACCAAGACATCATTGGAAAGGTAGTTTTTAGAGTTTCTAAAGTGTTTCAAGTGATTTCTTGTCTCAGTATCCTTTTTTAACAACAATAACAACAAACAGTTTTAACAAAACTACAGTCAATGTACCAGATGCAGTCTGCAAAACGTCCTGATCGAACTTAAATTGAAATATTTCATTCAATCTGTGTAATCATATCTAAAGTAATGCAAGCTTGATTTTCCACCAACAAAAGTGTTTAACCTTAACTCTTCATTAATCAATCTTTCCTTTAGTTGTCTCTCTTATCATTGAATCTTCATTTTCCCCAAAAAAGACATGGTTTTGTGACCCATCGATGAAACAGCCAACGTAGAGACGAAACACTGCTGGTGACAACTTTGTGAAATTGAATGCAGGATTGTACGATACAATTCAGTCCTACGGAGCTAAAAACATCCCCCTAGAAATCCAGTGTGTTTGCTACATGGGAGAAAAGGTGCAGGGATGTTTTTTTTTTTTTCCCCTGAATTTCTTTTAAGTGAACAAAAAGAATCTTTGCTTAAAAGTCAAGCATCTTTTTTCAAGGGTCACTCAAACACAGTGTGTGAAATGAGAGTTGCCTGGGTGTGACTTTTCCAGAAAGCATCCGCTGGCTATTGTCTGCCTAGTCAACTTCTGCAGGCCCCAGTGCCCTGACTTTCCATACATGAGAGATCAAGGGTTACCAAGGTGCTTTTGAGAAAGGAGGGCTCAATGTGAGAGGGGACAAACCAGTCCACAAAATACTCATTTCCTTTGCATGTTAGGTGCCCTAGTGGGGATTGGGACGGGGTCACCGACACAGCACTGGGGTTGACTTGTCTTTTTTTTTTTTTTTTTCCCCTCTTCACATCCTTGTTCTTAATGAAAACTGTTGCTTGCCTTTTCAGCGGCTTGTGACTGCTATCTGCTTGCCTCTACAGTCATGTGGCTCGATAATACACCGAGTTGGGCCAAAAGAAAGTTTGTTCAGACTCTGGCTGTTTGTCTGGTGCCAGACAGAGGCACCTCATGTAGAAAAGGTAAAAGTAGGTCTGTCCACCTCTCATTCTTGCCAAAAAAGTTCAGCCACTGAGCCACGGCATTAACTTGTATTCTAACAAGATTAAAATATATTCGTCCTGGGGATTAGCATAGTTAGGTGTCCTTTTGCCTCTTTTTTTTCCTGCACTGGTGCGGTGACAGTGGGCTTTGATCTGTGTTGCGAGGCAAGAGTCCTGGCTTGGACCTAGCCATTCGAGTGCCAAGTGTGAAATTGGCCTGATGTCATCCCCATTCTTCACCTTTTACATCTTTCACCACTTTAATTATGTTTCCGCCACAAAGCCCAGGCACCTCTGAGCAGATTCCACTCTGGCCATAGGAAGCATTTAGAAACTGTGGGTAAATGACACAGTAGGGGAGGGGGAGGATGGTAAGAGAGGTCATAGCAGGATGGGGGCCCTTTTGTGTGCAGAGGTAGACATTGATACTTTCCTGCGCCCACTTCCATTTTTACAGCATGAGAACCCTCTGAAATTGCCAAGAAAATAACTTGTATTCCAGCTATTTTTACACTTTCTGCATCCTGTTTCAGAAGCGATTTTTATTTCTTAGTGCTATCTACCAAAATGTACTGATGATCTATAATGCCATTTATTGTGTTTTACAGCAGTGCAGGTCCTTTCTGTAGCACGAGGAGCATCAGAGCCTTAAAGAAGGACCACTCGAGGTCACTTGAGCACCTGAGTCTCACTTCCAGAGTTGAGACACATTATTCTCTCATAAAACCTTGTTTTCCAGGAGAATTGGCCCGTGCAGCCTTTACAGCTTTTACTTTTGTTGATGCATCGGTGTCCCTATCTGAACTTTGGGGAGCTTTTCTGCCTGTGAATATTTTGATGAAGGTTCCTATTGATGCGCTGAATGAAGGATCAAAACAACAGGGGTGAGTGTGCATGTGAGGAGGAACAGAAATGAATGGAGTATGGTGTGCGTGTGCGCCAGGCAAGAATAAAATAATAAAACCAAGTGATGGTGAGAAGTGTATGTGTGTTTATATATATATATGTGTGTTTGTGTGTGTGTATGAGGCAGAGAGAGAGTATGAGTTAGTGAGTGAGAAAGCTGTGTGTGGAGAATGGGTTACTGAGGGGTGGGAGGGGGAAACCAGCCACCTGCAGCCATGACAGGCTTTGACCTTCATTGCTCTCTCTCTCTCTCTCTCTCTCTCTCTCTCTCTCTCTCTCTCTCTCTCTCTCTCTCACCCCTCCCTTTCTCTCTCCCTCTCCCTCTCAACTCCCATTTTTTCTGCCTTGTGATAGAAGCACAGGCTCTTTTCAGAAGCGCCGAGGAAGACTGACCGGCTTGAAGACCGTGCTGGGAGCAGCCCTATCTGCTCTGATGCTAGTCACTGGCCGTTAGACATGGCGTTCAAAGACTAGTGGTGCAAGTATGGAAATGCAGATCAGGCATTGTTGAGGAAACATGCCTGGGAATTGTTCAAGGCTTTCCCTTGCATAATGTTTGGGTGCTTGCACGAATGTTTTAATCTGGAAACCCATGAATTTGATCCTCCATGAATCTGATTCTGACCCTCGCATAGAAAGGACTGAGTGTTTGCATGGAAAGGATTGTTATGCTATGCAAATTTATAATGTCTCTAAATTAAATTTGTGAACATTTGTTGTTTGGCAACATTTATTCAAAACTATTTTTGCATATATTTTTTTCCTTTTTAGACATTTTCAGCTAGTAATGCATTTGTTTTTTTTTTAGATTTCAATGCCTACAGAAGCTCAGCGTTGATTGAAGGTCACTTTTGCTGCTTTAGCCAGGCCTCAGTTAGTTGTTATGTGTTTTAGAGTAATATACAAAACCTTTGCTTCACATAAAGATTTCAGAAACTTGTTTGTGTATAATCTTCAAGGTTTATTTACTCTTCTTTTGCAGTTTTCGGGAGGCAGTTAATTACACAATTAATACATGATACAAATTATGTACATTTATACCAAAGAATACTTCCAACATAAAATAAAAAATAGCATTGTATTCTACAACTCTGTGTTGTAATTTTATTTAAACATGTTCATATATAGATAGATATACGCTGATGAGTAAATTCATAATGTCGTACCAGCAGTTTTCATAAAGGCATTAAACTTGAGTAGTCTGCATTTGAAGTAATACTGCTTCTCTGATTCGGCACAGTTCTGTTTCATAAAAAGTTCACACTTGAACTTTAAGGCAAAGTGTGTTTCTGTTTGGTGGATTTTAATTCACACACACTTTTTGCAGGTACACAACAAAAACACTTTGAAAGGCAAAAAGTCCACAATTTGGTATGGATACAGTCTAAAACTTAGCTCGATCATACTTTAGTCAATAAAGACCAAAGTTTATAAAACACAGTTATTTGCCCATGTACAACAAATTGCAGCTTTCATGCAAAGGCCCCATAAACAATTTTTCATTCACAGAAAAAGAAAACAAAAAGAAGTTATTGCAAGATAAACAAGCAGTGTAAACACCTCAGATAACTACTCTAAAGCAACACTGGTCATTGGATAGAATTTTTTCTCAATATAATCTATATAAATACACATATGAAGTCCTTTCAACAACGATAAGAGATTTCCAACATTTGTAATACAGTCACTGATGGATTTGCCTTCTTTTATGATATATGGATATGTAATAAAAATGTATATAGAGAAAGATTTCACAAGAACATCCAATAACCTGCTTTTATACTCAAAGAGTGCGCATATGGTTGTCGTCATTGTCTTTATGCTACAGAGTTGTTTCTGTGACTTAATAGGCAGCATTATAGCCTTCATTTAGCTACAAAAAAAAAAGATTTATATTGCTATTTAAAACCATAATAGCTGCACTGATGCATTGGTATAACGAAGGGAATACGCACATAATATTTGTTTAAAGGCTATGAGACGACCACAAACATACAGAAGCAAGGCCTAACTCAACGTTTTAGTTAAGGGACGTGTTAGAAAAAAAGTCCCTATCCTCTCCCGGTCACTTTTAACAAACTGATCTTGAACAAACTGTTCTTGTGAGTAAAAAAAAAAAAAAAAAAAAAAAAAAGAGTATCAAAATTCATCATCTGCCCAATTAGTTCTGCAACTGACACGCAACACCTTCCTCTGACCATTTTACATCAAAACACAACCAAGAAAACCAACAAGCATGGAAATAAAATCGTGTTAGCATTTATTTAAATTCACAGTAGCCTGGATGCAGCAGAAAAATATTCTTTGGACTTAAGTTTGTTCACTTCACTGACAGATCGAAACGTCAAATGCCAGCTAGTTCAATGTAAAATGATGACAATCATGGATAGCAGTAATCCTACAGTATATAAAAATGAAGGGTGTAAGCATTTGTACCTCCTGGAGTGGGCGGGGGGGGGGGGGGGGGGCGGGAACAACAAACAATGAAAACATACCTTTATACAACATCTTTTATAGACGTGATATTGCAGAAATATCTCTCTTATTTTTTTTTAAACAATTTATGCTGGTATACTCTATACACTGGCCCTTTATTTGATGAAATTATTGCATTGTAGGCTTGATTAAACCTCCCATATAACGAAAAAATCACCATAATATTCCCATAGGAACCTATAGAGACCTATGGTATCCTGTAGTAGTAGTAGTGACCTCATTGTTCCTTTTTTTTTTGTTTGTAGTATTTTATTTCTCATATTGTCCTGGACCCATTGTATAGGCTATCTGTAGTGAGTCGGCGTTGAGTAATAGTGATAGTTGTAGTACTTTGTGGTATTTTATCTGCTGTGGTATCATTAAATATTCCTGTAAGTAGAGTTTTTCTGTGATATCTCTATAAAAATCTATCATAGGATTACTATAGGTTCTTTTTCGTCAGGAGGCTGCTGTTACGTCTCTGGAAATCAATCGCTGTCTGATTTTTCGTCTTTCGACGAGACGGTGGCGTGATTGTACAGTCCCTGTGCCATCAGGTGCAAGGCCAGACCGTTTTTAGGGCCGCTGGCCTTCTTGATTTTGGCCCTCTTATTCTGAAACCAGATCTTGATCTGGGATTCGTTCAGGCCCAGTTCCTGCGCCAGGTTCTGTCGCCTCTGCTCCGTCAGATACCGATTTGTCTGAAACTCCGATTTTAGTCTTTGCAGCTGCTCTGCTGTGAAGGCCGTCCGTGGTCGCTTGTCCTCTTTGCTGGTCGATTTCTTCTTTGGTTTGCGGGATCTTGGCCCTGTAGTGAAGGGGGATTGGGAGGTGGGGTTCACAAGACATACATACGCTGGTTTGTCAACATCAAAACGATCATAAACAAAATATGAAAACGTTTTTTTTTGTTTTTATTTTTTAAAGATAGGCTAGGTAAACTTTTAAATGGGCGATGATCAGGCAAACGTCTTAATAGCCGTTTTTTTTTTTTAAACAATATTGTTTTATTATTTTAATTTTCTTCACCAACATTTGAGTAGTAGCCTATTCTGCTACTTTTCATTCAAAATAGGACCTTCAAATGTGTCTAAAACACGTGCGTAAAGTGTATTTCATAATAATTTTATATATATATTTTTTTAAAACCTACGTCAATCCCCACACAATACGTTACATAAATACAACAGTTGTTTATATGACTGTTTAGGTTACTCTGTCTTTTTTGTGTCGAAAAAAAAAAAAAATCGCCAAAAATAAGTTAGGCTGTATCCGTACAGTATTTTTAAGAATCTTGTAAAATGTAAAGAGGATTGATTGTAAAATGTTGACGCGAAGAAAACATCCAAGAAAACCTCCCCTGTCTCTATCCTTCTTCCTCGCTTACACACACGTAGCCTATGGACACAGCTCTCTCTCTCCACACACGCACACACACACACACACACACACACACACACACACACACACACACACACACACACACACACACACACACACACACAGTATAGTAATAAGGCATTATTAGCCAATAAGAGGAGGCTGAAGCGTCGCTGAAACAACTCAACCACAGTTTTGCAGGTTGGATGAAAAACAGGATCAATTTCAGTGCAGCTACTTTGCATTTTAGTTTTGGTGGGACACTTGAAAAGCCCCTCAATGGCCAAACGTGAACGGAATCTGAGCAGCACACATTAGATACACATTAATTTTCCATCTGGATGGAGGCCTATTTGGTGGAGCTGTGGGCTAAGAGTTCGTTCCCTTCCTCCAAACAGTGTGCAAAACATTAATGGAACCACACAATAACGCTCGAACTATTGTACTCGCGAACCAGCGTGTATGTAGTTTTTTTTTTTTTTTTTTTTTCCCCGAGCAGCCCATATAAAAACTACACCTCTACAACTCGTAGTAGTCGCCTACACCATTCTATATGGCGTTACATAATGCATGAGAACAAGTTGTACTCCACTTTTGATAGACACTAAGAAATATACACAGGCTGAAAAGCTCTATTCTGAGTTTTCTTCTAAATAAACATCAGAAGTAACACAAACAAGCTCACTACTGACCAGAACATGCATTGGCGATTGGGAACGATAGTTGTGAAAACGTATGCATATTTAAATCATCCTAAACACAACTCCTGCAACGCCTTTAATGTGCAAAACAGCCATGACAAGTGCACCAAATATTAATTTGCAGACCTGCAGATTCTCAGGAGGAGAAACAGCCTATCAGTGCGCCTATGTTTACTATGTCGGACCCCCAGTATTATCATATTCATAACCCGAGGAAATTTGCTAGGAGACTGCCTGAATGGGAGCATTTTTGTGACCAGAAATCTGTGCGTAATAATTCCAAAATTGGTCGTTTTAATGTATTTTGTTGAGCAGTTAAAATGGAAAGATTTTTGGAAAAGTTTGCTCTTTAAATTATTTTCTTCTCTCTCGTTTGCATTAAAAAAAAACAAAAACAAAAACAAAAACAAAAAACAGGCCTACTCTCATCAGAAAGCAATTTTTAGATTTTTTTTTTAGATTTTTTTTTTTGAGTGTTTTTTATGTATTATATACGGGCAAATTGTTCATGCATTCTCTGTATTTGTGACTTGCGTTAAATAATTTTTGAAAAATTTCCTAACTGATTTTTATTTAGTAGATTTTCAGGCTGCGCTGCACTGCACGGTTCGCTCTGCTCTACTAGCGAGAAGTCGGTCAAGGCATACGGGGTCAGTGTTACGGGGTATTTCAGGTTACCGAGAATACGGTATAGTAAAACGCATGCACGGTGCCACCAACCTGAAGAAGGCCTGTCCGAGTATCTGGTGCAGTAGACCCAGGCTGGCCAGAGCATGGCCTTAGACGTGGCTGGGTTTGAGCTGGCTTGGGAACTGTCTGAGTCTGAGCTTAGGCACTGGTCTTCATTCTCCCCGCGGGGTTTCAGGGGCTCCTCGGCGGCTATAGCGGGCTTCTTGGCCCCGGTAACCGTGTGTGGAGTGGAGGTCCCCTCTGCTGGCACCGTGCTCCCCACCGGCTCGGTCTGAGGGGCGGCGGGGCTGTTGTGGCTCTCCCGCGATGCCAGGCTACTCTCTTCGCGGTTTGCGCCTCCATCCTTTTTCCGTCCGAAATCCGGCCGCAGGATGTTGTCGATGAAAAAATTGGTGACCCGGTGAGGGATCTGCAGGTTCCCCGGCGCCTGTAAGAGGGGAAGGATGGCTCTGTTGGATTCATCCGCCGACTCCTGCCGCTCCACCACATCTCTGTTGCCGTGATCATTTTCTTCCATACTGATTCACTTTCCCCGCTTTACTCTCTTTAACCCCTTTGTCGCTCTCTCCGCTGCAATAAAATTCGCAAAGAACTTCAGGGAAATTAGTCTGCAAAAAACTGCACGAGTAAAATAAATAAAAAAAAGAAAACTCAAATACTAGTGAGTGGCTTGGACACCATGCAAAGCTTTGCGGTAGTGTCCTCTGAGAAAAGCATACTTTTTGACATATATTCCCTCAATCTCGGGTTACAACTGATATCGTCGAGCTAAATTCATTTGCCATTTGCACACCGTCCAATTTAGTGTTATCCGATTTCAGTGCGCTCAGTATTGCCTACACCTAAACTAAACTAAGGGTAAATAATGAGGCTCCCTAAACTGATGCTCTAATACTCTCACTCTGGAGTTTTGTTCTTATTTTCAATACGAGCCCCCCGAGTGACGTTTTCCCACCGTCCTCCCAGACACGTGCCTTGGACCAATAAGGATGCCAGAAACCAGGCCACGTGACGCAGACTCCAGCGCAGTCTACAAACGCCCATCCTCGCCTTAGTAAAGAGAAAGAGTCCTGGACTAACGGAGAAGAAGCCTAATTTATATCCAATGCATGCTCCCAGATAGTCCCAATATTTCATCTGTGTTTATGAACCTGTGACTTGTTTTTATTTTATTTTGGGGGAGTTTCGAAATAGAAACACAATGCTCATCAGTTTGTTCGTGTTTATTTAAACAATAGATTGAAGCATCGCTTGTCAAAGTGAGCAGTGGGGACCCCCGGGGTTCCTTGCTTGCAGGGCAGGCAGGGATTCCCAAATACATTAACAGCAGCACATTTTCACTATATTTTAATACACCATAACATATCTCTACGATGAAAAGTTTATGACACTTTTATAGATGCCCACAGTTGAATACAGGAATACGGTTCAATTTGAACAAAATAACAGCTAGAAATCAGCTCATATGAAGGACCATGACACAATTCTATCAAAATAAAGTCAATGGCCTAAAGTATATCCATTTAGGGGCTCCTGATATGAATATGTTTGAGGGAGCATGTGTTAAAATATCAGAAAATACACCTTTAGACAACACTGAAACGCTAGTACTTGTAGTATATATCTCACTATTTGTCTGCGTCAAGCATTGTTAAACCTGTAACGTCAACTGGACACAGAATAAGTTCAAATCAGTTCGTCCTGGCCAAGGTTAAATGCGGAAAACAGTGTTGCTGGGTGTCTGCATGCTCGTACTTTGACCTAAGGGTGGAGAAAGTGTATTTTCCAGAAAATGCAACGTAATCTCCAAACATGTATCTCCTTTAACCCATAGCAACAGCACATTTGTATTTACTATTTCATAGAATTTAAGCACTCTGATTTGCAGGGTGATCTGATGTGTCATGTTGCTTTCAGTCGCCTCATAATTGGTAGCAAAATGCATCAAAACTAAAATGTGACAGCCAAAGAGTCTTCCCTGTCTGCTTTCAAACGCGCACATTGATGTGTGTTAAGTATTTCCATGTTCTCGTGTTCGCCTGTCGTGACGCTGCGGTCGACCAAGAACTGGGTCCATATCCCTTTAAAAGAAATCAGTGATGCAAACAAACTGTTTTGTGCGCGGTGCTCGGGATACGGAGTCGCGCCAAAGACAAAACTTTGAGTAACTTTGCTGACCAGCACTAAGTTTGTGTTTCTCCTCCCAGGACGCCACCGGCCAGCTAGGATGGCTCAGCCGGTTCTCCTCCGGCGTTTGAACCGGGGCTGCGCGTCAAAACAGGGGGCGAGGAGGACCTGAGGAGCAGCAAGGCTGAGACTGAGTGAGGAGCCTTTGAACAATTCAGTTACAACATCAGCTGCGCTTTTTTTTTTTTTTTTTTTTTAAAATTATTATTATTAGAAACATGCATTACCTTTCACTCCAGTTTTCTGGAAGTGAATCTTCTTAGAGACACATTTAAAAAAAAAAAAATAAAAATAAAATTAATCACAACACATAACCTATTTTTTTTTTGATAAAGTAATTATTTGGGCATCACAGGCCGATCAGTCGTTATGATATGCACGCATTAGTGTTGTTTGAACTGTACAAATGCTTGTGTGTGTTTTTTGGACGCTGTGAAGGTTGGCTTAGTGGCAACGTCCAAAACTGCTTTAATTTGTATTTGTGGCACGTCAAAGCCTGTAATTTAAGCTCGCTTGTCTAAGCCAGGTTTTGTCCTGCGGGAAACATCATATTCTTGACTTTTCACTTGTTAAATACAGGCTTTGTGCAAATTGCAAAGCAATTATGGTGAAGTGTTATTGCCTAAAAATTTTTTTTTTTTGTAGGGAGTTAATCTGGGTTTGTGTTCAAACGGGTCTGGACAACTCATATTCACACAAATTTACCAAGTGCAACATCACAGGCTTCTATTGGATCTTATTTAATTTAAAAGCAAATTATTTCTTTGTGTTAAAGCTGATTTTTTGTTTTGTTTTGTTTTTCTTTTTGTAATTTTTTTTTGTAATTTTTTTTTTATCCCAAACATACCTGAGCAACGCCCTCTGCTCCTGTCTCACATGTCCCCATCACAAAGGGCTCAATCCAAACAGTGAAAGTTTCGAGTGAAAGATGTAATTAGACAGGCCACTCTCATGCTGCGATTGTTTCTCACTTGTGAGGGGAAGCGCAGATTAATGTTGAGCGCTAAATAAGCAGCAGACAATGGATTCACAGACAGGCCGCTACCGCCTGGGTTTGGCCTCTAACCTCCCAGCAAAACAGGGATGTCTGGAGGAAATGACACCATTTCAGACTCTGAATTATAATAAGAGCCTTTGTGCACTGCAAAAAGTGCACATTTCAACACGCCAGCCAGTCTGCAACTCAGACCTAAAATCATATTTTTCTCAAAAGTAAAAGATCTTACATTAGTTTCAATAAATTATATTGTGAACACGTTTTTTTTTTTAAATTTTATTTTTAAACAAAGACTTGTTTGAAAGTCGGATTGGGTTGTTTGGTTGTTTTTAGAAAAATATTCAAACAGGTGAATAAAGAGGTCATCTCACACTGATGCAGGTTTTAGACGAAAAACAAGATTTTTAAAGACTCCAATCTAAATCCAAATGCTTATTTTTTGCAGTGTTACAAACCGGTAATCCCCACTATTGTTGGTCTGTTCAGTTTGGACTGGCTTGTGTTGGTTGTACATTGATGAAAAGACAAAATCGTGTGCTGTTTTAGTTGAAAACTCCATCTCAAACATCACCATTGTTGCCTTTGCTTGCTGAATTTTTCACTGGTTTCACATGTTGGCGAGTTTCTGGTCGATTTTTCTGGTTGTGGTTAAAAATACATTTCTTGCTGGGTTTTTTTTTTCTGGTTTATTAAGGGTTAAAATAGAACTGCAGCATTCAAATGATGACCATATTACGGTGTTGTTGCAATTCATGTTTTTATTTTCAAATATAGACAGCCATTAATTGACACATATAAAGTTAATAATAAGTATTTTAAAAGCATTGTCTAACGTTTGGCTGTTTTTGCATGCTTGTTGGCCATATTGGTGTATTACTTTGCATTAGATGATTTAGTGAACCCACTTCATCGTCTTTAGGATCTTCGCTGCTCTCCAAGTTATTGATTATATAGGAAACAATGCAATTTGGAATGGGAGCTTTTATTGTGGTGGCTCATCCCTGTCCGTTGACGTGTCTGGGCCTGGGCTGTGCAGACGCACTCGAAATGGGCAAAACAATGAACAATAATTGTTTTTGTTTGGGATATAATGTGATATATCTAAATACAATTATAATATATTGTATTTGCAGCGTTCGAATACAACGCAGGCCATACTCGCTTGGAATATGGGACACAGACGTGTGTAGTATTTGTTTAAAATGACTTTAAGACTTGTGCATGTGTATTCTTTTCACATTTTGACGAAACCAAATGCAGCCAGAGAGCCTATAAAGCTGCTTCTGCAAAGGCAATTTTTTTTTGGAAAAAAAAAATCACTTTCTGGTGAGTCAGAAGCTTCGTCTGCAATCATTTCACATGTTGAACACAAATTCAGTTTTTATATCCGGGTGTTATTTGCTGTAATTTATCGCAATTTGTCACGTAACCTCTAAATAGCCGCCAGCAGGCCTACGCCAAAGCATTAATTGAAGTTTTGGAAAATTTCTTGTTACCAGTCTTAGTATCTTTTTCAGTGGGGTTACCTAATCATTCAGTCACTCCTTTATTTTTTTACTATTTAAAAAAGTGTACATTGAGAGAGCCGCCTTATCCTTAAAACACAGGCCGGATTAAATAGTTATTTCTTATGAGTATATTGTGCTCTTGTTCACAGAAGAAGGGGATATCGATTATTGTACATGTCATGTCTGCCAGGTTCTACTAAATAAGTGAGTGTTTCCGTTTTCTTCTCTCTTTTCTTGTAAAAAGCAGTAGAGCATCTTCGGATTTGCAGGAAAGGGTTAAAATTCCCAGTTTTTAACTGCACATTTTGAATTTTTGCAGTGTATATATATATATATATATATATATATATATATCTATATATACACACAGCAACTGGGTCTATTTCATATTCACTTATAGCTCTACACCCCCCACCTCTTCCCCCTCCCCTCTTCCTCTTACACGCACACGCACGCACACACGCACACACACACACACACACACACACACACACACACACACACACACACACACACACACCCCTCCTACTACTATAATCAATCGCATGCATTGTGCGCATGTGCCCTGTCCTTGAGTTCCTATAACCTATTTTTTTCTCCTCTGTATTTTTCTTGGTAGGATTGTCTTATACGTCACCAGCGCTCAGTACTATGGAGTACTACAAAAGGTGACGCGCAGGAGGAGGATTTGTGAATGGACGCCGTGATGTGTGCCAGCTCACAGATCAGAGGGCGGTGGGACCTCTGCAGATGCACCCTGGGCCCCCTCCCCTTCCCTCCCTCCTCCATCCCATCCCCACCCCCTCCCTCTCCCGGTCACCATCCCTCCCCTCCAGATGAATAGGGGTCTCTAAGATATCAGCTCTGTCACCGTTGCAGGGGTCGCACCAAATCCTACCAGCTTCCTGCGCCTTTCAAAACCTTGAAAGCACGTCTTTCCTATTTGATGATCCCGTATGATTTTTGTTGTTGTTGTGCTTTTGTGGGCCTGGAAGCTCGCTGCCCCCTGTTTTTCATCCCGGGTCAGCCAAGAGCACGGAAGACGAATTAGAAAAGATTAGAAGCGGCCTAATTGCGAGGTCGACAATAGGGAAAAAGTCAATCAGTGCCGAAATAGTACAATCCAGCTAAAATACATTTGAGGTCATGAGGAGGGAGTTACACCTGTTTCCAAAGCTCCGTAGTTTCCTAAAGACAATCAGTCCGCTGGCGCGTCAAATACAGCAGAACAGCAGATCTTAAGGAAAAAATACATTTAAATTACAAATAAATGCAGTTATTTTATGCCAATGGCACGTTTTTTTTTTTTTTTTGCATCGTGCATGAGTATCTTTTTAGTGTACGACCTTCAGCCTGCTTTGTTTGCTTCTCCATACTGGGTCATTGTTGCAGAAATGCCGTAGTGTTCTTCCCTCAGCTCTAAAGCCATGCACAACTTTTATTTGGATTTTTAAGTAAGCTTTGAGATGGTGCTTCTAAAAATCTGTTACTCTAATGCATTTTTTTTTTCTCCACAGGAAAAAAAAAAAAAATCACCTGACAGATATCATTCCCGCCACTACTCATTCACTATAAGTCTACATCCCTATGTTATGATGTCTATATCGTTTTTCCGCGGTTTGAATGTGTTTACAGAGAAATCCTCTGGAGTCGCCACGTAGCGGACTTTGGGGCCGCTGGAGCTTCTAGTTTCAGCCCTTTATAGGTTTTAATAAGTCTTAATCCGTCTGATCGGTCTGGCGTAGATAAGTCTCATTTGAATTGGGATTGTTCTTAAGGAGCGGCTCGTATTTCTTCACAGAAGTCTCAAACAGAGCTTAGCACAAACAACGGCACCACCCTGAGCGCAATTAAGGCCTCAGCTAAATTAGATGAAGGCTAATTGAATGCAGCTGATTTCCCATCAGCAAACTCCTGAATGTTATACTAATATGAGGCAAACAAGCCAGTTGATGGTCACTAATGACCGTGTTTTAGAGTATTTAAAAAGTATTTATTTTTCCAAAATGTCAAAAAGGTTAGTTTTCCTTTGGAAACGATGCAGCAGCGCTCCAGTCTTCATCTGCATTATTTTAAAAAGGAAAAACATTTTGTAAAGTTTGCTCATCGCTCATAAGAGACAAAAAAAAAACAAAAAAAAACAAGTGTAAAAAGTTTCCGTGTGGTGTGTTGTGCTGAGTGCAGTCATAGGAATTAAACTCTGAAAAGTTTAGTGAATTTAACGTAATTTCTTTCGCCTCGATGTTTTGTTGTAGATAATATTGTAGATTATTGGAAAAAAAAAATTCTTAAATAAGCTTATTGCGATCCAAAGTTTCTTTACGCGAGATGAGGATCTGAGGAGTCGATGGGTTCCATGTAACAACGTTTAAAAGACAAATATGGAATTGGGCTATAAGTCCAGGAAAAAAAAAAGATAAGCCAACCAAAAAAAGAAAAAAAAAATTGGCTCCATGAAGTGCACCAAAATTATCCTAGTTTAAGTTACAATAGAAACTGAACCCAACAACAGAACAGAAGCCCTCCATAACACCAGCAGTTACACCCTGAGACATGGGGAAATTCTATATCGACAGAAATTTTTAAATCCTTTGAAATAAACTAGAAACCCTGAATCAAAAGGCGGATATAGCCGACTTAATTTGTTACTTTAGGACTCTATGACAATAGACATAAAGAGGTAAAAAAAAAAAAAAAAAAAAAAAGTCAGGTTTTAGAGGAAAAGTCGTGCACAAAAGAGGACGCGCACACACAAGTTGACAGACTTATCTTTATGGTTGTAAATCGCCTTTAAGACCAGAATATCCTAGTCAGTTTTTTATTTTTTTTACTTATATTGAAGGTGTTGCACTTTTATTTTCGTGTCAGAATAAACGTTTAAAGTCATAAAAAGTTTTTAAAAAAAAATTCAATGACACCTAGCAATTTTGAAAAGAGACTGTAACAGCCTTTCAGGTCCTCCTCTGTACTCCTTCATAAAGCGCATATCTGCCTTACGCTCAACTGGTGTCAGGCCCGCAGTCTTCTTCACGTACTGTACTTTTGCAGCTGGTCTGACGGACTTTACACATGTCGGGGACGTCTTACTTCTGACAGCGAAGAATGAACTACACATGGTGGCTATTTCTGTAAGGTTAATGGGTTTACATTCTCAGTCATACAGAACAAATAGGCTACCATGCAACAAGGGGGACGAGGGAGGGCAGGGTTAGTTTGAGAGGGGAACCGGGAGGGGGGAGGGGAGGGGGGGGGGGGAGGAGGGCATTTATGAATAAAAATGTGCCGCCAAACAGACCTCAAAAGAAAAGCAGGTGTAATGTAAAAAGCACCAAAGCGGCAGCGGTGCGCCGCAGTCTGCCTGATGCTCGGTGGCCCCCACTCGGCTGCAGCTCGGTGGCCCCCTGACGTTTTGGGTCCTTGGTGCTCCTGTTGCGGGTCACCCAGGATGCTTTACGGGGTTTGGATTGTCCGCATGCCTCGGGCACCTGTCTCGCGCCAGGAAGAGGAGGAGGAACAAGTGGGAGAGAGAGAGACAGGTGGAAAGCACTTGCTGGAAACTCCTATTTGTTCTCTGAGAGCAGGTTTATGCACGCAGGTAGTGAAGTTAACGACAGCCTGACGCGAACAACCACCACATCAAAATCTCAACTTTTAGTTTGTTTTGTTTTTCTTTTAAAGATTATCCTGCAAATTTAAAAGGCGAAAGAGCAGAGTTTGCATTTACTATGCATCTTCAAGGTGCGTGTAATTATAGCTACATTTCCCAGATCTTATTCACCTTCGGTTTGAGCTGAAAGTAGATTGTCTGATGCCAATTTTGATTCCCTGTGTCTGAAAAGTTACAAATCAACAAGCCAGAAGTAATCACATCCCAGCATAGACATTTCAAAATTACACATCAAGCCCTGCCATGAAGCTTTTTCTCTCCTTTCTTTCCTCTTTCAGATCGGAGTTCATTCTAAATGCGAGAAACAATTTCTGTTATGTCTCTGGGTCCAGCTTGCAACTTTAATTATAGTGGACGGAGGTCAGTCATACGCGGTTATTCGACCCCTCTCCTTGTGTGGCATCGCGCCCTTTGCCGTTAAACTCGCCAAAATAGTGCTGGACTCCCCTGAAAGCGCCATGTGCAACAGAGTCCCTTTCACCCCCCGTGCACCCGAGTTGTTTTTACCCCCCAGTAGCAGATATGTTGTGAATTTGCCACTTATCAGGGGGACGGGCTCGTCAAAGGACATTTTAGGAGCAATAACTTTCCCAGATGGTTTTTAAGCCTTGCCAACTTGGTGCATTTCTCAGAAGCGAAGTGAGTAGCTCTGCATGCCTGTTGCTTCCGACAAATATGCTTACGCCTACTAATGAAGACTAATTAAAACATGACAAACATAGACCTTTAGTGCATCCTAAGCAGGGCTGCGAGCATGATTTAGATTACGCAAATTGAGTCTCCATTCTTTGAAAATACTGAAAATAAGTGACAGAAGACAAGTTCCTTTTGATGTGTGTCCATGCAGTTGTCCAAATGCGTGTGTAATTTCAGCTTTGTAAAGTAATACAACAAGAGTTAGAGGTTTTAGATTTACACAAAATGACTGAATCATTGTTTTTCATATTTGAAATGTATTTCATTTACACAACTAAAGCTCTTAAACATGCCTGCAGACAGAGCTAATTCTCTTGATTCCAGGTTGAAAAGCATCCCCTCCTATTTAACTCTTTTATTACTTTTATAAAAACTAAGGAATGATCATGGATATTGACCTGTGGTGTTGCATTTTTTAGCCTGCTCTCTTTGTGAGTTCACAGAGTTCTTGTTGTCTGCCTCTCAGGATTCCTTCTTGCAATGGAAATTCTCACCTTGATTTATTCCACTACCTTTTATTCAGCTGTTATTATTACCCTGGTCGATTTACAGAGTCTGATCTGGGCTGTAAGATGCACTGGGTGTGTTTAATTTACACTGGGAAGGATTTGTTTGGATGGCATGCATAATGTGTCATCACTTGAGGTTTATGCTGTCATTTTTATTATTGTCCTGCGGAGGAAGAGGAAGAATCAACAGGAATGGCACAGAAGGCTGAGTATCCTGACTGAACTGATAAATCCCACCTAACATGAACTGTTGTTTACACTTAATAAGATGATTCTGCCTCAGTCGGTTTCATGTGTTTTTACCTATAGATGCTTTAATTCATTTTTTTTTTTTTTTTTTTTTAATTTTCCTATGTGGACCACTGGAGGAATGACCACCAACAAAAAAAAAAGTGGGAATCACAGCTGAGCAAATGGAGAAAAAGGTGTGAACAGATCATTTCACCCTCAGACAGGCATACGCAGAGAAGCCAGAGAGCAGCCTGAGACTGCCATTTGAATGGGATCTGAGAGGTAATTTGAGCTAAAATGGAGTCCACTTCTGAGCCACTCACTCAGCCCCCCATGGCATCCACTGTAATTCATTATTCCTGGCCAGCACTGGGAGAGGCAATGAGTGAGGGCAGAGGACAGGAGTGGACCCTGCTCTGGTGTAATGAAGACTCAGTAGACCTAAACGACTCTCTCTCTCTCTCTCTCTCTCTCTCTCTCACACACACACACACACACACACACACACACACGCACACGCACACACCTGCACGAGCACACACAATCTTTCATTATATATCTCAGACAGAAGGACATTAATGCCACTGAAGACCTTTTGGCAGAGAAATAAGAGTGTGCAATGATTTTCTCCACACTCAATCCATTTCATTGACCTTTTCTATCATGCATGTGACTCTGCCCGCTCACTGCAGTGAAATAAATATTCCAGGAATAATATTCCTGCTGCTGTTTAATAAATTATCTTTTTGAATCCAAAATTGTATGTTCATCATTGGTTTTAGGGGACTTTATATTTTTAAAAATTACTGATAAATGATTTTCACCTTTTTCATATGCAATGTTCGCTTGCATTTTTAAACACACACACACACACACACACACACACACACACACACACACACACACACACACACACACACACACACACACACACACACACACACACACACACACACACACACACACACACAGCTCGTTTTCTCAGATCAGTTAAATACATGCTATTTGTGTTTTTGTTAAAAGGGTTAGGAGATTTATGTGATCTAAATTTTCATTAAAGTAGTTGGGTGAAAAGGTTTAAAACCCTTCTGCATGGTGTGATCAGGTCCTGCAAGACATTCCTGTTCCCTGTCCCTCCACCAGGGGACCGTAGATGTGATGTCCAGACAAGCTGAGAGGATAAATACTGTCATCTGGTGGTAACAAAGGCCATCACTACCGAGCAGACAGCTTGTAATCTTGCCCTTTATTGCACGGTTCACGTCTCCAGAATGTATGTCTTTTGATATCTTCTCATTCTGCTGCTCTGCAACGTGTTTCACTGCCACACGGGAGCTCAATATTTAGTTTTCAACATCAAAACAAGTTGTTAAGATTTAACTCAATCCAGCCCAGGAAGGCCAAACAGTGTATCACCAGAGAAGAAATGTAAATCAAAGCGAACTCTGTCTATGTAACAGCACTTGACAGGTTGTAAATGTGTGTGACAGGCAGAGTGAGCTCCCTCAGACAGGAAGTTTACCACAGGGACGAGTGTGAGACAAGGGAGGCAGGCCACCAGCGTTCAGTGAGGACAGAGTCAGGAATCACTGCAGGTAGAGGATTCCTGAGTTCAAATCTTAATCAGGTGGAAGTACACAGAAGTGCCTTCTCTGTGGGAAAGTGACTGACATTGTTATATTTATTTATTAGATTGAATGCATCGATGTGTAAGTAGCAGCTCTGTTGTAACTGCTCAAGGTGAATTTAGGATTTACCTTCATTATATTAAGCTTAGTCATTTACTCCAGTCCAGTAGCTCTCAAACATTGGGTTTGAGCCCCTTCCAAAGGGCCATGAGATAAATTGCAGGACTTTAATGAGCAACAAAGATGAAAAAAAAACAAATTATGCTGTAAAAAAACATGCATACATTTTTGGACATTTTTTTTGCATCTTTAAGCCTCAGACAGTTGTTTGAATGAAATCATCAAAAGAGTTTAGAAGGGAAATGTTTCTTTGAAGGCTCTGCCAACAATTCATATTCATGTGAAACATGGGGAAAAGGGGGATAACAGCTTATTTTAAAAGGCCACCAGCAAAAAAGGTGAGGAACCGCTGGTTTAATCGTTTGCAATGTATTTTACAAAACTGATACATGTTTTTATCTTTGCAATATTGTAATCTGAAAAGTAACATGAATGTAATGCAGTAAAAAAGTACAATATTTCATCTGAAATGTAATGGAGTAAGTAAAATGGTTTCTGTCCACCACTGGGAGCTGTTGAGGAGCAGGAAGGTGAAGAGCAGTTTGTGTACAAAAGTCTGAGGGAGTCATTTAGTGTAGTGTTACATCTTAAACTGTTTTCTGAAAACAAACGTGAGCATTTCCCACGCAAAAGTTAGTTTTTGAGACATTGGCAGATATTTAGCTTCTCATCCAACACGATTCTGTGGCTCCGCAGAACTTATAATAGAGATAAGCTGAGATACGCTGTGACGTTACAGAACCGCTGTCCGAAGGTACAGTAATATAACCAATGTATTATGTCATTTTGTTCTTAAAGTGCTGCATTACGTTGAATTGTTATCTCATTATCTGTAATATACACTACCAGTCTGTTACATAAGCATATAGGCATGCTTACGAGTACACACACATTGTTGCTTTCATAGTTACCACTATTTTTCACATCAAAGCTCATTAGATTTATTATGCATACATACTTATCTATATATATATATCGTTGCTAATTTAGATATAAATGTCAATATCAAACATACTACATCTACTATGCCACCTTATTTTGGATTATCAGAAAGCTACGCAGTTAATTTTGTAGGGTATAACTAATCATATAACTAATTCTAACACTGATGATTTTTGTCTGTATAGTGTATTTGATCTTCTTACTTTAACCTGTTACTGTCTAATTCTTGCTGCTGTAATACTAAGTTTCCCTTCTGGGATCAGTAAAGTTTGACCTTATGTTATCTCATAGACTCATATACGATGTGGATGACCCAGAGTCTTCTACCAAAACAGACACAATTCCTTACCATTTCAAGAAAGGCAAGACTGGAAGACATTTACATGAAGTACAAAAGTAAAGAAAAATAAATTAAACTGGCCTTATTTGAAGGTAGAGCTGTTAAGCTTTCACGTTTACTAGCAGTTGACTCACTGCATCAAATAAGAGACCAGATAACAGAAAATTCAAAGTCACAAAGGTGCTGCAACGAGATGAAAACAACCTGCCAGCTCAAACCTATAGATGGCGCAAATCAATAGATCAGCTGGGGCCTGGCCTGTCTGCTTGCCTTGAAGGAGGGTTGGAGAGAGTAAGTGGAGGAGAGAGATGGGGGGCTAGGGGATGGGGGTAGCTTTTGGCAATAAGGAGGTGCTCTAATGGAGTCTTTCAGTTTGCTGTGGCTGGAAATGAAAGGAGGTTGAAGCCTGGCCAATTATTCTGCCTGAGAAGAGTAGACTGGGAGAAGAGGGAGAGAGAAGAAGTGGCGTGTGGCGCTGGATCGTTGCCCCGTCAGAGACATGCAGGAAAGGATGGATGGATGGATGGATAGATGGATGGATAGATAGATAAATAGATGGATAGAGAGATAGAAACACAGCAGATACATAGATGTATAGAGAGCCTCCCAGAATGAGGGGTTGATTCAGAATAGCCCACAGATATTGGCCCCACTCCCAGAAATTTCCCCCCAGTGCAAAAGGTTAACTGTCAGTCCCCCGCTAGGTATAAATAGAAGTCTGCCCTCCAGAAAGGCGTGTTCAGAGAGGGGGTAGACAGAGGAAGGAGGGGAGGGCAGTTCCTCATGATCTCAGTGACACACAGGGGTGGGGGGTCGTTTCAGGTTTTTTTTTTTTTTTTTCGTGGTCGGGGAGGTTCTTACTGAGAAGAGGAAAGAGAGGGAAGATGCGGCCAAAGACATTATAATGGCTTTGGGAGACTGACAGAGACCCGGGACAAAAGAGTCTCCTCGTCTATTCAACTTGGCCGTGACAGCAGACACAACAAACGCCATCATCAGCACCCCAGAAAGCTCCATTTCAATTGAGCTGCGGCTGCATTTGACACCCAAATAAAATCGGAGGGATATTGTTTTACCGGAGCTGTTGAGATGTGAAATTAGACAAGTGTCTGGTAATCAGTTTAATTATGTGTGAGGTTGGTGTCAGGTTTATATCAGCAGAAGGGAAGCTAGAATCTCTTTATTTCTTTCTGGTTTTACAGATATGTCAGAACTAAACACACAGTGCTGATATTTATCTTTAAAATAAATGAAAATGGCTAAACTAGCTCCATGTGAAATAAATAAATATATAAACAAGACATCCTTGTGAGGCATTTTTTATTTTTCACTTAAATCCAAGGTAGCAAAAACAATACACAGCTGAAATATAAGACACACAAAAACTCTAAAAACATTGAAACAAAAAGGTGCTTCACCACCTCAAAAAAATAAAGCTTCCTCTTCAGTTTAGCACACCTGAATGTACGCAGACTCAATCCGCAGTGATCTGCCACGAAAAGTATTTAAAAAAATAAAATCAGGTTTCCTTCCATAATGCTACTAAATGAGATTTTTTGTTTTTTTTACAACAATTTGACACAATATATATTTTTTGTGTGTTGTCTCTCTGGTGAGAGTCATTGGTTTTGACTCTGAAGGCATGTAATCTCTGACAAGTCTCATACACACAAAAAAAACAAAGATGTTATTGCATTTTTATGAAGTATCCACACTGCATATACTTACAAGTTATAATTTTTTTTTTTTTTTTTTTTTTTTAGCCTTTGTCAGAAACAATAAATAAGGAAGAATAATCGGCTCATGTATCGTCTGATTGCACTTAATCCTCTAGACCCCCCAAACACTAACTAACATACCGCAGGTCTAGTATGGTAATACCTGTCTGATTACATAGGAAAGCCATTATGCATACAAGCAGTAATGTCATTATGTTCATACGAATGATAAAACTAAACTGTTATAGTGACAAAAGCACTACATTCTATAATACACAGGCAATCACAGATTGCAAATCTTAAGTAATAATGTCCTGCTCTCTCCTTTAATTAGTTGTATGTTCCCAAACTGTGTTGTCGCAAGTTTGCAGTTACAATTTGTAGTGGGAAATGTGTGCGATCACACAGTAAAATGTGTCTCGACGGGAATCAAAGTGTTTTCTACGGGTTCGAAAAGCAAAAGTTGTAGTTTGCTTCTGGTACATTGTTGCAGAACAAGGTCCACCCTGGTGGCTTGCCTTCACTCTGCACACATGCACATTGCTGACATTTTTGTCAGTCCAGACGAATGCTTTGAAGTCGTATTTCTCTAGACTTTTTTTTTTTTTTTTTTTTTCACACTTGTAAACAATCCTCTGTGTTTGTCTGGAACTTATCAGAAACAGACAAAATAAAACAGACTAAAAAAGGTCTCAGAGTAGTTCCGCAAAAAGGGAACTTGTACCGACAGATCGCCATGAATACGACACTGTTCACTGGTAAATATAACTAATTTCCACTGAGGGACCTATGGAGTTTGCATTTTAATGCTCCAAACATCTGAACTCGTACAGATTGTCTCATATTGTGAATATAAGCCGGTACATATTGGTGGTAAAAGAATTGGCACTTCTTACATATTTCCCGTCTTTCTTCATTCCATCTATAAAAATCAACATTTTGGGAAATGATTTGCTTTCTTCCTGAGAATTAGATGAGAAGATTGATACCACTTTCATTTCTGTGTGCTAAATATGCAGCTGGAGTTGGCAAACAGTTAGCTTAGCTTTTTAAACTTAAAACTAAACAAGCTGGTGATCTGATTCTATCATTTTCAGTAAAGCTAAGCCAGCTGTTTCCTCCCTGTTCTCATCTAACTGCCAACAACAAAGCAAACAATTTCCCAAATATTTCCCAAAATATCAAACTATTCCTTGTGAAGCATCACTCGTTCTCAAACATCGAATACTTTTGGTTCGGGGGTCGCTGAAAGGTACAAAAGAAATACTTAATTTGGTTTGATTGGGAACATACATCTCCCCTGTGCCACAGCGATGCCATTGAATACATTTCTGTGAGAGTGAAGACATGTTCCTGCCCACTCAAACAACATTTCCCTTTTAGAGTCATATTATATTCAGGCTAATAAAAGAAAGAAAAAAAAAAAAAAAAAAAAACTAAAACAGACATTGGAGCACCCCCCTCTAGTCTTCTCTGCTATGACCCAGGACACATCCACACTAAAGCGCGCGCGCGCACACACACACACACACACACACACACACACACACACACACACACACACACACACACACACACACACACACACACACACACACACACACACACACTCACTTCAAATGTGATCACAAAAAAGGCAAACACTGTCCTCCCGTCTAGTGTGCAGGAAGCCTTAATGCTGATGGAGGACAACAGAGTTGGGATGACGAGGTTGTTTGGCCACAGAGAGGTGCAGAGGACATGGCACGTTGGATGAGGGGTTTTCTTTTTCTTTTTTTACCTGCACTTTGTTATGAGGACAAATGATGAAGTCAAAAACAATGAGTCTTTTTTCTCCTGTTATTCTTCACATAACTAATCCATTTTTGTTTTTGGCTGCCCTCCGCCTGGTTGTCTGTGTTTCCGCTGGTCTGTAGTTCACCATGTCAGTCCATGTGGGGTTTCTCGACGCCACCCTGGGGGAGGAGGGGGAAGACAGAGAAGGCCTCTGTTAGTAATATATCAATCAATCAATTGAATTTAGCTCGAGAAATCCAATCCAAAACATTTGCACGTCGTAGAAATTAAGTGTTAAATGGGGTTTTTTCAGTTCCCTTTTAGTTTTTTGGATGATTTGCGGGGTTTTTCTCCATGGGAACAGAACATTTTGTACAGTCAAGGAAGAAAGTCCTGCTTGTGCACCATGATAAAACTGCATGCTGATTACTCATTTTGCCCATCACAAAAACATTGCAAAAATACATCCAGACACAAAGACCTCAACAGCTCAAAGCTGTCACCTCATTTGCCCATCAATTCTAAAACGTCTGTACATTGGTGAAAATAAGATCGACTAAGTAAAACAGCTGGGCTGAGAAATAGATGTTTTCTTTTCAATTCTGCATTGTTAATTCTGCTAAACAGATTGTTTTCCACTGTAACTGGAATCCAAAATAAAAGGGGAAAGAAATTTTTATTTTTTTTGAGAGTGAGAATAAAGAGGAGAAAAAAAAAAAAAAAAAAAAGCCTCTCTCCTGATCCTCCTCATAAATGAACCAGTGGAGAGAAAGAGAGAAAAAACACTGAACAAAACCACGAGTTCAGACTTGTGCCAACATTCCTCAGGCCTCACCACAAACAAAAACAACAAGTAGCAAATGACCCTCTGGTCAGCCGAGTCCTGACTGGCTCTGTGTCCCGCCACGACTGTGAAAAACAACAGCTCTTAATCTGCTTTCACGCTTTCACTGAGTCAAACTGAGGGAGTGACGGGACTCTTACTTTACAGACAGAATGAGGTGAGGCTTCTGGGCAGAAGCTTAATGAAGACATCAAAGCTGACTTGATGGGATAATTATGAAGGAGAGGGGCGCGTCCAATGCTCTTTGCGCAAATTTAAACCATTTGACAATGTTATCTGCGGCTGTGGTTTAGCTAAATAATTGCAAATAAAGCATGCGTGGTGCAGGGGAGTCTTTTTGAAGTCATTATTTTCTGTTGGGAGTGCAGAGGCTGATACTCATTAAATGGGGAGGGATATTTTGGGCAAATGTGACGGAGCAAAAACTTTCAAAATGTAGCTCAGATTCAGTGTTTACCTCTGGATTTTGAGTTGGGGAAATTAGAAAAGCTTCTGGATCAAGATCAAAAGTATCGCGTGAAATCAGTGAAAGTAGTGGTTTGGTAGATGTTTAAAGGAATAGTTCACCTCAAAGCCGAAAATTAAGGTGCCAAAATGTGACATTCCCACGGCTAATGTTACACATCCTCAACTCATATCAACTACACAATCAGTGCTAATATTCTTTTTCTTAAGCTCATGCTCAACACAAGCTTTTTACCACTCGTTCTCTAAAATGTTTTATCAGGATCCAAGAAAATGTCAAAAAAATAAATGACAAGCTGAATTAAGGAATTTCAAACTCTGAAACAGTCGTTCAAAGACCTGTTAGGAATGGAAACACTGCTGATTGAGTTTTCTGGGTGGAGGAAACTAATCTTTAATACAATAAATGCTCAACTTTAGGACATAAAATTTAATTATTTTGCTGCTAACCACGCAGATTATGTTCCATGTGTTTTGGATTCATTTATCAACCTTGTTGCCATTGTTGTAACTAAAGAAAAAACGACAATGATTTTTTTTTTTTTTTTTTTTTTTTTACAAGGTACTCCTAAATTTGGTGGTTAAAGGGAGCAAGACATGAATTTTGCAGTTGGAAGGGGACCCTAACACTGGTTTATTGTTCTAGGTCTATGACAGAGAGCGACATTCCTGTAAAAAGGTATGACGAATACGCATTTTAGTTGAAAACATTCAAAAATGAACCAAAGATGTCCACCGACATGTGAAGACATTGACACCGTTTTGATGTTGTGTCAAAGGTCTCCGTGTATTGTGTTGCATTTATCGGCTGAGGCTAACCAGCCTGCCGCGACCTGTCCCCTCTCGTAATACCACTTCGCACCTCGAGAGGCGACAGTAAGTCACTGTGAAGTCAAGTCCAACGTGAGGAAGAATCATCATATTCGACCTCTTTGTCGGAATGAATGGAGCAGTAAAACACAGTAATGGCTGACGCTTTTACCGAGCAACCGTTATCACCGCCAACAGCCGCCCACCTTGTGAAGCAACCAAACCAGAAGAATTGACCTCGTTTGGACATTTCAAAACCGATCTTTAGTGCGCTGAATCGCAACACAAACCGCCCTGAGAAAGTAGGCCGGGATTACACGAAATTTGGAAACTCCATGAACTGTACTGACGGCAGACGGCCAATGACCCACTGTTAAAAGTTGTAATTCAAGCCGGGACTTAAATCTTAAAGGGGAGTGTCATTTTATAGTTTGACCTAATGCTTTCTCCGCAAGACACAAAACCGTCAATATATCAGTCAAGGTAGTGAAATACATATTATAAATGTTTGCAGACTTTACCATGGCAAGTTGGCGTCCGATGTTACCCACAGTGACACCGCCTGAGAAGAATATGCATGGCAGCCAGGAGCGTACATACAAGAAGTCTGGAGATGTGTACCTGAAAAGGAGAAAAAAAACAAAACAACAACATCTAATTACATAATTATTCATAATCTAAAATAAATAGATCAAAAGTCTTGTGCCAACTCCTGTAGAAGCTATAGGTCTGATTATGCTACTCTGCTTTTTACTCTGAAGGCAGGATCAAATCAGAATTCCCCACCAGATATCATTAGATAATTGCTATAAAAAATTGTTTTTTTAAAAAATAATAATAATAAAAAAAAAGACATCCTAAAGACAGTATTGGATATAGATCTATGAGAGGAGAAAAATAATACAAAAACCGTCATGGTAGCAAACGAGCAGTAATCATCGTCCCCCTTGTTAACTCAGCATGATCTGCAGCTACTTTTTGAACCAATACTCGCCCGTCTCAGCTGCATATTTCTGATGATATGCCACTGATGCAGGTATGGGGGCCTCTTAATTGGACTCCCAGAGACAAGGGGGGGGGGAACCACCCTAAATACATCCCTATACTTCACATGTTATCCGTCACATCTTTTTTTTTTTTTTGGAAGCAGACGGATATTTCAAGCTGTTTTATCTACTTCATTCACTGGGTTTATTCTCTAAGCTATTTAATCAACCTCCAAACAAGCAAAGTATTTTTTTTTTTGTGTGGTTGCCATAGGAAGCAAACATTAGCAGCGACAAAAGCGCTTGCGTCAGTTTCGTTTCCCCAGAAATGAAAACTCGTGACAGCTTTATTAGGCTCGTTCCGGCGGCAAATGAATGCCGGTTGCCAACTTACTGGTAAACTCCATTGTAGACCAGCAGCTGTGTGATCACAGTAGCGAGGAAGGCCGTGGTGATGCCCAGGCCGAAGCCGCTCCTGGACCGGTCGAACGTCCACCACAGGCCCAAGGACAAGGCTGCCAGCGTCAGAGAGAGCTGCACGTTGTTGTCGAAGTCTAGTTTCTGCGTCACGGAAAGTTAAGGACAAAGTCAAACAGTGCGACGCCAGCGTGGCATCAGCTCTTACTCAAATATTTGTATGACTGGCTAGCGGCACCATGTTTCAACATTTCTTGATATCCGGGGAGGGGAGGTGTGGAGGCGTGGGGGTGTAAAACAGGTTGTTGTGTAACTTTGCTGTCCAAACTAGAGGTGGATTATTAGTGATTTTGTTCCCCCTCCTATTTTAACGATGGCAAACTGGCGTAGATGTAGGTCAACAACAACAACAACAAAAAAAAAATACTATGATTGTGACTTGACAAGGGGAATCCATTGGGAAAGGATACAACACTGGCGTGGTTGATGCCGACGAACACCGCGATGCATCTCATGACGCTGGCCCACTCCCGCTTGAATTTGTGCGGCTCTCCCAGATGGCTGTCGAGGCACGGGTACAGCAGGCCGACGACAGCTGCGGAAAAAGAACAAACGGACACGAATTATACACGATAAGCAGAAATTCAGAAAAGCGCAGAGTCGCAGAGCTGCTGTGAGATTATTTGCTGAACGGGCGTTTCCATTATTAGTTCCTTATTTCTACGCCTACTTTGCATGCGCATAAGAAAATCCTCACAAAAATGTGACGGAAATGTTTCACTATATCTGTAATTTCAACCGTTAAGCATTTGTTTAGGGTGGAAAATAGCTGTCCGGTTTTTTTTGTTTTTGTTTGATTCCTCATTAACAATGATGAGTTGTAGCTCTGCCAGGAATATTCTGGACCTCATCAGTTTCGATGATGAACTGATTAGTCAGTTCACAGAACCCGAATGTGTTGCAATACCAAAACAGTTGCTGTTTCCAGCTTTTTAAAATCTAAGAAGTTTTCATGATTTCTGTCTTAAAAAAAAAAAAAATCACTGTAAACTGATTATCCTCCTGCTTTGGACTGTTTGTAAAAAAAAAAATAAACAAGACGTTGTATGACATTCATAGAGCAAACACTTAAATATTAAATTGAAAATCAGCAATTAGTGAGGGAAAGGGTTGCAAAACACCACGAGCAACAATAGTTTACTGTAAACTCAAGTCTGCAGTACACAGTACAGTCTACAGAGACCTCAAACAAGTTATTATATGACAGACTTTAAATAGGGCATTTACTAATGTCAACAAAGTGGAAAAATGAAACTACACAGCTTTTCTGCCCTGCAGCACATTGGGGAGGGGAGGAGGGGGGGCAAGCACAGATGCAGCTCCTGTTTTCCCCCCCCTTCTTTCTCTCACTTCCTGGTTCCTGGCCTTAAAAAGTACCTCCCCCTCAGCTCACCCGTTATGACACCAGCCAATGAGCGCACAGCTCACCTCACGTCCGGCTGTTGCGACCAATCACAGCGCAAGAATCCCCACCATCTGTACCGACTCGGTTTTGTACGTGTGTGTGTGTGTGTGTGTGTGTGTGTGTGTGTGTGTGTGTGTGTGTGTGTGTGTGTGTGACTACCAGACACAACCATCAAGGCAAGTACAGCCTGGGACAGTAAGGCTTATATAATAGCTAATAAAAAAAAAAAAACAAAGCTGCATGATGATTCATGAACACCTGATCATACAGCAGCTGGTCACAGTTGCGATTATAAAAAAAAATGTGTTGTGATTATGCCCTATATCGTTTTAAATTGGGCTGTTTTCGTGCTTTTTTTTTGTATTATTATTTTTTTTAAAGACGAGTGATGCACATAAGGTAGAGAATGAAGTTCCACCATAAATGCACAATAAACCCAAAATCTGAAAGGCTGTATTTTCCACTATCCTCGTCTCTTTATATATATATAAAAAGAGGAAACATTGCTGCACTACAACCCCTCCCCTCTCTGCGCTCCTTTGTCCCCAAATTAGCCAGCAAACTCCCGGTAACCCCCGCGTCTCCGCACAACAATTCACATTTTAATCAGCCAGCGTGTTTCGTGCACTCACCGGCTCCTGTCCCGCAGCACGGCGGGATCCACCAGGCGGACGAAAACAAAGTTGCCATCACCTCTTCGGGAAACAGGGTGACATGTCTTTGTATCTGCAGCAAGTTGAGCACCAAGGCGAGGATCACTCCGACCGTGAAGAGGACGAGACCCCGGCGGATCAGGTTGGCGGTCCGGACGTCGTGCAGGGAGCCGTAGGCATTGCTCAGCACCGAGGTGATGATGGACATCATTTCTTCAGCTTTGGATGCCAACCAGTTTGCTCCAGACGACGAGTGCTTTGCTTCGGCCTTTGATGAACAGGAGCAGCTCCAGCAATGGTTCTCTAGTCTGGGCATTTGGCACTTTTGGGCTGGAGAGGGAAACAGGATTGTCATAAGTATGTTTGTAACAAAATAGAGAGACTTCGTTTCAGGAAGAAGAAAGAAAGAAAGAAAGAAAAAAATAAATAAAATAGAGTCATGGCTTCCTGGATTGCGCCAAAAAGTGACTAAGTTAAAACTATAAGGTTGTGGGTTCTTGTTCATTACCTTGATCTCCAGACGTCTTCTGGTCCAAAAAGAAACCTCCTCTCCTGCTCATTCGGCAAATGTTTAAAGCCTGGATTCCCACCTCCCTCTCTCTCTCTCCTCGTTTCCCCTTCTCTTTACAACAAGGACTGCGATCGCGTTGTTTGTTCACATCGTCGTTAGCAGACGCACGCAGAAAGAGGGCGAAAAAAACACACACGAGTGCTGCTCCATTACCGCCGTGCAGAGCTCGTAGCGGGGACAGGAGCTTCCTCTGCAGAAAACAATCACAGCTGTGTCGGGTGAGAATCGGCAGCCAATCAGAGCGCGGCGGCTGATATGACGTGACGCCACCCCACCGCCCCCTCGTCCGGTACAGACGCACCGAGCCAGGGGAGGCTGGAGGAGAGCAGAAATGAAAGTAGAAACAAGAGAACTAGTCTAAATGTCAGGAAACCAAATGCAACACTTCACACAAGGAGCTTCTGAAGAGCTATATTTATAAGTGCAGGTTGCAGTGTGTTACAAAATTTTAAAAAAAAAGGGTATTATAAGAGCAAACTGGAGATATAGGCTAGCCCAGTACTAAAAAACAAAAAAACAATAAAACTAGCATTTGTATTCATTATTTGAGTATTAGTTGTTGTTGTTTTCACAGATTTTGTCCTCTTTTCTCACTAATACCAGCAAGTTACACCTTCACAAACTACTTCTAATCTCCTGCGTGGTGTGTACCCTTATATAGGCGGCCTATGAGAAATGGGGTTAGTGGCACAGCCTTTTTTTTTTTTTCCCTGTTGTTTTAAAAAAAAGTTGTTGAACCTCAGGTCATTCCAGAGGGGCTTGGGAGGAGGTAACACTGATATTACCTAGAGATAATAATGTGAACGGATGAAGGTTCAGTTCACGGAGGACATAGCCTTTCGAGGGCCGACAACAACATGGAAATGTGTTTTGCAAGAATCTGCGTGACCGAGCCGGGCGTCAATAGGGCAGTGCAGTAACAAACAGTGGTTGCATAACTTCTGCAAAATACATGCATATATATATATATCTACAGGAGCATGTTTTTCTTGAGGGTAACCATTTTAAAATCAACCACAACGAAAAACTGACATGCAGATGAAAAACTCACAGCTGTGCAAAGTTATTTGTACAAGGAGATAAACAAGTTTACAGTTATTTAAACATATGTGTAAAAATGTCCCAAACTAAGTCAGATTTACTGAGTATCAGCTTCTGGCACTTTGTCGAAAGCACTACTATGTATGAATTTTCCTTTTATGCAAATTGAATTGCAAAATTGAGTGACGCTTCATATCCTACAGCAAATTTGGAAAACAAAAACAGAGCGTATCAATCAGATAGCATTTTCTTTTCAATTCGGTTTAATTAAAATCCCCTTTTTTGGTGTAATTAACTGTGCTGCCGATGTCTCGGGGTGTTCTATTCATTGTGTTTTTGGCAATTTATGTGGCGTTATAAATGCAGAACTACAAATCAGTCACGCACCAAAATGAGTGTACGACGTAGGGACGAGCCCAACTGCTGAACTTATCTCTTCATGCTATGGCTGATTTGATGCACCATGTGGAGGAAAACAATGCCTCTTTTACTGGGGATATTGGTAAAAACAATAACTATATTTATGAAATAAAAAATAAACACTGTGGGCACACCAGTGACTGTTGAGCCATGAGGTCCAACTTTATCAGGATGGTTCAATCCACCACTTTGGATAAATTGGCATACAATTTTGTATATTCATTGTTTCCAGAGGGCAAGTCATAATAACGTTGATGATTCACTAACTTTTAATTTAGCACCACAAGAAGGTCAAACTTTTCAATTATCCTGTTAAAACAAACTTGCTGGAAATTTTCCACAGACATTCGTGGTTTGCACGCAGTGTGTACCCAAGTGATTTTCATGACCCTTGACCTTTCCTTCAGCGCCCACATTCCCATTCGTGGTTTACGGTGAAACATCTCGACATTTATCAGATGGATCGCCTCGAAAGTACAGACATAGGCTATGTGTCCATCAGGAGGAATTGTAAGAACTTTCATGATTCCTTATTAGCTATAGCAATGCTAATTAGCAAATATAAGCACGCCATCAGGATAACTGTGTCTGAACACTGCCTCGCTCAGCCACCAGCATAGTCTTGTTGTACCTGAAGTGATGGCAAATGTAGTGAAGCAGAAGCTCCTTACTCTGTGTACTTACCATCACACAATTTGAAATATAAAGCAGCTTTTTTTTTTTACTTCCACTGGAGCAGTATGTTTTTTATAAGTAATCTTTGCCGATCTTAGTTTCCAGACCCCACATTCAAACTGACTGACTTTAAATTGGTTTTACTTGAATAGAATGAGAAAAGCCATTTCTATAATGGTAGTGGTACTGAATGTTTAAATTTAAATGTCACAGCTGCACTCCACCAGAGCTAGTCAAGCATGAAAGTATATTAAGGGTTGAAAAGTTTGTTTTTGTCTCTCTGGTTTCATTTCGGAGTACTTCGAGTTGTGTTGCTGTATGCAGAAGACTTGAACAAATACAGCATGTCTTACAGGATGAGAAGTCTGTCAAAGAGGGAATTCTGTTTTTTCTTCTTCTTTTTTTTAAACCAGAAAAGGTTTTCTTTTTCTCTCCTACTCATTTCAAAGCTTTTTCAAAAGACGTTTGGACACAATGTCACAGATCTACACTCATGACCTCTTTACAAACATGCTGTCCCAAAAGGACATTCAAAGGCATTTGAATGCAGTCCATAGATAATGACATCAGCCCATATTTACTCTATCTACTCAATTTCAGTGGACCATGTGGTCAATGCAGATAAATCGCCAGAGCCACACAGTTTGTCCAAAGGTGGGTTGGGGGGTGGGGGGTGGGTGTGAAAAAGACAGGGGTGCACCTACAGGGAGCTCCCCAAGGCCCCAAACTACCACACCAGCCCGGTAATCCAACAATAGTATTCTTCTCTGCCTCAGGACAAAAGGCTTGTCTCAGGGAAAAGAGTATGTGTATGTTCCCCAAATGAATAAGTTTCTCTCTGTATAATTCTTAGCTTTCCAGGTGCCTGAGGATAAAAGCCTACAGCAGTGAGTATGTGGGGGCGTCTGGGTGTAAATCTCTGTCTTTGCCTGAGCGTGTATGTGTTACATATGTGTTGATCTACTTGGAAAGGGTGCGGTGTTGGATATGTTTGACCTGAGATGACTTACATACAAGAAAACACCTTTATTATCTTGTTATATGAATGAAATTGAGGGACACAAGTATGAATGCCCTGGGAATTTAGATGGCTTTTAGTGCCTCCACTGACAGTAACATGAGCAGTAATGTGGAAGCTGAAATCACAAGTCTTATGTTAGTCAATACGGGGCCATAACAACCATGAAAATGACTCGGCATATAGCAAATAGCTCCTAGCAACCAAACAGTGTTGGCGCTGGCGTTTAGGAAGTCTTCGCCACATCAGAAGATAAAGCAGGATGCTACGACACTTCAAATGAATAGCAGATCAAGCGTGTCATAGATTATGCTGTTAGACTGGGAGGGATTTTATTAAAGGGAAGGAAAGGAAAAGCCTGCTGGAACAGCTGGCAAATTGATCTATCAAACTCGAGCTTGACAATTTTTTTCCTCAATCCTGTGTGAAATTATGAAAGGAAACATCCTAATCCGCCCGTTCGGATAGCTGATTAAGACGAAAACGGTTTCAGCTTCATCCTGTTTATTCCCTCTAGTTCAGGTGTCAGAAGCATCGCGTTTATTCCTCTCTTAAGTGCTAACATACACATTTGTTGAGCCTTTGAAACTGCTTTAATTAAGATATTAAAAACATTTTCATGTAAATGCACCTTAGGTAATTGCAGCATCTAGTCCTTTTTTTTTTTAATTATTATTTTTTTTATTACCTATCCCCAGTTTCCTCCAAATTCTCCAAACCTGTCTCCTTTCTCTCTCCAATAACTCTGTGCATTGTGAGTACTCTTCTGGATACCCAACCTTTTCAGTTGCTCTCTCTCTCACTGTGCCATGGAAGATGAAAGGGGCTTCTAGGGTGTAGAGTGTATCTACCAGCTTAACAAAGGTTGCCATAAAGGCCCTGACTCTACAGCCTGAGGGCGTGGCATCAGGATTCTATTTCCTTGCCCCTTTGTTCTTTAGTGCTCAGCTCTGAAATTGAGCAGCTCACAGCCAGAATTTACACACTTTCCGGTACACTCTGCTTATTTTCTGCGAGTACTATGCCAAAACAGAAAGAGTTTGTTGGGTTTATAAACAAATCCTGATTCAGAGCTTCTCTAGCCGAACAGACTCTGCCATTCGGGGAGTATTTCAGAGAGAGTGACTCACACTTTATCTGGTTCTTTAAAGGAACGGCTTGACTTTTTGGAAAATGCACTTATTCGCTTTTCTTGCCAAGAGTTAAATGAGAAGATCGATGCCACTCTCATGTCTCCGTGGTAAATATGCAGCTGCAAGGCCCTGAAAGAAAGGGAATAGTGTATATTTCTTAAAATGCCAAACTATTGTTTTACGATGCTATACAGTGCAACGAGGTTATAACGAACTATCTTCAGCGACAAGAACAAAGGGTCCCGCAGAAGGTCTCAACATTATGGAGTTATTCAGTGTTTACATGAAAACACAGAAGACTCTGAGACTGATTTAAAATACAAGGTAGAACCGCAGCAAGTTCTGCAAGATGCTTGGAACAACCTACCTGCCAATTAAAAACTGCGCAAATGTAGAGAGGAGAACTGGTGCTGTTTAAAGTCAACTTTAGATTTAATTTTTTTTTTCCCTCTTTGCCGCCCTTTGCATGTTAATTGCTCGATAAAAAAAAACATTCATGACATTATTTTTGAGTGCATCTTGACTTATCTTTTAGCTTAAACTTCTTGCACAAACATAGCCTTTACTGTCTCTGTTATGCTAAACTTCCTACACTGCTCTTATCATGAACCTCCCAGAGCTGAGCTTATTACTCCCATTGTCCTTTCAATAACCTTTGCACTTTAAACTGAAAACACTTCAGTTTATTATCTTTCTTTCAAGGAATTTGCATTAAGGTGATGAGTAGGCCTGCTGTGTCTGCAGCAGGGATTGTGGCTGTACTTAGAACTGTTTTATGATTTTAGAGCAGATGGGTAAACAAATGGCTCAACACCACAAATGCAAAAACCACAATGTTGACTCAACTCCTATCTGTCAAAAACGGAACATTATAAGCTTTATAGAGGAACTATTTTGTTGCAGGACTATTGTATTGGACTGCTTTAGATGACAGTATCGGTGTTTGTGATATCCCCTCATGTCTGTATACTGTATGTGGCATTTTTTTTATTTTACAAAAGCTCTATTCAAGCCAGCAACACTAGAAGTGCCCATGAACAGCACAGTTCCAGCAGCCAATGAGCATCCTAAATTATCCCCAGCTGTCTACTCAGGTGTCATTTCTCGACCAATCACAGTCGCTCCACTCACTGGGTTCATTTGTGTTTGTTTGAGAGAGAAGAGGGAGACAGAGAGATGGCGTGAGCAATAGAGTGGGTTCGTTAGCAGTTGCACAATGATTCCAAAATACTCCTGGCACGTTTTTCTCCAAGCTAAGCAGCACAGAGACAGAATGAAGTTATGATGTCATCGGCAGACAAATCCTGGAGTTGCTTCACAGACAGTGAATAATAGGACAACTCACCCAGACTGCACCAATGGTGATTTCACTGGGCACATGACTAATGGCTGATTAAAGTCCTTTTGGTTGAAATGTCTTAAACCTTTCTAGTCCTGTTTAAGAGTGATGCCGTCAGGATTAGCACATTCTGCTCCCACTGCAGGGAACACTTTATTTCACTGAGTTTTCTGCATGTTTAGTGGGTGATTTTTTTTTTCTTCCAGCAATTAAATTTGGCAGATCTTTCCTGACAGAAATTATTTTACTATTTTTGGCTTTGTTTGGCTCCTAATTCTCCAATTTGTGTCAGGCTCACCACCACATTTATACTGTGGTTATTCGATCTGCATGTTAGATACATTTGCCATGTTTGATTTCAGGTGTTCATAGCTGGTCTTCACAGGTCCGTCTCCCCCTGTTTTCAGGCTTGGTGCTAAGCTAACTGACTGCAGTTACCTTCACATTTAACTGAGATACAATTCTCTGACATAAGCACATGAATCTATTTTCCAAAATGTCAAAAATATACCATTAACTGTGCAAAATAAATGCAACTGCACAAGTCTGTTTAAAGTTCAGTTTCCTCGCTTTTGAAATATTTCCTCTGTTTGAATATCCTCTAATCAAGATGAGTAGCCGGTTATATAAAACAATCCATTCCCCTTGTCAACAACACTTTAAATCCAGTCACTTTTCATACAAGCTTTTCCTAAAGTAACCTCTGCTTTAACTGTCTGTGGCTTAATGTTTAACCTCCTGTACTGGCCTCATTTCAGTGGGAAATTGCTGAACACTTTGTTTCCAAAGGGGGTTAGTGTGGGAAAAAAACATGTAAAAGTTAACAAGTAAACTCACCTTGTTTACTGTTCTCAGAAAATTTTCACTGGAGTCCATTACTCAGATAAAGTTTTGATAATAATGCAGTATGGATAGATTTAGGATTTGAAATGAAAGTGTGACAAAATAAAACAAAGAAAATTGGTGTATGTTGTACAATAGTTACAAACAATTAAGCAAACAATAATCTGTGAACAGTTTTTATGATCATTCCAATGTAAAAAGTCTATTGTTAAGATGAATAGTTTGATGATTTTCTTGTGTTTCAAACAGATCGTCTGTGCGAAACCTTGATCTCACTGTTTGATTATGCCACTTATTATCACTTATGCCACTCACAGACATGGCTGGAGATTTGAACAGTATAACTGTCCCTCTACTGTCCTTGTTGGCCTGTCCTGCACTTGTCACAGCTGAAGCCTTGATACACTGAATGCATGCGATTTTCTTTTCTTCTAAAATCGTTTTTTTAGCCTTGAATCATGGCGCTGCATTTCAACTAAGTCCCCAAGGGGGAACGGATTTTAAAGTGACCATATTTTAAGGATTTTGCACAAATCCTTTAAAAATAACCTCCAATAGCAACCACTGACAAATTGTTTCTTAAACAGCAGTTTTATCTAAAAAAAACACAAATATTAATTATGGAGCAAAGTGTCTGAAAATAGTCCTCATGAATGGTGGTGGATGAGTTTTTGTTACACAACACAACCGGAGGCCTCATTGAATGTAGATTATGTAAATTACTCACCTAGCCATCTATTAATCATTAAATAGATGAAAGATGATCAAAGATGATATTAACATTGTCGTCAGGTCAAAGTAATCCCACCTGACTGAGTGTTTACCGTCAACAGGTTTCTTATCCGTACTTATATGGTGTTTTTGTACTTTCTGTCACTGATAGAGAGCAGGGGATATGGCAGGGTCACATTAGGACATGGGCAGCGGCTGCTGCGACTGATCTGTCACCTCTGATAAGTTAGAATTGAGATAGGGTTGGAGTATGAATGGCCTTATCTGTACTGAAACAAAACACAGGACTTTATCAGGACAAGTAGCTCCTAACACTGTAGGTTGTCATTTTATGGTCCCCGAGCTGTGTTTGAATGATACAGTAGTACAGTGCACTCCCAGTGGTAGGTTAAGGTTTAGCACAGAGTTGTCTTTTTGCACATAACTAACCAGCAGATGGCGCCTAAATAACAGACAATCCATGTGTAATTAAACAGCCTTCCCCCTGTTTCTCTCTTAAATGCTGTGAGTATTTTTCTAGGCTGTAAGATCACATGTTTACACCTGTTTCAGACTGGAATGGAGGTGAGAGAATGTACCTGCAGAGCACATGCCTTAGCTTCATTTACACCCCCCGACAGAATGGAGAATTAAATCGGGTATTTTCTTGTCTTCATTTCCACTATAGAAGACAGATTGTGTTGCTATAGCACCTGGAGAAAAACTTGTGTCCGCCAGCTTTAGTTTGTCTGAGACATTAATAAACGAAAATAGAAGACGTTGGTAGTAATTTGAATATGACAATCCCCTGCAAACTTTCTGAGACTCTCAAGTATCTTAGACTCAAGCTAATTAAACATTTGCATGCCTTCTGCGGCCGAACCATAAATTGGAAATTAGAGTGGCAGGGCAGTCATTTAAGGACTGCCATTGTCCTAAAGTTGTTTATTATTTCAGTTTAAGTGGAAGCAGGCATTTTACATTTTGCGCAGAGCTCTTCCTCAGCTCATTTTAAAGATTCCAGCAGGAGCCACTGAGGTGACAGACATATTTGTCGATAACAGCTTGTCTGGCGGCCCGGTGGGGTGGGGGCAGATAAAAGTGACTCTCCATTCCAGCAGACTGACTGCAGAGTTTGTATTACCTGTGAATGAATTTCACTTGACAGGAATAACATGCTTTAAAGGCACACTCATGAAGCATAATGTTACTGTGAATGCCTAATCTTTTCCTTCCACATTGTTTTAATCAATGCAAACTTATGCTCTGTCACATTCAACCTTTTTTGAAATATTTCCTCAGTGTGCCACATTGAAGAAAAAACATATGTCTCGTTTTCCTCTGGATGCTATGCGGCTACAATTGTGTTGCGTGAGCAGGTAAATCGCCTTCTACTTACTCTGTTACAATCATCCCTTTAAAATTAACCTAATTGTTCATCTATTACAGTTGGCGGTTTATAGGGCGATTTAAATCATGAAACAAGCAAATGCTAATGAAAGCATCCAATAATTGCAGGCAATTACTACAAAAGTTCTCTTGTCATTTAATTGCAGATAATGAAATCACTGGACAGTGAGACAAGGATGATAATTGCCTGGAATATACATATCAAAACCCCTACTTTGACCGTCAAGTGGGTCTGCTTGACGTCACTGCACTTTGAGTTGGATACCCCATCTCACCCTGACAAAACAGTAATATCAATTGACGGAAAAATACTGGCGAGCAGTAAAACTGTTGTGTATTTCCCTCAGCTCTTATGAAAATCCTCACATGACATCTTTAGCAATTCATTTACATCGACATGCTGGGAAAAAGTGTAGTGTTTGAAGACCGAGGGCATCACATTTTTCTTAAATTTCCATTTTTCAGTGCCACGCTGCAGCGAGACTCTGAAAGGGGCACGACTTTCATCAACGCCTGAGTGCTTGTGAGTCGAGCCGAGGAGAATCTCTTTTGGTTAGTGAAGCCCTGAAGGTAGAACAGAATCCAGAAAGTCAAATAGAGACTCGTATGTTTTAAGTTTAATACCCACTTGAAACGTCAAACGTACATAAGGAGAAATGTTCCAGCCAGGGCTGAGAGGGTGGTTACATTGTGTGTGTGCAGTCTGCCATTAATCATCCTGAGCAAACAGAAGGAAAAATGGGCTGAAAAATGTCATCGGTCCCACATATGGGAGCACATACTATCAAAGTCCTTGAGAGAGAAGAAAGTTTGAGGAAATGAGTGATAGTACTTTAGTAGATTAAAAAGGAATAAAGATGATTATGCTCTTTAATCAACTCAGAGGTTATTAACAGATCGAGCAGATTAAATGTGTTAAGGACAGTCATCGGAAAATTGAAAATAAAACCCTGTGGGATTCTCATTCTCTGCTAATTAAAAGTGGAGCCTTTCAGTCAAAGGTTTGACAATAATATTTTACCCTGTGCTGGAATAGTTTTTTCTGTATTTCAATTGTCTTGCATCAAAGCAAGCTGGCCATTGCCAATGAGGTCACATCCAGCAGGATGTCAACAGACATCCGAGGGTTATGAACACTCTCATTGTAGTTCTTTTCTGTTCTGCAGTGCTTTTTAAATCAATTTGTGATTATAATGAGACAAAGACAGTTTTCTCTGCAGAGATATGATCAGCAAATCTATTCATTGTTACCCAACTGACATTCACACCGACCTCTACATTCACATTATATGCAAGCTTAAAGTACACATTTTGTTTTTTTTAACCGCTTTTGTCACCATTTGTATGAATCACAGTGTGAATTAGATTACTTAGAGAGTGTGCATGTACACTTTTGAAAATGTATTGTTGGCAAAAAAAAAAGTATTTCATGTGAATATATTTACGTAACGTAGTAAATTCGTTGTAGGTTCCTTAATATGCTTGGCGGCTACTCACTGCACTGAGCACGTAACAACAGCAGCATCATTCTTGGTAGAAAGGCACAAGTGTAACTAATAACACAAGACGATGGCTTTGTTCCATTTGACAGTGAGCATCAGAGCCCTGGAGATGCACCACCTGAATGCTAAAGCTCTTATACAGTCATTGTTCGCCCACGTGTTGATGCCATAATTAGACCTCGTCTCATTTCCGCGTGCTCCGGTACAGCTCTCTGCCATATTGTTGCAGCACTTACAGATAACATTTACATACATTGTCATCATTGCCAATAGTTCATAGTTTGGTGACATCAGACAATCCTGAGTATAGAAGAGGTCTGATCAGCTAGAACACGGAGGAACATGACAGCGTTCCAGTTATTTTTACTTATTCACACACGTAGCCAACAACTGTGCCCTGTAGTCACATAAAAAAAAAGAAGTAAAATCTCGGAAAAATTCGCCAGATCTCGTCAGAGAAAACAAACATGGAGGCGGACCATCGTCGTCAGCTGCTTGCACTTGTGCGTTTAACACAGTTAAAAAAAAAAAACTATAAGAAGTTATGACAGAGAAGACTGAATCAGCAAGGGTTATACATTCAGCCACACGAGCTAGAGGTGAATTGGAAAAAAAGGTTAGTCTTAAACAGAGCTAGTGCAAGCTACTGCTACAAGTTAAAGTTGTTTGTACACAGGTGGAGGGGAGAGGGAAACCTGCGCCATTTTTATACATTGTCTGACCTTCCACTGCCATGAAGATACTGTTCCATATTAATATTACTTTGCTCTGGGCTTATACAAAGTTAGTTGTTGACACTTCAAGGTCAGTTTGCTCTCATTGGGCTATTGTGGTTTTCCTCATAATATTGCTTTATTGCCAGCTCACTGCGGGATTCAAAACTGTCAATATCAAACATGTTACAATTTAAAGTTGTGGAGAGTCTGACCCAGTCTGCTTCATTCCCATGTCCTCGTAAATTTAACAATGGAGAACATTTAACGATCCCATTATGCATTTTGTTGGACTTTATAGATGAAAAACTACAATAATGGGACACCATGCCCACCTTTTAATTATTAAATCAAACCTAATTGATTTATGATTTAGACACTCACCTGACATATCATTAGGCACACCTGTTTAACAGCTTGTTAAAGCAACTATCTAATCATCCAATCATGTGGCAGAACCTCAATGCATTTAGTCATGTAGACATGGTCAAGACGTGTTGAAGTTCAAACCAAACATCAGAAAGGGGGAGAAAGGAAACTTGCGTGACTTTGAATGTGGCATGGTTGTTGGTGCTAAACTAGCTGGTCTTGGTATTTTAGAAGCTGCTGATCAATTTGGATTTTCACACGCAACCATCTGTAGGGTTTACAGAGAAAGGCCCGGCGGTTCTCTGGTTAAAGATGCTTTGTTGGTGGCAGAGGTCAGAGAAGAATGCCTAAAAATGTATTTGAGCTGATAGAAAGGCAACAATATAACTCCAAAAACTATTCATTACATCCAAGGTATGCAGAAGTGCATCTCTGAACGCACCACACCGACGGGTGCCACACCTTGAGGCAGATGGGCTGCAGCAACAGATGACCACACTGGGTGCCTCTTTCTTTGTAAGAAGTGGAAACGGAGGCTACAGCATGCGCTCGCCAAAATTGGACGATGGCAGAATGGAGAAAAGTTGCCTCGTCTGGTGAGTCTCTCTCTGCTATATATATATATATATATATTCAGATGGTGGGGTCCGGGTGTGGCGTAAAAAAATATGAAAGTATGCATTTTTCCTGCCTTCTACCAACAATTCAGGCTGGCTGTGCTGTAATGTTGTGTGTGTAGGGGGGTGTAGGATGGGGGTGGTTAATGTCTTGGCACACATTGGGACTCTTATTTTTAAGTTATTTCAACTTAAACTTTCAAGTTTGAATTTTCAGACAACTTCAGAATTCATCAACTAAAATTGTTTAGAAGAGTAGAACAATAGCAGTAAAATGAAAGGAAAATACTAAGCTGTTTAGAAAAGGACAACAATCCAGAGATATGTCACCCCCCCCCCACCCCCACTTGTACACAAGCAACAAGGAGGATTATACATTTGTCCCTGAAATTCCTTGCTGGCGAAAACAGGTGAAGTCATATTCGAGTTCATGTGAAAGGACACTTTCCATCTCACTATTCACACTGCCATGATTGAGTGTTCAGGATGTCAGACATCACACTCTTTGGATGAAACACTTCCGTGCATCACCTCAGCAAATACAAGTTCTCATTCCGATATGTTGCACGAAACCAAAAACAAGACGCTCACAAATAAGACCTGAGTAATCAGTCCAGATGTGAGCACAGAGTGTTCTGGTGTGTTTGTGTTGGTGTCCCTTCTGGGAAGGAGTTATATAGGCCCTTTTCCCTCCGTGAGCCAGCCAACCTTGACATGCATCACACAGTCACTGGCAGGTGCAGAAATGCTCTACTTTTGATCTGTCCACGGAGTGCCTTTCTGTGACTACCTCAAGCTCACACTGCCTTTGATTTATTTGCTGTTACACTGTGAAATCTATCTATTTAAGTCTATCCATTCAGTAGCTTTCCTTGTGTTTTCAGATGATTGTGGTGGAGAGCAGACGGGCACAGTATGCCCCTATTAGAGAGGAGTACACCTACACCCTTTCATACAAAGAAATACATTGTGATCATTTAAAATATACATTTGTGTAGGAAATTGTGAGCAAAGCTGTGTTTGAGTGAATGCAAAGGTGGTGGCATTTCCAAAATCATAAATTTAGCAGACTGACTGTTGGTGACTTCATAGCAGAAAAACATGACATGATGGATTTATTAAAGGAGGTGGAACTGTCAGCCAATGAGGATCTACTATTATAACTGTTGTGCATTTGTAGACTGACAATTTTAGTGAAATCATAAGCGTTTACAAAATATCTCGAAGAATGTAATGTTTTTTCTTCTTCAGAGAATATGTGAACAAGTGGAAAACTGGAAAGAAATATGGCAATTTCTAGCTTTTTGTTGATTATGGAGCCCAAAAAGCAAAAATGAGTTTAGAAACCTCCAGGTGTTATGAATTTACCCACCAAAACAGAGCAGATTATGTCTTTTTAGCACCTGAAAGTTGTGCAGGCAGATAATAAATTGGACGGTGACTTTGGTCGATTTTGAAAACGTGTCGAAGCTGCAAAAACTGAGCAGAGCCAAAGATGTCAGAGAAAGCATTGACCTGTATGTGCTTTTTTTTTTTTTCCTTTTTTTTTCTCACATCTTTTTGTGTTTGTGCTGGTGGCAATGGTGAGGTGTGTGTGTGTGTTATGTGTGTGTGAAAGCATGCCTAAGTCTGGCGTTTGTGTTTTGCCCCTCAGACAGAACAGAAGCACAGAAGTCATACTGCCATACAGATGGGATTTTTATCCTCTGTGCCTCCAGAATCTTCACGCAGGCCTAAAGCATTTTAACACTGCATAACAATTTGAAACGCATCAAAGCCTTCGCTTCAAACCCAATTGTTAACTATTAGTTACTGACATTCAAGAAAATAACTAAAAAGGCTTTTGTGAAAATATAAGCAGCACTTGATCATAGCCATGAGTTTGCCTTATCATTATTATTTCCAGCTTCTGGTATGGCTCGATAGTTGCCCTGCAGTTAATCACATAAATCGGCCTCATTAGTGCTGGCACACTAATTGGCTATTCCTCCATAGTAAATGTCATTGCATCTTCTTCTTGTACTCTTAATTTGTTAAGTACCAAGGACATGTATCAGCAAATATGTGTATATATTCTGCAACATTTCTATCTGTGTTTTTGTGTCTGTGTACACATTTGGAAAACTGATCTTTTCTGATCTGTAAGTTGTGAAATTGACAGTCAAAGTGGGCAATTTTAACCATCCAAAAAGCACAGTTGTAGAAAGTTGTCAAAAGTATCCTGCCTTTTCATCTTCGATGTTTTATCTTTTCTTATGCTGCCCCTCCCGCTATGCTTAGGCCATTTGCAGAGAGGCAAAAAGCTTCTTCAGCAGGCTAGATGAAAGACTCTTCTTTGTGAAAAGAAGCAGGAAAAAACTTACAATGAATCCTTTTCTGAATTTATTTATTTTTCATTGTGAATGCAGACTGAGGAAATTGTGTGAAGTTCGGGGTCTGTGACTTCTCTTCTTTTCTACAAAATCCAATATGAAATGGTCAGACAGTGACAGATGTTAACCAGAGCACCATGATAGTATTTGAGATTGTGTCTTAAAACATTTATCAGTTTATGTTTTATGTATAAGTAATGAATGAGAAGCAACGGAAATTTTGTTTCTTCTCGGATAGTTTGTTTGTTCCATCCTCTTTGAGTGTACTCACTCTAAAATGCTCCTGTAAAAGGAGTGCAAAAGTGTTTCTATCTTCACGTTTCTGGCCATTTAAGGTACAAGAGTATTTGGTACAATTTGGTTTTACAGACACAAACTGAAAATAAATGAGGAATCGGTGGCCTCCGAAACACTGCTCTATATTGACCTGAGTTTGGTCTTTGTCGTCTCCGCAGGGGAGAATCTGGCTCTTGAGGTGCTAAATGCTCAATTATGTTCATCAGTTAGCGAAACGTTGCCCGTCTGTTGTTTGGAGCTTGGCAGGTGGCATGGAGTGGGTTCATCGGAGCTTTTTCTCCAGCAGCAGCAGCAGCAGCAGCAGCCTGCTGCATCAGGAAATGATGGTGATGAGAGCGTTAAGACTCAATCAAAACAGTAAAGGTGTGAGATATAAACAAAAACAAAAACAAAATGCTAAACCCTCCCTGGAAGTGAGAGCACTGCACAGTTAAGTCATCATTTTCTGTAAGTTTGTCACTACTAGCAGACTTTGGTCCTTTAAAACGTGGCCATATATGTAGGGGGTCTGCGTCAATTTGCATTTCGTATGACCATTAGGGACTGCAGTCATTATGATGGGAGCAAAGGAGGAAGTCAAGTGACGTACTGTCAAGAGTGAGAATCTCGGCGTAGTTGGGAGGTTGGGAGGTAGGTGGACTATTACCCAGGAGAACATTGCAGCTCCCATGTGAAAACAAAAGTCATCACTGATTAATTTTAACTTACGTTACGGTTAACTCGGGTAACTTTGTTTACGTCGTATATCTAATGTAGCTTATTGTATAACTTCGGTGACTAATGTACCAATTTGAACCCAAATCATGATCTTTAACCAAACCAAGTAGTTTTGGAAGTATTCATAGTACAGCTTTAAGTCATACAACATTATTTTATTTTCACTGTACACTGAAGCATCTTGTATCTCTAGTCTTTGGGGTGTTGTTGCGTGGACAGACATTGTTACATGCATGGCTCGTATTGAACTTTATTTCCATGACGATGTCATATATTGTATTTCTGTTTGCCTTGTTTATATCTCTTTAACTTGACTTTTTTTTTTCTTAGTTTGTGCTTCTGCCTGTTTTGGACTCCGCTGAAATTTCTTTTTTTTAAATCTTAATGGGAACTTTACTGGTTAAATAAATGTTAAAATAATACAATAAAATAAATCTTTCCTCTCTCCTTTGCAAATACAGTATGAGATAATATTCCGGAGCTTTTCAAGTCGTAGGCTCATAGCTCAAACAACCAATAGCCTTGTTTTAGACTTGTCTTTAATCCAGTAAGTTGCAATTGCTACAGCAAAGCCAGTATTTCAGCTGAAAGCCTTTTGCTGCACATATCAAATAGCCTTGAACGCTCTAAACTCATTTTACAATTCATACTTTGAACTATTTTCACATGACAACAGACCAAATTGTCAGGTAGTACAGACGAGAGAGAGCGCTGGATTTAAATGGAATTCATGGGCCAGGACAGAGAGCACGAGGTTGCTAATTAAGATAGCTGGCGACAATGTGGGAACCATCTGCAAGGGAAGTGTAACGGAACAAGCAATTCAACAAAATGTCATGCGTCTGTCTGGCTGTCTGTCTGCTCGCATGTCTGTCCGTCTGTCTGCCTGTCTGCCAGTCTATCCGTCTCTACTGTTCTTGACCAGTAACTTTAAAGAAATCCAAATAATGATGATGATGTCCTCCAAATATTACATAAGCAAAGACACGTGGATTACTGTGACTGTTAATGCTGCAGACTCTGGAGAGTCACGCATGAATCCTCATATGGTGCTCTAAATTATACTCTGAATCTCAATTAAACTACACAGCTGGGCTGTTTTAGTCATGCAGCACAGCATGTTGGACTTTTTTTTTTTTTTTTTTACTTTTCGGGGGCACGTTGTCCGATCCTGCAGATGCATGAAGCCCTGAGAAAGCTATACTTTTGCAGTGACAGATTCATAGCAAACGGTCAATGAGGTGGATTCTTTTCCCAGTGGAGGGTATGGCTTCATGATAGAATGTCATAAGAGGGAGAGGGGGTGGTGGTGGAGGGGGAAGGGGGCTGGGGGCATTTGAAGAATCTTGCCTTCATGCTCTCTTGAGGATAGCTGCATTATCACCAGCACACAAAGTATAGACATCTTGAGGAATTCTATTCATATGTTCTGCAAACTGACATGCTTATTAAGAGGGAAGAGAAAGGACATGGAGGATGTGCCTCCTTTTGATTATTTTTAGTCAACAGTGTCAGTGGGAACCGACGTCAAACAGGCCTCGGAGGAAAAAATGCACAGCAGGAAAGCAATCTGTATGAACATGAATGGTTTTAAGCTTGCAGTATGGACACAACACAGCTTATTTATATCCATTTAGAGCCTTATATAAGTAAATAACTAATATTTTGAAGCCAGTCATGATGATAAATCTGTTAGATAATAATGAGATTCCTGTTAATTAGTGTCGTTCATATGATATTCACAATTACCGGAAGCTGATTCTGTGTTAAAGCAAAAATGTATACCTACAGGTTTAGGATATGTCTCTCTGGAGTCCCTGTATGTGGCCTGAACTGGCTTCACACGCCGTTGTTAACAGACATAAAGCAAGCAGACCAATGCTGATCACCCTGCTTTGAAGATTATCATGTGCTTTTCTATGCTTTGTTGCCTTGTGCATACATTTCCTGTGAACAAGAGGATCTGTGATGAAGGTTTGATTGGCCTCTGTCTGGCAGCACCTTCCTGTCTTGATGATGACAAATGACGCACGTACACACTACTGGACATTCACTCACACACACACACACACACACACACACACACACACACACACACACACACACACACACACACACACACACACACACACACACACACACACACACACACACACACACACACACACACACACACACACACACACACACACACACGCACACGCACACGCACACGCACACGCACACGCACACACACACACACACACACACACACACACACACACAGATGGCCAAAAGAGTGAACCACATCTAGTTAGCAAAATACACCTGCTGCTTGTACTTATTTATTCAATGTACCTGTTAATGATTTATTTTCTGTATTTCTTTAATGTTTGAATTCTCTGTGATTATGCCTTTTTTTTTTCTTACAGTAATTCTATATATGCCCAAGCTCCACCCTCTAAACAACTGCGTCCGCCGAGCTTTAGATATTTCAACAATTTGAAGACGCGTCTACGAGGTTGCGTTACATTCGCCAAACACATCAGATAGCCTTCACCTGAAAAACCTTCTCCTGCAGCCAACAGGCAAAAGTTACAACAAAATAACCTTCTTTTTTCCCCCCGTTATACTTGAGGAGCAAAGGAGCCACTGTTTCAAAAATCACTGAGAATTGCGAGGGGTCAACCTGCCATCGTTATCACTGTAAACATCATATATCTTATGTGAGCAGTGTTGAACAATGAAGCATTACTTCGAGAGTAACATCGCAGTAACAATACGTAACAAAGCAATCACGAGATTACTTCGTTTTGTTTGCAGTGTACATTTTTTTTAATTGGAGTCTGTTTGGTGTCTATAGCAGCAGCGTGATGGAGAGTCAATATCTGTTCGGTCTCATTGGGCTTGCAGGATGTGTTAACTTTGTGGTCAGCCTCTATCAACAAAGAACAAATCCATGTTCCCATAACTCGCACATTGTCTCGTTAAAATGTTGTGTGATCTCGGCTGGCTTTATAATGTCAGCAGCCACAGTAGCCAGTTTACGGTGTATTGATCTGGAAGTAGTGTGAACAGGGCACCTGAGGTTGGGATTTCTGGTGAGCCGTGTGCAGTCACTGAGACTAATTGAGCTGCTGGATGGTCAGTAAATCCCTTCAAATGGTCAGGTCAGTGTTTCATTTGCTCTTTCTAAGGTTGTGAATATTAAATAGAAAAGATGCAACGTGTGGAGGATTTGGAGTCATTTTGTGAAGGAGATGAGCAGAGTGAGAAGTAATGTGAGTAGAGCATGCCTGATGTATCCGCTGACATTGTCTTATCAAAGATATATCTGTTTTAATCTATATGTTGCTTGATCCAAATTATAAAATGAAGAAAAAAAAATATTCTGGTGTTTTTTAAATTTTTTTATATCTATAATTATTTAATTCCCAGTGAAGTGCGCTGATTGTAATGGACAATTAACCGCTGAATATTTGGCCTCCATTACGTTTTAGATATGTAAATGTAATTAATAAAAATATGTCCTTCTTACAACACACAAAATGTGGATTGAGGGTCTGAAACAGAGACCATTAAACCAGCCATGTGAGGTTGAAGAAGGCCCGAGATGAAAACTAGAAAGTTTTGATCTTGGCTGATCAAAGCACTATGCAGCAGAATGGAGTAGTACAGTATAGTCTGATGTGATTAGTTCTTCTTCCTAATATTTTCAATGAAGCCTCCCTAGCTCTTAAAAAACACCCGTGACATATATTAGTCAGAAGTGTGAGACGAGCACATTTGAGGCATCATTGCAAATAATGCTCATATTTTCTGCATATACAGAATGTGTCTATAATGGAATTTCAGCCCATGTTGACTCTTTACTATCGCTATCGGCATTAGCCCCTAAAAATGATGTAATTAAGGGTCTTGCATGCAACAAGATTGATTAAAGGAGGAGGGGCAGATAACTGAGGTCAGTAGCTCGTGGCAGAACGCTTTCTTTCACAGATGTTTATTTTCCAGCACAAGTTCGAGCCCTCGCACTACATTTTCCTCTTCACATCCCCCCGGTATAATCACACCTGCTTTTATTTTGATACTATTCCCACTGATCAGAGCTACATCCTCCCACATTACACTTAGTTCAATGATCACAGTCAACGTGCCATAGCTAATGGGACAGCTCACTCCTTTGGATTCTGCTGGCTCAGCACATTAAGATCTGCCTAATTGAATAATCAATAATGTCATGAGCACTGCAGGCTGCATTTAGAAACTGCTGAAACAATTTAGCCATGTACGAGTAGATACTGAAAGATCTATAGATGGTAACTGGCCAGCAGCCAGCAGCCAGCGGCACCCTTGTTAGATAATATGATAATACTCTTTTCATGATTATGGGTTCCTTAGGGAGTCATCCACTGCTTCATTTTCTCTATTGTTATCTCACTTTTATTTCAGTTTTTTAAGGAATTAATTCAAACTTTAAGCCCCCTGGGGGTAAAGTGATCAAACCTTTTACGGTGAATGTTAAAATATAACCGAGCAGTGCATTAATTGGACGTTTCCTGTGGGGAATGTACGATTCATTTTAAGTTCAGCTCTTATGTCTTGTGGGATTTAGGTGATATTGAGCCTTCCTGGGCTGGCAGAGAGAACATGTTGCTAAGTGCTGCAGCCCAAGAGTACATTTTAAGTGAGATGTGGGCTGTGTGGAGTGGAGTTGGCGTGGACCAACTGTGGCTATAAAAAAAACAAAACGAAGGCATGGTGAGACAATGGTGCTAAATACAAACTGCCTCAATGTTTGCCAGCAATCAAATTCTGACTTGGCGATGAATCCGATACTGATTCCAAATAACTGCTCTGCTTCTTTCCAGTTTCAAAAGGAGATGTTTGTGTTGCTTGTTATCTGAACAATTGTTACAAAATCCATGAATCAATGAACGTGATGCGTACGTGATTAGTATCAAGGCAGTTTTGCGTTTTGGCGTATGATGCGGGAGATTAAGAATCCCTGACGGAGTGAAGAGCCTGATCTACATATAAAAGACTCCAGGTTTTTATAGATAGTGTTGAGCATTTGCAAATCCGCCGTCTGTCTAACTGTGATTTCACAATTTAGTTATGCGCTTCTTACCAGAGATCAATGACATGCTAATTTAACATTTCTCGGTGCTGTTTTGAATCAAGAACAGCTACAGCACAAGTGGCAACTAACAAGCAATCAGCTTTCCAATAAAGGTTACCACAGCAATGCACAATTTGTCAAATAATCTAATGAAAACACTACAGTGCCATCAAATAGATGTTTTTTTTCTTCTTGTGAATACTTCACGTTCTTATTTGGATACAGATACACAAAATGAATGAAATAGAAATGAAACTGTCTTTCATCCATTTGAAAAGAAGACGCACCAAAGCCAGTAGTGGGATGAGCATTTAGGTTTGATGTCAAACAAGGATTTGCTAATGTTGATGCAGCTTGCATAAAAAAAAATAGGCTCCAGTTTAGCCTGTATAGATGTATTCCATCCACAAAATACCATGGCAACAAGCTAGAGAGAACGTTGCACTTTTCCATTGATGCGCATCTTAGGGACGAAACCATAAAAGTCATGTTTTCAGTGTTTGATAGTGAAGCAATAAGGTTATTAGGGCCATGTCGTTGGTTCTCCTGAATATGAATGCATTCAAATGTTGGAATGCAAAACAAAGGGCTGTTTCTCCCTCTGGGACTTGTTGTGGCGGTAACACACGAGCTGTAATGCAGGCTCTTGTTCCAGCAGCAGAGGTTGGGTCAACACGGTTTCTGAGGCTGCTCTAAATCCTTGTTAACGAACACACCCGTGAGGATCTTCTCTATAAACATCCTGAGCGCTGCACAAGGAAGCCGCTGAAGCTCGCGGTCACGCCGTTTTCGCCCTTGCTCTCATCATCAGGCAGGGTAATCAACCACATTCTGTTTCTGCGCTGTATATCTCATTCATATTGTAATACTTCTTCAAGGGAATTCAAACCAGAAGCTCTCACGTCGGGTGTGTATAATGTAACGGTAAAGCAGCACCGACATGCTTATCATCAGACATCAAAGTGGTGCCTGCAAATTTCCTCTAGGCTGATTGAGGTGACGGGTAGGAGGAATGACAAGAACACGTGCTGCTTCTTACTACAGCACCGCACACTCGATTCCTCGTGTGTGCGTGGCAAGCGTCTTCACTCGGGCATAGCAGTTTCTGTGAATTCTGCTGAACTCTTTAATATTATACCCACTGTACCAAGCATTTCAGCTGAGCAGACGGCACAAAAGAAATGCTCCCGACGGCTGAAGTATGCACCAGTCTTGAAATGTAACCACGTTTGAACAGGGTATTTCCAAATTTCCTCTTTTGAATTTGATCTAAATTGATGCGTATTATAAAAGGAATTATCTATAAGTGAGAAGTTAAAGCTGAGCAGACTTGTTGAGGAAGTTTCAGGACTTTCTCGATGTCTTTGAGGAGAAACAAAACAGATCTCCAGGTGCCTTTCTTTGACTTAGCGCTATATAACCTGGATGACGGAGAATCTTCACAGATAAGCACTGAGCTCTCTTTCGATGTCGTGATGCCATAGCAACAGAGCACCAGGGTGTTGTTGGTGTGTCTTTTCTGCACTGATGAAACGACGAAGAGTACGAAATATATATATATATATATATATATATATATATATATATATATATATATATCTGTGTCTGTTTCACTGATGAACACAGTGAGATTTCACACATCTGAGTATTTACCCACTCTGAGCAATCCCCACCTGAATTAGTTTGCTTGGGATTTCCAGCAGTCTCCAAATTACAACGCTACCCTCTTAATCTCTTCGGGAGTCGGTCCCCTTGTAAGAGCCTTTTGACTCATGTGTCTGTGAAATGTCTTTTTTCTTTTCTTTTTTTTTTCTCCTAAGTTCTTTCAAAGGTGTCTCTGCTCTCTCTCCCTGTTTACGTTGGTTTAACCAAACCCAGCGGGGTGTAAAATTGAATGCACACAACCAGACAACACAAGATAATGCTTTTTTTTTTTTAATAAAAAAATAAATAAAAATCACACGTTGTTGTTCGAGTGAATAGACAGGATGTTTGACAGAAACAGAGAAATTGACACATACTTTCGGTTATCACGAAAGGGTGCGTTACTATTGAGAGAGACTTCAGAGGCTGATACAGGTGCTCCAAAATGCTTCTGCTTAAAATGTCACGGGCTTATCATAATTCCTCGGTGGCACTGCAGCACAGCAGCACCTGCTGCAACTGTTTGAGATTCTTTCCACATACGGTTCGTTGTTTTAACTATTCATACCCTGGCAGAGCAAATTATTATGGTGAAAGAGCGACAGGGTTGGAAGAGAGAGAGAGAGAGAGAGAGAGAGAGGAAGCAAAAAAAGCCAGCAGAATGTAAGCAGTGGGTCAGTGTTCAGAGAGATGACGGAGATTTCATTACTTATGTTTACATTTAAAGAAACCACTGAGGAGTCAGTGCTTGGGAATTTTTAAAAGCATTTCTCTCAGATTTAAAATCTTTTCCTTTTGAGTCTTTAAGGATATTTTTTAGTATTCTATAATCCCATGCCATGTACTTTATAATGAATGGTTTAATTACGAACCATACAGCTGCTCATTTAAAATTACGACTGTTGATTTGAGGAGATCAAAATACTGTGTTATCTGTAAGTATCTGCATACGGATTGCATGTTTATTGGCCACGTTTTACAATGTTGGACTGTTTGTTGGTTTTGTCCTCAGGTTTTCATTGTACTTTTTTTCGTTTGTCTCATTGGACTAATGTTAAATACATTTGCGAACCAATGATTATTAATAGATATGATTATGTTTTGTTATTGCGTAACCTTTTTGGATAGCTTGTGTAGTTGTAGTAGAGAAAAAGACACATTTTTACTTTTTGGGTCAACCTAGCACAAAGGCAGAGTTCATGCACTTAAATATGAAAGAATAAACTTAAAAATCCAATAAGCTCTGTCCATGCCAATTCTGTCTCGAGGCAAAGAAAAGATTTATCAGCTTGTATCTCCTGTGGCGTATTTTAGAATATGCAATTTCTCATTCTGCTGCAATCACCTCTGTTTTGCCCCAAGAACCTGAATTAAAAGTAAGCAAAGAGTGGATTGCAGGATGAGAGAGTGAGGGCGACGCACTCGTTCAGACACCACATGCAGTAAATACGCTCACTAGGATCCTCTTCTCCACGGTCCTGCTGTTCTATTTCTATTTGGATAAAACTGAGCTGTCTCACAATAACAAGTGGAACAACAACAGAGTCAGAGTTGATATTACCTCAGAATGGGAAAAGACTGAGTCCACCTTGTTGAGATAAGAGAGACGTGGCAGAACAGGACAGCTGGTACTGTCAGGTTGTTCTAAGACCCAAGTGTCCACCACAAGTGGTTCACCCATTACCTAGAGCCTGGATTGTTGTTACCAGAGGCTCCTGTTTGCAAACTCTTGATGTATTTGTTAACATCCACATGAAATAACAACAATCTAAAAAATCGTGAGTACAAAGAAATCGTATACATGCGTACAATAGATGTAGTTTACAGTGAAAATATTTATTCAAATGTTAAAGTTCTCACAAGTGTCCACAGTTGTCATATTTTATCTTTAATGTGGTGAGAAAATTTGTTTTAATCGCTGTGCATGTGTCACAAGGTGGCTTGTTGCATCTATTTCTGTCAAATTCAGTAGCTAAAGCACAGGTTTGCTTTGCCAGAGGCATGTGGTTCTAATCCTAAATCTGTTTAGCCAAGCCACATTTTCATGCATGCTGTCTTCCCTGAAAGCATGGATGGATAGGCTCCTCTGAGCAGCAGCAGACTCACTCTTGGCTCTGAAATGTGCTTGCTGGTAGTGGCACCACGTAGATAGGACATGCCAATGCTTGCTTATAAAATGACCTCCAGTGGCTGGGCAATGGTCTTAGAAAGGAACTCCTACCAAAACTAAATCACAACATTATTTCTCCATGCCATTCTTTATGTATTATTCCAGGCAGACATGTGCCAACCTTTACAGCCGTTACTTTCATTGATTTTGTTTTTTTTTCCAAGCTTGATGTCATTTTTCACAAATTAAGTGCTTGTTTATTGTTCATTTTATCATCCAAGGCTTCTGTGGAACAGAATGTGCACACGCTGAAAAAACACTGACACATTTAAACATAAGACCATTCAGAATCCCATTAATTTTATCTTGGTTTTTTTTGGTATGAATACAAGTATGAATTTAAACAAAGTGAGGTAACTGTTCACATTTTTTTTTTTTTTTTTTTTTTACCTCCTCAGAATAGGAAAAATGGTAACATAGTAGACAACATATTTCTGCAACAGTTTGCATTTCCTGAGCTGGGTGGTCACACACAACATCTATGAGGGGCGAAGAGGGAATTATCTACTGTCCTCGGGAAATTTCAGGAGCAGTGAGGAGTCATTCACATAAGTGAACACCATTGGCTGAGGTCAGCCAACTAGTACTATCATTTACTCTACCATATCAGAATGAATGTGATCACCGTTTCTGCCTTTTTTGCATGCATTTTTTTTTTTTTTTTTTAAACCATTATAACAATTGGGGGGCTGATTTCACAAAAATGTATGTTTCTTACTCTTGATATGTTACTTTGTTGAAAATTAAATTATGGTGAAAGGCTGAGGTCAGCTTGAGACGATACAACTATCTTACAAAAGCTTTCAAAATTTTGGGTTGGAAACAAAATCACTTCTTCAGAGTATATTATTTTGTATTTTATAGCCTTTAAAGGTGCACTGTGTCAAATTTTCCAGATGGGACTTAAATCTTACATATTGCACCTGTAACCATATACCCCAGCTGTGAAAATCATTAACGTCTAAAGCTTCAACTTCTCATGAGCTAAGTAATGCACTCGTTTGTACAACTTTTTTTTTTTTTTAGCATTCGTCATCATGAAGTCAAAATCTGTCTTTTGTGTATTACCACATATCTGCAAAACTAATGACATTCCCATCTGCCTCAGCTGTAGCTACTTGATGTGTAGAGCACATTCGCAAATATTAGCGTGCTAACATGTTAAAACCAAAATGGTGATAAACATTTAGTCTGTAAAATATCAGCACGTTCGTATTTTATTTGTGAGCATGTTAGCACGCTAAAGTTAGTATGCATTTATGTCACAGCCTGATAGTTAGCATTGTTATAGGCTCGCCTCGGGAATTTGAGGAATTATCTTGAACCTCACTAAAATATTATTCCTTTAGTTTGCGATATTTAACGAATTGAAAATCACCAGTTATGGAGATAAGGTTTTCACGAGCCAGCGGCGTCAGCGAGTGGGAACAAGTTCACTTAATCTTCTTCCCCTTTAAGATCAATAAGTAAACGATGTTTAATGGAATGGCGGCTCACTTACATGTAGCACAACCATTTTCTGAAATTCAATTTCTCTTGCTTGATCCCTCATGTTATATATTACACAAAAAGTGTGCCCATTTTGTGTGTGCGCCCATTTTTGTGGTCTTAAGGGATATTTGTATCAGTTGCTGTTAGCTTTTCCTAATCTAATGCCATGAATCCTACTTAAAAACATGCATCATCGCAGCACTATATACCATCATACAAATGACAGCACATGTCCCCGTTCCATCTGACTTCTCGAGCTGGAGAATTTATTGTTGCGATCATGTTTGGAATAGCTTTACACCAGTCAACACGTCTTCTGGATCTGATAATATCTGAGACTGGGGCGAGATGTGATAATTTGTGGCTAGTTTCTCAACACAGCACTTATTCAACGACGATGACTTGTTCTCCTGTTTTTGTGCTTTTATAAAAGGCATGGGACTGTGTAGTTGTATGTGCAAGAAGTATTAGTTGATAGCCAGGTAGAGTCGGAGAACAGATTGCACATTTATCTGCAAAGGTGAAAGAATAAATTGCATTTGATACCTGGGAGTTCATGTGTACCCAGCTAGAAAGTTGAGAACATTTAATTGCTTTACTGTAAGGCTTTCAAGGCTCTACATGCCATGTTTTCTACAATCCAATCCATCATTTTGCTTGAAATGTTATCCACCATGACAATTTTGATGTCTCTTTTTTTTTTTTTTTTTTTTCCTCCCCCCCACAGAATCCACAGGAGGATCTCGGTTTATTATATATGAGGTTCGTTTTGTTCAGTTCTAACAGATTTTTCAGGAAAAATTCTTCCAGCTCTACTTTTATTCCCGGCATTCTTACACATGATGGTGAAACTGTTTACAAGTGGCTTAACGTGTCTTTTTCCTTGATAAGCCTCAAATTACAGAGAGTAAACCAACATGCAGACCGCACTGTGTCCGCTGCTGCCACAACACAACCCAACTATTCTCCTTTTTGTAGATACAGTGGCTAAGCCATCCGTCTCAGTCCAGCTGTGAGATTACTTTTTTTTTTAAACAAACAAAACACAACATAAAAACTTTGACATACAGTTTGTTTGTTTTTCAGCTGCAGTTTCTGGCCCAGAGTGCATGCTGGTGTTTGTGTGTCCGCCAAGCGTGCAGAGTGGCTCAGCGCTGCCGGGAGAAGAGATTCCTCAGGGCATTGTTGTAGTTCTTATTAAAGGCGGTGTATATGAGCGGGTTAAAGAAGGAGTTGGAGTAGCCCAGCCACAGGAAGATGCTCTTCCAGATGGGGGGGATGTCGCAGGAGCATAGCGGGACGATGAGCTCAGTGATGAAGAAGGGAATCCAGCAAAGTACAAACACCCCAATCAGAATGCCCACCATTAGCGCTGCCTTTTTCTCCTTCTGCTCGCGCCACGTGTCCCCGTCTGTCTGGAAGGTCACGGTCGCGTGGCGCACAGTAAACACCATCTGTGGCTGCTGTGCTTCCTCTTTTACCTGGGAGGCAGCCGATCAGAGAATACATCAGTTATCGATTGATTCACCGATCAATCAGACAAACCTGGTTAGCTTCAGAATCAGAAAAGCAATATCTTTTACAATGTAGGCCAAAGAGAAGCAATTACTGGAGCGAAAACTTTGCGGCTGCTCAACAAAAGACGGATTATAGGCTGCCGAACAAAAGTGTGAATCAACAGGTGGATCAACAAGCCAAAGCTTTTTCTTTCAATTCATACACACGCACACACAAACTCACACGACACAGAGCCAATAAAAACCACAGCTGTGTCTTAATCTGCATTTTCCAGCAGCCCATTTTTTTTTTTTTTTTTGCCATTTCACAAACATATTCCAGAGCCAGGAAAAGGAAACATTTATCTGCTGACTTTCTTCTCTCATTTCTTGCCTAGCACAGCTCAAGGCTTACTTTCTTTTCCGTTTATCCGCTAAAGTCGCCCAGGTCACAGCTTTTATAAGGACAAACCTTCCCTCTGAGCGTGAGATACTCTGCACCGATGTGTTTTGTCCAGCGTTTAAACAAGAACCTGCACTCAGATGGAGGGGCATGTTCACCCTGGAGTAAATTCAGTTGAATCAATACGGGTCAGCGGAGCCTAGAACTGATAAGATAAATAAAGGCAAATCCATTTACAGCAGAAGCCAGAAGTTAAAAGCATATTGCTGTTGGGAAGGAGGTTTGAAATTTAAGGGGTCATTTAGGACATAAACTGAAAGATGAGTGATGTGCCTTTTAAAATAAGACACCATGACAAAGTTGGAGACTAAAAAACACTCAGTTAAGAGTTTGGGAAGGATTGTGGTCAAGGTTAAAGAGGTAGACATTTAGAGTAATATGTTTCTCCAGTTTTGTTACTCGGAATGAGACGATGGGTCACACAAATATGAAGCTCTAGCTGGAGGTCATTAGCTTAGCATAGCACTAACAATGAGCACTGGGAAACAATTAGCCTGGCACTGTGCAAAACCCCGATAGCCCACAACTTATCTTGGAAGTTTAATAATCATCTAAACCAATATATTAAAAAAGAAAAGTTGTGGTTTTATGAGGATTTGTACTTTATGTTTTATTTTTTTATTATTATTTTTATGAACAAGAGCCAGGAACAGTGAGTTCTTGGATTCATGTCATCAACATGAGGTTGCCAAGACTTCACGTCAACACAAATTGATGGGACGATGTGTCTGCACAAATTGAAAATGTTTCGACGAGAGTGAGAAAGTAGCACTTATTTTTGGGCTTCGTGAATTTGCTTCTATGTACGGGGAGAACAGGAGGAGGGAGCCAGACCCGAGGGAAATAACAAAACGGACACATAGCAACGCACAGGATTGGCTAGTGTGTATGGACACTGCCTTTTAAATAAATAAATACTGCAAAACGTACGAATATACTCGACCTAATTTAAAAAAAAGGTATACTGGGTAAATTAACAAATACTGCAAAAATAGTTTAGCAGTAAAATTTTATCGCTAGTCACAAAACGTGTGTATTTGAATTTGAAGATACAGCACATTTATCAGTGAGCATCAGAGGTGCACGTCGGTGGATTTTTAATCAAAGAAAGAAAGAAAGAAAGACGAGTCTTTATGTGTTGGAAGTTCAGATCATTTTTGCTGGAAGCTAGATTGTTTTCATGTTGAGAGAGTTCGTTTTGCATATTAGTAATGACTTCTTCAGTTCTGAAACTGTCCATTTTCTGGCATTTGGAACAGTGTTATTTGCGCAACTAGGTCAGGAAGCTGTGCATCCCTCCTATCAATGCACTCTATTTCTGGTGGCGTGTGTGTGTGTGTGTGTGTGTGTGTGTGTGTGTGTGTGTGTGTGTGTGTGTGTGTGTGTGTGTGTGTGTGTGTGTGTGTGTGTGTGTGTATACATCTTAATGTCTTTGAGTGGGCGCTTTTGATGGATGACTGCAGGAGGTTTATTATCTCGGAGGCTGATGCCACCGCTCACATCATGGCTCTGCTCTTTGCAGGACTCAGTGTGTGCTCGGAAATGATGACAATATAGTCTGGCTTGGTAATGAGATGTGTATAATACAATCATAAGCTGTGGATATGTCAGAAAAGCAAAATCACTAATAAAACATATTCCGTATAATTGCTATAGCTACAAGAATGATTGCTTGTGTAATGAAACTTGACACAAACGTCTCAATATGTAGCAACAACAGAGTGGGGTAATATATTTATGGTGATATGTCGTCCTTCACCGTGAGCTCCTAATTTTTGGCCAACTGATGTCACACTTGCATAACAAGGGGCATCTTGAGGATTTGGGGAAATTGGACCCATTACATAAATGAAAAAAATTACTTTACACTCCATCTTCCCTCTGTGGACGTTTGCTAAATTCTTTGGATCATCAGAAACTGAACGATTTTCACAAGTAGCCTCTCGCAGGTAAAAGAAAAGGGTACGTTTTCTAATATGTATAAAAGTAGAGTATATCCATCACAAGTGTGTTTTTTTTGGGAGGGGGAGGCGCTTTAAAGATTGTGGGTGACAAATGGATGTGACTAAAGCTACACAGAAAAACATCCCTGATTAAATATTTGCTGATGCTTGCGGAATAGATCGAGACCTTTGTGCCTGCTGATTAGAGAGACACCATAACCAGGAAGGTGCAGCAGCCCACTAGAGATTGTGGAGATGATATTTATAGCATTCTACTCTGCCATTAACAAGCCGGTGGTGATGAGCAGGATGGTGTCAATTATTTGCCTGTATGCTCATACGTCAGATGCTTATGTTTCGCTGATTACTGTTGAACAGATCATCAGGCAAACTTCGAAATAATTGCACAGCAATGCATATTTGCCGGTCAGGGGCCGGCGGCAGGAGACGTAGTCATCACTTGACAGAAGAAAGGGTGGGGTAATGATTTGTGTTACATAAGGAGGACGAGTCCTTTTAAGAAAATGGGAACACAAAAAAAAAAAAGAAAAAAAAAAAAAGAGAATAATCACCTCAGCCATGGGTGTGATTGAGTTTGTCTTGCGGGAGCCAATCCGAAACTTGGCAGCCTTGTAGATCTTCCAATAAACAAACAGAACCACACAAAGTGGGAGGTAAAATGCTCCAAAGGTGGAGAAGATGGTGTAGGACGGCTCCTGGCTGACCTGGCACTTCATCCCCTCTGAGTACGTCTCCCCCCAGCCGAAGAGCGGCGACAAGGAGATGATGGACGACAGCAGCCACGTGAGCGCGATCATCACGTTGGAGATCTTTTTGCGCGTCTTGAGCGTGTACTCCAGGTGCCTGGTGATGGACCAGTAGCGGTCCAGCGCGATGGCCGTCACGTTCCAGATGCTGGCCGTGCAACAGAGCACGTCAAAGGAGATCCACACCTGGCACAGCACGCGGCCCAGCTTCCACAACCTGCCGTTCAGCTCGTGGACCAGGCTGAGCGGCATGACCAGAGCGGCCACCATCACATCCGAGATGGCCATGGAGGCCACCAGGTTGTGGGGCACTCGGTGGAATGTCCTCACCCTCAGGATGGTCACCAGTACCAGCAGGTTCCACACGAAGGTGGCCACCACCAGCATCGCTAGTAAAGTCAGAGTGAGCACGCTGAAAACGGAGAAGGGCCGGTAGATGTTTCCTCCCATGTCATGGCCGGCCAAAGCTCCACTGAAGTTGGTCAGTGTGCTGGCGTTGGGGTACGTCATGGTAGCTGCTCACGGCCCTGCAGCCAAGGGCCCAAGGGATTTCGAGACACTTTCTGCAGACAGCTGATGCATTCTGCCGGAGGGAAGAGAGAACAAGGAAGGAGACACTGATTTACTCTGATTGTGTCAAGTCTCAACAATATATGCGAAAGGTTAAAGATGCAGTAATTTGTCGTTTTTAGCTGGTTTTGCATCAATGCGTGAATTCACCAGTTGTGCATTACCGTGTCATTGACAAGTGAGGTAGTTTGCTGATTTGCTCACAATAGTGAAAAGCACTTGAGTTTCTCATTTCAGCTGTCAAGCAACCTGCCCACAACTTTCAAGTGCAATTTCATCCACTGTTAAAAAGGCTCAAAAGTACTCGGGGACATCTCTGGTTAGGAAAAGACCATAAATATTCAGTTTAATCATCCCACCGGTGTCCTTTGATTTGCGTCAAAGTCGTGCCTCTGTTACAAAATTAACAGTTTTAAGTGGAGTCCTTGTTGTAGATGGGAATATCTCATTTTCATACCCAATGCAGAGATTTCTCTTTTGAAGCTTGAGGATATATATATATATATATATATATGTGTTTTGAATGGCTGAAGAGAGAGACAGTTGTTTGAGAGATACTCTATATTAAGATAGGATTGTCTACATTTCAGACTGAGGAAAGACAAGATTTGACATGCCAGCTCTGTCAATACATCCACAGGAGAGACTCGGCAAGCTGCAAAGTCTACACTACACCATGTTCAACAATGCAGAAACAGTGAATCTCAAATCACCAACCGCGTCGACTATCTGACAGCCGAATTTTTGTGAAGTCTTGTATCGATCTTTACAACTTTCAACTGCTGCGTAGTTTTAACAAAGAGCCCAACTTCATTACAAGTGGAATAAATTATCATGTGATTTCAGCTATCACATTAGCACCAAACTTGAAGTACCAAATATGCAAATGCTTTGACTAACATTAGAAATCCATAATGTTTGCGCAGAATACATAGTTGTAAGACGCGTGACGCACAGAAGCATCATTTTTTTAGCAGCATCACCAGGGGCAATAATGATTTTATGCATCGTGTTTTGGAAAAGATATTCAAATACGCCTGATTTACCATTAATAAGATGTTAATTTTAGTCATTAGGCATACATTTTTATTTAGCCATACGCAGTTTAAATGACTCCTTCTGCCTTAACATATTCCTACAACCTACCACTGCTTCTAACAATCCTCCCAGGCGTTTTAAAAAATACAGAACGCAGTTTCTTGGCATGACTCTTGTGTCTAACACACCACAGTCTTTAAAGTGAAGTTTTTACTCGTAGTTTAAAATATTGAATGTGAAACTGAGAGGATGTGGAGGACCAGTTCAGGTTCTTTCTAGGTCTCGAGACAAAGTTTCCATAATGAGTGTAATTACTTCATATAATACTGTTGAAATAATTGGCCCTAATTGAGTTTGATTTAAATTTCTGGATTTAATCAATAGGATCATATTCTTGTGGCTGTTTGGCTGCTGACCGCATTACTTTTGAGTATGTTGGTAAATAATGAATCTGATGAATAAATCAATCAAAGCAAGAACATGTGAACTTTTATGCAGGAATGTCAACATCTAAAATACAACGGAGCTGCTGAAATGTTTTATTCACATGGGTTTTTACACCAAAGGGGCAGTGTCAGATTGATTTGTTTGTGATCAAACACTGAGCTTCATCAATACAGCCTGACGGGCCACAATAACACAAGCCATGTCTCTATCAGCGGCTGTACGTAAGTGACATGTGACGGTGTCTCTTAGCATCACAATCCATGCCGCCTAATCAAAGGTTCCACCCGAGCTCACCAATGGGCTCCGCGCTCTCTCTTCTCCACGCTCCTATTAACAAGCCTAATAGCCGTGAAATTGGACAACCGTTATGAAGAGGCAATCAAACATGCGGCATTCAGCAAAGTAATCCCACAATTTCTCCGCTGACATCACAGACCAGGTGTCTGAAAAGGAAGCTGTCACTCACCCTGTGAAAGGTAGACACACGAGACATAGAGGAACACGTGCAAATATGGGAGAGGAGTGAAGAGCGAGACACTGATAGACAGAAACAATCATATAAACAGTTTTTACTTCCATTGACGTGAAAGGATTATAAGTGAATAGATTTTAGTTCATTTCAAAAATATTTTTTTTAGACGTGTCTGCAAAATGTCAGTTCAGGTCAGTCAATGACAGCTGATTCACTTGTTCACGCTCCTGGTGAGAAATTAAACAGGGACAAAGGGTATTAGCATCTCATTATCTGTCAGAAGCTCTGTACTGTTTAACTTTTTAGTTGGAGGACAGAGGTGACAATGATTGTTAAAACAATGACGTATTTTCCTGATCCCGACCATGAAATGGTGGCTGGACAGGGTTGCTGAAAGGAGATATTTCCAGACCACATATCTTTCATTAGTAATTTGCAAATGAGCAAATTCATCAGTAGCTAAAATCCTATATAGCTTCAGATGTCTCTGCAAGAGAACCACACTGCTACAGAAAGTCGAGATTTATGCTTTAGTATTTCATTGGTTCTCACAAACTCACATAAATGAGTATCACAAGTGTTTATTAAGATGATATTCTTTGCGGCAATCTTTTCAAACTGCTCCCTAGATCATAACATTTCTCAAAGAAGATTAAAGTAATTTGCCAGTGGAGTAAGAATCTGCCTTTTTTTTTTTTTTTTTTTTTTTCCAGATTCTTAACTGTAATGTCAGATTTTATTATATTATTTGCTTCTTCTACACCGATTAAAAACAACTTCCAGAAAAGCTTTGAACGGTGTCAGCTGCAGAGTCGGGGGAAAAAAAAAATACTTCAAGCTCTTCATTCTGAAATTGTTGTGTGCTCATCTGTTACACAATTTGCTCCAAGCAAGAGTTTCTCTGAGGCTGACATTTGCAGTTAAACGGAAAGTAGATATGTAGATATGTCCTCTGACTTGGGTGATATTTAAATCATAAGGCAGCTGAAAGCAAACGTTTAAATAGGGTGGTGTGTATTCAGCAGCGTTGGGTTTAGTGGAATATGCTTCCAAACAAATCTCTAAAGCATGGTCTCCTTGCTTTCTAGGAATAACACTCTACACGTGAGTGTAATTTAATCAGCAAAATTCACAGTTTCTAAGAGATCTGACAAAAGTTAACCCTCCAGAATAACAAAGTTACCATTTAGATACTCAGAAATCACCACGGAGCTCACTTGTCCAACGAGGCTTCCTGTTTGCACCCGTCTCCTGCTTCCAGATGTCCACCAACCAAGACACTTGTTACACACCATCTCAGAAACGCATCCTCACTTTTGAACCCTTGTCTGAAAAACGGCATTTCTTGTCCGAGAAGAAAACTCGGCGGCCAACGATTCTCATCCGGAAATTAACTCACCCCGTTAACAGTTCAGCGTTCAGCCGTCCTGCACGAGAAGATCTCTGCACGGCGCTTTATCTCTCCATCGAAATTCACTTTGGTGGTCAGTCAGCGCAGTGATTGAACCGCCGGGCTCAGTGTGGCTGACAGCAGCAAAACACCTCGCACTGAGGATGCAGAGGCGCTGGAATGAACCACACAGTGGTCTGAAGGGGGAGCTGAGTCCAATCAAATAATAAACGCTGCGTTTTCTGGCCATGTGGGAGACTGGTGTGTCTGATTTTTTTTTTTTTTTTTTTTTGAACCCGCGCTTCACGTGAGGAAGAGCTTTATTTTCAGAGGCACGCGGTGGGGGGGTGGGAGGAAGACTATGCTGTTCTTGTCAGAGTTTTCGTGCAGCTCGGAAAACATTCCCTCTTTGTAACTAGTCGTACTCTGCAGCGATCAGAGGTTGCTCGAGGAGACGCGGATCCTCCTGCTTTGTGATGGATGATTCTTCCAATGCCACCACCTCTAAAACTCCCGCGATACCGCCCCGTCTCCTGCCAAAGTGATTAATCCCTATTTAGCCCAAAGTGATTCAAATCCCATTTGTACTCGGGACCGCGGATCGGTCCAACTTGTAATCGAGTTTTTCTCCATTGGGCTCTCTGGAATATCTAGTGGGACAATCCATTTGTCCCGGGAAACCGTCCCTAAAAATGGCATGAGAAAATCTCCCTCACCTTGAGACTCTTTACAGGCTATCTGTCCATTCAGAATCTGTTTTGGAAACAAAAGTAGTTTTCTTCTTCTTTCTTTCTTTCTGTTTTGTTCATTTCATGTTGATTAATATTTTTCTTCCCGGTCCAGAATGATAACTGATTATAAATCCATAATAATAGCCTACATTATATTAACCTCTTATCATCAGCTTCAGTCCTTGTTAAAATTCAACGTTTTATTTGCTCTGCTCTCACTGATTTGAGCTCAATTACATCAACTTTGAGTAACTGATATTCTGAGTAAAACAGATGCAACATATTGTGCTATTAATCACAGACTACTTTATGTCATCACATTCATGTGTTTTGAAACCATTTAAATGTTTTAAATAACAAATGATACAAAGACATAATAAGTAGCAAAGGGACAGTAAAGAAGGGGACATAGGCCCAAACTACACATGAAAACTTTACAATATTACAAAAATCACGTCTGACACATTAAAGGAACAATATCAACGGCAACAGCATTTCTAACAAGTGTCTGTGTGTCTGTCTGGGAGTGTATGCTTGTGACTAAACTCAGTTTTATACGCTAATCGACATCTCATCCTTTCATTACTAATGAACACACCCCAAATTTAATGAAAATTTACAAACAATATTGTGTGTGCTCAGCTGCCCTGTGTGGACGACGTCATGGAACCTTTGGAACAAATCAATTTCTTTCAGGGAGAAAACCAGTAAATCAGTCTAATTTGACCGGGACACAATGGGAGGGTTTACAGACCTGGAGCCACATAAAAACCTGGATGGATGGAAGAGGCAGCAGCAAAAAGATCTGATTGCTTTTAGACTTTATAATGTCAGGCTGTGAAGGTAACCGACATCCTGTAGTCCTTTTAAAAATAATACAACAACACCGCAGAGCAGCGCCCCGACTATAAACACTCTGTTCTGTATCACAGATGCAGCATGACCCCCCATTGTAACTGATATTCATTTTCCCCTATCAAAGTTGTGGTTTCAGCACCATGGTCAGCGCCAAAGGATGCGTTGTTCATTACCAGCATGAAGAAAGCCCATTTGTTTCAGCACAACCTGCATTAAGTCGCATGTTCAAATCCCGCACCCTGTTGTTGGCTTTTCCTCTGCAACTGCAGTGTTAACGTAAACACACACCATCCGCCTCCTTGGATTCGGCAGCCTTGGAAGGTGCAAAGGGTGTTTATCTAATTGCTGCTTGCGCTAACGCTTACTTCCTCTTAATCCGTGGAATTTGTTTGAAACATCTGCTCAGAGCGGTTGCGCGGTCTGGTAACTAACCATGAAATATGCGACTGCACACATGCAGAGGCACACTTGCTGTTTATGACAACATCCTCGTTGCTCAAGGAAAACATTTGAGTAGCTTTGGTGCCCCCTGCCTTACTAGTCCTTCACCCCACCTTTAACTCACTCATACAGGTGTTGCACAAAATCCAAGCAGCTTAGCTGTTGCCACAGCAGTCACCGGTGAATAACCTGATTTGCAAAATTCGTCTCTTGCTTACTACAGAGCTGTGAAGGCAATAATGCAAACCACCTAAAGTGACACTGCAAAGTGCTCATTATTAAAACAGATGACTTGCGCTTCCAGCTGTTTAGTCCCGAGCTGATGAGAATACTCTGCCGTAGGCTCGGTTAAAAACACTGGAAGAGCTTCTGTCGTGCTGCGTAGTGCCTGTTTTTGCAGAAAAGTATGTGCGCTAATCAAGCTCGGCATTTAACTACGTCGGTATGACGGGGAAAATCACACCGTGTCCTGTCTTGAGCAGCTGTGACTCACCTTGCTCGCACAACATTTAAAACATCCCACTTCCTCCGCTCCGTTGTCCAAGCAAAGGGGCCCTTTCTATTTTTTCCCCCTCGTTCTCCGGGCACTTTGCTTTAAATTACATCTCTGACCTTGCCAGACTGGTCTCATCCCCATTCACAGCCAGTCATCAATTATTCCTATTACTACCAGAATTTAACGCTGTCAGCAACTATAAATTTACATCGCGGGGCCTGGGAAATGGCTCGAGAGAAAATATGATGCCGTCTTGGATCGGTGGCTTCGCTGGTAAACCTGCCACATAAATCACAAACACTCTTCCTCTATCTTCAGTTAGCTGTAATTGTGCAAAGACTGATTGAATGTTAAGCACAGATAAGTGTGGAATTTCATTTTAGTGCACGTTCTCTTCGCTCTCACATCCCACAAGGTCACACGCGAGACATATGTGTAAAACGTGTCGTACATGCAAAAACCCGCGCTGCTCTGATGGGGCAGCGCAATAATTTATTGAGTCTTTCAGAGATGTTACCGGGTTTTTCATGTAGAAAAATAGGACAGAAGAGCAGGTCCCCGCCATCTCGGTAACTGCAGCATTGAGCTGTTTATTGGCTTCTCAGTATTCCTTTACACACTTTCACATAATCTAGCGCGTAGATTTTACTTGGCTTCCATCCAAACAACACAGTTCCCAAAGTGGCAGTAAATGATGTGACGGACTAAATGCCCTGTAGAATAGAAATGGCTGAACTTTTTGAGCAGAGATTCTTCCTTTATTCTGCACACAAAGCTGATACTGTCGAGCTCCACTGTCGGCTGTCCCCGAAAGATAATGATATCTGTCCGCGCTGCACCACCCACACCTAATTACAGCATCAGTGTGTGTCAGTAGCTGGCAAAGCAGGAGTAGGTTCAGACAGGCAAGGTGTGAGGCTAAGATGTGCTGAGGCAAGCAGCACTGGCCCACGAGGTGAAGGAGAAAGCAAGAAGTGGTTCAATAAATTGAGAAGATGGAGGAGTGGAGGTCCTTTTTAACAGGCTGTTGGCAGAGTAAACATGCCGGGAGCAGAAATCCCTGCTCGTGAATGATCAGTCCAATTTGTGCTGTATACTCAAAAAAATACTTCTTAAGATTGACTAAGTGTGAAAATGACCTCAGGTACAGGACGCATACCGAAGAGTGGAGCACACTATCTTTCACCAAAAGTATGTTCTTTTACCTGCACACGCAACATTTTACAGGCAGTTTAATGCTGTAGGCTTAGACATAAAACATATTTCCTTTATACGGAAGGATTATTATGTAAATCTGTGGCAGTTAGTGGGGGTGTGTAACAGATTATAACATCTTTCTGTTATTTTTGTTCCTCCTTTGCGCACCTTCTGTTAACCTGGTAGCACCAGAACTGAGATTTACTTTGTGAATTGATGGGGTCCAGCAACGTTTCATGGGGGATTGTTTCGTAGATTTCGGGTCAGCGTTGACCACCGTATGACGTATGCTGTGCGCCTGGAACTTACCGAGCTGTAGACAGTGTGAGCAGAGAGCCACGCCATGTCGGTAAATCGCCATCGCAGGCTTCGTAAAGTCAATTTAAGGACACGGGGAGCATCGCTCTTGTTCCGGCTTTAGTCCCTTCATGTTTGCCCAGTGTTGCTACAAGAGTTTGTATCACATCGTTCAGCTCTACAACAGTTGTCATTTGTTGGAATTACGTTTCAAGATAATTGCTTGACTTCAACGCCATCACATTTAGCCACCACCCACCGGTTGACTGATTGATTTCCCCCTTCAGAGTAGATGAGCAAACCTTCATTCAAACAGGGTTTAAAATTACAATCAGATCGAGAACTGACACTGTGATCCGTAGGTGGGCGGAACCACGTTAATAGTCCCCTGTTTCAAATTTATATTTATACTTCATCTTTTCCTTTTCTTTTAAATCAGCAAAAACGTTGACACTATAAATGCAAAAATTGTACAGTTAACTGCACGTTTAACAGGTAACATTATTTACACACTTGTTTTAACCTATTGTTTGCAATTTTTGACACAACATACACTGACACAAATAATTTAAAACATTATTAAGAAAGCAGCTGAAAAACGACTTCAGATGAATTGAACCAATTTTGCCTTCCAGTTTTTGTCATTATGATCGTACTGATGACTATAGAACTGCTTAAGTTAGTTTGTTTGTATCTTCTTGTGCAGTGTGTAACGTTGCGTGTACTATTACGTTGTGTACAAGTCACGTGGATTATATGACATTCTAATTTGTGAAGATGACACACGAGTGTAGCTGTACTTTCTCTGTCTTTATGTAATTATGAGGTTGTGTGAAAGGTGTTGATATGCAGGATCACGATGTATATTATTATATGGGCCCTGAGAGGATTCGTTGTAATATCACATCTGATGGAGCGCCAAACAAACACATTTCAAAGATCATTGTTTTAATTGCTTGTTTGTGATTTTGTTTTTACCTTTAGCATCTCATATTTAGTTGTTATGGACACACACAGTCTGTCGTTCCATCTTTGTGATCTTCCCTGAAATATTTGGCTGCTCGTTTGGAGTCACACATAACATGGAGGACAAAGCTGTCCCTATTGTACAGCAATCATCTTGATAAATGACTCCGTCCCCGTGTGGTGCTGTAAACTAGCCAAGAATGGAAATGCTGTAGCAGCCTGTGTTACTACAATGTCAAACTGCTGTAAATGGCAGGATAAGGATCTTGTTGTCTTTTCCTCAAATGTAATGTTCGGAGTAATATAAGGGGAATGGTCAGGTTGTTAGTACAAGGCTACATGATGTGTTGCTGTCAACAATCACAGTCAGTATACAACACCTTTTTCGTGCAGCACTTATTTATTTATGACCTCTCACACAAGCTAACTGTGTGAATGGGACAGAGATGTTTTTACTGTGCGTTGTCAGGGGAATAAAATGGATCTTTAAATTGTTGTTTTCCCTAAAGGGTGCTCCTGATTTCTCTGGCTTTATTTTTTGATTTTTGTTTTAAAGATAACAAAAAGATCTCCTCTATGTCAGTGAAGGAAGGCGTTTTCTACCCTATTTATTGTTGTATTTATGCTGGTCACAATGCAGATGATATATTCAGTCTTATTCACACATTGCCAAAGATGACACACTGAGTGCAATTCATTTCAAAACACAGTGAGTCAGCACGATAATTCTGAAGCCTTGGTCATTTAACTCTGTGTCTCTGTCGAACTCTGTCAACACATGAATCCACGTGTCTTTTCTCGACACTCTGCGCTGAGAATCTGATTGTTCCAGAGGAGTTTATCATCTTTATGAATACGGCCTCTAATTCAAATGGTTAAATGCCAGTTAGTGTAAAGCGTTTTCACAGCATCTCGAGTTCACGACGGGATTATTCTGCACAATAATCTTTTCTGCATTTATCTTTTTAAAGTGCTGTCTTTGGTACTTAGAATTGAATTTGAGGACAAAACCAGCAGAGCTGACTGGTGCAGCCGCTTCTATTTTTCAAACTATCCTGACGGGATCGGATGTTAACCAAATATCTTAAATAATTTATAATAATTGAAAGGAAAGCTTTTATAACAACGAAGCTAATTTGATCATTGTAATTTAATTATTCCTCAACAAAAAAATGTATAATTGAAATAGTTAATGAACTGTTTAAGTCTTTTTAACTGGAAATTGTCTAATTTCCAATCTAATGCCTCAAGTGATCCCCTGACTCATCTTTTAAGTGAATAGCCTGAGGTATTGCCCTAAAAAAATAAGGAAATTAATAAAGCACTCAAGGTCACATGCCATGAAACTCTGAGAGGAGCCATCCATCTGCTGCTCCAAGGGACCATTCAAGGTAAAAACAGGCTAGAGCTTCATATTTCTTTAAAATGACATTAGCATTTTAAAGTAAAGCTGTGAGACGTATGCTTTAGTGTTACAATAACTCATCTAATTTTGTTTTGCTGCAGCCAGTAAAGTTTTTACATACACACTTTGATCTTAGCATCTTTGTATGAAGGTGCTGACACACACACATGCATGCATGCACCGTTTTTCCTGTCTGGACATAATTTCACGTGTCTGCCACCTTTATTCCGATCCTCTTCTCACTTCGCTCGGTAACAAATAAATAGTGCGAGGAAGCAATCGAGCCTGCTGCCCTCCCACAACATACAGGTACGCGCGCGCACACACACACACACACACACACACACACACACACACACACACACACACACACACACACACACACACACACACACACACACACACACACACACACACACACACCCGACCCCACCCCACCCTGCGCATCACATGTCACCTCAGACCACCAGCCAGTGTGTCGGGAGCACTTGTGTAACAGTATGAAGGGCCCTTTAATCTATAATTTGCTGCAATCAGAGACACTGGACCTTTGGGGTACAATGAGTCACATACTTCAAATTGATCCCTTGTCAGACACCATACAATGAGGGGATACTGTCTGTTTTTTCTCCCTGCTTTACCCTGTCGGTAGTTAAATATGATGTCACCAGTGACACTTCTAATTTAGGAAGGTGAGCCTGGCTTTTCTTTCTCAGTCTGACTTGTGGGCTTCAGAGCAGGTTTTGATCTTGTAAGTGACGAGAAGTCCATAGTTTAATTGAATTCAATTTCCGCCACGCTGACACCGCTCGAAGCACTATTTCAAAATAACATTTTCTCACCCTATACAATGTGCTATTTACCATATTTCTTCCGGCTGTAGTAAAATTTCCCTTGACATTAAAATGCATTTTTAGCATGTAAAAATGCATTAAATGCAGAGTGAAAATCTGCATGCAAGTGAAATGGCAAATTCAGTTCAATCAGAAAATGTATTTTCATAAATAAGATCAACTTTAGAGAAATATTCCCATTCAATCAGAAACCAATCTCTCCTGGGAACAACACAAATGCTCAGAGGAGAATTGAGTGAACATGTACTGTGTCTGTTTGTTACCTTAATTGGCTTTGAAGGCAAACTTCAAGAGAAGCCCCTGTTGTGTCAGTTTGGGCCTGCTGGGATGCGCTCATTCAAATACCAAACTGCTTTTGGTGACATGCAGCATGTGAGTTGATGTTTTGCATGTAATGAGGCTAACATCAGGCTGCTGGCTGGTAAATTGCTGTTTTTTGATTTCATCTTACATCTTGTCTGCTGCTACCTGCTAATTTCTGGTCATTCTGTTCTCTACATTCACTGTTTGTATAGAAAGGATGTTAGGATGTTGTTTGTCGTGTGAATTGTGATGCCTCTATGCTGCTAAAGGGGTTACATGCCCTGTAAGTACGAGTTCTCAGTATCTTGTGAATCTTGTGACTGAATTGGTTTGGCTGTATAGTTTCCTCGAGGTTGCTGTCATTGTTTTGAGGCCTTGCGTAGACAGTATGAAGTAATATTGATTGAAGGGGTGTAAAGATGATTATGCTGCTCATGTAGAACATTTTGATAATTATTTCTTAGTGATAGTCTTGTGAATGAAAATAATTAAAGACCTATTCCAACTCAAAATGTTTGATTCACATGACAGCCTGCTTTACTATTCTTTCTATCATATCATTAACATCTAAGCAGGTGTTCTGTGGTTTCGGCTGCGGTACGTACTCATCGTTATCTGCTTATACTAACGTAACATTTCATGAGAAAAGAATGTCTGCTACAAGCTGCAAAAAAAAAAACTTCAAAAAGTTTAAAAATGTCATGTAATTTTAGGGCAGGTCCTTTGCTGGACTATTTTGGCACAGAAACATGAGAAGTTAGGCTACCAGACTGCTTAACTTTAATCATAGACTTCTCTTATAATAAACAGTTACAGAAGCAGTAAATAGTATTTTTCAGTTTGGCTTTTAATCATCAGCTTTCATGTTATTAGTAATTTTATATCAGTTTGTTGCCGTCTTAATAAAATCATGTCAAGGTGATGCTGAAACAGTGACACATGAAAGTGCAAACACTTGTTTGGGTTTGCACGAAGAGTCCTTGTATTTTGAAATCGTTTTTCAAAATCAAGTATGAAACAAGGCTTTTGAAACTCCCCTTTAGTTATTTTATTGTGCTGCACTATAAGTACAAGGCATCTTAAGTTTGTTTTTGCTGCAGGCATTTTTTTTTTAATGCTAGCTTGTTGAAATGCACCTTATAAACTCCTGACTGTGCGTGCTCCTTTTTTGCTCTTATATTTCAGAGTCATGACTTTATCCACCATCTACAATGGCTGTTAAAGAAAACGTTTTTTTTTTTTAATGTGTTGACACATTACAAGACAGTTATACAATATAGCAACAACAAGCTCAGTGAACATAAGTCAAAGTTAGATAAACCTGCTAGAAATATAGTCACCGATCCAATGATGCAAGTAAATGAAGTGATAAGAAGCAATTGATGCAGAAATCACAGATGAAGGAATCGATAACTATATATCTGTATTTAAATCTATGAACATATCCCAAGTTGTTTAAAGTCTAAAAACGTCAATCGTCACATCTTAAGCTCCTCAGACTGCTTATAAACATGTTGCAGTGAATTATATTTCTATCTTTTTAAAGTCATTTACAGACCGCCGGAGAACCACGTTCTCTATAATTATTGCTCCCTTAATTACAACTGTAAATTAAAGTCTATATCTTTTGATTAACATCAACATGCTCCTTGTTGGTTTGAGTGTGTCCTAGAAGACATCTGTCGATGTTCATCTGCGCTGACAGAAAAGTACCGCCACTAATTAGGAAGATCTGGTTTAAAAAAAAAAAAAAAAACATCCATTTAAAGGAATAATTATTCCTACAGATTTAACACTTTGGTGTGTGCTGTCCCCATATCTGGACTGAGTGGGTTTGTCTTAAATATGGAGCAATAGGACTCAGGGATTATCAGATAATTAGTGTATGTGTGTCATGGGATTAATTAATTCACAGCATTTACATATATTCTAATTGTCTTGCTAAAATAATTGGCATCACCGTGCCACAGTTGTAAAACTGAGGACTGTTGAAGTTTGTTTGCTTCCAGCAAAAGCAAATGTGTCAACCTTGTGCATGCTGTTGTTGCTCCATCAGCTGTTTTGAAATGCACACACTACAGTGTGAATACCAACAGAAAGTCATTTATTCAAAGCCAATTCATCACATTCAAATGCAAGATTAACTGTACATACGGTAATGAATAGTAGGTATTATAAATTGCTTTGTGTAGTGATCATTTTATATTGAGCATTTTGAGACTTCTGTAACTATAATGCTGCTCAGAAGTGAATGAATGCATTATCTAAATTGAGCAAAATAAATCTAAAAGTCTGTTTTATCATAAATTACTAAATGGCTCATTTTAGTGAAGGAAAACAATGGAAATAGGTTTCCTGAATAAACTGGTTCATGCCAATTAAAAAAAAAGTCTTTCAAGCCAGAGATGGGTGAAGTTTCTGTCATTTATAGTGGCAGTTGAGATTTTCAAACTGTTTTGATCTTTTTAATAACTTCCTTTTTAGTCATTTTATGAACAAATCCTTCAGACTGGGCCTGAGACATTTTCATATTTTTCTCAGTACCACTTATCATCCATTCCTTGAACTCCCAACCATATTCAAAAGTATAAGAAACGCCAGCTTTCCTCAGAAAATATAATCAAAGGAAAATAAGCATTCTTTGATTGTGATCACAGATCTACTTTACGATTCCCAAATACACTGTAAATATGAGTTGCTGTTTTTTTTTTTAGCATATTGCATTTGTGATGAACAAAGACTTTAAGTTAGTGAATTGGTTTTTTTTTAAAAGCTTTTAACTGAACTTCGGTGATGAAGCATTAGTCATGGTCACAGAGGAGTGCAAGTTGCTCAGAGAGGCCACATTCACGGCTGCGTTCATTAATACATACTGAAAATGGGGTCATGGTTCATGTTTACAGACTTAGTCACTGCATTTGAACCTCCACATGTATTGACTTTTACCACGAACTCACTGTTTGTTGATTTCAACCACTGAAGACCTCTCGTTAAAAGGTTAGAGATAATTGATGCTCATCTGTGTAGCCATGCATGTTTCAATATTCCAAGCTAATTTAGCTGTACCCTGAAGAGGTAGGGGGCTTGAGTGGGAGGACAACTCGGCACAAGGTAAGACTTCTTTTCCAGACCAATCTCTTTTCTCTGCATAATTATATGAATTAAATTAATTGGGAATGCACATTTGCATATCTAGGTTATTTCTCTTATGGAGAAAAAGGTCTTTGGAGAGTATAGAAACAATTACAACGCTGCCAGACAGTAAAATAACTCCATTTCTTGCTTCACGTCTGCAATTTCCACCCTGTGTTTTACTCCAGGGAGGATTTGGCCTCAGTACTCTGGAGGAAAGATGTGATAACGCCACAGTGCAATATGTGCAGGAGTCACATCCATGAAGCAATTTAATGGACTTCACCTGACATCTTTAAATGACTTGTAGGTATTTATATTAATAAAAAAAGGAGCAATTTGTTTTGCTTTGAAGGGAGTAGTTGAAGTTAAGTTTAGAAGAAAATTTGACTGGACCTTTTTGATCTGATACTGGCTGGTAAATGGTAGAGGACAATCTCATTTTCTGCTCTTGCCTGGGATATTTGTTTTACTTCTATAAGAATAATGGCCCTGAAACCAGTTCTATTTTTAATCTACACAAAGGTGAAACGACTACTAGAACATCCTGCTAAACAGGAAGGTGCTGAATATTTGTACGATAAAGCTTTTTTTGTGTGTTTAAAACTCTTGTAGAAATTTAGAAACAATATTTGGATTATCAGTTATTATACCTCACCACCAAAAGGCATTTTGACTGTAACAATTTGACCGCACTTTCATGCACAATTAATCTATCTTCTCTCATTATTCAGTAATTCAACTAAATATATAACTAAGGACTGTTTTGATTAGCAATTAATCTACCGATTATTTTCTCAATTCATTTTTGGTCAATAAAATGTCATTAAAAGGCAAACAAAAAAAAAAATCTAATTAAATTCCAATTTACCAACTGCAGAGTAAAAAATCTTGAACTATATTGTGCCGCCAATAATACCAAATCAAATCATATTCTGTCTTATCACTGAGAATGAAACAAACAAACAAAAAAATTCACATTTGAATAGCTGTAACCAATATGTTTTTGTAAAATGAACTTCAGTGATTAATTGATTAGTTGCTTGATTAATTATCTGTTGTTCCACTCATCAATTAAGTGACAAATTGTTCCAGTTGTTCTTGAAAACTAAGCTTTCTCACAGATTTTGTTACGACGCTAATGAGGTGTAAATCAAAATCCAATGGAAAATCATCCTGTCTGTCCTTCAGCATCATCACTGCAGGCAACCATCTAATTCCTGCATCTATGTCTAATATTTCATCAAAATCTATATTTTTGGGAGCAGATATATACACCAAACTAAATTACAGTGCTGTGATTTGTAATTAGTGATTTTCCAATTTGTTCCAACTCAGCCTCTACTGGCAGCAACACTGAAAGCAAATCAGTTGTGCGTTATGAAGCTGGAGATGATAATGTGCCACCGAATTTTCTCTCAAAACAGGCAGTCAAATAAATTGCCAATGTGAGTTTGTGATAAGGTTCGGCGACACTCGTCCACTACAGACGGCATTTTCGCAATCTAATTTCTGTAAACACCAAAACAACACTTCACCAACCGTATGGGAAAAACAAAATTACAGTTTCTATGCAGTTTGTTGGAAAATGAATCAATGATTCATGGTCCAGATAGTCAACAAAATGTCTGAAGGACAAACTGTTTCTGCTTCTTACTCAGAGCCCATGTGAATATGTGGAAATAACCAAACAATAGCCACATTGTATGAAATTTCCTTTTTCATCCCGCTGAATGAAACCATGGAGACAGATTTGCTCAGCTGTGTGGTTAGCATGTCTACACATGGACACATAAATTTGATCCCTATAGTCTCCTCCTATTATCTGATGTTCAGTTCTTTTCTGATCAGCATCCTCATCAAAGGTCGTGCTGCTCTTCCCCACCATAAATGTGCATGCTTGATATTCCATTCTTTAAGCTGCATCAAGAAAGAGGGTACTTAAAAACTTGAGCATGTGTGATTATCTCCGTGGTATCACATCAGACACACAGTGAGAGACACAGACAGGGAGTGGGAGACAGTGGAGGCTTATTTAATTGTTCACCAGCTGAAGAGATTTTTTTTTTCATTTTTATTAGTAGCAATATTTTTAAACACAGCTAAAATATTGTTATCCTGATCCAACGCACGTTAAGAGTGCATTAGGATTTCATGTTATTTTGAAAGACAAAGCTCACATTTGGCCCCATAACAGCGTGACACACTGAACAATATTATCTGTATTTGTTTTGGATGCTTTGGACTGTTTTTATTCATAAAAATCAGTTTAGCATTATATCATCTGTGAGGACAAAACTGGAACCACTGTGCCACCTCCTGGTACAGCTCAGGTCTCTTTGTCGTTTCACATTCCAGGTGTTAGGTCGGTATATGCTGCCTCCTTATGGCGAATATTGTAAAGTGCACGCTTGAAAATATACCCATTTGGGTGAGACCACAGTGATATACACTTTCATTATTTTATCCACAAAATTATAGATATTATAGCGGGTTTTTTCTTGACCAGATTTATTTGTTATTGATGCCAGTTTTGAAGTTTGTTTTTGATGTTTCCTTCCGGCTGAAACACTGTCTCAAGGCCTTCAAGTTTCATGCACGGTTCCATGACAAGAGGTTTGCTTGAGTTGTCCTTGTACAAACATGCAATAAGCAAATGGAGCAAGCTCATGATGGTCATCAGGAGCATAAGGAACCCTGAAAGTAATATAAGTCAGGGTGAACTTCCACAATAATAATTCAAACCAAATAGATTGTTAAATATAAGGTGACATCTTACCGCAGTAGATCGTGTTTGTGCTGAAGTCCTGGAGACGATAGATTCTGGTGAACATTGCGCCCACGCCCAGGACAAGAATGGCATAAATGCTGACTGTGTAGCACAGGTACTTGGTAAACAGCATGATCTGTAGAATGAACCTGAGGGGAGCAACACGTTTTTTTTTTATTTTTTATTAAATGTTTACATAATTTTGCTTTATAAAGAAAAGGACAAAATTAAACTTGAATTAAATCTTCAGCACTTTTGTCCTTACCAGATGATAACGGACAGAGTGACAGTGACGAGGACGATCATGCTGACTTGTGGGTCTGAAACATCAGCATTGTACTTGAGCACGATGCCGAGGCCCACTACAGCATTCAAGAAAGACCACGAGGCGAACACAGCCAACCCGTTCTGGGTCTGCCACAAATCATAAAGCATGAATTCACTTTAGTGATACAACAACTGAAATGTTCGATTTGACCGTGTACTCCAGTAGAACTGACAGGGAGGGAACATGGCTTTCATTTTGTCTGAATTTTACACAATAAAAATGAGATTTTACTACAATTCTGATCTCTTCGTAAACAGCCTGCCTCACCAGATAACGTGTCCATGAGATCACACTGGGGTTGTTGATTTTGAGCCAGACTTTGTGCTTGTTGAGGTTGGAGTAGGACACGTAGAGCATGTAGAAGCTGAGGACTGGTAGAATCCATCTCAGTAAGACAGCAGCGAGTAGACAGCTGTAGAAGGCAGCGGGCGCTTTAAATTCTTGTGTGTACGTTTCACTGTGGCTGCACATGTTGCCGTTGTTGTGTGTGCTACATTATAAGAGCATTGTAGACAACTTACTGCCTGTGCCACAGAGGCATGCTGCACATCCTAGCAATGTTGATCATGGTCCACATGAGATAGAATACTGGAGGGTGGATTTCTGGATTGCAAGACTCGGGACCAAGCACATTTCTACAGATGGTAAAACAACAACAATGTAGGCTGTGATCACACTCGAGCTCTGGTAAACCACACGTCATTCTGTCACTGAAGATTTACAGACACCGTCCTTTGTACCTTCTATAAAGGCGGGCCACTGCATCCACAAGCCAAGCCTTAGACCACAAGTCAATCAGAGTCCAGTAATTTTCTGACCACCAATCCATAGTCACGTCCAGGGGGAAGGTCTCTGACACATTTCTGATTGAGTTCTGAAACAGAGCTGAGGGTGCAGAACAAAATGACTGACCTGTAGTTCAGGTTTCAGAAACTGACGCTAATAGCTGGAATATTAATGCATCTGTAATCAGTGCTTTATTAATCCAAGTAAAAAATAAACTCTGAAAATCACTGTATAAAAGCTGCATCATCAGTCTAAAGTCGTGAGGTGTGTCTTTATATGCCGTAGTGCCTTCCTTTGGCCTCCATCCAAAATAACAGCTTGTAAAAATGCCATTTGTTCATGACTGGCGAGGCAAAGGTCTTTCAGTAAGAAGTGCACAGGATTACACTCATGTTTGTATTGCTACGACTTCAAGATTTCAATATAATGATTTCCTTATTCAAACCACTGAATTCTGTCCACAGTGGCTTTTAATACAGCTGTCCGGTCAAATTACATGACTGAAATCTTCAGTCGATGTCGAGTCACTCACCATTTGGCACGTAGCTGTCCTTTGCCAGAGTGAAGACGATGTCTGAGATCACCTGAGCAATGGCTGCCAGGACGATGCTTCCAGCATGTATCAGGAAATGGTTACTGGTAGTTGCTGAAAGGAAAGACATCCTGGATCTCTCCATGTTGTTCTGACTGCAGCTCAGAAGGCTGTGACCTTCTGTGATTTGATACCGCAAGCTAATATGTTGCACTTTGGATCATTGTACAGAACAAATTTATGGTCTCGCCTTGGTTACACCCATAATGCTCTGTAATCATTTAAATTATCATATCATATGTAATGTGTGTGTGTGTGTGTGTGTGTGTGTGTGTGTGTGTGTGTGTGTGTGTGTGTGTGTGTGTGTGTGTGTGTGTGTGTGTGTGTGTGTGTGTGTGTGCGCCCGTGTGCTTTTTCTTCCCCTCTGCCTTCCCTTCTGTTAGGTGTTAACATCAGGACAACTCTCTGATATATTTGTCACAAAGGCTAGTGGTGAAACAATTAGTCTAATAATGTTGATATCGGATACTTGTTGTTATTCCTTATAAATGAGTTTAAAACTTTATTCATTCACTTTCTTTTCCTTTTATTTAACATTCAAAAAAAACTTTTAAAGTGACACACATGACAATACTGAAAAATACAGCAGAAAAAAAAATCCTGATGAGTAAAACCTAACCTATGCACAAATGTAAACACATCACATCATGTGATCTTCTAACAACAAAAGTCTGACTTATTATTCATAAGAAGAGTTGTCTTTGCGTCAAGGCTATTTCTATTGGTGACATACTCGGTCCATAGTCTTTGTATAGCGGCCTTTTGTAATGCCTCCAAGTGACCAGGGCGATGCGTATCACAAGCATGATACAGGAAATAGCCAGGATCAAGACTGTGGAGCAAAGAAGAGATTAAATAGTTGAATCTGAATTAAAGAACATTATACAGAGAATCAGTCGCTTGCAGTTAGATTTGCAATTTCCTTCCAGGCCTGTGTGAAACGGTACCTTCAAAGATGTACAGATAACTGTCAGGAGATTGAGAGTTGCTCAGGGTCCCTGTCAACCACAGGATCAGAACGGGGTAGATGGTCACGATATAACGCACATGCTCATCAAGGTAGAAGTTCTCGAACAGAAACCTGGAAGACAAAGACAGAAGATTTGGTTTCTTCGACTTGTGTCATCATCTTTTGTCTTTGTCTTACAAAGCGTTCTTACGCGTTCTGTCATTTCACTGTTGGTGTTGAAACACCAACAGTGAAATGACAGAACGCGACAGGGAGTCAAACTCACCAGACTAACAGCTCCATCAGAAGCAGCAGCAGTGTCAGCATCATGCAGTTACATCTCGATGTTTCTGTCTGATTCTCCAAGAGTATCGTCAGGTTCAGCAGGGTGGAGAGGGTTCCCCATGTTGTATATACTGCCACTCCATTTTGAATCTGATTCAACACAATGCAAAAGGACTTCAAACACTTGCCTGCAATGCAGATGTCTGTTTAAGCGAGACAGAATTACCTCTAATCTCTAGCTCTAATTATCCGTAGTATGTGGGAGCCTAAAATGTACGTATACTACAAACTGATTACAAGATACAATTTTAGTGCAAGTAGCTAAGCCTGAAATTTACAATTATTTTTTTTAACATGAATTTATATTTTTTTTATTGTTTAGCTAGTTTATAAAATAAATGAAAAATGGCCTTGTTTTTTTTGTTCAACCATCAGCCTTAAAAGCTTTTACTTTACAGTGATCTAAATCAGAGAAAATCTGAAATTTCAAACCTGGCGTTTGGTATTTTGGCTTGATAAATGCCTTTTCTGTTATCAAATTTGCTGTCAGTTATTTTGCTGCTGTTGAACTAATTGTTTCAGCACTGCAAGCAGCTAATTTGAAATCTGTTAGCAGCTCCTCTGGCAGCTGGCAATATCCTAATCCTGAAGCATTTGCCAGATTCTCTATAAGCTTTAATTTACTGTACAGGATGCTGGTGCGTCACATCTATCGCCTCTTCTCTAATGTCAAGTGCAAGTCAAGATAGGGACTGGAAACCTAACTCGACTGCTTCTAATCACTTAATCTGATCCCACAGTCGCCTGTTGCACAGACTCTGACTGGGCATTTTGGTGCAGGTTCATTCTTTGGAATCGAGTGATGGAGCAGCGAACAGCTTTTGGATCAGTTGCTGGCATATTTGTGTGTGCCATTACTGTGAAGTGGGACAGGGATGCTCGTGGTTAATATATGAAATGTGTCTTTAAAAAAACGGTTTGACCTTTTTGGAACAATGTCTATTTTAGTATATGTTCCTAAGAGGAAAGGATGAAAATGAAAGATAAGTTAAAGTTCAAATATATATGCTGATTGAAGCCAGGAATAAAACATGTGCTGTTACAGTCCTATATAAAATGTTATTTCGATAATTACTGTATTGACACTGAAAGAACATTGGATTCTCCCCCACCCTTCACTCCAAAGAATTTTTTTTTAATTTTTTTTTTTTTTACAAGCGTTCTACTTCCTTCCCTGTTTATGAGTTCCATAAAACACATGATGTATTCCTTTTGTTCATAAACAGAACAGAGCTATGATATAGTTTTACCAATACTCTGAAGAGCCAGAGGTCGGTGTTGTGATATTTGTTCAACCAGGCTCCATAGATCTTCACTCCCTGACAGGTGAAAAATAGGATTATGTAATCGGTGAGCGTCATTAATGCTGAGATTATCATCCCTGGCAGCAACAACCTACACACACCCACATGGAAGAGCAGACGTATAGACAGTCAGCAACGACAGCAGAAAACACAGCTGATAGTCTTGTTTTTCAAATATATAGGAACATGCTCGGATGTTCTACCTGAACTTGTGCACTTACTCTCTGTCAAACAGAAACAACCACGTAATGTTCAAGCTCGCGTGTATGATAACGGAGACATGAAATCCATAGGGAAGCACTGCAGGCGTGGTGTACATCCAGTCACGAGCACTGCTGCGAGGAGGAAGGATAATGTTATTAGATTCGGGAGGAAAAACACACTACCGGTAAACAAATTGTACCTGTGGGGAAAAATAATCACACTCTTTCATGCAATGTCGGATCAATTTGCAACATGTAAAGAGAAAATGACTGCACAGAGGAAGGGTAAATTGCCTCTGGACAAGGCGGAGCGATTTTCCTCATGCAATAATACAAGAGGGTTAGATAAAAGTATTAAGAAATAGACACATTTCCGCTGCCTGATGCAGCTATTAAACATCGCCATCTCTGGTGAATAATGCATGAAAGTATGACAAATGGCGCTTACCTTTGGCAAAGTCCAACTAAAAAGTATATAAACATGGCAAAAACCCATGTATATATGAAATCCCACACAAAAAAAGTCCACTGAGCGGGAGTGAAAGGTGTCATATACTTAAGCATAACATCCTCTATGCTTTGCTGGAAGACACCTGTAGCAATATAAGCACAGTTTTATTCTTTACTCCATAATTCAAAAAACAAAAAAGCTTCAGATGATTTGATTTGTTTAAAAAAATAAATACTCACCTGATTCAGCACCAAATCCTGAAAGATAGTTTAATGTGATTGCAGCTAAAAAGATAAACAATCCAATAAACATAAGTACAATGCGGGATGGGCTACGATTTGCCATGAAAAAGGTCTGAGGGTAAAAGTAAAAAAAATAAAAAAATCAGTAATGACAATAAAAAATATCTTCTTAAAACAAAAAACGTCGAGCCTACGGCTGCTTGTTTGCTCTTCGTCTGTTTGTTTTTTCTACAACAAATGTATGTATGTATGTATGAGCATCTGCAGGTCTGAAATAGGGAATGACAATGCTTATCCTAACTTGTGTTGGTGTGATGCATTGTGTCATAGTGTGCCCTTTTTTTATGATTCAGCTCAGAGCATCTGTTATCTTCCCTTGCCATAAACAGTCTGCTGTTAAATTGTTAAAAGCAGGGTAAAGACTAAAGACCAGCTTGTGAAAAGAAAATCAAGACATATTTGGAGGCTTGTGAGATTCTACAACTAAACAAAAAGCAGGTCAACCTGGTAAAGAAACAGCCTTTAGATTCAAAAATAGAGTCATCTCAGCCTAAAGTGTGGATGAGGTGTAACCAGGCTTCAAGTTAAGAAAGCTGAAAGCTCCCTTGCTGTTATTTCAGTGTTTGGCTCTTGGATGGTGAGAGTTCAGACCAACCAGGCCACGATTCTGTAATCTATTTTATTGATCTAGTTTGATATGATCCCTGTTTAAATATTGGTATGAAATAAAGAATGATGAGTTTATGTCTCGGCATCATTTCACCTGGAAATCATCACTCAAATTTATAGTGTTTATGCAGGTATTTGTTATACAGTTAGTCATGAGTAGAATTTGTAATGTCTCAGTGACGGCGACAGCCATGGGCGGCTGCTGATTATGAAAACATTCCTCACAAATGTCTAATTGGATAAAGTATGATGACATCTTATATCCAAAAGGTCAAGTGTCAACTTCTCTTTCGTGACATAATGTTCTGCAAAAACCCTTTTCTGGCCATTATTCAACACCATAACTCATAAACAGAGGGGGAGACTGTGACCTTATTTCATATTTAGTCAGATATTGAATTAGTGACACTAATCTTGGACATCCACACATTGTCAACTCTCAAGTCTGTAACTTTGTGTTCTATTAGAATCCGCTTTATTGGCTTACATTATATAATTGTGACGTAAACTGCAACTTCACTGGTTGGTGAAGGCGTTCAATGGCAGAGCAGTAATTGTAATTTTTTTTTTTTTTTTTTTTATCAAATTCAGCTACATTTCCGCTGATGTTTATTATCACTGTCGTTTTTTCCACTTCATAAGCTAATTTACATATTTATGTAATGTTATAGTATCAATAGTATGTTTGATGTCTATATGGTTTATTATATACCATCTGCATTTGCATAATAGGGCTGAATAAAACGACTTTAATTTTGTGCTGATTTATAATGTACATGTATGTAAGGCGCTTTTAAAGTTAAATCCCTGCACGTTTTGTGTGTGCAACTTTCTTCCACACAGTGGCACCATTGCATGATACTGTGGCAGTGTGGAATTGTGTGGCAGTATCAGTGTGGAGTATGACATCAGCTTACTGTGCATGTAATTCATATGCAAATATAGCATCAATTCAAAGAAAAGTACAACTACTGAATCCCAACTCTGTTTTTTCAGACCTATTAGTGTAACTTGAAGATGCACGGTCCCGTGACTTTAAACTAAGGTAAAGCCTTAGTTATGCGAGTGTTTCAACCTGCACTGTGACAGTTTCTTCACTTACCAGCTACATGAACAGTCTACTAAACCGTCAATAAAATTTGATTTAATTGTCCTGCACAGTTTAATGCCAATTTTTTTTTTTTTTTTTTATACATTCTGATATCCGGCAGTGCCGGCCAATAATATGTGGGCTGGACTACATGCAGCACTGCCTTTGGATCCTTCGTATATATGAAGGCAATTTCAATAGAATATGGTCGATCTGCCACAAATGAAAATTACTATAAAGAGAGAAACTTACAGAATGTGAAAACACAGAAGCAAAAATGGGGATCATAAATGATCAAAAATGGGGTTAAATTTGAGCTTATCTTATCTTATCTTATCATGAGACTATTTAGTCAAAAAAATACTTTTACATATTTCAGAAGCTTTTTTTAGGGATGAGTTTTATGTAATAGTACAAAAGCAAATAGTATAAAGTACATTCAAACTCTCACCTCTGCGTGAGTTTTAACTACCACTGGGAAAAACAGTAACACTCCAGCCGTTAAAGCCACATAAAAACAAGCACTTTGTGTCCATGTGTGTTATTATCCATATGATTCAATTATTCTGCTTCTGAGGACTGAGTTTATGGATGGGCCGTGACACGGCAGCACAGCTGAGGTTAAAGGGAGCACTCGACCCAGGAAACCTCCCCTGCCAGTTTCCTCACCCTGTACCAGATGTTGCATTGTGATGCATTCCATTTAACGCTGTGCCATAATTAATGCACAGCTCCTCCAGCAGAGCTCGGATTAAAGGCTTTATGGGCTTTGGCACACAGATACACAAATGCAGTCATATACCCAGGTATGCTATACTAGAGGTGAGTCACAACACCTCATACATGTGGGAGAAATATAAGAGCTCACTATTGATGCTTATGAACACTTACAGTTCTTCATGACCATTAAGTGAAAAAGCTCTTCCCAGTGTTTGAAGCTAAATATAACAGAAAAAAAATACTTTTACAGCAATATACAAAGCAATATTTGACTGCCTTTCTGATGTTGTACTCCCACATTGTGTCTGGATGACTCTTTCAAGTTGACTGACTGATTGCTGTGACCCAAACCGCTGGCAGAGGACAAGGCCCAATTTGTCGGCTGTTCATCATCTAATGAATAAAATCATATCCAATTACACGCCAGCCTTCATTGATCTCCGACATTATGAGAGATCTGTGCATGGTGGGTATTATTAAAGATCTTTGTCACTTTGGTAGTACATTATGACTCACTTTATGACTCATGTAGATCTTGGCAACAACAAATCCTCAAAGGCTTTCAACATCACGCAGTGATTACTTCCAAACACCGTTAAACATGAACATATTGTCAACATTTGTTTTGGACACCAGCACGAGAAGCAATTACCTTGAAGACAGAGATTCAGATTAACAGGAAAAATGTTTGTGGCTGGAAATCTCGATCAATTAGAGAAATACTATATTTGAAAATATCTTAAATTTCAATAGTTTTGCATTCCAATCGCTTCTCTGGCATCATTTCTGTGCAGACTAGATTGGACAATTGGGACATTCCAACATGAACCATTTGGTAATTAGAGACCATGACTAACAAGCTCTGTGTATTCGGACTGTTTATCTCCTCACAGCCCAGGCTATGTGACTTTCACGCTGCATTTGTAGACGACATTTGTGGATCCCTCTGGAACCAAGTTGCCTCTTAATGTCACAATTACACTGCCATGACCAATAGAGGTGGCTGTGCCAACTAGATTACAAATGAGGATGGCAAAGGACAACAAAGGTGAGAGTGGAAGGTATTAGCCTGCAAGTGTAATCAAGACTTACTCTGAGTCCCAGAGCTATAATTCAGACTTCATTAGAAGAGTATTAAAACAACACATCTGGTTGACTCTCCAGAAAAAAGAAGATATTTAAATCTCCAAAGCATATGCTTGCACAAAATAATGAGTAACACCACAGTGGGGTTTGTTAGGAAACTAAAAATGATTCGCCTCTTTTGACCGGCAGTAGACACCTTAATTCTAGGTTTGATGTACATTTCACAGGGATCACATCCAATCTTTCTCCCTCCTATCACCACCTCCTTGACTCAGACAAACCATCACAAGAGATAAATCTCCACATATGAAACCACTTTGGTCTGTTAGAGGCTGTCAAAATGATACTTTCAGTCCTCCCAAGGACCCTGTCAACCACTGCAATGCTGCGTTATCACTGAACAAGTTTAGATGCAACGCATGGGATTCTTTTTTTTTTTTTTTTTTAGAACTCAGGGTGTGCACAGTATAGAGTTACAACCTTTCTCAATGCAGCTGTTTTTTTTGTCACTCCAATCCTGGGAGCTGCAAATGAAGTATGGAGGTTTGAGGTGGGGGGATTGAAGGACCAAGCCAGGTGATGGTGGGCTAAACCTGATATTGTGGATGTGCAGCTCCTGAGTCACCTCTCGTCAGCTAGACTTCGAATCGCAATAAGCGCTCAGTCTCAAACTCACTGCTGTGACAAATGTGTTAATAGGAAATATGAAAAGCCTTTATTGTTATGTTGACAGTTCAGTGCCTTGCCTGGCACAGTGGAATATTTCATATATATAGTATATTTATATACTCCTGCAGTCAATGAAGTCATGAATTAAATGAAGACTGGTTGTTATTTAGTGACATTAAATTTTGTATTGCGACTCAATTTGTGAATAGTAAAGAAAAAGTTAGCTTCCATACTCTATAGCCTCCACAGTCAAACAACCCATTTGAAAATCTACGAGGAGTTTTGGACAGATTTGTCAGACCCGTGGTTTCCGACCTGTCGGGCAGCACAGGACAATCTGAGGGCCAAGGATATAATCAACTGGAGATTAAAGCTGGAGTATGCAGTTTTATGGAAAAGGGGGAACATTTTTTTTTTTTTTTTTAAATGAAAATGCAGCCCACCTCCTGCAGCTTTCGCTCCCGCCATTCTCTTTGCTAAGCCTCCCCCACCAGACGAGCACTGGTACATGCATTGCTTCATAACAACACAACGCTTGCCGGCCTGCCTGCCCGCATCTGTGCAAGCAGCTGTGTCCTCCTTTGTGGGTCTCTTGCACGGTCTGCACTAAGCGGTGCATGCCGGTGGTGTTGGTTGGTCGTCCGCCCCTCTAGCTTTCGTGCAGGTCTCCCAAGATATGCTTCAGTGTCCTGTCCGGTGACACCCGGTCCTGGCCTACCACTCTGAACCCCTGTGCACCTTGAGAAAGGAGAATTGAACGGGGGGGGGGTTCAATGTCTCCTAGTTTTTCCCAATGCTAGAATAGCGCATTTTTCTCCATCATTTTCTGCCACTGAATCAGGCTTAATGTCTGAAGGACTGTGCACGTGCATCTGCATTTGTAGAACATCTAGTAGGAGTGCTCTTTTTCTGACATAATTGGCTTAAAGTCTCCATCACGAGCTAAATTTTCTAACACCTAAGTGCAGACCCGAAGGAGTTGCAGAAGCTTAGTGTTCTCTCGGACATTTGAATTACAACCTGCCTAAAGATTATTATAGAATTTCTTCCCAATGACACCAAAAAAAAAAAAAAAGCCCACCCAGTTTTAAGGTAGAAATATGATGGAAATGTTGATTGGTCAGTTTGTAAGTCTAGATTGAAATATCTCAACAACTGTTGTCTGTATTGCCATGAAATTTGATACACATATATACGTTCTTGTTTGGATGCATTTAATCACCCGACTTTTTGTCATCAGGTCATATCTGAAATGTTTCCAATACTTCGGTTTATGACTAAATACTCACAAAAATGAATGACACTCCCATCAGCCTCAGCCGTACGTTGTGTACCGCTGACATTTGTCGATATTGTTCCTGCTAAACATGAGTTTACATTGCCAATGAAGCTGACATTTGTATTTAGCATGTTTTCTTGTAAATTACTGATGGATTTCACATCTTTGGGGCTGTAAAATCTATTCAAACAAAACAAGAGAAAAACGCTCCTCAGTTGAGGTGGTCAGAGATAGCATGTTAGCAAGTCATAAAAAAAAAAAAAAAAACAGAAAACCACTGTGTTAGAAAGGACGCTCTACCACCATCAACAAATTACCTGAGTAGTGAATATCTTTTCCTCCCTCGGGTAGATTTTCAGAAACTTGTAGGATATCTGCCAAAGAGCATTGTAGCTGTTTCCCGAAGCCTGTCATCCTGCGAAGACACAACGCAGGTTATTGTCAAACTTCTGAATGTGTGCAGTCATTCACACTTTTCCTCACATACTCAGCGATTTCCAGGTTGATTCCAATTGCCTTTTTGTCATGCAAATCTGCTACTTGTTCTTACTTTAAATGGCCTCATCCATCATGTTCAACTTGGTATGAAAAGCACAAATTCTTTGTCCTCAAATTACCCAGCTCGCACTACAGGTGATGCAAAATTTAACCAAACGAAAAGCTAAATGAATATAAATGAAATGTTTAATATGTAGGAGACAAAATGGCAGCTTCACAAACATGTCAAGTCTATAACAAGCAGTAAATACTGACAGATGTATAAGACGAGGTGAGCTTTGCAGTTGCTTGGCCCCTCTGGTCTTTGTAATGATTAATTATACTATATTAGAGGACACACAGTATCTCATTAGGGTACACATAGTGAAACTGTAATTACTGTTGATGGTGGATGTAGAGTAATGATCCTTTCCTGATGGCCTGGCGTCAAAGCTTTCCCTTTACAAACTCACATTTACCAACACATGTCCGCCCGCAGCAGCATGTCTCTCATTTGCCAGCTTTCTTTCTTTCCATCCTCCATGATTTACTTTCTTATCCCCCCGCCCCCGCTCTTTCATCTCCGAATCCAATACTGTCAGAGCTATAAACTCCCAGCAGCAGAATACACGGTGGTTTAGTGGCTTTGTTAGAGTGTCTCAAATGTGGAACTGCTTGATTCCAGGGAAGGTTTGCATGGGCTTGTTTCTCACAAAGACCTTTTTTTTTTTTTTTACTCGTGAAACTACCTTTAGGAAACTTCCATTCTTGGGAAGCTCAGGCGCTCTTAAATTTGATCATCAATTTGTATTATTTTGTAATGAAATGTTATAATAACCATGCCATGTCTAATTCTGCTACAGTTAGTTATTCACCACATTTCCCAGCATTCACTGTGACGACCACCAGAAATATGGCTACTCTGGCTACCTTTGGTTCATGTGGAGGGTGATAATGATAAGAATTTAAAGAATAAGGAAAAAAAAATTCCTGTAAAAGAAATAAGAAAGTTAGAGCTATTTAAAACACATCTCCTTCAGCTGCAGTGCATTATGGTCTATTGAAGGTGCTGTCAGCAAAGAAATTCAAATGTTTCCCTCTTGTACAATGGCTTTCAGTAGATATGTATCTTTAATTCATGCAGCTTTCTTGAAATTAATTGACAGGCTGGCAGCTAGAACAGTGTGACAGCCTTTTGTAGCCAAATTATTTCATTACCTTCTTAAAAACCCAAGAATGTGGCTAATGTATACTGCATTTGAATTTCAATTTGAAACCTACACAGTTTAACAGCTTCACTTGAACTTCGATTATGCTGACTTACATGAGCAGAATGCACATTGCTGCTTTCGTGACCAGTTTGGAGAGTAGAAAGACGTCCTGATGAATGTGACACAAGCTGACTCTCTTCCAAGGTCGCAGTTTTTAGTCAATATGAGAGAAGCCCTTCTGACATCTGTCACTTCACTTGGGTTAGAGTCAGAGAAAAAGAGAAAAAAGAGATGGAGAGGGCAGAGAGCGAGAAAAATGGAAGAGAAAGCAGTGCAGTGAAGCAAAGATAATGTAGTCACTGTTTGGTTCTCTCCGCACCTTCTACCTGTCAGTGAACAGTTCAAGCAGGAATTGCTCTGCCTGTCTCAACCAAAAGGACATGGCAGATACACTGTGACAGAAAGTAACAACACAATGCTATGGTGCCAATATTAAGAGTTTATTCCCAGGAGCGGGAGCTTCTCTCATATCAATTCATAGCTCTGGTGTAATGAAAGCCCACTGGAATGTATGAAGCATACAGTGTCAAGGTTGAACAGTGGTTATTAAGTAGACCATCCCATGCCTTCTCCATAACTGGAGGGTCAGCACTTCAATTTGTGCTCCAGCTCCGTATTAATCTGCAGTTGTCTCCTTTTCTGTCAAAATGTTTCTGAGCAAGACATAAAACCCGTGCTAGCTTATGTTAACACACTCAGTATTTTATTTTGCCCGGCCACAGTTCCTCACATGTTTTTACTGCTTCAGTTTGTACGGATTAAACTGCTTGGCGCCAGATTTTGTTTTTAGCCGCTTCTGTGATTCACAGTTTTCAGTTTTTACGCTAAGCCAAGCTAAGATAACCACATCTTGGCTACAGCTCAAACTGTTCCTTCAATCAACAGAAAATGTATGGACCACAAATATTATCACTGATTATGGTTTAAGTCCTTATCAAGAAAAAATTGTTTGGTTCCAACATCTCAGATGTAAATCTATCTATATCTATAACCACTGTGGGTGTTTTCTGGTTTTCCATCCATCCCCTTCTTGTGAATGTGATATCTCAGATACACCTTAATTCAATTTCCTTAAATTTGTCACAAACATTCACTTGGACCTGATTATGAACTGATGAGAATATGGTGTCCAAAGGTCACTGTGACCTCACAAACAACGTTAACATCTATATTTGAATCTTTTTCTACTTACATAGCCACAACTTTGTGTTCTATCAGTATCAGCTTTATTGAAAACATACAAAGACTTTTTTCCTTCTCAATGAATTTAAACACTAATACAGTGAACAGCAGAACATGAACAACAAAGATCAACCTAGTCAAATCAGCTTTATCTTCTATATCCATACAAATACACTTAATGGCTTTTATTTTATTAGTTCAAGATCATGCTGCACTGATTGTCTCCCTAAAACAAGGCAATAATGATGATGTAGCTTTTTACATTTTAGCTGGTTCAGCAGTCTGACTTTACCTTCATCCACAAATCTTGTTCTGTCTTGCTCATCCACTGTACCGACAGATGAGCACTGTAACGCTCTCGCTTGTGCTCTTCAATATTTAATACTTCCCCATGAATTTCTTTTGTAAAGTTTAGGGAAGTGTGAAAAGAACTAGTCCCATGGAGGGAAGTGGAGGGGCTAAGGATGGATGGAGGAGGGCAGTTGCATGAATCCAGGAAATAGAAAGGAGTTAGTGCTGCCTGCTCTGTTCAGGACACTGAAGCGTTAGATTTGGGTGAACAGAAATGTCTCCACCCATTTCAGTATGCATGGGACACATGGATACACTCAACTGAATGTAAAACAAACAGAAAGAGGAGCCAAATGAAGTTGAAAAGGCTTCTATAAATTGTGGGCTGGAGTTATTTAACAGTAATTCTTGGCACATCGTCACTCATGAGTTATTCATACAGAAATTAACTAAATGCTAATGAATTAACTTGAGCCATAGAGGGTGTTGATATTATTAGTTCATCCTCTTGGCCTTTTTACAGTACAACCAGGCAACTCAATAAATATATATGTCTACATAAAAGCAAATATACAACCCACAAACAGATTCCTCACTGAGTGCGGTATGCTGTTATGATGTCAGCATTTTGAGGACTTTTTTTTTTTTTTTTTTTTTAAACTCATTGTGTATTCCACCTCCTGCATCTGAATTATTCAGCTTCAATGCCATTTCTATTCTTAGTACTTTTACTAGTGTTTGGATGACTGCAGAGGAAACATCAGCACTCAGTAAACAACAAAAGCAGAATATGTTCAAGGGTCTGTACAGATTATAAACTAATTGTACAGCTCTGTTCATTTTTAATTTGAATAGTAAGATGGTTTTGTTATGTGCATGAGCCCTTGTAATGAGTGGTAATGTCCTCAGGCTTAAAGATGAGCAGCATTACCTATGCAGTTTGAAAATGTAACATGTTTACTGTTATTTAGTGCTCACACTATCGGCTTTATATATATATATATACATACTGTGTATATATTGTTTTCATATAAACGTGGCTATATATATATATATAGCCACGTTTATATGAAAACAATACACAGGGAGGCTGAAATTATATGTATACACATCACTTTTCAGGCTAGAATTAATTTGCTTCAAGACAAAGGGGGCTGAATTAAATCAAGTTGAAAAGCAATAGAGTCTTCAAGGAAACATCAAAGCTTTGCACATGTCCCTCTGGGCTGTTTCATGAGCATCGATCGAAAATGCTGGGTGGGAACGTACTTACAGTCTCCTATCCAGCGAAACTGATTTCACCCAGCCACGCCTTGTGGCTGAGATCTGCTAATCTCTCGAGTCTGAAATTGTACCAAGAGAAGCAACAGAAGAAGGGTGAGTGGCAGTGGAGCAAGGGATTGAAAGGTAGAACTGAAAGTGGGTGACATCTGCTGCCTTACTACAGCTGCAATCAATACCCTGCCACAAATAGAAATATGATTTTGTGTTTATTTTAGATGTTATGAAATTCAGATTGCTTTAATTATTCAGCCAACATTCGCCATGCCATATTCAAAGGAGTCTTTCTTGTGTCATTTTATGTTTTGGTCTAATTTTCCAACACACTTATTAAGATTTTCACTGTTACAAGGCTGTCATTGCTGTGGCAGCATCAGCAGAATTTTTAATGATAGAATGATTAATAATTTACATGAATATGGTCTGTGCTTCATCTGACAGCATCAGAAATTTAATTAATCAAATAAACTGAAATGTAATTATAAACCACAAAATTATTCTGTTAACAGAGTCAAAACATGAAAACCACATTACAAAGTGTTTGTACGACATTGAAATATAGAAATCTTTATATATCTAAGAAATAGGCCCACACTAAAATGGCTCCTTAGGAGTTTTTTGTATGAGAGCTGAAGATGTTGTGTTTCTAAAAAAACTCTCATTGTATGATTTGATGGTAAATGTAACAACAGAGTAATCCAGGAGTTATTTTGCACTTTGTCATTTGTCATATGTTTGCAAACCTCCTTTTGTATGAATTATTGATTAATGGCTGGCTGTTGCATGCTGAGCCTGAGAGAGAAGCAAAACCAGTACTGGATTCTGTAATATACAGGATCAACAAAATGCTATAAGCAATAAACTATGTATTAATAAATGCTTCGATGACGTATTTAAAAAACATTTTTTTACAACAAAATCACAGAAAAATATGTTCAAAGAAAGTTAGTTTATTATTTTTTTAAATTTTTTTTTATTTTTATTACAGTTTTTAAATATATATGAATATAACTTCAGTCGTGGTAAATTGCTTTGTTGACAAGCCTCAGGGTTCTTGGGACTTTGTTCATTTTCAATCTGCGCATTTTCCTGTCTCTCGGTCTCAAGGAGTTTTGAGAGGCAACACACTTTGATATGGAGGCTATGTGCATCATCGGTGCTGTGAAGCAAATAAGATCACGCACACCACACACAGAAAACAATCCTGAAATAATAAACACACACTCCCTCCTTGTTTAATCCTATGGATAGCTGTGCTTTTTTTTTTTCTTTTTCTTAAAGGACAGCTCACAAAGATTTACTGTGAGCAGCTTCGGGGGAGATTTTAGTTTCCCCTCGAGACAAAATCAGTCATGATGTTGGATCAGGCAGGATTAAATCATTACGCTGACAATGAGCGTCAAGGCAGTGAAATGGTAGAAAACTTGCCGGTGCATTTGAAATGAGCACAGTTTGATATGAGCAGAGATTTGTACAAATCTATTTCACCTCAGTTCATTGAAAATGCTCCAATAGCGACACAGTTAATCAATCTTATTTGCATAGAGAGCAAGTGTGACCACTCATTATAGCTCTATTTATTTTTCTCTGTCTCCCTCTCTCTCTTGCTGTCCCTGGGTTGTGTGTTGAGCCACGGGGGAAATATTGATTTCACCGACACTTTCAGGGAACGCCATTATTGACTGACTGCCACCAATAAATTGTTGATTGGTAGTTGATGAAAAGCCTTTAGGCTACAGTAAATCCCCCTATAATGTCTCAATGGAGATATTTTATTATGCGTGTGTCACATCCATACCAGAGGCATGTATCATATTGCACATGGATAACCGATTTGGTTAAACCCTGCTCCACACTAACAGCCAAGGGCGAGTTCAGTCTTTGGTGCTGCCTCTGCTGTTAGCAGGGTTATGCCATCAAAGTATGCAACGTTGTTATTAGAATGAGGCTGCCTGGCGGGCAGAGCTGTGGCCGGGCTGCTTTGTTGGTTCTTGTTCTTTCTCAGCAGACTAGCCTCCGGTCATTCAAGAGCATCACTGCTAGAGAGAGACAGAGAGTGATGAGAGAAGGCTGTGTGATGTGTCTGCGTGCACTGTGTGGCACGTCTATATCTTTTAGTGTGTGTGTGTGTGTGTGTGTGTGTGTGTGTGTGTGTGTGTGTGTGTGTGTGTGTGTGTGTGTGTGTGTGTGTGTGTGTGTGTGTGTGTGTGTGTGTGTGTGTGTGTGTGTGTGTGTCTGAGGGACTGATTTTCACAATCAGGACCAAAATCAGGTTTAGTGGCCCAGTGTGTTTATTACAAACAAGGAATTTGCTTCGGTATGCAGCTGCTCTCAGTACACATTCAACAACAGACATCAAAAGAAATGAAAAACATGCTGGAGTAAGAAACATGATAGGACAAAGACTGACAACAAGACAGCAACACAATTACATTTGAATAAGTAACCTGCTGTGTACAGGACATGTGTAGTAGCAGGTTGTTATTATGCCTCATGAACACATATGCAAATGTTTTTAAATCAAATATTTAAATATTTTTTGGCCAAGTATGTCTGCACATGCAACACTTCAGGTCTAGTGTCTCAATGTCGGTCACACTGTTCATATAGATTTTATACAACTAGTACAAAGAATGAAGTGTGCTTGGAATGCTGAAATAAATAAATATTGGTGTACAGTATAGTGATCTGTAGGCCCCACCCGAGGGGAGAAAGAGGAGCAGTTTATGTCCAGCATCTGTGGTGTATGTATTAAATTGAATCTAATTTCCAAATATTGATAAATAAAAGAAAAAAAATCTTTCATTTGAAATGGTTACAATCATTTAGTAACGCCTTCATAAAGTTTTATGTACAGAGTAAAGAGTTGAAGCTGGATGAGTGATGAATCCAGGCCGCAGCAGACTCCATGTCGGACTTTTGCTTTCTCCGTTCATGTGAAGCGCTGTTTCATACGTTCAGTGAAGCCTCTGCAACCCACAGACTGAGCGATACAGGAAGATACTACAGTCTATGGGACCTTACCATCCAAGTGACGTCCTGTATGATCAATCCCGACTTGCAATCATCTCAAAGCAAAGAACCAATTTCAGCGGAATTCCCAGGATTACTCTCGAGGCGACTGTCGGACGGCCACTGTTGACAAGGTAAGGGTGCAAATGCGCAAACTGTTACCTCGTTTCATTCATTCTGCAGGGACAATTTGTTTGCACTTGTCATCAGTTAAAAGCGATTTCCTCTTTTTATCAAAACAATGTTTTGAGGGCCACTTTATTGATACGCAGTCCTTAGCGAAAAGCTTCTTTTGTCATGTTGTCACATTTTGCATCGACTGCAATAATTATTTAGATTTTAGTAACTTTCTTTTAAACCTAGGAAGCCTGAATAAATCGGGTAATTTGTTTAGACAGAGTTTATTTTTATTTTTTTTGTCTTTGGCACGTTGTCAGGTGTCCATACACTCAGTGATAATGAGGCAGGAGTAAAATATCCAATCACCCTCCATGCGCTTTTGACGGAACAACCGCGTCTGCAATTGCGTCTTTGGCATTTTCATATGAGAGCAAGCTGCTGAATTTCGCCTTTTTCTTTGCGCCATAAACATCTTATTCTGTTTTTTGTTTTTTTTTACCTGCTTAAAAACAATCCGAACAAGCTGCTGCCACTTGTGGGACTGTGTCAAGGATGGCCAACAGAACATGTGCCATCACTCTCCACGTCCAGAGCTGTGAAGGTGTGTTAATCCGGGCCACATCTTCATTTCTATCAAACACTACAAACGGGATAACAGGGGCCACACATGCCTTCTTCCTCTTGCTCTATGGCTTCATTCAGGCTCCTTTGGTCACCCAGTCTCCTTGGAAATTGACTTGGTGCATGTGTTCTGCACCAATAAGCACCACTCCAGACTTCAATGTGTGATTCTGGTCATTAAAACACTGCCTCAAGTAGTAGTCTGTGCAGTTCAGCCAGCATAAACGAACAACATTACATCTGTAAATTACTCTCTAGACTACCTCCAGCTGTGAAATGAA